>NC_139539.1:67684521-68979521 GCF_965153285.1 Podarcis tiliguerta | reverse complement strand
AGAATATGTATGCTAGAATTTTAAAAATGGCTTTTTTCTCTCTTGTTTGCTTTTCTGCAGTTTCTCACTGCACCCACAGCTATTACAATGATGGACCATCTCATAGTGAAGGAAGAATCTGAACTAGCTGGCAGGCTCCCCCTCCCATGGCTTAAGATTTGGGTGCTGGGGGGGGGGGGAGGGAGAGTGCAATAGCATCTATAAAATAAATGTACTGGTGTCATAATATTAATTATTTCCATTGCCTTTTTTGCCCAATAGTAAAGTCATACATTCGTGCTTGTGTATCAGTCTGGAGGACGCGTTACTACTGAAAATGCTGTGATCTGAATGTTTGCTGCGTGCCTCCGTATCAAGGAGGGGGGACGAAAATAATTGCTTTGAGTTTTCCAGAATCAGTGCTTGCAGAGGGAGGCTTGTCATGTTCAAACTACTAATTTGCTGTCGCCACTTTATTGAAAATAGCCTGTAAGTTGGTATTAAATGTATCGACTGAACGACAGGGAGAGTAGTAAAACTGCCCCTTAAGATGGCTTTTAATAGGAAGCCTGAGAAACAAATTTTGCAGCAGCATCGATTTGAAGAGTTCAATCAAAACTCCATTTCAAAACTAATTAGTCTGAGATCCGCAACACACTGACACTTTCTTGCGAGTCAGAATGGGTACAAAGGGAAAGCTGAACTAATATACTGCCAAGACCTCCAGCCTAAAAAGGGCTGAACCATCCAGAAAAAAAAGTAGATGGATGCTATTCTAGCATCTGCTGGATCAGGAGGACCACTTCAAAGTATTTACAAGGACAACCGATTTCACTGAGAGCATCACTATGTGTATTCTTTCCACCACTCCCCATTATCAGTGGCAACGTTCTAGAAGGAAGTCATTTAAAGAGGCAGCGAGAAAGGCATATTTAGGTCCATCTGCAGAACTGTGACTAAAGTGGCAGCAAAAATTACAACGGAAGCTTTTCTAGAATGGCAAAAGGAAGATCTCATAGCTGAATACTCTCCTCCCAGAAGTACACACAGGCACACACCCCTCTTTTAAAGAAGGCAAGAGAGAGAAAAAAACCCTCTTTCACAGCCTCCTGTGGAAGAGGCGAGGATTTCAAACGCACCACACAATTTAAAAATCATTTTTAGTCATGCTGCTTTAACTGTGGCACATTCTCTTCATAAAGTATGTGTGTATCATACAAACTTTCCTGAGCAATGGTGGTTGTGCATCTAAATTAAATTTTAATAATTGCAAGTCAAAAATGTAATCCCAAAAGCTACTTGTACATCATTTTAAACACACACACAGAGCCAGCCTCGTTCTAAAAGAATTTGAATTTTTGGAAGTCACAGCCAAAACTAACTTAAGGCAGTCTACGTAATCTGCAGGGTTAGGCTACTACTAAAGCAAATGTCCAGGACTTTGCCCGTTACTTTTTTTAGATGCTTTTCTTTTCTTTCCTACTAATGAGAATACTCTTATTTTGCGGCACTTTATCAGAAGCTTCAGATAATTTTTGTTTCACCACGGAGGAAGACAATCATTGTTAACTACCCTCATCCTGAAAAGTTGTTTTTATATGGGTTCTGTGAGAGAGGAGAGTTAATTAGCTAATCAGGGAGACTGTCCAGGACAGTATTTAATTTAAAAGGCTGGAGGCTTTAGGTGCTCAATTAAGTAACTATCGGTCTCAGACTGGACTTTAATGGGCTCTTTTCTCTTTAACTCCAGCAATGGGGGAGAGATACCCCAGGTCAGGCTAATTAAAGCCAGGGGACTCTTTAATTGCGATGACAGAAGTGGTTTCAGTTTCCTCTCTTTGGGTCTTGGAGTCCAAAGAGGTTGTTAATATTTCAACATTTGGGCAACACAATCAATCACCAACACTGAGATGTTCCATATATGGATGAAAGGTCCTACATTTTGCAGCATTATGTAATGCCACCTTAAATTAATCCCAACTCTCTTCCTCATTCAAAACCTTTAGAAGCGGACAGAGGTGATGAGATGGGAACAAGAGGATGTGGGGTGGGGGGGCTAGCTGAAAATTTCTATTTATTCAACTGGAACACTTTTAAAATAAACTACAGAAAAGTAAGGTGCACTGTGGGGATTTTTACCATGCTGTGGAAACCAAACAGCTCTGCACCACAAAGAATTTTGCATTGCCAGTCCCGCAGTTCAATTTTCCCCTTGCACCTGAAAGGGGTGGGGAGAGGAGAGAGAGGAGGAGAAGGGAGGGGGGCGACATATCTGTACCCAGAAGCATCCAAACTTCCTAGCTGAAAGAAAAGCACACCCAAAGCTACTGATCCAGAAGCAATTGGTTTTCCATCAGATTTCCTATACCGGATCCAAATTCTGTGCCAGCTGTATCAGATGTAACAAAGGCTACGCAAAAAAATTATGCCTACAGCCAAGTCCATTAAAGGTACTTCAGCATAACTACAGCCCAAGCACCTTAAAAGCACCAGAAGCTATTGATACTTAAGGGGGAGGAAGGCGGCTGTGCAAGTGCTGCATTAGAGGGAGAGGGAGAGAGAAGGGGGGAAGAGAGAGGAAAAAATATCAGCCAAATTACGCTTGGTTAATTCAGAGTAACAGATCTGCCCCCAAGTGAATTGGAGGCCTTGAATTAATTCTGTTATGACAAATCAAGATAAACGTTCCCCCTAAATTGCATGCGATTTAATTAATTTTTGAGATCCTGGATTTTTTTTCCAAGCTAATAGTTCACATGCTCCTGTGCTGTCATTGTGCTTGAGTGGGCAGACTTCAAAGTGATATTAAATAACCAACTATTAGATTTACCTAGCACGTCCTATTGGAAAAATGCCATTTAATTACCTAGCCTGTTCAATTAAAGGGACAGCATTCCCTGAATATAGCAGCTTGCTGTTGATTACCAGAAAAATGAACTCGTTGCCTGGCTGCTCCCTCCCTTTCCTCCCCTCCTCAAATGGCTCATACTGTGGACAGACAGCCCACGTGAATGGCAATGAGCAGCAAGGAGAACAGAGAACATCTTTTGCCTGTTGGAATGGGAATCAGGTGCTTGCCGCCCGGCATGTCAAGCACAGTGCCACGGACACTTTTTTTTTTGGGGGGGGGGGGTGACCATGCTCTCATGATCTAGGCAAGGCTATATGCTCCTCACCTGTCCCCCAACCCAAAAATATATTTCCACTACCACCTCAGTAGCAAACACCAGGTGGGATATAAGAGATTATAATCATATTAAATAGACATTTGTACAGAAAAAGTTCTCAAGCAGCACTAGCCCTTTAAGAAAAGCCTAGTTTGTTTCTCCCTCCCCACCACCTCTTTCAACCACCCCCCCTAGCCTATTCTCTCTTGCTCTCTCCAAAGCCAATTTTGTTAATTAAATGTTTTGTTTGCGACACAGCTCTCATTCATTTTGGACACGTCATTCCAGGCAGATCTAAGCCAGGGACGAGATCTCATTAGATAAAACCTATCAGAACTAAGAGAAAATGGAGGAGACACTAATTAAAGCTCTTAATTGTGCAGATTCACTGCCACGCTGCTGCTTTATCTAGAATCTCATAGCTGGGAGGGCTGCCCATCACCCTTCTCCCTTCCAAATAAATTCTTCCTTTGCTTAGGGTACTATGGTTGTGAGTTAAGGGGTCAGAGAAGAGTCAATGTATTGCCATCCTTTTACTTACATGAACACCCCACAGCCCTCTGCTGCCAATAAAATCTGTGGCAATCCTTAGATAAGGAAAGGCTGGTTTGGTAAAGCCACTACCCAGATTTAGTTGTAGAGGCCCATAGTGGTGGTTTAAAAAAAAACAAAAAACAGTTGTCTTGTCCTATCAAGAGACCCTATCACCTCAGAGGCTGAATGATCAATTTGTCTCTAAGCTTTACGACAAACACCTCATTGAAAGTCCCATTAAGATCAACTTTGAAATTTCTGCAAGCAGTCAAAAGAACAAAATCACGACTTATTTCTATATATTTTCCTACATGATCCTCAATAAAAACTACACACACTGAAGAGCACTTGTAAAATGGTAGCATCTTGTTTGTTAGTAGATTAGGACATGTAGCTACTTATGTCTGAGTCATCAGGGTCACAGATGAAAATGCTGGAACTTTATGTACTTGGGTCAGTAGACCTTTATCCTATGGAACAAATAAGCTTCCAGAAGTGCACAATCAAGTATCCATATTTTATTGGACAAGCTATTCAGTTCTAGTGAAGAGTCAGACTGATGGAACAAAATCAGTTCAAATTTACCATCTGATAAAGCACCCTATTTATAATAGCCTATATTAAAACTGTAATAAGTTTTGGCCACACAAAAACCTGAGGCAGAGATTCCAATAAGCTGGCCTGAACTTGCCTTAGGGGTACAGTAGACAACTTCTCTTTTTAATTAGTAGTGATCAGAAGAGGTTTGTTTGATGGTTTTAGTAGAGAGAGACGAAATCTGTACTGTTCATTGAATCTGAACAGTAGTGTCAATTTTTCCACTTCAAACAAACCTCTTTTTCTAACCGTTCTGCTCTATTTAATTAGAATTCTGTCTCGCTTATGCAGTTGCTTCGGACAGGGATCAAGAACGCATCGCTGTAAGCCTGCACACACTGATTTTCAAGCATTTACTTTAAAAATCCACACACTTAGCAAAATGAATGCTGCAATCCCTTAAAACCTTTCTATTGCCATTTTGTTTTCTGTGTTCTATTTAGCTGATTGAAGGTGCTAGCATAAAGAAGAGCCATTATCAGAACAAGAAAGGGTCTCCTTATTGGTGTCACCGATTCAAAATGCTGTTGCCTCCAGAATCAGAACAAAGTAATATTTAGTATGCAACTTACAGAGTTGTTACATAGTTAAATGTACAAATTCTAGAAGAAATCGGCTCACAATATTTATAACTAAGTATTTGAAAATCGGCACAAAGAGATGATTTTAACCACTAAAGCTTGCTCACTCCTTCCAAGAACTGGGATACTTTTTCAAATCTATTCTAAGTATGAAAATCAAGACTATCTAGAAAAAAACTCCATATGCCTTTACCTCACATTCTTTATATGCCAAAGAAGGTGGGAGGGGGCTGTTTAATTACTGGCTGCTGAACTAGAACACCTCCTCAAAGCATTCATGTGCATCAGTCTATCAAGTCATTTACTCAAATTAAATGTGTAATCCTTCAAAATGCCTCCTTTCAAAATGAGTTTAAAGGAGCTTGAGTTCACCTGAAAAGACTGAATGGGCACCTGGACCTCTTAAATTCTTTCTATTAATTGCTCTAAAACTAGTGGGGGTGGGGAGAAGAAACAAACACATTTTTGTTATGCAAAGTGGAGGAGATGCAGAATACTGGATGCAATAAGAAATATTTTAAACATTGATCAAACTATACACATGTTCACTTTTATACTGAAAGATATGCTCCACAGCAATAGGAAAGCATGTATTACCACTGTGTTGGGTGTGCAGAGTTTGGCACAGGAGACGGTCACAGTCCCTCCAACAATTAATCAACTCTTTCACAATGAATACAGAGAATGAGTCATTCCATTTTCATTTAAAGGTGCTTATGCAAATAAAAATATAATAAATCAGATACTGAAAGGGTAGCTCTCTCACTGTTTTAGCCGTTTCCCGCCACTGTTCTAGCAAACTCTATGCTCGCTCTCACCCCTTTAGGTTCCAAACAAGCGTCCTTCTGCCCCACTACCATAGTAGCTTGGGGCAGCCAACTGTTTTAAACCAGGACTTCTCTCTTAAAAGTTTAGGATCACTTTAGGAGTTTTATTCTACCACACCTCTCCTTGAGCCATCTACCAAAGTTTTCTACTGTAATCCAGGAAAAAGGATTGTTTCATTAAATTAGGCTTCTAGTTTTGAACTACCCCTTGCAACCAGAGGTATTTCTGGCCTGCAGTTCCTTCTGCTTCATAGGAAAAGTATGGAGTCGTGTATTCAAGAAACCAGCAAACCAGCCTAACTTCCCCTGTGTCTCTCTCACCTGATGTAGTCGTTTCTGCACAGGATCATGCCGCTCTTAGTGTAGCAGGACGTACCAATTTCTCCCAGCTGGGCTTGGCAGCAGGAGCACTTCAGGCACCGGCTGTGCCAATAGCTATCCATGGCATAGAGCAAGAAGCGATCTGCAATCTTCCCCCCGCAGCCTGCACATCTTTTCCATGAGAGGGAGCCACTGGTGACCGGGGGAGGCTGCGAGCTGCTGCCTGGGTTCACCATGGTCTGGATAAGGGAATAAGAAATAAAGAAAAATGAGACGAAGGGGTTGATTCTCAGACTAAGAGCTCTTGCAACCTGCCCCTCCCAGCCCAAGAAAGATGGGGAATAGCAGCAACTTGTTTACTTTTCAGAGCCTTTGTTCTGGGTTAATTAGCTGCCTCCCCTTCCAAGTTGGCTGGTGGTGCTCAATGACAGTTTTAGCTTGCAATACTGCTGTCAAACTTAGAGTGACCCCCGCTTTGTTTGCTGCCAGGAAAGTACACACACCTGGAGTCTCACAGTCTACATGGCCCTCCCAGATATAAATTGCTGGGCCCCACAGTCCTAAAATGAGAATGGCATAAAAAAACAGCCAGAGTGAGGCCACAATCCCTGACCACAACTCTTGGGGAGTGCAGCTGTAGCTCACCAGCTGGGAATGATTCTGGGGATTGTTTGGTTCTATTTTACAGGAGAGGCAAGTATAAGCTCCGGAGAAAACTGTGAGAAAGTTGTGAAACTAGTTTTTCAAGGTCTCCCTTTTCATGCTATTGTTATCTGCAAGGGCTCAGCCAGGATCGTCCCTATTTATTTATTTATTTCTTCAAAAGATCAAATGAAAGTGGGGTCCTCCTCCCAAAGGACGCTTTACTGGATAATAATAGATCACTTAACTTTCAGAAGCCTGTTAACTTCCTATACAAACACATCTACTTTTGTCTCACTAATCTGCCCTTGATCAGCAATTTAAATGCTAAGCGCTTTGTTGCCCTTAAAAAAAAAAGTTTTGCGTAAAAGCAGAGAGGCAGAACAATCAAGCATGCCCCACTCAGGAAACAGCTAGCATGGCTGGCTGTAAAAGTGCTGCTTGGGGAGGGGTGGAGGTGGAAATAGACACACATGCAAGCCCACAAGTGTGTTTCTCACTTTCTAATAAATGCTTTGTACAAGCAGGGCAACAGGGAGATTAATAATGGAACCAATTCATAAAGCTTACTCCAAACTGATTAATTTGCTCCGCCTCAAATCCAGTAGTCGAACAGGCTACTGTTCAGTCATTTGCACTATAAAAAGATCAAGTTATTTACTGCCAATTAAGCAGTGTGTTTTCCCTTTGTCCTTTGTAAGCTGTCCATGCTCAAGCTAAAGCATCTGGCTGTTTGCTAAGACATATACCTCTGAAGCGAAAGAGTGAAGAGGAGAGGGCAAACTTTTCCTGCCACTTAGTTGCCCAACTAAGTTACAACAGAAGCTTCAGGGTCCTTAAAATAGGCCACTTAAAAAAAATTTAAAAGGACCAAACAAAACAGGATTTCCTTCAAAATAACTCCTGATCATATGTTCAGTTGACCACACAATAAACCAGACTGCGAACTGCACCAATTAAGACTGTAACTAAAAACCCCGAGACTTGGGAAAGAGAACCACTCTAAAAGCCATTAGCATTGCATTTCTCTGAATGCATCATATACCTTTATGTAAATTGATTTCTGATGCATTTAACTCATGGAATGGCCTTTTGTTACCATTTCCAGCAATATGAATCTGCATTTCTTACTTCTGATTAAAAGCAAAAAGGATTCCTAAAGTATGCTAAACCTACTTCCCATCTTTCCAAGACCAAAAACACCCCACACAAGCCCCACTGCCTTGCTCCCACCCACCCTGTCTTTGTTGAAAGGTAAATATTATATATAAAAGGAAACGCTACACTGACAGAAGCATCCAGTAACCCCATTAAGCTAAAGCTCTTAAGGACAAGCAATACCTTAATGCTGATTAAATCTAAAAGAGATGAATCAAGAGGACTGACCAGAAAGTGACTCCCTTGATAACTAAGGACGGGCCCTCATCAAGTTTCATTTGGAGTTGGGGGGGCAGAGAAAGAGAAGGAAAGCTTTTAACTTAAATAGGCTTACTCTGGTAATTACACAGCCAAGCAATTTAGGTCCTGGAACAGAGGCAATGAAACAGAAAGGAGAGCTGGCAGCTAGAGGCAAAACACACACCCCCTCCCTCCTTTTAACAACGTCTCTGGTGATTTTAATGGAGACCAAGGGAGGGACAAGCGTAGAGCTTGCAATTTGTAGTACCCAAAAAAAATAAAAATGGATGCTTAATTCACGGCTTGGTTTTAATTAGGTTGATTCATCAGATTTCCCCTGAACAAAAAGGAGGAGAAAAGGAGGGGGGAGAGAGAGAAAGAGAAAGGAGAGTGAGAGAAGAGAGCAAATACCTCACTTAATATTATTCTTTCTCCCTTTCCTCCTCCTCCTCCAAACCTGCCACTGTTTCAAAATAAGTGGGTTTTTGTACTACAAAGAAAGTGGGCGACCGTTCCTCCCACCTCCTCCGCGACTCCCAGGCAGAACCGGGCGGGGGGGGGGTGGAGAGAGAAGCAGCGCGGGGCAAAGCAGGCAGCCTTTTGTACCGCTACGCCGGGCTGCGGGCGGCCCCGCCGCCGCTTCGCTCCCGGGAGGTGCAGCCAGTTTCCTCCCCCCCCCCGCCCCCAATCTGATTCCAGGCGATGGCGGGGGTGGCTGTGTTTACTTCCCACTCCGGACCGCAACGAAGTGGAGGGGGGGAGAGGAAAGGAGAAACAGCTACAATCACCCAAAAGAAAAAAAAACAACGCACCACCAAGCAGCTCTCTCTTTCTCCACTCCCGCGCCCACGATCTTACCTGTTTCCCCTCTATGGTGCAAGAGGCCGTGGACAACGTGGCTGTAGCTTCGGGAGAGCTCTCGCAGGGGGAGACCGGCGGGTTGGTGCTGGTGGGCTGGCCCGGCTCGATCCCGATTGACGGCGGAGCAATTCGGAGCAAACCCAGCGCGCTCGCCGGGCTACGCGGAGCAGCAACCCCCCGTCCGGGTCAGGGAACTGCAAGCAGCCCCGGGCTGGGAGGGAGGAGGTGGTGGTGTTGGAAATGTCCGGGAAGCGTTTGCTCCAGCCCTCCTTTCCTTTCCTTCCTTCCTTGCTGCTGCTTCTTCGTCCTACTCTCGCTGCTTCCCCTCGAGGGGAGATGCAGAGCTGGGTTGTTGCTGCTGCTGCAAAAGGCGAGCACGGGCGGCGGCGCCGACGCCGCTCTCGCTGCTGCTGCAATAGCTGGGTTAAGTTTTGGCAGATGTGGCCGCACTTCCGAGCTGGCTCGCGCTTCCCCCCCACCCCTTTCCCGCCGCCACCTCCCTGTCGCGGGGCTCGGGCGGCTTCCAAAGCCTCTCGCCGCCAACGGCCAACGCAGGGGGAAAGTCCCGAGAGTGGGGCAGCGAAGGAGCCGGAGCGCGCCGCTGTTGCTGTTAAGACGACGACGACGACTGAGGAGGCGGCGGCTTCTTCTGCTTCTCCTTCCTCCTCTCACGACCCTCCGCGGCTCCCCGGGCGGCGCTGCCTCGTCTCCGGACGCGCGCAGAAGAGGCCTCCGTCTCCCCGCTGGCGCCTTCCTCGCTGCCTCTCTCCGCCGCTCTTGCCCATGTGTTACTGACAGAGCAGAACCCCAACTACTCCGCGGCTCGGCCCCTCGCGTCACAGCCGCGCCGGCCAATCCGCTTGCGGCTTGTTGAGGCGGAATAATAAAACCTGCCAATCGCGAGCGGGAGGACAAAGGAACGGGGCTGGGGGGAGGGAGGAGGAGGGAACCGAGTCAGGTGGGGAGCCGAGCGGGGCGGCAGAAGCTCGAGCGAGCGAGGAGGGGGCAGGACGTCGTTGTCGTCGTCCGCTTCAATCAGCTCCTCGTCCCGCAGACCGTCTCCTCCTCGGCCGCAGTGCTTACCAGTCCTTCCTGTCATTAAAGGCCCCAGTCCTTCTGCGCGCCCTTCCTCGGGACCAGAAGAAGCACTTATGAACACGCTCTTAAAACTCGAACGCAACCCCCCCCCCCAGCACAAACTATGCGTAGGGTCGCAGGCCGCGAGCTCCGAAACTTAAAATCACCTGAGGGAGCAGAGCCAGGAGGGTGGGGGGAAGACGTGATAAGATGAGGTTAGGTTGTGCTGTCGCCTCCTGCGCGCGCCTTTGGGAGCGGAGTCCGTTAAATTCCGTTGGGAGTTTAAACTTCTGGGCAGAAGGCGCAGGGGCGTCAAGGCAACGGGGGTCGCGAGAACCAAATTTTCTCATTTTTTCGCCCAAAAGTAACAGGCGAAATCCCCTCATGAGGGCTTCTCCTTTGCTGGGAACAACCCCCGACGAAACTTTGAAATATTAAGAGTGGCGATATGCTCACTTTTTATCGGCGCCCGCTTGTCAAGTGTCCACCACCTTCACGCAAAGTGTTGCTTTGCAGGTTTCAAAAACTCATTCATCTGCAAATACCCCCCACCCCACCCTGCGAGTAGATCTTTATTCTGGCAAAATACAGAACATTTTGCGGCTTTATATTCTGATTTTGTTCCGTGGGCCGCCCTGAGACCTCCGGGTATAGGGCGGTATATAAATTCAATCAATGGGGTGGTTGGTGGACGATATTTTTTAATTAAAAAAAAATCTGGTCCTGAAGTGACTTCCAAGCAATCCATTACAATCTGTTGCAGCCTAACAAGATGGCCCTAACTTGGCAGAGAGAGAAAAATACCTGAAATACAGAACAAAACTCTTATCAATAGGGGGGGGGGCACAAAAGATCCACACAAAAAACTACTGAAAAGCATTGAAAGTACTCAATTAATTGAGGTTCTGCTCTCCCCACCCCCAGCAGATACCTGTCCCCAGTGAAAGCTTGCTGCCTTCTAATGTCCTCTTTTTGGGGGCTGGGGTATATTTTTACCCATGGTTTTTTTAAAAAAGCTCAATAACTTTGGTGGGCGATCTTCAGAAAAAAAGCTCTGTCTCCCCCTAACAAAAATCTCAGCTACGCCCATGATACAGGATGTAGCTTTTTACATGGAATTACAGGGCAATCCTGTATTATACAGGACAGGTGGCAACCCTGCCGTATTTACTTGGGTCTAATGAGCCATTGAATCTAATGTGCACTTCAATTTTCAGAAGCTTGAAACCCAAAAAAGTATTTGCTGGCAAATGTAAATGTGACATCAAATCGAATGTGCACCTTAATTTTCTCGGCGTAATTTGGCCAGAAAAGGTGAGCATTAGATTCAAGTAAATACGGTGTTTGCATTTATTTGACCAGAGCTTCCCTGGAGCAGAGCAAACTGGTGAACCCCAGTCCAAATTCAGTGTGCTGCTCTATGCTGGCTCCTTTGGTCTGAATAGTTCAGCAACTGCTGCTCCTCTTCACTTACCGGAGATGTTACTGGGTCTAAACAAATGTGTGCTGTGCTGCACTGCACTAGATAGATGGGTAGCATTCAGTAAAACTGAGGACGACTATGATGCCTCCAAAGCATCACTTTTACCACCTTTTGCCCTGCTGGCCTTCCCCAATCTTTCCTCTTTGTGGCACCACATAGGAGGCTTCAAATGGAGGGGTTTGGAGCAGGGACTTTGTCTCAACAGGTTTTGCAAGCTGGACAGGACTGTGACTTTCCCCAGTGCTAAGCTCTAAGGCAGATCGAAAGAGGATTAGTGCCTATAGCCAACATTAAACGCCGCTGTAACTATTTTCCATAACTCCTTTTCCGATACTACTCCTTCCACCTTCCTGCTGAGTGCTGAAGCAGAGAACTTGACTCTGCAGTGGGAAGTTCAGTTTTGAAAAGGGCTTTTACTTTCCTTTAAGTCCTCTAGATGTTTACTTAGAAGTGAGTTTGAGAAGATTTGCTGCTCCCAAGCAAGTGGGCATCGGTTCACAGCCTTGGTATCTGTGCTTGTACGAGAGCTGTATAAACGAAACTCTTCTCTTGCCCTACAAAAAAGAGAGAGGAAAAATAGACTTTCCTTTTCAGTGTCTCTTTTCCTGCATTTAGCTTGCAGCCAAGCCTCTCTCCTTTCATGTTTATCTTCCTAAACTGGACTGTAGTCATTCTGATAAAATTATAGTGCCACCTATGTATTCTTTACAGTGCCTGTGATAGCGTTGGTTTTAAACAGCTCTTAAAACAGATTTTATATACATTCTACTTTATGAGGGCCATATCAGCACCTCCTACAATTCTGAAAATCACAGCCAGTTTAGGGTTCTTCACATGTGCCTTTTTGTGAGACATGTTATGCTTCTCAACATGGGCATGTAGAAAGTGCTACCTACCAAAGGGAAAATTGACTGTCTTAATTCTTGGGCAGAAACATTTCTTAGTCTTTCAGATAAACCTAGAAAAATGACTGCCCTCATACTTCATGATAGGCATTTATGACATAAGAGAAATAACTTTTGAAATGCTTTCATGTCTGCTTACCTAGATGCAGTTCTTATCATAGGCAGTCAGGTAAATGGATATTTGCCAGTTTTCCTTGACTGAGAAGCCAAGGGCCTTGTGCATGCAAAGATTTAGCTCCATCACTGAACTACCAAACTTTCTTATATTAACTCTGAATGTCCATCTCTCTCCACCCCCGTTGTTGGAGTTTGGTTAATTTGTATTTAGAGCGGCTTCTCTAAGCCACTTTATTGATAATGAACAAGTATAACTCTTCCTGTTGAAGGAGAGAGTGAAGAGGGTACAGATCATCAAGGCAGCAATCCTCAAACCACTTACTCCAGGGCACACTGGCTGAGGTCAATGGAATGGGACTCCTCCAAAGTGCAGCTGGAGGTATTAGCACTGATTATGTTGATATCGAAGGAATATAGGGTCAGGCCTCCTAGGCTGTTTTTTTTCTCAGAAATTTCAGAGAGCACTTTAGACTCAGTCGTATGCTCACACACTTAACACTTTACCAGCTCTTCATGCAGTATACTACTTAGGACAAAATTTGATCCTTTGATTGGAAAAGTAAAAAAGAAAAAGTTAGCCGTGTCCCTCTCATCAAAGCAGTGGCCATTGATTCTTAAGTACTCCTTGTTGAAATCAATGGGGAGTTCAAGCTTAAAAATTAATGCTACTGTAACTCAGTGTTATTAATACCCCATAAAATTTTAAAAGAGGAATATGTTTTACGTCTGGCTGGCAGTTAACAGCGCATTGTGCCATTTAAAAAGGCAATACCATCGTTCTTTAAAACAAACAACTGAGCTGACTTGAAGAGAGCGAGGACCCAGTTAAAGGAATTAAATATCCAGTTGCGTAAAATTCTAATAGAAAAATGAAATATTAATTCCATGCAAAGGACAGTTGTTGAAGCCCATACTTAACCAAAGCCAGAAGCAAACAGCCCCTGAAGAAGAAATATTGGTAAGGGGGATGTAGGTATATTCAGTGCTATGTTTCTATATCACAGGCAACAGGATCCTATATCTAATGATCTGCTCAGAGTGACATATCATAAATGCAATAAAATACATAAACCTGGGAGAACAATTTAAGAAGTTTTTTAGATGGTTCAGCTCATAGCCTGTGGGCCAAATTACAGGGAATGGTGATAGATCATAGGGAGCTGCCTTAGACAGAGCCAAACTATTGGTTCATCTAGATCAGTGTTGTCTACTCTGACTGGTAGCAGCTCTACAGGGTTTCAGACCTACTGTACTTGGAAATGCTGGGGACTGAAGCTGGGACTTTGTGAATGCAAGAGAGATGCCCAACCACTTAGCTACTATCCTTTCCAAAGAATCTTCCTATGCTTTAAATACTAATCTACCTCACCCGTGTGCAAAGCAGCAATGGAGGAGAAATTGAGGGCATAACAGGTGTTTAACCTATCTCTCCTGCACACATACCCCATGCTTAGGGTTGCCAAATTTTTAATTGGTTCCTTGCCCCTTTAACATCAGTTTTAGCTATAGCATTTAGCGGATGCCATGAAAAACACCACCCAGCTTATTTCAGTGTATCAAACCTCTATTAAAAGGACAGGGCAGGCTGGTTTTGTGTCTTATCTTTCCTTGGTTAGTTGGCAACCCTATCCCAACACTTACCTGTTGTATTGGAGCTAGGGTGACCAGATGCAAAAGTTGATGAGGCTCTGCCACCTTTAATACTTGTGTAGAATACAGAATTTGCAGGTACATCTACTGAAATTCTCTCTATGGCACAACTCCTCATGGTATAGAGCCCTGTCCTCTTTTGCATCTGGCCACCTTGAGGAGCCCAGCTAGGAAAAAATTTACCTTGGAGGAGCTAGTTTGCAGGACAGACAGGCAGGATGAGGGCTGGTGTCCAAATACCCTTTAAATCCCACCCCCCACTTTGGACACAATTGGGCAGACCTGCATTTAAAGACTGGGGTTGCTGCCATCACATACATTTATAAAGTTTTACATTTTGTACTGTGTTTGCATTTTATATTGTTTTTTATATTCCGTTTTGATTGCATTTGTTCAGAAAATCAGCCTTAAATTATTTTCAGTAAAGTAAATGTTTTCCCTTTACATAAACACACTGGGAATATTTATGCGAGGACAGTATACAAATATTATTATTATACAATGCTTCCAGTTCCAGATCACTGCCAAAGTTTTCAAAAGTAGCTTCGCAGGCTGAAGGACAAGATGGCAACTTCCCATTCCATGTACTAACTGGTAGGGCAGCATTCTCCCTCATACCAAAGGGAATTAGCATAGCTTGGGGAGGCGTACAGGAATGGCTTTGTGGCACACTAACTTTCAGTGTCACTCCCTTCCTCCTGCCCACTCCATTGTTTGCCACCTGAGGAAGCTGCCACACTCTGCCTAATGGGAGGTAATTATTTAATTTAGGAAGGGTTTAGTGCTCCCACATTATATTATTTAGTAAGGTAATCTACATATCACTTCACACTTCAAAGAAGCCTCTAAGTCATTTTGAACACTGTAAAACTATCACCAACCAAACAGTAGAAAACGGGGGTGATGGCACCTACCTGACCTCCTGACAGGTGAGTCTCTGCTTCTTATGGGGGGGGGAGGGGAGATAGCACTTTGCACCATCCCTTCCTCCTCACGACTTCCAAGATATCAGGTAAGCACCTCTGCCTCCTCTAAAGTTCCCCACTCACCCCACCTTATTAAAAAAAAAAGTTTTTTCTTGAACTTTTTCCACACAGCTTTTCCAAATGTTAACATAAGCTTAATAAGCCAACCTTGGGTTGTCCTATTGCTATAGCAAAGGGATGTGGGTGGTGCTGTGGTCTAAACCACTGAGCCTCTTGGGCTTGCCAATCGGGAGGTTGGCAGTTCGAATCCACATTGCTCTGTCCCAGTTTCTGTCCACCTAGCAGTTCGAAACCACACCAGCGCAATTAGATAAATAGGTACTGCTGTAGCAGGAAGGTAAATGTGCACTCTGCTTTCCACCATGGTGTCCCATTGCACCAGAAGTGGTTTAGTCATGCTGGCCACATGACCTGGAAACACTGGCTCCCTCGGCCTGAAACAAAATGAGTGCCGCAACCCCATAGTCGCCTTTGACTGGACTTAGCTGTCCAGGGGTCCTTTACCTTTACCTTTAGTACATGTATAAAATATATCCAGCTCCACTAAAGTCTCTGTAGAGCCAGGTGATGACCTGACATGCAGAACTGCAGCCCCCACTTCTAGTTTAGCTCTCAGTGTTCAAACGAGGATGGGGAGTGTCCAAGATCCTTTTTGCCTGTGGTCTTAACTTGGCCAGGAAAAAACACCTGAGGGAGGTACCTTGTAAGCAGCATCTGTGGAATGAGGGGCTGTGCTGAGGGTCCAATGGGAAGAGCCCCGTGGCTCTTAACTGAGCCCCTGGCCTATGCTTAATATAGAAAAAACAAGGTCTTGCTTTGACAGGCAAGAAGTACTTTCACATGCCAATAAATCAAAGCAACACGGTGCTGCTTTTCTCTGAGCCACTTTTGTGACAATTGAAAACAGTTGGCCCTTTGCTCAAGACAGGGAAATTGCATTATCTGCATGCAAGTGATCACAGGAGAGTTTTGGTTTGGTTTCTATGGTTGGGGGAAGGGTTGGAGCAATGCACACGGCCAAGCCCGCAATTGCCCTGGCATGATCAAAGAACAACTGTTTTCCCATGTCCTACAATTGACCAAAACAGCCCCACTGACAAGAGTAAAGGGACACGTGAAAGTAATCAGTGATCACAGTGTATTGGCAAGTACCTAAGGCAGTAAAGTACCCTGAAACTTGCAAAGTTAATGTGTTAACATATGTTAGCAGGAAGATTTTAGCCAGAGATACCTCTTTACAGATGATGGTGGTGATGATGCAAAGACTAACATTATCCCTTTTGAAAATGCGAGAAAATGAATGATTATAATTCAGTCTAATAAATATATATAGATACAGTATATAGGTGTACTTGAACCACAGCGCCACCTTTGGGTGTCCTTTATTTCTGCAATTGTGGCTTCAGCAGGACCAAAAGAGTAGCTCAATGCAATATAATATTTTGGGGGATATATGGTAAAAAAAGTATGTGTCTGAAAAAGCAAAAGGAAGAACAAAATTACTTTTCCATGTTTTTGACAGCACCACTAAAATGTTGTGTTAAACAAGTGTGTTTCAGATGAGAGAATGCAGTTGACAGTTTTTTCTATATATGCATATTGCATCTTTTAATATAGATTCATTTATATAGAGTGCCTTTAAGAGGCTCTTCGTAGGCAGATGGTCAAGAGATGGAGCTTTCTCTATCACTCTGCATCTTTGTAAGACCATCTGTCCTTTGGGCAGGGGGCAGGTGGAGGTGATAGACACTTCAGTAGCGCTGCTACTGTTTATCTCTCCCCCCCACCCCGTTATTACTTCTAACTTATGTTTTTAACTGGAAACCAGAAATGCAGGAAATACGTAGGCTATCCTTTCCCATCACTTTCTTTTTAAAAAAATCATTTTTATTGATTTTTCCAATAAAAAACATCCAATTAAATAACAAATCATAATACTTCATAATACTTTCCCATCACTTTCTATCCATACCAAGGAACATAGGGTCCATCCCTAAACTGAGCCAGATCCATTGCTCCATCTATCTCAGTGTCACTATACTGACCGACAACAGTTCTCCAGGGTTTCAGAAGGGGACATTCCCAGACCTACCTAAAGAGGCTGGTTTCTTCCAGGGACCCTCTGCATGTAAGGCAACTGAGCTATGGCCCATCCCTACCAGCTTCAGCAGCGATGGTGTAATAGTCAAATATGTTGCATCCTGCACCAAAATGTCAGCATGACCTGCTCTTCTCATAGTAGCTTGTTCTGCAGAGTGAAGCTTTCCTGGTATAGGTGAAGCTTTCCTGGCATAGAAACATACCCTGCTGACTTGCAGAATGGAAGAATGAGGACTGTCAGGACCTGTAAATAGCTGCCCTGTGTGATAAGCCAATGAAGCAGAGGGGACAGCTCCTCAGTAAAGGAGTTTCAAGCACTGGACTGATTCCTTTCATTCAGGATGACCACTGCTTCCTTCTGGACAGAAGGGTTTCCTTTTCCATCTGAACCTTGTTTGAACAATACATTTTTCCTGGGGACTGATGCGTCCTTGGTTGCTTCTAATTTTGATTGATATTGAAAGTTGTCAACTAACCACAGTTCCCTAAATACAGAAAACTGGATTGTTTTAACTATAATTAGTTAACAAATTAGAATATCAAACCATGGTTTGATCCTGGTTTGTTTGAATCAACCAGAATTAAGGGGGGGGGACACAGTTTCCTGCGTTTTGATGTCAGACGGAACTGTGGTTAGCTTAAAGGCAAAAGCACAAACTTCATCTTTAATCATATGTGAGGGAATTCAGGAACAGCACATGAGCCCAAGGCTTGCATACACCAATTCTCCTAATGACAAGCCATGGTTTTCCATTATGCTTGAACCAAGAGAGTGAGCCTGTGTCTATTAGCTGTGTGAGAAGCAAACACCAGTACAGATACATCACTTTTCAAAACTTTCTCCCTGCCAAGGAAAGTGTTCTTATGTCTTTTTAAATGTGGAGCTGAATTATGAGTTAAGTGGGAGATGGGGTGATTTGGGGCACATAAATGTCATGTGGGTAAGAGATGTTGAACCCTCCTACCTGCTACTGCTCTCCCTATAGTTCCCTCTTCTGCCCCACCGCTTTTCTTTCATCCAGTTTCACTCCTGGTACTGGAGTCAGGCTTTCGGTGGAAATTACCTGAAGGAAAAGTGGCAGGTGATGGGGATTTCAATACCCCTTCACCCATATATCTGTAAATTGCAATTCCACCTACAGCTATATATGGGATTTGGGGGAAGCAATGATTAAAAGCAGGGCTAGCCCAAGACATTTTGCTGCTCGAGGCAAAGGACAAAATGACACCTCCCTCATTGCAACTGGACTGGCAGCTAAATCTTACTTCAACACTGGCATTAGCAGTGTCCTCAGCTATTCTTGGGGGCAGCAGGTTAATTTGGAGGCAAAAGCACACATAGCTGTGTCCACCAATACCTTTTTGCCACTTGTCCCTCAATATCTACCACCTGAAGTCTCCACCTCACTATGCCTAACAGTAGGGGTGGCACTCTTTCAAAGACAGACATACAGTGGTACTTCAGGTTAAGAACTTAATTCGTTCCAGAGGTCCATTCTTATCCTGAAACTGTTCTTAACCTGAGGTACCACTTTAGCTAATGGGGCCTCCCGCCGCCACCGTGCCGCCACCGCACAATTTCTGTTCTCATCCTGAAGCAAAGTTCTTAACCTGAGGTACTGTTTCTGGGTTAGCGGAGTCTGTAACCTGAAGCGTCTGTAACCCGAGGTACCACTTTATGCTACTTTTTGCAAGTGGTTTGGCCACAGGAAGAAAAGTGACAAACCTATTACTATTTTAGAAGTTCTGTGCTGCTTACAACCTACAATGTTGAATAGCTATCTTTTATTACATTCTAATAGAAAGACCTCTCAGGTAAGCTTAGGTTATCTGTGTTATTAAAAATCGCTGTTGGCGTTGCACATCACTTATATGATTATTCAGAAATCTGTTATCTATAGATAGGAAAGTAGCCTTAGGATATATTTACATTTTTTAAAACAACAACAATCTCCCTTCCAAAATATTTTGAGAACTACAAACTTCTCTATCTCCAGACAGGGACACTGACTTAAGCATCTCTCCCCCTCCCCCCTCCCCCCATCTATAGGAAAATCTAGAAAAGGAGCATTATCCAGTCCAAGTTAGGAGTCTTAAGTTCTTATTGGGAGAGATTTGGAGTATGCTCAGCTCTCTCACTAAAATCAATGAGACTTAACAGTGCTGAATGCTGGCTGGCTTATCCTGGCCAAATGGCTAATTTCTGATATACAGCATGATACTGTGCATATCTACTCAAAAGTAAGCCCTATTAAATTCATTGGGACTTACTCTTATGTCAGCGTGCACAGAGCTGCAGACTCTGTTTTCTTTCACCACTTAGTTCAATATAGTGCAGTTCAGGTTTAAACTGCAAGCATAATTACACAGGAGTAAGCCCAAGAGAGGGACTCAGGTGGCGCTGTGAGTTAAACCACAGAGCCTAGGACTTGCCGATCAAAAGGTTGGCGGTTCGAATCCCCGCAACAGGATGAGCTCCCGTTGCTCGGTCCCTGCTCCTGCCAACCTAGCAGTTCAAAAGCACATCAAAGTGCAAGTAGATAAATAGGTACCGCTCCGGCGGGAAGGTAAACAGCGTTTCCATGCGCTGTTCTGGTTCGCCAGAAGCGGCTTAGTCATGCTGGCCACATGACCCGGAAGCTGTACGCCGGCTCCCTCGGCCAATAAAGCGAGATGAGCGCCGCAACCCCAGAGCCGGCCACGACTGGACCTAATGGACCTAATGGTCAGGGGTCCCTTCAGCTTTACCAAGAGACTCTATGCACTTCTGAGCAAATATGCATTGGATCGGGCTACCCCCCACCCCAAATAATAATTCAGGAGTGGAAGTCAGAGCCATCCAAACCAATGGGCAGGATGGGCAGGAATCTGTCTTCCCCATGTCTTCCCCATGTTTCCAGACTGCATCATAGAATCATTGAATCTTAAGAGTTGGAAGGGACCTAAGGGTCATCCAGTCCAACCCCCTACAATGCAGGAACCTCAGCTAAAGCATCCATGACAGATGGCCATCCAACCTCTGCTTAAAAACCTCCAAGGAAGGAGAGTTCATCACCTCTCTTTGCTAACTATGGCTGCACACACACACACCCATACATTTAAAGCACGTTTGTCGAGGGTGCTGGAGTTCCTACAGTTCCCAGTGCTCTTTGGGGGGACGCAATGTGCTTTAAATGTATGATGCGTATACAGCCTTAAAAAAATGCAGCAAAAGTTCCAGCAAATTTTCCAAAAATATATTAATACTGAGTGAAGAAATATTCCCCTCTGCTTTCCTTGCCTCGTTCATAAGGATGTGAAAGTGGGGAGTTGGAGGCAGTGAGAGAATTCAGGCGATTTGAGGGGGAGCCAAAATTGTGGGGTAGGATGCAAAATTCACCACTGCAAATTCCCTGAAGTCCCTCTAGTCATTTGGTAGCTGCCACTCTTTTCGCTCAAAAGTTCCCAGAGCGTGAGGGCATCATGTCGCTCTTATGGGTGTGTTTGGAAAAGGACAGCTGGGCCCCATTTACACTATATGTTTAAACTCTATTACAGTGGTACCTCAGGTTAAGTACTTAATTCGTTCCAGAGGTCCGTACTTAACCTGAAACTGTTCTTATCCTGAAGCACCACTTTAGCTAATGGGGCCTCCTGCTGCTGCCCCGCTGCTGGAGCCCGATTTCTGTTCTCAATCTGAAGCAAAGTTCTTAACCTGAAGCACTATTTCTGGGTTAGCGGAGTCTGTAACCTGAAGCGTATGTAACCTGAAGCGTATGTAACCTGAGGTACCACTGTATACCAATTTAAACCATCATGGCTTCCCCCCAAAGAATTCTAGGAATGGTAGTTTGTTAAGGATGCTGAGCAGTGCTGTTTTTCTAGAAAAAGAGGTACAGGAACTCACCATAAACGCCTCCCTTGTTCTCTTATAATGGCAATGGCGCCCATCTGTGAGGTTTCTGGCTGGAAAAAAGCACTGATGCTGAGAGTTATTAGGAGACCCCATTCCCCACATACAGCTACAGTTCTCATAATGACTTAGCAAGCAATCCTCTTTCCCAGGGAACTCTGGGAATTGCAGCTATGTGAGGGGAATATTGGGTAGATAGGGCTCAGCACTAAAACATTTTATTAAGGTTTGAGATTGACAATAATAACAATAATTTCAATACAATCTAAGAGCAGGCTTTGGGGCTTTGCCATGGCCCTGCCCCCAGCCCAGCCCACACTGAAATCTTTTATCTCAGCTTTCTCCTGCTACGGACCCTTGACATGGTGCTGCAAAACAAAATTTCACATAATATTTTCAGTGAGCAAGTTAAGCGGACAAATAAAACATGGACTTTAAAATGAATAAGTAAATTTGGCTAATTCAGTTGATCCAACTGTTTTTTGGTTTAGTGAACGCAAGATACATGTCACAGTGGCATGAGTCATCCTTTTTGGCACCATAACTAAATTGTTTTGGATCAGTCACTACTGTTTCTTTAAGCCTAGCCTTACCTCAGAATATTCCAGCAGTAAAATATAATATGTTAGTCATTTCATTGTAAAGAACAGGAAATACCGTAATTGTTTTGAATATTTTCAGAATGCAAAGTGACCATGGATTTCACTAGTTAATTTTAAGATAGTATTAGCTTGGGGGGGGGAGACCCTCGCCCCCGGGTTTTATATTTTTACTCACTCTTTCGCTGCAGTCTGGAATGAGCTCTGAAAATATGCTTAGAGAGTAGCTAATAAAGAACAATATCCAGGAATAATTTGTTCCACAGGAAGAATAAAAAGTTAAGCAACTTTAGCTTTCTTTTCTAAATGTTTCTGCCAAGCAAATTTTAAAAATTCAGAGAGGATATTAGCATCCTCTCTAATGACTGCATACCCATCGACTGGTTCATTTTGATTGTTTCATTTCCTTTCTGACCAGATAAATCAGGCTTCCTCAACTTTGGCCCTCCAGATGTTTTTGGCCTACAACTCCCATGATCCCTAGCTAGCAGGACCAGTGGTCAGGGATGCTGGGAATTGTAGTCTCAAAACATTTGGAGGGCCGAGGTTGAGGAAGCCTGGGATAAATATGTAGGGCAGCATTAAAATACCTTCTTACAACTAGTGTCTCATAGTTAGTAAGTTATCACATAGTTCCCTGTTATCAGCCCAGAAAGGGAATGAATTATTTACTACCACATTGCCAGTGACTATATATTGTGAAGTTTTGGCAATTTCAAAAGAGTATAAACAGTATTTTCGATTGATGTCTCATTTTTTCCTGCTAGGAAGCAAGAAAGGCAGCAAGCTTAATGGTAAAGTGGTACCAGGATCATCCCCAAGGATCTTCAGGTAGGGCTGGGAATGATACCTGGACAATACTGTGTGGAGAATATGGAACTAACTAGATGAACCAACTGTCTGCCTTTGTTTAACACAGCTTCATTTGTTGCTAAAGTGGGGCCATTGCGGTAGTTGAGCACCTGCCCTATTGGTCCTCGTGCCTCTCTACTTTTCCTGGGTGTCTCCCAGCTGCTTCCCACTTCCTTCCAGAACATTGCGTGGAGACCTCATTTGAGACAGGCGACTGTTCTCAAGTGTGTGGTTTACATGCCAAAAAACACACTCCACTTTCAACCCTTTTCAGGGTCTTTTGAAGATGGCCATAGATGGTTCGGTCGCTGGCTTCTCAAGTCAACAGAATCTTCTATGGATCAGAAAGACACCTGGAATCCTCTTTGACATGTCCTCTGCAGAAGAATTCATCCTGAATTCTGGGGAAGGATTGTAGCAATTGGTTTGCATGAAGAAGGTCCAAGGTTGAGGCCCTGGCTTTTCCAGGTAGGTCTGGGAAGGTCCCCTGCCTGAAACACTTGCAAAGCCACAGCCAGTTAGTACTGAGCTAGAGTGACCTAGGACCTGACTCCGTATAAGTGTCGTGGATTTGTTGGACGCAACAGAATGGTGGGAGGAATCAGCTGGGGAAACTCCAAGGGATGAAGGCTCAGAGTCCAGGGATTGGTGGTGGGACAACGGTCAGTGGACAGAGGGAGAAGAGGGAGAAGATTAGGAGGAGGAGGTGTCAGAAGCTGAAGTGGTTACAGGGCTTAGTGAGAGAAGGGAGTATATGGCAGAGAGAGTCCAGAATCAGAGGCAGAAGCTGATGTCGGCATGCAGAGGGTCACAAGGCCAGCTGGCTAGCCCCAGCTGGGTCATCTACTTCCAGCCCTCCTTCTGCAAAGACCCACCAGCCTCTGCTCCAACATAAATCAGCGACCCAGGCTTCAAAGCTAGGGCACACTATGTCAGCAGAGCGAACTGCACACACAGAATAGGTGTGAGGCTTGTGGAAGCATACTACAACTACGGATTTATTAGTCATAAATCAGGACAAAGAAGCATGTCGTCCCTCTCTTTGTCTTCTCAGAGAGACAGGGAAAAGCAAAAGCCATACACACAACGGAAGTTCCCAGCATACTGTGCTGGAACGTAAACAGACATGTGACACGTAACAATCCCCTGTCTGCTCCTTAAGGTGGAATAGAAATTCTCAACAGCTGAAGCAGGAAAGGAGGGAGGCCAAGAGACAAAGATGAGTCTGGCTGGTGAAGAGGTGCTGGAGTCTCTCCCTCCTGCTGTGACAAGCTCCCCTCCCCTCTGGTCTCCAAAAACCAGGAGAGGCATGAAAAGAGCAGGGGAGAAGTTAGCTGCACACCGGCACAGTTCCAGATTGCTTAGGGGAAACCCTGGAGAGGAGGGGATTTAGTCCGCTGTGGGGAGGCAGGGACCTTCAATCCCTGCTTCATGGAGGCAAAACCAGTTGGAGATGAGTTGCTGCCTCATTAGACCTGACACTCCTGTGCAGATCCTGTTTGTGCTAATAGTTAAGTCCAACTTGCTCTGTGAGATTTACTGCTGGCTTTCTCTTGTCAATAAGGCAACTCCCTATGTTCCCAAGTTGCATATTGGCTTCCTGCTTGAGCTACACAAAGACTTACGGGTGGCACACACTGTTTCAACAACATTTTAATATGAATCAGCGCCACAAGATGTGTCACTTCTAAAACAATTTTTCATTTTTGCCTGTTATGTTCCTCCCCCCACCCCCTCCATTTCATTAGAGGAGTCTCTAATTGGAATCTGAAAATACGTCATAACCTAAGTGACCCTCCTTAAATCAAGCAGAAAGATGGTTGCGTAATCTGAGGTGTTGAGGCATGCTGATTTTTTTCTTAATCAGTGCTCTGCAAACTAGACTTTTAAAGTTGAGAACTTATATAAAAATTAAAAAAGAAAAATCCAGAGTTTTCTAACACCATCTTATCTCTTTGAAGCAGCTAGAATGCCGGAATAAATTATCTCAAAGAATTCCAGTATTTATACTGAGATCAGTCTGGGGAAATGGATCCAAAAAATTATGAGAGGGACAAATCCAGGGCAGATGATGGTGCTTTCAAATCAGGGGGGAAACTATTCTAAAGGAAACCAGAGTTTTCATGGCATCTAAAAGTGAAAGGGAAGCAGTATTGTGAAACTAGCAAAAAGCATAAGAAGTTTCTTCTGTAGAAATAGACCTTTATACCAGCTCTACAATTCTATGATTCCAGAGCTGTGCTCTCGCTCCAGCTCTGTTTGACATATTATTCTATATTCTTCTCTCTGTTGCTTCCACATGCCTTCAACTCAACTGACAATGGGGTGTTCAAGGAGTGACGGGAGTCCATTCAACCTGCCATGTCTCCATGCCAAGACAAAAGTGTGGTGGGTTATTATCTGAGAGTGACTGCAGACAGTCAGTTTGTGTATCTACAGCAGTGACTGGAGGAGGAATGACCACTGGGAGGAAAACACCATGGTGCATCTTCAGCAGCACAACCAAATGCCTTCATCTGTTCCAGCTGCAAGAAAACATGCCTCTCCTGTATCAGTCTCTACAGCCACAGCAGGCGCTGTAAGTCTCCAATGGTTTGACTTCACCTCCAAAGGCACAAACTCTTCCACTGTGTCCCAAGATGCCAACCAACCAATGATCCCAGATGGCCAGCATGCAAAATCATAGACTGAAAGTACATTTAAAGCACATTTCCCCTCAAAGAATCCTGGGGGACTTTAGTTTGCATCTCACAAAGTTAAATTATCAGCACCCCCTAAACTACAGCTCCCAGGATTATGTGCCTTTAATTAATGGCATGTGTGCAGTCTTGCCCGATATCCAAATATTGTTTGGTTCAAAATGAAGGCAGACCCAAGTTGCCTCAGAATCAAGAAGCAGGATGATTACCCCATTGAAAGAAAGCTCCAGCTTGAATCTCTCTCCTTAACCACCAAGAAACTCCTACCTGAATCTCCCATGTCTATTCTCTGGTTTTGAAAACATTTGGTTACAGTTGTCAGGAAGAGCCATGTAGCCAAAGAGAGAAAGGACAGACAAACCAGCTAATCACAGACAACTAGGCAAATGAGGTTTTCCAATCCCATGCAAATGTAGGGAGAATGACTTCATATTTTCTCCATGGCCATGAACCCACATTCTACCCACAACCCTTGTGTAAGATAGGCTTCCTACACAGGAAACTGAACTTACTCATATAACATCTGGAGATTTGCTAATAGTGGTAGGGGGAAGGGTTGAGGCTTAAGAAAAGATGGAGCTGGTCTAATTAAGCTGGCCAAATTTAAGAAATCCAGCCAATTTCCATTAAAGGCGTCTTAAATTATGTCATCACCAATTTAGAGCTTCTAAAATTAAGATAAGTTAATGCATGTGACAATAGGTCACCAGTGATTCAATAACTCTTCTGCTGCCTGCCTGGGACTGCAAAAAGAGGCACACCAGTCAAATTGTTGTGCAAGCCTATCCAATGGAAATTGTACCATGCAATGACCCAGGAAGGGAATAATGCTTGAATGAGACCTAACTGCAGCAGACTGCACACACTTGCCACTTTGCGATTGCTAAGTCTTGTGACAATCTGGCAATTAAAAGCTACTCTTAATGGAAAAGAACGCCATCGGATAATGGCTTCCTGCCGTTAAATAGATATTGTGGCAAAGTTGTGGTATTAATAGAAAGTCAACACGAAGACAAAGCCAGGAGATTTATTTTCAGAGTCAGTATCCTGGATCCTGAGATTCTCATGCAATCGCTTTGCATATTTCTATTTTACTACATGACTGATGAAAATGGAATTATTTTTGCCTTGATGTATGTTGGTGCAGCAAAGTGACAAGTTGCTCATCTTACCGTTACTGAATAGCTGCACTCTGCTTGGCTGAAGGAAAGAGATTTATGTTGTGGTTCATCCAATCAGAAAGCAGCTAATCCATTTAAGCATGGCCTGTATATTTTATTCACCATAATAGTATTTCTGTTAAGAAAGGAAGGCCTGATGTTTCTGTTTTCTAGGCAGCCTCCGATTAGAAGTTTATAAACTCGTAAGTAAAAGAGGAGAAACTCTATATCCACCATACTTGCCACATTCCAGTTGGACATCTCCAGAAACAACTTAACGTTGTGTTTTCGACTGATAAAACCCTGAGGATGGAATCATAGGTTTGCTTATGGGGGGGGGGGTTCGTTGAAAAAGACTGGGTTGCATCCAGAGTGAAGGGACAATTGTGCAAAGGGAATTTCCTCATCCCTTCCTCTCCAGTGCAGAGTGCTGTACCCCCAAAAAACTTCCTGGGAGTCAGGGGGCTTCTCCCGGGCAGTGGGAGTGCTGGCGGCAGTGGGGAGAGGAGAAGCAGGGCAAACTGGGAAGAGGCAGGTTAAGAAGCCAAGAAAAGCATTGCCCGGTGATTTCTGCAGATGAAGCCAGCACTAGAGACTCAAAATGAAAGGCGGCTGGTGAGAAATCAAAGGACCAGGCTTCCAAAGGGTTAGGCCCAAAGTACATACCTAAGACAGACTGAAGAGTACACTTTTAATGGCATGTACAAAATTCCATTTTCAGTGGCTAGTCCACAATTACGAAACTTAGCAATGCATCAAAATGGACTGATGCTGTCATGTGGAGGTAGCTTAGGATAGTGTCAGGCTGCTGCAAAGTATAGCACCCGATCATCATGCGATCTGTCATCTGGCTTAGAAAGTTTCCACAAAAGGCCACCTGCTACCAGGAACAGATTTATCTCTTTTAGCTGGGGGATGAGTATATATTAATCTCCCATTTATGTTCCTAGGCCAAGTCCCACCATAACGGAGGCAGGTTGCAGGGCTCAAACCTGGTTCGCGTGACGCCCTGGTTCAGAGCCAAGCAGCCTAGAAATTAGTGGATCATTATATGATAAAAATGCACGCTGGATCTGCTATGAAACCGTTGCAGATAAAGAGTCCCTGGTCGAAGGATTCTGTGCTTTCTCTTATCACTCCTCCCAATAGTGAACACATCTTGTGAGTACCAATAGGGAAGCAGCCCAAACAGGTGGCTGAGACACAAGAGGCAAGTAACAGCATGATCAAGGGAGCCCCAAGTTCTGCAGAAGTAGAGGGGATTTTGGGGAGGGGGAAATCTTAGGGAATCTTACACTCAGTAAGAACTGAGTGTGCTCCGTGGGTACAGAATGTTTGTTGTGAGGAAATCTAAGGGGAAGAGGGGATGGAATGGAGTATTCTAGGAAAGGGCATTAAAGGGCATCATCATCATCATCAACTAAATTTCTATACCGTTCTTCCTCCAAGCGTCGCAGGGCAGCTTAAAATATAAAGGCACAAAAATGCATAGCATAGTAACAAACAAAAACAACTCTCTCTCCCCTCCCTCAAGTTTAAAAGGCCCTAGATCATGACCTTAGTTTATTCCACGTTTGTCAGATGGACCTTAATTAATGAGAGTAAAAGTAGCTTGCTGTACCGTTGTTAAGAAGTTGCATGTGATTGCTTTAAAAAGGCTTGTGCCATGTGCCTCAGCTAATCATAAAGCAGCTTACTTTAGAAATGTGTTCTTTTAAAATAAAAAATAAGAAAGAGTTCTGAGCTTTTGAAAGCAAACTAGCTTTGGATTGGTTCGAGTTCTGCTTTAACTTTAATCAGTAATTAAGGGTCAGCCATCCAGTAAACTCATTAGTTTACACCAATTACATTGGGTATAGTAACTAATGATTCCGAGGATCATGCCACTTATTTCCAAGCTTTCAAAGTATAATTATGGTGTAAATCAGATAGAGCGTAAATCTTTTCCATACGTTTTGGTTGGTAATTGAGGGATAAAATGGTTTCCAAATGTATTCTCTCTCCCCCACACACCCAACTTTTCGTTTTTTGTTCTGCAATAGATTTCTCCTGGGACTCTTTAAAGGATACGGAAAAGGTGATGTCAACAGCACTATATGCTGGGCAAATGGAGACAGGACTAATTAATAGAGATACAGAAGAAAATATTTCCCTTTTCAAATTTTTGGTTCAAACATTAAACGCAGGCATTGCACCGCAGTCCTGAGATGAAGGAAAGCAGGTCAGCAAACACCTAAGTTTCATCCCTCCCTCCCACCAAAAAATAGATAGGTAGGTGAATTTTAAAATCTGTTATGTGTAATGCATAACTGCTAATGCCACTGCTCCTGCTTTTAAAATGATTTAGTCTCTGGAGCATTTCCCTTTGAAGTTTAATATGTAGTTTCATGTCTGCACAACATTTTCAAATGCATTAAACAAATTAGTCTCTGGTTACAAAAGTTTTTCGACGTTTTCAAGTTGCCACTTAACTAAATCCATTATGTGTCAACGAAGCTGATCATTTAAAAGAGCGAACTTTTTGGAATGATTAATAAATAAAACAGCTTCTCTCAACCTAAGTGTTTACTTGAAAGCAACCCACTTTAGAAAGACATTAATATCCCTCGAATTATTATTAGAATAATTGCTTTTACTCGTCTTAGAACAACACACTTTCCCCTCCTCATTTCCCTTCAGCTCAGACAGCTTTTCACTCAGATGGAAACTTCCTATTATTTGTCCCCAGCCCACCCCCGCCCAGCAAAATGAAGAATAGGAATTATACACTTTTCACTAAGGAATAATTAATATGTCTCAAGTATTAGAAGAGAGAATTGCAGTGTGACTTTGAATGGTAGCCTCTGAGGAGTAGCATTGTTTGTTCTCTCCGGTCTTTAATGAGCTTTAGTAAATGGCCAGGAAAAATTACCTTCTTTCTGTAATATGAGAGAAGTGAAGAATGAAGGGAAGCTATAGAATCCCTAAGAGAAAAGCAGGCAGAGCTTGGCAAACATACACGCCCGATTTTACGGCTGTGCTTCTCTCTCTGTACCGTGGGTTTTTCTTTTTGGGCTGTGGTCCCCAGATAAATTTCCCACTCCTGCTGCAATTAAAACATAAAGAATTATTTTTTTTAACATTCGTACATCACCAAATGAAACAGAATCTCACCCACCCCACCACCCCATGGCTTTCCTCAATATGATGACAGGATCTGGCTTGTGTTGGGGGACAATTACATTTGGCTGAGTGCTTGGGAGTCTTTTTTCCTTGTAAAAGTCTGTAAAAGTTTATGTTTCCTTGCTTATTTTCATATTCGGAACCTGTTAGCTGCCACGTTTTTGGAATCAAATGGGCCGGTCTCCTTAGCCTCGCAGTTGCCCCCCCATAAATTGATTTGGACGTTTCACAAGTGGAACCTGAAATAAAATGTCCCATGCAGAGCAGGGAAGTCAGAGAATTTCAACAGAAACAGAAGTGGAAATGGCTTATTTATCCCGTGTCCAGCAGAAATCCAGAAATAATAATAATAATAATAATAATAATAATAATATGTTAAAGCTTATTCGTTGCTTTTTCTGCCACAGAAACTCAAATGTAATACCTATGTAATTTGCATAATTCATTAAGTAAACTGCATGTTATGTAATTTGCCACAGTGGACAGGCACTAATAAAATTCAAATCCTTAAGCAGTTTACACTAAAAAAAATACAATGAAAATGCGAACAACATTTGATAAAACCGCCTTTAACAAGTTCTTTAAGGTGAAGCAGCCATAGGAGCCAACTTCTAGGGCCTGGGGGTGGGTCTTTGTCCCTCAATAAAATATTTGAGGGGGATGCTCCCCTCAAAAGGTTGATGGGCATTGCCATTCAAAGGGTGTGTGTGCACTGCCTCATGGGATCAACTATGCGGGGCGGTGCTTACCTCCCCCGACCCAATATTTTGTTCAAGTTGGCACTCCTGGAATCAGCCACTCAGGTTGCTTCTCTGTGCATCTCGAAGCATCATGAAACACATGATCAGAAGAACATGCAGAGATATATCGGAAAAGGCAATCTCTTTATGAGTATGAGGTCCAAGTCTCTGATCCCATAGGAAGTTCCCTTATACTGAGCCAGACCACTGGTCCCCTCTTGCTCAGTATTGTCACTGATGGGCAGTTGATCTCCAGGGTTCTCTCCCAGGTTTACCTGGAGATGCCAGGGTTTGAACCGGGAACCTTCCACATGCAAGGCAGATGCTGGGCCACTGAGCTACAGCCCTTTGCTAACACAGCAGTCAAGTCAATCGCACGGCTCCATCTCTTTGGTGGGAATGTAGGTGGGACTTCTCCAAAGCAGCCAATTGGCACAACACATGCAAATGACCACACTCCTTGGCACAAGCTTTTTCTCTTCCCACTATGTGCATGGCATCCATATGGGTAAATGACCTTCAGAGCAAATACATCCAGCAGGAACTATGATTAGGACAAAGAAACACAAAGTTCCTGTACCTCTTACGATAGGAGGGAGTTTTGGCCAAAGCGGAAGTGAGCAAAGCTGAACCGTTCAGTAATACAGTGGTACCTCAGGTTACAGATGCTTCAGGTTACAGACTCCGCTAACCCAGAAATAGTACCTCAGGTTAAAAACTTTGCTTCAGGATGAGAACAGAAATCGAGCGGCGGTGGCGCAGCAGCAGTGGGAGGCCCCATTAGCTAAAGTGGTACCTCAGGTTAAGAACAGTTTTCAGGTTAAGAACAGACCTCCAGAATGAATTAATTTCTTAACCTGAGGTACCACTGTACAGGTGTGGTGTTCTTTGCATTCAGTTGCTCAGCCTATAACACCAGGGGGTGTTTTGAGCAGGAACTGGGAGGAACCAAATTCCCTTACCTTTTTAAAATTAATTATCTGGTTTTTTTCCCCCTCTGGGGCAGCTGGAACAGCTATATACCCAATGCCGGAGCCAAAGGTCCACCTATATCTGTAATCAATAAAGTTGTGGCCATTTCTAACCCAGAACATTGCCTGCTTGAGTTTATTAATCTCATTCTACATTCAGCCACTGCCTGGGAGGAGGTGGTGACACTGCGACTGGGCCTGCAATAAAAGAAACAAACTTTGTGGTGAGTTCCCCCACCTTTCTTCACTTATTGAAATATGGCAGCCCCATACAGTGGTACCTCGGGTTACAGACGCTTCAGGTTACAGACGCTTCAGGTTACAGACTCTGCTAACCCAGAAATAGTTCCTCGGGTTGAGAACTTTACTTCAGGGTGAGAACAGAAATCGTGTGGCGGTAGCGGAAGGCCCCATTAGCTAAAGTGGTACCTCAGGTTAAGAACAGTCTCAGGTTAAGAACGGACCTCCAGAACGAATTAAGTTCTTAACCCGAGGTACCACTGTATAACACTCATGCAAAAGCACCGAATACTGCTCTAGCTCACTGGTTAAAAATAATTAGTCATACCATACTTCAAAAGCTAACTGCAGTAAAAGAAAGACTTGCTGACTATCTGGAGATGGAGTCCAGTGGCTCTGGAGCAGGACTTTCCAAGGTCTTGGCATCGCACCAAGAAAGCTCTATCTCTTATAGCTTCCTACATCATTTAATGGCTGGACAGAACAGAGAGCAGGGCCTACAAGGCCATTCACAGAGGCCGGGCTGGTTCATATGGGAAGATGCCGTCTCTGAGATAAAGGAAAGGTGTGTGGGCTGCGCTCAACAAATGAGTTGCAAATGTGCCATTTTGGGTGCCAGAAACTAATTAGTCAGAAAGATCCTCAGATGCAACACAGCTTCGCTTTCCAGAACTGCAAAATAACAAGCATGTTTCAGAGCAGAAGACACACACACAGGAACTCTTTCTTCCTCCTGTGACTTTCCAAGTTATATCTCCCCGGTTGCCTGTGAACATCCACAGTGTTATTATTTGAGATTGTTATACTATCAGCTTTAAAATTTTATAAGCCATACAATAGCACAGGTGTCAGCCTGAAAACTTAAAGAGGGTTAATAAAGAAATCCTAGATAAAGTGTGAGGCAACATGGGGCAGAAGGGTGGGCATTGTTGAGGGTTTTTTTAAATAGAAATAGACACAGACACAAACAGATAAAAACCGGAAGCCTATCTCAAAGCTGCTGAAAGGAATATGTTACGGTTCCTACGAATTTTCCCAGATCTTTGAGTTTATCCTCTGAACTAGACACCCTGACTTATGAATTTATTAATTGAAAAATATACCACTTTATATTTAAAAAACTCTCTAAATGGGTATAATTATTATTATTATTATTATTTATTTATTTATTTATTTATACTCTGCCCATCTGGCTGGGTTTCCCCAGTCACTCTGGGCGGCTTCCAACAAAAGATTAACAATACATTAAAACATCAGTCATTAAAAAAATTCCCTAAACAGTGCTGCCTTCAGATGTCTTCTAAACATCAGATAGTTGTAGCTTAAAACGATACATTTGCAACATTCAATGACATTTCCTAAAAAACTGACACAAAGAAAACACGAATAAAGCAAAGCAACAAACAAAATGAAAAAGTAAAAGTCGGAGTCCAGGAAATCTTGGGTGAGCCTATACAGACTTTCTCAAACTTGGGTCACCAAATGTTGTTGGACTACAGTTCCCATCATCCCTAGCTACAAGCACCAGTGGTCACTTTTAGTCTTTATGTGTTTCATAAGGGCCAGTGTGGTGTAGTGGTTAAGAGCGGTGGACTCGTAATATGGTGAACCGGGTTCGATTCCCCGCTCCTCCACATGCAGCTGCTGGGTGACCTTGGGCTAGTCACACTTCTCTGCAGTCTCTCAGCCCCACTCACCTCACAGAGTGTTTGTTGTGGGGGAGGAAGGGAAAGGAGAATGTTAGCCACTTTGAGACTCCTTCAGGTAGTGATAAAGTGGGATATCAAATCCAAACTCTTCTTCTTCAATGCACATTTTTCAGGTGCTGTAGGCTTGGCTGCTTAAATAGGCTAGTTTTCGACTTTTAGTTTATGTAATCCAGGGTGCTTTAAGGCAGACGGGATTCTCAATGGCAAATCCCCCCTTTTTTTCTCCTTAAAGCAATGATCGCACAAACAATCTTGTAAAAGGTAACAAACACACACCCAAAAACCATTTACTTGCTCAAAGTTGCAAAATAACAGTTACAGCAGCTTTGTTCAGACAGGCTTAAAATGGTAATTCAGTTACAAAGACATGCTTAAGATAAGAGCCTGAGCTGTAACTCTGACTTAGTTGTTCTCACATTTCTGGCTTGGTGATGAGATGAAGATGTAAGAGGGAAGAGAGGCAAAGGTAAGGGGAATATATATGACTATGTAGGAGTGGCTCTCGGAGTCCTCTCTAGCAAACTTACAGGAAAACTCTGTGAGCTACAGCTCCTATCATGTGCCTATCCAGCAAACATGCATTGCAAATATCCCACACCGCCAACTCAAAATGTCTGTCTTCCCAAGATACTGGTCCTTATCCACCCCACCGCTGTGCCCAGACAACAGTCCGGATCATGCCCGGCCTCTACCAACTCTGGTGTTACAGGGAAGTAGAACTGCATGTCATCAGCATATGGTTGACACTTTTTCCCTTTGGCTATCTATACGATTGCAGAAACATCACCTTGCCAACAAAGGTCCGCCAAAGAATTGATGCTTTTGAATTATGGTGCTGGAGGAGACTCTTGAGAGTCCCATGGACTGCAGGAAGATCAAACCTCTCCATTCTGAAGGAAATCAGCCCTGAGTGCTCACTGGAAGGACAGATCGTGAAGCTGAGGCTCCAATACTTTGGCCACCTCATGAGAAGAGAAGACTCCCTGGAAAAGACCCTGATGTTGGGAAAGATGGAGGGCAAAAGGAGAAGGGGACGACAGAGGACGAGATGGTTGGACAGTGTTCTCGAAGCTCCCAGCATGAGTTTGACCAAACTGCAGAAGGCAGTGGAAGACAGGAGTTCCTGACGTGCTCTGGTCCATGGGGTCATGAAGAGTCGGACACGACTAAACGACTAAACAACAACAACAACATCTATATGATTCAGAGAAATCAGGAATCACAATTCAGAAACAGCAATGGGAAAGGTTTGGAGATGTTTGGGTTTTTTTTTTTGTTTTTTAGATGGAACTACAAATGGCAGATCGCTGCGATCTGAGGATGACACAAGAAAGGAATTTCCAGAAATGTCAATAGAATAAGACTTCATGACTGATGGAGAAAGCCAAGGCAGTATGCTGAAGTAAGTTGCCTGTCCACCTTAAACATAGAGGATTATGATTTACGTGGCACTTAACCCCCACTATGCAGAGCAGAGAATTAATTTGCTAAGAGGAGGCCATCAATGGGCTGTGCCCCCACACAGCTCTTTTATGTCTCTCTTTTATCAAACACTCTGCAACTACTTTTAAAAGTTTAATGCATAGTGTGGCTTGATTTAATCTCCTGAAATGAAGATGTGTTCCCACTAAGAGCCTCCTGAAACATCCCTGCGTAGCACAGAAAGGCAAGGTTTTTAGCGTCAAGCATTTCCCCCAACCCTAATCTTGTCCTTATAAGACACCCTCATGCTTGAGCAGGCAGCCTTCCTCTCTTCTCCTGCCTTCTGTTTCTCCCCATTTGTCCATTCAGCTTTCACCCTTGCATTCCAGGGATCAAGCCATAGGCTGAATTGAGAGACTCATGCAGCCTGCCAGATCACAACCTTTTAGACAGGAAAATTAACTGTGAACCCCAACATTTGGGATCCCTCTCCAAACTGGTGCCAAAGTCTTGCAGGTGTGTGTGTGTGTTTTTTGTTGCTGTTGTTTTTTGCAGTGTTTTGCATCACTTCCAAGGTGGAAATCAGAGAATTTTAGCACTGCTGTGATGGTTCAGCATTGCGCATTCCTCCAAACAAAAGGGACAGGCAAAAACTCCCAGCTCCTCTCTTTGGTATGAGTTACTCCAATATCTCCTTATCTCTCTGCCTTCAATCCTGGAACCTGGTAGATCCTTCTTGGGTCATCTTGGGTATTATTTTTTAAAAAACTTTTTTTAACTTACAGTGGTACCCCAGATTAAGAACTTAATTCGTTCTGGAGGTTCGTTTTATATATATATATATATATATATATATATATATATATATACACACATTTTTATTGATTTTTTAACGTATCAGTTCCAACAGTCATACAACATATCTTCTCATCTTATACAATATTTTAGACTTCCATCAACACCTCTGATGGTTTTCCGTTCTTTATCACTCATTCTGCATTTCTTAATTTCTATATTACATTTCATTGTCCTTAACTGATAATTCTCTTCATAGTCTTTCTTGCAGTATTTCAAATAATAAACCTTACAAAACTTCTTGCAGTGCTACTAGCGTAATCTGTTTGTCACAATTACTTATCAAATAGTTCATATATTTACTCCAGTCTTCTAAGAATCTCTGATCCTGTTAATTTATCTAATTCTGTGTAGTCCATCAACTTCATCCTCCATTCTTCTTTCATCAGTAATTCTTCTTGCTTCCATTTTTGTGCCAGTAATATTCTTGCTGCTTCTGGAGGTCAATTCTTAACCTGAAACTGTTCTTAACCTGAGGTACCACTTTAGCTAATGGGGCCTCCCGCTGCCGCTGCCGCTAAACTGCCACTGCGCAATTTCTGTTCTCATCTTGAAGCAAAGTTCTTAACCCGAGGTACTATTCCTGGGTTAGCGGAGTCTGTAACCTGAAGCGTCTGTAACCCGAGGTACCACTGTACAACAATATAAACTTCTGCAAACCAAGAGAATCCCCAACAAATAAAGAAACCATCCCTTTAATTTATGGTGGCCCCATTTGACTTCCTTTACTCCTACCCCTGGTAAAGTTTTATTAACACTTTTCACATTACAATAAAAGACAAACTAATTACACAAAAGGGACGCAGGTGGCGCTGTGGGTTAAACCACAGAGCCTAGGACTTGCTGATCAGAAGGTCGGCGGTTCGAATCCCAGCAACGAGGTGAGCTCCCGTTGCTCGGTCCCTGCTCCTGCCAACCTAGCAGTTCGAAAGCACGTCAAAGTGCAAGTAGATAAATAGGTACCGCTCCGGCGGGAAGGTAAACAGCATTTCCATGCACTGCTCTGTTTCACCAGAAGCGGCTTAGTCATGATGGCCACATGACCCGGAAGCTGTATGCCGGCTCCCTTGGCCAGTAAAGCGAGATGAGCACCGCAACCCCAGAGTCGGTCAAGACTGGACCTAATGGTCAGAGGTCCTTTTACCTTTAATTGCACAAAAAAGAATAGAAGAAAAAGAATAGAAGAACAGAGAAAAGATAGAATCCTGCCCTACGGATATATTTTTAACTTCTGCAGCTCACACCCTCTCTTCTCCCAGCCTCTCACCCTGAGAGATTTCCCCTTCCTGTCTCTCATGCAGGGTCCTTCATCTGTAGCCCCACTTGACTTCCAAGCAGGCAGGCATTTGACCACCTGTGTTTACTAATGGAATTGCCTTCTTTCAGGTGAGGCTGTTTGCCCATCTAGTCCAGAACAGTCTCTCTGACTAGCAGTGGCAGAGCAGGGTTCTAGGTCCTAGGGTCCTTCACATCACCTGCTGCCTGTTCCTTTTAATGCTGAGGACTGGACCTTCTGCATTCAAAGCATGTCCTTTACCCCTGAGCCTTGGTCTCGCCCTCATTCAACTATGATCGCTTGAGTCCTGCGGAGGGAAGGGACCAGTAGTACCCCAAGGAAACACTGCGTCATTCAATCCTCTCCATTCAAGGAAGTCGGCAAAGTATCACCTTTGAAATGCCAAAGCGGCCATGCCAGAGATAAGAAGATACAGAGAGATCACTCAGCAAACATACCGAGCCATTCCCCCTGGAGGCCGCAGGTTAATATCCAGCCAGGTAAATTGTAATTAAACACAGCCATTTTATAGTAACGTGTGGGAAACACACTGTTCGTCTCTGTTCACTTCCAAATTGGCAGATATCTGCTTCATTACTCTGTGGCTGCCAGCACAGCTTACAAAGCATCAGCCTGCCTTGGACAATGACCTTTGTCTGTCAACCTTAGAAAGGGTCTCTCCAAATTAGGGATGATTAACACTCTGGGGAAGTTTGTTCTGTAAAGACGCTGTAGAATCTCTCCAGGCTTGGGAGCCACAGTTTCCATCTGGCAAGTTAGCCACACATTAAAACACTATTGATTTTTTTTTTCTTCCTTTGGAAAAAAGAATACAAAAGTTCTGGGGGTGGAGAGGGGAGAACGACCATCAGGAATGGCCTGTTTCTGTTCTGTTTGTTTTTCAGACGGGCTGCTTACCTAATTACTGAACCTTAAAAAGAACACTGAACAGCAATGCACATTGGGCCTATCAGACTTACACTGCGGGCATGCCATAAAAGTTGAAAGAGTGGAAGGAGGCGCATGGCAGAAAATCAAAAGTGAAAAAGTTAGCGTTTACTAGAAGCCGGGTATTTATAACTTAACAACGGTGGGTTTGGAAGAAGATTGGGGCGTAGGGACCGAATGTAATGGTTCCTACCCCAACGCAGAGTTAAAGGTGCTTAAGACTTTTGAAATCAAGATCTTTGCTGTGGCAAAAAAAACATGTTTTCTTGATGTAAACATGACTAACATAGGGCCGTCTGTAGCCAGAATACAAGTATATTTCAGAGCTGTTTTTCCACAAGTGTCTTTTTGCTCATGAGAACGAACACAGCTTGGCATGAAAGGATTTAAAATGGGAGAATCTGGACCGCTTGGTTCCCTCAATCATCTGAAATGTTTACAAATTACATTCTGTGCACATAGGAACCTGCATAATGCACAAGCAATATTGCTAATAAAGCAGCAATAAAAATCCAATAACTACCGCAATTGCAGGGCGATAACAAAAATGAAGGCTGCAGAAACTCTGTTGCATGATTCACACAATATTCCCCAGTTATTTATGTAGATGTAGTCAACATAGGTATGACACCTGAGACCCCAGCCTGGCTCCAAGTGTTTTGGTTTTTTGACGGGGGGGAGGGGGGGGAGGAACTATGTGCCTTAGTCACCTTGTGTACTTCTTTGCAGGCCTAAACTCTCCATTGTCACCATTTTAGTGATGCTAGCTCTGCCACTGATGTTGATATGTCAGAGGTCGGATTGCATCATTAAGACAGTGGTGCTGGCTAATCTGGTTATATGGCCTTGAGGTCTGTTTAGCACTCTGCTGGGCACCAACATGCACATGATTCATGCCACAGCTGAGCCAACATGCTTTTTAAAAAGCTATTTTTGGTAATATCTCCCCCCCCCCACCCCTGCCCCCCCCCAAAGCAACAGTTTGGGGGCTGTTTTTGGATTTTTAAACATTTTTTAAAAAAATCACCCTACTTGCCATACGTTCAGGTTTTCCCGGACATTTTGCTGACTCAGCAACAATCTGCCCGGATGCCATTTTGCAGCCCTAATCTAACCCAATATTGTCTTTTCCAGGTGGCTATGGCTCCCCAGGAACTCAGGCAGCAGTCCTTTACATCACCTGCTACCTGGTCCTTAAAGAAACAACAACAATCTGGAGAAGCCAAGGGGTGAACCTAATGTTAGGAGCTCGTCCTACTCTCGAGTACGACCCTGGCAGAGACACATGCCCGACTGGCATGTTCCCTCCCTCCTGGTCTTTCGTTTGGGAGGTTCAAAAGCTTTCTCCTGCCTGAACACCACAGCGACTGATGCCAACCGACACCGGCACACTTAGGGATCCACAGAGTCTTCACAGCTGCGTAACAGACCTCAGCATTTTGGCTAATCTACTTTATTTACATATAAACACACACAGAGCACTGCAACATGGCTCCCTCTCTCTCTAGCATCAGACAGCAAGAGAAAAAGAACAAAGGACAATAGTCCCACTTCACAGAACACAGTAACACAAGCATCCTGTCTCCATCACTTCCCACTCTGTGGAGTCAAAACATACACCATCCTGTGATAGACAAAAATCCCATGACAGCAATCACGGAGCAGGAATTCTAACAGACTATAGGACCATGTTGTTGTTGTTGTTTAGTCGTTTAGTCGTGTCCGACTCTTCGTGACCCCATGGACCAGAGCACGCCATAGGACCATGTAGGAGCACCATAAACTGCCTTAGACTCATAGGACCATAGCATTGTAAAGCTGGAAGGGATCCGAAGAGTCGTCTAGTTCAGACCCTACAATTCAGGAATCACAGTCTTATTCTAAGTCCCTCTAAGTCAGCATTGTCTACATGGCTTGGCAGCAGCTCTCCGGCATTGTAGACAGGTCTCTCCTAGCCCTACCTGTAGGTGCCAGGGATTGAACTTGGCATCTTTTGCATGCAAACCACTCTGAGCTGTGCGGCCTTTTATGTGCCCCGAGGACTGAGAACATCTCCTGTTCTAGCCACGCACATGCAGCCTTGAGAACTTGTTTCTGAGCTCCTCAAACGGTTGGCAGATTTGAAGAGGGAATGCAGTCACTTCAAAGAACTCGAGCTGCAACAACAGGGTTTTAATCCATTGTGTCCCAACTGACAGCACAATCCAAACCCAAGAAACGCTGGTGGGGGGAGAGTTTGGATTCTGTAGATCTTGGGCCAGCTCAGCCGGTGAAACTTACACCAGTATAATTTGCCCCCAAAAGGGTCGTTCCAGCAGTGTGATGGGGACTGGACAAGGGTGGGATGGTTCGGGGGGGGGGGACTTGCCCCTATTCCAAACCCCTTTGGGTTCATTCACATGACCTAGCAACCTAACAGAACTTAACCGGGAAAAGGGCGGTGTAAGTAAAATTCCTCCTCAGTGGTGTAACGAGCTGAAATAATTGATGCCGATGTAGGTAGGTAAAGGTAAAGGAGCCCTGGACAGTTAAGTCCAGTCAAAGGCAACTATGGGGTGCGGCATTCATCTCGCTTTCAGGCCGAGGGAGCTGGCGTTTGTCCATAGACAGCTTTCCGGGTCATGTGGCCAGCATGACTAATCCGCTTCTGGCACAACAGAACACCGTGACGGAAACCAGAGCACATGGAAACGCCGTTTACCTTCCTGCCACAGTGGTACCTATTTATCTATCTGCACTGGTATGCTTTTGAACTGCTAGGTTGGCATAAACTGGGACAGAGCAACAGCAACTCACCCCGTCGCACAGATTCGAACTGCCGCCTTCTGATCGGCAAGCCCAAGAGGCTCAGTGGTTTAGAGCACAGCGCCACCCGCGTCCCGCTGATGCCAATATAATTTACACTACAGCTTTCTGTAGTTAGGATTGCTCTGCAAGTCAAAAAGGCTAGTTTAAAGCCCAGGATTGGTCCATTTATTGATTAGCATAATAGTTGTCTCGATCCTCATATATATTCTCACTATGTGCTGTCCTGTTTGAATGTTCATGCCAGAGTATATTACACCTGCTCTCTAGCAACTTTGCTTAGGACTACAGCCTAAACAAGGCTGCATCGCTTGTCGAGCAACTTGGAGCAGCAAAAGAATGGGAAGTAAGTGCCAGAGATGGAGTGCCTCCATTATTAGCATAATTGATAAATGTGACAATTAACGTCAGAAATTGTGACAAATCCTCCCTCGCTCGCTGAGACTTCCTGACAGCTGGGGTAACTGAATGTCCTCGCATTGCCAACCTCCTAAAAAACATGAGTCATTCCAACCTTCTCCCCTCCGCCTCAAAATAACAAAAAGTGGATTTGAATTTATGAGATTCTTAAAACAGAATGGATTTTACATTGTTTCCTAATGGCATCAGATTATACTGTGGGAAGCCCGTCAATGCTCTTGCTATTCGGCCACAAAGAAAAAGAGGGGGCCTATGTGGGAATGGAGTTTGATGTAAATCAGATGGGCCCCTATCACACATCTGATCTCTGCACATCTAGACCTGTGCAGATCCTTTCCTGGTTTCTGCATGCACATTCGACAGGTGGGACAAGATCGCAAGGCAGTTGCACCCGCAGGCATTACTTGCATGGCACCTGCTGAAATTCTCTCTATTAAAAGTGCAAGAAGGAGTCTTGTCCACTTTCCCAACTGACCAGACTAACAGTCCTCTGCAAAGTTTAACTCCAAACATATTGCAACGAAAGAACAACACAGGCCAAAGTTCTCAGGAAGATAAGTTCTATCGCATACTGAAAACCTCCCAGAATCACCCCAATCGTAAAAAAAAAGCTAGACTTCAATCCTAAAAAAAAAAAGCTCAACATATTCAGTCGGCCCTCACACATGTTCACTTCACCAAATCTGGCCCTCTTTGAAAAAAGTTTGGACACCCCTGATTAAGACAGAAAAACGAGCCCCACGCCATCTGAAAATGGCCATCTCCAGCTTCAAATTCCTGTGCAACACTTCAAATTTAAATAGATAAGGGGTAATTAATCTTAAGACACTGAGACTCATATTGGCCATGACCCAACCAAAGTTGAATCATTTCAGACCTTGAACATTTCAGCCACAGTGCACCTTAAATTGTATGTAAATTCAAAGTATTATTTATGAATTTGAAGTTTGGAATGTTTTTTTTTTCAGAATCAGGGCTTTTTTCTCAGCCAGAAATCACCAGAAAATCCGTTCCGGCACCTCTCGGATGGGCGCCAATGCCATTATAAGAGAACAAGGGAGGCATTGGTGGTGAGTTTCGGCACCTCTTTTTCTAGAAAAATGGCACTGCTTCAAATCATTTTCCTACCTTTCTTCAGGAGAAAAATGCTGCAAAAGGTTGAGGTTAAGCACATTTTTGAGCCAGATTGACTTGTATAAGATAAGAGGCTGAAAGACCAGTGTGGTCTATTTATTCTCTATAGCAGGAATGTCACCTTCCATTCAGACTATGGAGATATAGGATTGGAAGGTGAAATATACTCAGAGTCAAGTGTGAATTTCATGCTCTTTATTCAACTCGTAGTAGCAATGAATGAAACTTTCCCCAAAACGTCTAGCTGTATATATATTATTTACACAATGGGCCCTGCATGATTGGCTAATTCCAGGCTGCTCCTGTAGGCCAATCAGGTTGCAGATTCACCTCCTCCAGAAGCCTGATTGGCTGCTCCTGCAGGGCCAATCAGGTTGCTGATTCACTTCATCCAAGAGCCTGATTGGGTGGCTCCTGTGAACCAATCAGACTGCTGCATTCTGGATCCTATTGTTCTAGGATTCAGCTCAGTACATAACAGAAGGGATGACCCGCAACAAGTGTTTCGGACAAGGGACCACAAGGCAAACAGGCTGAGCGACAACCTGCTTACACCTCAGTTGGTAGAGCATGAGACAATTAATCTCAGCATTGTGGGTTCGATCCCTACATTGGACAAATGATTCCTGCATTGCATGGATTGGACTTAGATTTCCCTTCCAATTCTATGATTCTACCAAAGTAGAAAGTCCATTTAGAAATGGAAATTGAAAAGAAGGGCTGAGTTCCTGGCAGGTCATGAATACTCAGACAAGAGAGACTGTGAACCCTGACTTACACCAAACTTCTCAGAGCTGAAGGAGAAATGGCTTGCATCCTTAGGTACTCAACACTGATTTGCTTCTGAAAAACAGGGGGAAACAAACTGTCAAATGAAGACCGCTTGGGTGGGAACTGAGCAACAGGCTCTTTCAAAGTCCTCCAGTCTTAACTTTCTTTATAAAAACCCAATAATAATAAGTCCTGTCCTCCCGTTTCCTCTTTCAAAATGTGACGAAAAGTATCCTGGTGGGCGGATTAAAAGAGAGCGGTTGCTGCAATAAATATTTCTTTCCAGGACGGACTTGCCTTGTCGGATTCCGCTGTCTCCTAATGAAACACAGGTGCCTTCTCCATGCTGTGACCTTCCTTCCCTCAGTCCTACGCCCTTGTGAATGGGATCTCATCAGCTGGAAGGCAAACTGGCCCCTCTTAGGCGCCTCCTAATTGTTTTAGGCTTAGGACTGCGCCTACGACAAAAGAAAGCATTCCTCAGCCGAACCTGAGTAATACTTAATGAGTCCTTGTATCTTGTGATAAATTTCATAATTATTCAGCCCCTACTACTAACGCCGAAATTCATCAGTCAAAGCAAATTAGCCGAGATTCATTAGAATAAGACATCGAGGAGCCACATGTACTTTATTAGCCTCTTACACCAATAGTTTTAATTGGGTACATATTTCACAGCTTTGGAGCTACTCAACTGAAGGGCTCCTTTTATCTCTTTTATTTACAGTAACAAGCTATCAGACAAACAGCGCCATAATTAAACTTGCATGCAGCAAAAAAATAAAAAATAGTGTGTGTTTTTCTCCATTAACATCAAGACTATTGAAATCTCGAGGATTTTGTAAACCTTATTCATCCAACGCACAAAGAAGAGGAAGCAATTGTGCACACCTTGAGCAAATGACTTTTTGCAGTCTCTTTTCCCCCCTGCTTGGTAGTTTCCCTCTATTTCACCTTCAAGTTGTGGGGTGTGGGGAAGGTGGGTGGATAGATCTCTCCATTAGATATTTTAGTGATGAGAAAAGTGATTAAAATCCTGAAGATTTTTAATTATTAATACGGAATGTAAATGATGTTATAAAAAGGGAAATGCGGGAGAAATTTTACACATTCATGGGATTTTTTCGCTCATGCATAATAATAAGTTGAAAACACTTTGGTTATAATACTCTCTAAATTAAAAGGGAGAAAATAGCTGTTTCACCAGTGTCAATAAATGATAAATGGCGCCATCTGCTGGCTAACGTGCGAAACGCGGCGCTCCCGTTAAACCGATGCTTAAAAACTTGCTCTTTGTCCGCCAGAACATTTTGTATATCTCCAGAGACGCATATGCCAAGAAGTGAACTATGGCCCCGAATCCTCATTCTAAGCAGTTCCCTAATGAAGATAATGAAAGGGCAAGTTATCTGAGATCCTAAGACACAGCCGTGGTGCAAATGGTTGAAAGGGCAGCACAAGTGGAAGGCTGTGTATCGGGTATCATGTTTAATTACACGTCTTCCCTGTCTCCTCGGTTGCAGGGAGCACCGTGCCAGCATCCCTCTCTGAGCGTGGGCCTGTGGAGGAGGGAGAGTTAATGAGCTCTTGTCTCTGCTCCTCTGGCACACGAACCGTGGCACTCGCGAGGCATCTCCTGCGATAATCCCATTGCTTTAACACATCGCTATGCAACCCCCCATGTCCAAACACGGAGGGGTTCCAGCACATTCCTCCGAACTAAGGTCACCGAGGATGCATCTATGTCGAAAGGCAGAGCGGGAGGTGGCAGGTTCAGAGCAAGACCCAAAAGTTTCACAGATCCTCCAAGTTTTCTTGTTTTCTGGGGACGCCCCTGATTTGGAGAAGCCGCCCCAGTTTCCGATGTGATCCGGAAGGTCCTGCTTTTCCTCAGGACGTCCTATTTTCACTGGAGAAATGTTGGAGGGCATGGAGTTATCCGACTCCCTGAGCCATCTGAAGGCAATCCTGTGCAGCCGTACCTTGGTTCTTGAACGGAATCCATTCCGGAAGTCCATTCGACCTCTGAAAATGTTCAAAAACCAAGGCACAGCTTCTGATTGGCTGCTGATTGTCATTCTCTTAGAATGGCAACAGCACCCACCTGAGAGGTGCCCAAACTGAGTTCCAGCAAGTTCTGGCTGGAAAAAAAGTTCTGGCTGGAAAAAAAGCTCTGCATTTTGGGGACCCTGAAACTTGAACTGCCATGGGGGGCCCTTTGCAACAAGGTCTGGTTAAAGGTAAAGGGACCCCTGACCATTAGGTCCAGTCGTGGCTGACTCTGGGGTTGCGGCGCTCATCTCGCTTTATTGGCCGAGGGAGCCGGTGTACAGCTTCCAGGTCACACGGCGGGGTTAATGTTGCCAGCCTCCATGTCACATTTGCAGGCCTCTTTACAGACCTTGGGGACGCGGGTGGCGCTGTGAGTTAAACCACAGAGCCTAGGACTTGCTGATCAGAAGGTTGGCATTTCGAGTCCCTGCGACGGGGTGACCTGCCGTTGCTTGGTCCCTGCTCCTGCCAACCTAGCAGTTCGAAAGCACGTCAAAGTGCAAGTAGATAAATACGTACCGCTCTGGCGGGAAGGTAAACGGCGTTTCCGTGTGCTGCTCTGATTCGCCAGAAGCGGCTTAGTCATGCTGGCCACATGACCCGGAAGCTATATGCTGGTTTCCTCGGCCAATAAAGCGAGATGAGCGCCACAACCCCAGAGTCGGTCACGACTGGACCTAATGGTCAGGGGTCCCTTTACCTTTACCTTACAGACCTACAATTCCCAACATATCTAACAAACCACAGTTACCAGTATTCGGAACTGTAGGGTGTATGTGCAGCCAGAGAGAATTGCCAAAACAAACTTGTGCTCCTGTGCATTTGAAAAATAAATATAAATATAAATTGGTGTGCACTGTTGCCATCTTACATTTGGGAGACAAAAGCCCCAAATGTTTTTTCCCCTCTTTCCTTTATTCCCATACCCTTCGCCAAACCACCTGCCTCTGTTTCAACCTCACCCTGCACTTCAGATGCTAATTGAATAATTTTTTAGGAAAACGGTATTCCGAACAGCAATTATGCAATTATAGCACCTTCTTGTTGAATAGCTTTGCTCCAGGTGTGTGTTCTGGAATAGGCCTATTAGTTTTTGTTGCTGGGGGGAAATTACAGGATTTTCTTCCAGACTTGCAAACCTCATATAAATGTGTAGCAAACACTTGGGGTTCTTTCTTGGTTTCTGAACCACAGGCAACAATCTCAGGAACCTTCGGTAAGGACAAAATGAGAGAAAGGCTGGCATTGTAAAAGGAAGTAGGAATCCTATCATTACCTTCCTCTTTTTCTTACTGGAAGGCAGCTACATATCAGCTAAAAGATGGTTTCAAGAGTATAATAACATCCTCCTATCGTTACCTATGGCCACTCAGTTGACATTTCAGATGGGCCAACAGCTCCCCACAGGAAAAATTATTCCCCACCTCTGTTCCAACCAGCCTGAAGTCCAACAATCTAGAGGACATGGCAATGGCTCACCCTGTAGTAGACTCTTTCCATTCACAAGTGATGCCCACTTAATTTGCCATCACTGGTGTTTAAAAATCACCAAGCGTAATACAGTCACCCTCAAGGGGGAAGAACACAGAACCAATTGTGTTGTAGTGACGTTCTAAGGACTGCTGTTTTTCGATTCTCACACTCTTTCAGAAAGTGCAAATTTGATAAGATTTGGCCGTGAATGTGAGCTGAATAAACTTTATCCTCTACCCCTGACACTTTTGTCAAGGAAAAATCAGACCCTCCGAGTGTCCCTATTTTCCTGGGACAGTCCCAGATTTACAGAAGCCATCCCGCTTTCTGATTTGATCCCAGACTGTCCCACTTTCCCTTCAGAAGCCCCTGTTTTCATCGGAGAAATGTTGGAGGGCACGAAAGATTTCTCTACCCCTTGAGTATGGCAGTGCAGCAAACCACTCCTTTCTGAGGGGCAAGTGAGTAATGAGAGATGGCAGAAGGAAGCATAGGAGCCAACTCCTAGGGACACAAAGGGTCTTTACCCCCCCAAAAAAAAAATATAAAAAGGTGATGGGCATTGCCATTCAAATGGTGTGTGTGCACCGTGTCATGTGTTCGATTATGCGAGATCTGACTTACCTGGGCCCCCAATATTTTATTCAAGTTGGCACTCCTGTAAGCAAGCAAAACAGGATCCCAAGCATAAAATGTTTTTGATGGTGATGAAGATGATGATGATGATGATGAGCCACAGAGCTGAAGTTGGTATATATCGTATTGGTCCAAATATAAGCCGCACCTGAATATAAGCTGCACCTTTAAAATCGGGGGGGGGGGAGAAAGAGAGAGAGAGAGAGAGAGAGAGAAAATATTGTATTTTTTGCTCCATAAGATGCACTTTTCCCCTCCTAAAAAGTAAGGGGAAATGTGTGTGCGTCTTATGGAGCGAATGCAGGGGGGAGGCTGGCAAGAAAAGTCCCCAAGGGCCGCACACAAGCTCCGCACGGCTCTTGCGGGCTTTTCCGCAGGAGCCGGGCGCTCCTTAAAGGGTGCGTGGCTCCTGTGGGCTTTTGTGGGAGGTGGGGGTATTGCCATAGCCACGCGCAGCCCCACTAGCCAGGAGAGACTGCGCGTGGCTATGGCTTCTTTAGCCGCGCGCAGCCTCTCCCGGCTGGAGAGGTTGCGGGCGGCTAAAGAGGAAGCCAAGACAGCGAGCGGGATCCATCCTTCTCGCTGTCTTGGCTTCTTTGCTCTTTGGGGCTGGGGGACTTCCCCCGGCAGTCCCAGAAGCTCTGGGAGAAGCGGAGAGGCTACGCACATAAGATTTTTTTCCTTGATTTCCCCCTTTAAAAACTAGGTGCTCCTTATGGTCCGGTGCGCCTTATGGAGCGAAAAATACGTACCCAAATATTAGCCGCTCCAGTCCTCGCTGGTCCTGGCTGTATAATAGTGGGGACACGCTGTGTTGCCAGCAGCCTTTCCCCTTCCTTCCTTGCTCTCTCCCTTCCCAGCCATGGGGGAGAGGATGGGGGACTACTTGTGGGGCGGACGCCGCTTTGCCGCGCTCCTGGCACTGTTTTCCCTGTGCTCCTGGCCGCATACTGTAAGGTCACGAATATAAGTCACACTTTAACTTTTCAAGGTCGGAATTTGGGGGGAAAGTGAGGCTTATATTCAGGCCAAATACGGTATGGACGTGAGTTACAACTGCCCTGTGAAGTAGGCAAGAGAGGCCAGCGAGTGTCATGGATGAGTAGGGATTTGAAGCTTGAGCTCTCTGGCCAAAGTCCAATACTCCGGTCACTATACTACACCGAAGGATCGTGCTTCATCCTCCGTGGTACATGACACTACTTGAACCACTGTCAGCGAAGCTGCTCCGCAGGATCCAGTTACCAGGCCTCCTAAAGTCAGCGTTAAATGTTTCAGCTTGATTGGTTTCCGGGCTAGAGGGAGTTATACTTACAAAATTGTCTTTCCATTCATTTCCTGAGATCTGTCATTTGGCTGATGGGGCGTAACACTAAACTTTGTTGATCTGCACGGGCCTGACCCAGAATGGCCGTTTCTTGTGTTCCTTAGGTTACCTACAGAAGTACTTTTAGACCGAAAAGGAAAGGAGTGGAGCTACTGCATATTCATAACGTATGTCTCAGAGCACCCTTAACAAACTACAATTCCCAGCATGCTCTTGGTGAAGTCATTTGCTTTAAATGTATGATGTGTACGCAGCCATATTCTGGTTTTTTCCTCGAGGGAGCACAAGCCAATGTACATGGTTCTCCCCAACACCACCATTATACAGTGGTACCTCAGGTTACAGACGCTTCAGGTTACAGACGCTTCAGGTTACAGACTCCGCTAACCCAGAAATAGCACCTCAGGTTAAGAACTTTGCTTCAGGATGAGAACAGAAATCATGCTCCGGCAGCACGGCGGCAGCGGGAGGCCCCATTAGCTAAAGTGGTACCTCAGGTTAAGAACAGTTTCAGGTTAATAATGGACCTCCGGAACGAATTAAGTTCTTAACCAGAGGTACCACTGTATTCTCCCAACAACTCTGAGAGGTAGGTTAGGCTGACAAAGCGACTGATTGGGGAATTTGAACCCCACTCTTTCCAGTTTCAGTTTACCCACTATACTGGGGTATATTGTTGGCTCTTACTGCATGGGCTCAACAGATCAATCAACTGAAACTCATGCAATTAATTTATTAAATGTCTTCAATTGGGTGACAGCCCAATTTTTATTTTTTTTTAATCCATTATCTTACAAGAGCAATCAAAATGATCAAGGGACTGGAAGCCAAGCCTTATGAGGAGCAGTTGAAGGAGCTGGGTATGTTTAGCTTGGAGAAGAGGAGGCTGAGAGGAGATATGATCGCCATCTTCAAATATCGCAAGGACTCTCACATGGAAGAGGGCACAAGCTTGTTTTCTCTTGCTCTGGAAGGTAGGACTCGAACCAATGGCTTCAGGTTACAAGAAAGGAGATTCCGTCTAAACATCAGGAAGAACTTTCTGACAGTATGAGCTGTTTGGCAGTGGAACAGATTCCCTCAGGAGGTGGTGGACTCTCATTCCTTGCAGGTTTTTAAGCAGAGCTTGGATGGCCACCTGTCATGGATGCTTTAGCTGAGATTCCTCCGTTTCAGGGGGTTGGACTAGATGACCCTAGGGGTCCCTTCCAGGTCTACAGTTCTACGATTCGATGATTCTAATAAATCCATTTTTAAGGCAGAATTCGGGCACACACAACACAGGTAGGAAGTTTGTCCCAGGGTCATCTTTCCCCCACTTAGCAGGAAGGAAACTCAGTTCCTGGCAATTTTCCTATTTTGTTCACCTTTCCCCCTTCCACCGGCTGGTCTGGCAAAATAAATAAAGCGCTCAGGAGATTTCCCAGGCTTTATTGTGCAGTCATTGCAGAGTCACCCAGAGCAAGTGCTTATATTTCTATTGTGCATTTCGCTGAACCGAACAAGGTGTTCAACAGAACATTTTAATTATAATCCCATTTCTAACAGTGCGCGCAAAGGTGTTGAAGAAGCACAATCAAGCATGAAACAGAACGGTAAACATGCCATTTCAATTACGCTATTATGCTTATGTACATCACTGCAAAACATAACTGTCAGAGCTGGCTCCGGGTCCCAGCTCACCAAGGACCAACGCTAGCCGGTAGTACAGTATCAAAGTCTTTATTGAAGAATAGTCTCCATTTACAAGTGTCAGCGTCCCAGCTCTACGTCTGAGCTTTAGACCGGCGAAGCTCTATCTGGATCTCCGCCCCCAGTGCACCAGCTTAAGACTCTAATCTTACTCCACCTCTTCCTTCTCTCTCTCTTCCTCTGGGTCTTACTACCCCCCGGTGTCTCTTCCCTCCTGGACTCTTCTGACGCCGAGCTTGACCCCTCTGACTCCTCCCCCTCTCTTCGGCGGGCTTTAGGACCTGGTTCCCTACCCGGGCTGCCCACCTTGCCGCCCTCCTGTACATTTGAACTTGGCGCGCGCGCGCGTTTAACTTTCCTGATGACCGTTTCCTCGCTCCCTGACGAGGGTGTGGCCACTCCTGCCTCACGTTCTCCCTCTGCCTGCGCGCTCCCTGATCCCGATGCCTTGGACTCCTCCCCCCTACTGCACTCTGGGGGGGAAGCTGGTCCGGATTTCCAGCTGTTACTCTCTGAGTCCCCTCTGGCCCCTTCTTCCCGAGGTGTCCCCCTTGCCCTGACCATGGGGGCCCCTCTCTGTGAATCCTCCGAGTCACTGGAGAGACTCAGAGACCTCGGACTACCGTTGTCGCTGACATTTCCTTCGGACTCCTCCCCCTCGCTCTCCGTTTCCTGCCTCTCCTGTGACTCTTCTCCTGAACCCCTGACATCCATCCCCCCCTCGAAGCCCCCCCTTCCCCCCTCCCCTTCCTCCGGCGGGGGTGCTGGGTGCTCCGTCGTTGTGGGGGTGAATGGTGGATACAGTTCGTCCCCCGTGGCGTGCATCCAGTTAGAGAAATCCGGCTCGTCCTCCATGTCTTCGCCGACCTCGTTCTCCTCTGCTTCCATCTCCGTGCCGCCATGCTCGAACCCCACGTCCTCCCCCATCACGTCCATGTCCCTCTCACCCTCGTTCCCCTCTGGGTCCGTTGCCTGCCAAGGGCCCCTCAGCCACCTCTCCTCTCCTCGATTGTCCCACCAAAAGGAGCGGTCTGAGGCAAACCCCGAGGGCGAGCCCTCCGGTGAACGTGTGTCTAATGCTGGTTCTTCGTCCGAGGTGAATCCCTGGAACGTGCTGGTAGAAAGCGTTGGTGTGAAAAGCCAGTCGTCGAAATACTCGGCTGGCATGGGCCTGTGTGGGAACAAGGCATGAAACTCCTCTTTGAGGAGAGGCTCGTCCAGGGCATAGTCCGGCACCCAACTGTTGGCGCTGGCCGGGGTACCTTCCCTTGCGAGAAAATATTCTACTCCCTCTTCCCCCCATCTCGAGTCCAAAATCTCTGTGACCTGGTTGATGGGTTCCCTACTTGGCGACTCCCTCCTTGGGGGGATCTCCCTATACTGGTCTGGTGCCGTGCCCTGCGCCTGAAATCGGTGAGGTGCTTTGTAGGGCGTGAGCACCGACCTATGGAATACTGGGTGCATTCTGGATCCTTCCGGAAGTGTCAACCGGAAGGCCACCGGATTGATCTGTGCCTCAACTAGGTAAGGTCCTAGCTGCTTATGTCCGAGTTTCTTCTTAGCTAAGGATCTGGTCGGCACTGCGTGGGCCGCTAACCACACCCAGTCTCCCACCTGTATGTCTTCACCAACCCTCCTGTGCTTGTCAGCCTGCAGTTTGTATGCGTGCTTTGCCAGCTCTAACTGCCTCCTAAGCTGCTCGTGGACTTCCTGCAATTCCGCCGCCAAGACTTCCGCTGCCTGTGGCTCCCCCTCCCCCAGTCTCTCCAATCCCGGGAAGGTTCTGGGATGCCTCCCGTTGTTGGCGAAGAACGGCGTCACCCCTGTGGACACGTGCTTCGTGTTGTTGTAGGCGAACTCAGCGAGCGGCAGGTAGTCCACCCATGTCGTCGGCTGTTGATTTGCATAGCATCTCAGGTACTGCTGCATGATGGCGTTGACGCGCTCCGCTTGTCCGTTGGTCTGCGGGTGTCTCGCCGACGCTAGGTTGATCTTGACGTTCAGGAAACCCATCAGCTTCTGCCAGAAGCTCGAAATGAACTGGCGCCCCCTGTCGGACAAGATAGACCGTGGCAGTCCATGCACTCTGAAGACGTGGTCTATGAACAGTTTGGCAGTCTGTTCTGCCGTGGCCACCTTTGCGCACGGAATGAAGTGGGCCATTTTAGTGAACATGTCCACCACCACTAGCACTGCCGTTTTACCCCTCGAGCTGGGTAAATCCGTGACAAAGTCCAGTGCCACCCTTTCCCACGGTTCGCTCGGGGTCTGCAGCGGTTCGAGCAGTCCTGCCGGAGGTTTGTGTACTGATTTGGCCCTTTGGCAGGTGTCGCACCTCGAGACGTACTCCGCGACTTCCCCCCTCATCTTGGGCCACCAGAAATCTCTGGCAACGAGTTCCGCCGTCTTCTCTTTGCCGAAGTGCCCGGCGGTTGGCGCGTCGTGTAACTGTTGCAGTACTTTCGCACGGAGCTCATCTCCCGGTACATAGAGTGCTCCTCTGCGGATGAGCAATCCGTCCCGTATTTGGAACTCGTCGTTTTTCACCGTGCCCTTGCGCACCTCCTCCATCTTGGCTCGAGCGAAGGAGTCCTCCTGCAGTGCTCGACGGACCGCCTCTAGGTCCACAGTTGCGGAAGCGCACGCCCAGGCTTTCTGGGCGAAAATGTGCTTGGCCGCTGCTGGCGCCGCTTCTTCGAGGTATTGCGGCTTTCTGGACAGTGCATCTGCCATGATGTTGTTGTCGCCTGGGATGTATTCTATCCTGAAGTCGAAATCCGCAAAGAACTCCGCCCATCTGATGTGCCGCTGGTTCAGGAACCTTGCCGTGCGCCAGTACTCCAAGTTCTTAAGATCCGTGCGAACCTGCACCGTGTGTTTGGCCCCGATGAGGAAGTGCCGCCACGCCTTGAATGCTGCATGAATGGCCAGCAACTCCCTGTCCCAGATGGTGTAGTTCTGCTCTGACTTGCTGAGCTTCCTGGAGTAGAAGGCACACGGGCGCCAGTCCCCCTGCGGGTCCTCCTGCAACAGTACGGCGCCCACGGCTCTGTCTGAGGCGTCCGTCTCAACCCTCAGCGGTTTGCCGGGATTCACATGCAGTAGCTGCCCTTCGGACGAGAAGAGACGCTTGAGGTTCTGGAAGGACTGCTCCGCTTGCTCTGTCCAGATGAACTTCTTCTTCTTTGAGCTGAGCGTGTCGGTAATGGCCGCTGTCTGCATCGCGAACCCCTTGATGAACTTGCGGTAAAAGTTGGCAAACCCCACAAACCTCTGGACCTCCTTCCGATTGCGTGGGCTCTTCCAATCCAACACCGCGCGAACCTTGGCGCTGTCCATGGCGAGCCCCTTGTCCGACAGCTTGTAGCCCAGGAAATCCACCTCCTTCCTGTCGAACTGGCACTTCTCCAGCTTTGCGTATAGCCGATGCTCCTGCAGTCGCTGCAGAACTTCCTTGACGTCCCCCTCGTGGGTCTCCTCAGATTCTGAGAATATCAGGATGTCGTCCAAGAAGCAGACGCATTTCTTGTAGAGAAGACCCGCCAGGACGTGATGCATGAACGCTTGAAAACAGTGGGCGCCATTTTGTAAACCGAAGGGCATAACTCTATATTCATATGTGCCCAGGGGCGTGAACATGGCAGTCTTCCACTCGTCCCCCTCCCGTATGCGAATCAGGTTGTACGCCCCTCTCAGATCCAACTTTGTAAAAACGCGTCCTTTCCTCACCGTTGCAAGCAGGTCATCTATCTTGGGCATTGGAAAGGCTGTAGGCTTGGTCTTTGAATTTAAGAGCCTGAAATCCACTACAAGTCTTTTTTGGGGCGTGTCCTTTTTCTTCACAAAGAATACAGGACTGCCCCCCGCTGCCTTCGACTCCCGGATGAAACCGCGCCTTAAGTTGAGGTCTATGAACTCCTTGAGCTCCTGTAGTTCGTCTTCAGACATGGAATACAGTTTCCCGGCTGGCAGCGTCGCCCCTGGCAGGAGGTCAATCTGGCAGTCATAGGGCCTGTGGGGAGGCAGCTTGTCCGCTTCCTTCTCGCAGAAAACCTCCAAAAACGCTGCGTACTTGCGTGGCACTGCTTGCAGCGTGCTCAATTGTAGCTGCGTGTCTTCCCCTCCTTCTTCCGGGCTATGAAGAATGCAATGTTCCGCGCAATAGGAGGAACCGAAGGTCAGTTGGCGTTGGTACCACGCCAATGCTGGACTGTGCCTGTGCAGCCAACTCATGCCCAAGACTACCGGCGTGCCTGACAGTTTGGTGACGTTGAAGCTGATGACCTCTTGGTGGTTCCCAATCCGCATCACCATTGGTTGCGTTTGTTGCACCACCTGCCCCCCTAACAAGTCTCTGCCATCCACTGTGACAACCTTCAGGGGCAGTGTGGCTGGCAGCAGTGGTATATTGTGTTGCTGAATAAAATCCAGTCCTATAAAGTCGGCGTTGCTGCCGGAGTCAATGGTGATCGGCACTTCCAGAGTGCTTCCGTTGGGCAGTTGGAGAGACGCTGTAAGCTGCACCACTGGTTTGGGTGGGAGGGGGTCTGTGGGCTGCAAAATCTCTGGGGATTGTTTCATTGATTTGTCTGGCTGGACCCCAGTACCTCTTCCTCCAGCCAGACTCTGTCGTTTCCCCGCTGCGTGGCTTCTGTCACTGTTGCCGATGCTGCAGTATGCTTGTGGAGCCTCTGGGGACACTCTTTCGCCATGTGTTGAGCACTGTCGCAGATGTAGCACTTCCTGTTCCCTCTAGGAGGCTTCGTTTTGACTGCTCCCGGCGTCAGGGCTCTGGTAGCTGACTGAGCCCTGGCACCTCCGAGTTCCATCGGTTCCTCTCCCCCTCCCTGCGAGGGCGTGGACTGCGCACGCGCTGCTTCTTTGGGATAGAAGGGAGGTGCTCTGGCTGGTGCCCTTCCCCAACGTCCTTCTTCTCTGTTGCAAGGACGTTCCTCCAGATGCACCCCGATCTCCAGAGCCCTCTGGACCACTTCCTGGGTGCTCCTTGGCCTCTCCCCCCTTCCAATTTCGGCTTTTACTTCTGCATTCAAGCCCTCCCAAAAGAGATCTCTCACTGGCGCAGAAGCTTTGTCCCATCCCAGTGCATGAACCAGTCCGAAGAAACGCGTATGGTACTGACGCACGCTGGCTTTGCCTTGCTTAAGTCCATGTATGTCTCTCCTGGCAATATCAACGTCTATCTTTGATAAAAAACACGAGTCCATAGCTTTAATGAAAGCCTTCGCGTCTTGGAGCGCCGGATCATTGTCCCTCCATAAATTTCTCAGCCACGTTTTGGCTTCACCATGCAAATGGGATAGGATAAACCCCACTTTCTCTCTTTCATCTCTAAAGTCTTTGTCAAGCAGATCCAGCGCAAACAACAGGTCTGCTCTAAAGTTGGGGTACTGCTGTAAACTCCCGTCAAAATGGGATACAAGGCTGCCTCCCCTCTTTCCCAATCCAATGCCCTCTGCTTTGGATCCAGGTGGCCCCTGTTTGGAAATCACGTCCAATCTTACTTGGAGATCCCGGTAGGCGCTACTCATTTCCTCCTCTCTTTTTCTGGATGCAATTACCTCCGTGCTGAGTCGTGTCACAGCTTCTTGCAGGGCTGATATCTGCTCTTCCGTCGTCATCTTGCCTGAGTGTTGTGAGCTCTGGAAGCACCCCTCCTCTGCCCTCGCTGCGTCAACTCACGTGGCGAGGTTCTTGGTGCCAAAACTTTAAAATTGGAGATAGAGCTTACTGTCAGAGCTGGCTCCGGGTCCCAGCTCACCAAGGACCAACGCTAGCCGGTAGTACAGTATCAAAGTCTTTATTGAAGAATAGTCTCCATTTACAAGTGTCAGCGTCCCAGCTCTACGTCTGAGCTTTAGACCGGCGAAGCTCTATCTGGATCTCCGCCCCCAGTGCACCAGCTTAAGACTCTAATCTTACTCCACCTCTTCCTTCTCTCTCTCTTCCTCTGGGTCTTACTACCCCCCGGTGTCTCTTCCCTCCTGGACTCTTCTGACGCCGAGCTTGACCCCTCTGACTCCTCCCCCTCTCTTCGGCGGGCTTTAGGACCTGGTTCCCTACCCGGGCTGCCCACCTTGCCGCCCTCCTGTACATTTGAACTTGGCGCGCGCGCGCGTTTAACTTTCCTGATGACCGTTTCCTCGCTCCCTGACGAGGGTGTGGCCACTCCTGCCTCACGTTCTCCCTCTGCCTGCGCGCTCCCTGATCCCGATGCCTTGGACTCCTCCCCCCTACTGCACTCTGGGGGGGAAGCTGGTCCGGATTTCCAGCTGTTACTCTCTGAGTCCCCTCTGGCCCCTTCTTCCCGAGGTGTCCCCCTTGCCCTGACCATGGGGGCCCCTCTCTGTGAATCCTCCGAGTCACTGGAGAGACTCAGAGACCTCGGACTACCGTTGTCGCTGACATTTCCTTCGGACTCCTCCCCCTCGCTCTCCGTTTCCTGCCTCTCCTGTGACTCTTCTCCTGAACCCCTGACAATAACCTTCATATCTTCCCTGAATTGACGGGGGGGGCAGGGCGGGGGAGAAAATGTTCCTGCAGAAGAAATACCTTTTGCCTGACATGACGCGACACCTCACCTAGGGGAAGGAACAGGACAGAAATTTGGTTTGGTTCACCAGTTCAGTGCAATCCTACCTAGTTCACACTTCCCAACACAATACATGACTGAAAAGAACACAGCGATCCTTCGCAATTCACGCTTCTCCACATTTTGCAGTGCTCTTCTCCAGCCCAAAAAAACCCGTGTTGATAATTAAAATGGAAAGAAGCAGAAGTCCCAGCAAAGGAAGAATGGATACAAAAACCTACGGAATATGCAGAAATGGCGAAACTTACTGGAAGAATAGGAAATCAAGATAACAAACTTTTTTTTTTAATAAAAGAACGGAAATGGTTTATTGAATATTTACAGATACGTTGCAAACAGATCAAAACATTGGCAGGATTACTGTAATAACCTGCAGTTTCATAAGGGTATATATTTAAAGTGGATAGCTAAACGAGTAAATTAAATGAATTTGGGGAAATTACGAGTAAATTAAACGAGGGGGAAGGGAGTCAAAGTTTGAAATGTTAAAATGATTGTAAAAGTAATGAAATGTATAAACTTGAAAAGTATACATAATTTTTTTATGGGAATGAGTAGATGAAAATAAAACAAATTAGTAAAATAAAATGCGCAGTATTAGGGGGAATTGCTTGCAAAAATAGGTATGATGCATATGAAAATTGTGTACACTGGGAGAAGTGTGCACTGGAATGCTGATGAACCTTTGTGGGTTAAAAATGATATGAAAACATGGTGAACAGAAATTAAGGTTGGGCAAAATGTGTAAATGGGAGGAACCAAAGTACTCCATCCCTACCAGAAAGTTTGTCTTGGAGTCCGGATAACATCTTGCTGAATGTTTCTGAGGTTGTCATCTTCAAATACGTTTGAGTAAGGAACTGGCAAGCACGTAAAGAGATTTGTGAACGGCTAAAAAACATTGCCCTAGATAAATGGTCAGCAACTACCGGCCTCCTAGGCTAAATCTGTCTTGCTAATAGATGCTGTCTGCTCTGCCAGCCCAGCGAAGCACATCTCTGTCATCTGTTGCCTCACAGCCATGAAGCCTCCTCAGACGCCAGCTATTCAGAACGGATACCTAGGCTCAGGCCTGGGGAACCCAGGCTTAAGCTTAAGTACTAGCTTAACTCCAGATTTGTACTAGTTCCCAAGAATCAAATGTAAATGAAGAAGAGTCTGGATTTGATATCCTGTTTTATCACTACCCTAGAGAGTCTCAAAGCGGCTAACATTCTCCTTTCCCTTCCTCTCCCACAACAAACACCCTGTGAGGTGAGTGGGGCTGAGAGACCTCAAAGAAGTGTGACTAGCCCAAAGTCACCCAGCAGCTGCATGTGGAGGAGCAGGGAAGTGAACCCGGTTCACCAGATTACGAATCTATCGCTCTTAACCACTGCACCACTGGCTCTTCATGATGAAGGACGGGGAGAGAATATAGCTTAGCAGCAGAGCCCAAGAAGGTCTCCGGTTCAATCTCTGGCAATCTCTGGCAATCTCTGGCATGATTGGCTAATTCTGGAATTCTACTGTTAGCCAATCAGGTTGTGGATTCACTTCTATCTGGAGCATGATTGGGTAGTTCCTGCCAACCAATCATACTGCTGCATTGTTGTAGGACCAATCAGACTGCTGCATTCTGAATCCTATAGTTCTAGGACCAATCAGACTGCTGCCTTTTGGATCCTATTGTTCTAGGACCAATTAGACTGCTGCAGTTTGGATCCTATTCAACTCAGTACATAACACCGGTGAATGATGGGATCTTTTCTTTTTCTGTTTAATGTGCAAATGGGATCCATGTGATTCTCTACTCCTCATTCGCCAAACTGGCGCTTTCAAATATCTAACAATGGTTTGCCTTTTTTTGGAGTAGCTTTATCAATGGAGGTATGAATAGCGTCCGGCCCCAGAAACACAATACAAAATGGTATTGTTCTGGACCATTTGTTTACTGCTTTTCATAATACATATCGCAGGGCTATATGATACACATTATAAAACACAGCATTCCAATATCTGCCTTCTATGTTGACATGTGAAAATTCTCTCATTGGGTGGCATCTGACTAACTTTGTACAGTGGTACCTTGGGTTACAGATAATTCAGGTTACAGATGCTTCAGATTACAGACTCCACTAACCCAGAAATAGTATCTCGGGTTAAGAACTTTGCTTCAGCATGAGAACAGAAATTGTGCTCCAGAGGCATGGCAGCAGCAGGAGGCCCCATTAGCTAAAGTGGTATCTCAGGTTAAGAACAGTTTCAGGTTAAGAACGGACCTCCAGAACAAATTAAGTTCTTAACCCGAGATACCACTGTACTCAGAGTAGACCCACTGAAATCAATGGACTTAAATGAGGCTGCAGTCCCAACCCCCTTTACCTGACAGTAAGCCCCATGCAATCGAATAGGGTGCACTACAGAGTAGACATGATTAGGATTGCAGCCTTAACTTACTTACTTTGATTATTTCACTGTGTTGACTCTGAACATGACTTAGTCAGACGCCACCTAATGATCAGGCCTTCCTTTGAGATGGGACTTAATTTCTTTATTTATGTCAGGGCCCAGATTTGTAAGGTGTGACATGATAAAGAACAGAGTCTCACTGACAGTGGCGTAGCGTGGGTTGTCAGCACCCAGGGCAAGGCAAGTAATTTGCACCCCCTAACCCGTGGATTTGCGCCCCCTAACCCATGGATTTGCGCCCCCTAACCCTAACTCCCAGATGTTGTGCCCGGTGCGGCCGGGACCCCCTGCACCCCCCACGCTACGCCACTGCTCACTGAGCAGGAATTTCCACACCAGTGAAGAAGCACAGCCCATCTTGCACTAGAAATCAGGATTGCTAAACCAAAGAAGAGTGTGACTTTCAGGTAATCTTGAACCGTAACACCTTATTTTTCATATATATATATATATATTTAACAGGTGTGCTGATTGATCTCATTTTGAGGCTACTTCTGAGGCCCTTCTCTATTCCTTCCCCCATCCCAGAGAGGTTTGGAGGGGGGTGACAAGAGAACGGGCTTTTTCTGTGGTGGCTCCCCAATTGTGGAATGCTCTCCCCAGAGAGGCTTGCCTGGCACCATCACTGCATGTCATTAGGCTCCAGGCAAAAACATTCCTCTTTACCCAGGCCTATGGCTATTAAACCATCTATGGCCTGTGACAGTGTGGGGAAGAGGACTGCTATTAATCTAACTATTTTATTATTAGGCCGTCTGTCAGTACGCTTTTTAAATTATGTTTTTATCATTGATGTTCTGTAATGTGTTTTTAATATTGTACACTGTCCTGGGATCTTTTGATAAAGGGCAGTATAAAGGTAAAGGTAAAGGTACCCCTGCCCGTACGGGCCAGTCTTGACAGACTCTAGGGTTGTGCGCCCATCTCACTCAAGAGGCCGGGGGCCAGCGCTGTCCAGAGACACTTCCGGGTCATGTGGCCAGCATGACGAAGCTGCTCTGGCGAGCCAGAGCCGCACACGGAAACACTGTTTACCTTCCCGCTAGTAAGCGGTCCCTATTTATCTACTTGCAACCGGGAGTGCTTTCGAACTGCTAGGTTGGCAGGCGCTGGGACCGAACAACGGGAGCGCACCCCGCCGCGGGGATTCGAACCGCCGACCTTTCGATCGGCAAGCCCTAGGCGCTGAGGCTTTTACCCACAGCGCCACCCGTGTCCCAAAAAAGGGCAGTATATAAATTGAATTAATGATAATAGTAATAAATAATAACAATAATAATACTTTTCAAAAAAACAAATAGCAGGAAGCTGCTTTAGTTCATTGTGATCTCCGCCTGCAAACAAATATACGCAACTTTTTTTACCTTCTAATTTGCATTTGACAGCGTATCTCAGCAACTTGCATAACAGTCTTTTTTAATATGTTTGTGGGCCTTGCAAATAGAGAAATGTGTGCCCGTGGTCTGCAGAGCTGCAAACCTTGTCCTATATGTCCACTCAGCTTACAGTCTTTCACACTGTTTTGACTATATTAAATACGCTAATATCCCCTGGCGATTTAAGCCAGATCCATCTTCAGCTCCATGGCCCTTAATGGAATGGTTCAGGTGCTCTTTTCCTCAGATAGCGGTTACTGCTTTAGGGGGGCATTAGTGCCCTTTTGTCACGAAAGATTTCGGTGCACTGATCATCGCATATCTGACAGATCCTTTGTCATCGTCAAGTGCCTTTTGTGGCTAATCCCAGTAAAGCTAAAAAACAAAAGGTCTCCTAGATATTAGATCTATGGTGACATTACTGAATACACTTGAAGGCAGTAATTTTTTGTCAGGCTTGTGATAAGAAAAATGGACCCAAACAAAAAGATGATGCAAGATTGCCTTCTTAGCTATTTTATATATCAACTGCTATGATTGACATGTGGCCAAGCACATCCCTGCATCTGAGGATGCTGACAGCATTAAGCGGCTCAGAAAATACCAACCAGGAAAACACAGATGGAAGAGAAAGGGAGGTGTTTATTTATTCTGCTTTTAAGGTCTTCAGCTTCAAACAAACAGTAACACGGGGCAAACATAGCTTTTCTCCACAACACCGTCCATAAATTAATTTGAACTCGCTTGGTTTTTTGGGGTTCTTTCCTTCCTTCTGTCCTTCATTCCATCGTTCCTTCTGTCCATCCACCCACCCACCACAGCTTTGTACTGACTGGCCAGCCATCCGTCATAACAGCAGCATCTGACGCTAGTGAAGACTGACAAGGAAAATAAAGTCACCCATCCCTAACTGCAACAAAAGGTCCACGATTTAAACAGTTGTCAAGGCTGTATTTTGCAAGGTCCATCCCCGACGGAAACATTTGCCCGACAACCATCTCCACATCAAATAGCAGGGCCAGCAAGTCAGTTTGGTACTTTGGCGTGTCATGTGCACAGTATCTAGTTCCCATCCGTGTGGGAAAAGTGCACTAGGAAAGGCCGGTGACCACACTTCCTGCTCTGCTGCAGTTACGCAACTCTAGGAATTAAGAAAGAGGCTATTACAGTCCTGGGACTCAGCTACATTAGGGTTAGGGTTAGGGTTAGGGTTAGGCTTGCCATACGGCAGGAAATTTCATGACATGTCCTGGTTTTCGGGTATAAAAATGGCGTTGGAGGGGGATTTTGCTGAATCATCTGGTAATCAAAAACCCAGATGTATGTCAACGCGACAGAAAAAGCAGCGAAGACAGCCCCAAAAGCTTAAAATATTAAGAATATAAAAAATGGGCACCCCCACAAAGCCCCCCCAAAAGGTCAACAATTTTGGCGGTGTCAGAAATTTGCAGGTGTCAGGAATTCCACTTGTTGAAATATGGCTACCCTAGTGTTAGGGAGTGTGCTGGCAATCAGCACCCAGCAGGATTTAACCCCCTGTTCGTCAGCTGACGAGCAAGGACATCAATCCTGCTTTCTGCCAGGGTCTAAGCAGGATTAAACACAGAGAGGCATGCACATCAGCAGAAGAGCAGGGGTTAAATCCTGCTGCTTTAACTGCGCACACTAGTTCCCTGTGGGGAGATGGGTGGGCACAGTGAGGGCATAAACCCCACCCACCCTGCCCATTGGGGTGATGTTGGCTAACTAACAACTGGGGGTGGTTTTTAAGAAATGGCCGCACAGGCCAAATTGGATATTGTATCACGGATAAGATAATATTCCATCTGCCGCTCCCCCAAATGCCACTTACAATTCAGGGAAGTTTTTAATGTGCGACATTTTAATGTATTTTTAATCTTTGTCGGAAGCCGCCCAGAGTGGCTGGGGAAACCCAGCCAGATGGGCGGGGTACAAATAATAAATTATTATTATTATTATTATTATTATTATTATTATTAATTACAATTCAGGGTGCAAGGAGCTGGGTAACTCACTGCATGCTCTGTATAGGCCAACTTTTGCATGATGATTAGGCTCTGTATCATGTAGTAAAGCTTACTTTTGAAACTGAGGGGACTTTCTTAAGTAATGTGTGATGTGGGGATGATATTGGATTTATGTGTTTGTGTGTGTCCAATTCAAAGAAACAGAGAGATGCTACCATGCAGGACCAAACTTTTTAAACACACACACACACACACACATATATATATGATTTTCATTGATTTTCAAAAATAAAATAAAAGAATTAAAGAAAAAGAACAGAGAAAATAAAGTTACATCATAATATCATAAACATCCCACATGTCGAGATTACAGTGGTGCCTCGCAAGACGAAAAGAATCCGTTCCGCGAGTCTCTTCGTCTAGCGGTTTTTGCGTCTTGCGAAGCAACCCCATTAGCGGATTAGCGCTATTAGCGGTTTAGCGGCTATTAGCGGCTATTAAAGGCTTAAGGGATTAGCGGATTAGCTGCTAAAAGGCTATTAGCAGTTTAGTGCCTTAGAAAAAGGGGGTGGGGAGCGAAAAAAAATCGCAGGAACTCGCAAGACATTTTCGTCTTGCGAAGCAAGCCCATAGAGAAATTCGTCTTGTAAAGCGCATTGAAAAACAGAAAACGGGTTTTCCGTCTTGCGAGGCATTCGTCTTGCGGGGCACCACTGTACTGTGAATCTCTTGACTTCCCCTCCATCCCATCCATGGGTCCTATTCTATTTTCAATTGCATATCAATACTTCTCTAATTTTTCATATTTCCAGATGATCTGTACTATCTGTTACAACACAAGTCTAACTAAAATCCTGCTAACGTTTTGACCTGTTTACAGTGATCTTGTATACACATAATAATCATTTCCCATTCTTTTTTGAATTTCTTTTCTTCTTGATTCCTGAGCTTCCCAGTTAGTTTTGCCGTTTCGGCATAGTCCATCAGTTTGATTTGCCATTCTTCTTTAGTCGGGGTTATCTCTTCCTTCCACCTCTGGGCTACCAACATCCGAGCAGCTGTTGTAGAGTACATGAACAATATCTTCGGGGATCTCGGTACCTATAATTCCTAGTAAAAGTCTTCTGGTTTTTTGACAAAGGTTGTTTTAAACATAGGACCAAGCTTTGGGGCATGCCTACTGTATCTCCGGGTGGCGCTGTGGGTAAAAGCCTCAGTGCCTAGGGCTTGCCGATCGAAAGGTCGGCGGTTCGAATCCCCGCGGCGGGGTGCGCTCCCGTTGTTCGGTCCCAGCGCCTGCCAACCTAGCGGTTCGAAAGCACTCCTGGGTGCAAGTAGATAAATAGGGACCGCTTACTAGCGGGAAGGTAAACGGCATTTCCGTGTGCGGCTCTGGCTCGCCAGAGCAGCGATGTCACGCTGGCCACGTGACCCGGAAGTGTCTCCGGACAGCGCTGGCCCCCGGCCTCTTGAGTGAGATGGGCGCACAACCCTAGAGTCTGTCAAGACTGGCCCGTGCGGGCAGGGGTACCTTTACCTTTACCTTTTACTGTATCTCCTTGGAACGCAGCCACAGTGTTTATGGAACATCTGGTTTTACCCAGTTTGCAAGAGGGTCAGAAGTATTTCAGGTCACTCAGTTCCATGTTTTCTGGGCCACAATTTTAGAGCGGATGCCTTTTATTTTTTTTAGTGTTTTACCTGATTTGTTTTTTTTTCTAAAAGGTAAAGGTAAAGGTACCCCTGCCCGTACGGGCCAGTCTTGACAGACTCTAACTTCAGGGAAGCTGGTGCTTTAATTCATCGAACTTGCTGGAGCTAAAAATGCCCTTTTTTTTTTTAATAAGTTCCCTTTCAATATTAAACACTGTCAAACAGCCGCTTCTTGCAGCGCACACTTAACTCCCATTAGCATTAATAACAGTTATGCTCACATACTGAGCGCAGAATCTATCTTTCTTTGTCTCTTTGTACTGCACTGCAAGGAAAACTTTGAAGAAATTGAGAAAGGCAGGGAGAAGCAGTATATTAATTTGAAGCAGATGAAAGCAGAACATGACATTCCTAAATTTCATGGAACATACACCGCCAGTAACAAAGATGAGTAGAAATTTTCTGAATAATTTTGAACAACATTAAAATCAGTCTTCCCCGATTTTCTGTTTTCTTATTCATTTCAAAGCACATACATTAAACTCATTTTATGCTTATAATGTACATAATGATTCCGGACAACATGAGAAGGATGCTATGATTTTCTCTCCCCCCCCCCCCACCGTCTGCCCCATCCCTCCCTATTTCAATGTATAAACCAGTGAGCCAATTTATGCAGCTTAATCCATGGCTAAAGAAGATGCATCCAAAATTGTCTGTGATCATTACAAATAATAGCATAAAATGTTTGAGCAGAAGCGGTTTTCTTATCATATTTTCATTAAAACATCTTTTCACCTGCTTTGCTTTTTCCCCCATGTCTGTTCCGTAACCTGCATCGTAATCAGTCTTATTAACTGAGAACATAAATATGATTTATTATGGTCTGATAATGGAAGCTGCGTGGTCCAAGAGAAGGGATATATTGTCCTTTGATAAAATGGCTCTTTTCTCTCCAATAGAGCTCTATCATGAGAGCTTGCAGGATGTTGTGAGTGATTATTTCCTAAGGGTGAGTGATGGCAAAACCCTACAGAAAATTCTTCTTGTTGGCCACGACATCCTCCGAGTGTCCCCAAATCTCACTGAGTTTGACAACCTGCAGACACTTTTGATGAACTGTATTCTTCAGTCAGAGACAGCCTGTCTGGGTGGAGAAAAGGGAACCTTTATCGTCTGATCTGCTGTTATTGTCTTGATCTTTTTATAAGCAATCTCTAATGCACACGAATATAATATCCTTTCGCACAAGTGCCAAGCATAATAGAAACGTAGTTAAAGGACCCCTTTTCTCCCCGTTATGTAAATGTCCTAATGCCATAATTAGAAAAGATGGGCTGTGAATGATAGGAGCAAGAAAGGGTAATCAAAATGTTATAACATTATCTTTCTTTTTTATAAAAAAAAATACCCCAATCCGTGCATTTACAGCAAGATACGGAGACCCAGCTGAGTATTGAAGCCTTTGCCTAAAAGAAAATAGCTTTCAGTAGGACGCTGGCGTTGTATTTTCATAAAGCAAGCAAATGGCAGCTGGCCTTAAGCCAAAAATGATTACTTCACTGATAGAACTTGGAAGAAAATGAGTATCCCGCTCAAAAATCCCTGTATGACTGTTAACGGCGAGAACAAAGGGCTATTAATAAAGTACAGCACTTGGACAAATGACTCCTCAAACCCAAATAAAGTTCTCCAATAAATCTCTCTTTTATCTACTCCCCAAAGAGCAAACATAACAAAGCCCTTTTCAATTAAAAGATGCATCCCCAAGCATAACACCCACATTTCTCAGCCAGCTTATTTGTCTGACAACGGTGAAAGATACAGTACACAAGCAGCTCCCAGGTTGTCCCATAAAACAAGTCACCCCACCTCTCCTAAGTATCTGGAAGTGGCATGTTCCAACGTTAAATGAATTTCTGTTTTGGACTAAGCCAAAACAGCACCAAGGTAGAACCTCGTTGCCTTTCTCCTGTAGCAACTGCTTAGGATGCAGAAGGTTGCAAGCTCCATTGGCCAAGCTTCCTATTTGAAAACCTGGACAGCCAATCCTGAACTAAGCAGGTTAAAGGCAGCTTCCTATATCCCAAGTCATGTTTGGATGACAGTGTGGTTTAGACCTTTTCAAAATAAAAAGAGAAAAACCCTGGAACCACTCAGCTGATTTGCATCTAACAAGGTGTCATTGAAAGGTCTGTGGCACGTCTCCAAGACCTGAAGGCCACAATTGAATTAAGTGTGCTCAAGCCAGTTGAGATCTACTGCAAGCTTTATCAAGCATAACTCTTTGTTGGATCTGGGCCACAGCATTTAATTTACCACAAGCGGCTGGTGATTTCAAACGTCTTCATAATACGACGCAGCGCCGTCCAACCCTGCGTTGCCGAGATCCTCTGTGAAACCGGAGCAACTGAGCCAATGGCAATCAGAGGGTTCTACATCGCCTCTGCCTCCAGAGCAGCGTCGAAGCGTCAGGTTCTTATTGCTGGCATCAGTCACAGACATAATCAAGCTGCTGCGATTTCTGGGAAGTGGATCTTGTATCTTCTCTAGAGGCAAAGCTGAAAGCGACTTGCAATCAGGCAACTTCGGTCTTTAATATTAATGTGAAACGGTTACCGTTCAAGGTAAATCAGGACAAATGCAATGTTAGTCCTGAAAAAGCAAGGAAGGAAGGAAGCCCGCTCCCCGAATTTACACAGGTGACACTCAGTTTCGCAGGGGTTACAGTCTAGGGATAACACATGAAGCCAAAATTGCACATAGTCCAAACACATTGGGTTCAGTGGCAAGTGGAATTGCCAAAGTCTCTCTCCCCCCCCCCCTTTTTAATTTTTTTTTACTTTTTTGGCCAAGCTCATAAAACGAATGTGCACAAGCTGCAAGTTACCTGTATTCTGTAGAATGAGTAACACCGGTATGACTCATCAGGGGCAATCCTAATACCCGGGGGGGGGAGAGATCTGTCTGAGGGGGTCACAGGGTTTGGTGGATCTCTTTCCATAAGCAAAAAAGGAAATCCAAAGAAAGCTAGGCATTTGTCCTTCAGTGGCAGCACGAAAAGGAGGCATTCAGTCGGAGTCCCTTTAGATTCCAACTTCCACAATGAAACGTGTGTTTGCCAAATGTGGTGTTTTATCCTTTTAAAATTGGGACGCGGGTGGCGCTGTGGGTTAAATCACAGAGCCTAGGGCTTGCCAATCAGAAGGTCAGTGGTTCGAATCCCCGTGATGGGTGAGCTCCCGTTGCTCGGTCCCTGCTCCTGCCAACCTAGCAGTTCGAAAGCACGTCAAATTGCAAGTAGATGAATAGGTCACGCTCCGGCGGGAAGGTAAATGGCATTTCCGTGCGCTGTTCTGGTTCGCCAGAAGCGGCTTAGTCATGCTGGCCACATGACCTGGAAGCTGTATGCCGGCTTCCTTGGCCAGTAAAGCGAGCGCCACAACCCCAGAGTCGGTCACAACTGGACCTCATGGTCAGGGGACCCTTTACCTTTATCCTTTTAAAGTAAGTACCACCTTTAGTTGATCTTTGGGGTTTCCATGTGGCTGGCAATGATCAAGGCACCCAAAAGCAAAACTGCTGACTTCTCCTAAACTGTCTTTATTATTTTAAAAATATGTAAGTCATTGCTCTTCCAAAATAAAATTGCATTGCATCAGACATAGAGCATACATAATTAATCCAGACGTCTTAAGTGCCACAAATCAAAAGTGTATCAATCAAGTCACAAAAAAACCCTTCTAAAATATAATTTTAAATTAAGCTGCAAAATTGTACGAAAGATAGCGATCAACAAACGAGACGGAGAAGAGCAAAACAATCACTGTACAGATGAGGAAAGTTCACCGTTGAGTTCGGAGAAGTAGGGATTGTAAAAGTTTTGAGGCTAGGCAAGTTCTGGCTTGTTTGGCAGAGCAGTTTTCTTTATTGCTATGTGTCTTCATCATTCTCGTTCATTTTTTTTCTTTTTCTGAAGGATCTGAGGCCCGAAGCGTTCATTTTGCAATTAGATCCACATATGTCAACAACCTTTTTAAATGCAAAGTACTCTCGGGCGTATTTCACACATAGGCACCATACCATACGAATGAGGCACCATGTACGCAGAATCGCTTCTATGTTTGTGCTGGTTTCCCGAAAAACTGAGGCAGCAGCTTTCCGCAGTGACCCTAACTGGAGAGTGTTTCTAGCATTCACCCATTTCCTTGCCACAACTGCAATTATGGATCCAGCACTGTTGAATGCTGATAGAAGCCAGGACCATGTGAAGTGGCAAATCTACCCGTGGCATTCATGGCCAAGAATCATAAAACCATAGAATTGTAGAGTTGGCAGAGACCCCAAAGGTCATCTTTACCTGCCTGTGCACTGTGTTGCCAAAGTGATACATGATCTGGTTATCTCCAGATTGGACTACTGCAATGCGCTCTACATGGGGCTACCTTTGAAGGTGACTCAGGAACCATAACTAATCCAGAATGTAGCAGCTAGACTGGTGACTGGGAATGGCCACTGGGAGCATATAACACTGGACCTAAAGGCAGCCAGTACGTTTCCAAGCACAATTCAAAGTGTTGGTGTTGACCTTTAAAGCCCTAAACAGCCTTGGCCCAGTATACCTGAAGGAGCATCTCCGCCCCCATCATTCAACCAAGACACTGAGGTCCTGCTCTGAGGGCCTTCTGGCAGTTCCCTCATTGCGAGAAGTGAAGTTACAGGGAACCAAGCAGAGGGCCTTCTTGGTAGTGGCACCCTCCCTGTGGAATCTCCTCCTATCAGATGTGATGGAGATAAACAATGATATGACTTTTTGAAGACATCTGAAAGCAGCCCTGTATCAGAAGTTTTTAATGTTTGACATTTTACTGTATTTTTATAATGTATTGGAAGCCACCCAGAGTAACTAAGGCAACCCAGTCAGCTGGCCAGGGCACACATAACAAAATTATTATCATTATCTAGTCCAACCCTGAGCAATACAGCAATCTCAACACATGCTGCCCCATCCCATGTGAAAGCACACTGGACCCTGCTTAGCTTTGCAAACAAGCTAGTAGTTTTATTACTGCAGTATATATAGATTCTTGTTTCACCAGCAGTCCTGCCCATTGCCATATGCTAAACTGTGGATTTGCATCACAATCGGAGCTTACCGTCCAATCCTGTAAACTGTTGTGTTCAATTCATTGGTTTACCACACTGGAATATCATCTTGCTTATAAAGTGGCAGTACAATGTATGTACATCCTTACCTGATCTGGGCAATACATTAAAGAACGTCATAAACAATGGTAGGACGGAAGGAAACTTTGTCAGCATAAAAAACGGCAACCTGTAGTATCTCAAGCCGAAGCTATTGTCCATTAATTGCTAGAGAAATACTGGAATTGCCGTAGGCCTTTTTAATTGCTATTTAGGGATTTAATAAGAGAAGAGCTGGTTGGGGTTTTCTTTCTAAAAGAAAGGAAGAAGAAAAGTAGGCCTGTAATCAGTCTTACATGCCAATATGGGCTATCATATAAATGACTCGGACACTTTTGCAAATGCATTATTTACTCAATACCGTGTAATGGGTTCAATGCTCCTTTTACATGCTATTATGGAAGTTCATAATTGCATACTTTTCAAACGGGTTATTTCTTTTAGGCAATAGCCTATAATGGTTCTTTCAAAGCTCTTGGGCTTTTATCACATGAAATCCTAAGTAGAAAATGTTTAGTTCGCTGCTCATTGACTAATATAGGGCAACAGTACTTCAAAGCTGTTATTGTCTACCAGTTCAGCACAGACAGCTTGCAAGACTTCTTCATTTTCGAGAGCAAAAAACCTTCGGTAAGATGAGCTGGGTGCCCTGCTCATTTTGGATACATCATGCCTCATCACTGTATACAAGATGCAATTTCATTGAAAAAAAAATTTTTTTTTTTAAATGACAAAATAACATTTCCGTAAGCAAATCATCCTAATTTGCCCATGGGTTGAAAAGCAGGTGATGGTGGTTTTGAACTGGAAAATGGATGGAAGGAAATCTCTCTGCAGACTTTCATTCTGAATGCACGAAGATGGAGGAAGGAGAAACAGAAATGACAAGGATGAGACTGACAAATGCACAGGGATATTGAGAGCAGAGGTAGCAGTCCCGACTGCGGTCTCCTCCCCTCCACTTCTCTTAATCGCAGCTAGCCCCCTCTGCAGGGGAGCCAGTGTGGTGTAGTGGTTAAGAGCAATAGACTTGTAATCTGGGGAACTGGGTTCGCGTCCCCGCTCCTCCACATGCAGCTGCTGGGTGACCTTGGGCTAGTCACACTTCTGTGAAGTCTCTCAGCCCCACTCACCTCACAGAGTGTTTGTTGTGGGGGAGGAAGGGAAAGGAGATTGTTAGCTGCTTTGAGACTCCTTCGGGTAGTGAAAAAGTGGGATATCAAATCCAAACTCCTCCTCTTCTTCTTCTGCATCCTCTGTAATTCAAACACTAGAGAGGACAATCACTGCTCTGGAACAGTAGCACTGTGTTGCATGCTTTTACGCAGTGCTATTTTTCTAGAAAAAGATGTGCCGGAACTCACCATGAACACCTCCCTTGTTCTCTTATAAGGGCAATGGCGCCCACCTGAGAGGTGCTGGAACTGAGTTCCAGTGAGTTCCTGCTGGGGGGAACCCTGCTTTTACAACAGTGTATATACACACAATTCTTAGGACAAATCTACTCCAGACGTAAAATGGTACTCAAGCCATCTTCCCATGAAATCCCAGAAAATGTATTTTGACTGGGTAGGGTGGGGTGTTAGAATCCTCAGTGCCTTGATGGGTAATCTGATGGAAAACCAATCCAAGTTTACAACACGGATGTGTCCATCATGTGCTCCGTACTTGGGGCTGAACAAAACCCAATGTTGATTGGTCCTTATGTACTTGTCTTTTCTTTACTAAACTAGCAGTAGCTACATGGGCCCAAATCAGATTGGAAAGATGGAATGAAGCAATGTAACCCTTTGGCCCCCATCCAAACTGGCCAATCCAAAGATCTTTCCTGTTGGGGCAAAGAGATCTGAATCACGACCATGACAGGGCAAAGAGTTTAAAGTCCCCCTCTTCCAACAACATGGTATTGCAGGGGTCAGCAAACTTTTTCAACAGGGGGCCGGTCCACTGTCCCTCAGACCTTGTGGGGGGCCGGACTGTATTTTGAAAAAAACAACAACAAAACGAATTCCTATGCCCCACAAATAACCCAGAGATGCATTTTAAGTAAAAGCACACATTCTACTCATGTAAAAACACCAGGCAGACCCCACAAATAACCCAGATAATGCATTTTAAGTAAAAGCACACATTCTACTTGTTATGTACTGAAGTTCTCACCCTGGGCCAAAAGGGGGATACTGTAGATAGTTTTCACTCAGGTCCACATATGCAAATAAGGGATTGAAAGTGACGTTCAGTGATTGAATAGTTACAGAAAATGGTTACTGTTGCGTTCTAGTGGCGCTCTATATAAGCAGGCTGGCTGAACTCTTCAGTTTAGTTCAGTTCTGTTCTGGCCTGTGAATAAACAAGAGCTGTTTGAAGAATCGCTGTGTCATCTGATATGTTCACCCACAACTTAACACTCATGTAAAAACACCAGGCAGGCCCCACAAATAACCCAGAGATGCATTTTAAATAAAAGGACACATTCTACTCATGTAAAAACACACTGATTCCTGAACTGTCCACGGGCCGGATTTAGAAGGTGATTGGGCCGGATCCGGCCCCCGGGCCTTAGTTTGCCTACCCATGGTATTGATCCTGATCATTTCCCATGGCTGCTTCTGAGTAGCAAAGAAACAAACCTGCAAGGACCAGATATGTGCTTAAGGTTACATCTAGTTTGGCAATGTTGCATTCGCCAAAATGAGTAAATGATGACTAGCACACAAATAAATAAATAAAAATGGGGGGAAGGAAATTTATGCCCATGACGTTTATAAAATGCAACTTTAACCAAGCTTGGCCAATTTTCGTGCCTTTGGGTTTCCCCCCTCTAATTCGGCAAGGTTGTGATATGGCTGTGCTGCTAGATAAAACCGGAATGGCTTATGCACGTAGCATTTAACTTTAAGGATTCTTCATGGAAACTTACATGGCAGATCATTTGCATATTCAATACCAGTGACAATTTACTTCTCCCATCTGAGCAGGGCTTTCAACTGTGCCACTTGAACTAAATTAATAAACAGTAATTACAGAATGTTGTGCGAGCTAGCTGTTGATGTTGAGCAGATTCTAATCAACACCTTCTTTTAAGGGCCAATTAAAGCTGAATGTATGCAATATAAACATCTTCTTGTATTTAGACATGAACTACAGAACAAGTTAGGGAGGGGGGATTTAAAAAATGCAATTACAGCAAGTTGATGATCGAATGGAAAGAAGCAGAGTCTTGCCCTCACACTCCATGAGCGAATTAAACTGAATTCATATCTTGCTGCTCTGTCCCCCACTTACTTTTTGCAATTCATTGCCACAAGATGTGAATATTCAATAACGCTGAAGCTAGATCAGAGTCACTCTCCGTAAGAGATGGGAAAGTCTTAAGATGGTTTAATAGCTGCCGCATCTCAGGGATCACTGGGAAATGTAGTTCTGGGCACATGAAGAGCAGAAGACAGAGACTACAATTTAGAGGAGTCTTTCAGGGGAGCCATGACAGTGAAAGTGGTATACAATATAAATCTGTAGCATAGATATGCTCTAAAAAGCGGAGAAGAATTTTGTGGACTATCTCCAAAGCACAAAAGTTAATACAATTCTCCTCTCGAGGAAAATATTTGGATTCATAGCATGGTGCCAAATATTTTTCCTGCATCCCCCACCCCTCAACTACTTCCCATCCATTAATAAGAAAAGAAATTGCACTCAAGAACTATCAAACGGAAGAGAACAAATCAGTGAGATTCTTATGGATGAGATGCAAGGGTGTTTTTTTGTCATGCTTACCTTATTTTTTGTGGATTCTTTTTTCATTCTAGAATCATCTTACCACTGGTCTGCACTCTGCAGCCTTCCTGGGTGCCCATGCTTCAATTGTGCCCAGGGGAACTATACAGCCTTTTCAGGTGCCCATGTTTATATTAAGGCCCACGAGCAGAAATTGTCCCATGGGGCTTTTTCAGATCAGGAGGTCCAGGCAGCCAGGGAGGCTGCAAAGTGCTAGATAAATGTTCACTGGGGGGGGGGGGAATCACCCTCAATCACCTCACAACAATAAGGTAAGCTGAAAACACTGTACCCACCAAAATTCTAAAATATTCTGAGAATGAGCTACAAAAATGGAAGCCTCCTTCACAGGGGAAGACTTTCAGGAAACCAGAGCACTAGAGCAAGCAGTACAGATGGCAGCGAATCCTGTACAACATCAACAAAAGCACTTAAAATTGCTATCCTTTTATCCACGCAAACACAGCCATAAGCATCACATCCAGAATTTGAGAAGCTCTTGTATCAAGACAGCTAGTAAGTTTTGCCCCCCTCATCTAATGGCAGAGCCGGCCATTAGGCAAAGTGAGGTAGCCACCTCAGGCAGATGATTTTGGGGTGTCATGAAGGGGCAAGATATTGTCCATTTAATATATGTTTATTGTACTTTCACAGCCTGGGAGAGATGCTAGTGGGGGTTTTCTGACTCTGGTACCAAAACAACTTGAGGGACAAGACATGAATGTGGAAATGGAAAGCCTCTGCTGAAAACCCCAAGAAACCCCTGCATATGTGAATGGCTTAACTCATGTCCCCAAGGCTTTCGAATATGTGCCTCTGCTGCTGAGCTGCTGTTTCTTTCCCAGGCCCAAGCGGGATGTTTGCTTAATTACGTGGCATCCAGCTATGTATCTTGTTTTCTCTCCAGCCATTTCAGGCACAAGGGAGACCAGTTCTTACAGGGAACACAGCAAGCGGGGAGGAGAGGCTTATCTCTCCATTCCTCTGCCACAAGCAGAATGGAAAACAGCTGCCCTTCTGGGCACAGCCAGGAGCCTGGGGAGGGGGACTTTCCAATGGGATGCCCTGCAGAGGGCCTGGTCTCCATGCTGGTCATATGGGGGGAAAGAGATTAGTCTTCAATCCCTGCGGACTGACTTCCCAGCAATCAGGCTCTCCAGTGCCTGTAATTATTTAAAGAAAAGAAGTTATGCAGTTGCATAACTGCAGGATCACACCCTGGAGAACAGCCACCAGTCGGTGTGGATGAAAGTGAGGTGGAATCTAGACACATATTAAAAACGCTTTTTAAAAAGAAATATTAAAAATATATACTGTATTGAATTTGCCATTAAGCTCACGATCGTCATCTAGGGTCACTTTTGTATAATGCACTTAAAATGTTATATTCACAGCTGTATAGCTGAGTCCTGAGCTGGATAGACCAGGGGTCCGATTCTGCATACATGAGTTTCCTGTGTTCCTTTGTCCAGAAGAGAGAAAGGAAGCTCATCTGTCACTTTAAACTGAGGCAGAGGAAAAGGGCATACCAGCATACGAGAGCCAGTGTGGTGTAGTGGTTAAGAGTGGTGGACTCGTAATCTGGTGAACCGGGTTCGTGTCTCCGCTCCTCCACATGCAGCTGCTGGGTGACCTTGGGCCAGTCACAATTCTCTGAAGTCTCTCAGCCCCACTCAGCTCACAGAGTGTTTGTTGTGGGGGAGGAAGGGAAAGGAGAATGTTATCCGCTTTGAGACTCCTTTGGGTAGTGATAAAGCGGGATATCAAATCCAAACTACTACTCTTCTTCTTCTTCTTCTTCTTCTTCTTCTTCTTCTTCTTCTTCTTCTTCTTCCTCCAACTTTCCCCCATGCAAAACTGGGATGTGTGTCTTCCGGGATGCACTCCCAGTCAAGTCGCGTGACCCACGACTTGCTCTCCCCCCCCAAAAAAGTGCTGTTTGGGGGGGCAACATCTCACATGGCACCAAAATAAGTGTGTGAGTGCCACACAAGATGGCAGTCCCGAGAAAAGTGCTTTTTCAGGACGAGACAAGGTATGAGATCACAGCACCCAAGATGGCCGCTGAGATCTCACGTTGAAAAAAAGGGGATGAGGGGGGAAAGGGTGCCATTTCAGCCCTGGTTGCTTTTGTGAGCAGGTAAAAATATGCAAGCATTGGCTGGCTTGTTCCCCAACATGTGATGGGGGATGGCAAGAAAGAAAATCACCGTCTTCATCTTCTGCCTCATGAATGCACCTTGCCTAGGGGGAGGAGAGTGTTGGGTAGAGCTGCCATACGTCTGGATTTTCCCAGACATTACGTCCGGGGGGAATTTCCAAAATGTGGCACTGGTTTTTACTTTTTGAAATATGCCAACCTCCCATGAAGAATGCAACCCTTCAGAATTAAGGAAAGGGGGAGAAAAGGGAAAAGCTTGCCTTTTCTAGTGTTTGGTGTTTGATGAGCTCAGCTACATGCCCCAACAAAAACCAACAAGGCATAGCCATTCTGGGAAGTTGGGTAGGCCCTACCCTTGGTATCCTAGCAACATGATGCTTCCTCTTGCAACATAGTGGTGCTATCCTGCATGTTATGACTGCCTCCCACTGGCACAATAGGAAAACGCTGCGTCCCCACCCTCCAAGTCCAGTCTAGCTACAGTCAGTGATACACTCTGCTCTCTACCGCCTACTCGTCCTCCCTCTTGCTCATGGAATTCTTTTTGAATTCTGATCTGTGGAGAGGGTGCAGTATTTTGCCTCGTCATGTAGCGGTGAACTTGATTGCTGTAGTCTAGCCTATGGCGGAAGGGAGATTGCTAACGTGTTTAGGTGACTGTAATGGCAGAGTCAGGAGATATACACGACAAAGTAATTAGTCTAGCAATACAATTGTCCGAGGGTGCTCAAAAAGCCCCTGTCCACGTATCAGATCTTGAAACGTGTGGGAACAAGGCATGGGAAGGAGAAAATCTTTTTTCAACCCAGGAGTCCACAGCCATCCCTGGGTGGGCTTGAACCACCAACCTTCTGGTTAATCCACTGGCTTCTTTGCAGTGACAATAAATGTTGAGATCCATCCTTCCTTCCTTCTGCATTGTTTCCTTATTCCTTCCTTCCTTCCTTCTTTAATGTTTATAGAACTCCAACTCATAAAAAATCAAGACACTGTATAATATAATCATTAAAACTTCATAAAGCCATAAAATTATAAAAGCATAAATTACAGATGCTGACCACATTGCTATACCTAAGCATTATTTGTCTGCCTGCCCATCTACTTGTTCAACTAGTCTGGTCTAATCTAACATAATCTGTTTTGTTTTCTCACATTCAGCTCTGCTCCTTTTGTTAATAAATTAAATCCAGTCTCTTGGGCACTTTCAAACCTAGAATATTGGTTTTCAGTTTTGGACAAGTGTCTTATGTGTGTATATATATATATATATATATATATACACAAAAACTCAAGACTGGTTAGTTTTACCATCTCTGACATCACCAAGCAAGCCCGGGTCTCAACACTTTTCTGTGTACACCCCAAATTCCATGCATAACTCTAACGGGTGATTAGTCCAATTAAATGGACAGCAATTTCAATGGCTTATGCAAGAGTAGATGGCACACAATATGCAATTTCAACTCTCTCTCTCCCCTCTCTCTCTATAGTCAGGGTTTTCAGTCCTGCCACGAACTAAATCATTTTATCAGTTCCTTCTTCCGTCTTTTTAAACTTGTCCCATTAAACTACAGACCTGGAACATATTCATGAATAAGTTTCTTTCGGCTTTAACTCTAGTAGTTCCTGACATAACAAAAAAACTGGTAATTAACTGGCTCGAAGACTTTTACAATAGCCTCTTTAAATAAGTTCCAGTATGTGGCATTTGCAGCATGGGCTCTGCACTGCTGATACTGCTGCAATGCACCCTCTATTAAACAAGCTGTATTGCTCTGAATCATCTATATCTAATAGCTGTTGGGGGGGGGGTTGTTTTGGTTTGGTTTGGTTTTTTTGTTCTGCAGCTTTATCTTCATCTGAGAAATACTGAGAAGTCCTCTCTGCTTTTCAGATTGTTCCAGACCTTTTGCAGGAGGTTGGAGGATATAACGTTCATGTGTTTGTGCTAGCCATGTGATCCAACGTTCTTTGCAGCCCCCATGGGCTGGAAGAAGACCGGGGCAAGCTTTGCTTGCTGGGGATAGATAAACTGGGTGCACAAAGTTACATGGCCATAGCCACACACTCCTACAAGCCCATAGCTTCCAAGAGGAGAGCAAGTCATCACTATTTCTTTAAAAATAAAATAGGAAGGCGGAAATCCCATTGTCAGTGCTCCCTTCCAGTATGATTACTAAGATACCCAAATCACTTACAGTGGTGCCTCGCAAGACGAAAAGAATCCGTTCCGCGAGTCTCTTCGTCTAGCGGTTTTTTCGTCTTGCGAAGCAACCCCATTAGTGGATTAGCGCTATTAGCGGTTTAGCGGCTATTAGCGGCTATTAAAGGCTTAAGGGATTAGCGGATTAGCTGCTAAAAGGCTATTAGCAGCTTAGTGCCTTAGAAAAAGGGGGTGGGGAGCGGAAAAAAATCGCAGGAACTCGCAAGACATTTTCGTCTTGCGAAGCAAGCCCATAGGGAAATTCGTCCTGTGAAACGCATTGAAAAACGGAAAACCCTTTCGTCTAGCGGGTTTTCTGTCTTGCGAGGCATTCGTCTTGTGGGGCACCACTGTACTTCATTCCCTTGCAGCCTGACAATGCAAAGTTGGAAGCAAATCCTATCATGTCCTTTGAGTGGAATCATAGCATCACAGAGTTGGAAGGGACCATGAGGTCCTCTAGTCCAACCCCCTGCGATGCAGGAATCTTTTACCCAATGTGGGGCTCAAACCCCCGTCTGTTGACATAAGTGCTATATGGATGGCACAGATTCAAAGGCTTAGATATATTTAAAATTATGTTGTAAAGAAAGAAAAGCAGTGTCTTGTAACAGCACTGTGTGTGTATGGGATGAGGGAAATGGCTGTTATTTATTATTACTGGAAAGCTGTCAATTGCATTCAATAGAAATTAATATCCAGATTAACCCTAGGGAAGAACCAAGACACAACATGCAGCAGACCTCTGTTCAAATAAATGGTTCGTGAGTAATTGAGCGGGTACTTCCTCCATAGATTTCCCCTGTCTGATTATTATTTTTGTTTTTTAAAAAAGAGCTGTAAGAAATCCACTCCAGTTTGATCTTCTCGCAGTTGTGATATGATTTGCGAAACAATAATATTTTGCAGGCCAAAGCTGCATCTGCATTGTTTCCTTATTCTTCAGCCTTGTCTCCTTCATCTGAAATGTCATAATAAAAAAAGTGTTTTATACTACAAACCTCATACCAGTGATGTAACTTTTTCTAAACAGTATACAGTGCAGCCAACTCAAAACGGAACTCTAAAATAATCTCAGGCATAGTAATTGTGGGTTCCAAATTGCTGAAGGTATTAGCAGACCGAATTGCACTATTGTTCATGGAAGACGTATGTGCTTAAACAGCTGTTAGAATGAATAGTTTTAATATATTAATAGTGAACTGTTTTTTCCAAGCACCAAGCCAAAATAGGGCCACCCACACAACAAAGGGAGGTGTCCTCTTCTGGTCTGGTGAAGAAGTCCATTGGACAAGGTAGGTCCGGTGTTGCCACCCCATGGAGAGTCCCAAGTACAGTGGTGCCTCGCAAGATGAAATTAATTCGTTCTGCGAGTTTTTCGTCTTGTGAATTTTTCGTCTTGCGAAGCATGGTTTCCCATAGGAAATGCATTGACGGTTTCCCATAGGAATGCATTGACGGTTTTAAGAAAAAGGCGCAAGACGTTTTCGTCTTGCGAAGCAAGCCCATAGGGAAATTCGTCTTGCGAAGAAACTCAAAAAACAAAAAACTCTTTCATCCTGAGAGTTTTTCGTCTTGCGAGGCATTCGTCTTGCGAGGTACCACTGTACAACCTTCCTCCAAGAAAGACTAGAGGTCAACGGTCACCTTTTGAGTCTCCACCTCCACCTCCCCTCGCCTAGGCTCCACCCTCTTTGTAAGAATGGCGGTCCCTTAAAGGGCCAACCCTTAGCAGAAATTTGCATTAAAATTCTGGTGAATTTTGGGGAGGGGCTTCTTTTAAAGGGATGTTGAAATGTGGAGAGATGAACCTAAGATTGGAAAACAACAAAAACCACCACCGAGTAACTCAGAGAAACTGAACTTGCCAGATTTGCCCATTCTCTCAGTTTTGGTGAACCATTTCTAACACTTCCATTTCTCCACATTATGTCTGACTATGGATGGTATACAGTGGGTGATACGTAGAACGAAGTGTGTGAAAAAAGCTCTGTATTCAAGAGGGAAGTAGGAAGGAGCCCTAAGTCATACTGGACTCCATATACAGTATGGATCTTCTCAGTTCTCTTTTCCCAAGCCTTCAACCAGATACTAGTCACAGTATCTTGACAGGCTAGAACGCCTGAGCATACAGTTTCTTGGTGTCATCTTTAGTGCTTGCATAGTGAGCCCACAAAGCTGCAATTTGGACCGTTGTGACTCCCAGCTACCCCTTATTATTTAAATTCTGATATGGGCTTTGAGACATTCCTAGGAAGATATACTCTGGCTCCAGATTTTTACATAAGCAGACCTTTACATGAGGATGCTTAAGTATTTTTAGAAATCTAATGAATGTGTGTGCGCATTTGAATACACAGAGATAAATAGCAGATCACCTGGCAACCAGGAAGCCCAAGCCACCAAATTCTAGCTAATTCTGCTAATAAAAGGAAAGAATTTGTAGGGATGGGACTAGGGAGAAACAGCACCTACCTCCAGTGAAAATAGGGACATCCTATTCCATACCCTCCAACAATTCTCTGATGAAAATAGGGATGTCCAGTGATGTCTAGTGCTGTTTTTCTAGAAAAAGTGGTGCCGGAACTCACAACGAATGCTTCCTTTGTTGGCTTATAATGGCAATGGTGCCCACCTGAGCACTTTATGTGAGAGGTGCCAAAACTGAGTTCCAGCGAGTTCTGGGGGGGGGGGGAGCCCTGGCAATGTCCTATTCCATACCCTCCAACATTACTCTGATGAAGATAGGGACGTCCTACCGTATCTTCCAACGTTTCTCCATTGAAAATAGTGACGCCCTAAGGAAAAGCGGGACATTCCAGGATCAAATCAGAAACCAGGACGGCTTCTGTAAATCTGGGGCTGTCCCTGGAAAATAGGGACACTTGGAGCGTCTGCATGTGTGTTCCTAATGCAGAGGGCTCCCCACAGAGGGTCCCCGTTTCAGTTTCGTAACTATTACTGCAGCTGTATCTGTAGCAGCTGCTGAGATCCCCTTCTTAAACACACAAAGTAGTCGGTTGTGAGTCATGGCATGGTATTTTTATCTCAGTTCCTCCCGCTCCCTTTCAATCTCTTGCTCATCTTGTACATTCAGGACCTGCCTTTTAAATATTTTCAGGAGGGTTTTGGGGGGGTTTTTTGTTTTTTGGCTGAGGCTTTTCCCTCCTTCAGATTATATTTCCTCTCTTCCTGTGCAGATTCATTGGAAACCTTTGTTAGCTGCTAGATGAGATCTGTTTAGCTTGTTTGGGCTTGGTATCAAAGGAAGCTTGACTCCGAGAAGGGAATGATTACATCAAGGCCTATAAAAGACCCCAAAGCTATTGCTACCCCAGTTTTTATTCCTACGCACATGGGGACTCATTAGTTTCTACAGGTAATTCTGTCGGTGCTGAAAGATCCCATATCACTAAATCTAGCATTCATGTATGGGATCCTTTGCATGGCTTCACCTTCTCATTTCATCCCTCGGCAGAAAGGCACGTTTGAGCCATCAAGAATGATGAATTCAGTCTAGGGCTGTTTCTTCTCCCTCACAGCAGTTATTTCCTCTTGATTATTTTAAATCTATTGTATTTTAACTTATTTTCAGTCTGAAGCCCAAGGAAAGCCTTGAAGTAGCTAGCACAGTGTGATAAAAGTCTGCAAAATGATTTTTTTTGCAAATTTCATTCATTCTAACAGGTAGCAAAATTTCAAAGCACTCCACTGGGACCCTAAAATGGAGAGGGCTTACACTGGCAAGGAGGAATAGAGCTTGGCTCCGCGGCTAAGAATGTCTTACGTTTCTTTAATTTTTAGTACTTTCAGAAAGGTATGGTGTGCTTTTGCCCCTTCAGTGTTCTATGTGTGAAAAATCAATTTCTTATTGGGTTAAGTGTGCATATTTCGCTACCAAGATTTCCATTAACAATTTCTGGGCCTTAAAAACCAAAAAAAACTCCCACTTATTTTATTTGGGGACCTGCTTTCTTCCTAAATCTAGCCACTATGAAATCAACAAAAGCAGATTCACACTGTAATGTCAAAGGCTTTTCCTATTTCTCAGAGTTAAACTGGACTACAGGCCGAAGAAGGTAATTTTGACATTTTTTTGAAATGAAAAGCAGAAGGCTGGGCGAGGGAGGTGGCTTTCACCATGGACAATTTTCCATTCAAAAATCACACATGCCCACCTGCTTCCTCCCACCCCTTGGAAGAAAAAAAGAGCTTGGGCTTGAATATTTGAGTTGAGAAAGGCCAGTAGAGAAAGAGCTAAGCACTCTCTCTCCCTCTCTTTGCCACTCCTCCAATAAAAAATGAAGGCGGAAAAAACTGATTGAAGTGATTGGTTTTTGAGTATGTCAAGGGATAAGGATTTAACACCACCCACCTAGCCCTTGCCTTGCTAACCTTGTTCTCCTTCCTAGGGTGAGGGAGCCCTGGCAGACAGGGCTGAGCATGGGTTGCACTCCGCTTTTGCACCTGTAAGTGGCAGACAGAGAAAAATATATGAAAGAAAAGGCTGGTGAGCCCTGTTGGTTCATTTAGCGCAGCGTCCTATTTCCCAATCGGCTAGCCAGATGCTTCTGGGATATCTACAAGCAGGAATATCTTGCACCAGGAGCTGATATGCTGAGGTTTTCAGAGTACAGTCATACCTCATGCTATGTCCACTTCATGTTACATTCTTTCAGGTTACGTCCCGCGGCGACCCGGAAGTACCAGAAAGGGTTACTTCCGGGTTTTGCCACTCACGCATGCACAGAAGCGCAAAATGACGTCACGTGCATGCGCAGAAGCGGTGAATCACGACCCGCGCTTGCGCAGGCGCGCCGCTGTGGGTTGCACTCTTTTTATGTTGCAAACGGGCCTCCGGAACAGATCCCTTTCGCAACCAGAGGTACCACTGTACAGTGGAACCTTGGTTCTCAAATGCCTTGGCAGTCAAACATTTTGGCTCCTGAATGCCGAAAACCCAGAAATAAGTGCTCTGGTTTTCGGAACCTGAACATCCAGAGCTGTTGTTGGCTATTGTTTGAGGGGCACCTGCACCAATTGGAAGTCACACCTTGGTTTTCAAACGTTTCAGAAGTCGAATGGACTTTTGCAGCAGATTACATTTGAGAACCAAGGTTCCACTGTACAGTGGTACCTCGGGTTAAGTACTTAATTCGTTCTGGAGGTCCGTACTTAACCTGAAACTGTTCTTAACCTGAAGCACCACTTTAGCTAATGGGGCCTCCTGCTGCTGCTGCCGTGCTGCCGCAGCACGATTTCTATTCTTATCATGAAGCAAAGTTCTTAACCTGAAGTACTATTTCTGGGTTAGTGGAGTCTGTAACCTGAAGCGTATGTAACCTGAAGCGTATGTAACCCGAGGTGCCACTGTACTTTGTTTTGTCTGCCCTGCATCTACTTCCAATCAATTTCATTCGGTGACTCTAAATTCTGAAGTTATGGAGAAAAGGGAGAAGAAACATTCCCTGTGTCCTCTTTATCTACACCAGGGATGGGGAATCCGTGGTCCTCCTTGGAGGCTACATCCACCACCTCCTTGGCAGCCCCCCACCCAGATGCCACCTCCATAGCAGCTTCTTGGCAAATAAAGTCTCCTCCCACCCATGTTCCCAATATAGATCTTGATTCCCCACCTTGTAGATCTTCACTCTCCCTTCCTTCCCCTTTTTTGGTTCGCCTCAGGTGACTAAACGTCTCGGGCCAGCCCTGCTTCTTCGGTTTACGGTTGTAGCCTAAAAGTAATGAAAAAAGGAAAAAGCAGAACATAAAGCATCTTTGGGGAAACTCTTCTGCTGATTCCTGGTCAAAGAATGCTAGCAAAGCAGGGAAGGAAGTGTGTAGTGGTTAGGAGTGGTGGACTCGTAATCTGGTGAACCGGGTTCGCTTCTCCGCTCCTCCACATGCAGCTGCTGGGTGACCTTGGGCTAGTCACACTTCTCTGAAGTCTCTCAGCCTCACTCACCTCACAGAGTGTTTGTTGTGGGGGAGGAAGGGAAAGGAGATTGTGAGCCGCTTTGAGACTCCTTAGGGTAGTGATAAAGCGGGATATCAAAGCCAAAACTCTTCTTCCTCTTCTTCTAGAAGATAACAGAGAGGTTCTTCTGAGGGAAGACATTGGTGGGAACAAGGTACCAGGAAAACACTGGGATTTTGAAAGACCCTGGAACAAGAAGAGGAGGAAGTTTGACTAGGAAAAAGTGGATGAGGAAGAGGTGGATACATAAAGTGCTCCAAAATCCCTCTGGGCCAGGGCTTTTTTCCCAGCAGGAACTCAGTTCCGGCACCTCTCAGGTGGGCGCCGTTGCCATTCTAAGAGAACAAGGGAGGTGCTCTGGACCACAAAAACATGTCCGTAAGACCTCTCCTCTTCCCAGAGGGGAGGGGTTGTGAGTGGGAGCGGCTTCCCGCAGCAGCAGGGAGGCGTATTCGGCTCCCTGCTTCTGATTTGCCCAACTGCCATGACCAAGCCGTTAAGCCAGCCAATAGGGCTGGCTGGTGGGCGGGGCTAGCTGCATTTAAGCAGCTGTGGCAGCGCTCTGTCCCCAGTCTGTTCCGGCGGTTGTGGATCCTGTCTGATGCCCTGCTGGTGGCTAGAGCCATGGCACGCCCCCCGCTGACGGCATGGGGAAGCTTTCAGTTGTATTTGCATCAACAAGCTCCTCCCACTGGTTGTTAACCCTGGAATGACTGCCTGCTGAGCAGAGTGGAGTCATGCATTGCTGTTTTATCCAATGCCTAAGCCAATACTCCTCACACGCTGTAACCAATAAAGTTGTGGCCTTATTTTTCCCATTAACCAGAAATAATGTATCTTTGTGTCTTATTATAATCCTATGCGGTGGCGGGTTCTCGAGCCACAACAGTGGACAACTGAAAAAAGACAAGGTAACTTCACGCGCCAGCCATGCATGCAGCCTAGGCTAGCAGTGTGAGCGCTCTCTCCCCCTCCAATTACGAGACGACGCTAGCTGCAGAGTTGTTAAAGCAAAGCATCAAACAGCCTTTGGATAAAGAATGACTACTACGTTTAGCATTAAAGGCGAAAATGAAGTGCAAATTTATAGGAAGGCGTACTAAGTTTTCTTTAATTGTGTTTCATCCTTCCTAATAATTTTTCATATTGTGCCGTTTTTAATTCTCAAAGTGCGCCGAGCCACGGATTTCAGGATACCATTAGCAACAGTTTGGAAATGTTTCCAATAGGAGTCCACACAGAAATGTTTCTTGCTAAGTAGTTCTAGGATACTTGCGCCTGATAGGTTTCCTCATATTCTCTGTTTTGTCTTTGATATAATTTTTAACGCCTCTTATTTCTCTTGATCCCTTTGGCTAGCATGAACTTTGTGGGACCTTTGTAGTTTACAGCATCACAGTACTTCCCAAGATCCCCCCCCCCCATAGACATTAATTAATTGCCCTGCTCTGCCAAAAAAAGGGTGTAAATATAATCAGTTGAAGTTGTGTTTTACAGATGGGGAAGTAGAGTGGGGAGGGCAGAATCTGCCGAAGGCCACAAAGTCTGTCTCTCTTCCTCCCTCTCCCTCTCTCTCCCCCTACCCTCTCTCCCTCTCCCAAAATAACTCACATTTCTGATTTTTTAAAAAAATTCTATACTAGGACCACTAGAGGATTCTATTTTCATTTCCCCCTCCCGCCCTCTTTAGAATTCTCTTTTAAAGAAACAGGAAACAAATAATCTGTTAAGGGCAGCAAACGCTCTCATCTCATTTTCTACATCAATTAGGAGGCTGCACACTTTTATTGCTGACTTTAGATCTTCAGTTTATGTGTCCCTGTACCTCAGGGAGAAACTCCCCTGTTAGCATCTTGAGGAGATCTGAATATGGGCTTTTTAGGTGCCTGTGATGGCCTACAGAGCTGAAAACAAGGTGAGCCATTTGCCTTTAGGATGTGGTTTTCAGATCTCGCCTCAAGTGCCACCAGCACAATGCCCGTTTGTTACTTTGCGAAGGTGAGTCTTAGAGAGAGACAGATGGCCTTCTGTGGGCAATTCTGTATGTCATGAAACTGCCAAACCTTTCAAGTCTCCATCTACACCAGCGCAAACCTCGCAAGGTGGAGTTATGCCGGGTTATGATAGCTGACTCCATGATCTGCAGTACAGCAAGATTGTCCCAAGAAGTTCTATCGCTTCTTAAAGAGTTCAGTCATGTTCATTCCTCTAATTTTCAGGAGTCCGTCAAGTGGGTCTAGCCTAAAAGCCAACCAATATTTTCATTTAGCCAACTAAGAACCTCTTCCCCAGGCATAGGCAAACTCAGCCCTCCAGATGTTTTGGGACTACAACTCCCATCTTCCCTAGCTAACAGGACCAGTGGTCAGGGATGATGGGAATTGTAGTCCCAAAACATCTGGAGGGCCGAGTTTGCCTGTGCCTGCTCTTCCCCATGTCGCAGCCTTCCACGTGTCCCTATTTTCCAGGGATGTTCCTGATTTAGAGAAGCCGTCCCGGTGTCTGATTTGATCCAGGAATGTCCCGCTTTTCCTTTCCAAGCTGTGTGTCGCGACACGCTAGTGTGTCTGCTGCAGTGTGTAGTTGTGTCCTGGGAATTGTAGTTTTACCCCCCCCCCCCCACACACACAGAGAGCTATAGTTCCCAGCATCCTTAACAAACTACCATGATTCTTGGGTAGTGTGTGTGTGTGCTTCAAATGTATGGGGTATACATAGCCTTGGACTCTTTGTCATCATTCAAGCAGCAACCATGGTGAAATCTACACGCATATAAAAAATGCTGTAAAAATACTTTTTAAAAAATATGTTTTAAAAAAATACATTGAATTTGTCATAGCTCACTTTCGCCATCTGGTGTCGCATTAGTATATTGCACTTTACAACACATTTAAAACATTTCATTTGCAGCTGTATAGCTGAGTCCATAGGATGGTGAGACTTATAGAAAATTCAATGTATTTTTAAAAATGCTTTTTTAAAAAATCACTTTCAGAACTTTTTTTATATGTGTGTAGATTCCACCCTTCTCAGCTTGTCAAACGGCTTCTCAGAGCTGTTGTGTCCAAGCCTGAATATAGCTCTTCAAATGAAAACTTAGCAATGCTGATTGAAGAGCTACTTTCCAAATCATGGTTTATTTTTTGCTATATACTTATATATATATATATCATCATATCCTTGTGCTTTTGGTGTGTCGTTCATCTGTGTGAGATGTTACATTTGACTTTACTGGGTTTCCTATTGCTGCATGCTTGCTTCTGCTACTTCCTCAGCTCTCCAGTTTACTAAGTTCATGTTTAATTTTAGCCTGTTGTCTCAAGCATCCTTCACCAACCTGATGCTGTGTCCAGATATTTTGGACCACAGCTTCCATCGTCCCTGACTATCAGCTATGCTATAGAAGTTGTCATTCAACATATCTGAACAGAAGCAGGTTGAGGAAGGCTAGACCTTAGCACTCCTCTCCTGTTTAGAGAATTATCTAATGCTAGGGTTGCCATAGTCCCAAAAGTTAAAAGTTGAGCTTTGGTCAAAGTTGAGCTTTGGGGGGGAGCATCTCCCCAAAATTTGACCGTTTTTCTTTTTCTTTTATTTTTAAAAATTTTAGTTTGTTCGTTTACCAAAAAAAAACAACATTCTTGACATATGTCCAGGTTTTCCCGGGAAGACCCAGACATATGGCAGCCCAGTCTAACACTGTCTCTTCTTCAGTGTTCATGGAAATGCAGCTATTACAGTCAAGTCACTCTCACACAAAACAAAATGGAGAATGTAATAAGATACCTCCCATGTGGCCAGCATGAACCAATCACACAAGAGTTGCTGGGGAACATTCCAGAATTAAACAGTAATGCATTTAAGCACCCCACCCCATTTCAGTAAATTAAATCACTAGGACGCGGGTGGTGCTGTGGGTTAAACCACAGAGCCTAGGACTTGCGAATCAGAAGGTTGGCGGTTCGAATCCCCGTGACGGGGAGCTCCCGTTGCTCAGTCCCTGCTCCTGCCAACCTAGCAGTTCAAAAGCACGTCAAATTGCAAGTAGATAAATAGGTACCACTCTGGCGGGAAGGTAAACAGCGTTTCCGTGTGCTGCTCTGGTTCGCCAGAAACGGCTTAGTCACGCTGGCCACATGACCCGGAAGCTGTACGCCGGCTCCCTCGACCAATAAAGTGAGATGAGTGCTGCAACCCCAGAGTCAGCCACGACTGGACCTAATGGTCAGGGGTCCCTTTACCTTTACTTTACTTTACTTTACCATACCCTCCAACATTTCTCCAATGAAAATAGGGACGTAAGAAAAAGCAGGACATTCCAGGATCAAATCAGAAACCGGGGCAGCTTCTGTAAATCGGGGACTGTCCATGGAAAACAGGGACATTTGGAGGGCCTGGTTTTTCTGCTCGGGTAGATAAGGTTTCTCCTAAAAATGTTGCGCTTCCTTGGAAGACAACATTCAGAACATTACAAAAGCAAGAGATCCCGAGACTTCAGAGTCTTTGCAAAGCAGCCACTTCAGATATGTATAATAAGGCTTCTTTTCCTGAGCTCTCAAAAGATATCTGCGGGCTTCTGCGGGAAGCTCTTTTCAATTCGCCGAGATAAGGAGAGAGAGACTTGTAAAGTTTAGAATCATCCAAATGGCCCTGTTATCTGTCTAAAACCATAGCCAAATGACTCCTCCTTGGCGCTCACCCGTTGTATACCTTTTTACACAAATGACCTAAACCGGTCAGGTTCACATGTCCCCCGAGATGATCGCATTTCAGTGCTTCAAAAGAGCTTTGGTCTGCACAGCCCTGTAGCAGCAAATTTACACTTCAAAAAGCAGACAGCTTTCCCCCACATCTTATTCACTTAATGGGTGAGAATGTAAAATTAGTTCCGTTGCTGATGAGGACCTTGAGCCAAATGAAAAGTGTTCATTTGTCAGCACAGACGTACCGCCTGCATCATGATTATATAGCTAATCCAATAATGGCTCTTGATGCCGAACATTTATTTATACACAGCACATATTGTTATCTGTTGATCATCGGGAGTCTACAATTTTAGCCTTATTTTCCGAGTGTGTCGTTAGCTACAGCAACATCTCTCCGATATTATATGTGCTTAACGGGACCACAAATGCTCGCGAACAAAACCTCAGGAACAGATTGCTGTATTTTGCTCTGCTTTTGAAAGAATCAATGTTGAATTTTAGCTTATGGAGTTTGAAATATTAACGACGAATCAAGCATTTTAAGATGAGAGCCTCTGCATATTATTTAACACGGCACCAGATTAATTTTTTACACCCAAATGTTGCTGTTTCAGTATATGTTTTTATGAACTGATTTTGATTCTTCTTTTTTTACTCCCCTCGAGTGTTAATGTTTAATGATCTCTGCCATATATATATACTTTAAGAGAGAAAAAACTTCTTGACTTCAGATCGTCTTATAAAATTTGACTAACTGCACCACTAAAATTCTCAGGATCGTCTCTAAGAGTGTTAACATGTAACATACATACAAATTGTGCATTGTACACAGGATTGTATCTGGCGGATTGAAAGAAAACGTTGTAGGTGAAAAAATACTTTGCAAGTGAGTGATATGAATAATATTTAGAATATGAATAATCAACAGCTTTGCAATGCTCCCTTGGTTTTGAATAACTGTACACATCTTTGAAGTTTAGGAACAAGTAAGATGGCAGGTATATATAAATATGTACGGACAACATCCAGGGATAGCTCAGGTAGGAGAGCATGAGATTCTTTATCTCATGGTTGTGAGTTCGAGCCCAACATTGGGCAAAAGATTTCTGCATTGCAGGGGGTTGGACTAGATGACCCTCGTGGTTCCTTCCAACTCGGCAATTCTATGATGCTATCAATGATGTTTGCCTGCTTATCCAATGGAAATCCAAGGGATTTCTGGTTTCTCTTCTTCCCCTCCAGGGAGAAGATCAGCACCATCCATGTCCCTCAAACCCTCCAGAGTAGATTTGGGAAGCTACAGGGGGAGAAGAAGAAGGAGAAATCTTTTTGCAAGAGTGAATGCCTCTGGTGCTCTATGGGATCTCACCCACACCAATCCTGAAAGACCTACATTGGCTCCCAGTACATTTCCGAGCATAATTCAAAGTGTTGCTGCTGATCTTTAAAGCCCTAAACGGCCTCAGCCCAGCATACCTGAAGGAGCATCTCCACCCCATCATTCAGCCCAGACACTGAGGTCCAGCACTGAGGGCCTTCTGGCGGTTTCCTCCCTGAGAGAAGTGAGGTTACAGGGAACCAGGCAGAGGGCCTTCTCGGTAGCAGCGCCCGCCCTGTGGAACGCCCTCCCATCAGATGTCAAGGAAATAAATAACTGTCTGACTTTTAGAAGACATCTGAAGGCAGCCCTGTTTAGGGAAGTTTTGAATGTTTGATATTTTATTGTGCTTTTAACCCAGCCAGATGGGTGGGGTATAAATATATTATTATTATTATTATTATTATTATTATTATTATTATTATTATTATTATTACAAACATAAATCCCAGCACCATTTTTCCATTATATTTAAATTATTAATGCTACCGTATCACACATTGTGCTGAATCATGTTCCAGATACAATACAGCATATGTAAAATAAATTTGCTGTGGTATTTAAATGATAATTTCAGATATGCAACATACTGAGAAAACTCCTGACGTTCTTTTTTTTATTTAAAAACAACAACGATGGAGTTAATCTGGGGTTCATTTCCAAAAGACTCTACACACTTATTTGAGGAGATTATTAACTTTCTTTGAAATGCTCCCGGGAGAACTAGATCAGAAAAGATATAACAGAAACGTCAAAGACATACAAAAGAGTACCCTGTCCACAGAAGCATGCAGGACTTCTGATCCCAAACAGCATCTTACAAACTGAAGTGTTGTTGTTGGGATTCTCCCCCCCCAATAAAATAAAATAAATGATGCAACTTTGGAAGTTGTGGGTTAGAATTTAAAAGTGTGTGCATGCAGGTAAGAACAGGCCAATATAAACAATCTGCATTCAAAAGAAGAGATCTCAATATGAAACCGCAACTTACAAGGTAGCAGCACAATCAAGGGGGTCAGTACCTGGCTCACCCCTGACTCCAACCCTTGATTCACAAGATCATCTGTTGAATACTATTACAATCCCAGACTAGGTATCTAGACCATGGAATAGAAACCTGGGACTCCCAGGGAGCTGTTGCACTCCATTTGGCATCAGGCCCATGCACCTAATAACAATTTTAGTTCTGCCTCTGGTTGTTAAAAATGTGGTTAAGAGGGGAGTGGCCATATTTTCCTCATCCTTTGGCACATTAGGCGATGGCTGGCTGAGTTGCTAACGTCCATTGGCTTGATCAATGGGCCTTCCAAAACGAATGTAGTACGTCTACGGCCATACTACAATGAACACGCCCGATCTCATCTGATCTCGGAAGCTAAGCAGGGTCAGGCCTGGTTAGCAATTGGATGGGAGACCGCCTGGGAATACCGGGTGCCGTAGGCTTATGGTGTTTCCTGCTTGGCAGGGGGTTGGACTCGATGGCCCTTGTGGTCTCTTCCAACTCTATGATTCTATGATTCTATGAATAACTTTGGAATCCTTTTGATTGCAATAGAAGAGTTGGGCATGTTATCAACAGTGCAATCCTACGAGTATTTAGGCAGCTGTAAGCCCTCCTGTGCAAGTGGGTATAGGATTGCAGCCCCAAACATTCCCACTGGTATCTAAAACAGCTTATCTTTTGTTGCACTGGTACTTTTTTGTTTTGTTTCATAAGCTTGTTTGGGAAGGAACTGTGGATTGATAAATGTCAGCGTGACTTTATTGGCTAGGTCTAGTCTCATCCCAATGCTGGCACTTGTTTCTCTTGTGCACCATGCTCCAGAGAGCTGCTCCAGTCTCTTCGTCTGAAACACGCCCCGACAGAAATACTCATGTATTGCTGCAGCATGATGTTTTTATTAGGTTTGCTTTACCTCACTAAAAACAACATTCTAGTCCCGGCCAAGCCTGTGGTTTTGCCTACAATTCATTTGCACATGGAAATGCATTGGGAATGATGCAAAGCAAGATAACAAAGCAGATTAAGAAACAGCTGCCTTATGTACACTTTACAACCCATAGTGCGATTGTGTTCCGGCAAATACGTTTTTCGTGGCTGCTGCTTGGCTTCTCTCTCACCCTTCTATGTGTTCCTTTTAAGTTAGGCAACTCAGTAGGTATTCACACGGGTCCAGGATAAATGAAGACAACATACGTTGCATTGCCACTCTGGCTGCTGAAACAGATCTTCCTTGTAGCAACCAGTGTAATCTCCAGAGTTTTCCTTCTCGAAAGCACCTCAAGGGGAGAAAAATGCACCTTGGGAAGATTTACACTTTATAACTCTAATGATTCTACAAACATAGCCACGATGTGATGAAAGGCAAAGCAGACCCGATCTGATTGAGAGCTAATAAAAATCAGTACTGAAAACTGAAAATAGCGCCCTTATCATCTTTCTTTCATTTAGACCTGATTACTAGGGGATTATAATGCAATCACAGCTATGTGTGAGAGGTAGCTATGGGAACCAGTTTTAACTGTTTATCTAGCCAAAGATCTTAATTTAAGTTTGAACACTCAGATTCATTTATATGTAAGACACCAAGGAGACAAAATGCAGAAGAAACAGATGCCTTCTTGTTCTTCCCCATTTCGCTTCGTAAGCTACCAGCCAATTTGTCTTTCAGGGGCAAAATTAATTTCCGATGACAATGTGAGCAAGTCATAAAGTAGAAGTTCCTGTCCTGGGAAACTGGGTAGGGTTGAGCAAATGTTCTGGGGTTATTTAGGAATGGGGTGGGGAGAGGCAGGGAACAACCCCCCCACCCCCACCCCCGCACAATTTGCTCATAGCTGGAACAAGGACATCTGCAACAGACACCTCTTTGTCTTCGCGCTGTTGCTCATTTTCAGCGGAAGGGAGGTTGTGGCACATTTTTCCAGAAGAAAAAGAAGAAAATTCAGAAGGAAGCATATTGCCGGTCATGTTTTTCTTTCCCCCCTGTGGACTGTTTCCCAAGGTCTTTGTTCTCCTTTTGATCTGATTCCTAAATCAAGCCAACTCCCGCCTGCCTGCTTTCTCCCTTTTGTTTAAGAATGCCTCCCACACCCTGTTGCCCTGCAGATGTTCTGGCTGACAACTCCCATCAGTCCAAGTCAACAGGACCAAAAGTCAGGGGGATGATGGGAGTTGTGGTCCAGCCACAACCTAGAAGGCAGCAGGCCCATTTAGAAAGACCCTGGTTAACTTTAATAAGAGTTTAATAACACAGAAAGAGATAGAACCCCAAAAGCAAATTCAGTACATGTGCCACTCAAGGTTTTTACATGAATGTACAGTCATACCTAACGGGACACGGGTGGCGCTGTGGGTTAAAGCCTCAGCGCCTAGGGCTTGCCGATCGAAAGGTCGGCGGTTCGAATCCCCGCGGCGGGGTGCGCTCCCGTCGTTCGGTCCCAGCGCCTGCCAACCTAGCAGTTCGAAAGCGCTCCCGGGTGCAAGTAGATAAATAGGGACCGCTTACCAGCAGGAAGGTAAACGGCGTTTCCGTGTGCGGCTCTGGCTTGCCAGAGCAGCGATGTCACGCTGGCCACATGACCCGGAAGTGTCTTCGGACAGCGCTGGCCCCCGGCCTCTTAAGTGAGATGGGCGCACAACCCTAGAGTCTGTCAAGACTGGCCTGTACGGGCAGGGGTACCTTTACCTTTACCTTACAGTCATACCTAACGGGACACGGGTGGCGCTGTGGTTAAAACCACAGAGCCTAGGACTTGCCAATCAGAAGGTCGGTGGTTCGAATCCCCACAATGGGGTGAGCTCCCATTGCTTGGTCCCTGCTCCTGCCAACCTAGCAGTTCGAAAGCATGTCGAAGTGCAAGTAGATAAATAGGTACCGCTCTGGCGGGAAGGTAAACAGCTTTTCCGTGTGCTGCTCTGGTTTGCCAGAAGCGGCTTAGTCATGCTAGCCACATGACCCGGAAGCTGTACACCGGCTCCCTCAGCCAATAAAGCGAGATGAGCGCCACAACTCCAGAGTCGGTCATGACTGGACCTAATGGTCAGCGGTCCCTTTACCTTTTTTACAGTCATACCTCATGTTACATTTGCTTCACACTGTGGCTTTTCAGGTTACGAACGCGGCAAACCCGGAAGTGTTTACTTTCGGGTTCGCCCCTCGTGCACATGCAGAAGCGATCTGTGTGCTTTGCACTGCGCAGTAGCGGCGCTCTACTTTTCGGGGTGCGAACGGCACCCTGAAATGGATCGCGTTCGTAAGTAGAGGTACCACTGTACCATGAATAGCTTTCATGGCCTGCACATCATCCTTTGTCCCCTCTGGGGTAGTGATGAACTTCTACCTTGGGTTTGGGGGTTTCCAGGGCACACTGGTCTATCTGCACAGGCAGGGAACCTGAAGGGAATTACCTGAGAGGAGTAGCAGTGCTTGAAGTCTGCTTCTTTAAGGCCTTCCAGAACTTCTTGAGGATGGGGTGGCACCTGGAAGTATAAAAGCCTTCCATCCAATAACAGATTGGGGCTGGATCTACACTGATCTCTTTAATGTTATTTTCCCCTATTAGAACAATATTAGATATGTCAGTCTAAAACTTCACAGGGCATCCTTGTTAATTAAGATGTGTTTTTTACCGTGGGTTTTGTTTTGTTCTTAATGGTCAAACGTTAGTAAAACCCAGCCATACCATTTTCCAAAACGATGTTTCTTTCCCTGCTGGTGGTCACTGCCTTCTGGTGTCCTGATTTAATTCTTCCTCCCTCCCTCCCTGAATGCCACCCCTTGAATATCATTGGAGGAGGCAGGTCAGAGTTTGAATGCAGTAAAAAAAGAAAGAAGGTAAAATGCTACATAGGGACAGATGAGCAGTGTTTCACCGACATAGCAGCATAAAACAATTAAAAAATAAATGATAAAAAAACAAGGTATGCATTATGAACATAAAAAGTAGGACATCATGTATCCATCTACGTTATCAAAACCCTTCCTCATCCTTTCCTGAACATTAAAAACCATAAGTGTAGATCCACCCTCAGTTGCTCACTTGGAGAATGCCAGTGTTTACTTGACCCATCATGCTATGTGAGCTACTTGTCAAGGTCAGGAGAGATAGGCCCTGACCCAGATTATCTCTATTGTTGCACCTCAAGATCTAAAACAAAACAAAACAAAACAATATAGATAAGAGAGAGAGAGAAACGCAACACAGGTTATGTACTGAAAATATGGTCTCTGAAGACAAACAGACACCAGGAACATATAGCATGCCACATGCAAGGCCGGCCCACCTATGAGGCAAGGTGAGGTGACCACCTTGGGTGGCAGGATCCACAGGGGCAGCAGACCCCAGTGTAGATATTTATTCCCTTCTTGTTCTTGATGTAGATCTTCACTTACCATGATAATCCAATATCATCAAGTAGAACCAGAGAGAGAGAGTGGATCAAGTAATATGAGAGAGAGAGTTTTTCATTATTGCACCCACAAATAAGAAGAGGCAAACTGAGGATATTTCTGTGCACTGGTTATTTAACTGATACATTTACAGTCTTTTTTATTTTATTTTTATTTTAACCCTAGCAGGCATCATCTCTCCTTTTTACTGTGTAGTCCTTGAATACAATACTTCACTCTTGTAATCCTTTAATACATCTTGGCTTGACTATACACACTCAAAAGCTCTGTATCTCCTCCTTCCCACCCCCAACCCTCCACCTTGCTCTCTCTGTTTCCCCTTCCCTTATGTAACTTCATACAATATAATATCTATCCATTAGTGTTTCTAAAAACCTCTGCTATCTGCTGTGCTTAGCGTTCTTTTATAGTGGGATTTTTTTATATATATAAAAAAATCTTCCTATTAATGTTTCTTTTTTCATCCCTCCTTTTGAAGAAAGTTTAAAGTGAAGTTTCAAAGTGTTTTAATTTTTATTTATACAGGGGAAATGAATTTAGGAGAGGGAGCCCATGAAGAGCCTGGAGGTTTAGCGCTTTCAAATTTTCAACACAATCCAAAACGCTTTTCTTGGAACACATCTATCGCGGGAAGCTATACAGCACCTGCATTTAAGCAGCAAAGTGTTCCCTTTCTCCTTCATAATGTCTTACGCTAATAGTGCCTTTAATCTAGAAAAATCCCAAAGCACTTTCCAGATAGATACGGTAATCTCTCCCATTTGCTGCCGAAATGCAGCTGTCTCTTGAGTGGAACTTGGCAACGGCTAAACAGTGCAACAGTTTACCAAAAGAAATTATTAAAACATTATCCAGCAGAAACAGTAGGATCAGGAAATCAGGGACACCTTCGCACCAATTCAACTGGGGGCTATATATTGTGGGCAAGATCCCCCATGTACATCCCTCATTGAATGGAGATTCACAGGTGCAAATGAATGCTTATATATACACAGTTCCTCAAACCATTGCAGTATCCATGGATTTATTCATGCAGCATGTCGATTAATAAATACATAATGATCTCGACTCCTCTCCTTCCAAAGAGAATTCAAACTTCATTTACTACTTTTACATGAGCTCTGCATGGAAATTGCTTCTCTGTAGAATGAAAGTCCTCTGTAAAGTGTAGACATCAGATTTATTTTACTGCACCTAGGCCTGGTCTACAAAGTGATCCCCCAAATCATGAACATGCACACAGAAATCCATGCAAACAAATTAAGGCTGGGGAGAGCAGTCTATTTCTGGTCCACATCACTTTTGGTCCATGTCACCCATAAGCCTGTTCCATTACCTTTGAATTATCAAATTAAGCTTTCTAAAAATATGCATTTCTACATAAATTTTCTCTCATAATATTCCCAAATATATTTTGACCTGCTTTTTTCAAGCCAAGAATCACGTCAGACCATTTGGGAAGTGGGAAAACTGCTAGATAATGCGAGTTACGATCCACACGTGTGTCCTGGAGGTCAATTCCTCATCAGCTGAGGGTTTGGGCTTCTTCTAGTCTGTCTCACAGTTGCAGGAGTTGAGGTGTCATGTCAACCTGCCCTCCTACCTGGTGAAGCTGCTGGTGAACATCAGAGCAGTCCACAATAAGTCCAATTTCATCCATGTTTTGGTTGTGGGTGAGGTGGCTGACCTGGTGTGCTGTGCTGAGACCTGAGAGGATGAACTGGACAGGCCTGACCTGCCCCAGTTGTGTTCCCCCAGGTACTCAGTTCACCGCCAGCATCGGTTGGAGGGAAAGGAGCAGGAATAGTGAATGAGAGTTTCATTCTCCCCCATATCTCCAACTCTTTCTTAACCTCTTTCCACAATTTAAGATAATTCTTTTCAAATAGGTTAGGATTTCTTACTGTTAGCCAAATTCCCTTACATTTTTATTTTCGAACCAGACATACTTGCTAAAAAAAATTCAACTACGCATCCATGGTTTTTAACCAACATTTTGGTTTTATCTGAATTTACTTTAAAAACCGCCACTCTGCCAAAACTTTTTATTTCTTCTAATGCTTTGGGAATGCTCTCCAAAGGTTGTTCTAGTGTGAACACCACCTCATCAGCAAATGCCCCTAATTTATAAATGCTACGTCCCACCTCAATACCTTTAATTTCCCTATTTCTCCTTATATTCTGAAGCAATTTTTCTAATGTCATAATAAACAACAGTGGAGACAGGGGGCAACCTTGTCTCATTCCTTTTTCTATTTGGCATTTGTCTGAAAGAATATTATTTATTGATATATTTGTGGATTTATCAGTATAGATTGCTGCTAGGAAAGAGTTACCGATTTCCATTTTCTCTAAAACCTTGATCATGAATGACCATGAAATGTTATCGAAGGCTTTCTCCACATCTAGAAAGATTAACGCAGCCTGCTTTTCATTTCTTGCTTCCAAATACTCTATTAAATTAATTATGTTTCTTATATTGTCTTTCATTTGTCGGCTAGCATCTCAATAGAAACATTAAATTCAAAAACAAAAAACAAAAACCACAACCACAACACCAAGGAAAACAAATATACCAAGCACCTACACAGGGTGTTGTTACAAACCAGTAACCATAAGTAGCTCAAATGGAACTTCCAGGAGTGACAGCAAAATGCTAATATTTTTCTAATAAAGACTGGAGTAAATGGAGGTCTTATTTCTCCTGCACAGCCACTCAATAACTTTCCTGAGCGTTAAACTGACATAAAAATAATTGATAGGAAAGAAAATGCATTCTACTTGCAGCTCTGATGTTCTTCCATTATTTAAGATGAATCTGATCTGCTGCTTCCTGCTGTGGAGATTACATCTTGAATACTTAATACCAATTTGGTTACTTTTTAGGGGAAAGAAAAACAAACTTAAATACCACACACACAATTTATCTAATTGCATAGCACTAATGCAAAGCATGATTGTAAATGCAAGCAAGGAAGTGGAGGACGAGAGAGAACATCCAGTAGGAACCTCCCAATGTCACGCCGAGCTGCTAATAATTCCCAGGACAGCTGCTTTTTAAAAAATAAAGTTTGATCAGCAAGAGGGGGGGAACTATATTAAAAGTTAAACCTATCATTAAAAAATAATTACAGTAGAATTATTCACTCTGGCATTTCATTTCAAAATCTGGTCTCAATCAACATGCTTTAATGAGATAAACGTTGGCTTTCAGAGCTTTTATTCTTCCTATGCTGAATATATAAAACGGCTCCGAATGTGCTCAGCAGTGGAGCATGAGGGGAAAAGACAAGCAGCTTGTGCCATGTCTCAAATAAGCTCCTTTCTCTTCTGCTAGGTCTTCACCATAACTTGGCAGTGCCCCACTCGGGCTTAATGGTCTGTGGCAAATTCAAGTGCTAAAGAAAATTGCCCCTGCATGGTAGCAATCAGAGATCAAGGAGGTAAGGGCATCTGAGGTGTAGTATCAGGGGATTCTGGGCTCTTCCCTGGATCTATCCAACCCACCATGAACACAGACCCTCCGAGTGTCCCTGTTTCCCTGGGACAGTCCCGGATTTACAGAAGCCGTCCCGGTTTCAGATTTGATCCCAGAATGTTCCACTTTTCCTTAGGACGTCCTCAGTGGGTGTTTCCCCCACCCCTAAAAAAATGGTTAGGGGTACTCTCATTTTGACTCAAGAGAAGCACCATTTTATAGTTCAAATCGGGGGAAATAAATACAGTAAATGAACAAAAGTACAAAGATTCACAAAATGTTTAGGGGTATGTGTACCCCTGCACACCCCCATAAAAAAAGCACGGGGTGTCCCTATTTTCAAGGAGAAATGTTGGAAGGTACGGTAAGACGTCCCTACTTTCATTGGAGTAACGCTGGAGGGTGTGGAGTTATGCGACCCACGAGCCAAGGAGATAAGTAACTATGCAACCTGAAGGCAGCCCTGTATAGGGAAGGTTTTTTATATATACATTTAATGTTTTATTGCATTTTTATATATGCTGAAAGCTGCTCACAGTGACTGGGGCAACCCAGTCAGGTGGGTGGGGTATTATTATTATTATTATTATTATTATTATTATTATTATTATTGAATAGGACATCCCTATTGAGCATGAGACTCTCAATCTCAGGGTTGTCGGTTATAGCACCATGTTGGGCAAAAAGATTCCCTTCCAGTTGTACAATTCTATTATTGTATTTTCATCAGAGAAATGTTGGAGGATATGTGAACAATACTTTGGCCACCTCATGAGAGGAGAAGACTCCCTGGAAAAGACCCTGATGTTGGGAAAGATTGAGGGCACAAGGAGAAGAGGGCGACAGAGGATGAGATGGTTGGACAGTGTTCTGAGGCTCCAATACTTTGGCCACCTCGTGAGAAGAGAAGACTCCCTGGAAAAGACCCTGATGTTGGGAAAGATTGAAGGCACAAGGAGAAGGGGACAACAGAGGACGAGATGGTTGCACAGTGTTCTTGAAGCTACCAGCGTGAGTCTGACCAAACTGCGGGAGGCAGTGGAAGACAGGAGTGCCTGGCGTGCTCTGGTCATGAAGAGTCGGACACGACTAAACGACTAAACAACATGTGAACATAGGTAGCTTTTCAACTGATACTAAACACAAATGTCGTTTGTGAGGGACGCTGTGGTAGCAAATGCGGTTCCCTCCAGATCTTGCTGAGCTGCAATTCCTATCAGCCCCAGGGCATCATGGTCAATGGTCAGGAATGGTGGCAGTTATTGTCCAACAACTACATTGACTACCCTTGTTATAAACCATCTCAGTATCTCCATATGTTCTCAAACATCAAAGCAGATGCCACAATGCCATGCTTTTCTTTCTTCTTAGCAGTCCTGTGTGGCTGTAAGGATTTCACAATCCAACAGAAAAAGTATCAGGGTGGGGAATGGTTATGAAAAAGAAAGCAATCTGTTAAATAGTGAGATACTCATCTGGAGAGAATTCTCCCTTCTCTCATAAAATAAAGAGGAATTAAGAAGGCCAAGCTTACGAGAGATTAGAAATGGTCAGCTATCTGAAAACAAAAGGCATATGTCACTCTAAAGTAAGAGTAGAGCATGAAAAATGGTGGCTCTGTCAATAGCCCAGTAACCCAAGAAGAAAAAAGAAAAAAATTACAACTTAGCAGCTGGGTAGAAAGATAATCATGTGGATAGGAGTAGGGACCTCCCTGCTTAGAAGAGATAACAGAATTAAAAGAAAGGGGGAAAGTCAAGAAAGTATTTGTTTTTTCTTAGGTCATTGTGGTCTATGCAGTTTGTTATCATGCTAAAACTGAACTTTAGTGGGGATGTGGATTTAAAATATATATATATTGATAAAATCAACACAGAGATGTCTCTGACTTCAGATCTTGTCCCCTGATCTGATATACCTTGTGGCCTGGGGTTTTTGCCTAAATAGAGCAATTGCAACAGACAGAATAACTGACGGAGGAGAAAATGGAGACTGGGTTGGTTGCTTGGTTTTTAAGAAAGTGAAAATAGTCTGAGTGAGATTCACTTCCCATGGAGAACTTGTAGCCCTTCAGAAATTAGACTCCAATTCCCATCAACCCCAAATGACTTATAGACGTAGACCCCTGTTATGTGGCAGGGGTCAGGGCTGATCAGGGCCATCTTAAGCTTGGGTGGCAAGCTGCATGCCCGCCAGCCATATGGTTGACGGGGCACAGCTGGCGGGCGTGCAGGGAAAGGGGAGGCTGACGGCAAAGCCATGCAGCTCCCCCACTCGCTGGGGCGCCCCTGAGAGGATAACGCCCTGGCGCAACGCGCCAGTGAGCCCAATAGGAAAGATGGCCCTGGGGCTGACGGGAATCATAGTCCATGGATCTCTGGAGGGCCACAAATTCCCCACTCCTGGCTTTCAGGTGCATTTCATGTGTTGCAATGTAGCCTGCGATTAAACAGGTGGAGCAGGTGTTTTGAAATAATTCAGAAACCTGCAACACCTGATTACCGGAGGCAAAAATGAGGAGTGAACACAACGTGAATATCTGAGATCTTGGCGGAGGCATTAAGTGTCCCAAAGGCTTCAAGAGACAATAGCAGAAGCCCAGTGAGGAATGTCAGACATGTAACTTAACAGCCGCCTGCTTCAGTAGCACGTCAGGAGATTCAGCTGCGGGGTGGCATTTGACAGAACACCCCCAAAACTATTTTACTTAAGGGCTCTTATAAATCCAGATGGTTCCAACTCTTACATAGCAAAATCAGATCTATTGGTATTGACTTGGAACTCTTGTATAATTCAAGTGAGCAATATATTTATCGCAATATTCAAATCAGATTGAGGGACGCTGCAAAACAAAACGTCGAGTCAGCTGCAAACGAAACTTGCTCCCCCAAGTTTTATGGTTTAAATACAACAAATAGCAGGGTCACTTATATTTAAAAATTAATAATTCCAGTCCTGCGCATGTTAGCCCATCTGAACATTTCCCCCTCAGCTTTTGTCAAGGGCAGATATTTAAGAAACGATAGACATTGTGGAGGTTTTTTGAATGTGCTGGACACAGAATAACATCTTCTTTTCTACTGTCCATTGCACAACCAGCTAGTCAAACACGTACTATCCCCTTTTCTAGGCAGTCTAACATCACGGCACAATGAAAACACCAGAGTCTATCTGTCTGACATTAACCCGAAAGTAACAGCAAGGGTGGCTGAGTTTTTTTTATCAATAGTATCTCTTAGAGTGGTGAATGGCACTATTTAGTGGGAAGGAACTCCAATTAAAATCTTCGTTTTACATGGCTGCTTATTTTTATATGTTTTAAAATTTTATATATGGATGTTTTATGATAGCCTATATTTGAAATGCCTAATAAAGGTTTGGCGACGTAAGAATTTTCAATATATTGTTAGCTGCCCCGAGAATGTCAGTTAGTAGAGATTGTGTTCAACACAGTGCTAAGCAGAGCTTTTTTTCAGCCGGAACTCTCCGGAACTAAGTTCCGGCACCTCTCAGGCAGGTGCCGTTGCCATTATAAGAGAACACAGGAGGCGTTAATGGTGAGTTCTTTTTCTAGAAAAACAGCACTGTGTTCAATGTAGCGCTAAGTAAATAGTTCTGTCGGCAAAGGATTTTGGTTTGCATAGCTGACCTTTCCCCCTTCCGCACACACCCTATGTTTGTTCTAGCAGTTTCCCCAACCCCCCAGAGCAGATTGGAGAGAGGTACAGAAATTAGGTGCGGGGGGGGAGTCCCATTGCACGTGGTAACCCTTGCTCGGACGGGATGGTTCAGTCGAATGCCACCCACGGTTGGGTATAAATACTTCAAATATACGACAAACATGTTTGAACTGCCTTCAAACATAAAAGGTAAAGGTACCCCTGCCCGTACGGGCCAGTCTTGACAGACTCTAGGGTTGTGCGCTCATCTCACTCTATAGGCTGGGAGCCAGCGCTGTCCGCAGACACTTCCGGGTCACGTGGCCAGCGTGACAAGCTGCATCTGGCGAGCCAGCGCAGCACACGGAACGCCGTTTACCTTCCCGCTAGTATTTATCTACTTGCACCCGAAGGTGCTTTCGAACTGCTAGGTTGGCAGGTGCTGGGACTGAGTGACGGGAGCGCAGCCCCACCGTGGGGATTCGAACCGCCGACCTTTCGATCGGCAAGTCCTAGGCGCTGAGGCTTTAACCCACAGCGCCACCTGCGTCCCACCTGCCTTCAAACATATGCTTGCACAATATTCTATATGTACTAAGTTTTGGGAGAAAGCACTGGATTTTGTAAGTATGACTGCACAGAAAAAGTTGAAACTTTCATCAGAGAATGTTATTTTGAATTATATGCCTACTGTATGGAAGTTAACAGCGGGGTGACAGAAATGGATTTGATGTGAGCCAATGGTGGCCAAGAGATTGATACAGATGACTTGGAAGAATAAAGATACGACCCCCTTTATTCAATGGACTGACAGTATGGCAACACTCACAACTTATGAACGGAATGCTTATAGACGTAGCCTTTGCTTGGATAAAAGGGACAACATTTGGAACGAGTTTATACAGAATGCAATAGGCTATTAAAGAAAAAAAAGGAGGAGGGAGGGAGGTTGAGAACTTGGAAATGAGAACAATTAAGCGGCATATTAAATAAAGCATTGAATACTTTTCTTTTCTTTTCTTTAAGAAACCACTATTCTTCTTTGGACATTGATGGTATTATTTTTTTTTTATTCCCTTGTATTCCTGCCTCTGTAACGTTTGTGGTCATTCAGAATATTTTTGACATTGATCAGCATCAATCTTTCTTTATTTTTTCACTTTAGCATCTTGAAGAGTTCCTCTCTCTGCTGAAGAGTGAAAGGCTCCCTCATTAAAAGGCCTCAACTGTCCTCCAGCAAGCTCTTAAGAATTTCACCCCATTATAGTTCTACTTTTTCCTTGCAGAGGTCAATAAATGGGCAGCATCCACCTCATCATCCTTATAAATGCATCATTTGAAGCATTTCAATTAAAGTTTCAGATCAGACCACTGTACTGAGACCGCTTTAACGAGGGAAAGTAATGACCTTGCATTGCAGGTTGTTTCTGGCTCGCCATCAGTTTTAATTCTTCTTGATCTTAACTGTAACCCTTTGATACCTTTGGATCAAGAGTTGTCTCAAAATGCTCCAAGCGCATTGTTGGACTTCCAGCGACTGTTGTGGGATGGTTTCGTCACTTCTTGTCTTAGCAAAACCAGTCTGTCACCTATGAATCCTCCTTGTACATTCAAATTACCCAAGATTAAAAGATTGCTGGGGGGAGGGGGGTAAAAAACCTTTCCTTTTTTTTTTAAGGTGTACAACAGTGGATACCTTCTTATTCCCCCGCAGCAAATAAACCTAAGGAAAATTCCACAGTAAGATGAAGGTAACTTCTTTGATCTTTGGTACCGAACTGCAATGATATCATGATTAAAAGGGGCAAGGGGAAGAAAAGAACATAGGAGAAACATATCTAATATGACAGTTGGAAAGAGAAACCTGAACTTCACAACTAGTCTGGATGGTACGTTGATACCAGACTGAAGCCCGTCATCTGGGTGAAAGCTATAGCAGTATTTTGGGTCTTGGAATAATCACCGGTCGTGATCAATGTCGACCAAAACTCTCCGCATCTTTGCAGCCACTTTCTAAGCTTTAAGCCTGACTGAGAGCTTGCAGATACTACAAGACACAAACAAAGTCATGAAGCTCTGCCTGTTTACTTAAAAGTAAGCCCCAATAAGTTCCATGGAACCCACTCCCCATGCAATTTTGTTTTGTTGTTATACCAACCACGTTCGACAGTGGAACAGTCTCTCTCAGGAGGTTGTGGGCTCTCATTCCTTGGTTGTTTTTAAGCAGAGGTTGGATGGCCATCTGTCAGGGTTGCTTTAGCTGAGATTCCTGCATTGCAGGGGTTGGACTATATGCTATGATTCTATGTGAAAGAGGCTTCACATCATCATCATCATCATCATCATCATCATCACAACAACAACAACACAGGTCCCTGCCCTGAGGAGCTCATGATCTAAAGTTCTATACAAGGAGACGGAGGCAATAAACAAAGAAATAAATGCATACAGACCTAGGTTCAGCTGGAATGTCAGAAAGGACAACAGGGTTTTATTAGTGGTATGTGGAACCCGGAAAGTTACTCTGTACTGAGCCAGACTTTTGGTCTGTCAAGCCTGGCATTACCTACACCAGATGTAGCCAATGTGGTTTCCCTGGCTGTTGTTGGACTCCAATTCCTATCAGTCCTAGTCAACATGGCCACGGGTCAAGGAAGATGGGAGTTGTAGTGCAACAACAGCTGGAGGGCGCCATATTGACTAATTCTTGTGTGCACTGACCGATTGTCAATAGCACACAAGGGTCTCAAACAGGGGTCTTTCCCATTCCTATCTGGAGATGCTGGAGTCTAAACCTACAACCTTCGGTTAGAATAGCATGTAAAGCGTACGGAGCTCTAGCCAAGAGAATCCTTTCAAACAGGTGGAGCTGCAATAGGACTCTAGGGTTAAACATACCTTCTGATGCCCACATTGATATGCCAGCACCATGTAGACATACAGGTCTGAACTGCAAGTCCTGGATGGAGCATGCCATTTCATTCCAGTGACCCTGGCCTTCTTCTTACCTTCAAACCTTGCCCAGTGTTGCCAAACACACGAGATGGAGCAGCATTGCTCCTTCCCACGTTGCTCAGTAGCACCTGAATATCTAACTATGTAGCTGTTTTCCACAGCTCCTTCCCCATCAACATGGCACCAGTTTCTGGGAGGTACAAAAACTGGGAGGTGAAGCACCTTCGATGTAATCTCATGATACTGCTGAGCAGCAAAAGTGGTCCTTGGGCCATCAAATGTAGCATTTGGAAACGAAAACCCATGTCCTTTAAGCAACAATAGGTGTGCTGGTCCCGGGGGTAAGGTACCTTGGGTGTAGCAGAGTCCACACGAAGAGGGGCAAGGTCCGAGGCAGAGTGCCGGGCGGTGAACAGGAACGCTGGAACAGGAGGCTGTGCAGGGAACAGGAACACCGGATGGTCGGGGACAGGAGGCCGAGCAGGGAACAGGAGTACCGGATAGTCAGGAACAGGAGGCCGAGCAGGGATCAGGAACGCAGGAAGGTCCGAAGCCAACAACGACGTTGCTCCCGCAACCTGGGGCCGGGCTGACTGGGCTTTTATCCTCTTCTAAGGCCAGGGGCGGTCCCGGCCCCCAGGAGCCCCGCCTCCTCTGGCCTTAAGGCGAGCACTCCTCCTGGGGGCAACCAGTTCCCTTCGCCTCTCTGCTCTAAACCTCTGCAGATCAGGAGAGGCCGAAGGGTTACTGGGCCCTGGAGGAGGCTCACCTGTGGCCACTGAGTCGTCAAGCCTCTCTGGGGCCAGAAGGGCTTCACCTGGGGCCAGCTCCTGATGCACTGCCACAGGTGCAGGCTCTTCAGCATCTAGGCCTTGCCCCAGTTCAGCCGGCCCTGGAGGCGGGGACTCCTGTGCAGGCCGGGATTCCTCTGTTTCATCCTCCGAATCGGAATCCCAGGCCATCACACCATCCCCCCTCCCAGGCCCCCCCCTCAACCGAGGGTCCGGACCCGGCTTGCCGGGGTACGTCGCATGGAACTCTCGGAGGCAGGCAGGTGCGTGGACGTTGGCCGCAGGTTCCCAGGAACGGTCCTCCGGTCCGTACCCCTTCCAGTCAATGAGATACTGCAGCTTTCCCCTGCGGTATCGGGAGTCCAGGATGCGTTCCACCTCGTACTCAGGCTCTCCCCGAACCAACACTGGCTGCGGTCGGGGACGGTTCGGGTGGAACTCGTCGGGTGGGGCCACCGGACTCAAAAGGGACCTGTGGAAGACCGGGTGAACCTTCAGGGTTGCGGGTAACCGGAGACGAAATGCCACAGGAGAGACTTGGTCTACGATAGGGAACGGGCCGGTGAAGCGGGCGTCCAACTTCCGCGAAGGTCGAGAGGGGTGGAGGTGGCGAGTGGAGAGCCAAACCAGGTCACCGACGCGAAGTTCCGGCCCCACCTGGCGGTGGCGGTCGGCCTGGGCCTTGTACGCTTCCTTGGCCTGGTGCAGTTGCTCCACCAAAAGCTGTTGCTGGGACTGGAGCTCTTGAAGCCACTCCGTCACCGCCGGGACTGCGGATGTCGGCAGCACCTCTGGAAACAGCCGTGGATGATAACCATAACTGGCCTGGAACGGGGTCTGCTGGGTGGACGCATTCACCGCGTTATTGTAGGCGAACTCCGCCAATGCCAGGTGGTCGACCCAGTCATCCTGCTGGTAGCTGCAGTAACACCGGAGGTACTGCTCCAGCACCGCGTTCGCCCGTTCCGTCTGGCCATCGGTCTGTGGGTGATAGGCTGACGAGAGGCAGACCTCCGTCCCGAGGGTCTGGTGTAGTGCTTGCCAGAACCGGGATGTGAACTGAACGCCCCGGTCGGACACCACGCGCTCAGGTAGGCCATGCAGGCGGAAGACATGCTGAAGGTACAGCTGAGCAGTTTCCTTGGCTGTGGGTACAGATGGACAGGGAGCGCAGTGCACCATCTTGGTGAAATGGTCGGAGAAAACCAGAAGGCAGGTACAGCCACGAGACGAGGGTAAGTCCACTACAAAGTCCAACGAAACCGTGTGCCAAGGGTGCGGTGGAACTGGCAATGGCTGAAGTAGGCCGGGGGGTCGCCCGGTAGGTCCCTTAGCGCGCCGGCAGACATCACAACCAGCAACGTAGCGAGCCACGTCAGCCTTCAGGCGGGGCCACCAAAACTCTCGACTGACCAGATGGGTGGTCCGATACCGTCCAAAGTGCCCCGCTGCTGGGGCATCATGGGCCATCCGGAGAACCTCCAGCCGTAGTGGCCCTGGCGGGATGTACAGACGACCGTGGTGCAGCAGAAGGCCCTGATGCAGGACCAGCCCCGGATACTGTGGGCTGGACCCTTCAGCCAGCTCCCGGAGTCGTTCCTGGGCCCAAGCGTCGACCCGCTGCTGTTCCCGCACCCGAACCTGCAGTGGCTGCGCCTCCTGGGTGGCCAGGAATGCAGCCGGAGGTAGGATCGTGGTGGGTTCTGCTTGCTGTACCGTGTCTGCGTTGTCTTCAGGTTTCCGGGACAGGGCATCCGCCTTCTGATTCTGAGAGCTAGGGATGTAGCGGATCCGGAACTGGAACCGGGAAAAGAACAACGCCCACCGGATCTGTCTTTGGTTCAGCTTGCGGGTGGTCTGGAGGTACTCCAGGTTCCGGTGGTCGGTTCTCACCTCCACCGGATGTCGTGCCCCCTCAAGATGGTGGCGCCAGACCTCAAAGGCTACCTTGATGGCCAGTAGTTCCCGCTCCCACACAGTATAGTTACGCTCCGCTGGTAGGAGCTGGCGGGAATAGAAGGCACAGGGTAAGAGTGGCGCTTCAGGACCAATCTGTTGAGACAAGACGGCACCGAGAGCCGTACTGGAAGCGTCGGTCTCCACCACAAAGGGTCGAGAGGGGTCAGGATGTTGTAAGATTGGTGCCCTCTGGAAACAGGCCTTCAACCCCTGAAACGCCTCCTCTGCCTCCTTGTCCCAGGAAAACGGCGTCTTTGGGCGCAGTAGCCGGGTCAACGGGGTGGTGCGATGAGCATAATCAGCGATGAAGGTCCGGTAGTAATTGGCGAACCCCAGGAAACGCTGTAGGTCCTTGCGGTTCCGGGGTGCCGCCCATTCTTGAACCGCTGTCACCTTCCCCGGGTCCATTTGCACCCCATCTGGAGAGAGCCGGTGACCAAGGAAGTCCACAGTCCGCTGATGGAACTCGCACTTGCTGAGCTTTGCGTACAAACGGTGCTCACGCAAGCGCTGCAGCACGGTCCGGACATGTCCCTCATGGCGGGCCGGGTCACGGGAGTAAATCAGTATGTCATCCAAATACACCACCACGTACTTGTCTAACAAGTCCTGAAACACGTGGTTGATGTAGCGTTGAAACACAGCAGGCGCGTTGCACAAACCGAAAGGCATAACCAAATATTCGAACTGCCCGTACCGGGTCCCAAACGCTGTCTTCCACTCATCCCCGGCTCGGATCCGAATCAAGTTGTAGGCCCCCCGGAGGTCCAGCTTGGTGAACACCTGTGCCCCTTGCACCCGCTCCAGCAGCTCCGAGATAAGGGGCAAGGGGTACCGGTCTGGGACGGTAATTTTGTTCAGGGCTCGGTAATCATGGCAAGGGCGGAGTTCCCCACATTTCTTCTTAACAAAAAGCACCGGTGCCGCGGTGGGCGAGGTGGAAGGCCTAATGAACCCACGCTCCAGGTTCTTGCGCAAGAAGTCCTGCAAAGCCTCGCGCTCTGGCTCTGTTAGGGAATATAAGCGACTCACTGGTAAAGGCGCTCCGGGTTGGAGGTCTATGCCGCAGTCAAAAGGCCGATGCGGCGGCAGCTGGTCTGCCCCCCGTTCCTCGAACACGTCCTGGTAGTCCTGGTACACGGCTGGGAGCGTGGGTGCTGCCTCCTCTGAGGGCGCGGACGCCAGCGTTCCGGATTGAGCATGGGAACATGGGACTGGGAAGTGCACGGTCCGTTTGACCCAGTCAATCTGAACGTTGTGGGCTTCCAGCCAGTCCATCCCGAGCACCAGGGGGAAGCGGGGCATAGAGGCAATGTCCAAAGTTCGCAACTCCCGGTGCTGCTGGAGACACAGGACCAGAGGCTGGGTCTCCTGAGTAACGGCACCTGACCGCAGAAGTCGTCCGTCAATCGCTTCCACCTGGACCGGTACTGGCTTGTTCCGAAGTGGCACCTGATGATGGGCGGCAAAAGCAGCGTCCATATAGGAGCGGGTTGCCCCTGAATCTACCAAAGCATGGGTGAGGATCCAGGGCCCACCTGGAGGGTATAAACGTACCGAAACCATAAGATGTTGCAAGTCCATTGGTGCGGGCCCATTCTGTACGGTTTGGGACCCCCGGTAGCTAGGGCCATCAGCTACTGGGGTTGGCGGTTTCCCTGCGGCTGGCGTTTCTCAGGGCAGGACCGAGCGAAGTGTCCACTTCCGCCACAGTAAAGACAGAGATTTCCATCCCGACGCCGCGCCTTCTCTGCGGGGGAAAGGCGTGGCCGCACTGCCCCGAGCTGCATAGGCTCCTCCGTTAAATCAGTTGTGACCGTGGGGCTGCCGGAAAAAGCTGGTGCCGTGAACTGGAAGTGTCGGCGACCCCGGGCCTGACGACGATCCTCCAACCGGTCGTCTATTTGTAGACTCCGTTGAATGAGAGTGTCCAGCGTGGTGGGGCGTTCCATTGTGGCCAACTGGTCCAGTACCTCGTCCGAAAGCCCTTCGAGATACTGGTCCCGCAGTGCCGAGTCATTCCAGGTCAAGTCCTGTGCCAACAGCCGAAACTCCGTGGTATATGTGGCCACCGTGGACTTGCCCTGTTTCAAATGCCGAATCGCCCGGTTGGCTTGACTCTCTTTCTGGGGGTTGCCGAACGCGGCCTCCAAACGATTGCAAAACCCCGTATAGTCTGCCAGCAAGGGGGAGTCTTGCCTGAGTAGCGGCAACGCCCACTTGGCCGCCTGGTCCTTTAACAAGCTAATCAAAAAGTGCACCTTGGTACGGTCGTCAGGAAAGTTCCGGGCTCGCCCCTGAATATACAGTTTGGCCTGGGCCAGGAACATGGGAAAGCTGGCCGGGGCTCCATCAAATTTCTCAGGCAAAGCCACTGGGTACTTGCCCGGAGCCGGGGCGTCGGCCCCAGGAGCCGGTAGGGCTTCCAAGCGTTGCTGAAGTGCCTCAACCGCGTCACTGAGCTGCTGCACGGTGTGAGACAAGGCCTGGTTCTCCTGGGCCAAAGCCACCAGTGCAGCCGCCTGTTCAGCCATGGCCTCTGGCTCTTCCCGAACGCACCCCTACGAAGGGGGAGTGCGGGAGGTGGCGGGAGCAAACTGTGCTGGTCCCGGGGGTAAGGTACCTTGGGTGTAGCAGAGTCCACACGAAGAGGGGCAAGGTCCGAGGCAGAGTGCCGGGCGGTGAACAGGAACGCTGGAACAGGAGGCTGTGCAGGGAACAGGAACACCGGATGGTCGGGGACAGGAGGCCGAGCAGGGAACAGGAGTACCGGATAGTCAGGAACAGGAGGCCGAGCAGGGATCAGGAACGCAGGAAGGTCCGAAGCCAACAACGACGTTGCTCCCGCAACCTGGGGCCGGGCTGACTGGGCTTTTATCCTCTTCTAAGGCCAGGGGCGGTCCCGGCCCCCAGGAGCCCCGCCTCCTCTGGCCTTAAGGCGAGCACTCCTCCTGGGGGCAACCAGTTCCCTTCGCCTCTCTGCTCTAAACCTCTGCAGATCAGGAGAGGCCGAAGGGTTACTGGGCCCTGGAGGAGGCTCACCTGTGGCCACTGAGTCGTCAAGCCTCTCTGGGGCCAGAAGGGCTTCACCTGGGGCCAGCTCCTGATGCACTGCCACAGGTGCAGGCTCTTCAGCATCTAGGCCTTGCCCCAGTTCAGCCGGCCCTGGAGGCGGGGACTCCTGTGCAGGCCGGGATTCCTCTGTTTCATCCTCCGAATCGGAATCCCAGGCCATCACAATAGGATGTGTTGGGCGAAGAGATGATTTCTCTCTCATTCTTGGAATTCCCACACAAAAACGTTTCTCGTTCATAGTGAAGGCATCTGACGTTGTGACCAAACATGGTGGGTAATTGCTCAGATTGTCCAGCTTGGGTTCAGATGTGGAGGAAAAGCACCAATGCAGAATCTTTTTCCCCCTCATGTGCAAATTCCCCTCTCTAAACCTATGTGTGGCTAAGGCATTGAGACATAATAATTTCTGGCATCATTTATTCTTCAAGCTCCTCATTGCAATCCAAGGAGGGCTTATCTGGAAGGGTATCTGAAGACGGCACTGGAAGAGAATTGAAAAAGCCTCCGTAGTTGCTATCAGTCATTTGACATATGCAGGCAGCGGGCTGCAGTGATATGACTGCCGTCGCATTCTGAAATGGTTTGTCTTTCATTCTGCCCTTTAGAGGAGGGCATTATTGCACACTCTGCTCATAACAGGCATAGTTTTGTTTATGGACAGTTGGCGATGGTGGACAAAAACCAATTTCCCAAATGAAATATAGTCCAGCACGGAACATGAAAACGTGCTCCTAGCTGACAAGGAGGATTGGTTAGAGACATTTCTGTAACGCTGTTATGTGGCAGGGGTTTCTTAACGTGAGTAGTACAGTGGTACTTTGGTTCCCGAACGGCTTAGTTGTCAAACAAATCGGCTCCCGAACGCCACAAACCCGGAAGTGTTCCAGCTTGCAGATGTTTTTCGGAAGGCGAATGTCCAACATGGCTTCCGATTGAGTGCAGGAAGCTCCTGCAGCCAATCGGAAGCTGTGCCCTGGTTTTCGAACGGTTTTGGGAGTTGAATGGACTCCTGGAACGGATTAAGTTTGAGAACCAAGGTACCACTGTAATGGGATGGCTCAGTTAAAAGGAAACTTGACCAGCTCCCCCATATGTATTTAGAGCTTTCTCTGCAGATTTTTGTTAGCATGCAAATTGGGAGCACAGGAAGAACCCACTGGCAAAATAAGATACTTTGGCAAGGGGCACCTTGCCCTGCATGAGGGGTTCAGAACCTTTGCTTCTCCAACATCGTTGGACTTCCAGGTCCCATCATCCCCAGAGAGCATAGCTAATAGGCAGGGCTGGTGAGAGTCGCAGCCCAGCAACATCTCTGCCCTTTGTTTGTTCGGTTGTTTGAGTCTTTATAAGCCAGCAACTCATACAGCATTAATGTGCACCAAAAGTGTACCCGAAAAGCATTAGAAGATAATAAAACCATAAAAATATATAACCCACTGACAAACAACGGACAGAATTGCTTCTCTGAAAATGCACGACGATCCAAAAATGTTTGCAACAGATGGCAAAACATCACAACGGTAGGTGCTCCTCCGATTCCAATAGGAAGCGCGTTCCAAAGTACTGGTGTCATTACCCTGAAAATCTTGGTTTGAGTGGAAATTAAATGGTGTAGCACCTATGGGACAGGAAGGCTTCTCCAGATGATCGCAGTGATCTATCAGGCTGCTGTATAAGGGGCAGGGCAGTTGTTCAGGTAACCTGGTCCAAGGGCTTTTAACGCTAATAGCAATTCCTTGAAACTAGTTCGGTAATATACTGGCAGCCAATGCAGAGCTTTCAGCGCTGGTTTAATACGCTGTACTTGCCCAAAGCTGGGCTTCAGCATTCTGCACTAGCTGAAATTCCCAAACCAACCTCTAAGGTAGCCTCACATAGGGCGTATCGCAGTTGTCTGGTTACCAAGGCATGCATCACTGTGGCCAGGCTATCCTTGTCCAGTAACAGATGTAGCTGGTCTATCAGTTGAAGCTAGAAGAAAACACTGACCACAAAGGACACTTGTGCCTCTCATGGATCTCCATAGCTGCTCCTTTGGGGAGACTGCAATCCCACCAAGAACAAACAACTGGTTTGTTTCTCAAGTTTAGGAACCGTTTACCCACAGGGCTTCCATCTGGCAAAGTTTTAGCTCCATTTATCAGCCCTCATCCAATCCATCATTGACGCCAGACCCTGATTTGGGACATGCATAGCCTCACCTGATTGGTATAGGTGATACCTTGATCCAAAGAAAAACAGGCAAGCCAAAGGCCCATCTAGTCCAGCAACCTGTTCTCACAGTGGCAACCAGACACCTGTGGGAAGCTGTTGGCTCACCTCTCAAAATTTAGGCACACAGTCCCATGAGCATCTGCCATAATTCATTGTCTTGTCACTAACCCATGATATCAACAACGTCAAAGGGCATTCAGATAGTGTGTTATTTGCCCTCCTGAGAGTATTTTATACGAAAGGTGAAGAATATACTGTAAATACCATAAACAAACAAATATATTTCTACTATTTACTACAATATAATATGGAATCGAAGTCACGGCAGGTTACTTGTACTGTACAGCTTAATGTACATTCGTATCGGCTGCAAAATGACTCACGGGCCAAGCTATTCATAATACTGAAACTAGGATAAAGAATGCAAACATTAGAAATGCTTGTACAATAGAGCGGTTTTCCCCACTAAAATCCACCATTTAGTTTACCATTTTCAGTCAGAGTTATAGGACTATATACTTCATTTTGAGGGGGTAGCTGGTTCCTGAAAGACATAATTCAACCATTTTCTCCATAAATACAGAGAAGTGAATCAAGAATGAAGTTTAACTGTGGTCCGTCTTCCAATATCATTTCAAGTGCTCTTCAAAGATAAGGGATGGAAGATGGAAGCAAAAAGTTACAATAGATTGAAAACGGGAACGTATCGCTCTTGCATGTAAAAGCGGGGAAGATTTGTAGCCTTTGCAGCTAACAAGAAGAGCAAGGCAGTCAAAAGAGAGATGCCTTGCGGAAGAGCAAGAAGCATTTTCTCTCTTGAATTTTGGAGACTAAAATTTGACAGCTTAATTCACAGCAGATAAACTTTGTATTTGTGTCAGCAATGTTTGTTTATAATTATTTGCACTGATTCCAGTGTGTAAACCACCATCATTTCCTTTTTCTCATACCCCAACTTTCCTCTCGCAAGAGCCCAAGGAAACTTATGTATAGGCCTGTTGCGAAGGAAATAGTTTGTAGAATTTGTGCTTCTAAATGGGAGAACGACAGTGGTCCGTTTTTGTCCTAATAGCTTCAAGGAGTTCATCTTACACTTTAACAACTGCAATTTGGAGATTTAACATCAGGCCCTCTCTCTCGTGTTTCTAGCGTAGGTGTTGGTTTGCCACCTTTAAAAATGGCAGTCATGACTAAGGAGAGGAATATATGCTAATAATCTCAGTACCTATGAGGCAAATTTTAAATTTCTAAAATGACTTTAAATGAGTATTGCAACAATAAGTCACAAACCCTTGCTTTGTCTTTTGATGAGCCCATTGTTTGGCCGCTCTTAAAGCTTAAAATGCAAACACTGCCGTTGTGTTGCCAATATATTAAGGGGAAATTCTTCAAGTGGAAAGTTCTATCATTTATTTCAGCAAAGTCAACCTTAATAATATTAACTAAAGTACAAATTATTCCGGGACACATTTAATTAAAAAAAACGGGCTTCAGCTATCATAGTCAGGTCTGTGATATGGTATACTTGCTGAATATTTTTAATCTAGGTAGTATTTTTCTGTATCGCTGTCATCTTCAGATGATTCTAATCAGAAGCTTTAATTGGGTCATGAACGTCCATTTTAATTGGTTAGAGACAATATTCCTCCATCCGGCTGCCCACTCCCTTTATGTGTCAGAGTACTCCCATCACATCCACCCAAAATGCGCTGGATCCTGTTGTTGTGAATTTCTCAGTTCACTGATTCCCAAGTGTGTCTGTAGGCAAACTCCTTGGAGGAGTCCTGCGCTTGAAGAGATCATGGAGATGGCTGCACTTAGTACATAATTGCTGCTATAACTCATACAGATTTCAGCAAAATTTTGGTATCTTAATAGGCCATTAGATGGGAAAGCCACGCAGTGGAATCTTGTGCTTAGACTACTAAAAAAAAGAATTAACTTAGACACAGCCTAGATCCTTTTGCATGATTTACAGCGAAACCACTGATCCGCTAGGGGGGAAACGGTTCTGTAATGTGCCTCATTGTTTTGTGCCCGATACCATATTTGTGCATGCCTGTTTGTTCTGTGGTTGCTGCCGCATTTAATGTTGGCAATTTCCCCAAAGACCAACCATTGAGGTTTATGCCTGGGTGGGGATTCGAACCTGGATTTCCCCACACTTAAGCACAGCACTGTAGCAACTGCTCAGTATTCCTAGACTGTTTCCTGTCCAAGAACTGAGAGCATAGTAGATGAAGCAGACCCTCCAAGTGTTCAAGGACAGTCCCAGATTTACAGCAGCTTTCCTGCTTTCTGATTTTATCCCGGAATGTCCTGCTTTTCCTTAGGACGTCCCTATTTTCATGTTGGAGGGTATGGAGTTATGCAAACCCCCCCAAAATAAGGAGTTAAGTAACTATACAACCTTCAGAAGACATCTTAAGGCAGCCCTGTATAGGGAAGTTTTTTAATGTCGAATGTTTTATTAGGTTTTTATACGTGTTGGAAGCTGCCCAGAGTGGAGGGGCAACCCAGTCAGATGGGCAGGATATAAATAATAAAATTATTATTGTTAAGTTGTGGGTGAACATATCAGACGGCACAGCGATTCTTCAAACAGCTCTTGTTTATTCAGAGGCCAGAACAGAACTGAGCTGAAGGGCTCAGTCAGCCTGCTTATATAGAGCTCCAGTACAACGTTACTGTAGCAACTTTCTAAAACTATCCAATCACTGAACGTCACTTTCGATCCTTCATTTGCATAACTATCTACAGTATCCCCCTGCTGGCCCAGGGTGAGAACTTCAGTACATAACAATTATTATTATTATTATTATTATTATTATTATTATTATTATTATTTTCATCGAAGAAATGTTGGAGGGTATGGATGAAGTACTAGAGAAGTTCCCGCCTCACTTTCCTCCACACAAGCCACCCACTGGCGAGAAATGTTCTTCACAAAGGGTGGGGGACATGATCTCCCAGGAATTCCATAAGCCCTCAAGCTGCATCAGAAGGAATTGTGGGTAACACATCACCCACACAAGCAGCTGGGAGAGTGCGGGTGTAGCCCTGAATTCACCCATGGAAACCAGGGGAGAAAAACGAGTGCTGAAAAGTCCGTTAAGTTTTGTGCTTATACGTAGAGCTGGAGTCAAGAAGAGAAACTTCCCAATGCTCATAATGTCTTTATTTCCAATTGGCCTATTTATCCCCTCCATTAAGCCATCTTTAAGCCCGTGTAATGCCATTGATTTAGAACCTCATTACAGAGTGGATAATGAGGCCCAGTCCTGAAACATTGTGCTTTTCTATTTCCACTCATTTAGCAGGGTTCTCTCCCCCCAACACCAAAATTAGATCTTTTTAAAAATCAATCAGAACCATAAATTGCATTCTCCAAAGCAATATCTCTCTCTGTGTGTAAGGTGAGATGCAAACACAGGATATTTTATAATGAATACTGATGTTAATATTTCTTCTTCTTCTTCTTCTTTTGCTAATGAAGCAAACTATGAATGCAGGAAGAGTTGCCACTCCTGCAAAGTTCAGTTTAGAGACACACAAAGTGCAATTCATGAAACCTGGCTTTAATGGTGTGTGTATATGTATATATATATATGCGCATATATATAATTAATGCGGCATTGAAAAACATGTTTAAAATGTTTTATTTCTTGATCAGCTAATTGGACCGTTGAAACAAAGATGCCTTTCTTCTTCCCGTTTGCCATGAGTTAAATTACTGTAGTAAAGGTTCCCCCCTCTAGTTCTTTGGCCTTCATTCATGTATTCACTACTGCCAATTAGCTTCGAAAGTCACTGGTTTTACAAAATGCTACTCTTCCCTTCCACCTCCCTGCCCGTCCTCCTCTTTTCCATGTGCACACAAAGAGAGAGAGAGAGAGAGATCACAGAACTGGCGTTCAGACATGGGTTCTTAGACTGTCTTTCCTCTTCTTTTTTTTACGTTGACGTGTTTCAGCTTGGGAAGAAGGGAGGGGGAAAAAAACCTTCCAACTTGGAAACTTGAGACGCGGCTGTCTCTGTTGCAGTGTTTTCTCCACATCCTGTTGAGTATTAAGTAGTTATTTAAAAACGGAGCTGTTATACTCAGTGACTGACTTAAAGAGCTCGATATAGTTTACAAGACGATTAATTAAATGAGAGCACTGCATGGTTTGCCCATGTGTTTCCATAATCATTCACGTTGGCCTATGGTTGCCCTTTAATTTTCATACTAATTAAAGTAACACACATTGAGTTGCAAATTGTTGATGGCTGCATTTCTCAGTAGATGTTAACACTGATGTAAGCTGAATGGTGATTTCTTTTTCTAAAAGAAGGAGAAGCATTAAACATAGCTGGATTCTTGTTCTTTCTTTAGTCCAATCTCCTTGCACCAGGCCTGCAAAATTGTGACCCACAAGTGTCATATGCCAGCAGTATACTGTGGCCTGTAACTGCTCACCCATCCCCACACCTTGGTTTTGATAGTCCCTGGCAGACCTGAAAAATAACTGGTTCATGAAATCACTGTGGGGAGAGCCCTGATATCATTGAAGATATGTATTGGCTCAGTGGGGGTCAGGAGCTAGAGTCAGGAGCAGGTCCATAATAACATACCCAGTGTCAGCGAGGTTAACTCTTTACTCAAAGAAACTAAAACAGCGCAGGCCTAGTGATCATGGCAACTCTTCCCAGGTCTGGCCCCAATGAGGCAGTTGCAAGGACTGAAGGTCCCCACCTTCCCACCAATCCCTAAGGCTCCTCCCTTTGCTCATTACCCAGCATCCTAAGGCTCTGTCGTCTTGTCTCTCATTGCTCCAGCCTCTTCATTACTCTGTGCTCTTGGGGACCACCAGGGAGGGGAGCTGGTCACAGCAGAAGGGGAAGACTCTCTGGATTCTTCAGCAGCCTGACTCATCGCTGCCTCTTCGTGCCTCTCATCAGCTTCCTCTCCTGCCTCTGGTTCTGCACTGCTCTCTGCCACAGCCTCTTCCTGCTCACTAAACCCTCTTGCCTCTTCAGCTTCCAACACCTCCTCCTTCCTGTCTTCTCCCTCTGATCATGCATCGCTGTCCCACTACCAATCCCCTGGCTCTAAACCTTCTTCCCCTGGGGGTTACCCTTCCCCTGGGGGCCCTTCCACCACTCCTCTGCATCCAGCCAGTCCATGACATCGGGTCACCATTTGTGCAGGCCTGCCCTATTGGTCACCTTCAGAGTAATCCTTCATTGGCTGAAATTAAGTGGGGAACCATGGACCCTGGTTGTTATAGGTGGTTACCTTCCTGTAACTACACCCCTGGGTCAGGATCGTTTTGTTGATGAGTTGGCCTTTCGTTTTACTTTCCTAAAACAATTTCCAGCCATTGTTTTTCTTCTCTTCTCCTCCCCTCCCCCAACTGCAATTTCTTTGTGCCAGAGCACCAGCCCACCAGAGAAACCAAACAACACAGGGATGCTTTGTGCACTTTTGCACAACTGGAGACAGTGGTGAGGAGGACTGTGGTGAAATGGAAAGATTCAGCAGAAGACAGGAGAACTGGGAAGAAGAAGGTTCAAACATAACCTGGCACAACTACACTTGTGCTTAATTTCTTTCCTTGTTATGTCACACTGTTCGCTTTTCCATTTCAAAACAATTCAGCACTTTAGTAACGTTTTCTAAATAGCCCTGGGAGTAGGATTTGACATCCCCTAGGTAGAAGAAACCTGTCCTTAGATGGGGAGTTGTTCATTCCCGTATCACCATGGACCATTCATCTCCCTGTTCCAATGTACAGCATTTTGCAGCTCAAGCTACATTATGGAGTGCTTTTGCCACAACTTAGGAAAGAGAATAAACAGATACAGACAATTATCCTGTGGCTCCTCCTGCTGCTATTGGCATCTGCACTTGGCAGAGATCCTGACAGGAACCACTCCATCTCTTTCAAATGGTCTACATGGATGTAATGAGCATATGGTACTGGCTACTCAGTGAGAAATATAACCTTGACCTTGAGCGTACAGTACCCCTCCTCCTCCTCCTCCTCCTCTGCCCTCGAAAACGAAAGTTTGTTGGAAGCAACAGTAGTATCGAAAATTAAAATGTTCCACTTCTCAGTCAAAAGAAAGCATGTGATTTATTTATTTTTTGAGGGGGGTGAACCAAACATTTCTCCTCTCCAAGCTGAATAATAATAATAATAATAATAATAATAATAATAATTTGTTTTTTGTACCCCACCCATCTGACTGCGTTGCCCCAGCCATTGTGGGTGGCTTCCAACAGAACATACAAAAACACAAGAGAACGTCACACATTAAAAGGTTTCCAATACAGGGCTGCCTTCAGTTGTCTACATTAGGTCATAGAATCATTTATCTCTTTGAAATCTGATGTTTTGAGGGGGGGCATTCCGCATGGTGGATGCCAATTCTGAGAAGGCCCTCTGCCTGCTTCCCTGTAACCTCATGTCTTGCAATGAGGGAACCACCAGAAGGCTCTCAGAGCTGGACCTCATTGTCCTCAGGCTCCCAATATCCCTGGATATAATTAGCGTTGATAGATTGCCCTGAGGAACCTTGGGTGTTAAGATGGGGTCGTTGTTCTCCTAACAATTCTCCTACCAATTATATGAGCCATGCCATATAAATGTAAAAAATAAATAAATTCCTTGGAATCTCATCAAGGAGATCTCTGGCAGCAAGGCTTTCGTCTCCACAGATGGAGAAGGAGGCCCACAACATAACAATGACCTCTCAGCTGCTTAGGATTGCTCCCTAAAATAAATTAAAGTGGATGCAGTTTCAACGACTTTGGAGGAAGGGCTGCGTCTATGAATGGGGTGAGCAGCATCGATACATGGTGTTTGGAGATAAACGTGGCTTTTGTAAGAAAACCAGCGACACACTCAACTATGGGAGAAGAGCTCCTGCTGAGCCTCCCCATCCATAATAGATTAATTAACATAATGGCCCTAAATGAGATTTTTCTCCAGAATTTAATTAATTACAATTGCAACGCTTCTAAAGGTTACGCAATATATTTGCCAGCAGTTAACTGATTAACCAAATATCTAATAATAATAAAAAGTGCTCTATATACAGACACACCCCGGATCACTCAGGAAGAACCAATATTTTTTTCTGTGTGCGAATTAAGTGCAAACATGAAAGGCTACACACACAGCACACACACAAAAAGAGACCAGGAAGATTCGGCGTGAGGTATTTGCTTCAGGCTGGTAACCGAATAGCTTAGTTGTGGGTTTACCCTCAGCATTAGCCTAATTAATCGCGGGCTGCTTTATTAAAAACCAGTTATAAAGAAAACATTCCTGGACGAGAAAGCCCTCCGGGGCTTCAAACTCCTTGTACGACAGATGAACCTAATGCCTCACAAAGTCCAGTCACTTTCAAGTTTCCACATGAAAACGTCTCTTCCCGCTCTTCTCTTCACTGTTTGCACTCCCCGTTTCCGGCCCGTGGACCAAACCTGGCTTTCTCTTCCCTGGAACTGGGTGATGAAGGTGGCTTATAGAAACCAATTTGGGCTATTTCATTAGGACGGGAGTTGGAGGAACTGGACTGCTTGCTGCCTGGGCTGCAGCTCCCATGATCCCTGGCCCCCACAATGATATAAAATGAAGAGTTTAATTAGCAACTTTGAGGATTTCCTCCTCCCTGAGATCAGCTTTCAGTGCCTTCAACCAAGTGAATTGCAATGGGCAGCTGTTAGGGAAAGGGACTTTTCAGTGGTGGCACCCTGGTTATGAAACACACTAACAGCAGATCAGGTTACCTAGTCTGTTCTTTGTAGGCTTTTCAGTGCCAGAATAAGACCTTTTCTTTAAAAAAGAATGCTTCCAGTTTTTAAAATTTGAACTTCTGAAACCATCCAATTTTATCTCTAAGGCACACCTTCAACAAGGTGTTTCTCTAGGCTGGTTTACGCTCTTTTGCTGACATTTTTATGCTAAATTTCAATCCTGGGGTATGTTTCCTGTTTTTTACTGTTCCCTGCTCAGTGTGGTAGTTTAATGTTTTATTGCTGATAAGCTCCCCAGAGAACACGGAGATGGGGAGCATATAAACTTTGTTCCACAAATCATGCCATCAATAGTTGGGGGGTTCTATTCAAAATTCTGGAAGCCCAACACAAAAGCCAAGCAGAATGTACCATGTTTTCCTTTTTCGTGATTAAGACTCTCAGCATATGAGGAAATGCAAAGCATTGATAAATCTGCTTAGGAGGTATCTGAGCAGCTCTGGACCCACAGGGGTGGGAAGGAGGGGTGGGAAGGGGTGGGAAGGAGAAGGCCCTCGGAGCTGGACTTCAGTGTCCGGGCTGAACGATGGGGGGTGGAGACACTCCTTCAGGTATACTGTGTCAAGGCTGTTTAGGGCTTTAAAGGTCAGCACCAAGACTTTGAATATGCAGGTGAGAACGTGAGGGATTCAATTTTGGCCATGCCCACCACTGCCATGCAGCTTCCAGCAGATTGGTCAAAGGGTAAGACACTCCTTGCTTTGTGTCTATGGTTGCGTGATCTTCGTACTTCTGCATATCACAAGCCAAGCAGTGCAGACTTCGCAGTTGAGTAGAAGAACCATGGGATCAGCTATTACAGTGGTACCTCAGTTTACGAACTTAATCCGTCCCGGAAGTCCGTTCTTAAACCGAAACCGTTCTTAAACCAAGGCGCGTTTTCCCTAATGAGGCCTCCCACTGCCGGTGCCCTTCCACCGTTCGGATTCCATTCTTAGGCTGAGGTAAAGTTCTCAAACCGGGACACTATTTCCGGTTTTGCGGAGTTCGTAAACTGAATCGTTCTTAAACAGGACTGTTCTTAAACCGAGGTACCACTGTATTACTTTTTCGGCTGCGTGTGTGCTCCTGAAGCTTCCTGGTTTGGTTTGGCTCAACATCAAGAGCCTCCAGTTCTAGTGTGGAACTGTAGGTGGTTCCAGCTTACCCCAGTAAGCAACCTGGAAACAAAGCGTGTCACAGTCTCATGACCTAAAACTCACCTTTTCAGGGAAGGATGGGCCCACACACCGTACCTTGGGCCATAGCATCCATGCCCATCATCCCAGTGCTGGGATGATGGTGATGTCCCTATGTACCATGCTTCAGTCCACTGCTCCAGTCCATCGGCTACTCCATTTCATTCCCCTTCCCACCTGGAGGAGGAAGGAAGGAATTATATGAGAATCCGCCCTTAAACAGCGAAAGCCAGTGACGTTAACAAACCGTGAGCACCGTGAAATTCCCCGCCATTTCATCAGGTGGCAAGAAGTTCATGTTACACGTGATCGCTGGATAAGCTGCCTATAAAAACTTTGCAGATATTGTTTCCTTATTTAAAGCCAACCACTGGAGTTTTCTGTTGGTCCTGTTTCCTTTCCCTCCATAACCACAGCAACAAGCTGCTGCTAGAGGAGGATTATTAGTATATCTCTTCTCTAAAAAGTTGCAGAAGGATTATGCTCGGAGAGTGTACCTGACAGCTTTGTGCCTCAGACTCAGCCAAAAGAGCAAAAATGAACTCCCCTAAGATCCCAAATTACTTTGTGCAGTTTTCATGCCGGGATCTTGCAGAGAGGTAAATATCACCAAGTTGCTCTTTAATGTGTGTGTGTGTGTGTGTGTGTGTGTGTGTCTACAGCTTGGATCACCATTGCCTATAATAGTTCCAAGGCTCTGGGTTTCTTTCCCAGAAATGCACTCTCACCATGCAAAACCCAAAGCACACTGGAGAGTTATCTTAAAGCCGATTTTAAATAATTGAAATTTTAACATTCTCAAACCGCTCACCGTTCCGAAATTTATTCCTTTAATAACGGCTTTCTCTGAACGGCTTCACGTTGAAACGAGGCCTTCATTTCTTCCCAATGTTAAGGGACTGTCCCGTTTTGCAGGGTTATTTGTTAAATATTCAGGAGGAATTTTTGGGTGCTTGCGAAAGATTGCAGCGTTAGAAATTCATGGCGCAGGATGCAGCTGCGAGGAAGTTCTGGAAGGCCGTGCCAGTGGCATCCTCAAGGACAATCCGCGGTTGGTTGGGTTAGCCTAATCCCACCATTTGCCCCCTTTAGGGGTAGAATTCTGGTCTCTTAAGTATTTCCTAGATGAAGACTGTCAACAAGGCTCAATCAGTGCCAGATAATCAGCGGGGGTTTAATGCTTCTGAGAGACACTTCCGCTTGAGACTCTGCAAAGGAATAATAGACTCCCCACCCCACCCCAGACAAAATGGACTCCAGCTATACTGCAGAGGTTAAAGGTTGCCGCTGCATTAGTTGAACCAGGCAGCCCAGCTGATAATGTGCTATATTAAATTTGGTGCGCAGAGCTGTTCAACTAACAGGTGTTACATTGTCAAGCAATAGCTCGGTGCTAGTTACTATTCACGCAAACCATTTTTACAAACAAGCGAGCTTCTTATACGAGTCTTCATCACCTCCAGGCGTTCCGATTCTTTCTTAAGTACAGAAACATTAATTAGATTTTGACCACAGACCCCGGATTTGACTTGCTCTTGACAGGGTTTCCATTAGCGTAATCTGTAGGGGAATTCACTGTTTTAACATCTGTGCGCCTCGGGCCTGTCTCACATTTACTGCCATAGCCTGAAAAGCCCCCCTTGTACGGCTGTATGTTTCTTCATGCTCCCAATTTCACAGAAGTCATTTCAGCACCAAACGGCAATTAGCAAAGGGATGGGCCCCAGCTGACATGAATGCAATTTATTGTTTTCCGAAAAGGCCCTGAACCAGGCAAACAAAGAACGCAGTCTTGCTGTCTGGCATTTTATTAACTTGTAGTATTATTATTATTATTATTATTATTATTATTATTATTATTAGTGCACCTCAGTGAAGGGAGATCTTCCAGCAAAGGCGGTCGCTAGTATGCAGTCGCATGCATGCTTCTGAAGAATATTAATTTCAGTTCAATTAGGCACATTTTGTGGGCCCTCAGCCTCTAATATAGGGTAGGCGCTTTCATAATTATCTCTGGTATTAACTTTATCATCGCCAGGCTTTTGCATAAATGCAACCTTTCATCTTTAAAATGCCAACGCTTCTTCAATTTTTGGCAACCATGCAGCATTACTAATTATTTGCTCATTATGTGTGGTTAACTGATGAATCATTAATAAATGAATAGATGGATAATATATTTTTATGGTAATTGGAGATATAACTGATTGCAGATTTCCAGAGCTTTTTCAAGCTGTGCTGAAGGAGGCAGGAGCTGCATAATTGTTTACAGGCAAGATGTGGGCCTCTGACAAGTTTTTTTTCCCTTTTTCTTTCCCCTTACAGTTGTGGTTTATCACCAGGGAAAAAATTACCCTATCAGGATGTCTTCTACTCCAATAAAGCACTAATGGCATATGAATGACAACTCTTGTTTCACCACACATTTATTTCCAGAATTCGTGCCTTGAAGCAAAAAAAAAGCGACGCCACCTTTTGGCGTCTTATTCCCGTTTATGTAAGCACATTCAACGTACATATGATGCTCTACAGCAGAAGCAAAGAGAAAAAGAAAACAAAAAAAGGCAAGTCCCTAATTAAAAGTGTAGATCCGTTAACACTTATTTGTAGGTGCAGAATTCTGCTTGTAGTTTTTAAACAGAAAAATACTGAAATTGTTAATAAGCATGGGCAGGTTCCCTTTCATTCACTTCGTTTATACAGTGGTACCTCGGGTTAAGTACTTAATTCGTTCCGGAGGTCCGTACTTAACCTGAAACTGTTCTTAACCTGAAGCAGCACTTTAGCAAATGGGGCCTCCCGCTGATGCCGCACCGCTGGAGCACGATTTCTGTTCTCATCCTGGAGCAAAGTTCTTAACCTGAAGCACTATTTCTGGGTTAGCAGAGTCTGTAATCTGAAGCGTATGTAACCTGAAGCGTATGTAACCTGAGATACCACTGTACTCCACCTTTCCTCGAAGAAGTTCAAGGCAGCATGCATGCTCATCCTGCCTCCCAGTCCATGGTTACCCCTGCCCTCATCATGTGTTAGCTAATCACGTTCCATAAGTGCATCAAGGAGCCACAGCGATGAGCTACACACGCCTCTGTTGACACCTTCCACGAGTTGAAGGACGATCTTCCAAAGTGGGCAACTTCCTGCACTGGTGGAGCTTAGTCGGCAGAGCTTGAGACTCTTAATCCCAGGGTTGTGGGTTCAAGCCCCACGTGAAGCAAAAGATTTCTGCATTTCAGGGGGTTGGACAAGATGACACTCAAGCATATCCTCTGACATTTCTCTGATGAAAATAGGGACGTCCAATTCCATAGTGATAATTTTACTATTTACATCCTCCACATCTTATTGGGTTGCCCCAGCCACTCTGGGCAGCTTCCAACATATATAAAAACATAACAAAACATTAAACATTTTTTTAAAAACCAACACTTCCCTATACAGTGGTACCTCGGGTTACATACGCTTCAGGTTACATACGCTTCAGGTTACAGACTCCGCTAACCCAGAAATAGTGCTTCAGGTTAAGAACTTTGCTTCAGGATAAGAACAGAAATCTGCGGCAGCAGGAGGCCCCATTAGCTAAAGTGGTGCTTCAGGTTAAGAACAGTTTCAGGTTAAGAACGGACTTCCGGAACAAATTAAGTACTTAACATGAGGTACCACTGTACAGGATTGCCTTCAGACAGCTTGGGGGTCAGATAACTCCATACCCTCTAACAAGACATCACCTTGCCAACAAAGGTCCGTATAGTTAAAACTATGGATTTCCCAGTAGTGATATATGGAAGTGAGAGTTGGACCATAAAGAAGGCTGGTCGCCAAAGAATTGATGCTTTTGAATTATGGTGCTGGAGGAGACTCTTGAGAGTCCCATGGACTGCAAGAAGATCAAACCTATCCATTTTTTAAGGAAATCAGCCCTGAGTGCTCACTGGAAGAACAGATCCTGAAGCTGAGGCTCCAATACTTTGGCCACCTCATGAGAAGAGAAGACTCCCTGGAAAAGACCCTGATGCTGGGAAAGATGGAGGGCACAAGGAAAGGGGACGACAGAGGACGAGATGGTTGGACAGTGTTCTTGAAGCTACCAGCGTGAGTTTGACCAAACTGCAGGAGGCAGTGGAAGACAGAAATGCCTGGCATGCTCCGGTCCATGGGGTCACAAAGAGTCGGACACGACTAAACGACTAAACAACAACAACAAGGAAAAGTGGGACATTCCAGGATCAAATCAGAAACCAGGGTGGCTTCTCTAAATCAGGGGTGTCCCTGGAAAATAGGGACACTTGGTGGACCTGGTATCTGTGAGCAGTTCCATGCTAAGGCTTTATGGGGTAAGGGTGAAGCAAGAGCTTCTCTGGTTTTCTTCATCTTCCAGCACTTGCATCCAGGAGTCTCCAGATCAGAATAGATGCTTGTTAACTAGCCAATGTCACCAAATCTTCCTGCAAACAAAGCAGGATGGGTGTTCAACAAATAGCCAATGCCATCTAATCTCCCTCCATAGAAATCAGAATGAGTGCTGAATGAACAGGTTGTCTGGAAGCACCCAAAGTCATATCCACTGTAGACCCATGGAAATCAAAGTCCTTTTTTCCAATAGGTGACCGGGGGGGGGGGCAAAGTTGCCGACTTATAGATCACCAGCACAGATATTGCTTCAAAAACAAGGCATTGGAAAAAAATCCACCTTAAACAACAACAACAAAAATGGGGGCAGGCACACATAGCTGAGAAACATGACTTTCCTAGTGTGATGCTCAGGAAACTCAACGCTGGAAAAACCAGTGACAAATGAAAGAGAGATTTCCAAATCTGAACTGTAATTATTTAACCAGGTGGGCCGTCTTTTCCTAATGATCCTTTCCATGAAAGCCGAATAACTAATGAGGGTCCTAAAGAAACCTTTGTCTTTCCATGTACTAATGATCACATTTATAAATATGCAGAGAGGGGGCCCCCCATGCATGTTGCTAATGATAAGTAATTAAGCACTAGGCATGAAAAGCTACAGAGAAAGGGTCATGTTAATGCAGGGAGAAATTAAGAATGCAATAAAATAAGTTGTCTTGCAAAGATTAAACTTTTGGCCTCTGCCATTTTTGGTATGAAAAAACATCTTTCTTTGCAGTTAAAAAAAATTTCTGGGTCTGGCACTCTGGTAAACAGAGTGCTCATTTTCTTTTCAGTTAATTTTATGTGCTTTGCTCAGTTAAAACAAAAAAAAACAAGCAATACACCATCCACAGAAACCAACGATCATCTCCCGGCCAAATTGCAGTGTCTTTAGAAAGAGAGTGAGGGAGCCAAATTTGCCATTAGTTATAATCTTCCCTCTCCAGAAGTGGTTTCTAACTTTTCTTGGCAGTGGAAAACAGGGACGTACTCAGATTAGAATCTTAAAATGTATCCCCAATGATGATCGTACACACAGGAGCCCCGAGAAGGTTTTCTCAGTCTGAGGAACCACCTCGAGAGTAAAACGGTTTAATATAGCTTCTCTTATTGGACTCCAAAGGATCTGTGACCTTCACAGGACAATCCTAAGTATGTGATTGCAAAAGTAAATTCCAGCAAGTTAAATGTAGGGTGAGCAACAAGCCCTCTTTTCCAGAGGACAGGCTTCTGCTTAAAGGGCTGTCTGTCCAGTTTAAAAATAAAAATAAAACCTTTAAAGATATTAGGAGCCTTGAAGCTGCTGACCAGTAGTTTGCAGCTTGAGAGCAGGGGGAGGAGGCCCGCTGTGGTGAGATGTATTGTGTTTCAATTACAGTATATCATGAGCGGCACTCCAAGCAAAATGGAGCTGGCTTCCCCAGAGCATAGGGTTGCCGTATTTCAAATCCAGACAGAATATTTGTTGAGCTTTTTTTTTTGAGCAAAATCACAATTTAAAAAAAATGCAGTTTTTGAGCTATTTGAATGGAAAAGCGGCAACTGCCGACGGGGGCTATATTACGTCCAGATTTTCCCATACATTTTCACACCGGGATACTGCTGCTGACTGCTGTATTCCAGATATGTCCGGACATATGGCAACCAGAGCAGCGAGCCTGCGACCCTTCAGTGCTTGTTGGACTGCAGCATGGCCAACAGTGAGGCATCATGGGAGTTGTAGTCCAACAACATCTAGAGAGCTGCACTTTCCTTATTCTAGTACAGTGGTGCCTCAGATTGCCCTCCAACATTTCTCCAGTGAAAATAGAGATTGTTGAGAGTTTGCAAAAAAACAACAACCCCAAAACTCAACAACTTATTTGTCCAGATTTTCACTTTTTGAAATATGACAACCCTACTTTAAATGCTGACATCAAGCTATTTCTATATTGGGAGTAGGAAACCTGGCGTCTTCAGATGTTGCTGGGCTCAAAAACATCTGTCAGCATGGCCAGTGTGCAGGGTAACTCCAGATGTTGCTGGGCTCAAAAACATCTGTCAGCATGGCCAGTGTGCAGGGATGGGGATGGTAATATCTCAGGGGCCACAGATTCCCTTCCCCCTACAAAAAGTTGTTTCTTTACTCAAATGCAAATGGACGGGTTTTGATTGATTTGCAAAAATTCACTTAGCGCCTAACTGTGACAAACCTTTGAATCCACTGGGTGTGCTCAGACCAGGAGCTACTGCTGAACATAACTCTGCTTCATGTGAATTAAATACAAAAATACGCAGTGATGGGCTGGTGCTATCCCTGGATCCGGTGGTTGCTCATAAGCAAATGTGCAAGATTGCCACAAAGGACCATCGTGGCAATTACTACACAGAAGTTATTCCTGTCTGGTCTGCATAGGAATTTTGTCATGTGCAAAGTGCTCCTCAGAGTCCAGGAAAGCTTTTAGGAAGAGTCAAGCACAAAGAAGGGACTTTGTGGGTGTTTTCAACCCTACGTGTTGTTTGTAATTCTCAGCAAAGTACACTCAGACTATTAGGTCCGTTCCAAACTGCATTTTTCCTGATATTAAAACCAAGACAGCCGCTGTATATGAAGAGCCAGAACAAACATTTCTAATTTTTTTATATATGAAGGGAAAGCAGTTACTTAAAAAAAAAATATTAAGGTGAAACCCATAAACCCTGGCCTTTGAAGATTTCCTTTAACACATTCCTATTAAATTTCCAAACTGACCTTTAATTACTTTGCAGACTGTTTCTGACACCCCCCTCCGGATTGCTTCCCTGACTCCAGAATGAAGCCCCATAAATAGAAAAGCTGTGTGTCCTTCCACAGGCAAGTGGAATACGCACATACGACAACCAGCCAAGTTGGTTTTAACTTTTATGGGCTGTGCTGCTCGGCCTCCCTGCTAAAGCTGTTTCATTTTGACTGAAGGGGTGGGGGCGGGGGAATCAAATAACCTGAAATAAACCCCTGCCAAAAAGGTCTGACCTGCAGCATGCAAGCCAAGGCAGTTGGGCTTGGAGAAGATCAATGGCTGTCATTGAGACAAGCGTCTCTCCCATCTTCCCACCCTTAGCGAGGCTGACAGATGTTCTTTCTTTTAATGCAGCATTAAGTCTAGTGGATCAGAAGAGCTGGACAAAGTTCCCCCCTTTTCCTGTGATTGGCAGGACTCCCCTTCCTCAAATAGCCGCAACTGAAACATCGTGATTGCTTGGGGAAGGTCTGTGCAAAAGAACTACAAAAATTGTTTCGAAAAGGCCGTGGTAGTGTGGAACGAGACGTGACAAGGGCAGGCCTGTGTCTTCCAGTGCAGGTAATAATAATAATAATAATTGTTAAGTTGTGGGTGAACATAGCAGACGACACAGCGATTCTTCAGACAGCTCTTGTTTATTCACAGGCCAGAACAGAACTGGGCTGAAGGGTTCAGCCAGCCTGCTTATATAGAGCTCAACTACAAAGCAACAGTAACAACTTTCTGTAACTATCCAATCACTGAACATCATTTTCAATTCCTTATTTGCATATTTCACCAGAGTGAAAACTATCTACAGTATCCCCCTGCTGGCCCAGGGTGAGAATAATAATAATAATAATGCCCACCCATCTAAATGGGTTGCCCCAGCCACTCTGGGCCGCTTCCAGCACATATAAAAACATTTTAAAAAGTTAAACATTGAAAAGGATCAGGGGAGCGATTGAGTGAAAAGAAAGGTGCAGGAAGAGACTGCAGAATCCCTCCTTCTTCTCCAATGTAGGCTTGGAAATTAGCCCAGATATGGAAGGAAAACATCCTGGGTAGGGAGAGAAGAGGTTGCAGGGTGTTTAAAACAGCTTTGAAATGGAAAACAGAAATAAATCTCTGGTTACAACAGAATCAACACAAACTTCAAAAAACACAGACACAGAATTGAAAGCGATATTCTGAAAAGGACAATGGCAATCGAAAAGCACTCAACTAACCAAAATTGCCGTCGGTGTCACAGAACCATATAATTGTGGAGTTGGGAGACCACCTAATCCAACCCTCCGCAGTACAGGAATAATCAATACGTGAGCAGTGATGGGTCCAGGTTTGATGCCAGCGATGGTTACAGAAGCGTCTCTCTCCATATGAACTGAACCAAACCCTGCGATCATTATCTGAAGCCCTCCGTTGTGTGCCCCCTCCACAAGAGGCCTAGAGGGTGGCAACAGAAGAACGAGCCTTTTCTGCAGTGCTCCCCATTTTATGGGATGCTCTCCCCAGGGAGACTCGCCTGGCACCTTCACTACATTCCTTTAGGCTCTCCTCCCCAGCCTTTGGCGAATTAAGCAATTTGTGGCCTTTTAAATGTGTTTGCAGGAGAGGGGCTATTGGCTCATTTTTCTTTTCTTTTTATTATGCATTTATTTTGTATTTTTATCTTGTGAACCGTCCTACAGCCTTCGGATGAAGGGCGGTATGCAAATTTTAATAATAATTTTGCAAATTCCGTGCAAAGAAATGTTAAGTTCAGAGAGCATATAGCCGTAGGCAGGGCTGACCTAAGACTGTGTGTTGGTTCTGTTTTTTTCTCAGTTACTCGTTTTCCAACCGTCAGTTGCAAGTTGGCCCCATCTCTGCCTTTGAAAAAGAAGCCTGCATAGAAATCCATACACATTTCTCTTCTAACATACAAATTTTGTATGCATATTTGCATTTCCCCCATTAGAAAACATTTTTGTGCATTATGTCCACTAATACAGTCATACCTTGGATCTCAAACGCCTTGGCTCCCGAACAAATCAGCTCCCGAATGATTGAAGCCCAGAAGTGAGTGTTCTGGTTTTCAAACTACAGTGGTACCTCTGGTTGCGAACCGGATCCATTCCAGAGCCCTGTTCGCAATCTGAGCAGAATGCAACACGCGTCTGCGCTTGCGTGGATCGCGATTCGCCGCTTCTGCGCATGTGCGTGACGTCATTTTGAGCATCTGTGCATGCTTGAGCAGTGAAACATGGAAGTAACCCGTTCCGTTACTTCCAGGTCACCGTGGTACGTATCCTGAAAGAACCTAACGTGAACCTAAAGCAACAAGAGGTATGACTGTATTTTTGGAAGCTGAACGACCAGCGTGGCTTTCGTGGCTTTCACTTGACTGCAGAAGCTTCTTGCAGCCAATCAGAAGCCGCGCTTTGGTTTCCGAACATTTTGGAAGTCGAGCAGACTTCCGGAATGGATCCCTTCGACTTCTGAGGTATGACTATAAACATTATAATTATTTTTTGGTACCAATCACTAGCAGGTGCATTTTTGTACACATTCTTTTGTCAGAGAGCTGCATCGCAAAATTTGGAGAAGTGCCAATCTTGAAAGAGAGCGAGGTTTCATTTGCAGGTTACCTTGAGGAAGTGAGGATCTGCGAGCTGTCTGTGAAAACCCCTAGCTGCAGGCAAAGCCATCCCTACCATGTGGCAACAGGGGGTTGTGTGCCGAAGGGTGTGACAGCAACAAGGAAAAGTGACACGTGCCCAGAGACACTGACTATGCTACTCAAATAATGGCATCTGCACCTTTTGGCCCCAAACAGGCAAACCTGAAGTTGGAAATCTGTAGAAGACACATTCCGCTCTCCTTCTAGAAGTCTGTTAGCTGATATCCAACGGATAGGACTGCCACATCTGGTGCGTGGGCTTTGCATTGCCACTCTGGGTCTATAAATAATTGCTGGGAAATTGACTGAGTTTGGGGAGGAGGGGAAATGTTGTTTCTCATTCCCCTTTCCTTGCGCAGAGGAAAGTTCACAGAAGCTCTACAGGGTAATTTTTCTTCAGAGCAAAGTGCTAGAGACTTTGGCTGCGAGCCAAAACACAATTGCGAGGGAGCAAGTCCTATTGAACGCAATGCGACTTCCTTCTGAATAAACACAATTCTGTCAGCATTATTAGATTATCATAGCAAAGATTTTTTTATTATTTAAAAAAGTACCTGTATAGGCCGAGCAACCATATATGGTTTTCTTATGCTGCTGTTCCTTGCTCTGGGTACTTTTAGCAGAAGATCATGGTATAAATAAATGATCTAGGCATTTATTTATTTTAATTGATACCCCTGCCTTCCTTCCAACGGGGGAACACAGCAGCTTGCAATAAAACAACTAATAACTATCTTTAAATCCATAAAACGAGCTTGCAATAATACTTTAAGATTGCTTTTTGTCCAGGCCTTTGAGATGTAGATGTTGGTTTTTGCTGCTGTTTAAATTAATTTGTCAAAGTATTTTGTTTTTAAGTTGTGCCTAAACACACACACACACAATATCTCACTGGGGGGAGAGTTCCCTAGACGGGGGGGCACCACTGAAAAGGCCCTGTCCTGTGTCCCCCACCCCACCAGCAATGCTTTATGTATTTATTACTATTATTATCTAAAGCATGCTCTTGCAGAAGCAGGTGGCTCAATGCAGTTCTTCTCTGGAGAAGGTGCTTGTGAAAAGTGGTCTGCCATATCGAAACTTCTGCTCAACAGCTGGATTTGATCCTGTGGGGGTGCTGCTTCGGGGGGGGCAGAATTTTGGGCAGGATGGAGAGGGCAAAGCCTCTCATGAAGAAAACCACCCCACTCCACCTTCTCCCAGGAAGATGCAGGCAATTTGGGAGGTCGCGCTACTCTCCATCTAAGCCTTTCTGTAGCTTCTCCTTCTTCCCTTCCTGCTGCTTCCAAACCCCCCCCCCCTCTCTCTCCCAGCCCCAGATCACTCTGGGTGGAACCCAACTTAGCCAAGGCCGGATCTCCTCAAATCAACCAGAATTAGTTCGGGGTTTGGTCTTTGGTCAAATCTGGTACACAGCCCTACTGATATTCATATTTTTGCAAACCAGTTTTCCCAAGGACGTAATGCATTTCATGTGCTATTTTCACTAATATGCACACCCTGACTCGTGCATTTTTGTCTACAGTGGTACCTCAGGATACATATGCTTCAGGTTACATACGCTTCAGGTTACAGACTCCGCTAACCCAGAAATAGTACCTCGGGTTAACAACTTTGCTTCAGGATGAGAACAGAAATCGGGCTCTGGCGGCACAGCAGCAGTGTGAGGCCCCATTAGCTAAAGTGGTGCTTCAGGTTAAGAACAGGTTCAGGTTAAGAACGGACCTGCGGAATGAATTAAGTACGTAACCAGAGGTACCACTGTACATTCCTTGGACAGAGAACTTAATCGCAATATTCAGAGGAGTGTGACTTTCCAAAGATGGCTGCGTTTCCGTTCGCACATTTCGGAAAGTGCAAATTAGGCACTTTAAATGTGAACTGAATCAAACTTTCCCCCTATCTCTAGGAGGTTCACACAGGCAGTTTGATACCTTTCGCCTACAAAAACGCATGCCACCATAAATTTCCTAGTGTCACCGGGTTCTGTTCCTATTTCTCAGATATAGGATGGGCAAGGCAACCGTTGGCCCCAGTATTTCAAGTGCATACATGGAAGATGTCTCTGGATCCAAAGTCTGAATATTTCACTGAGGACTCCAGCCCACAGATGTTTGTGGCTTGTGGAGTGGGGTGGGGGGTGTGGAGAGGCAAATGCAACAAATACAGCTTGGGTCAAAACCTGACCTCTGGCGAGTTTATTGTGGTTACGTTTTATGGAATGTCAGCATTGAGCCCCATGCAAAGCGAGTGCAGCTCTGCCCGGCAATTTTTATAGCTGCGTTTCTGAGTCCGTGTTTGCTCTAAGCAGATGGCGGAGAGAACGCCAAAAAAACAGAGAGGGGGGGAAAAAACCCAGGGACCATTATTTGGAGAGAAACGATGTCTTCCATTGCAGCTGGTATTTAAAAGGACAGAAGCATAATTTCATTGCACGGCTGTTTGTGTTGCAGCGTCTAAATTAAGTGTGGGAGGGAGGTCAGGGGAACGCAAAGTTTTGAATTACAGTTAGCTCCAATTAAGAAATGTTTTTGTCCTTGCGAATGCAGATCTGTTACAGACAGGCTCCCCCCCCCCAAAAAAAAAAACAACCGCCACTCCAACCTTGTCAGTAAAAACCGAATGTTAAGCGGAAAATATTTGCCAAGATTTAAAATTAGACCCGCACATTACTTACAGATGTTTTCAACAAGGGGGAAGGAGGGGGAACCAAAAAAACAAACAAAAAAAACTTTGCAATCCAACCACACTAAATAATAAAGCCAACATTGATGTGTGCTTTCTTTACTCCCCCCCCCCCACTTTAATACTCCGAGTTAATTTTTATTATACAAGTAGCCATATGAAGAAGCCGTTGCGTACTGCTTAAATTAAATGCGGAGGAATGAAATCAGCAGTATCCTTTTACAGCATATGGTCCCGCAAATCAAATTACAAAGCTTTCCACATCTCATTAACTGCAATGAGTACGGTGAGTTTTATAAGTCACTTCCCTCCACCCCAGCCCCTCTCCCACGTGAGCTGGGAACGCCGACTTGTCATAGCCGTATTCTCACAGGATGACCCTTGCGCTGGGATTAAGAACTAATCTAAAAAGGGAAGGGGTCATTTGGTCAAATCTGAGCATAACATTTCCGCCTTATTGTTTCCCTTGGCATCGCAACCTATGCTTTTTCCTGCAGACCTGGCTGGGATAGACTGGGGAGGGGGGGTTCAGGGGAAAGCCCTCCATTCGCCTCACCAACTGCAAGCAACCCGCCTGTTGCCATTTAATGAGCTTGGGCAGGCATAGCTAACAATCAAGAAGAAAACCAAAATGTTTGCAGAGGAGGAGGGGGTTTCCCTTCCGCAGCCAACTTTCGCAAGGCTAATTTATTATTTCCATCGACTAATGGGATATTGCTACGAATGAGAAGAAGAAATCTGAAATCCCAAATGTACCGTTATCCTGGCTGCGCAAGAACTGTGGCACGCCGCACTAATTTGGCCCGGGTTGATCAGAGGGGCGCCATTATTTCTACAAAGATTTCTTCAGAAAGCGACCCCAAAGGAGCCCACTCTTCCATGGCTGGCACTTAGACCTAGTGGCGCCCCGGCAAGGAACATCATCTCTGGTGCACCCCTTCAGTTGCTCAGCTTTTGAATACCTTTTTTTAAAAAAATGCATTTGTAGCCTGCTGCATGATTTCTATGACATTTCCAAATGTGATCTCTCCCTGCCCTGTAAGATGCTACATCTACACACATTAAACTGATCATCGCTTTCCATATGAACGTACCCGGACCCTCAGATCATCTTCTGAGGCCCTTCTTCAAGTGCCTCTTCCATGAGAGGTCTGGAAGGTGGCAACACAAGAATGGGCCTTTTCTGCAGTGGCTCCCCATTTGTGGAATACTCTCCTCAAGGAGGCCCATCGGATGCCTTTATTGTACCTCAGCCAATCAGCCAATCAGAAGCCGCGCTTTGGTTTCCAAACTTTTTGGAAGTCGAATAGACTTCTGGAACGGATTCCATTTGACTTCCAAGGTATGACCGTACACTTCCCAAAATTATTTGGGGGAAAGCCATGTGCTTTAACTGTGCATTGAATGCGCTTCAAATGTTTTGTGTGGATCTTCCCTTTACAGTCCTCTAGTCAGTTCCTATATTCCAGCTCTAATCTAGGAGCTTGAATTTTACGTGGGATAAAAACAGAATAAAATTTTCACCAAGTGTGGATCTTTCCTACTTCTCCTGCAAAGGGAATGGGGGGTGGGAATGAGATGATCTCCGGTTGGGAATCACGTGGCCTTCATTTTAAGTGGATTGCTAATTTTGCATCAGAATTAGTGGCTTCCTGCTTCTACTCTCAGTCATTAAAAGGAATACAATTTCTCTCTTTCGCCCACAGACTTAAAACTGTCTCTTGTTGGACATGTTGGACATAAATAACAAACCTGAGGAAACATTAGGATTTCAAGATAGGGGATTTTATTTTACTTACTTACACACACACACACACACACACACACACGGTGGGGAGATCCAGCCATTCAGCCTGGCCAGCTTTAAAAAGCATGGGAGGAAAGAAAAGTCAACCAACTGTTTTCAGACAATTACGATGTTGTTGGCCGATCTGATGTAGCCAGGCAGGAAATTCCGCAGCTTTTGGAAACCATTTGAGAAAGGAAGAAAGAACAGGGTCTGGCAATTGCTGTCCTCCAATTTATACTTCAAGAAGAGTTAATGTGCTGTAGCTTAACTGGGAAGGCCAAGACGAACAGAGGGAGGGCAGAGGCGGACCGAGAAGGCAGCGGCGGGAAAAAGACTCGCGATAAAGAAAAATGCACTGTAAGAAAAAGTCACAGCAGCTTCCCCTTCCTGCAAGATTACAGCTGGCGAACAATAGCAGATTATTAAGAAGGAGCTCTGGGTGGCTTGTGAATAAGCTTAAGGCAAGCAAAACAAGGACCACAATACACACACTGTGTCTCTTCACATGTAAAACATGGCACCCGATGGAGAGCCCAGTCTGACAGAGTGTCAAACTAGGACCTGGGAGACCAGGGTTCAAGTCCCTGCTCGGTTGTGAAGCTCACTCAGTGACCTTGGGCCAGTCGGGGATTAAATGAGGACCATGTGTTTCACCATGAGCTCCCTGAAGGGAAAGTGGAACATCCTCCCATCAGATGTCAAAGAAATAAACAACTATATGACATTTAGAAGACATCTGAAGGCAGCCCTGTTTAGGGAAGTTTTTAATGACTGATGTTTTAATGTATTTTTAACCTTCTGTTGGAAGCCCAGATGGGCGGGGTAGAAATAATAAATTATTATTATTATTAATGCAACACATAAACCATTCCGTTTGGGTGAGTCCCTAAGCTATTAGCCTACTATTGAATCCCTTCATAACTTCAGGCCTGGTTCTCAACTAGCCTTGTCAAAGCACCACTTTGAGAAAGAGATGGGGGGTGGGTGGGACAAAGTAGCCCACGGGATAGACCCCCAGATTCATTTCCTTTTAATTTCTGGGTTACCAGCTTCACGCAGCAAGGCTGGACCAAGGGGTCTCGGCCAATGCTCAACATTAACCAACCTCTGGTGCCTGCTCTAAGGAGGAGTCAGGCAACCCTTGTATAACTGGGGGGTTGGGAGACTTAATAGAAGAATGCTTCCTTAGGTGACAGGAAACAGAAAACAAAGAAGGGGGAAGTACATTTTTCTCGACTATAAAGGTAAAGGTAAAGGGACCCCTGACCATTAGGTCCAGTGGTGACTGACTCTGGGGTTGCGGCTCTCATCTCGCTTTATTGGCCAAGGGAGCCGGCATACAGCTGGTCATGTGGCCAGCATGACTAAGCCGCTTCTGGCGAACCAGAGCAGCGCACAGAAACGCCGTTTGCGTTCCCGCCGGAGTGGTACCTATTTATCTACTTGCACTTTGACGTGCTTTTGAACTGCTAGGTGGGCAGGAGCAGGAACCAAGCAACGGGAGCTCACCCCGTCACGGGGATTCAAACCGCCGACCTTCTGATTGGCAAGCCCTAGGCTCTGTGGTTTAACCCACAGTGCCACCTGCGTCCCATTTCTCGACTATACTTCACCTCTTTTGAATCCGTTGATATTGCAATCCAAAATCTGTTTCAAGGTTCACACCCCTTGTCCAGGGAACACTAGTAGATGGACAACTTCTGTATGTGAAAAGAGCAACACATGACCCCAGTCTGATGGACTATTTCTTCCAAAGTTTCATTTTTTAAAAAAAGAAAAATTATTTGTCCCTCTCTAGCTAAGTATCTCTGATCAACTTGATTAAGGAAAATTGTAGGGCATGTGCCTTAATAGCCTAGAGCTCGAGAGTCGTGATTTTTAGGCTCATCAGCCACATTAATGAGCAAAGGGGGGGAGACCTCTCTTCTTTCCAGCGCTCGCCTTGCAAATGTTTCTGTAAAAGGAATCCCACCCTCTCACAACCTTCCAAACAAGAAAAAGCAACCTATGTAAAATAATCATGCATTCTGAATGTGCCTGTGTGCATTACAAAGTATAATGAGAACATGAAATCCAGACATGGACCACAAACTATCAGCAGCGTGCTGTTCCTTAAGGAAAAACTGTGCCCAAGTCGGCCAAGTGACTCAATAATGCACCACAAACCACATGTATCTATTCCCCCATTAGCTGCTGTTGAGTCACCTTTTGACTTAGTTCCTGGTTGGCTCGTGATATTTCTCCAGATGAAGATTAGTCAGTTGGTTCCTGTTATCCTCACAGCCATACAAGACGTGCTCTCTCCTTGGAAAATATGTAGGCTCATGATTCCTTTGAAAGAGATCAACCTCAAGCCAGAGAAAGTTAGTTGAAATGGTGCTTCAGTTAATCAAAACTAGTGTTTAACATTGATTTCAGTGGGAATTGTGGGGATGTACACAAATACACCATTGCCTGTTTCCCAGAGTGGACACACAGGGGAATGTCGCTCCAGCCAGGAGGACTTCCTGTCACACCTGGTCTGGAGCTTCCCCTGCGTGTGACCAGGTAGATGGGTGTGACCCTGGCGGACCCTACAAAAGGGCCAGTCACGCAGCCATCTTCTCCTTTTGCTACTGCTCTTTTGCTGTCTGCTGGCTCTCAGCCAGCAACACATGGGCTCATCCCTCACGGAGGATGAACCCACACTTTTCTCTGTAACTGTAACTACAAGCTAAAGCCTGCCTTCAGGACCATGCTGTGAAGTGAATGTAAGTAAACATTATCATTACTTTTCAAAGAAGACTGTTCAGCGTGGGTGGCGCTGTGGGTTCAACCACAGAGCCTAGGACTTGCCGATCAGAAGGTCAGCGGTTCGAATCCCCGTGACGGGGTGAGCTCCCATGGTCCCTGCTCCTGCCAACCTAGCAGTTCGAAAGCACATCAAGTACAAGTAGATAAATAGGTACCGCTCCAGCGGGAAGGTAAACGGCGTTTCTGTGCGCTGCTCTGGTTCGCCAGAAGCAGCTTAGTCATGCTGGCTGCTCCCTCGGCCAGTAAAGTGAGATGAGCGCTGCAATCCCAGAGTCGGCCACGACCGGACTTAATGGTCAGGGGTCCCTTTACCTTTACCTAAAGGGGATTTACCAGGAACAATCCAATCTGGATAAGCCCGACTGGATTGCTTAACTCAAATGGTTCTAACGAATCCATCAACTAGCTTCCCGCAATGTACAAGGGAATGTGCTCTGCTACTAGCTCACTAGCATGAGGAAGGATAATATTTAATCAATACATCATCTCCTATCCTCAACATTCCCACAGGAATGAGCAGAACCAACGGAACCTGGTCTTCACATAAGTTCAATACTCAGGTGAGTATGAGATTTTTTGCTGGACTACAGTTCCCAGTATCCCTGACCATTGGCCATAATGGCAGGGGTTGATGGGAGCTGGAGTCCAACAACATCTGGAGGTAATGGGTGTTGGGGTCCAGCAACAATCTCCCTAGCAAAAGGCATACTTGCCAAATTTGGACCATTAGGGTCTCCCTTTACAGCTTTTTTTGGTCCTATTCACCCTATCCTGTCCATATGCCTACTCTTACAACTATGTTGCCCTGGCTGCTTTGGGACAAACTTTAATCAAACTTATCCAAATATTTCAAGGCTATGAGTTATCTGGGCTCTCCAGTGCAGTGGCTGACTGCTCAATGGCCCAACATGGGACTTACAAAACAATGAGAAAGCTCACTGCCAGAATCAAACTGTAGCCTAACATTCTGACTCATTTTGACTAACCATAGTTAGAGCAAACTGTGGTTGATTCCAAGGTGGAAGCTTTGGGTCTCCTTATGCAGGAGGAGGAAGAGGGAAGGCCTAAAGCCTTGCAAACTTATCCCCATCATGCTAAACCATGACTTAGCATTATGTCTGAACTGGGTACAGCTCCAGGGGATATTTCTCTGCTTTTCCTGTAAGTAACCTTTGCTTCAGCCCTGCACTACAACTTGTATTTTGAAAGTTTCCTCTGCCTAGAGCTACGGATGCATGGGTAGCAGCGCCCGTGAGTATGATTCAGTATTGTCTGCTCAACTTTTGCATAACAATTCGGCAAACGTGCCTTTTAAGCATTCAATTCTACTTCTGCAGCTTCTTAAAATTCCCTGCAATATAATTATCCTGATGGGAATGCAGGGAGATAATTGCTTTTAGAGGAAAGTTCTCTTTTGTTTCATGTTCATCTGGCTCCCACAAATGGAACAAGAGACCTTGAGCAGCATAAATACGTCTCTAGTTATTTATTTACAAAGATAGACCTTGACAAATGTAATTTGTTCAGTACAATTAAGAGGACGCACGATAATTCATTTAGACAAAAAAGGCTTAAAAAGGAATGTCGGAGCCGGCAGCTCGCACTGCATCACGGTACACAATCAGCTGACTTTGAAGCGGCAGCAGGTGTTCCCGCTTATGGAATGCAGGCCTGAAATAATATTTGAAGGGGGCGGGAGGGAGGGAGTTAAGAACCGGAGCCATTCTTTATGCAGGCAATAATTATACAAATTAGATCTGTGAAAGCCGGGGGATGGCTATACCTTGAACCCTGTCTTGCACACAATGGGACAATGGGAAAAATAATAATTAAATCTATTACCTCCATTTGCGGCTCCCACTCCAAAGATACCCGGCTGGTTCAAAGGCTTTGGCACTTGCGCTTCCATCAATGCTTTCAGGCACTTCCCGCGCTACGGATGGAAGCATTGTCTTCTAAATGGAACGGCTTATTTTTTTGTTGCCTTTATATTCTGAATTAGCAAGGTCATCCCTTAACGCCGCCCACGCGGAACTTTTGCCAACTTCACCTTCACCCGAAACAGTGAAACAAAGCACCCACCCCGAAGCTCAGGTGGGCTAATCGAGGGGATCGGCAGACCCTCCAAGTGTCCCTATTTTCCAGGGACAGTCCCGGATTTATAGAAGCCATCCCGGTTTTGCAATGTCCTTAGGACCTCCCTATTTCCGTTGGAGAAATGTTGGAAGGTATGGAGTTATGTGACCCCCGAGCCAAGGAGATAAGTAACTCTACAACCTTTAGAAAAGACACCTGAAGGCAGCCCTATATAGGGAGCGGGGATTAATGTTGAATGTTTTATTATATTCTCATATATGTTTTATTATATTTTTATATATGTTGGCTGGAACCTAGACAGCATCTTAAAAAGCAGAGACATCACATTACCGACAAAGGTCCGTATAGTTAAAGCTATGGTTTTCCCAGTAGTGATGTATGGAAGTGAGAGCTGGACCATAAAGAAGGCTGATCGCCGAAGAATTGATGCTTTTGAATTATGGTGCTGGAGGAGACTCTTGAGAGTCCCATGGACTGCAAGAAGATCAAACCTATCCATTCTGAAGGAAATCAGCCCTGAGTGCTCACTGGAAGGACAGATCGTGAAGCTGAGGCTCCACTACTTTGGCCACCTCATGAGAAGAGAAGACTCCCTGGAAAAGACCCTGGTGTTGGGAAAGATTGAGGGCACAAGAAGAAGGGGACGACAGAGGTCAAGATGGTTGGACAGTGTTCTTGAAGCTACCAGCATGAGTCTGACCAAACTGCGGGAGGCAGTGGAAGACAGGAGTGCCTGGTGTGCTCTGGTCCATGGGGTCACGAAGAGTCGGACACGACTAAACGACTAAACAACAACAACAATATATGTTGGAAACCACTCAGAGTGGCTGGGGCAACCCAGTCAGATTGGCAGGGTATAAATGTTACTGTGGTGATGATGATTGAATAGGCGGTCGCTATTGTCATTGGAGAAATCTTGAAGGAGATGACCCACCCCTCGCTTTCTCTCCCCTCCCTGCTCCTACAAAAACTGACAGGGCTGTAGGCGAGGGAACAGAACAGCCACTTCCCCCCTGCCAACCCCCCCCCCTCCAAAAAAAAAACCTTTGTGCAGGTTGAAAGAGTAAGAAAAGCTCTTGGGAACTTCACAATGTTGCCTGAAGGCCCATGCAGGCTTGATAACTCTTCCCTCTCTCTTATTCGCTGTGTGTTCTTGAGCCACAGGAAAGGGAAAGCTGTTCGCTTCCAACAAAGTCATCTTTGTCTTGGGTTGGCTTGAATGGTTGTTCTTGGAGAGATTTGCAGTCTCCACATTAAAAATGATAACAATATTGATATACGGTTAAATGGCAAAAGGCTGGTGATTTTGGATGATGACATTTGTAGCATTGTACACTTTTCTTTGCTTCTCCTGAATGACTCTCTCTCTCCTATTCTTTTAAACAAGATGACACATTTGGAGAGGATTGACATTGCCAATTGTGTGTCTGGGAAGGGTCCGATCCACCTTCACTCTTCTCTCTTCCACTGAAAAGATGGGCCATCTCCTGGGCACAGGTGTGTCCAGGTAATATGGGCATTTAACTTGCTCTACAGTCCTCTGTTGGAAAGGCTCATCAGGAGAGACCAATAGTTCAGATAGCAGAAGTTGCTATTAAGGATGGAGGAGAAACTCTAGTCCATTCACATTTAAATGAGAATCCACCTAATTTGCACTTTCTGAAACATTATGCAGACCAGAGCACAGCCATCCTTCAAAATGTGCATTTCTTCTAATTTTGCAATGCCGATCTCTAGCCAAGTATTATGTACAGAAATGCATATACTAGGGCAAAGGGTGTACAAAATTGCATATATTCATATATTCATGAAAGTAACATATAAAATGATTTTCTATTGTGGAAAAAATGTTTTATAAATATGTGCCTATTTGAAGCATAACAAGAATATCAGGGCAAAGGCCCATTTATTGAAGCATCCTGTTCTCATGGGGCTAAGTATATTTGTCACAAGAATGTGTATACAATGGTACCTCGGGTTACATACGCTTCAGGTTACAGATTCCGCTAACCCAGAAATAGTACCTCGGGTTAAGAACTTTGCTTCCGGATGAGAACAGAAATCGTGCGGCGGCAGCGGGAGGCCCCATTAGCTAAAGTGGTGCTTCAGGTTAATAACAGTTTCAGGTTAAGAACGGACCTCCAGAATGAATTAAGTTCTTAACCCAAGGTACCACTGTATTAGGAAAAAGTCACATTAAAATGCTGATACGGACTTCCTTAAAAAAACAAAAACTGTGACATGGAGAAGTTAAGATTGGAAATAATGAGAACTGAGAAAAACTGATTCACCCGCCCCTAGTTGCTATAGAACAGCACGGTGTCCTTTGCCCTCTCATTTTTCTCTTTTACAGAAGGACAATATTTTCAGCCGGAACTTGGTTCTGGCACCTCTCAGGTGGTCACCATTGCCATTATAAGAGACCAAGGGAGGCATTCAATGGTGAGTTCCGGCACCTCTGTTTCTACAAAAATAGCACAGTGTGTATCAATGTGGGTGGAACCAAGAAAGAGAGATTAAGAAAGCAGGCAGGAAGAATAACTTGGTGACACAGAGGAAAGGCTACTCAGATGAGAGAACCACTACCAGGAGGGAACTCACTGAGTCACAGAGAGGAATAAGTAGGCACAATTGATGACCCACACAAAAATAGTCGCCATATACCTGAGTGGTTTTCCTTAGCAACAGCCCTTGGAAGTCATGTGGAAAAATGCACCCTATGTGCCATGAACAAGCCACAAGGAGAAGCTGCAATAAGAGCAATTGACCCTCATAATATCCCTGTGCCTAGGGTTTACCTAAAGAAGATTTGAAACCGTTCTGTGAGGTGCAGAAACAGGAAACACAAAAGAAATCCCATGCCCACTTAAACAGCAACAGGGATATTCCGAGTCTTCTTGAATCAGATTCAACTTCTCTCCATCAGCCACAAAGTGTATTACATTTGGCACCGGGGCATTCCTTTCCCTGGCGCCTCTGCTGAATAGAGATGTTATTCCGTCGTGCTTATTTAAGCAGAAAGGGCATTATAATTCCTCCGTACTGTAGCAGCGGCTCGCCCAAGGTGTAATAGGGTTTCAAGCGATATGCCAGAAAGGTTTGGGGAAATAAGTAATGAGCGGGTTGCCCTGCTAAATACCATCATGACAAATTTGCTAAGTGTTTGGCGAGATAAAACACAGCACTTTAAATGCCCAGCAAATCAATACTAAGCACCTACTGGGCTATTCATTTTATAAAGGAGGGCAAACCTTTGAAGGCTTATTCTTCTGGCATGGAGTCCGTGCCTGAGTCCTTTCAGAATCTGAGCAGTTATAGATATATGTATGTACACAAGGTTAATGTGAATAGCGGAGCCCTTTGCAATCTTTCTAACAAGTTCCATGTAGCCATTGCTTTGTTCCTTACATCAGCTGGACAGCTCATAGAAAACTTGCTTTAAGACAATATTCAATGCTGTTATGAATAGGACACCAACAGAATAGGACACCAAAAGATGTCTTCTGAATGTCAGGTAGTTGTTTATCTCTTTGACATCTGGGCATTCCACAGGGCGGGCACCACTACCGAGAAGGCCCTCTGTCTGGTTCCCTGTAGCTTTGCTTCTCGCAGTTAGGGAACCACCAGAAGGCCCTCGGCACTGGACCTCAGCGTCCGGGCAGAACAATGGGGGTGGAGACGCTCCTTCAGGTATACTGGGCTGAGGCCGTTTAGGGCCTTAAAGGTCAGCACCAACACTTTGAATTGTGCTCGGAAACGTACTGGGAGCCAATGTGGGTCTTTCAAGACCAGTGTTATGTGGTCTCGGTGGCCGCCCCCAGTCACCAGTTTAGCCGCCGCATTCTGGATTAGTTGTAGTTTCCGGGTCACCTTCAAAGGTAGCCCCACGTAGAGCGCATTGCCCAGGTGACCTCAGTGGCTAGGAGGCCTTTTGCCAGCTTCAGCTGGCAAGACAACTATGGCTGCTTCTAGACTGCAACAGCCTGAACACTATCATCTATGCGCTGGTAACCTCTGGGGTGGATTGCTGCAATGTACTCTCTGTGGGTCCGCCCTTGAGGATGGCTCAAGAGTCACAGGTGGTACAAAACACAGCAGCTGATATGCTGACTGGGGCAGGATATTGCCAATGTACTATCCCGCTGTTGACAGATTTGCACCAGCTGCTCATTAGCTACCATTAGCTAAGTTGAAGATATTGGTTTTGGCGTCAAAAGCCCTATACAGAGCTTGGCACCAGGATAACTGAAAGTTTGTTTGCTTATTAAATTTCTAGACTGCCCTTCATCCAAAGACCACAGGGTGGTTTACAATATAAAAACAGAAAAAATATATAGTCTCACCCCTTTCATATCCAACTGATCACTGTGCTTCGCAGGTAGGGCTGGCAAATGGTGTCCAGGCCGAATTTGCTGAATTGGCAAAATGTCCTGGAAAACCCAGAGGTATGGCAACTAGGGTGATTTTTTTAAAGAAAAAAAATGCTTTTAAAATCCCCCCAAAGCCCCCAAAATGTTGGAGATGTTCCCCTCAACAACTTTGACCCAAAAAGAAAAGAAAAGCACAACAACTTTGTCCGGATTTTCATTTTTGGGACTATGGCAACCCTATCCGCAGGTCTCCGGAAGATGCTATCTTATCAGGATGTCCATTCCACACAATATAGGAATCAGGCTTTTAGTGTTGTGGTAGCTACTCTTTGGAATGCTCTCCCCTTAATAATTAGCCAGGCGCTCTCTCTGTTCATCTTTTCAGCACCTGCTGAAGAACTCTGAGCCTTCATCCCTTGGGGATTCCCCAGCTGGTTACTTCTACCCTTCCTCTGTGTCTGCAACCCGTCCATGACAACATACATTAAACCCCAAGGCAGCCCATCTCCCAGAAACAGCTGTGACACTTTCACCTTTGGAGTAGCATTCCACTGGCAGGATGAGTTCTAATTGTACTTTGGGCTAGTTGTGTGTGTGTGTGTGTGTGTGCCATTGTTACCTGCCATGAGTCACTGGGAAGGCGTGGGAGAGAAATGGAAACAAATATGTCCAAATATTAAAGGTTTTGGAACCTCATATGCATATTAATTGTTATATGCTTGTGCAGGTGTTAGTCAGCTTGTCAGATCTGGCACCCGAGCAAAGGAGCTGTCAATCTGCAAGCCTAATTTGGAGATATGCATCAGCATATGAGGCACAGGTCTGGGGCAGGCCCAGCAACTAACAGCCACAATATGCCAGAGCTGGAAAGGCACTGGTGCTGTGCGAATGTGAAATGTGTAAGGGCTGGATCCACGCAAAAGTGAGTCACATTGAATTCCCATGGAACTCCAGTCAGTGACAACCTGTTTTGTGGGACAGATCCAGTCACATACTGGAAATGCGGGTGTGTGCGATTGAAGTGGGTTGATGCACTTTGGAAGCCGCTCTTTCAAAACAGACTTGTTGCAGTGACAACGAAGTGTCAGGTAACGACTGACCGGGGATGGCAAACTTCCCCAAAAAACAAAGCAGCCCATAGTCATGACTTAACTTTTAACTTTGATTTCAGTGGGGCAGCAGTACCAGATTGGTCACCTTTCAAGCAGAGTTGCCTCCTCTGCCACAAAAAGGGGCCTTACACTATAGGTAAGGTAAAGGGGACCCCTGACCATTAGGTCCAGTCGTGGCCGACTGGGGTTGCGGCACTCATCTCGCTTTATTGGCCGAGGGAGCCGGCGTACAGCTTCCGGGTCATGTGGCCAGCATGACTAAGCCGCTTCTGGCGAACCAGAGCAGCGCACGGAAACACCGTTTACCTTCCTGCTGGAGCGGTACCTATTTATCTACTTGCACTTTGACGTGCTTTTGAACTGGTAGGTTGGCAGGACCAAGCAACGCGAGCTCACCCCATGGTGGGGATTCGAACCGCCGACCTTCTGATTGGCAAGTCCTAGGCTCTGTGGTTTAACCCACAGCGCCACCCGCATCCCACTATAAACTATAAGCCTGCCTAAAATGAACGCAGGCCCTTTTAAAACAGTTTGCTGGTTCCTGTGAACTTGATTCGGGATTAAACTCAAGCAGCAGGGTCTTCTTTGCCCTCTGCAGAAAGGAAGACAGTTGACAGTGAAACCAAGCGTATCTCCACTGAAGCTGCAAAATGGGGAGCTGAATGAGGCCATCTGAAGGGCTTCTACATACTTTCCACAGCATACGGTGCGAATTCCTCTTGCACCACCTAGTGGTGAAAATGCAAAATTGAGTTTTTAATTCGTGGTCCGGATGAATTTTGTCCTCTCTTTCTCCTCCGCCACCAACCTCCCCCCACAAAGCAGGAAATGTATCAATCTCATGTTTTCTCTAACCATGAAAACAGCCACCATTGCCAGATGCACGAAGCCTTTTCAACAGCTGCCCAGACATATTAAAACAACGGAGAGGGGAAGGAATATTGCTGTGTGTGTGTGTTTTAAAAGAAGAATGCCTTAAAAAAATAAAATAAAAGTTCTACGGGAAGGTGAGGCAGAGAAGAAACAGCAAGAGCTGTATGTTTGTCGCTACTTATCTTTCATGGTCACTGGGCTTGCAGTTAGATAATTGCCTCTTGATAATTGCTCAACGCTAGATAAGAGCTGAAGTAAGGCAGTTGGTTTTATCGGCCTTAACATAAGATCCGTCAAGCAGAAGATTAAAGGGGAGGCCCATTGGCAATGGAACCCATGGTAAAGTACACAAATTGCCTATTGCTAATTAGTCCCCACTTTGCATCATGGCTGCAGCTCTACTTGGGGGGGGGGGGGACAGGATGCCACAAAACTGCAGATCTGTTTGCACAAATCAGCAGAATCTAGCTGCAATGCTTTTCCTAGACTGTTCCTCTCCCAATGGTTTTTTTTTTTTTGGAGGGGGGGAGATTTGTTGGAAATACTTTTCATTATGCATGCTTGTACCTGCATGTAGGAAAAGTAGCTCATCAGGGACATCTAGGCTGGCCCGTGGTCTGCTTTGGTAAGAGGAGGGAGTTCATTAGCTAAGGAAGCAGTCAAAAAGATTTCTCAAAGTGGCCTGCTTCTGCAAACACTTTGCCTCCTGTTGCGAGTATAAAAGTTGGCATTGCCCTGTGTGTCACAGACACCGGCTGGATGCAGAGGAGTGGGGGGGGGGCACCAGCTGGGGAACCCCCAGGGGAAGAAGGCTCAGAGCCAGGAGACTGGTGGTGGGATGACAATCTGTAGTCAGAGGGTGAAGAGAGAGAAGACCGGGAACAGGAGGGGTCGGAAACAGAAGAGGCAACAGGGTTTGGTGAGCAGGAAGAGCCTGCGGCAGAGAGCAGTCCAGACATCAAGGCAGAAGCGGAGGCTGGAGGGGAGTGGGGCCAGGAGACAGAGGCAGGTTGCTGAAGAAGCCAGGGAGTCTCCCTTTTCTGCTGCAACCAGCTTCCTTCCCACCAGTCTCCTAAGAACAGACAGAGAGATGAAAAGGGCAGAGCAGAGGAGGATTGCACATAGATGCACTTTGTGACTGCTTGGGAAAGATTCTGGAGAGCAGGGGAAGGCAGTGACCTTCATTCGTCACAACTGCCTTGTTGCAGCAAGACCTACTGAAGAGCTGCTGGGATCGCTAGTCTTGGTTTCTTGAAGAATGCGTTAACTTCACCGACACCATGCTTTGCTTTGATTCCTGGCCTATGCTTGACTCCACCTCCTGACACTGTGGCTCCACTCAAAGGCCAAGCGCATGGCTTCTTGCCATGCTGCCGTTTCAGCCTTAGCTCTGCACATTCCACGGCTGCAGTAGTGGAACACAGGAATGTAAGAAGTGGATTTATACGGCCAGACCCCTGGGCATCTAAGTTCAGGGATGTCTACTCTAGGTGGTCTAGCCATGACTCACCATGGTCTCAAAACAGAGGGTGTTGCTATTCTCACCTGGGATTCCATCGCATGCCTGCTTATTATAGTCAGTCGGGAAGCTTCATGCAACAGACCCGCTTTCTCAAAAGAGCAGACTTCTTGCTGTAAGGGAAGTGATGGGGAAAACACACTGGGAAGTGTGCAGGGATTCTTGCTTTGATGCAGCAGCATCTAACCTCCCTGCAATGGATCAGAATGAATGCTCATTAAATAGCCAATATCAACTAATCTCCCTGCAAGCGGATCAGGGTGAATGCTCAATCAATAGCCAATGACAACTAAATCTCACTGCAAACAAATCAGGGTCTGCTCAGTAAGCAGATCACCCTGAAGGGCCCAGAGAGTGAATACCTTCCCCAGCTCTAACTACAGAGGCTGAAGGTAGACCTGTTGCACGCAAGGCACTTTGCTCCCTTATAGCCTTTCCCTTAAAAGCCGATGAGCATAGAAATTCACATGAACTATCTTTGTTTCTATTTAGTGACCTTAGCTTTACATCTGTGCCCAAATCAGGAAGCTCCCTTCTTTGTGGAGTCAAGGAGAGAGCAAGTCCGACAGCTAAAATTAAAAATTACAGTAAAACTCCATGACCAGATTCCTTAGCCTTCAAATAGCAGGACGAACAAGCAGAAACTCAGCATGCCAGGAAAAAAAACCACAGTAGGGTGTTAAGTCTCACTGAACTCAGTAGGGCTTGCTTCTAAGAAAACATGCACAAGATCACTTATTATGCTACAGGACTGTTGTGCCGTTTCCAGATTCAGTTTTCAAATCTACCTACAGATAGCCTGTTGGGTCACTCAGAACAGATCTCCTACGTATGTACATATAATCGTTGGATTAGCTGCTTTAGCAATATGGTTGTGGTCCTATTGCTAAGCTCACTTGGTTGGGAATAAGTTCCGCCAAACTAAATGGGATTTAATTCTGAACATACATGCGCAAGGTTGGAGCTTTACATTTAAATGTTGCGGTGCTGAACATATTTGGGCCGCAATCCTCAGCCTGGGAATTTCAATTGCATTCGGCGGGCCTCACTTTTGAGTTAACGTGGGCTGCATTTGCCTCTTATGTATTCTCTTCAGGCCTGGCAGTTAAAAAAAATAATAGCACGACAGGTTATAAAAGTTCTGTTTACCTATTGTAGAAAAGGTATAGTATCCATAAAGGATTCTAAAAGGAAACATTTGGTTTATTCCCTTGCACTTGAGTCATTTATGATACGTAGCCAAAGAGACTCAAGTTTATTGACCTAGTTCATTAAGTACTCAGACAGAAATAATAATAAACTCAAAACTCCAGCACGAACTAGACAAGGCATGCTTGGGACATGTTTCGCATGAGGCCTGGAGAACAATAGTCATAAGCCAAATGATGTACCACTTTCTCAAAAAAGGTACCACTTCACCGGGTTAGCGTGGACCTTTTGACAGGGAGATTAAACAGATAGCTAAAAATAAGAGAGACGGTTTCTGTAAAACTGACGAGACGAAAGGGCAGGGGGAACCTGCAGACAGTTGCTATCCATACAAGCAGGGGAACACTTGTGTGACAGTTGGCTCGAGTGCATCAGATGGAAGACACCAAGCCCAGGAAGGTCACCGTACTCCGTACATAAAGCGGGGCTGAGAGAAAATCCTTCTTCTTAAAGGGGGTGGAGGGAGAAAAAGAAGGGAGACACCAGGGTTCAAACAAAGTTTTATGAGGACAGCTAAAGTGCACACAGCTTGTAAAAGGCCTAAAAATGACAACAAGCTGTAGCTTGATACGGAGTCATCTCCTAAAAGTATATTATAAGGATACACTGTAGAGTTTATGAGATGGTTAACATTGCCAACAGGTGACTGAATAGCTTTTCATAGGGCTATCAGAGGAGAATACTTTCTCTACAAAGCAGAGGGGAGAGAAGTACAGCGCTTAGACTTCTTCCTGTCTTCCGGCAAACGCGACCCTCTGGTAGAAATGTCCCATGGCAGGGTTAAGGGCCACCATGTCAAAGAATAAAAAGTAGAGGGGAAGATACTGGAAGTGTCCTTTAAAACCTTCCATTTGAACAAATTGTTCCACCCACATGGACAAATCACATGGAGGATTTTCAAGAGGGTCAGCTTTGGCAAATTAAAACAGGAGCAAGATCTGCCCTGGCTGAACTTTGCGATCTGCTGTTGCATCATGTCCGGCCTCAGTTATCAACCATGTTTCCAGGTGTGGGTTTGGGCCCCCAGTGGTGGTGCAGTTTACTTATTGCATGCATCTCCCCAGTTTTGCTGCATTTTAATATACGCCCGTTTGTAAAACCGAACCCTCTTTCTATCGGGATAATCTTAAAGAGCGCAAAGCAGCATTGACTGCTACACCAGAGCCCTGAAATGGTTTGTTTGCATCAGAACGCTTTAAGCTAAACTAAACCCCAACGTGTTTGCCACATATACAGAGGAGGCAGAAGATGATGCACTGTGGTATAATGAGACAGCATGAAGCAAAGGCTGATGCTGTTGCAGAAAAACAAAATGAAGGGATCTGGGAAGAGAGATGTTCTGTTCCCACGGTTGGAGGCAGCGTGTATCTTCATGTTGGCATCTGCTTGGCCACTATGAGAATAGGATGATGGATGAGGTGGGCCTTTGTTTTGATGCAGGAAGAAGAAGAAGAAGAAGAAGAAGAAGAAGAAGAAGAAGAAGAAGAAGAAGAAGAAGAAGAAGAAGAGGAGGAGGAGGAGGAGGAGGAGGAGGAGGAGGAGTTTGGATTTGATATCCCACTTTATCACTACCCGAAGGAGTCTCAAAGCGACTAACATTCTCCTTTCCCTTCCTCCCCAAGTGAGTGGGGCTGAGAGACTTCAAAGAAGTGTGACTAGCCCAAGGTCACCCAGCAGCTGCATGCGGAGGAGCGGGGACGTGAACCCGGTTCCCCAGATTACGAGTCTACCGCTCTTAACCACTACACCACACTGGCTCTCTTATGTTCTAACGACAAGCCAGGAAATTAATGACCTGAATGTAATCCTGAATTTTAATCTGCTAAGCAAGAGCAGCAGATTGAAACCAAACTTACTTTTGTTTAGAGCAGCCAACAGTTGGATGACTATTTGAGAAGACAGTATTTTTATTCCCCCATATCCTAGTGGCCATTGGCAAGTGGTGTAAAGTAGCCACAAAAGAATTCATGACTAGTATGAGATGGGAGTCAAGGACTTGCCAGCTCATTATCTCTCTTTTAAAAAGTGCTGCACCCATCTCTCAAATACCTGCCCACAATGTTAGGAGTTTCTTTTTCAGGAATGCCCCATAGATTTGGGTTTATTGTTTTCTAAAATGACAAGATCTGCTTTTGTTGTTTTTAAAGATTTTTGTGGATGATTCAATTGCTTTCAGAAAGAGGGTTTTGTGTTTTATCCTATTTTTTATTTTGTATACAACTTTGATGGTCTCTAGCCGCGAAGCAGTTTATAAATCTGGCAAATGTAATAACTTAAAAGATATTCAGAGCAGAAGCAAAGGGGTCCTAGGCCTGTGATTCTGACATCCCGTTACTGCGTATGAAACTGCGTTACACACCAGTGTTTAGAATCTGAACCCAAGTAAAAACGAAACACCCCAGAAACTTAGGAACAGAGCAGTTGTGTCCATGCGTGTAAACACAAGCCATAACCTTTGCAATACTTTATTCTGAAGTGGAAGAAAACAGGCTGGGGAAACCTCTGCACAAAACAGCGTTCACCGGATTTTGAAGTGTGCACATCTGCTCTGAGCCCTGTCCGAACGGTCAAATGTGCTAGCTCTTTCTTTTTCTTCTTCTTTTTTTGCTGATCATGGCATTTTCCTTTCCTAGACTAATTGGAGGGTTTTATATCTATATATATATAATTAAGCCCCAAAACTCAGAGGACTACTATTCTAGCCGGCTTGGTTTCTACCAAGCTATAAAAACCTACTGAAAGCTAGGGGATTATTCCTCAGCCAACACAGCTCTTTACAAAAACCTTCTTCACACTGTTAGGGCCCTCCAGATAAGCTTGCAAAGGGTTTTATGGAGGTCTCTTTATAGTTTAAAGGCTGGGTAGTACACAGTTGGGAACTGCTAAACTAAGTCACACCATTGGTCCACCCGGTTCAGTGTCAAAGACACTGGCTGGCAGCAGCTCTCCAGGTAGTTTCAGACAAGCTTCTCTCCCCGCCCTACCTGCAGATGCTGGGGACTAAACCCAGGACTATTTGCAGGGTATCTTCAGGAGAAGACAAGGCTAAAAAGTAAATCCTACACAGATCTGGAGTCCCTGGAGCCTTGTATGCCTCCTCCTTGCAACACCTGCAGCCCAGCTGGTGCAAACGTCTTGCTCTGCTTTCCCTTGGACCACATCAGCGAGGTCGAAAGGGGGGTCCTGTTGTCTGGGCAGCTCAGGACCTCCATCCACACTGCCCAGGCTTGCAGCCCAGAAAGGTTTCTTTGGTGCTGCTAACTTTAGAGGGTAGTTGTAAAAAGTAGTTTGAACAGTTGAAAGCACACCATGCAAGCACCAATATCGCCACCTAAAAGGTAGCCTTTCATGGGGCCTGCAAGGGAAACTCTTTACGCTGCTATCATTACTTAAGTCTTACCTTTATTTGCATCAGGGGAAATCGTAGCCATCCATTCATTTTGTACTCTGGCAGGTTTATCTGGAATGCCAGAAAGACAGTTTATGATTATCTCATCAGTATCCGGCACTATGAAAACAATGCCACTGAGTCCAGCCATCAAGGCTGCTATTATTGCTTTGCATAAGACTAGGGCTAAATCGGAAACAGACTAAACAGTATTGCTTTGTATCCAGAGGAAACCCTTCCATAACCAACAAGCATCTTCTCAGTGCAATAGTACTAATTTGTATCCAGACTTCCTCTTAAGAATGTGGTACCTGGCCTTATGCTTGTCCCCCTCAAAGTTCTGCCCATTTCCCAGGCCTCTCTACTGCCTTCTCCAAATCGGTTTTCCTGTTTGCCTGAGTGAAGTCCTGTAGAGTGTAGATAACACAAAACATCCATGTCGTACCAGGAAGTGCTGTTTGAACATCTTAGCAATGTCTTCTCAAAGCCGTCGAGCTTCCGGTGGGTCATGCATACTCGGAGCAGTACAACTTGTGTGCCATATCCCTGTTTCAGTAGAAAACCCAAATTGCACTCGCTTTGAGGATCCAATTAAAAGTATGTGAATTATCTTGCAATCACATTCATTTTAAACAGCTTAATGCTCAAAGCAGGAAGACAACTTGAAAGGGCACCATCTAAAACAAGCGTGTTTATGGAAGAAAAAAACTGGCAAACTCTTGCCTGGCCCCTTTAATTTTGATGGGGTTACCCTGGGTTATTATCAGAAGTTGAAAGGTCCCGAAGCTTTTGTTTTGAACCCACAGGTGTTCTTTGTAGGGCCTATTTTTTAATAAAGAGTCTTATTTGTTTTTTTAAATTAGCTCATATTGTGAGTTACCACATCTGTGCTATGTGGTAATGAAACCCAGGGGGAGGTCACAGCAGGAGGGGGGCTTTAGCAGGCAGAAAACATCTGAATATCGCTTTCGATATTCACTTGCAGCTTCTTGCATTTTATTAAGCAAAGAAACTTACACTGTGCTCAACTGTGGCACCCAGGAAAAATGTATTTCTATAAAAATAACACAAGCCTAGCTCTAAAGAAGCATTCTCTCTGCTTGGTAAGTTTGGGGCTACCTAGCAGGCCATCGGCAAGCCAGTCTCCACCTTTAAAGATCTTTGCACAACTTATACGACATCATTAAAAAAATGTGCATGTTTTATTTCACAGCATGCTGGCCTTGAACACTGTGATGTTGTCATGCTCCTTGGTAACCGAATGGCTCCATGTTGAAAGTTGCGGGGAAGTGACCTAGTTTTACAGGCCACACAACTGCCCATTTCTAGAGGATAAAAGCTGTATGGGACTGCACCTGTAGCAAAGTTGTACATAGGGCAGGTTCGACATTCAAGTTTAGAAATACAAGAGACCTCTCTCCTTTCATCTGCTTCCCAAGCTAAATCCCAAGTAGATTTAACCTTCAGGAGTCTCCTTGGCTGGAAGTGCAGGTCATCCAAAAAAGGGCTGAAACTCCAGACAACAGTTGCTTCGGCGCGTAAAACGCTGATGACTAAATATTTAGGAACTATCCCATTAAGAGATCAAAGCAAGCACTTAAAAGCGGAGTCAGCTGACCGTCCCTCAGCTAAAAGGACAGCTGCGGCAGAGAACTGCTAAGAGCTCAGAATTTCCATAAAGGTTGCATTGATGCATTACAGCTTTGGGGTAACAAATGGGCACCGGGAGGGGGTTGCACAGCCTCAATCGCATGCCGAAACGTCCCTCTCCGGAGATAGCTCACTTTTACAGAAAGCAGAACGTTTCAAGAAGGCTTGCTTGTGTGTGTGTCTAAGTCTCCAAACAAAAGCTTCCCTGTTTTTCAAAACCAAGGGAGCTTTCCGAGTCCCAGTGGCATGGCAGCAACTGCCACCACCTGGAAGTCATCTTCAAGCCTGTGCTGGTAATTGGAGCTGCAGTGCCGTTTCCTCGGGGAGGAAAGTCAGGCTTGGATAGGCCAAGGTTATATGTACTGCTGGCCGGGGTGGTGGCTGGCTCGGGCTTCAGCTATCCTCCTTCCAAATTAGTTGCTTTCCGGAGCCCTAACCCCAATGCTGTGCATCTGTGCCTTTGCTCCTCCTATTCACAATTTCCTTAAGGCCTAGGGCTGATGCCCAAGAGTTTGGTTTCAAAGGCAGACGCTCTTACTGAGTTGCCTACCTGAGCAAAACAGGAATCTGTTCCAATTGGAACCTCTTAAAAATATGGACACTCAATCCATAGCTAGGCCTTGCCACCATTTAATTGATCACCCACTGAATCTCATAATTTCATAACACAAGGTTTCTAGAGTCCTACCTCTGTGTACATGACTACTGTGGTACCTCGGGTTACATACGCTTCAGGTTACATACGTTTCAGGTTACAGACTCCGCTAACCCAGAAATAGTGCTTCAGGTTAAGAACTTTGCTTCAGGATGAGAACAGAAATCATGCTCTGGCGGCGCGGTGGCAGCGGGAGGCCCCATTAGCTAAAGTGGTGCTTCAGGTTAAGAGCAGTTTCAGGTTAAGTACGGACCTCCGGAACAAATTAAGTACTTAGCCCGAGGTACCACTGTATTTGAGGCTGGTTTGACTGCAGAAATGGGACAACGATAAAGAGAAATCATCCCTGTGATATTTATACTTTTTAAACCCAAATGTGTGCATTTTCGTACTGACTCTCCCCCCCCCCCCCCCCGGCAATTTGAATATCTGAGATTTTCTTTTCTGGAAGAAGAAAAAAAGACACTAGACTCTCCTCCCCCTTTCCCATTGGGCATTTTATTTTATATATCATTTGCATTAGGTAATCAACTGAAACACTTCAACAACAGAAAGCTCTCAGCAAAGTACGGGGGGGGGGGGGGAGGAATGGAGCAATTATCTCAAACAGATGTGACAAAACGGTTTTAGATTTGGGAGTATTGCACAACCGAAATCAGCACGTGAAGAGGAAGGAAAACGAGAGAGGGGGGCGAGCATCTTCTAACATGGATTGTGAGGGGGGAAAGGCACCATTTAGCTGTGTGTATTAAAAAAATAATGAGGCACAATCCAAGTTCTCAATATTACATTCGACACTGCTTCTGAAATGCTCGAACTAACACAGAAGCTACGGCTTCCATTTTCTAAAATTTCGGTACGAGGGGAAAAACAAGCATCTAAACAGATTTTTGAAAGCAAACCTGCTATTTAAAAAAAAAAAATCTTTACAAGGGTTTCAGTTTATAAATAGGTGCCACAAAAGTTTACATAGCTACATGGTCTTAAAATAGGATATATTCTGGCAGCTGATCGTAGATTACACACTTTTCCCCCTCAAAATCTCTTTCTGGTCTGATCTCTAGGACTCACAAAATGATCCACCTTTTAAGAGCTAAATTGGCAGTGCGTGAGACAGGCTTTTCAGCATGCTTTCTCTGCAGCATAGTTTAGGCACCATATTTTCTTTATACAAAACACTTCTAATGCCACATGATGTATTCCGCCCCACCCCCTTCCGATTAAAAAGCCACAACTTGATCTGCTGTTCTGGCTGCAATCCTATGCATACTTACTTGGAAGCAAATCTCACGGAAATCAGTAAGGCTTTGTTGCCAAGGGCATGGATACAGGACCAGAAGGTTTTAAACACAGGCAAATGTTTAGGATGGGAATGACGTGGCAGCTGCCTGTATTCAGAAATGTAAAGTGTCTCGGCAGCAATACAGATTCGGAAATAGACCGCTTTTCCAGAAACCATCGCTTAAGTCTCTAAGAATGTACAGTGTTTGAACAAGTCCGTGAATGAACACATTTGTATATTTTGAAGCACTTGCTCGCAAAAATATTCTATGTATAAAGCTTTGCTTCAGACCACATGGCTCTGCACGTTAAAGGTTTCCAAAAAGGTACCAATAATTAGAATCTGCTACAAATACTGTTCAGCTCTTCAATTTGCACGCTTTCGTAAGTGAATTTGCAGGCTGCAGATTCTAGAAGAACAAAATTCAGTGAATTCAGGAGGGAGGGAGCATCTCGCATTTGTAAGGAAGAAATGTCAGATTTCTAATCCACCTTCCAGAGCCTAGCTGTTCATAATTTTTTATACAAAACAAAAACAAAGGGCCCCAAACAATCCTCTAAGAGCAGTAACAAATAAAATTAATGAACCGGCGCATCAAGCACACATGGATTGAAATAAAGTCTTACAAGTTATTTTAAAAGCCAGTATCAATATGGCCATGCATATTTCCCTGGAGAGGGCATTCTGAATCCAAGAGTCACCACTAACAAGGCCCTGTCTCTGGTACCTGCAATTAAATAACTGTAATGGTGAGCCAGACAGCAGAGCCTCCGAAGCTGATCTTAACACCTTGGTAGGCTCATATGGGTGCAAGCGGTCATTCAGATATACTACTGGGGTCCAGTTTAAGGACTGCAAAGGTTAAAAGCTGCACATTAAACTGGACCCAGAAATGAATAGGATATACTTAGGGTGCCTGACCTGCCAAACCATGACTAAAACAGTTTCACTTGCAGAGTAGACAAACACTCATAGACCAGTGCCACAATGCAACCTCTCCATACTTGCGTCCCAATTCCACAGTGCTTGCATGTATAGATCTCCCATTTAAATTCAACACAGCAAGGCAAGCACACAATTATCCACGTAAATAGCACTGCCCTTTCCTGTATGGATGTGGACTCTCATACAATAATTTGTAATGATCCAATAGCTCAAGGAAATACTATCATAATCAGGAATCTTATGGCAGATATAGAAACCCATCTAGAATTCCAGGTTTCACCAAACAGGTATAAACAAGCAAGGAGAAACACAGTCCCTCGCTACCTAGTGATTTGTAAATGAATTCCGCAAGACTTATTCCAATGTTCCTAACTGTACTTTTCAATGCATGCATCAAAATATTTCAGTGAACTTAAATCTACAGGCAACTGTCACCAGGGATTGTGGGCTACAATTTGAAAAAATATATTTTATTCAACAGCCAATGCAAGTTTATTTCTGGTTGACAATTAAACTGGGAAAATAAGTTCCCCATGGGGGGGCAGGGCGGGAATTAGTCACAATAGTCCTGGCATATACTATTGGGCTTGGAAACTCTGGCATACATTTTTCTGGTCAAAACACTCCTCTCCACCCCTTTCCAACATTTTACGTTCAGATCCAAACATTTTAAACAGCTCTCCCCCCATAGTGGTATATTCATGGCTCTGTGTCGAGAAAACAATGGGCAAGATCCATCACCTGTTAATATGCTGTGCAATTTTTTCTATGACAGCAGCCCCTTTATAGGATGCTACTCTGGAGGGCTCCTGACCTTGAGAAGAGCTTTTTCAGGGGGGCGCCTCTTAAAGAGCAGGGGAACTCAAAACAGAAATGATTCCTGATCTCCAATCTCACAACAAACCATGGTTTACAAACAGCCATCAAAATCAGGAGCCGAAAACACGGTTTCAAACTGGTTTGCAAACCTTGCCTGCAGAACAATGTTCCAACAAGCCATCATGGCTTGTCAGCAACACAAAATCACTGTCTGGGTTGGGATGAGGTTTCACACTCTAAACCATGGTTTGGGAGGTTATCCAGGGATTTGCAGGGAAAAGATGGGAAGAGAAACCATGGCTTGCCTTTATGTCTGAAGGACCTGCCATGTTTGAGCAGGGCAGCCACTCATACTTGATTACGTTCCAGCCAATTTTATAAGCACTGCAAATGAGAACGCAATCCATATAACCATGCTAGTCGTAATGGTTAGCTTTGAAACTTTGAGAAACAAGGTTTCAAAGTATTTGGAACTATCTGAAAAATTGGGTGGGAAGAAACTATTTAAGGAACAGCAGAAAAGTAAACCATGATAGCTAAGTCCAGAGTATTTTAGTCCTGAGTGAACAAGACCCCAGAGACCTAAGCTCTGAACTTCCTCCCTCTTACCCCTGAAAGTCAGATAATGAACCCCCAAAGCTTCTCCTTGCAGCTGTTGAACCAGAAACTGGATTTTAGTTTTTGCACTTGCAAAGCAGATCTTATACATGCAGAACATAAAAACCGCCATAGGTAAACTATTCGTTTCTAAACTTTTAAATACTGTCCATATGAGCAGACGGTATGAGTCACATTTTCAGGGTCTCTTTGCAAAGGGAGTTTTAAAGCATTTAGATGCCTGCCTTTCCCTTTGTAAGCACCTTTATTCGGTGCTCTCCTTAAAAGTAGTTTGCCGCCGCTTCATGAATAAAGTATATATTATGGAAGAGAGCGCAGGGAGGATGCACATTATAAATTTCTGCCAATATTTTCAAAATTGCCTACCTCTCAGTTCTGCAACATCTTACACAACTAGGGAGAAGAACCAAAACGTCATGAGAAATGTTATCTTCCCCAACTAGAGTGGAGCATGGCGATGCCAAACGCAACTCAAGAAATTTCATTTATGACTTAGGGTAACTTAAGCTAAGCCGTCCACAATTGCTCAAGCTTAAGAGGAGCACATGGGAAACCAACACTTTCTACTTTTATTATCTACCCGTCAACTATTTTTCGCTTACTACGCTGCCAGTGTGGTCTTAGACATGGTTATTCAGAAGCCCCGCCGGGTTCATTAGCGTTTTACCCTCAGATTACTGTACACTGGACAGCCGGAATATCGAAAATAAACCTTAACTACCAAAGCCGTTTCTACAGGCTGCCTAAATATCTTAACACCTAATTAATATAAATGCACCTCTTGTTTTGAGGACATGTCAACACAGTGGATATAGTATCGGGAATTGTAACCAGCCTACCTCGTGAAGGCTGTACCGCAGCTCTGAAGGGTCCAAATGGCAGCTTTGCTAATTGTTTGCACAATCATACTTTCAGTCAACTTGGTGGCACTATGCTACATCGCCCTTGGTTTTTGAGGCACTCAGACTCTCTTCCTAACACGTGAGAATGGAATCAACAGGCCCACTAACAAATCAATCAGCCTGGACAATCATGATTCTAGTTGTGCTCTGAGCATCAGCACCTGACATTGAACACGCTGCTGCAAGTAGCAAATTGGTCTAATGACAGTTTGTTTTGTTTTTGTTTTTTCTGCGTCTCGTTCAGTTGAACCAACATGGCTATGAAAACATTCTGGCTCATGGTCATACATTGGGGGAAAATTAACAAAGAACACTACGAATGACTGCTGACTAAAAAGAAGAAACTGCCTAGGAAGGCGGTGCTATTTTTGTATCTTTAAGAACAAGGCAAAAGGAAGAAGAAGAAGAGCAAATTAAAAGCTTTCCTTAATATACTCATTACCCTTTTGTAACAGGATCCCGTTTTTGGCATCAAAACATTCAGTTTACAGACAGCTAACTACTTTGTGTTCGTATAGCGGACCATTTTGGTAACGTTCTTCTATCAATACATCTATGCTGCACTTTGACATCCTATAGAATATGACACTCAAAGTCTGGATTTAAATGAACTAAAAAAAAAAAAAAACCTGCAAACTTTAATATATATATATATTTAAAAAACAAAAACAAAACATAAACCTTCCAGTAAAAACAAATGCAGCTAGGGAATTTGAAGAACTGCAGTTTTTCTAGAATTTTGTTAAAATGGAGCTTCCTAGTATACAACCAACTGCTAAACAACCTCGTGTATAGAAGTTACTATAAGGTGCTAATCATGGCAAATGCACATTTACTGAAGTAACATAAAGCAGTGCCCTGAACACATTGACGTCAATTTCTGTGTATCTCTTTTGGCCAGGCCACAGGCATCCGTTTTCCTTTTCCTTTTAAGCATGATAAAAGGATGCAGATTAAGGAGGGTGTTTCTTTCTCTTTTTTTTGCAAAGGGGGCTCCTGGACAGACACACTGTGTATTTAAAGTTGTTGAGGTCACTGAAGTGCATTTCAGCGATGTCCAAGAGTTAACTCAAAACTGGAATTTGAATGGCAGGTGGGATGCTTCTACTTCACATACGGCAAAACTGGTGCAAAAATGTGTTAAACTAGTTGTCCGTAACCTTTTGGTCCAAATACATAAAATATGCATTATTTACAGCATTTTATTCCTTTTTTTTCCAAATGCAATGCTTTAAAACACATTATAAAGCACCTTAGTAAAAATATTCTACAGGTAAAAGTATCTAAATAGGAAACCCCTAACCATACCACAGCTCACTAGTTGAGTCATAATATGGAGTCACCAGTAGTTCTTTAAAGTACAAAGAATCTATGGAACAAGGATACAGAATTCACTATTTGTTTTATATTGTTGTGCAGGCAAAGGCCAGCTTCTGAAGAGGTGTTTTCCCAACATTAGTTGGAAGTGCAGAGGATATTAAAGAAACACTGCCTTGGTTTTAGGCGTTCTGACAAGATCACTATGGAATTTGAATTTTCAAACACACTGATGATCAATTTAGCTCTTTAAAATGAAAACCCCACACTGATAAAATATGGGCAAGTCCAGCTGCAGCATTTCTCAGCAGAACATGATTGAACATGATTCATGTGATATGAATTCACAAGAACAAAGCACAGATGTCAGCCGGTTATTAACATTATTCATAAACGTATACAACCCAAATTTCCATGTTGAAGCTAGGGAACCAACAGCTTCCTCTTCCCAGGAGGTTAACTAAAATAAGCTGTTCTATGAATCAAAAAGAGCGGAAAGAGAGGCCTTTCATCTTTATCGTTTCAGCAACATAATTGGTAAGTGGTTAGTTTCTGTAAATGTGTATGCAGGCTTCTGCAGGAGTTGAAGAGCAGCCTTCTTTGAGATTAAACTGAAGTTTATACTTTTGGATTACCAACGTATCTGGTCAGCAGCCATCTTCTTTGAGGAAACCACAATTCATTTTACTGAGCTCAAGGACTGAGGTGCCTCAGTCGGTGCATCAGCAATCTACAAGTTGGGGCTGAAAATAAGAATGTGGCCCAAAGGTTTAGTCCCTAGCCTAAAAAGATGCATCGTCCTTAGTTCGATTTAGGGTAAATCTTTTCATAGAAAAAGTTTTGTGCCAGAATGTACAACTCTCCATCTTTTTCCCGGACGGCGTGTGCTCTGACAAACTGAAACTGCTCCAGTGCAAATTCGTAGAACTCATTCTCCATTTTCCATATTTCAGACTGCTGCAGCTTTGCAATGGTTTCTTTTGTGGGGAGTTTCTTTTCTGTTGTCTTCCTAAGATGAGACTTCTTGCCTAAAAGCAAAACGTAGAAAGTCATAACTTCACTTTGACTCATAGCTTGAATGCTCCCAGAGGAGCAGAAACATAGACCGGGAAAAGTTTGTGTGTCTCTGAGCAGGGTATTATTTCATCAGCAGGTTGCTAAATGGGTACATAAAGTGACAGAACTTGGGCCAAGATTTATTAAGCCTCCGGGACTGAGAAACTGGAAGCTCTGACATTAAACATGAATGCATTTGCATTAGTGTGCTCTCTCAGCGCACATTCCTCCCGCTGTTTAAAGAGCTTAATTATTAAAACCATAAAGAGGAAGTGTTTGCATTGGGAACTGCATTTCCTCACATCACATCCATTTAAGATATCTGTTTCAATCATGATTAATGCTTCTTTGGAAATTCAGTACGATCGACAATAAAGTTAGTAAAAAAAAAAAAAAATACTTCACAACAACCAGGCAGACAATTTGTTTCACCAAATTCACAGCAACCGCTCACATGATGCCATCAACAATTTTCATTTAAAGGCAAGGTGGTGAGTGAGTCATCCTGAATATCTGTTGTGGGAATGTGCTATTTGCATTCTATGCTGCAATGTGTTATATGCATTATATGCTTACAGTACTAATATACCTCTTATTGCTATCAAAGCCAGTTCTCAAGGTTCCAACAAACGGGGACAGTCAATGTATATGGTGGGACTACATGTTTCACCACCCCTGACTACGCTGACTGGGGGCGATGGAACTGTAGCCCAATAACACCTGCACATGGGCTACCCTTGAACTACAGCATAACCAAGAAACAGAATCCAGAAATAGAGGAGCAGGCTTCATTCTCAATGTCTCTTAATCCTTGGGGGGGATAGAAAACAGTTCCATTCCTATTCTTCCTTTGCATTAGACGGCAGCCCCAAGAGTCTGCATACCTATACCGAGTCAAGCTGCAAACCACAATGAGCTTACCGAAGCAGGCAGGTTATGCGACATGAACAAGAGTAGAGTCTTATCGCTATTCATTCAAATTTTACTTGAATCAATCCGGTCTGATCCCATGTTCTTTGTGGACTTTGCCTACACTGCTCAGCTTCCTTATGTCAGCCTGGCAGCCCTCTTCCTTCTTTCCAGCAACTTGCACAACTATTCTCACACTGAATCACTACAGACATTAGGAAGAACCTAAGCAAGAGCTGTTTGACTGGAAGCTGGTGGACCCACCCTCCTTGGAGGTTCTGAAACAGAAGTTGGATAGTCATCTGTCAGAGATTCTTTTGTTGTAATTCCTGCACTGCAGGCGGTTGGGCTAGCCAGATGAGCCTTGTGGTCCCTTTCCAACTGTACCATTTATGATTCTATGGCCCCGTGACATTGGCTGGTATTTAAAGCCCCATAAGGACCTGGGAGTGCAGTTCGTACTGCATGTAGCTTCTCACTCATAGGCAGAGAGGAGCCTAGTGGATAATACAGCCGTGTACTTGATGCAGAGTATCCAAAATAGGAAACTGGAAACGACACTGGGATTGCACATGTACCGATATAGGTAAGGCAGTCTCTTGAGGTGGGTAGGGGAATGGACTGCTGTTTCAGGAAAATTGCTCATTCATGCCCTAAAGCAGGGGTCCTCAAACTACAGTCTGCAGGCCACATCCAGCCCGCCAGGTCCTGAACCCAACCCGCCCAGCAACTGCAGAACCTGTGGCGCTCCTCCTTTCCGTTGCCCAGATGGCCACAGCCAACATGAGCTTCCTTCCCTCTGAACTGCTACTATTCCAAGGGGCTGGGTCAAATCCCTTCCGGCTTCTCCTCAGACCACACCCTCCAGCCCCTTCCCACTTGGCCGCCCATCAATCCCATTGCGATCCCAGGTTGCCAGGCAAAGCAGGTCCGAATGGGGAGGGACCAGCCCTTGGACCAGCCGGGCCTGGAGCCAAGCCCAGGGGAGCCGCTGCCACTGAGGAAGGCCTGTGGAAATGCAGGCGTAGTTCAAAGGCGCAGTGGCCATCACCAGCACTGCAGCCGGGCCTGGGGCGCTGGGTCTCCTGCCAGAGGACACTGAGGGAGGAGCAGCCGGATGCTGTCGCCGCCATTGCCCAGAGCCTGAGGCGGTGCCTTTCCTTTCCTCCCTCTTACTCAGTCACCCTCTGTGCTCTCTCTCGTATCCCCCCCCAATTGAAATACTTATAAGATTATGTTGATTAAAACCGTTCTTCATTTTAAACATTGTATTGTTTTTCCTGGTTTTTTGTGCACTGCAAATAAAATATGTGCAGCGTGCATAGGAATTCGTTCATATTATATTTCAAACTATAGCCTGGCCCCCAACAGTGTCTGAGGGACAGTGAACTGGCCTCCTGTTTGAAAAGTTTGAGGACCCCTGTCCTAAAGGGTATGTGAAAGAGAAGCTTCGGGGGGGAAGGAGGAAGATGAAAATGGCCTAGTGGGTGGCTATTTAAATATTTAAATACCTGTGCGATATAGTTCTGTAGCACCCCTGAAGAAGCGGGGCAAAGCTGCCTCCAGCAACATAATAAAGTCTTCAAGCTCTTCAGTAACTCCCACTAGGAAATATTCATTAATCAAGTTGTATTTGGCTTGTTCCAAAGCCCATCTGCTTCCCACATTCCTAAAACGATAAAAAGTAATTACAGGAAGGTTTTGATGTCTGCCAAGAATTTTGGTTCCCTTCATTTAGATATTCTCACACCAGGCTAAAAGAATGGCTTAGCTGTTATCTTTGCACCGGCAAGAAAACAAAGTTTCAGCCACACACATTTTTAATTTCCTTTGCCTTTTCCCCCCTGCTCCCCATTTTTTTTTTTGCTTTCTTCATGGCCTAGGTTAGATGTCAAAAGATTTATGGCTCTGATTTCTAACTTTTTGATAACACTAATGCCTTTTTCAAGTATGTTGCATGGTGTTCAGTATGGAAAATTTTGCTGTTATATCAAAGAGTTCAAAAGTATCAATTTTGACGTGGCATGAAAGCAGAAACTGAAAGGCATGTTGGAACTTTGCACCAGTCTTCCACAACCGATTGCAGTTTATCTGCATTTTAGCAAGATTGCTCTGTAAGAGGATAAACAAAGAGAGGTTTGCAGAATGGTTGAGAATTCGTATATCTGATACTTTGAAAGCACTTGCTGAAGCCTTGGTCCAAATAATCTGAAGCGACCATATATGCATTTCTCTCCTACATAGAAATACAGTGTAGGAGATTTGTCATACATATGCCATCTGACACAGCATATTAAGGATATTATCTTAATTAAAAGTAAATAAATCGGAGCTACTATTTTTTCTCCTACTATTAAGCAAACCGTGTAACAAGGCTTTACCCTAGTTACTGTAATATGACAAATCAACATCTAAACTTCATTTCATGAACACCTTCAGACATTCAAAATGGAATTGAGCACTCAAATTAATCCATGTTTACATTATAGCAGCCACAAAGTTTATTTCCGCCAGCTAAGAACAATTGGGTTTGAGACCTAAAGGTTGAACATTTATACCGGGTTAGAAACTGATCTTGCTGCTACCAGTGAGCACATCTCCGTAAGCAGAACTTTGCTCAGATGATGCTCCAGTCATTTAAAGGGAGAGGGAAGAGACTTAGGAGACCATCCACAACAGCGGAGGAATGACAGGGTGAGGAGCAAATCAATGCCACTTCTGCCAGTGGGATCGAAAGCTTTCTGTGGATGAAAGAAGCCTTCTATCCACAGAAGGCTAAGTTTAGATCCAAGCCATGACATTTTAAACCGGGGGGGGGGGCGGGGGGGTGTCCCATAGTTACATGGTTTTTAATCAACATACCCAAACACTGACACTGGTGTTTAGAAAGGGGATACAGAGTTCAGTTTGGAAATGGTTGGTAGTTTTCTGTAGCATTCATGGAAATTCAATCAATAATAATGGGGGTATTGTTTTTGTTTGTTACTGTGTTATGTATCTTTGTGTTTTTATTTTGTAAACCACTCTATGGTCCTCAGATGATGGGTGGTATAGAAATTTAACAAATAATAATTCAACCATTTTTCAGTTTGATACTTCGGAAGATAAGCACAAAGTACACTTGTTAATCAAATGTGTTCTTTCTCAAAATCTTAACCTCTGCTGCACATTCTGATTTAATAAAATACACTTCACATGGATAATTTATTTAATCTGCAATTTAAAGCAATTCCATCGTCTTACCAGCACTCAGAGCTGTGGCCACAGAAGAACGGAATTTGAAGCCAGAGTTTCTCAGGGGCACAATCTGAGCCTCCAGCTGCTACACATTCATCAAACGTCTGGAACAAAGACAAAAACTCAAGAGTGAGCTATAAATTTCCATCTTAAATATCAAACTTCTTAGTGCAGTTATTTTTCTACATGAACTTGGGCTGCGTTACCTCACAATAGCTTACTAAGAGGCCTGTCACTTTGTGCATCAGGACATGCTGACTCCCAGCTGTGGGCACCGCACAATGAGATAGCGAGGGGTGGCTGGCACACAGAGAATTCACTGCAGTGTGGCTTTTGGTATGCAGCTGCTGGCGTCCCAAAAGTGACAACTGCACTGGTGTGCAGAGCCACAAGCCATTTTGTGGGCGCTGTCAAGATTCTCAATTGCCCCAACACACGGTAACCACAGCAAGAACTGAACGGTGACTCAAAATAGCCCACGATGTGTCATCCATGTGTCCGGCTTCAGAAGTTCTTGGATTCTGTTTTAGTAACAGCAACCAATTTAAATTCTACTTATATTTGTTCTGCAAAAGCCAGTGTGTCAGAAAACAAGTCATATTGCTGCTCCCAAGGGAAATCAAATGCTAGTGTTGAAAAGTCAATCTGACGACTGGCCTAGGGAACAACACTGGGTGGGGAAACTTATCTAACAAGGAGGGACACCACCCTGTGCTCTGTGCCTTCTTATTTGCTCTTTTAAATTAGAAGGCCAGAGAGCTGCGTGTATGTGCATGCGCAAGCTCCATTGGTCTAAGACAGTGATGGCCAAACTTGGCCCTCCAGCTGTTTTGGGACTACAACTCCCATCATCCCTAGCTAACAGGACCAGTGGTCAGGGATGATGGGAACTGTAGTCCCAAAACAGCTGGAGGGCCAAGTTTGGCCATCACTGGTCTAAGACAATGTGAAGCTCCTCGTTCAACATTAAACCATATTTCCATAGCTCCCTTTGTCCACAGTTAATGCACAATTCATTGCAATCCTATCTTTACATAATTAATATTGAGTCAAACGCAAATCTCTCGTGAGTGGCACTTCACTCATGGAATAAGTGCTTCTGGGACCCTCTAATAGGTATGAAGACGGAGACGGTCTTTGATGAGCCCTCCTAAGACCCCTAATAATCTGCTCCAGAGAGTTGTGAGACCATCAAGAATGGTGTAGAAGGTAGTGCAGGAAGGATTCGATTAAAAAATATTAATAATCACACACACGCACACACACACAAACAAGCAGATGCCTCCATTGGACCAAAGGTTCTTGCATTCATGGAAGACTCCTGTGAGTGGGAACTGTATTTTAGGATCGAGCCTATTGTTCTGGATTAAATTTGCTTTTCAAAATTGCTACATTTTGAGTTCAGTTATTATCTCCATAATTAAAGCCATGAACGAAGCTGCCAAAATGTACTTTTACTTTTTTATCCCCTTGCTTTCGTCTTCGGAGTCCAGGCCTGTAATCATCGCCAAAGCGCAGGAAGTAATAATAGGAAACCAGCCGCTCTATAGGATCTCTTATGACATTGATGTATATTGGTTTCTTTTTAACACCAAATCTGAAACAGAAGAGATAAATCCGATTGACAAATCAAAGAGTTTCCTGCATGATGTAAAAGTGGATTTGGGGTCAAAGTTTGTTCCAGACCATTCTATTTTGTCATATTAAGGCAAGTTAGGAGGAGTGCTGAGAAACTGACAATACTACTTTTTCCTGTTTCAAAGCTATTAAAGGGTATAAATGCTTTAGAAAACTTTCCAAGAAATCTTATCCCAACAGCATTCCATTGAGGTAAATTTTAAACATACACATTTAATATTTACATATATTCGTTCAGTTTATTTTGTCTAACAAGTATTATCAGCAGAAGTCCTATCTGGTCCTTCTCCCTCCAACAGATGCGGCCTCTTACAACTATGCTTTGTAACAAAGAAGATAATGCAGCTGGTGTGACCACAATGACCAGATGGGGGAAATGTAGGAGGACAAGAGAGATACTCAGAAATTGCCCTTGGTTTTCTAAAGTGCTGCTGCACAAAAATGATCATGCTTCGTATGGAATAGTAGATGAAAAAGCAGTTAAATTTTAGCTCAGTGCAACAGATCTGAAATATTCTAGCACTGGCTAAAACTTAGCACTTTGGCAGTTAACATGCTTGCCATATTTAAGACATATTTTGCATTGCTATTTTATGAAAACTCAAGCATTAATTATGCCAATGACATCATAGTGATCTGTATTGTTGATACTATTATTATTAATAAATAATAATAATAATAACACCACCAATATGAACCCGACACAGTTTTAGAAGGGACGCAGGTGGCGCTGTGGTCTAAACTACTGAGCCTCTTGGGCTTGCCAATCGCAAGGTCAGCAGTCCAAATTCCAGCAACGGGGTGAGCTCTCGTTGCCCTGTCCCAGCTTCTGCCAACCTAGCAGTTTGAAAGCACACCAGTGTGAGTAGATAAATAGGTACCACTGTGGTGGGAAGGTAAACGGCGTTTCTGCACGCTCTGGCTTCTGTCACGGTGTTCCATTGAACCAGAAGCAGTTTAGTCATGCTGGCCACATTACCCGGAAAAGCTGTCTGTGGACAAATGCTGGCTCCCTTTCCTGAAGAACGGTAAGCGCCACACCCCATAGTCGCCTTTGACTGGACTTAACTGTCCAGGGCTCCTTTACCTTTACCTTTAGAAGGAACCCAAAGAGAATGTGTTCTATTTATCTGCTGCTCACATTGTGCTTTGACACAGAGCATGTCTCCATGCTAGGCAGGGCAACCTTCGTACACTAATTAGCACTGTGTGCCTTGCAGGCAAAATAAGCATGGCCTGTCGGTTGAACGTACTCTGCACTTCGTACTGAATACTGCTGATTTAGCAGAATGCAGTTAATCTACTGTATGGTAAGAACTACAAAGATGCTTTTAAACAGCTTTGATGTATACTAGACCAACTGCCTTCCAACGTGCAAAAATAAATCTGTTTAAAGAAATATGAAAATCAATTACATGCCAGGAACAACCATCAAAGCTAGCCTATAAACCTGGACATTCAAAAATAGGGCTGTAAATACAGTTTGGGTGCTTTATTGCTTTAAGGACCAAAAAAAGGTGCTTTTAAACTCTTCCCCGTGCATTAGCACAGTTACAACAATGTTAGCAAGGCAACGGACAGAACAAAGGTATCAACTGCAGCTGCTTGGATCTGCCAGCCTTGCTTGTTTTGAGGATGCCGAACCCTTCCCAATCCAGCTCATTAAGGCCAGCCAAGTCCACTGACCAAATAGTAAAATTGTCACATTGGGAAGGGAGGTTCTGTCTTTTGTTGGAGCAGTCTCCACCTATGCCTGAAAAGGCAGTCTTCAGACAGGGATGTGATGACAAGATTTAGAATGGCAACCCAGTCAGATAGGTGGGGAATAAAAAATAGAACAGGATAGATCTTTCCTTTTTGGAAAAGGTCACTGAGCACATGATGGCACAGCAACTGCAGGCATGGCCAGATGGAACATCTTTCCTCACTCCACTTGGAAGCGGGTTTCCAACCAGGTTGTGTCCCTGCGTTGCTGCCGTTCTTGATTCTGTATGCTGACTGCCGTTACTTTTACCACTATTGTCTTTTTACTGGAATCCGACTCAAGACTTAGAGAGGATGAGACACCATGTCTTTAGTTTTTCCATTACAAAAGCGAAAAGGGAGATGAGGCCAGGCCTCTGCTGAGCCCTTTCCTCAAGCAGAGGCAAGAGAGATGCATCTGGAAAGGCAGAGCTGCTGTCACCATGATGAGAGGAGGCAAAGCTTACTGCCACCATCATCAGTCATGTCGCTTATGATTTAGGCCTGGTGAGAATTTAAGGTCCCCATCCCTAATTTGCAGGTTGCCATCTGATTAGATTTCACTTTGATTCAGATTTGATTTTAGGATGTATTTTAATTGATTGCTTAATTTTATGATAATATGTTATATATTTGATGTTAGACACTCTGAGCCCAGTTTTGGCCGGGGAGGGCAGGGCATAAATTATTATTGTTGTTGTTGTTGTTGTTGTTGTTGTTAACTATTAATTATTATTATTATTCCACCATGGAGGAGTAAATCAACATATGCCTCACTGCTCATCCATGATGGATTTAGATGGCTAGTTGCCTTCACAAAACTTAAATGGAGTTAAAGCAAGTTGTTGCTTCAGATTTTTTTACTCAAACATTGAGCATAATGGGGGGACCCCAAATCCGGTCAGGGCCCCTTGGCATTTCGAGATAAATACTTGGAATCCCTGTATGCATTCATCCGCTCATTTGACAGATGATGGTTCCAAGTACCCAGAGCAATGAATAAATGAATTAAAAGGAATGAAGAATGAGGCAGAATCAATGGGGTTTTTAAAAAAAATAAAATAAAATGGTGCATGAGTTTTTGTCCTCTACCACTTAAGTGAAATTTCCAGATAGCTCCACCACCACTGTCATAAAAGTTTTGAAATTCAGTGTAATTTTATGAGCGTATATACTGAATCAAAGCATTATGCCAGAGTTTTTCTTAAGGAGGATGAATCTTTGCAGTAAGGTTTTACACTTCTCTAACGCAATAACGCAACATCACAAGTTACTCTCGCCTATTGCCGAGAGCAAGCACAGCACTCAATTTGTTATTTTAATAATCGAAACCACAAATAGAAAAAAGCAAGCTGTTGCAGGGGGGGAAATAAATCATTTAGGTGAAAGGGTAACAAACAAAAAAAGCCACAAGGATAATGCAACCCTGGAGGAAAATATGCATATGAATGAAATTTGTGAAATTGCTTAGCTGCCTTTCTTGAGGCAAAATGTTTTTTAGACTGAAGTTACAGTACCTACAAAATGTTTTAAGTTTTATTCTATGAATAATGTAGAGGATAGAGTAACACTTACCTAGCTGTTCACAAGGTTATTATTTCATTAGGTATTCAATGCAAGAGGTTTATTAATATAGCATATTGCACTTTCAAATTTGGAGGAAGCAATGCAATTTTATGCTCGGGGATTCTTTTTTGAGACTGAAGTTTGGCAGCCATTTCTTTACATGTAGATTTCAGCTGCTGTTGTAACCTTCAGCACTCTCTGTCTGATATTACGTTGCATGCACAAAATATACGGAACATAAAACTTCTGGTGCCCCCACCCTTGTTTTCCACATTTGTCACAGCAAATAAATTAAGATGGATTCCAGATAAAATGAACAGCTGAAGTCCATTTCGCAGACCTTTCCCTTCATCTTGGTTAAGCGATAGTGCAGCCTTCACTAGCCTGGTGCATATAACTCCATATATCTTGGGCTGCAACTCCCATCAGCCCTAAGCCAGCTTTGCCCATGGTTAGGGATGATGAGAGCTGTAACCGCAGACATCAGTAGGGTACCAGCCTAGAAAAGGTCGTAATAGAGAATTGGCCAGTAAAAAGGGGGCCAAAAGGGTGGGAATGGAAGGGAGGGAATAGTATCATTTTTGACCTCCGCTTGTGACGTTCTCGTAACGAGTTCCCATGATAAGAGCCCATCTTATATGTGCAAGAGATGCAGGCAGATTCGTTGCTGAGGTCAAACAGGTGGGCAGAACAGAGTGCAAACAATGAAGTCTACAGCTGGGTGGTAGCAATCGTGATGAGCAGCAGTTTGGTGTGCCCGCTTCTGGGCTCGAGAAGGGACTTCTGGCGCTAGTTTAGGACTCTGTGTCAAACTGGGCATTGAGGAAGCTCCTGTTCCAGTATGGTTTAAATGGGAGTGAAAGAAATGCACTTCTTTCAGAGAAAGCCTAATCTCTCCCCACCTGACCACACTGCTCAATACGATTCCTGCCATCTCATGTAAGTAGGCATTTATGGAGCCATTTTCTACTAGTCAGATTGGCTACAGCAGGCAATACGAGGCCATAAAACATGATGTTTTTCAAGAGGCAGCAAGTCCACAGCCTGTTTGTTAGGGTTGCCATATTCCCAAAAATGAACCCCCACCCCCCAAAAAGCCCAACAGCTTTTTCTTTTCCGGATTTTAAAATAAATTTTCTTTAAAGAATCGCCCTCGTTGCCATACATATCTGGGTTTTCCAAGGACGTTTTGCCAATTCGGCAAAAATCCACCCTGACGTCATTTCTGCAGCCCAATCCTCCGATGTTTCCAGGGAAAACCCAGACGTACGGCAGCCCTACTGTTATGAAGTAGGCCTGAAGAGATACTGACTGACTAAACAGAGGGTTTCTTTCCATGTGTTCTGGCGCTACCGTCAAGTACTCTGTGCTACTGAAACACTGCACCGCTGAAGGCAGTAAGTTGTTTTGCTATTCTAAAGGAAGGCTGAAAGCACTGAGCGGAGTCATTAATAGCTCAATCAAATATTAAAAATAAATAATTGCTTCCTTCATTTGCATGGCTGACAAAACTGTTGTTGAACGCATATATCCATTTTTGGCTAGTGTTTCAAATTTGTTATGGGGGTTCTCTTGTATAATATGGTAGAGTCAGCCCAGGGAACAGCAGGCTTTTAAATTTTTATTTTGCAAAGCAACTTCTAATATGAAAGGCTCTACGGGACAACAGGTGGTCACTAGTAAGTTTTGGGAAAGGGGTGGCACCAACAGATAAGTAGCAATTAGAAGACAAAAGAAAATGTGGAGAATCTTAACTACTTAAAGGACTAAAATCACCAAGCGGGAACTGGTTAATTCCTTGATTTGCTGCTCAGCAAGACTGTTCTGAGCTTTATCCCCACACAGTTCTCTACTCCAGTTACATATGTTTGTGCTTTCAGACAGCACACAGATTTTTTTTTAATTAAGAAAGTATGTTTTCCAAGAGCTTAGTCACCAAAGAACATCAACAGGAAAGGATGGTGCATGTCCAGGAGAAAAAGACTGAAATCAATCTGAATGAGAAGTCAGTGGGGAAGAGAAAAGCTTTACTGAAAATAATAGAGGGGCAGAAAAGAGCATGTTCAGAATGTCACGGTGCAATTTCTGTTCATGACCATTAGAGGGCAGTAAACTCTTAAGTGAATCAGTGCAGTGCTTGAACAACAACAAAATAAGCTGACAAGGACTCAAAATGCTGCAAACAGAATTGTACGTTATGTGGCTTACTTTGCAAAATCCAGGAAGGATATATGTCCATGATAAAACCCTGGCTTCATTTCTTTCCAGGACGTTACATTCTTCACAAATCGTACCTGGGAGGGAAGAAGAAAAGTTTCTTTAATGCTTAGAAGAAGAAAAATTTAAGATCAATGAAATAGGCTAGTATTAAGAGATGCAACTCAGCTAATAGCAAGTGATAACAGTAAATGCGCCACTCGAAAGCATTCTTAATGATACTTCATATTGATACAGCATTTTCCAAAAGGGCTCAAAGTGCCTCTCATAGATTCTCTTAGCAATCCTTAAAAGCTGCCATTTTTCTGGGCAGCATGATCTTCCTTCTATTACAGGTGAGAGGCTGAGAAAGCAGTGTCTTGTCCTAGGCTACCAAGAACCTCATAGGCGAGCTGGGTTTTTTTGCTTCCTAGCAAATCTATTAAGATTAAAGTGCAATAATTAATGCAACAGCTCAAGGGGACCCACATATAAAATTCTGTAAATCTTTTTGCTTTCTCTTGTTTTAAAAATAAGAGTGCTGAAATCCTCCTCTCCTAATGTCCGTATTCCAGGGCAACTGCACCATAACCTGAGCTAAGTTTATGGGCCTGTTAACTGCGAACCCCAAAATGGTTCAGCTTGCCAAGTAGAGTCTGAAATTTGCAGACATATAAATAGGTGTGAGCCGAGGGAGAGTTATCCATTGGCTGATTTCACATAGGAACTCCTATTGATTCTGCACCCTGAGATTGTTACTGGAAAAGATATCCAGCAATGCATTTCTGGTACTTCCAGCAAATAGGTTACCCGCTTCCCAAGTAGGTCTACCACCTTCCCTTCCTTTTACCTTTTGAACATATCCCAGGATCCCTTTCACTCATGCCAGTGCCATAATTTGTGTGAAGGCAGACAGACGGACACATGAATGTGAACACACATAACTGCTAAAACAGTGACATGACCAATTTTAGTAAATACCTTTTGGGGGGGGGTGGGGGAGAGATGGTTATTGGGACAATAAGATGGCTCTCTGCTACAATGCTTGTTGTAAATCACCATGTGATGTTTGGATAGAGGATGATATGCAAATTCTAATTCTAATAATAATAATATTTCTTTGCCATCCTGATCAAGCCATTCCAAGCCATTTATATACCTTGCCCAGGATTTCCCCCTCTTGGTTTCTCAGCTTTATGGGGCTGTTTTGGAGTGCCCACTTTGGTGTTTGTTTGTTTTTTTTTTTTCCTTTTTTTCTGCAGATTTAACCTTGGGGTTAAGTCATGTCTGCTGGTAATTCTCTCTTCTGTGTAGGTGGATGTGGTTTTGGCTACATAAACATGAGCACAGGAAGATTTGAACTGGTGTTAAAAGAAGGAATTATGACATTCAGAAGGTAGCAAAGTGACTCAAACGGTCCAAACCAGATTTGAGTAGTTTAACCAAGTGGAGCAGCCAGAGGTTGTTCGTTTGCCTTTAGAAAAACAGTTGATAAATCTGAATACCACCATCTGTTCGGTTCTTAATACTGAAATTTTAGAAACTGATATAGTAAGGCACACACAAAATGAACACACCAGGAAGTATCTCTGTACCGTAACAGATAAAGGCATATGGTCTTAACAATGAAAGCAGAGATGTCCGACTGTACTGATCTCATAACTGATCAAGGAGTCCTATATTCATGGTAACATATAATGGTGCTTTCACATCATAATGAATGCATGAGGTATGTGTAGATACATAAATATATGCATAGAGAGATGATAAATGACAAACACAGAGAAATATATGTCTGTAATGTTTTCTATCTAACTGCAGAATGTACCATATTTTTCGCCCTATAGGACACACCGGCCCATAGGACACACCTAGTTTTCAGGGGGGGGGGGAATCAAAGAAAAAAATATGATTTCCCCCCGGCAGCTCTGGGAGCAGCGGACAGGCTGCATGCAGCCTGTGCGCTACTCCAAGACCTTCTTCCTGCTTTTGCGAGAGGTGGCGGAATTCCCCCACCTCCCGCAAAAGCCCACAGGAGCTGTGCACGACTCCTGCGGGCTTTTCGACCAGGAGGGAGAAGGGACTGAAACGGCCAGTCAGTCCCTTCTCCCTCCTTGGGGAAAAGCCCCCAAGAGTGGCGCGCTCTTTAAAGGCTGTGCGGCTCCTATGGGCTTTTCTACAAGGTGGGGGAATTCCCCCACCTCCTAGAAAAGCCAGCAGAAGCCGCGCAGCCCCTTTAAAGAGCGCACGGCTTTTGCCTGCTTTTGCGGGAGGTGGGGGAATTCCCCCATCTCCCGCAAAAGCCCACAGGAGGGAGAAGGGACGGACTCCGCCAGTCAGTCCCTTCTCCTTCCTTGGGGAAAAGCCTGCTTTCTCCCACTGCCAGCCTCAAAGCCGGGCTGGAGAGTAGCGGGAAGGCGTCGCGTGCCTTCCTGCTGCCCCCCATCCTCTGGGGCTGGCAATGGGGAAAGCGCTGCTTTCCCCCACCGCCAGCCTCAAAGAGCAGACTCTCCTGGCTTCAGCGGAAGCAACACGAAGCCTCTGGAGCGCAGGCTTCAGAGGCTTCGCGTTGCTATCGCTGAAGCCAAGGAGCCTGCATTCGCCCCATAAGACGCACACACATTTCCCCTTCATTTTTGGAGGGGGGGGGGAGTGCGTCTTATAGGGCGAAAAATACGGTAATCTGAAGTTAAGCTCTGATGTGCTGCTGTTTCTTCTAGCACTCAACCAGATAGCTTTGGCTACTTGTGCAAAAAGAAAGAAAGAAAAAGACTGAGTACTCCACATAAGCTGAATTTTGCTTTCCCTGGCATTGTCTGTATTGATGTTTACATGAGGCAGCAAGACGGTTTAAAATGGAGAGTACTTCCAACTGCAGGATGCTGATATCTTTCCCTCAAATAGCAAACGCAAGCAACAACAGCCAGCAGCCACGTGGTCGAAATGAGGAGCAGCTATCAGTCTACTAAGGTGGAACTTGAGGTTTACAGAAGTCCAAATACATGCATACACATGAACCTAAGAGAGAGTGAAAAGCCCTGCAGAAGTAGGCAGGCTCACTAACCACTATCAGAAGAGAAATGGCATGGGAAGGAGATGGAAGGGGAGATTTAGGTGACTAAATGCTGCAACCTTTTTATAGCATGTCTCATATGTGGTTTTCTGAAGAGGCCAACATTTGCTAGTTATTTAAGTGAGGAGCATATTGGCTTTTGTTAGAATAATGTTCAGTTCACTGTGCTATGCTGTGGGATGAGAACATGGGATATAGTAAACTGTTAATGTATTTCCTTTAATTGTCAAATACAATGATCTAACACTAAGAAAGAGCCTCCAGAGGGACAGCTGCAACAAAACAAGAGCCCGCTCTTAGTTCCCTTTTAATTCAAATAAACTTGATAGATAGATAGATAGATAGATAGATAGACAGACAGACAGATAGATAGATGAAAATAAAATAAGCATTTTATGGTTTGTTAAATTTGTATACAGCCCTTCATCCAAGGACCACAGGGCAGTTTACAACACACAAACACAAAAATATATACATAGAAACAAACAAAAACAATATTCCCCCACCCAGTTTAAAAGGCAATAGATTATTTAATTAGCCAAAGCAACGGCCTGGGAAAAGAGGAATGATTTCACTTGGTGCCTAAATATATGTATTGAAGGCTCCACAGGGCCAAAGAGCACTGCTCCCTCTTGAAATGATCGTGAAAGTGGGACTGGAACCATCGCAAAGTAGTGCCATATGCACTCCCAAGCTCAGACAGCTGCCCTAAAAGGATGTCATGGTTGATGGTTATCAAAAGCTGTTGAAAGATCAAGGAGAATTAACAGGGACAGATTTACTCTTTCTTTCTCCCAGCAGAGGTCATCATACAGGGTGAGCAAAGCAATTTCTGTTTCTGCACCCAAACTGGGCCTAAACCCTGATCAAAATGGATCTAGAAAATCAGTTTCCCCCAATAGTGCCCTTGTCTGTCATAAGCAGGGTCACTGCAGTGCACCAGGGGCTCATCCTCAGTAGCCGCTCAACACCAACAGACTCTCAAATTGGTCTGCAGATCTTAATACTTAGCAGAGTTATGAGGAATCAAACGGTGCCCTAATTCTGAATGAAATAAAAAGGACTGAAAGAGTCTTACTGGTTAGAAGTTGGTGAAAAATTGTCCTATCTACTGCCGAAACATGGCATAATGAAGCAAGTATTAGGATGACCCAGAAGCACTCCAACGATAATAGCCTAGTTGGCTAGGAAATATGAAACCTCTGAAATCAAGTCCCCAGGTTCCATAGGTCACAGATCCTGCCAATTCTGTTGATATTATCTGGATTGACATATGACCAATCGCCAACTGCAGTAAGAATGGCTACTGCAAATAGGGTGGGTTGTCTTAATCTCCAGTCTCCACCAAATTCTGCTTTCCCAGTCTTCATAAATGCTGGATAAGGGGTCCCAGTGAGGTGAACTGGAATGCAGAAGGCATAATTGTCCATTGCCAAATTCTTGACTATCCTACAATCTATTCTAGGGGAAACTGTGTTTTCACATTTTCTGTGGCCATCAGAATGGCAGATTAGTCCAAAATATTTTAGTTGTGGGAACCATCTGCTTGCTCTCTTTGATACCAATATTTTGTCTGTCATCTCACATCCAGACTTATGAATTAACACTTAATTTGTGTTGATAATGCTGCATTTGGTGGCCAAAGCTTTTCCTGGAACAGGTCAGAAGTTAGCTAACAGAATACCCACTAGAGACCAATATATTAAAACTATTCAGGGTCAAATACAGTCTTATGGATATTTTTGCCATTATTTAGGAATTCCACTTTACATATGGTATAGAAAATTGGGGCAATTACTTAGTATTTTAAATTCAAGATAATCTTTGGAATTTAACTAACAAAAGACCAAAATATGTGAGCAAGTTTCTACAGATGTATTTTCCCCCTAGCACTTTTAGAAAAATAACTGAAACGCTATTTTTGAACTTCTGGTATGTTTAAGCTGTTTATGTTTTAAGCTCAGATGAGCTTCCCGGAATTGAAAGAGAGATCAAATGTACTCTGATGGAGAACAAGAAATCCTGCAAGGAAAAAAGTAGAAAATGAATGGTATAAAGATTTCAGTTTTCTTGGCAGATGGGAACGTCAACAATCTCTAAAGATCAAAGAAAACAAGCCAGACAAGCCACTATGGGATCAGCAAAACCTGGGAGAAATGCATGCTTTGTAGCTACAGAATAAAATGGCTTATCAATTAGCGAGTTCTCTGCAGATATGATACAGGGCACAGTATAGGGTTTGTATTTAATAAAGCTTTGTTTTGTTAAATCTCTAGGCCTTGGACCACTAAAGGTTTGCCAGCTAACTATCCTCTGGATAACTGGTGGACACTAACTTGGATGCCCTGGAAACTCTTGGGAGTTGAAGGGTGCTGGATATTAGTTTATTAAATAAAATTAATGAATGATGTTGTCCAGATACACAGTGCTAGAGTGGTGTCCCCTCTTGACAAGCAGTGGTTCTGCTGTACCATGAAATAAGCTTCTTTACTACTAAGGTGTGCCAGGCACTGTACGAAGTATGCCCTCTGTAGAAACACACATTTAAATAATAATAATAGTTTATTTATATCCTGCCCTCCCCAACCGAAGCCGAGCTCAGAGCAGCTAACAACAGTAAAATAATACAGCATTCTAAAATCAATTCATTATAAAATCTGACAAAACAAGGGGGGCGGAGGGAAGCAGAGACACGGCTTATGAAAACTTCAAGTGATTAATTTTGACAGCTGGAAATAAGTGGAAGGGCTGAAGGATGGCAACAGAAGGCCAGAGAGTGGAAAGTTGCCGTTCTCAAGACGGGAGATGGCTTGAGCGACAACGAGGAAATTGCCAAGATATTTTCACAATGCTGATGAAGGAAAGAACATGATTTTGTGATAGGCTGAATATAAAGGGCAAAAAAGAGGCAGGGGTTAGAGAAAACCAGTGCTTTGCATGCTATCAACAGCAGGGAGGGCGGCATTATCATTTCATATAAAAATTAACTAAGGAGAGAGGGGCTTTGGAGGAAAACACTGGAAATTTTGCCTTAATGTGTTAAGAAATCACTCGAGCTTACCAAGTGACAATATCTATATTATATTATTATTTAATTGAGTTCAATTAAAATACAAATTTAATAGTAAGTATGGTATCAGCATCTCCTGTTCTACCAGGATCTAAGTCAGTGGTAGTTAACAAGGTGCCGTCCAGATGTAGTTTTTATGTATTTTACCTTTTATTTAGCAACATATTAAAACCGTTTACTCAACAAAAGACCTCTAAGTGATTTATCATGCACCTAAGTGATTAGAAAAAACTATTTGTTGGACTCCCATCGGCCCCAGTCATTACTATCAATGGTGATTGATGATGGGAACTGTAATCCCAAACATCTGAATTGCTTATTTTTGCTCTAAAGCACGGGTGCCAAACACAAGGGCCGCGGGCCGAATCCGGCCTGCCAGACCTCGTCATGTGGCCCGTGTAGCCGCCGCTGGCCGCCAGCCTTCACCTTTTATTCTCGATTCTTTTCTTTTTTTTTGACACAAGAAAGCCGCCTCTTCAGCGCATGCGCAGCAGCCTACAAGCCAGAGAACGTCTGCCCTCTAGCGGCGCCGGCCGTTCTACACAGGAAACCTCCACTTTACATGCATTCAGGAAACCTCCACTTGTTTTTATATTGAGCACATGCCATCCTGTGATGTGACAGATGCAACGGCTGCCTGAACCCTTCTCTCCTGTACTGTAAGTACAGTTATTAGAGCTAGTTATTACTTACATTATTACAAAAAACAGTAATAATTGAATGCAGTGACAATAATTTATGATAATAAAGAGTGGACACATAGTCCTACAGATACAACCGGCCCTTTGAGGGTGAACAAACTGCTGATGTGGCCCCCGATGAATTTGAGTTTGACACCCCTGCTCTAAAGTAACAATTTTACTTGCAAGAAGATCAAACGCATCCATTCTGAAGGAAATCAGCCCTGAGTGCTCACTGGAAGGACAGATCCTGAAGCTGAGGCTCCAATACTTTGGCCACCTCATGAGAAGAGAAGACTCCCTGGAAAAGACCCTGATGTTGGGAAAGATGGAGGGCACAAGGAGAAGGGGACGACAGAGGACGAGATGGTTGGACAGTGTTCTCGAAGCTACCAGCATGAGTTTGACCAAACTGCGGGAGGCAGTGGAAGACAGGAGTGCCTGGCGTGCTCTGGTCCATGGGGTCACGAAGAGTCGGACACGACTAAACGACTAAACAACAACAAACAATTTTACTAAAACCTTTATGTTGTTGCTCTCTACTGGGTGTTACTGTCAAATGTTTCTTCATACTTGATACTTTACTTTTGGTGTACCAAAATACCCGACGTAAAAATAAAACAATTAAGGAAATGAAAGCTTATATCTTAACCAATGGAACCTACCTGATCTTGCAGAGACATCACAGGATTGTTCTTGGTTGTGTTGATATGCAGAACATGGTACTTGTTCCGTGCACAAAGATCGTATGCAATGTTTGTGAAGGACGTGCTTGCAGTTTTAGGTACTCGATTATAAATGATCACCACATCATCATCTTCATCCAGAACAACATCTGACCGAAAGCCATCTATTGTGTGACGCTGCTCAATTTCTCGGACTTCGTGTTTTGCAATAGCCCTCTCTGTAAAAAGAAACAGAGTGCACAAAACATTTTATAAGCAAATTTTCATTCATTCATTTGACCAAATTTCAATTTAAACCTTTTAAAAATGTGGTGTTAAGATACAATGCCTGGGAACTTTAATAATGAAACCTCCATTAAGGGTTAACAAGAGTAAGGGAAAAAATATCTACGAGAAGACTTTTTCCACAGTAATTCCCCCCCCCCCACCAGCCAATCTAAAAATAATTGCTACAAAACATCTAGCATTTTGCAATGATAGATGAAATGATACTGCACATAATATGAATTTTACAGAACATTAGCTACTGACCATTCAGGGTTTAGTCAATTAATTGCAAAGAGGAACTGAAATTTAGATAAAACGGATGTTGTGCTTATTTTAATTAAGCCCACTCCCCTGTGTATGATATAACAATGAATGGCTTTGCAAAATCCAATTAGATATATTAATTGCAAGTCTGATAAGAATAGAAGTGGAAGCAGCTTACGACACGATCATAATTTTTTTAAAAAAGGTGCAGAATGCCAATCCTGAATACAAAAACGTAGCAAAACAGAAGTGAACAAAGCAGGAGAGGCAACTGCAATCCTTGAACTGAACAGCAGATAAAACTGGGACAGCACACACTTCAGCTCAAGTCCACAACATCCTTCCATGTAATTGCTAACTGACCTTACCCCACAGCATAGCCAGTAGTTGCCCTTTTTAAATGTATGCTGGGCTGGTTGCTTCTGTCTGGACTGAAAGCAGACTGCCTTGCCTTAATACTACTAATACAGTGGAACCTCAGGTTACAGATGCTTCAGGTTACATACGCTTCAGGTTACAGACTCTGCTAACCCAAAAATAGTACCTCGGGTTAAGCACTTTGCTTCAGGATGAGAACAGAAATTGTGCAGCAGTGGCATGGCGGCAGCAGGAGGCCCCATTAGCTAAAGTGGTAACTCAGGTTAAGAACAGTTTCATGTTAAGAATGGACCTCCAGAACGAATTAAGTTCATAACCCGAGGTACCACTGTACGTGTTGCTGTCCAGCCATGCAACTCAAACTCAACATAGCCAAACTGCTTAATGCTCTCTCTTCTCAGTTGCCTTCATTTCACGGCCACCATGCTTATTATAATAATCCCGCCAACTATTTCACATTCATTTAGCAAGCAAGGTGTAAACGACAACTCTACTTTTCTATGTACGAGTGCTTTGTTTGAAGCTTAGCAGCAGAACAACAGTGAAATGGAATGCTTGAGGTATTAGGGACATGCCCATGGCATGTTTGCAAGTAGGAAAAAGAGGAAGCATTGCCTTTCTGTATTCATTTCCTCTTTAGGTGCCCTGTCACATGTTCAATTATGTATTTTTACTACATGCGCACAACCCTAGCCTCTTATGGAAGGGCTGAATGAAAACACGAGGAGCCAACAAACAAAGCATATAGGTTTTGCAAACTAAAAGGCAACAGAGGCCTTTCTTGAAAATGGGTGGGGGGTGTGCAACAGGCACAACTAAACATATGCAGCTAAATGCTCGATTACCTGATATGTTCAATATTCAAAATGTTGGAAGACACAAAGTAAACCAACACACAAAAATGTCCATCATCATAATCCAGCAGGGTCCACAATATAAAATTAAATTCCAAAGGTTGAATTCTGGGCATTTTTTATGGCCACCAGATGCTCAGACGACCAGCTGTCTTTCTTTGTCCTGCCCTTCCTGCCAGGTTTGCTCAACTCTTCCTGCAGCATCATATGCAAATTATTTAATTAGCTAACTGGCATAGGTGTCAAGAATACGCATAGGTTCATTCTTGATGTTAATTCAGCGCTACTGAATGATGTCAGACTCTCAAATCCTTGCATCTAAAAGCCTATAAAGAAACACTCAGAAGAGCCAGAGCAGACTCCAACCACACTGTCTCAATATTCAGCTTGGCTCTATTCCATTTACAGACTCTAAGCATATGAGATTAAAATATTCTTTTCCCCAAATTAAGGAGAAAAGTGCTAGACCAGACAATAAGAACTTGAGATATCCTAATTAATAGTTACCTGTACAACTTCATATCTGTTCCCTTAGGGTATATGAATTATGATAGGGTCTAATTACATGTGGGCCTTTTCTCTCTGCTACAGCATTTATCAGCATTTCAAACTGGATATTCAGATTAACAGAAAAGGCTTTTCATTTAAGCTAAAAAGATGTAATTGATACAAGCTTGGGGAAGTAAAACACACTCTCTATAGGTCAGAAACCCTGGTACTTGGGGTTTTTTAGCCTAATCTTTTGTCTTCCTGTCCTGTGCACACATATAAGCACACTGTTCATCTCCCTCCTTGGTTTCATACCTGTATGTTTATCCAAGATTTCACAGGTGAGTCAGGCTGTCAGGACCTCAACATCTCCTAGATCTGTGTTAATAAATTCCACTTTGGCTTGTCTCAAAAACTTCTTAGCTCATGATTCCAGACCTTTCCAACATCACAACATCTAATGTTCAAAATCATACACCGTTTTGTGGAATGCAAAAGTCACAAGACCATACAATCACACATTACTTGGTCCATTCAGCTAAACAATGATTTGCTGGATCAATCAGGGAGGCGGGTCTAGCGTCATCTAGTCTAACATGCGGTCTCCAACAGCCATCATTCATATTCCTCTGGAAACTCATAAGCAAGATATTAACTTATATGATTATGGTGATTTCCCATATTCAGCATCTCGCCACCAGAGCAGAATATATAGGCTCTATACCCACTGAAAGACTTAGTCTTTGTAAATCTGTCCATTCTTTAAGCCAGCTATATTTATGGCTGTCACATGTGACATTTCTCAATGAAATTCCAGGTTTTCAAAAATGCTGAGCAAAAAAGCCCCTTCCCTCCTGGGTATGAATGTATTTTATTGAAGACAACCACACAACTATGCATAGATCTTGTGCTATTGAATGGGATTACAGCAAAAGAAGAAGGGGAGGGGAGAAAAGAGGAGGCTGGTGTTACTGAATATATGGCTGGCAAGTAGGCACAGCTTGAAAATTTCCCTATGGCAAGCCAGATGGACATGAAATTGCTTTTAGAACTATTGGTGTTTTTTCTCAGTTTGACTATAGAAGCTCTGGTCGTACATTTAACCAAACTGGTATATCTGGGCACTTGGTGTTGGAAGGCTGAGGTTCAGGGTGAAAAACAGCCACACACCTGTGGTAGCTGCACTCAAGCAACTAGCCGAGGTCCAATTCTCTTACATGGCTCAAGAGAGCTGGGTGCTCTTTAAGATCAGGTTGCAAAAGAAAACCTGCACACTCTTCCCTTCCCTGTCTCCTGGAAGGTGGAAAGACAGCTTCCCATTTTAAAGAGGGGAGCTAGGTTCCAAAGGAAGTATGTAAAACCCTTCCTACCGCCTTTTTATGGGGGGGGGGGGGAGAGAGAGAGAGAGAGAGAGAGAGAGAGAACAGCTTTACACACTACCCTCAAAATACAACAGTGCATTAAAAATCAGCCCTGTGTTCTGAAAACCGTTGAAGGAAAAATACGCTATCTTCTCTCCCTACCCTCCAAGTTCTAAAGAGGAGGAAACAGCTTTGGCACTCCCTTCCAAAGACTGCTAATGAGACCCGCTCCAGCTGTAGACCAAAGAGCAGGAAGGAATAAAGGACATCCTACAGCTGTCAGAAAGCTCCTCTATTTCAGGGACAGCTTCACCAGGGAGTCAGTATGCAAGGTAAATTGCATTTATCATTATTTGTATTCCACCTATCAGGATGTAAACCCTTCCAAGGTGGATTGCAAATAAAATCAAAACATATTAATAAAATCTCAATAAGATAGTATTAAAATGTAACAAGTCCGTAAAATCTATCCATGGAGCTGCTGGTATCAGTCCGCCCAGGTGCTGTGGGGTCACAATCCAGCTGCAGCAGGTCCTGAGTTGTTGGGCAAAGCTTTATAGCAATAACAGCAGCTAATAAGGGCTGAGCGATGTCCGATTTTTAACATCGTGATATATCACCAGCTAAACATCACGATATACCAACATATCACGGTGTCTGAAATGAGGATGGAACTATGCAGAAGCAAACAGGGTAACGTCCTGGCAACTGCTACTACTTAGGGGTCTAAAACTGATATGTTTTTGCTAACATATTGTCACAGCTGTTATTGTACAGTGGTACCTCAGGTTACAGATGCTTCAGGTTACATACGCTTCAGGTTACAGACTCCACTAACCCAGAAATATTACCTTGGGTTAAGACCTTTGCTTCAGGATGAGAACAGAAATCGTGCAGCGGCGGCGTGAGGCCCCATTAGCTAAAGTGGTACCTCAGGTTAAGAACGGACCTCTGGAACAAATTAAGTTCTTAACCCGAGGTACCACTGTGCAGAGCAACAGGGGCAGCAGGAATCAATAGAGAAGTGATGACCTGCATCACGGTTTTCCCCATATCACATTTTTTTGCATAGCACGTGCACACACACATTGCGATTCACTATATATCACCATGCCAAATATTATGAAACCATTATCACGATGTGGCATTCAAATCAATGTTGGGCTATATATTGATACATCGCCAGCCCTAGCAGCTAACCCCAACTGCTCTCTCCTTGTCTGTGGTGGGCATTGCTTAAGCAAGTGAGGCAGGGGATGGCTAATGATTAAAAGAAACATAACATTTTTATGGTATTTTAAGCAAACAAACAAACAAACAGGAAGAAAGTTCTGTTACTTCTGTAACAACAATATTTCCTTCAGAAAGTGGAATGACTTTTAATTCACAGACAAATAATTTGCAGAACCATGCTGCGTTTTGGATGAAAAAATGCTGGACTGGCTGAGAGGTAATGAGAAGAAACCTTTGGCATTATCAGCTTCTCTAGTGATAATGTTGGTTTCTACTTCATTCTGCCTATGGATTCAAATTATTACACACAGCATTCACAGCTGGGATAACTTTCAAACAATCCCTGCCAAAGGATCATAATTTAAAATATTGTCTACAAAGAACAAGAGGGGAGGAGCAGGATAACAGTTCTAAATCTAAAGATGATAGAAAAAAATCCTGAGAGCCATGCATTTCAAATAATATGTATGCGAAGGAGATATTTATTCCTAAATCATAAAAACCATGTGCCAGATACAAGTGGGCAGTAGATCCTAGAAGAATTCCATCAAACACTAGGCAATGATATATGAAAATATGTGAATGAACTACCAAAGGTAGATTTAAATCACCTGTATTTGGTTATTCATTTGTTTTCTTTAAAAAAAGAAAAAAAGACAGCAGAATATGAACAGGAAGAGAATGCATGAAAAGGAGGAAGCTAAGAAAAATTGGAGGACATAATATGTAGTTCAAACAATGTGAAATAGATGGTATGAAACAAAGATCACCAACGAAACAAAACTTAAAAGAGTACAGAGGCACAAAGCAGCTCAAAATGAAGGGACTGACATGTAAATAGCTCAAGCTGAATGAGAGAAGATAATTTAAACCACCAAAGGACAGAACAGTGAAGAAGAATATAGTTGAGACAATAAGCGTAAAAGCACACACAGACACACATAGTTAATTGCAGGAAGTGAAAAGGGGGACATAGGTGCAGTGAGAAGCAAGTGGTTTAATTGTTCTCAATGTTGCTGTAAACCTTAAAAGAGGGGGGACTTCATATAGTCTCTTAAAGAAAAAGGACTAAATGATCAACTCAAAGTCATAGCCAAAGACTGTGAACAGAAACAATCAACACTGCAGTAGAAGTCTCTAAAATAATGCTGGCAAAGGAACTCCCATTGTTTGAGGCGCATTTTGCGACAGGGAATTTCAACAGCACGACAGGGAATTTCAGCAGCGCAAGCCATTTCTGAGCTCTGGGTGCAGTACTGCGCCTAAGATTTCAGGAGGACCTTTTTCTGCCTCCCCACTTCCAGCTACTCTCCAAAGACTGGAGAAGGGACATCATAAGAATATTAGGGGGGCGGGGAGGGGAAGGACTAGACCCTGTAAAATTTTAGCTGCAGTTCATTCATTTTCAGCACTGTATTCTTGATATAAAAAAATGTGCCTGGATATTCCGTTGTTGTGTCCATAACCTCTGTTTAAGGTGCTATTTAGCTCCTAGCTTTCATATATCAGTTTCTAACACTGCAAAGAAGTAGAAAATAAGCTGAGTACCAAATGTCTTGAAGTGACAGCTAAACTTTGGACCGTTATCCCCATGAAATAGGTGATACGGGTGAGCAAAGTCAGTTTATGTCAAAGTAGTCAAGGTTTGTGTATAAGAACAATGAACATTCCCGAATGCCCCATTCCCGATAGTGTAACTAGTTAGAAGAAAGCTACCCAGACTTCACACTTCTTGGCAGCCTAGGCAGCCCTCTCAGGAGAAGACTTTCAGGAAAGCCACTCAGCTTGCAGTACAGAACAGCTGACACAGCAGCTTTCAGCTTCAGCAACCTCCTTCTCTCAGCTAGAGCAATGTACACAGTGTACAAGCTGCAAGTGTTGATTTTCCTATGTAGGAAAATAATCTGTTCAGTTTGTCTAGGTGTTCCCTGAATTTGAGACATTTCTAACTATGTCACAGTTTCCCTAATGTAAAACTATTCTTCTGTAAGCCTGTGAGATGTCCTACTAACTAAGCTATCAAGACTACGGAGCAGGGTTCAAAATTACCAGGCGCATTTTGCACCTAAGATTCTTGAATTGCGAGCACCTCCAAAAGTCTGCTAATTTTTGTGCCTGGCTGACACTCAAGGATTACTGAAATGTATGTGCTTTGAAGCCTCGAAGTATATGTTAAGGATAGACAATATGCTAAGGAGTTTAACAATAAAGAGTAGAGTGTTTTGAAAACTGAAGTGTGGTACCAATATTTTTCTTGTAAACACCAAATTAAACATGTATTAACAATTTCTGCTAAAAATGTGACATTAACAATGTGTCACTTCCATGAATTGTGTATTAGTTCATGCTTATCAAAATAATAAATAAAAAGTGTTGCCGACCCACCCCGCCCTGACGATTAGGCATTCTGCTTTGGCGCCCACAACCCGGGTCCCAGGAGCCATTTGGCTCCTAGCTTTTCTACCCCAGTTTCTAACACTGATACGGAGTACTTTTTTGAACCACAACGAGGAAACGGGTTGGATTATCAAGTGCAAAAATGCAGATTTATATTACCAGCTTTCATTGTGCACTTCCATTAACTCCCCACCCCAGTTGCAAACCACATTCCCACTGAAGTGATATGATGAAGGCTACCTAATGATGGAGTCAAAGCCAGTTGTGACTGGGGTCAGACCAAAATACCAAAGGGACACCCCTTTGCTATGTTTTTCCTCTTCCTTTCTTGGGCATCCCCTTTAACCTCATTTCCCCTTCTTGGCACTTGTATAATAATAATAATAATAATAATAATAATAATAATAATAATAATAATAAATTTATATCCCACCCTCCCAGGCTCAGAGCAGCTAACAACAATAAAAGTAACACAGCATTCTAAAATCAATTCATTTTAAAATCAATTCAAAATCAAATTAAATTAATGGCAACCATTGGGCTAGTTCTGTGAGGATTAGCAAAGGAGGGGATCAGACTGTGCCTTGGCCAAAAGCCTGGTGGAACAGCTCTGTCTTGCAGGCCCTGCGGAAAGATGTCTAGTCCCACAGGGCCCTAGTCTCTTGTGACAGAGCGTTCCACCAGATCGGGGCCACAGCTGAAAAAGCCCTGGCTCTGCTTGAGGCCAGCCTAACCTCCCTGTGGCCTGGGACCTCCAAGATGTTTTTGTTTGAGGATAAAATTTTGTTGAGTACTCCATGTAGCCCTGGGGCCAGAGGGTTGCCTAACATTATGTGAACTATTAGTTATTTAAGGAGAGCATAACCTTTTGAAGTTGGATGGTGAAATTTTCCAGATTTTAAAGGTGCTGAGTACTAAATGACTAATATTTTGCTCACTACTTCTGATGAGATGCGTTAAGTTGGTAAATGGAATTTAAAATATTCCAGACTACATTGGAATATTTTACTTGCATTATTCAGAAACATCCATCAAATTGGAAGTTATTTAGCAGGTCAGGGTTCTTTTGCAATTGTCACGATAAAAATTTTCAACTCAAGGATATGTTTTTAAAGTGAGATGCAACTAGAGAGGAAACACACATTCAAAGGGCACATGGTAATCCCTGGAATCAATCATTAGGCTTTCGGTCAGCCCAAGTGACTCCTAAAACTGTTGGAAGAGCCATAGTAAATAAAAAGATTGCAAAAACCCAGCACTGTTAATACATCTGGCCTGTGACGCTAGTGCTATAAAAGTACAGTTTTGTTTGCAGAGCACGTAACAAACTTAAGCGCTTATATCTTTCTACATGAATTAGAAACGATTCCGTTAGGACCAAAAATCCAGCCAATGCATTAATCAGAGTGCAACAGACATTTGATAGGATGAAAAAAGCCCTTGTTTCAAATTCTCCATACTTCATCTGGGTGTGTTAGTATGTGGCATAACTCAAATAAAAGCAGTATTTTGCTTCACTTAAAAAAGGACTGCTCCTTTCAAATACCTACTTACAAAAAAAATCTTATAAAGATATAATCTGCAGCTCAGAGTAGAGATGGATTTATGATAAAGATGATGAGATTACAGCTATTTCCAGGTCTATGAGCTGGATGCAATTTAGACTAAAGGATCACATTTGCTACACCACAACCCTCAAAATAAAACATTTTTTTAAAAAAATACATGACATTGGAACAAAAAAACCCTCAGAAAGCCATTCAGATGTAATCCAAGTTCCAATGCAAAAAAATGATTATGTGGCAAGTTATTTTTTCCCCCTTTTGCAGTCATTAGGATTCGGTTTTTAATGGATCTGATTTTTGATTTCTATTTCACTGCATGATTTCTATACATTGGCCTCATTCAGCTCTGTGCTAGCTTCATTTGAATCTGAAAAACAGTGGATTGCATAAGAGACGTGTACAGACCTCTCTCATTCTTTACAATGGCCTCTTGGGTGTTGCATCTACCTTGGTGGCAGAAGGAAGGGTTGAGTGTATAAAACAACACCGTATTAAGATAAATGGGACCGACTTTGCACATAGGCACTATGCTCATCCCTGACAGGACTGAAGCAATGCCATTTAAAATTATACTTGCTCTTCCGCACTGTGTATGTCTAAAATGCACTTAGATTTGTGCACATTTTGGCAGTAATTTAGTATTTTTGAGTCTATTTTGTCCACAAAGGGACCATTTTGTAGTTTGTAGTAATGTCCTAGAAATGTGAAGTGCCTGTTTCTGATGCTGCTATGAGATTTCAGTTAGAGTTCAATTTCTTGAATACAAAAGCTGCAACATATAGAGCAGAAAGAAGATTAGAACACACAACCACATAGGATCAAATTCACATACATTATAATGTGGACCTTTCCTAAAAGTCCTAGTGGCCATAATTGGATTATCAACAAAACTAGCTCTAGCTCACCTGAATTCTTTTGCATTCTTTATTTCTTTAAGGCTAGCTAGAATGGAGGTCCATTCTTAACCTGAAACTGTTCTTAACCTGAGATACCACTTTAGCTAATGGGGGCCCCCACTGCCACCGCGCCGCCGGAGCACAATTTCTGTTCTCATCCTGAAGCAAAGTTCTTAACCCGAGGTACTATTTCTAGGTTAGCGGAGTCTGTAAACTGAAGAGTATGTAACCTGAAGCGTATGTAACCCAAGGTACCAGTGTACCGAGAATACCGCAGATGACAGCAGTGTCTAAGCAGAAATCGTCTAAGTGTCCGGGAAAATCCGGATGTATGGCAACTTCTCCTAAAAATAGCTCGAAAATGTCCATGTTTGAAATATGGCAACCTAGGGGAGGTATGAGAAGCACATGCAACAATAATACTGGCACTTTAAAAACAGTACAATGCCATGGCAGACGTATAAGCTGCTGCAAGTCCACTACTGGCGACAGCCACGATGGGATGGAAAATGGTTGGCAAGGCTGACTTCTCCGAAGAGTTATTTGCATAAATGCCGTAAATAATTGGTTGGGAAGTGCCCTCTGCTCATGGAAAAGCTATTTTATATTTTGAACTGGAGTACTGTGCAAAAAAGGTGAAGCTAAATCCAAGTGTGTTCGTCCATTTGCAGAAAAGAACGGGCAGATTCTTCTATGGAGCCTCTTAGCATTGAGCCAACTTTTACGCTACCACTTGTACAAGTGTCTGTGAGCAGCTATTTCCCTTCTGTTCATGATTCGTTGGATACAACCCCATGTAATTAAGCACTATGAAGAAACAAAACTGCCCTGGATCACATTAACAGCCAAACCCACTAGCAGCTAGTCTTCTACACTTAATTCTAGTATGCCCCTCCACCGAAGACATTAATGACTATTGTAGCCACTTTGCTATAAATAGCATTAGACTAATGAACCAGTATTTACTAACAATGTCCAAAGTGTTTATTTTCTCCAACAGCGAGTAAAAACATCTTTAGACGAGAGAGCAAATAGCATTGCTGATGATAGCCTATGCACAACAGAATTATTTCCACACTCCAGCAATCACACCTGGTGCTCTGTTCGACTGGTAAGCAAAGTCAGCTAAGACAACTCCAGCTGGGCCTTGATATCATTAAATACAATCTAATGCAGCAGCTGTCTGAAAATTAGAGCTACTGATGCTGAAAACCTGCTAGGGTTTCATTAGCATCACATAATCCTTTTCAGGAATTCTACAATTTCTAAGATTGTATGAGCATACTGCACCCTACGGAATACACACACTGTACACTGGAAACCTCAAAAGGTTTAGCTTGCCAAACTACAATAAGACCTTTATGCAATGCTGAAGTTTGCTACATTTAGTGATGTATGGCAGCTTAATTTGAGCATCCTGTCCTGCAAGACGCATGGAGTTCTAGATTACATGGGGGTGAGCGAAGGGGGTTGCAGTTTCCTGTGAAGCAGTGTTGGCCAAACTTGGGTCTCCAGTTGTTTTGGGACCAAAACTCCCATCACCCATAGCTAGCAAGACCAGTGGTCAGAGATGATGGGAATTGTAGTCCAAAACCAAGTTTGGGAAGCACACTGCGTAAAGGTTCATTCAATGGTCATCCATACATAAACAATTCCATGTGTGTGAATGCACAGAGGCATGGAACCTTCTTCGGTTCTAGGCTTGGGTGGGGGGCCCAAATATGGGCCTACTAGGGTCTACTATATAAAAAGGTAGAGGACCCCTGGACCGTTAAGTCCAGTCAAAAGCGACGATGGCGTGCAGCACTCATCTCGCTTCAGGGCAAGGGAGCCCACATTTGTCTGCAGACAGCTTTTCCAGGTCATGTGGTCAGCATGACTAAACTGCATCTCGTGCAACGGGACACCATGATGGAAGCCAGAGTGCATGAAAACGACATCTACCTTTCCACCGCAGTGGTACCTATTTATCTACTTGCACTGGTGTGCTTTCAAACTGCTAGGTTGGCAGAAGCTGGGCAGAGCAAGGGGAGCTCCCTCCGTCACACAGATTCGAACCGCCAACCTTCCGATTGGCAAGCCCAAGAGGCTCAGGGGTTTAGACCACAATGCCACCCACATCCCTTTACAGGCCTGCTATACTCCCATCATCCCCTATGGCTGACCATGCCAGCTGGGCTGATGCAGGCAGAGTCCAGCAATATCTAGAAGGTAACAAATCCTCCACCCTTGCTCTAGGAGGAAGGTATATCCACCCTCCCCTTCAGGTCTTCTTGCTCAGTTACTTTCCTCGCTGCTGTGCAATCAGAAAGACAACGCTGTGATATTACAGAAACAGCAACTAATTCCATATTTGACAGTTTCATTTACATACACTATATAGGCACTACCGCCATGCAATCTAATACATAACTCCCAAACTACTTATTTACTGAGGGCTTCTGACAAGGACATTAACATTTAACAACATATAGCGTCTGTGGTGAGGGTTTTATGCCATGTGGGAGTGTGTATGTTAATGACTGGGGGAAGCTGCTTTCCATTCTTGCTGATGTATATGTCTCACAGCAGGAAGGTTGACTCTTGGGAAGGGCAACTGAAAGCACTAAGCATGGTCACTGGATGAAAGACTGCAATGCTACACCAAGAGCGGCTACCTGGTGAACCTTTCCTGACAATTGTGCAATGAATGTGCGGAAGCAATGCTCCTCTCAGCAGCACACTGTACATTTGCATTGAAGCCATGCTAGAAATTGCAAGTGGGGCTTTAGAGTTTGTAGGTCTTCAGCCCATATGAGCCAGCTGCATGCAGAGGATTCACTGCATAGAGAAAACTTGGCTGGGAGAGCATTACTCACCACAGGCAACCAGGCCAGCTGCTAAATCAGAAGCCAGGATTTGTAACATTTTACATTCAGAAGGGAGGTGCTGTATGAATTGTTCTTAGCAATGATTATCTAATGTTAACCATATGCAAACAGGTTATCCAGAAATAAAAAGCAAGCTATAAAGGTTTATTTCTTTTCATTTTAAATATTTTTATTGCTATGTTAACAAGCACAAACACAAGAATAAAAAATGCTACAAAGACTTCTAAAATATTCACTGTTTCCTTATTCGCAAATGATGCTTTTTGATCTGCAAGACACATTTTTGCTCAACTTAGAAAATGCAGTTTATCTGAAAGCTCTTTTTAGGCACATATTTCATACTGGAAAATTCTATAGACATGAAACTGTACCATTCTTTCCCCGTGGCTTTTTAGAAGCATAGTAACAGCCTATCACAAACTCATTTATACACTTCTTGTTCTTTTATTCTCCTCCTGTCATTACTGCTTCTTTATTTTTTTCTGTTCAAAGTGACTGCAATGGCTGTTTGCTATAAAGCTGCTGGATTCTCTCAGCTCAGCCAGAATCAAGCCAATACTATATTTTCTAACAGAAATGCCATCATACCCAGAATCTCAGATGAACCTGATCAAAAGAATAATTAGCGGTGAGGAAGGAGCTCTCCAAAACGTTACTGTATCTCACACTGACAAGATGTAAAGTCTCACAGGACGAGAGATTGTTTTTTGACAAACGGACAGTGCCCAAAGAGGGAAAGGATTTAAAGAGCAATACTCTAGGTATGCAGATGAAATGCATTTGCAAAGGAATGTACTCCAGCTGGTAACAGTGAGTGGATGCTCATAAGAGCTTCTGGGAGTTAATCCAGTTCAGTGCCAGATTAAGCTTCTAATTAAAACAGTCTTCCCTGTCTGCATAAGATAATACTTTTGGCTGAAAACCAGTTCCCTTCTCTCTCTCTCTCTCTCACACACACACACACACACTTGAATACAGCTTGATCAACCAAAGTATCAACACCAAATTGTTCAGCTGTATTTTGGCAGGGGTTGGCAGTATGCTCTATGTCCATGTATGCAGAATTAAACAGACTGAATACAGTGGTACCTCGGGTTACATACGCTTCAGGTTACAGACGCTTCAGGTTACAGACTCCGCTAATCCAGAAATATTACCTCGGGTTAAGAACTTAGCTTCAGGATGAGAACAGAAATCATGCAGCACGGCGGCAGCAGGAGGCCCAATTAACTAAAGTGGTGCTTCAGGTTAAGGAAATAATATGTATGCTACTTATATAAACAAATGGTTCAGATCAGTAATATTGAGTCATACTGTCCATAATTTGATTTCACTTCATGGATATACTGTGGAGAAATGGAAGTGGCAGAATGGGAATGGAACCAAGGTTCATCAAGGTTCATACTCTGAAGGTTAAATTAGGGTGAGCAATTTCACATCTCACAATTACAGTAATGTTTTCAGCACAGGCACTTTTTTCGAAGAAGCTTGCTTCTGAGCAAAAGGCTTGCTGACCAACATTATTATGACAATTTTGTCGTGATTACACTTCAATCAATACACAATCTCAAATCACAGTCAAACAGAGAAAACCAAAATTTCAGAAGCTTGTTGTGATGACACCTCAACTGCAAGCTGACATGCTGTCATATCAACTGCAGGCAGAGCAACACTGAAAGAAAAGCACAGGGATTGGATGAACTCTGCAGAACACACTTAGAAAAGGTGCCACAAATACCACTAAATTCTGCCATGACATGACCTGCTACGAACAGGACCACAAAAATGGCCCCCTTTATCATCATGCAAATACTATCTTCCCAAATCCAGCTCTTCCAGTTAAAAATGCTCTCTCCATTCTCTCTCCCCTTCTCTGAAGCACTGCCTGCAGTCTTCACTAGATAGCAAAAGTGTGTCGTCCCCCAGCACTGGTTGATATCGCAACACACAATGAAATTTTGTCTTGGTGAGAGATGATAGAAAATGTTACAGTAAAGGTGACCTTGGGTACAATCTGAAAGTGCAAAGATTTTGAGGAGGTGAGAATGACAACTCCTTTCCTCCCTTTCCAGCTGTGTGTCCTAGAAGCATGCACATGATTCTGCAGCGCTAAAACAAGAGACACTAAAGTGTTGGATGTATTTCCTAGAAAGGCAAAGAGGTTACCCAAAGAGTACACATCCTGCACAGCTAGGAATGTGTAAGACCAGTCATTTCAGTGGGTATTCTGGCTGTGTGAACAGTAACATATTACGTAACTGAAAGAATTTGAAAAGCATTTCAGATTTCAAAAGAAAATGACAAACAAGCATTTGTCACTTTTCCACCTCAAAAGACTAGAACAGACCTTTAGTTTCAATCTAAGGATCTAAAAAAATATATAATGTCTGCAGTGAACCTTGCAAACTAATGATTTAGTTAACTGCCAAAATTTTGACAAGCAATCTACATATACATCTGGTCCAAGTTACAAACATTATTCCAACTGAAAAACACACAGAGAACCTTCTGTGTTTATTAAGCATTCTATTCATTTATTTATTTTATTTCTATACTGTCCTTCATCCGAGGATCACAGGGTGGTTTGCGATATAAAAACACAAAAATACATCAGAATAGTAACAAAAACAAAACACAATAACCCCACATATTTATTTATCAAATAGATTTTATTCCACAAATGCAACATGAACAAATCATCAGTATCTATTTTTCCCATTGATTGAACAGGATAATGGAGCTCAGAACACACACCAATTAGACCACCAAAATCTATCAGCTTGCTAAATGAAATTCTAAATATTGTTATAATATTGATAAATCAACTAATGAACACTTCAGTTTCTTCAGCATACAGACTACAAAGTACACTTCTTTCTAACGCTAGCTTTTTGTTCTGCTTTTTGAAGCAGCAACCGTTTTAAAAACGGTTTTTGAACCTGGAAGCAAACAGCACAGATAGAGATGATATTATTGAGATGTAAAAGCATATCAAACTCTACTTCGGTCTTAAATAGTTGAACTGATGGCATTAAGGCTCTTCCACTTATTTTAGAAATAATTTCATCTATTTTCTCTTTCTTCATAACTGCAAGTTTCACCTGCTTATTCCACCTCATTTAGAGAGTCCAAAATATCTTAATGAATACCAACATACTTTGGTGGAATCTACACACATATAAAAAATGCTGTGAAAATGCTTTTTTTAAAAAGTTTTGAAAAATACATTGAATTTGGCATAGCTCACTGTCACCATCTTGTGTCACATTTGTATATTGTGCTTTACAACACACTTAAAACGTTTTATTTGCAGCTGTATTGCTGAGTCCTTTGTTGGTTCATCAGGATTCTTGAGGCAAACTCGGCCCTTCAGCTGTTTGGGGACTACAACTCCCATCATCCCTAGCTAACAGGACCAGTGGTCAGGGATGATGGGAACTGTAGTCTCAAAAAACATCAGGAGGGCTGAGTTTGCCTATGCCTGCTTTAAACATTGTTCATGCCATTTTATTCAATATTTGCTAGGGTGGAGTAAACTAGGAATCAATTTCAGAGAAAAAATGCATTTCCTTCCTTAAAAGAAAATATGTACTATAAATCAGTGCTTTATTATCATTATTATGTAATAAATTTTGATACCACCCTTCATCTGAGGATCATGGGGTGCTTTACAATATAAAAACACAAAATATGTTCGTGAGGAATACTTGGCAAGGAAGAGCACAAGAAAAAGAAATGTAATGGCGCTGTCTAGCCCTAACAGTGCTCATGAACTCAGACTAGCCATCTTTCAAATCTGTCAGAGGCAAGCATTTGACAATCTTTATTTCCCATCTAGATTCTAGAGACTAATTTGTTAGATATCTTTGTAGTAGAAATGTATGAAGCTAGCCGATAATCTGCACTCAGTTCTATTTTTTAAGCCTGTTGTTTTTTATAATTCAGAACTGATAGACTTTGACCCTTGAATAAAGTACCAGATCTAGAAACAAGAAAGGATTATTAGATATAAATCGTATGGGAGGTATTTGCATATAGATTATTGTAACCAGATCACCACTAGAGGGAGTGTAAGATCATGCTTCCCTGTGATACTTTTGAGGTTCAACCAGGCAAAAATAGTTGTAGTTTTTAATCATTGTTGAACAGAATTGCTCTATGGACTGATACTTCAGAACATCATTTTCAAAATATTTTCCGCCTCAAAAAAGGCATCAATGTTAACTTCGGTACACAGTAACCCTTTCTACAAGACAAATTAAGGGGGGGGGGGTGTTTTTGTTTTTGCTGTCAGGAGAATAAGGGGGCCTGCAGGGTAGCCCGGCAGCAAAAGACAATACCCTACACCTGGTTGACCTGGCAACATGGCAGCAAAAAAAGAGTATTTTTTGGAGGATGGATGCCGGGCGAATCAGGGGTCTACAGAGTAGCATGGCAGCAAAAGAAAAGGTTCAATGCCCGTATGGGACAGCTGCATATTCCTGCACTGCAGTGGGTGGGACCAGATGATCCTCAGGGTCCCTTCCAACTCTACAGTTCTATAACTGCAGTCTAAAACTAGCTGTAGTTCCTGGGGAGTGAAAACTCTGTGCACATTGAAAAAATAGTCTCCATATTCTGTGTGGCTGACCTATGCCTCTTAAAGAGGCTGGGAGGTAGGAGGAGCTGGAAGCTAGCCGTGCCGCAATCTGAATAAAAGTCGCTTCGAACAGAAGGCAAGACTTGAGAAGTGGAAGTCTTAGCGGACATCTGTCTTGGCTTGGATGTGCTCTTTGGTAATGCCATAGTAGAACACTGCGGAGTAAGATATGGAAAAGTGGGAGCTTTGCTGAGGAAACATGGTAGAATGAGCCCAACAGAGCTAAGGACAACTTACAGGAGCTGTGGGCGAGTACTGCTTTGTAGTAACTCATGTTGGAAGAAAACAAGTAATTGTCTAGAGATTGACATGGCCCAAAATTGCCTTTCTTCCACACCCTTCTGGATAACTATGAGGTTGCTCCCCATTTCTTTTCCTCCCGCCATCCTTGGCTCTGAAAACCACAACCTCTCCTGTTTCCGAGAGATTTCCTCACCCTTCAAACTGACTATCACCTTCCCTGTCAGCAGCCACACCGCTTTCCCAGTATCAGATATTAACGCACACTGTGCAGATTTCAATATCCCATAACTGAATCTGAACCGACACAATAATTTCCAGATATCTACACTATCAGTGACAGGACTCAAGTTGAGGGTGTGGGGTGGCACTGGCAGATGCAGGAGTTTTCGCCCATTATGACATATGATCGTCAAAAGCAGAGAGCCATCTGACATGATGATTACAATACTTTTGTGACTCAATAGCTTGCACCAAAAAGAAAGGAAGCTGTTGTTCAATACAGCTGAATTCTCTTGGAAAGGATGGAGAAAATGGAACACTTATAGCTCTATGTAAAAACAGAGAGCCAGGGAAAGGTTTTTAGAGTTGAATAAGCTCAGTAAGACGGCAGAGACCTGAAAATGCCATCTCTTGCCCATCGGCGTTATGCAATCACTCGTCTCCGCCTTTTTCCTGTAGCTATTGTCACAGAACAAGCACAAATGCTTTCACTGAGAAGCCTAGGGAATTTTGGAGGAATGGCCAGGCTTTAGATGTACAACGAATTAGACTAGAAAAATCTTTCAGTCTGGGGTACTTCAGGGTAACGACATTAGTGTTTCCTTAATGGATTGTATTTTAATCATTACCAATCCGTGCATCCAGAGAAACGGCATGCAATCTGAAAGCCTGGAAGTAATAAGGCAGCATTTCAGCACTAAGTACTGCTCCATATCCTAACCTCCAGATTTTGGGGAGGTGATGCTCACTGTGGGCATTTTAAGATGCTGCAAAAGGCAGAAGAAGAATGTAGGAATTTTCACTGATCTTCCTTGGTCAGCCAGTCATAAGAGCTAGTAGATGAGAAGTTTAAAGTTAGGAGTTTCTAACACAACTCAAAGCCCACAAAGTTGTAACAAACTATATGAGAGGGGGTGCTGCTCAGTTAACATCATCTCGCACAAGATGCATCACAAAAAATATTCAACCCATCAAGTAAGGCAGGCAACCTTTGTCCTGCCAGGCTGTTTTGGGGGAGCCACGCAAATCCACCCTATACCTGATGTTAGGTGTGGGGTGGTCAGGGATGCGGGTTCAAAGGAACAAGAAGGAGCTTCAAGTGCACTCCTGGTTGTCCTTTCACAGGAGCAAGCTGCAGTCCCACACATCTATCAGCTGGTGGCAGTAGGAATGCACCTTGTTTAAGGAAGGGGAAATGGCTCCTACTTAAAGCACCCCACAGATGTCAACACACTGCTAAAAAGGAAGGAACAACTGTATTTCACACAATTTTTGGTGCACATTAACTAAGATTGGTTGACACAAGCTGGCCACATTCACGATTTGAAGCGTACTGGTTTCAAACACACCTTTAACCAGTTTGTTGGCTTCTAACATTGCAACCTAGCTCATTTGGTTAGTGTGGTGCTGATGATGCCAAGGTTGCAGGTTTGATCCCCATGTGGGACAGCTGTCTATTCCTACATTGCAGGGGGTTGGACTAGATGATCCTTGGGGTCCCTTCCCACTCTACAACTCAATGACTCTATGATTCTAACCTGTAGTTAATCACAAATGGATGTGACAGCTTGGCCTTGTCAGAAGAAAGGAGTGCATGGGCTCAAGACTTGCTGAGGTTCATTTGCATGTCAAAAGAACATGGTTTGTCCTGGTGTCCAAGCTGGATTAGTGTCAAAAGTGAATAGATACATCGACTTTGGAAAAAGGTTCCAATACTGGAAAAAAGAGGGCAGGACAGCTAACGGAATGTGAAACAATGTGATGTGTGATATTTAAACATTAGTGCCACTGCTCTGTGGGTTCAGCCCATACCATTAATGTTGCATTTTAAGAGTTCCACTCTTTGAACAAACAACATAAAATATTTGCATCAATCGGGTAAGCTCCAGGCTTGTGTGCATATACAGTATTTGCATTTTAGACTGCATTAACTACCTTCAGTAGCACATTAGGGGACTGCCCTTAGTCAGCAGGAGAGCTTGAGGCAAGCAAAGAAGGCAGAACTGAGACGAAAAAAACATGAACAGGAGTACAGTTAGCTGAAGAAAATTGTTTTAAAAGGTATTGTTAACAGAAGCCAACCTTCAAATTAAATTATCTATTTACTCTGAAAGTGAAAGCCAGTAAGCAAGACTATAGAAAAACTCAAGAACAGACTAGAAGTTCCATTCTGGACATGATGCGACTGAGTTGGCAAGTAATGGATGAAGTCATAGATAAGAAAAGAGGAGGAAAGGGTCAGGGTAGAATAGCAGGGCTATGTCAGCCTACCACACATGAATTTACGAGGATGAATCATTAGGACGTTAATAGCTCCTCAGTCCTGCTACATAGAAATGATCTGTAATAGAGCATTCTTCTGGTTAAGATCACGGTCATTAATTTCACATAGTTTAAATATAGCATGACTAGTCAGTTTGTTTCTTCAGAGGACAAGCTACACTCTGTAGACAAAATCTTCTTGTGTGTTCCTCAGGAATACAGAAAACTTACGAAACCCAGAAATATTATAGTTCTTGACTTCTACAGTGCAGATTGTGTTGCACCAAAGGTGAAATGTTCAGAACACAGATCAAGTGTTGTTGATTTTTAACCCAGAAAAACACTCTTGGAATTAATCTTAAAATCCTAACGTCACTGGCCTTTAAGTGAAGAGCAGAGGGCTCCTTCAAGGTCTGTCAATATAAATAGTTTAGTAGCCTGATCTAAATGCAAGTAACTAAAGTATGTTTTATTTTTTTAAAAAAAAATATCTAAATGAATTTGTTTAATTGATACATTTCCTGCACAAACTTATGTACTAATTGGTTGCTATAACAATTGCTCTTGTTGCTGTAACATAAATGTTTTAAACTAATAGTCTATATATAACATAAAAGCATAATTCAAACCTTTACACACCACATATGCTGGAAGCCAGAGAAGAGTTTCCCTGTCTGCTCTTTCCTGCTGTAGCCACTTGTGTCCCCTAGGCTGCTTCTGAAGGTCAAGGGAGCTTCTAGAAAAGTGGTATATAGATGGGAGATTGCTTATATGCCTCTCTTGCAAACAGTGGAACTGCCCATCACTTTGTATCCATGCAGTGGGCCACAAACCTTTTGCACTATCCAACGGCACTATTAGCTCGTATTAATATTTTGAACTGTAAACCATCCTAGGTGCCTTGATAGCAGTGTTAGAAACTGAGATACGGAAGCTAGGAGCTAAATGGCCTCTTAAACCGAGGTTACGGATGCAACAACATAACCTCTTTTTTACAAGAATACAGAGCTGAAAATGAATGAACTGCAGCTAAAATATTATGTTCATATTCCACACGATCTAGTCCTTCCCCTGCCCACCCCCTAATATTCTTAAGAGAGTCTCTTCTCCTCTCTTCAGAGAGTGGCTGGAAGTGGGGAGGCAGAAAAAAGTCCTCCTTTCCTTCCACGCTGCAGTTTTAATGTGAAACCTTAGGCATGGTACTGCGCCCAGAGCTCAGAAACGGCTCTCGCAATTGAAATTCCTTGTCGCAAAATGTGCCTAGGACAATGGGAGTTTCGAAAACTGCTTGACAGAGAAGTGGTATATCACTATATTCAACAAATAATAAATCTATAGACACGGTGAAATTAAAAACCCTGCTTGGCTCACTGTACACGTCACCAAGCAACATCACCCAAGGACTAAGCACCAATAACGTTCCAGAAACAGTTGCCTGTAATTAATAGGCAGGACTCCATGGAAGGGAAAGGGCACAACCCATCTCAACTCCCATTGATTATATGGACATGGAGGCCTAACACTCTGCCTTTGAAATATATGAGACTTAAATTGCTTAGTTTGTTGCCATAAAGTACCTACGCTATCTGGCCAACTGCCATATTCGTAATGACCAATTGTGTCATGTTACTTGAACTCAGAAGTCAGGGTGGTCTCGTGTTTCTTTTATATAGCTGGCTTCAGCTCACTTTATTTGCTAGAACAGGTGCTGAAAAGCATTTCTGAGCCAGTGAGAACATTGGGAATTTTGAGGAAGTGTCAGACACAAAATCGCTGTGAAGAGTAACAAAGTGGCTACCTGAAGAACCGAGCAGGTTCTTATCAACTAAGAAAGAGACAAAGTTAAATATGAAAAGTTGACTAATTTGAAGCGATGTTTTGTCGTTTGTTAATTATTGCTAAAGATGGTCAACTGTAGCATATAGCGAATTGATGTGTTAGTTACTGTTCATTTATTGTTATTGTCAAATCTTGAATAAAATTAATAATAATAATAAAAGAACCGAGCAGGAAGGACACATAGCCTTGTATTGTGAATTTTTGAGGAGTTATTTGCCGAGGCCTTTTGTGGACACCACATGGAGCACTCATGGGGGCGACTCCTAGTATTAAAAACTGAATCATGACCTTCTAAAGGATACCAAGTAGACAAATTACTTTGGTTTAAAATGTTTGTTCCCAGCAAAGTCAGCTTGTATTTTGAAAGATAGCATTGATTAAAAGTGAATTTATTTTTAAAAAATACTGAATAAAAATAGGATATATAGTCTACCTTCTTAAGTAAATGTTGAAAAATGAATATTGGTAAATGTTGGAAGATTCAGGGCAGGGGCATGGGAGGGAAGAATAAGTTCCACTGCACAAGCCGAAGTCCTTGCACAGGCTTCTGTGGATGGGACTCACTCACTGAATCCTGACCATGATGTTCTGGTCTTTAGCATCACAATTGCCTATCCCCTTTTAAGAAGGCTTCCTCAACTTTACCTGCTATTACTCATATGCATTTTAAACAATAGCGATGAACTACACCTTACAAGTTAGAAAAGAATTCTCTATACCCTTTCCCAATTGCTAGGAACAAGAGCTTGATTAATTTTATGTAAATACATTCCCATTTTGATCATGACCAAGCAGAAAATGTTAATTAAGATGCAAGCGAAGCATTCCAACTTCTCTGCAAGTTATTTATTAGGACTTGAATATAACATTACTATGGCGGTAGTAAGAAGTACAAAAGTTTTAAAGTGACCTCTAAACACACTGCAACGTAAAAGGTTGCTAGCTAGCACTGGCATGCTGCAAAGTTTTCCTAAACAGGCTAATACTCCAGACTTTTTCTAGGTTGCAAGAAACATGCGGCTAAGGAGAAGGGGACGACAGAGGATGAGATGGTTGGATGGTGTTCTTGAAGCTACCAGCATGAGTTTGATCAAACTGCGGGAGGCAGTGGAGGACAGAAGTGCGTGGCGTGCTCTGGTCCATGGGGTCACGAAGAGTCGGACACGACTAAACGACTAAACAACAACAAAAAGAGGGAAGTATCGTGTTACCAAACTGTTAACAAGTGGTACTGCAATGAAATAGTTCAGTATAGAATACTCCAGCTCAGGGCTCCAGTCTGCCATGCCCTTTTCCATAATATTCTGGACATCATAGAGCTGCAGACCTCAAAGGAAGTATGAGTGTCATCTAATCCAACCCCCAGCAATGCACCATGCTGTCTAATACTCAGCATTCCTTGGACACCAAAAATGCTCAGTTCTCATTGTACTATTTTAGGGTGCATCCTCCTTAGGCCTTCCTCTAAGCCTAAAACCTGCCCTCTTGTTGTAGATGGTGTTATTTTAGCTACATAATGATTGACATTTGGAGAATTAATTCACTATTTATATATAGCATGCTAGTAAATTAGGGAGGTTAGTTATGCAATCAACTTGACATAACAAGCTCAACTTAAAATAAGCATTTATGAAAAGTGTCATCATGGTAAACAGGTAAGCAGTATTTCTGCTTGTGTATACAGTGGTACCTCGGGTTAAGTACTTAATTTGTTCCAGAGGTCCGTTCCTCTCCTGAAACTGTTCTTAACCTGAAGCACCACTTTAGCTAATGGGGCCTCCTGCTGCCGCTGCTGCGCGATTTCTGTTCTCATCCTGAAGAAAAGTTCTTAACCTGAAGCACTATTTCTGGGTTAGCGGAGTCTGTAACCTGAAGCGTATGTAACCTGAGGTACCACTGTATTGTATATATTTTCCACAGAAGATAAAGGAAATTTCCAGCCCACTCACCTCTTAATTCAATTGCAGACACTCTCTGTAAGCCACACCTGCTAACCCCTAGGCCACACCCACACCTGTTCAATTTCACAACATGGCAAGGAGGAATTCTACATCTTAGTGACAAAAATCCAAGGAAAGGTCTCTCAGAAAGGACTTTCCAAATTTGCACAAAAATGTTCACTCAATGATACAAATAGGGAGCTCATTTACTGAAAATATTGCAACTAATACCGAAATAGATACAGTGGTACCCCGCAAGACGAATGCCTCGCAAGACGAAAAACTCGCTAGACGATAGAGTTTTTCGTTTTTTGAGTCGTTCCGCAAGACGAATTTCCCTATGGGCTTGCTTCGCAAGACGAAACGTCTTGCGAGTTCTTGCGAGTTTTTTTCCTTTTTCTTAAAGCTGCTAAGCTGCTAATAGCCGCTAATAGCCGTGCTTCGCAAGACGAAAAAACCGCAAGACGAAGAGACTCGCGGAACGGATTAATTTTGTCTTGCGAGGCACCACTGTAATTGTGATTATATTTAAAGTGTTCAGGGTTTATTTTAGATGGATTCAAATAATTAGCCTACGTCTGCATCAAAATATGAAGACAGCTTTGTTAAAATAGCAGAATACATGTACTCACTCACAGCAAGTTCATGAGATTTTCCAGTTATCAGAGAATTGATGTGACTGCCTGAAATGGCAATAGTGAGTCATATTGTGAACAATTGTGAGCAGCTGTCTTTTGTGACAGACAAATTAAAGCAACAACAGAAACCAAGTTCAGAAGCAAAGGCCTTTCCAGGTGACATGAGGATCCCAGAACTGTGAATGAACTAGCCAGAATTTCACAAGCTTTCCTACTCCTCAAATCACTACTGTAATTCCTTTTTACAAAATGTTTTACAAGTATCCCAAGGCACTGGTAAACAGCAACAGTTGAACCCATTATTCATGTCTCTTCTGGTGGAGAAGTGGTTGCACTAATCTGATGTCCCCAGCCTTTTGGGAGCCCAGTGATCTCAGTAGGAATGTTAAAGTGAGGTTGGGTGTAGCCAAGGGAGGCATCTGCCCCCCCCCCCAAGATCAAGGAAATCAATAAAAATATTTAATTAACTGAGGTTCTGCACCCCCCCAACACAAAGCCTGCTCCCCCAACATAAATCCTGGCTGTGCCCATGCACCCTCCCTGAAAATCCAAACACACAAAAATTAAACTAGCTTTCAGGAACACATACCCCGTGGAGATCTCTTTCAGACACCTTTCCTTTTCTCCTCCTCCCAATGCCAGTTTGTCCTTGCTCCCTCAATCACCCTGCTTGTCCAGTTTTAATTTTCAGCAGATCCTCAGTCTTGAACAAAAGCTACATGGCTTCATGGCAGCGCAGAAGTGAATAGAATTGCTAGTAAATGCAAATTAGCAATTGCTTTTGCACAGCAAGCACCCAGAGAAATTATCTGCAAGTTAGATCTAGTCAAGCCACAATACCAGAGCAAGTGGATAAGGTAATGCCCTACAGCAGACCCTGGTCTTCAATAGGACTGCAAACAGCATAAAGATTAGTTGTGTTGGTAGACACTACTTCAGTATGTCCTATGCAGCTACCACATATCTTGCTGATCAATCATTATACTCGTCTTCTCTTAAAGAGTCTTGGCTGCTTCCTTCTCTTATTCGCGCTAAGCACCACATTTATTCCTTATGAAATCATGTAGAAATATGATATCCCCATTATGCAATCTAAATAGGTTTTTTTTTGGGGGGGGGTTGTTTAATCAATATAGAAGTGATACAAGAATTTACCTTCCCAAGATAGCAAGGAGGCCTCTTTTACCATAAATCTTAATGCAATCCTAGAAATATTATGACAGGCTTTTTAGTGTATCAATAGAGCTGCTGCAATATGCTTGCTATTTTCCTTGGAAGAGATTCCATTACCTTAAAGCATACTGTGAACTAGTCACAATAACTTTCTCCCCTGGGAGCCACAACGAATTAAAGGCTGTGTTTTAGCATTGATGTTACCAGCTCAGCTGAATTCTGCTGCCAAAATATTCAAGCAAGAGTTGCAGCAATGTTTAGAGGCATTATCAGTTGCTTGCTAGCTTGCTATTCTACATTGCAAACACAGACATGCAGGGAATCCTTAGTAAAAGGCATTATAGTAAATAATGCAGGCAAAGCATTTAATAGTCAGCAGGGGCTGATTTTCATAGACTTAGATGGGCTGTCACCTGATTGATGATATCCATTACCCAAGGTTGTAGTTTTTAAGACAACAAATCAGTAATTACGTGCATAGTCAAATGATTAATAGGTTTTCGTTGGTTTGAAGAGTTAGGTATAGATGGAAATTCTCAATGGGGTGAATTTTAGTTCTTGATCTCATTGATCAGCCCACTTTAAGACTATTGATTACTACCTGGAAATGTATGCTGTCAGTGTTGTAAGGAAAAAAGGTTTTTTTTTCCTGGCAATGAAAAGGAAAGCTAATAAATTCTGTTGCACCTTTGACTTGATCCAAAACCTTTTGAACATTAGAATTACACTTTGAAATATAAAAAATAATGTTTTTAATTGATGAGGAAAAGATACATTTCTCCCATTTTTAAAGAAATAAATGGAAACTGAATAAAACTGAAATAGCTGCATTATTTATTTTATTTTCCGTTCTAAACTTAACTCTACTACTTTAAGAACATGAAATGTATAACTTAATACATAAAGTTCTTGTTTCCCATGTGGTCTACTCCAACATGTTCACTCCCTCTGCAGAAGATCTGTACTGTTTGATAGATTTAGTAACTTTATTAACACCTTCCTTCAAACAATAATTTCCAATTTTACCCAGTGTTAGAAACAAAGCAGCAAAAGCCTATATTTTAAAGTATTAAAAATAAACTTACTTCTTTTTTTTCTTTTTTCTTTTTGCCAATTGGTAAAATGGGCAAGGGGAGATATTTAACAGTGCACAGAATTATAGCACTGTAGAATTGGAGGGAACCATGAGGGTCATTTTGTCCAACTCTCTGCCATGCAGGACTCTGGCCCACAGCTGTCCCTGGGTTGGTACAAAAGATCAAGCTTTTGGTTGCAATCCTATGTTTACTTAGAAATAAACCTCCCTGAGTTCAAAGGGACTTTCTCCCAGATAAGTGAGTGCAGAACTGCTCTAACACTAAAGCCAGCTATTATGTAGTAACCAAAATGAAATATGTTATTATCTGGGCTTAGAAAGGGCCTCCAGTTAACACTATAAGGAATCTGAAGAAGCAATACAAAAAAAACCACACAAAAAAACACCACATTGTAACTCCTGAAGGATTTCTCTTTCAAGCTGTTTCCAATTCGCTTAGAAAGGAATCTCTAGCCTTTCAGAACTGGGACTCAAGTTGTACAACTGTACAATAAACAGCAAGTGTATTTCTTGAACACTGTAGGTTCTCTGTTATTAAAAATCATTTTGAGGAAGTGCAGAAACACAAATAGTACCCCACCACCCTCAATATTTATGGGGTTTCTTCCAGGCCTTAACACTGTTAAATACATTTTCAAATTACATGTGAAACACGTCTATTTTAATTTTAAGACTTACAACCCTAACTTCACAAGGTAAGTAACATTAGAAGCTTTTATGGCAAGGATAAGGCACGTTTGGCTCCCCAGAGGCTGTAGACTAATTCCCATCAGCCGTTGGCCAGGGTTTATGAGAGTTGTAGTCCAGCAACATTTGGAGGGCAACAGGTTCCTCACCCCGTTCTAAGGAATGAAAAATCATTCTCCTCTGTAGCTAAATTTCTCTAGAGACCAAGGATCCAAGGGAAAAAACCCCTATCTAGCTGCAATCCTGTTTTCCTATCTGTTAAAGAGTTTCAATATTTTTCTATCCAATTTTTCTGTGCAAGCTTTATTCTGACAGGATCAATGAATGCATTGACTTGAATGTTCAATTTTCATAATCCTGGCTTACCCTTACATTCAAAACAGGGATTCTGGTTCAAAACAAATTCTGGGAAGTTTCATAACAAGCCAACTTCAAGCCCATTGTTTGAAGCTGGCTTGTTGTGAAGCTTACCAGAATTTGTTTTGAACCAGAATCCCTGTTTAAACCACAATTAGGGTTTTTTCTGCTTTTGTTTTTTTTTAAGTGAAATAAATACTGCTAACATTTCTCTCCCAGCTATGCATGAGGTAGATAAAAGGGGGAGCACAAGACTGCAACATTTTGCTTCTTCTGGCTTACATGCATAGCCCAAGATTGACTCCGTGATCTGGAGACTGGAACCAGGTATGCAGGTGACATATTCTACCCATGCCATACAGGAACCCATGTATTAGTAATTCAGAACAACTGCCTCCCTATGAAGTCAGCCTCCTAGTGAATTTACCACACTTCTGTCTGTTTCAACTGGTTTTATACTGCAGTACAAAGCGTAAGGCAGCACATAAATCTTTAAAATGAAATGTATTACCATTTATACAGCAGATGCCATGGTATATTTCATTCTATAAGAAATTTAGACACTGAAGAAGCTGGTATGTTTCTCCCCAGCATTAGTGGATAGGAATGCAGTGGAAAACAGCTTCACATTCCTGGTAAACCCTTTAACTACGGTTTACAATTACTTTTGAAGTGCTCAGAGTCCCTCAGCATTGACTGATACTTACGTCTACAAAGGCAGCAGCACTGGGCTTTAAGGCCACAATCCTGGTACATGCATATCACAGTACAAATGAGGTCACAGTAAACCAAGGCATGATTGTATGAGCACAGAATCCATTTCTGCCCTAACTCCTACAAATTAAAAAACCCTGCATAATACAATATTTAAAATAAGAGTTGCTCCGATAAATGGTCTTCTATCAATACTAGGAGAAATGAAATCCATCACAGTTGCTTTAAAACTATCTGTTTGTTTTTTCAAACAGGCACTTTTTACAAATCCAAGTTTTTAAAAGGCTGGAGGAAAGAAGTGGAAGAGGGCTGGGACAATAACTTTTTTGGGCAAAGTTCTCATGCATGTTCAAGAGGGAAGTTCTAGCCAATCTAAATTTCTAGGCTTATTACTCTATCAGGAATCTTGGCACTGGTGTTATTTTGAAAGCCAAAGACCGTCAAAATTCATTCCATGTATACATCAGGGATACCTATCCAAACTCATAGCACTGGTGTAATAAACTTCAGGTGCTTAGTTCACCATGGCCCTCATACTGCATTTCTTTCTCCTTGCCTTACATACTTGATTTTCAACAGGGAAAGAGTCTGAAAGAACTAACAAAGGACTCGGATTGGGTCATGACAAGCCTCTGAGACAGACAGCTCCATACTCTTCCTTTCCACCTATATCTACCTTTTCTGTAATAACTCTGGTCTCTTTGCTCTCCTCCCTGACACTGGCCACATTTTTGTTCTGACAACATTTGAGGACTTGGGCATCAAAATGTATTCTACCGCTTCTGTGTTATTAGGTTTTATTTGATTCACATTTTAACTGGCTTTTAAGATTTTATTTGTTTTATATTTTATACTGGAAACCACCTTGAAAATCTTCATTGAAAGACAGCCTATAAGCATCACAAATAAAATAAAGCTGTAGTGAAGGGCAAACAACACGGTCCTTACGACCCACATTCTACTCAAGGTGCCCAGTTAATTGTGTATCTTGCGGCAGTTCCTCGATACAACAGCTCTCCTGATCAAATTAGGGGGAAGCTAGTATGGCAGCATTATGTCTTAAATGGATAATCTACGCTTTTAAATACAGCTATCCCCCTGGACTGACTAGTTTGAAGGCATGATAATATTTTAAATATAGCCACAAACAGCTGTTACTGAAGCCAACAGAATTCATAAGGTAAATAATATAACCTTTGCCTGTTCTTATTCTGTTTGCACATCCAAAAGCAAAGTATTCTGAGGTCAGAGCCAAGTATAACAATAAAGCAAAGCAAGAGTCTCAACAAAAGTGCCAATACCATTTGCAGCTGGTTTTTAAAAACATACTTCATTGCCTTTAAGCTAGACCTTGAGGTTCAGTTCTTTGCTAGTTGCTCAATTTGTTTGCATTTGGAATAATATAAGAATTCTAAGTGCTGAAGAAAACCAGAGTTCTTTCAAAGCAGTATGTGCATTAGAACATCCTCAGGATCACTACTACGATTAACAAATGACCCAATATATTAGCTATCCAAGAACATGCAGCACTCAGCAACACACTTTTACAGGTCAATGGGTTTTGTATAGAGCGATTGCCGAGAACTACACTGAAAGTACCTTCTCAAGTACGCCTGTCTAAGTCAATATGTCCATTGTAAAAATATGCTGCTGGGCATTAAAATAAAGCAGACTATTAGGCAGGCTATTTATTTTCCCAGGCATCGTACATAGTTTAGTTCCTTTCGTGCAATTTCAAAATAAAGAAAACACTATAGCTAAGGTCATTTCGGTTAAAGTTAAGTAATGAAACACACCAACCATGCATTTCCGCCTTGCACAAATGAACTTTGTCTAAATGGCATCATAACATTTGTCAGGGCAATAATAATAATAATAATAATAATAATAATAATAAACCTCTGCCAAACAAAATTACAGCTTTCTAAGGTTTTACATGGAAGCTGTAATAAAGTGCACAACTGCAATGTGTTTTTTGCCTTTTGTTGTATCCCCTCAGCATAGGAATAAGGTTGTGACCCAGTACCAAACTGTCCAAGGGCCTTGAATACCAGACAGAGAAAGAAGTCAGGTATCCACCTAGTCTCTTCCCCACATCCACCAATAATATGATGGTTCCACCCCCTCGTAATAGTCCAATGGGATCCTGGCCAATCTCCCAATCAGGAGAGGCATATTAACATAAGAGCCTTGCTGGATCTGACCAAAGGTCCTTCTAGTCCACCATTTTGTTTCCACAATGGAAATCTTGAAGTCTATGGGAAACGAAACAAGCAGGACATGAGCAGAAAGCACCCTCCCACTCACAGACTAAGTTCTGGTTATTAGCCACCAAATATGTAATCCCATGCAAATGTTCATGACTATCTTTCAATTTGAACTACTGTATTTTTTGCTCTATAAGGGGAAATGTGTGTGCGTCTTATGGAGCGAATGCAGGCTGCGCAGCTATCCCAGAAGCCAGAACAGCAAGAGGGATTGCTGCTTTCACTGCACAGCAATCCCTCTTACTGTTCTGGCTTCAGAGATTCAGAATATTTTTTTTTCTTGTTTTCCTCCTCTAAAAACTAGGTGCATCTTGTGGTCTCGTGCGTCTTATAGAACGAAAAATATGGTAGTTAGAACAGCTTGGTAAAACATGGCTTTGTGCATGGGCACAAACCTTGCGCAGTCGTCCTCCCTTCCCTCACACGGGAAGACAATTTCAAGCAGCATTTCATTTTTGCTTTCCGTTAAAAGCCAGCTTGTTGCAGTGGTTAAGGTTTATAACAAATTCTGTTTAGTTTAACAAGTCAGCTTCGGAAACCATGGTTTGAAGTTTATTCATTCAAATAAAGTGCAGTGTGGGGAATCTGCCAGAGTCATCCTTCCAAGAGGAGAGGGAGTACAAGCCCCAAACATTTCCTTCCTGCTCATGCAAATCTTAGCATGGCAAACAAATTTGAGGTTATTGTTACTTGAGAACAATTTCAGAAAATCCATGCACTGTTATGATCAAAACATGCAAGACATTTAAAGGGTTGATATTTTATTATTGTGTAGTCAATTGGATGCCAACTACAAAGTTTTGTGGCTACCAACCACAATCCAGCCACAACTCTTCAGACTCTACTTCTACTCAGAAAACCTCGTTGCATTTTACAAACATTCCACACAACCAGGAAAACCACCAAGACACTGTGATATAGAAGTATAAGCTAAATTTTCTGTCACCCAGTTATTTATTTGAAGGATTTTTTACCCCACTCCTCAGAAGAACAAACCAATGCTCCCAGAATGGTTTAAAAGGTAAAGGTAAAGGACCCCTGACAGTTAAGTCCAGTCACGAACAACTCTGGGCTTGCGGCGCTCATCTATCAAACACTGTCTATCAAACACAGTCTATCAAACACTGACATTCTCCCAACACATAAATCCAAAATAGCTTATGGAAACACATTTATTTGTGCTGGAATAAATACTCTTTGATATTTGGGAATTGTTAAATTACAGAAAGTAGCTGCAGAAACTTTCACTCACTAAGTGGCACCAGAATAATAATGGAACGGAGGGGGGTGGGGTCGGTGAGAGTATTCAGGAAAAGATCAACCATTTGCAATCTTGGGTTGTACCCCAATTTAAATTTATCACTTTAATTTATAACTTTTGTAGCATAACAACTGTATTTATCTTCTTGTTTACATTAGTAGAGCAAAAACAGGTGTTAGCTTCCAAAAACTCTTATCTTCTTTCCAATCATTCTGATACACTGACTATTACACAAGAACTTTTAAAATCTATGCTTTTGTTCTTACCACAACAGATCTACAACAAAGCCAACTATTCCAGTAAATTTACATTGAAAATGCTGAATAATGGAATTGCAGTAGTGGAGATGCTTTATGTAAAGAAAATCAATCCCACGTTATTTCCAGTTTCAAAGTGTTTTCCGGTTGTCCCACTTTTAAGCTATGACAAATGGAGACTTCTTCTCAACAAAATAGCTATTAAGCCAAAATGCACGAGGCACACACTTAATTCTCATTCTTCAAAAATCTCCGAAAACTGCATACATTAAGTGAAGAACATTTACACATACTCCATTTACTAAATTACATCGAGAGAAAATATAATCACACTGAATTGATTATAAATTATGAAATGATTATGTTGCATTTTGCCTCAGTATAATTTTGTAAATGTAACTTTATGTAAATATAAAGCAATGTTCCACAGGTAATGTAATTTACACTTAATTTTCTCTGCCTTTAGAAGAAAGCACACAAAGAAACAGTACGCCTTTAATGTTGTAATTCAAAACACATATAATTTATAAGTTTTAAAACATCGTCAAAGGCAAAGTTCTTCAAAACTGATGTTCCCACCTTGAAATTACCTGACTGCTCTGAAGTGAAACATGGAAGTTTCAGACTACTGCTAAAACAGTGTGCTAATATAGGCTTGCCATATGTCCGGAATTTCCTGGACATATCTGGAATACTGCAGTCTGGACAGAAATTGGCAGAATGTTTGGGAAAATCTGGACATGTGGCAGCACATTTTGGCAGTGTCGATTTTCCTCAGAAATAGCTCAAAAATGTCCCTTCTTTTCTTTTTTTTACGATTTTGTAAAAACAGCTCAACAACTTTTCTGTCCGGATTTTCACTTTTTGAAATATGGCAACCCTAAAATGAAAGATGGACAATGCTACACGCTGAAAGCAGTACAACACATATTACATAGAGTCTGAAGTTGTGCCTTGCTAACCCTCTTGAAGAAAAAGCTGAGGTTTTTTAAATGTTCATCTGGCAGCATTCAATCTCATCCTTAGCAATGCTTGCCAATCATAAAAGTAGGGATGGAAGAGGAATCTGTTTTAAAACAAATTTATACAAGGAATTTGGAGGTTTCAACTCTGTCAAGTTTTGCTCACACCAGACAGCCTTTTGTGTTTAGCACCCACTTATGTCAGAGACACCCATGCATTACAGAGTTAAGTATGCAAGTCTACAATCAGCAAGTATGTATAGAAGAATCACACCCCTTACAGTAGCATATATCTGCAGCATAATTTTAAAATACATTATATAAATGATGGTTACTCTAGGAAACCGGGAGTGTATCAGCATGGGCTATATACAATGATACGTGTAAGAATGTTTTGATATTTTTTTTAGCAGAACTGTGGGAGGATGAAACACTTGCTTCCTTTGCGAAGTTAAGCAGGATCCTGTTTCCAATTGGTTGGGGAGGTGGCACGTGTTGAGATTCCATTGTGGGGGGTTGGACTAGATAATCCTCGGGGTCCCTTCCAACAATTCTATGATTCTATGAAGACTGAGATGGGAATATGAGGGTGGAGAGAATCTGAGTAAATAAGCTCAATGTCAAGATTTTTAAAAAATAAAAATCCCAAGCAGGGAGACGAATCACTTAGAATCACAGCACAATTGCCAGAGGTAGAAGATCCACGGTAATTAATCATATGATAAAGCAGCGTATTTTACATGACAAATCTACATCAATTTGTCATAGGGAAATGTGGCCATCTATCCATATATTAATGAAGCACACTGGCCTCCTCACAATCTGATTGCACATTAGTCATTGGAAGCAAAAGTAACATATTCACTGTCCAAAAGTTCTTCAAGATACCTTCATATTCTGTAGAGTAAATAAGATTTACGTTTAATATGGAAATATCTAATCTAGAGTGATCAGTATCAAGATTCATGAACCACCTTCAACACAATGCAGCTGGTCAGCATTCTTTAGTGTTAGATTCTAAAATACTTTAAAAGGTAGCCAACACATTTGTTGCTAGGCAACTCTGATTAGCAAAAGTCAGCAGAGTCCATAGTTAGTAGTGTTAGAAATTCTGATGTATATGCTAGGCACCAAATAGCTCCTTAAACCAGGGTTACAGATGGCAAAACAGAATGCCTAGTTGCCATTTTTGAGCCAGGCAGCTCAAAGGTCATATTTTTCAATATGACTTTTTGGTTCCTGAAATTCATTCTGATTGTGCAGATAAAATAAAGGTAAAGGTACCCCTGCCCGTACGGGCCAGTCTTGACAGACTCTAGGGTTGTGCGCCCATCTCACTCAAAGAGGCCGGGGGCCAGCGCTGTCTGAAGACACTTCCGGGTCACGTGGCCAGCGTGTCGAAGCTGCTCTGGTGAGCCTGCACCAGCGCAGCACACGGAAACGCCGTTTACCTTCCCGCTGGTAAGCGGTCCCTATTTATCTACTTGCACCCGAAAGTGCTTTCGAACTGCTAGGTTGGCAGGCGCTGGGACCGAACAACGGGAGCGCACCCCGCCGCGGGGATTCGAACCGCCGACCTTTCAATCGGCAAGCCCTAGGCGCTGAGGCTTTAGCCCACTGCGCCACCCGCGTCCCTGCAGATAAAATATAATGGAGAGAATCCTACAGGATGTGTTGCTAGTGTGTGCAAACAGTCAAGATCCAGGGATCCCCAGGAATGCACTTCCTGGCTCCTGGGCATCTTCACTTGGTCACAAATGGTCAATAGCCAGGTGCAAAATGCGCCTGGCATCTGGCAAATTTCAGACCCTGATAGTTAGGAATGGTGGAAGTTGGTGCCTCCTAGATGTTGCTAGACTATATGTTGACTACTAGACTACATGTTTTAAAGGCTTAATTTGTCAATTTGTTTAATTTCTACTTTCCTACGAGCAAGTGAAACTTTGGTGAAAAGTTTGCCCAGTAGGATTTAAATATTTTCCTCTTTTGTAAGAGTTTCAGGATTATATAGAAATCTGATGTCTTGGACTTGGTTTCAACTTTGTAACTAGCACTGAGTTATCCTAACACCTCTACATGGTTTGTGTGGATTTCTTTGTCCTTTCTTTTTCTGCAGATACAATTTCAAATCCTGTTCAATACATTGGATACCGATATCCAATTAATTTATCAACAAAAAATAGCTGTCTTTATTCTGGAATGAGGCATCAAATGGTTGGCTAAGCAGACCTAGTTAGTAGGGTAAGGCTAACAACATGCACACTATAGACATAAGTGCCATCAAATGCATTGCTGCTTACCACTCAGCTAAATTAGCCTATGGAAATAGATTGTCTCTTTCCAGATTAGAAGTTTAATTGCATCTACTCTGCTTCCAAATACTGAACAACTTTCCTCAGACAGATTACAACAAAAGTCAGACAGAAGACAATATCCTTACCATCAGTGTTGCAAGCTTCTACACTCAGTAAAAGACCTGTAATTCATTCAAGCTTCCGATAACTACATCTGATATTGTTAAGCTCTGGGGTTTTTCAGTACCAGTCTTTCAGCTAAGTTTAACCAGTGACTGTGCAAAGTGCACAGTGTTTGCAAGCACAACAGGGAAAGCAAATCTACGCTTATTAAAAAGAGATAAAGCTGCCCTCATGGATTGAGAGCAGCAAGAGCTCAAGATGTTGGACAATGCACCTAATCTATTTGCCATCTCTTTGCTCTTTCACAGAAACACATGAAAGTATGTATTTTTCCTGAGATTTCTTAAGCCTTTGTGCAATCTTCACTTGAAGCAACCAATTTCCTCTATATAATTCTCATTTTGCAATTCAAACTGCACACCTATTTTATTCTCTGATGCCATGCTGGAATTTCCGATAAACATTTTTTAAAAACTTGAACTGGGACTCAGGAATTGCTGCTGATTCCCCCAGCAATGAGTATAATAAGGTTTTCACACATCACCCCAAAACTACCACTTTTCATGGTGACAATTGCTTACATACAGGTTATATAGTATGTTACCATACCTGGATTTGTCCCTGATCACAATACCCAACTAGTGGTTCTATACATGGTGCAAGCACTAAAATGTCACAGGAGAGACATGGATGCTATCAGAAGTTAATTTTAATACAAAACATGCAACACCACACTGTTTCCTATCCAACCACAGCATATTTATTTCTTCTCAACTGCCTGCACAGCTAGCACTATTCTCCCTTTCATCTCCCAACCACCACCAGCATGCAAGATACTATCCACTTCACCATGTACTTCTGCTGAGAAATAGAATATGACAGGCTTTATGCAGAGACTTATTTCTAACATACTGTGAATTCCCAAAACAGTGTTACAAATTCTGCATAACTAAACACCCACAGTTGATCTTTAATATGTGATAGCTATCTGAGAAACTACTAACTTTCAATTTGTTACTGAATATGTGGATTGTTTCCGTATCTGAGTCATAACTACTCCCTTGTACTGTATTACTACAGTCTGCTCTCTATGAAAAGGAGACAAATCAAATGTTCTTGAAAGTCCCCATTGTGAAAAGTCTGGTTTTCATACAGTTTGTGCTACTGCACAGAGGTGTCCGAAACTCCCACTGTTCTAGGCTCATTTTGCGACAGGGAATTTCATCAGCGTGAGCAGTTTCTGAGCTCTGGGTGCAGTACTGCGCCTAAGATTTCAGCTTAAAACTGCAGCGTGGAAGGAAAGGGGGACCTTTTTTCTGCCTCCCCACTTCCAACCACTCTCTGAAGATTGTAGAAGAGACCCTCTTAAGAATATTGGGGGGGTGGGAAAGACCAGACCATGTGAAAAATGAACATAGTATTTTAGCCACAGTTCATTCATTTTCAGCACTGTATTCTTGCTATAAAAAAGTGTGCCTAGACATCCGTTCTTGCGTCCATAACCTCAGTTTAAGGTGCCATTTAACTCCTAGATTTCGTATCTCTGTTTCTAACACTGCTGAATGGTGAACACTGTCCCCAGGCCTTCAAGCCCTTGCACATTTCCAACACTCTCCACTATTAAATTAGTCTCCAGGAAAGGTCTTACCTGACTGTAAAATTTGTTCTTTCTGGTAACTGCAAGGTTGCAAGTTCGATCCCCATATGAGACAGCTGCATAGTCCTGCATTGCAGGAGGTTGGACTAGATGATCCTCAGGGTCCCTTTCCAACTCTATTATTCTATGATAAAGTCCTCATCTCCAGCCCCAAAGGACAACTGGCAAAGGCAGGGATCCTTTCTTTTCTTCAAAGGACCTGAGCAGTGGCAAGGAATCCATTTGAGAAGGTACCTGCTCAAGTGAAGCCTCAGGAAGCAAACTTCTATCAGGTAACTGGACTGGCAAGTGTGGCCATTGATTCTTGTTTGCATGACTGGCAGATGACAGAGACAAACCATTAATCTGGTTAGTCAATAAGGAGAACACTTGCTTGCTATGAGACAGCATGAAAACACTCACTTCATTTCAACTCCTAATTTTCCCGTTATGTTACATGGGGAAGTCATTACTGGACTGTCACCCATGAAGTTAATATGTCTTAAAAGCCATGCATTTTCTCCTTTAACTACAGAATCCATTCCTGTTGAAAAATTACACTTGCTTACTTATCTGCAGAACCAGTCTTGGCAAGAGATTAATCTCATGCCTAGAGAGACAGCCATCTGGTTCTGTAGAAGGGTTACATATTATAGTTGTTACAAACTACTACTTTTTTTCTGCCTCACTCATCTAGATGAATGGATATTACTTTTTATTTTACTTCAAAGCTGTTTTCAAGGCCATGGAAATTAATCACGTGTCCATTGAATAATCATTAACTATAATTGTCCCCACTGGGACTGTACGAAGTGACAAAACAAAATGTACAGTCTTAACCAACCTGTTGCCTTCCAGATGCTTAGAACCGTAATTCATTACCAACCATTGCCCATGCTAACTGGAATTGATGGGAATTGTAGTCCAAAGTGTCTGGATGGAACCAGGTTGGGGAAGACTGCCACAGAATAAGAGAAGTGAAGAACAGTATTGAATATAGAGTCTGATCAGGGTTGGAAAATAGCAGAGTGCCAGGCACATTTTGCACCTAAAGATTCTCCATTTGCGAGCACCTCCAAAAGTCTGTGGGCTTTGAAGACTCAAAGTATATGTTAAGAATAGGCAATATGTTTAGGTCTCCTGCTCCCTCCCTTCTTCTACTCAGAGTAGTCATGTTCAGGGGTCGTCGTCCCCCTTTTTAAGCACTCTTAATTAAATCTACAGGAAGTTCACAGAAGTAGGGATGGGAAGTGTTTGAACTTAGATGACATTAAGTATTCTCCTGAGTGAAAGCTTCCCAAATTCAAATGTTCATGCTGCTCATGACTGAGAATAGATGTCCAGTAGACTGCCTCACTGGGAGATGATAAAGTGACAAAGACAGTGAGCTGTTTTACCCTAGTAACAACATTTAAAATTCAACACAGATCACTTTTTTCCTATTTAAATATAAATGCAGAGCAAAGCAGCTGCTTCAGTGATTGACACACACCCAATCTGAAACTATTACCACGAGGATTTGCAACTTAGAATGTCACTCAGTCACTTACGACAGAGAAATCAACTTCAGAAGCATTACTAAAGATGTGTTTTGCTTAGAAATGATCAGGTCAAAATTCTTGCGCAGAAAATTAAGTTTCCTAAGAGTGTCAAGAACTAAATTGTCCTGACCCTCACTGATGGATGTAGTACTCAGACTCTGAACAGTTTTTGCAAAAGGCTTTTAATGTCAGTAGGATACATAAGTCAGCCCACAAAGCATTCAGTTTACAAGTGTCTCAGTGGTCTAAGTTCACAGCTAGGCATAAGCTAAGACATTGTCCCAACACCAGTTTCAGAAACTGGGATAAAAAAGCTAGGAGCCAAATGGCATCTGGGACCTGGCTTGTGGGTGCCAAAACAGAATGTCTAGTCTGCCCAACACTTGACACATCCCTGAAGTTCCCCTTTTGAAGAGTGCAGAAGGCACAGTCATTCATGCAACTGACAACCTGAGTCACAGGACTGGGCAAGCAAGCAAAGAGAACCAGTGTGGTGTAGTGGTTAAGAGCGACAGACTCATAATCTGGGGAACTGGGTCTCCACATGCAGCTGCTGGGTGACCTTGGGCCAGTCACACTTCTTTGAAGTCTCTCGGCCCCACTCATCTCACAGAGTGTTTGTTGTGGGGGAGGAAGGGAAAGGAATATGTTAGCCGCTTTGAGACTCCTTTGTGTAGTGATAAAGCGGGATAATAAATCCAAACTCTTCTTCTTCCTCCTCCTCCTCCAAGTAGACGGAGCTATCCAAGTCTACTTGCACTAGGAATGTCATGACCACATTCCTGACAATGAAGGCGGAGCCAACAGTCACATCAATCTGCTGTGAGCTGTTGTTTGGCGTGTCCGGTGGCACTGAGACAGGCTTCTCTCTACTCAGTTCACTCAGCCCCTCTCCAGGGTCCAGAGCAGCAAACTACTGGGCCCCTCCGCAGGATACAGTTCATTCAGTTCCCTGTACCTATCCCACTCTTACTCACTCTCTGACCAGTCACACCAATATGTATTCACACAATTCACTACACAAATAACCAGGCGATGATCTATAACACAGTTAGTTAATGTAGTTCACAACACACATACCACCTTACAACATGGGTAGGCAAACTAAGGCCTAGGGGCCGGATCCGGCCCAATCGCCTTCTAAATCCAGCCCACGGACGGTCCGGGAATCAGCATGTTTATACATGAGAAGAATGTGTCCTTTTATTTAAAATGCATCTCTGGGTTATTTGTGGGGCATAGGAATTTGTTCAATTTCTCCCCCAAAACATAGTCCAGCCCCCCCCCCCAAGGTCTGAGGGACAATGGACCGGCCCCCTGCTGAAAAAGTCTGCTGACCCCTGCCTTACAAGGTAAAGTGCTGTCTAATTCTGACTGTTATTTCTATATCAATCAAGGAAACAGTTTATCCAGTCAGCTCTCACTCAAAGACCCAAGTGTGAATCAGAGCTATCTTGGATCAACTCATAAGACAGTGTAACATTCACATTCATCCTAAAACAGTATCCTGCTTAAAATCTGGTAATTCCCACTCCCCATTTGTATCTCATAGTAGTATCTCCTCCTCCCCATTTTCTTCCCAGAACAATCCTGTAATGTAGGTTAAGCTAAGATTGAGAAAGACTGGTCCAAGGTCACTAGCTTCCTAGTTGAGTGGAGATTTGAACCCTGCTCTCTCAGGTCCTAGTCCAGCACTCTTAACCACTACACTACCCTGAGCTGAGGACTCCTAACACACACAAAGCAGCATTAAAAATAACCAAAGAAACACAGAGGCCATTTAAGAATCCTCCACAAAGCCAGTAGGAAAAACGCATTCGCAAAAGAGGAACTAACATCAACATCTTATTTTGCAATTAACACACTTATATCCTGCCCCTATAAAGGAGTTAAAACGAGCAGTCATGCCTGCTACTTTGATCTGCATAATCACTCTGTTAATGAAACTTGGGCAGAAAGGCAGTGTGGTCTGAAGCATTCCAGCAGCAAGCTTCACTGAGCAAGAATTTGAATCTCCATTGTTCTTGCTACTAGATTAGGATTGAAATAATTTTGCTTTGCATTTTAAAAGGATATATATCAGCAAGACAAAATCAAAGATGCACTCTGGCCAAGCTTTCACCATCTTCAAAGTTGAAAGCTTTCTGGGAGTTCATTCTCACTATGCATAGCATTATACAGATGTTGTCCATCTCTCCCTCTTCCTGCACTATAAGCAGTGCTAATCATGAAAATACAACTAATCATTGAGATACTAATGCCTTAATTTTTCTCTAAACTGTCTGCTACTTCAACATATCAGGCTGGTGTTCCACGTCAGGTATACAAATTGTTGAGTATCATGATATTTCTCAAGAAACGTATAGGAGCCATTTCATGTCTGCTATCATTTCTTGCTAGGCAGGAAAGTGATTTTCTTGCCATAAAGTAAATTTCTATCAATATGAAGTAATGAGCCACACTAGACACCGAGAGGCAAACGCAGCAGCATGCTGCATCACAACCTAGAGTAACCTATGATTTGATGGTGCTTCAAATTACCAGCCTATGTAGAAATATGCCCATAAGATTCAAGCTGGTCACAGCCATTCTCTTTCCAAACCTAGTAAATACAAATAATTTTCAGACAGTAGTGAATTCATCTCTTTCCCTTTATGTTCCGTCATCCCTAATTAGTGTATATACTTCTAAATGCCAGCTGGAGAGAGAGAAGGCATTTGGCATGCTAAGTGTATTTGCATAGCAAATTGGAGTTCAATCCTTGAATGCAGTTGCAATTTACACTGAAAATTACATGCTTGTATATTCACCACCTATTCAAATTCCATCATAGCTCCAAGTCTGCATCTAATAAGAAATGCCCGAACAGAACCTAGCATAGACCTCATTATATATGCACTTAACACATTAGAAGCAATTTTTAACTGCTTCCACTGATGCAAAATTATCGTTAGATTGATTCAAGTACATCACTGAATTGCCCTCTAAGGTCTCATACTGCATAACATATACCATTGTTCTAACTGGTCCATCACTGGTATATTATAGCAAAGTAAGCACACCAGTGGTAGCTGTTAAAATTACTATAATGCCAGTAATAATTACAATCAGACCAGAAGTTTACATGCATGTTGTCCTGCCTTGATTTATTTATTTATTTGAAATGTGTTTTGACAGAAGAGTCCTTCATGATTGATGGGGTTGAAGTGTTACATAGCTGATAGGGTGAGGCAGGGTGCAGCAAAGCAGTGATTCTAGAAAGCAGCACAGAAGGAAAAGGGATGTGATCTCTCTGGTGAAGGGTCAGATTCTTGCAGAACTCCAATTGACTCCACTATTCTGGCAACCTCAACTATAACAAAATTGGAGAAACTGCATATTCATTCGGCTTGTAAACATGGAGTAGCTCATTTACAACCACATCAGGAAAAAGCCCACGGTATTGACCAGATTTTCCAAATGGGAGAGAACACGCTATAAAGCACTTTTCCTGTTAAGAGGGGTTATAGGCAGTCATCATTACAAGAGGAAAGATTCTGAAATGTGACCATTTTCAGCTCTGTGGTTTCAGATCAATAACGTGTCTTCGAGGAAGGAATGTGACTATTTGAAAGCCAATGCGTCAACTCTGTAGACAGGAAAAACTGAATCAATAATGGAGGGTGCTTTTTCTAGAATGTTTTGTAATCTTAATATTTTACAAGGGATTCTACATGCCTTTCCTTTCACCAGCAGCTGGTGGTGTAAAATTCTGTCACTCAGGACCTGTGCAGCATTTGCCAAAATGAATTAATTTGTGTTCAGACTGCTTAAAATGAAGCAGTCAGGCAGTGTCACTGCAGGCTGACCTCTTGAGACAGTCAGTGGTATCTTTCCAGAAAAGTTAATTTAAGCTGCTTCTGAAAAAAACAGATCTGGATAAAATATACCACCAATAGATATGAACCTTAAAAAATATTTGGCAATATTAAATGGCAGAAATTGTATTTAAATATGTTATCAACATCACTCACACATACAAGGAAGTTAGATAATTTGAAGGTTTATAGGCATGCTTTCTCCTGTGTAACTACGTTCCACAGAATTAACTCAACCCTGTAATTTACCATTCCCCAATATGCATTCTCCTCCCCACCCCCGTAAGTCAAATTAGCAGTTCTACATTTAGTTCTCACCAGTCTTCAGCAGGCTAGCAGTCCTTCAGGAAAAAAGGGAGAAAGCAATGTAACGGTGCACAAACTAGCTGATCAGGAAATGGGCAACTGTCCTTAATTATTTCCAAGAATGAGACATTTTAGACACTATCTTATAAAGTCCTCCTTGCTTAGTTATCAGTGCGGCCCACCGTCCAAATAAAAACATAGATCTAGAGTCAATATAGGGTTTTATTTACAAAGTGTGAGGTCTGGATTCACATGAACTTAAATCCTTCAAAGTAGTTCAAATCCTACATCGGATTCTAACACTGCCACTCCCTAAGGTTTAATACTATACAGACTGTAATTAAGGTCCAGCATATCCTGAAACCCAGTGTTACCTTAATTTTAAATTCATCATAGGAAATAATGGTTAATTTATTAATTGTTAAATGCACAGACCATAACCTTCAGAAATACCATCAAACAGATATTCCAGTAACCCAATAACTTAAAATCCACTTCGCACTTCACCATGTTAATCTTTACGAAGTTGGCTCAGATTTCTCCCTCTAGACAGCTAGACACATTCCTCATCTAGCGATACTGGACACTTCAGGCTTGCTACAAAAAATCCCTTGCTCAGACAAGTAAAAGCAAAAAAGGGGGGTGACTGTTTAAAACAAATATTCAAGTAAGAAGCAGAGACAAAGCAGTCTTTTGGCAACAGAGAAAAATAAAGACTGTATATTTGTAATGGTTCTACTATCTCTTAAATATGTACAAGTCAGAAAGGTCCACTAGAAGATCAGGACATTCCCATACAAATGCATTCATCCCACTTTCCAGGAATTTTTCATAGAAATTGATTATTTAATTTCTTACAGCTTAATATATTTAAAACATCTGTAAGTGTTGCATGAACAACTGAAGCAACAACAGAAAACTTAAACAAAATGTTACAAAAATAAACAGTTACATATAAAAATGTTACATTAATGCCAAGTTACTAATATATAAAAATCATTATCCTTTCATTTCCCTTCTGACACATCCTCCCCTCTAGACCTGTGGGTTCTCACCCAGCGTCCAAACAAACTCTCAGCTCACCCACAAAAGTCTCACAAGAAGAGTCCTTGGAAACAATGGAAATCACACCTCTCACTCTAGACTTGCTAAAGTGTTGCGATTTTTGGATATCGCCTGTTAAGTATGTGTAAAGTAAAGTAAAGGGACCCCTGACAGTTTAGTCCAGTCCCAAAGGACTCTGGGGTTGTGGCGCTCATCTTGCTTTACTGGCCAAGGGAGCCGGCATTTGTCTGCGGACAGCTTCCAGGTCATGTGGCCAGCATGACTAAGCCGCTTCTGGCGAACCAGAGCAGCGCATGAAAATGCCTTTTACCTTCCCGCCAGAGCGGTACCAATCAATGCTAAAAAATTAACAGGCATTGTAGAGGCCAACCATTCCCTCTCTAGCTGCTGTCTCCAGGAATTTCAACCTCCATTTAGCTTGAAAAAGGCAATCACACCTTTTCCCAATACAAATAGCTGGGGGATGGGAGAGGCTTGAGTGTGTGAATGTGCCCATAACCACTGCTTAGGTTTCCAAATTTAACTATGGGCACAAAAAAACCTGAAGCCAACCTTTCCCAAACTTGGGTCCCCTTATATAACTGGGTTACATCGGCCCCAGTCAGCGGTCAGGTATGATGGGAGCTGTAATCCAACAATTTAGGCCCCAAGGTTGAAAAAAGCTGGTCTGAACAATACATACTGGCTGCGCTCTGATGATCTTTCCTGGTTTTACGTGTCAGGCTTGCAAACTCTTCTTTTGACCCCTTCCACTGACATGGCAGCCTCGAAGCTTTATTCTGCTTTGCAGTAAACCAGAATTTGTTATGTCTAAAACAGGGATTTTTTTATTTAGTCCACCCAGGAATGAAGCACAGAAACAAGATTGTTCCAATGTAGCCACGTTTAAGAATGAATCATAGTGAAAGGGTCAATGTGCATCTCTCTAGACAAGTCATGCAATTTTAAAGATTATCTAATAGTTCCAACATTTGTCATAAATATGTTTGAAGGTAAAGACACCCCTAACCATTAGGTCCAGTCGTAGCCGACTCTGAGGTTGCGGTGCTCATCTCGCTTTATTGGCTGAGGGATCCGGTGTACAGCTTCCGGGTCATGTCGCCAGCATGACTATGCCGCTTCTGGCAAACCAGAAACGCCGTTTACCTTCCCACCAGAGCGGTACCTATTTATCTACTTGCACTTTGACGTGCTTTCAAACTGCTAGATTGGCAAGAGCAGGGACCGAGCAACGGGAGCTCACCCCGTCGCGGGGATTTGAACCGCCAACCTTCTGATCAGCAAGCCCTAGGCTCTGTAGTTTAGACCACAGCACCCCCACGTCCCTTTTATACAAATATGTTTAAGTCTACTTTAATGGGAAAAGTCTGTCCTACCCCCCCCCCCGAAGTCCAGAAAATACCTATATATTTCAGTTTCAAACTGGAAGGAGAGAAGCAGTGTGTTAAGCTGATTAACTAGTAACTAATAATAGTTTTCTTATTTCTATAGCTTGCTGTGATTAATATGGAAATGGCACAAGGTTTAGGTTAAAATAGAACTCTGACTAAATGGAGAGAACTTTGAGAGTATCATGCTGGCTGCAAAATGAAGCACATTCACAAGGAAGTCATTGTCCTTGAACGTAAAAGAGAGTAAGGTGTGTTTTATTATTAGAAAGGTCTTTCTTCCTATAAAATCCATAGGAGAGTTCAAGCCAAGTTTAAATGCAAGACAGAAGCTTGTTGACTGGCATGTCTGACATTCCAAATCAAATGTTTCATTTAGTACCTGAAGCCTTTGCCTGTATCATTTATTCATTTTAAATATTTATATTCTATAGTTCCATAATAGTATTCAGTACTATTGACATATTGTTTGAGGTTTGGCTAAAGCAGAAAGATGTACATTTGCAGAGCTCTCAAAACAGGAGCAGTATAAGCAATGTTTTCTATTTTTATGTCTCTGAAGCTCTGAGTACATAATTCCCATTTCAAACCATTTGTATACCCCCATCGATCTGATTCAACTAACTAGTCTTGCTAGCAGAAGCCCCAGCAAGGACTTCCCTAGCCCAATGGACTTTCCCCCCTCTCCACCCCATTCCCCAAAATTGGCTGGAGGGGCCAGAAGAACCTCCAGAATCACACAAGGGGAGGAGAGGGGAGATCATTTCACCAGGCAAGGAGAATGCTTATGCTGATGGACCATCTCCTTCAACTAGGTAAAATTTAACTGTGAATTACATTTAAACAACAAACAACCCTCCAGATTTTGGGGTTTAAAATTTGTTACGTATTAAATTTTTCTTTCCTAACTCGGAAGTTCAACTGAGGAATGCTGAGCTGTCATACGCTATAAAAGGCCATGCTACAAAAAAATAAAAAATAGATTACCACCTCTTCCCCAGCATCTGGCTCTAAGTTGCAAAATGTTAACTATTTCAATATCAATAATATTGTAAAAATACACACAAAGATACTATGGTTCTGTATTAAGCCATATCAATAGAATGGGCCCAACAATGATATACCAAGTTTGCATCACATTAATCACCTCCACTCACTTTGGTAGCAAGTTTATCTGCCACTGTTTGGGTTTTTTAAAACTATGTTGTTGGGAATGTGTGTGTGCGTGAGAGAGAGAGAGAGAGAGAGAGAGAGAGTGAGAGTTGGGGGGGGGGGCGAGAAGAGACAGAGACAGAGCAAGGGTTTTAATACCCAGTCACTTACAAGCTATTTTATTTGCCTTTTAATGTTTCGCAAGTTAAAAAACTGATCAAAAATATAAAATGCATCACTTAGCAGCAATTATAAGAATGCACCAAAATCATCTCGTAAAGCAGGAAGAAACATTCATTATGTATTTCAAGCATTTTATCCAATGACTTTACACTGTCATAACCGTCCATGTGTCATGGAGAAACACCCATTTTTTAAGCAAATATCGAGTGTGTACATGACGTGGGGAACTTTGATTAACACTGTGCAATCATCAAACAGGACCAAACACACATTTCCACACATTGTATGGACACCATGTTCACACATGGAATACATGTTACAAAGCCACTAGCTTGGCAATATAGTAGGCCCGCAATGTATGTAGGAGTAACATTCTGGGGACTGCATCTAAAGCCAAAATTGTGCATAGTGAAAACCCACTGAGTTCAGTGGCTGGTGGAATTGCCAAAGTCATTTTTTCGTTTTCCATTTTTAATTTTTGCCATACACAAAAGCTGAATGCACACACACACAAAGTTAAATGTGTACAAGTTGCAAGTACGGTATGTGAGGATGGTAACCATGCTAAAAATCAAAGTCTCCATGAAGGACTTATTTTTTTGTTCCTCATGGAACTTTTATCCTACATTCTTGGTGTTAGGCAATCTGGAGGCCTAGAAAATATTTGAATATGAAATAAAACTTGCACAATTAGTCCACACATCAACCTTTCCTCTTATAAGATAGAAAATCTAATAAAGACTTTGAAACATACACAATTTTCATTGTGGGGGGGCCATAAGCTCCAAATTAAAACTCAAAATTGAGCCATTTAGGCCGTCTATCTATGGGGAGACCTAAGAGTAGAGTTTATTTTTATTGTCATTCTAATTCACTTTTCATTTTGAAAATTCTTTGTTGGCGGAATCACTTAAAGCCCTCTTCACCTGCCATGGCACGTCCTAATCAATAACAAAAAACCAAGGTAAGACAATCAATGGCAAGTCATTCCAATGTGTTTTGAGAATTAAAGGCCAAACGAATCCTATTCATCACTTAGAACGTAGAAAGCATTGATTTTATATTTGTCAGAGTATTAACTACTGATGAAAGAGTTGGCCTGTGAGAGCCACAAGCTTAACAATTCTGTTTGCCAAAGACCCAGCTTCCACAAACAAGAAAATCTTGCTTCATCCGTTTCGTGCAACAGGTGGAAACTACATTTTGAAATGGGGATATCTAAAGCTGGCACAGTAATAAGGCATGGGCTATACTAATACAAATCTTATTTCTTATTCATAAAGCTGTATTACATTTTATCAGCCAGTCCTAAGTGTAGTGTTGCTTGAGCAAGACAGTGCAATGCACATTTAAAGACGCATCAACTAAAGAAAATGTCATTTTCAAGCCAAGTACATTTTCTAATATTAAATGTGAAATCTATTGTACCTTAAAATGGTCAAATGAGTTGTTCCACTAGGAGAAGACAGTGTAACAGGTCCCGCTGAAGCAAAAGGAATCCTCCCATCCACCCCACAATCTGCTCCAGAGGATTGGGAGAGTCCCAAGAACAGGGCACAAGGGACAAGAGGGGAAATTGTTCCATCTGGCAAACGGAAATGTGTGTGTCGACAATCACCTTAGCATCTCCATCCTATGAGTTCCAACACAATACCATCACAGTCATGATCACTCTGCCTGAATGACGTAACTACCCTTGCTGGATGAAAGTACCTAATTTACGATTTGGATTTGGATTCAGACTGACCATTTCACAAACTACAGCACTCTTTCCATTAATACCAGGAACAGAAATCCAGCAGGGGCTCCTCACTGGAGGAATAGAGAGACAATCTTTGCAAACTCTTCCTTCCCCTACAACCTCCTGCATTGTATCTCACACTGCTCTACAGGCTCCCAAAATTTCCTCATGCACACCCCTTGCAAAATGAATGTCCGGATTCAATCCACTGTGCATTTGTGGGGTCATCCCCAATTTGTAGCCTTATTTTTGTTTAAAGGGTTTTTCTGGCCCAACTTTCTCCTAACAGAAGGGATTACCAGAACATTTCCAGTGCATAAAGGTTAAGTTCTTTTTACTTGTTGCCTAGGCATGAGTGTAGAGACTCAAACAATGAATGCTCCATTAAGAAACATGTACTTCAGGCACACACTAACCAAATAAGACTTATGCCAATAGTTATTAGTTTTTAAAACTAAAGTATATAACATATGCCTACCATGTACTGGCATAACACTAATCAAGAACACACAGGGAAAAGCAAAAAAGAAACTTTAGAAAGATTTTTTTTATATACAGAATTAAATAGCAGCAATCCACATAAATACAAACTTTTATTCAGATTACTGTCAGATAAGATTCAACAAAATACATTTCTCAATGATTTCTTGTGACATGCATAACTAAAACCAGGAAGACCTGCATTTTAAATGAAAAAATGAAAAAGTATAAACCAAACATTTTATAGCAATTAAAAATCTTACGACCATATGACAGCTATATCTTATCGAAACACGTAAATGTCTCATGTGGTTCATTATACATTTCTCTATGTATAATATAAAAACTGTAGTTCTAAAAAGGTCCAGACCGATGAATTACTTAAATTCTTCTACAATTTTATTTACTAGTCTTAGTCTTAGTCTTTAGTTCTGAATAGATTGAGTAGCTGCAGAACTCTTCATGAGTAATAGAGAACACAATTTTAAAACTGTAAGAAGGCGATTCTAAGCCCATTGTTTAGTATAGGACCATAAAATTACCCAGTTAGGTTGTATATTACAACCTTTATTCTGGAGTAGTTTCCATAATGTCAGTAGCAAGAGTAACTGGTTTGCAGATTGCTAGAGGAACCCAAGAGCTACCATGGGATTTTCAACAGGACCATTCAAAAGTAAAGTGATTGGAGGACTGCAAAGAAAAGCCTGGTGTCTAAACGAGTTTGCACTTCAGAGTCTAGATGGAGTCCACACTGCAACATAACTGTGAAAATAGCCTATTCTAAACACACAGTAAATAAAATGGTATTGGCCAAGAAGGTACCATTGTGGCACATAGCTGCCAAATCACCCATGCCTTTCCAATAAAAATTGCAACCCTCACAGTAATATGTTCAGACTTATTTCCCAAGAGATAAATCATCTTCTACTCAACAGGGTATCCTGAATTCCTATCCCGAAGCATGGGAAACAAGGAATACAGAATGGCTATATACAAACGCAGCAGAGAAGAAAATGAGAAGCACATCCTATAGGACTTGACCTATATAAACACAGCAGTTTCTCAAATGTTGTACTATTATATCACTCGCTGACAAAGCTTGAGGATGGGATTGACCACAAACTGTCAATGCCATAAGGCAACTGGGATAACACTTTCTCTCCCCCACCCCACCCCACCCCCCAAAAAAATTTGAAGGCAGAGGCTGCCAGCTCCCTGCCTTATGTACCGGGGGGGGGGGTGTCAAGATTCTCCTTAAGGTTTTATACTGTGCTTTTGGCATAATCTAGGTGATTCTTCCAAGATTTAGTTTGTGAAAAAGAGACCACCCAAATATTTCAACACCAGTATCTGCAGCAAAGATTGATTGTTCAGATGCCACACACCAACAACAGTGTAAATCCGTAAGTGGACGCAACCAAAAAATCTACATATAAAAACCACATCTTAAGGGTAAAACACTTTTCTACATGTCCCAAAACTTCTGTGAGAAACCCAGTACTATGTGGAGAACTCAAAAGCTGTATTTTTGTCTACTATTCTGAACTTGTTCTGTTTTGAGCGAATTAACACACCAAAGACTTTAGTGCCAAAACCTAGAAACTAGTTTTCAAAACAAGAGGAGAATATTAGCTTATTATGTTATAAATTATGGCTACTTGAAAATACACATCCAAATGTGCAAGACAGTACACAACCTTAATGTTTACTTCAATCTGCTAACACAAACACAAGTAACCAACAAGGGAAAGACAATATAAACCAGACTGAACAGTGAGTGGGTGGTTCAGAGAGCAGGTACAGCTGCAACACAACTCTAGAGTTGCCATATTTCAAAACTGAGCTCCCCCCAACACACCAGAAAACGTGATTTGACTTGCAAAAGATCCAGGACAAAGTGCAGGCTTTCAGAAATTTTCCCTGGACGTCATTTCCACCTTTGAAATCCTGGTAATGTCCGGGAGAATTTGAATGTATGGTAGTCCTACACAAGTCAGTCTGAGGACCCTCACTCCTAAGGATCAATCGTGACTTGTCATGCTTCTCAACCAGTAAAAGCCCGGGTCAGGAAACTTTTTCAGCAGGGGGCCAGGCCACTGTCCCTCAGATCTTGTGGAGGGCCGGACTATATTGGGGGGGGGGGGGAATATGAACGAATTCCTATGCCCCACAAATAATCCAGAGGTGCATTTTAAATAAAAGCACGCATTCTACTCTTGTAAAAACATGCTGATTCCCAGACCGTCCGCGGGCCGGATCTAGAAGGCGATTGAGCCGCATCCGGCCCCCGGGCCTTAGTTTGCCTACCCCTGCTCTATTTCATTGTTCATTTTCTCTTCCTGGAAAGAAACTATTCCCTAACTTCAGGAACTATGTCCTCAGCAATTATTAATTTCATTAAAAATTTAATCAGGCAGAAATAGCATGCCTGTGTTACCCTTTCATACAGCCTTGAAAGCAAGCCACAAAAGCAACCAACAAAAAATCTGAGACCCAGTGTTCGAAACTCCCATTGTACTAGTCGCATTTTGTGACAGGGAATTTTATTAGCGAAAGCCGTTTCTGAACTCTGGGTGCAGTAGTGCGCCAAGATTTCCCATTAAAACTGCAGAGTGGAAGGAAAGGAGGACCTTGTTCTGCCTCCCCACTTCCAGTTTATTCTCTGAAGACTGGAGAAGAGACCTTCTTAAGAAAATTAGGGGGGTAGACAGGGGAAGGACTAGACCATGTGGAAAATGAACGTGATATTTTAGCTGCAGTTCATTCATTTCCAGCTTTGTATTCTTGTTTTTTTTTTAAAAAAGGGGCCTGGACATTCCGTTGTTGCTCCCGTAACCTCAGTTTAAGGTGCCATTTAGCTCCTCGCTTTCATATCTCAGTTTCTAACACTGCTGAGAGCAATCCATCCACTTGCTTCACCAGCCTACTCACTTGTCTACATGTAATTCCTGGTTACCTATGACTAAACAGCCCAGTGCTTAAATACAAAACTAATTTATACGTGAACTTGGCATGGTAGTGGATTAAACCTGCTAAATAAGATTACTGAGAGTAGTACTTTCTTCTTACTCTATCAGTAGAAAAAGTACAGCCTATGATTTACACCTTCTCTCTGCCAAGCAGCAGCTGAGTATATAGTCCAAATTTATTCTAGAAGATTAACTCTTGTAATCAGACCTGAGCCAATGTTTGATAGATTTACTTTCAGAACCCAGTTCGGTATTTCAAGGGGAAAGAAAGTCCTGTAAGTTTACCCCTCTATATGTTTGTCAGTTTAAAAAAAAAAAATTGCTTCATCTGAAGTCAGAATATGCTTTTTATGATATTTTTTTAAAAAAACCTAACCAAATCCTCAAAAGTATAAAGACAGGATTATGTATATTACATATGCTGTGGAAATGAAGAAAAAAAAATACAAAACAATGCTGTAATTAGATTTTCAACACCAAGAATGTAAGAATATGACAGCACATTCAGGAACTTAAACAGTGCCCTTTCAGTAATTGGTGTTGGCAACTGAAACAATCTTCTTTGTACTGTTAAATTGTCATTGTAGCACATGCCAAATATTTTCAAATCCCTATACAAATCAGCATCAGAATTTAGGACCCTGCATCAAACTTCGCAATTTTTATATTTTCATTTTTAACAAAATGCTGACATTCGTATTCCACACTGCCAAATGAACTATTCCCTCCTGTCTTCTGAAGCCCCTCAGACACCTCAAAATCTACTCCAGGGAGTTGAGCAGATTTTGGAGTAGATTCTGGGGCACAAAGGAGGCGGAAAGGAAGAGCAAGTCCCATTGCATAAGTGGCATTCTGCTTATGCAGCCTTGGATATGACCCTGAGTAGACTTACTGGCATCAAAATAGTAAACTATTCAAGAAAGAAAAACCAGGGACTAACTTTCTATTCTCTCATGATGCATCAGAGAGCTATAAATATCGCTGAACAAGTTTGTTTTGCTGGGCTGCGCACAATTAAGATCCAACATGACATTTCAAATGTAATTTGTGTCAAGGTATTTATTCACAAGAAAGCAGGAAACAAACATGAATTAAGAATATGGAACAGATTGGTTTTGAACTAATTAAGCAGGAATATATGGAAGATGAGACTGAGAATCAGAAGCATGCATAATTTTCTAAGGACCTGTCACACAAGATGTTCAACGCAGGCAGAACAAACCATGACACAGTTGCTCCAAAACCCAGTTGTACTGCCTTTTTCAATAATCAGAGACATCAAGAATTTGTGGTAAATAAAAACCACCCAACTTCAAACATGTGCATTTCTCTAAATGGAAAATGCTTAAATCATTTTATTACAAAAATGTAAGGGGAGATTTACAGCAACCAAAAAACAGCATATTCCAGGTTTTATCTACAGCTTAAACTAGATATTTTAAAGCAAGACACTTAACTTAGAGGAGCCTTACTGCACTTTGCTTAAAAGCAATGATATATGTGGAGCACCTCACACAACTAAGTTTCTAAGAGACATGTATTTATATATTGGCTACACATTTAGAAGCTTTCCATAAACTCATTTAAGAGGAGGTAATTCTTCAGTGGGACCAGGTGGAAGCTAACAAAAGTAGTGCATTAATGTAGCTGAATTAAATATAATCTCTGGCTAGATTTCAATAGTGGTAACAAGCTTCTTCAATACATTCGGGGGGAAATGTGTCCTGTTATTTCTAGTTCAGAATGTTAATATAAAAGCTGAAATATCCTGAAAAGGAAAGCAAAAGAAACAACCTACCATACCTTTGAGAATTCTTATCTTGTTCTCAACTTTGAGGTTTGCATACGTATTCACACCCTGGAAAGCCACAAGTTCTCAGTGCATAAATACCACATCCATGGATTTTCCCTTTACTCTTACAATGAAAATTACAACGAGAAATTTTCCACATTTGTAGGAGCTTTCAGTTCTTCCTAAAATAATCTATTTACCCATTAAAAAAATAACTGTTCTCAACTTCACTAATGCCACACCTAGTTCAGGGGCTGGAAGAATGGTGTCTGCAGAGGCCTTTACTGGCATCTGCGGGGTCTTCCCCATACCTCTCTACTGCCATCAAGCTCGAATGAAGTACCGTATTTTTTGCTCTATAAGACTCACTTTTTCCCTCCTAAAAAGTAAGGGGAAATGTGTGTGCGTCTTATGGAGCGAATGCAGGCTGCGCAGCTATACCAGAAGCCAGAACAGCAAGAGGGATTGCTGCTTTCACTGCACAGCGATCTCTCTTGCTGTTCTGGCTTCTAAGATTCAGAATATTTTTTTTCTTGTTCTCCTCCTCCAAAAACTAGGTGCGTCTTGTGGTCTGGTGCGTCTTATAGAGCGAAAAATACGGTATTCTGTTTCAGTCAATGGACTAGGTAATGTTATATGTTTGGGGGAGGCGGTGGTACAAGAAGTCATACAGTTTGCAAAAACACTCTTCTGAGGACAAAGCCATCTGCTTTGCAACTAACTTGTGGGCTCCATTGTCCCAAATAAAAACATCATCTATAAAATGTAATTAAGTTATTAAGAGTAGCTTGCAAGGTATGATTTAGGACAGCCTTTCCCAGCCTGGTGCCCTCCATATGTTTCTGACAAAAACTTCCATTAGCCCTAGTTAGGAAATCAAGTTCCAGAATATTATGCAAACATCTGCTTATATGTACTGCCAAAGAAGTTGAAAGATGGAGTACCTACAAGGCAAATGCAAGATAGGAGAAGCCCAGATCAATTTTCTTGAATGCTTGTATATCCTAAATTATTAAAGGAAAGGGTTCAGCAAGCAAATAAAACCGTATGTTGAACTCTACAATAAATGGGCATCTTTTACAAAGCAATAATTTTGCAATTATAACATCATTATTTCATTCAAGATAAAAGAATATATTTATCTACTTTAATAACTAAGTTGTATTTGTGTGATATACGTACATAATTCTGTCATCTATGTATCTTGCAGAACACTAAAAGACTCAAATCAATTTCACCATTGTATTTCATCTATTTGCCAAATATTTTCTAGCTATGAAGTCAAGTCATTGTTCAGCAGCTAACAAATACTGTCAAGTTCTATTATGCCTCATAACTATTCAAGTTCTTAAAACTGCATTAGCATTTGCATATCCCAAAAATGAAAAACAATGTAATTTCATTGCAAATTCACTATGAAACATTACAACCTTTCCCCTCCGTTTCCTATTAAGGAAACAACCATACCAGATTCCATTTTATTTTTTCCCAGACACCTTTTTCAACTGATCTTCATATTTAACCAATGGCTGTTAACAGTACAGCTTCTTGATGTATTTGAATCAGCAATAACAAAATATGTTGTTGCATCTCTTGGAACCTATTCTGAAGATACCATGAAGCTTTTATCATGAATTTAAATAATCTAATCCTTTCTCTAATTTACCCACAAATTAAGGCTGCAACCCTATGCACATTTAACTCCTAAATAATCTCCCATTCAGTTCAAGGGAACTTACTTCTGAGTAGACATGCAGAGGATTGCACTGCAAAGCAATCACTTTAAGCAAACAAGGATAGCTGAATGTGCGCTGGGGTAAGTGTCAAATGGAGATGGAAAAGTTATGAAGGAAGATGAACATTTATTGATAGTTTCAGTGGATTCATTTCTTCAGATAAATCATTAGTCTTTAACTTTGGACTTGCTCACTTGCCCAAATCACCAGAATTGATATGGGCTGTTGCCTATATTTTTAAGATGTACATATGAAACACTCTTTGAAAACATCCAAAAAAACCTGTAACTGACATGTGACTAGTAAGAAGTGGAAGTGGTCGCAGCTCAACGTTCACCAGCAAATGGAGCTGCTATTGGATAGCAGGAACATCTTTGCTGCTGCTGCTGCTCATACTACATCAAGGTGAGGTTGGTTCATTAGTAAAACTAAAGTTCTGCAAATCTGGAGGATGCATACTTGAAAAATCCTGCACCGCTAAGCCACTGATGTGGCTCATAGTGGAATTATTGCTTTTAGGAATGGGGACAAAGCACATTGGTACAATCAAAAAGTGTTTACTGGGTGTACTATTGCTCTAGGCAGGGACCAACACGTTGCTTCTAAGTATTAATGATGTGATCATATATGTTGGGTAGAATAACTGCAACTCAGTAGTTCATGATCAGTTAATTACTAGGCTAAATTTAGGTTCTTATTCATTCCCATTTCACAACTCTAACACAATCACCCGTATTGCATAGAAACCGATGCAAAACTATGGTGCAGTTCATCTTCATCCTCAAAGATGATGTGAACTGCTACATATTAGCACCCACTATAACTATCATCTTCATAATATACACTAGTTACAGGCAGGTAGCCGTGTTGGTCTGCCATAGTCGAAACAAAATATAAAATAATTTCTTCCAGTAGCACCTTAGAGACCAACTAAGTTTGTTATTGGTATGAGCTTTCGTGTGCATGCACACTTCTTCAGATACACTGAAACAAAAGTCACCAGACCCTTATATATAGTGAGAGGGTGGGGAGGGGTATTACTTAGAAGGGTGGTAGGAATGGGTGATTGGCTGATAGGTGTGGTAAACCTGTTGACAACTGTTAAGGACTGCAATTGGTCTTAAAGGAAAAGCAAGGGATGAGTTGGCTAAAAATAGCTTTATACATAATATACACCAACACTGATCTCTGTTCTCCGAGTGCCAACATTTATGTACCAGCACTAGCCATGTCCAAGTGGGGGGAAATCGGCAGACCCAGAGAAATCCCAAGGGTTGCATAAACAAGGAGGAAAGCAGTGTTAGAAACTGTGATAGAAAAGCTAAGAACCAGTGGCTCCTGGGACCTGGGTTGTGGGCACCATAACAGAATGCCTAGTCACCACCAGGCGGGGGCGGGGTCAGCAACACTTTTTTATTTGTTATTTTGATAAGAATGAACTAATATGCAATTCAAAGTGACACATTGTTCATGTCACATTTTTAGCAGAAATTGTTAATACATGTTTAATTTGGTGTTTACAAGAAAAATATTGTACCGTACTTCAGTTTTCAAAACATTATTCTCTTTATTGTTAAACTCCTTAACTAATTGTTTATCCTTAACATACACTTCAAGGCTTCAAAGCATATACATTTGTGTAATGCTTGAGTATCAGCCAGATGCAAATAATTGCACCCAAACCTTCAGAGGTGCTCACAAATGGAGACTCTTTAGGCACAAAATGCACCTGGCGTCCTGCTAATACAAAACCCTGGAGGAAACCCCAAGCATTTGAATGAATACTGAGCATGTTTAGTGGATATAGAACGCTGACTGACTGGGGTAGAAGGAATGAAAACCCAAGTCAGGGGAAAGCAGTGGTTGAAATTATGAAAAAGAGACACCTCACATTAACATTTTATTGGAAGCCCCACTTGTACTAATATTCAGCAGGGATACAAGGCACCTGAAAGTACATGCAACACATGCTAAATAACAACAGAAGAAATACCATAAAGTGAAGATACCAGAGAGGATACAACTGAGAGAAACAACAAGGCACCCTCATGTTGTGAGCAACTGTGTAGGTGCAGATAAAGTGTAGATTTTGTCCAAGTGAACAAAAAACAGAATGTACACAGTTAAATACACATAGCAACTACATTCACGTATCACATTAAGACAGGATTTCCAGCTTACTATGAACAAGCAGGATGCTAGTGCACACAGCCTGTTTAGGCTCAATTTGCTTCTCCCTTTAGACAGTAGGTAAATCAAACCAGGAAGTCAAAACTAAGCTTGGCTTCTTATGATGTGCAAACCTGGCAACCTAATTTGTTGCTTCCAGAACAAGCCGGGGTTGAAACTTGCTTACAAACCTTGCTTATTTCAGAGCAACAAACGAGGATGCTTGATTTGCACATCATAGGAAGTCTGGTTTAATTGTGCTTTCCTGGTTTCCTTTACCTGCTCACATGAAGGGGTAGAGGGAGTGGACAGGCTGTATTAACTAGAACACTGCTTATTCACAGTATGCCAAGAATCTTGACCACTCTTTCATATTGAACAAACAAGGCATGCAGGCTCTAGTCATTTAATTGAATTTTCAAACACCTCCATTATCAAAATATGCACACAGCACATCTTTGCACTGTTGTGCTTTTTAGCATAGGAATGCTCGCAACAGAATACTAACTAAATTCTAACACATACTAATTTGGGAATGTGGAGGAAGGTACCCTGTGAAAGCGATTTCCATTTATACCAACAGAGGAATTGTGGATTTAAGATGAACTGCATTATAGATGTGTGAAACAGAATGTCGTCTCCGAGGAGGAGGAGGAATACAACATCTCATCATATAGCCAGTTATTTTGTGTTATTCATGTCAGAATGAGAAGCCCATTTTAAGTATAAACCACACTTGCCAGAGTAAGAGAATGCTGTTTCATCAGAAAGTATCTAGAAAAATTGTTCTACAAGCAGTTTTTTTCCAAGCCTCCAAGATATATTTTCTGCTGTCATTGTTGAAGTCATACAGCTTTGTTTGTCACAGCAGAAATGAAGCAGACATTCAAATTTCAATTGAAGAGGCAAAAATAGCAGTCTGATTTATCATGCTAAATTTTACATATAATACCATGGACTTGTTCTTAGTTCTTTTAATGAAACAGCAGTTACTGTAGTCAAACTACAGACTTGTTCATATTAGCCTATGGAGACAACTTTCAAAGAACAAAAGCACTTTATAGAACTAGAATGATTCAATTGCTGAAAGGAATATAACAGCATGAACACAACAGAATTTAACTTTTATTGGCTGCCAGTTCACAACTGACGTTATGTAAACGGCGTTCCGTGTGCTGCGCTGGCTCGCCAGATGCAGCTTGTCATGCTGGCCACGTGACCCGGAAGTGTCTGCGGACGGACAGCACTGGCTCCCGGCCTCTAGAGTGAGATGAGCGCACAACCCTAGAGTCTGGCAAGACTGGCCTGTATGGGCAGGAGTACCTTTACCTTTACCTTTAAAGGGACCCCTGACCATTAGGTCCAGTCATGGCCAACTCTGGGGTTGCGGCACTCATCTCGCTTTACTGGCTGAGGGAGCCGGCGTACAGCTTCCAGGTCATGTGGCCAGCATGACTAAGCCGCTTCTGACAAACCAGAGCAGCGAACGGAAACGCCGTTTACCTTCCCGCCGGAGCGGTACCTATTTAGCTACTTGCACTTTGACGTGCTTTCGAACTGCTAGGTTGGCAGGAGGTTCTGAATATAGGCAACAATAAAAAGAGAAAATCAACTTTTACTCAAAAAACTTGCTGTGTTAACTCCCTTATACTCGGGATTTACACTCTCCTAATAAAGACAATCTAAAACTGTTGGTGTCAACTTCTCAAGGGACAAATTGAAAAACTTTTTTCCCTGTTACCACTTTCACCTAAAGAGTTCCATTAGCGCAATGGGGTTTTCCCCACCTCCCCTATGCCCCCATTGCCTATAGAGGAGTCAGGATAATCCACAGAACAGTGCACAGGGGGAGGAGAGGAAACTCCTTCCCTCTGGCAGACTGAAATGCTTGCACTGATGGAATGAGCGCCAGAGCACTACGAAGAATTGCTCCTCCCTTTCAATCCAACAGATCAAGTTCAATGTCAGTTATTTCTGTAGGGGTAACTCAGGATAAGGTATTCAACATGTCCTCACATATCAGATATAACAGTTATTTTGCCTGCTTTTTGTTAGTAAAGGAATAAAGAAGAAGAAGAGTTTGGATTTTATCCTGCTTCATCACTACCCTAAGGAGTCTCAAAGCGGCTAACATTCTCCTTTCCCTTCCTTCCCCACAACAAACACTTTGTTAGATGAGTGGGGCTGAGAGACTTCAGAGAAGTGTGACTAGCCCAAGGTCACCCAGCAGCTGCATGTGGAGGAGCAGAGACGCAAACCCAGCTCACCAGATTACGAGTCCACCGCTCTTGAGCACTACCCCACACTGGCTCTCCCTGGAAGAGAGCCTGTGGAAATGACCTTATTTTCCCTTGCTTTGTGTGGATACAGGCAGATAGACACAACCTGAGTAAAAAAGAAGGTTCCAACTGAACACATTCATAGAAAGGAATATAGGAGCCAGTAACAGTCACTTTTAATAGGAGTTTACATCCTCATTTTTTCATTTTACTCCTGACACAGTGAGAGTTCCACAAGAGTTGAGAAATAAGTAATTTTGTTAAACAAGTAACTTTTCATGAGCATGGCTCAAGAACTTGCACATCATAAAAACTAGATGAACAGCACTATAGAAAAATCTTCTGGACCTAACATCATATATCATAGCACACCTAACAGTGGGAAAAGACTATGCTCACCGAAACACATGGGCCTACATATATACTTACTTACACACACACACACACACATGCACACATACACAAATTTATCCAAGCTTTATTAATTGTACAACTATTTCAGGGAGGGAGGGAGACTTGTTCTGTCACACCCTCTCTCTACAATCACTAACTTGCCTATCTAACGAGTCAACCCACTTCCACAAAGTTCAAACCTTAAACAAAATGTGGCCATTTCACAGGTTTCCAACAGTGGAATGATAAAACAATGAAATCTATAGACTGCCTCTAAACATCACCACTATTTCTCAGCACCAGTAGAAACTAACTGTGGGCCACACTGGTTTCCCTGAAGTCCTATTCTTCCAGAGCAGCAACCCCCCAAAAAACCCCAGAAGGTAGGTCCTTTGTGGAGATAAACTCCAATGTCTTTCAGCAATTTTGTTACTGGTGGGGAGAAACGAACATAAAGATTGGCTCCAAACCCAATGCATGCCGCCGCATCATAGAACCCTAGAGTTGGAAGGGACCCCAGGGTCATCTAGTCCAATCCCCTGCAATGCATGAACCTCAGCTAAAGCATCCATGACAGGTGGCCATCCAAGCTCTGCTTAAAACCCTCCAAGGAAGGCGAGCCCACAACCTCTAGTGGGAGTCTGTTCCACTGCCAAACAGCTCTTACTGCCAGAAAGATTTTCCCGCTGAATGTTTAGTCAGAATCTCCTTTCTTGCAACTTGAAGCCACTGGTTCGAGTCCTACCCTCCCGAGCAGGAGAAAACAAGCCTGCTCCCTCCTCCATGTGACAGCCCTTCAGATATTTGAAGGCGGCAATCGTATCTCCTCTCAGTCTCAGCTAAACATACCCAGCTCCTTCCACCGCTTGTCATACGGCTTAAGTTTCCAGACTCTCGATCATCATGGTCGCCCTCCTCTGAACACGTCGGCAGCCCACCTTCTTGCGGAGTTCTCTTCCCAAACCGATTCCCGTCGTTTCGAGACACGCGCGGGAACCGACGGCGATTTTTGCTCTCCCAAAGCCATTTCTGACATTCTCCCCGCCCGCCCCCCCAACAAACCTACCCTCGATGTCCCCATCTTTACCCCTCTCCTTCTAGTTCTGCAGTAGAACGAGGGGGCCGCCGCCCTCAGGAGGAAGGTAACCTCATTTCCACGACACCGATTCATCCAGACCTGGTCGCCCCCCGCCGCCCCCCAACCCGGCCAGCCACCTTCCCCAAGGCCGCCCCTCGCTCACCAAGCTTCCCTCGGGATTCCTCCAGCTTCTGGATCTGGTTCTCTAGGAAAAGGACGGACACGCCGAACGCCAGCACGGCCAGCAGCTGCAACTTGGGCGGCAGCATAATCCGGAGCAGCCCCATCGGCAGCAGCAGCCGCAGCAGCCGCCCAGCAGCAGCCGCAGCCGCCGCCCGCCTGGTCGCACGTCCGCCGAGGGATCACGACATCACGCGAGGCCCGAGCAGGGAGGCCGGAGGGAGCTTCGGCTCGGTTGTGAGGGGGGGGCGGTCACCACACACACACCGCGGGCGAGGGAGGCGGCGGCGGTTCACATCCCTCGGGAGACGTCACGGCGGCGCCTCAGCGACGGTCCCGTCGGCCACCGACACGTCCGAAGAAAACACCTCAGCGGCTCCGTCAGCGACTCCCGCTCGCAGGCACGAGCTCAGCCTGCGCGCGCTGCTCAGCAACCGAACGCCCGGGCGTCCTCACGCCCACCGACGTCGAACCAGCCAGGACGCGGGTTCCGCCCCGGCGCTCGCTTCTCATTGGCCGCCGTTCGCCGCCCTCCCGGCGCCTATTGGCCGAGCGCCCCGCCGGGCCCACCTTTCGCCGCTACGAAGCCTAGCCCCGCCCAGGGACGTTTGGAGCTCCGATTGGGCGGCTTTTCCTCCCGAAAGCCCGGCCGCTTCCACCCCACCCCCCGCCCCCGCCCCGAAGGGATTGGATGGTGCGAAAGGGCCGTTCGTCACGGTCTCATTGGCCGAGGTCCTTTGCTCCTTTTCCCGTGTTCCGTAGCGCAAGAGGCCCCCGCTTGGGTGTTTTCGGAACTGCCTGACAAGAAGCCCCCCAGATTATGAAAGGTTTTGAAGCGCCCCACCAGCACCACAAAGACACCCAAACTCTCCCCCTTCTTGCTCTTCTTAGAAGTCATCTTGATGGTTATGGGAGCGCCTGAGCGGCACTTTACTGTTTCCTTCCGATCAGGCGAGGCTTTAGACGCCTTGCCGGTTGGAGGGGGGGCTATCAAGGCATTTCCGTTGGTGCCGTCGTCGGTTGGGGCGCCAACATGGCGGTGGGGAAAGGAGCAATGGGGTTCGGGCGCTGCTGGGTGTGGCTGCTGGCGGCGTGGCAGGCGGTAAGGGGAGTCTTAAAACGGGGGGTCGGGAGCGACGGGCTCCGCGTGAGGGAGTGGACGGAACCGTGAGGAGACACGGAGTTACTTTGACCCAAAACCAGACCAGGCCTGTCTGCCTGCTTGTCGTGGCACCTGGGACCATGGCCGTAGCCGGGATTTTCGTTAGTGGGGGGGGGCAGGCCTTTTGTTAGGGGGGAAAGAACCTCAATTAGCTATGTATTTTAATTGATTTTCAGGGGGGCAGCTGCCCCTCCTTGCCCCCACCCCCCACCTTGGCTACGCCCAAGCGTGAGACATCTGTTTCTGAATAAATAGCCGCAGGTTCAAATTGCGGATTTGTTCCCCTTGGTTTTCTCACCTTCCACCGTGCAGGAGCGCTAGCTTAAAGAAAACAATTGTGTGTGTGCATATAGACATGGGTGCAGCTGGGGGGGGGGGCAGACCCTCAAAAATTATTGAACAAACTGTGGTTTCTCCCCCCCCCCAAAAAAAAGGCAGAAGCAACAGGCGATTTGGGCAAACGCAACAATTTTTTCAGCCTTCCCCCCAAAAACCTACGCCCATGTATATATAGATATCTCCCTGGTTTAACTGGCCGTCCTTTTCTCTCCCCCTTGAAATGTTAGCCTCGCTGCAGATCGTGTATTAGAAAACTTATGCCGTGGCTGATATGCGAATGTGTGCAATAACCTAGAAACACGCCCCATGGAAGGAAACTTCTCAAGCCAGTAGCAGTTAACAATGTAACCCGTAATGGCTGAGATTCAAGTCTACGTGTTACAAACAGGATATGAAAGCGAGGAGCTTAATGGCAACTTAAACCGAGGTTGTGGACGCAACAACAGAATGTCTGGGCGCACTTTTTTATAACTAGAATACAAAGCTGGAAATGAATGAACTGCAACTAAAATACTGTGTTCATTTTTCATGTGCTCTAGTCCTTTCCCTGTCCACCCCCCTAATATTCTTAAGGCGCCTGTTCTCCAGTCTTCAGAGGGAAGCCAGGAAGCAGAAAAAAATCCTCCTTTTCTTCCACTGCAGTTTTAATCTGAAATCATAGATGCAGTACTGCTCCTGGAGCTCAGAAACAGATTGTGCTAATGAAATTTCCAGTTGCAAAATGCACCTAGATCAATGAGAGTTTTGAACACTGCATGTTACATTCTAAGAGACCCAGGTTTGAAGCCCTTCTTAGCTATAAAGCTCACTCAGCATAGCGTGCTTTGCAGTGTGGGGTTGTTGTTTTTTATTGTAAGTTCATCGGTTAAAAATGAATGGATGCCAATTCTGAACATTGAGCAAAGTTGAAATCTTTGGACATTTTGTGTTTTTAAAATAGACCTCACTCTCTCCCCGCTCCGCCCTCATCATCAGCTGTCATGATACTATAGACATCAATGAAACTTGTGAAGATTGTAAGGCATTAGTGCCTGTTTTTGAAATGAGAAAAAATTAAGAACAAAGTATCAATTTAGTTTAGCAACTTGGAGTAGCTGTTAAACCAAAACGCCAACATTACCTGTCTTTCTTTTGCTCTCCTCTAGCTCTGAAGAGTTACCACAAATTTGTAATATGTGTTAACTGAACAGTTTAAATTATGTTAATCCATAATACGGGGGTTGTCAAAAGCCTGTTTTCTTTACAGTCTTCAACTTGTAACACCATGCACTCATTCCCCTATTTTAATAATTTACAGCACTTTAAATGCACTTTTTCTGGGAACTAATTCACATTGTGTCCAGTGGTGCTAAATCAAACTTGTATTTAGCATTGTCACTGTAATACATTATATTCCTATTTGTGTTTATGGCTAGCATTTAGGTATGCACTTTGTGCTGTTTTGTTTTACAGTTTGTGATCTTACTTTGTACATATCTTCAGCTAAGTGCCATTGCATAGATTTTTCAGTGATGAAGTGAGCTCAACTCCTTAAAGAAAAAGCTGTGTTATGAAGTGATGGTTTGTTACACTTTAGAATGGTATGGTTGTTCATTCAGATTTTTAAGTGAATTGTACAAATCTTAATTACTTTTAGGTATCAGTATATGGAGCAGAATTATCATCAGAGGCCTGCAGAGAGCTGGGCTTCTCCAGTAACTTGCTGTGCAGTTCTTGTGACCTTCTTAGCCAGTTTGGCTTAAATCAGCTAGATCCATTCTGCAGAAAGTGCTGCCAAGAAGAAGCCCAGTCTGAAACCAGAAAGGTAGGTTGAATAATTAGATTTGAAGACCTGGACTATTATTTAAAGTGTGTTAACATGAATGAATTCCAGACCTAATTGTTTTATTGTATTTTTTTAGCAGCCATTTTAATACCGGTTGTTGACATGGTTCTTCTGTTAATGTTATCTGTGATTGAGTCCCTTAATTCATGAATGTCACAACCCTCTCTATCTTCTGTCTGCTTTCTGCATCTTGAAAAATTGAGGTATATTGCAGGCTTGAACAGAAGGGAAATGCACAATTAGTGAGGGAAAGGGTGGGCAGTTTCACAATTGCAGAAATGTTAATTTTATATCACTGACTTTGGTTAAGCGGTTTGGTAAAAGGGCTTGTTTTAGTATTATAACTATGTATTTGTCAATTTATATACTGGTTTACTGCCAAGATGGATGGGGGAATTTGGAAAAGTTCCAGCTCCGTGATCATTTTCCTTCCCACCCCTTGTGTGGTGTGTATGCGTGTAGTTTGTTGTCTCTACAATATTCTTTCTGAGCTGTCGTGATCAGAACTGGACGCAGTAAATCCAAATCTGCTCACACCATAAATTTATATAAAGGCATTGGGATACCGGCAGTTTTATGCCTTGCACACAATGTGAAGAGTTCTTGTTCTGTTTGTACTGTTTTGTTGATAACAACAACCACCCAAAACTCTGTGTGGGGCCAAGTGAGGTTCCATTTTCAATTCCTAATGCTGTACTTTGAGTACCTGTACTTATTGGTTCCAGTGTAAATACATAATAGCATTCAGCAATACATAGACACCATAATATAATAATTAGCATCTGCTTTGCAATATAGATGGAAATTGGCATTCCTATTCACATGATGTAGTTAAAGAAGGCTCCATCAAAAGCCCTGCATCCAAATATGCATTGCCATACAAGTGTGCAGATGTCTGTCCACATGGCACATGGGATTCCAAATTGAGTAATGGAGTCTTTGCACAGAAGCAACCTTGCTGTACGTACATCCTGTGCTGGATTGACCAAGCAATATTTGCAATAGATGTAATGTCTGAAAGGATTGTGTTGCTCGGGTTAATATCTGCAAAATAAACCTCCACAAAGTTAATGAGTCCAATGGGTCTGATTTATACTTTGGGAAATCTATTCTTATTTTGAAATTTCCAAATGTTTGGTGAACACTTTTACAAAAAGTAATCAACTTTGAGAGCATCAGAAATACCTTGGATAAGCATTTTTTAAAAGTCTTGCTGTTATATGAGCAAGGAATAGAGGTTGAATCCATCTGGCTGTTAAGACTTAATGAAGCTACTGGTTCTAGAACGCAAACTGACTGGAATTTTTTTGTTACAGTACATGGTATTTTGTGCTTTTGAAGGAATTTTGGGAAATCTACTTGTTTTATGAAAATTCTACTGCTTGCAGACTCTACAGGATGCTATCATGGAATTACAGAAATCTTGGGAATATATTTGTATGATTTTCTAAAACTGGTACTGCACAAATATTAAAATTGCACATGGCATATAATCTAAGAAGAAAGACCTGCACATTAAGAAAGGGAAGAGGATTCTAATCTTGCAGCTCAAACAATCTGTGGAGATGTTTTCCCCAAAAGGATTTGGGAAGCTATAGGTATTTGTAAATAATTATTTCAAATATGGAATCCGAAATAGCTTCCTGTGCTAGAAAGTATATAGTATATTCATTCATTCACACTTCTATGGAAGTAGCTGTTCAGAAAAGTAATTGAATCAAATACTAGAGATGCTCATTGGGTATGTTTTAAAAAACCCTTTTAAATCCTTGGTGTTAAACCCCAATACTATTAAACTAAAATATCCATAGGCTAGAATTCATTTTGCAGAAAGTAAACAGGAAGCAAATGGGGAGCGGCAAAGGAGGGTTTGAGCCCAGAAAACACATGTCCTCTGATGCCAACTTCTGTCACCAACCCCAGGATCACTTCAACAGCAAACTGGGGCTGCCCCTTCACAAACCAGAAGTGGCATGTGAATTGGACTTGGAAGATGCATGCCCTCTGACTCCAATTCTCCACCCTGCTATCAGTGACGACAAAGTACAGCTGCTCTTCTGCTAACATAGAAAAAATGACAGTATGCAAGTTGAGGGGGGAATGAGCTAATCTGAAGAATTTTTCCGTTTTAAATTGCTGCAATAATTGCATTTCCCGTGGATTTTCATGCGTGCTCTCTCCTCTTCTACTTGTATACATCGTCATTTAAGCAGCAGTCATTTAGCTAGGGTGTGTGTGTCCCAATTTATTCCCACTGAGAATCAACAACATTGCTTTGTACAATACCAACCTGCTAATTTTAGTAGATGAGTTCTCCATATTCATTATACTGAGGGTGCCCTTTGGGTATTCCTGTTGATTCAGGGAAGGTCTTCAATCAAGTGCCCTTCAGTTGTATGCTCAGTGTTTCAGAAATCCTCTGCTCCAGGGAGCAGCATTTGTCATGAAGAACTTATTTATAGAGACTTCAGAGCTGCATTACTTACAAATGGAAGCTTCTCTGAATATTTTATCTTGAAAAGAGGCATGAGACTAGACTATCTGCCATCTTCATTATTTTCAAGAATTGAATCCTGACAGTTTTTATCAAACAAATGTCCTGTGAGCAACAGAAGGAAACATTGGCCTTTGCAGATAATCTATTATTGCTTTCTATCCAAGTGCCTTCACTTAATTCAGATGTGGGGATCTTAGCTAGAATCACTGCATTGTTGGGTGCAACTTCAACTCGTTCAACTCCTCTGTTGAGGACTCTGCGGAATCCAGTGTACAGAGCTTCCTGTTCCTCTTGTGGATTACTTCTGTTTCTTTTGGTCATTTCCTCTCTCCCCACCCACTTCCTGCATACCAACCCCTGGGGGCCGCCAGTTTTTCATGCCAAAGGTCTGAACTGATGGCTTACAGAGGGATGTTTTTCTCCCCGCTGGCTGCTCCCTCCTGCATTTCTCATATTTATTCTAAAACAAAATCAATGGACACAGAGACTGCTATGCATGCACACACCCCTCTGACCAACCAAATCTCCGCATAAGTGCTCTTACGTTGCACATTGGGGGCAATTTTGGGACTGGAAATTGCCACCAGATATTTTTGCTCTGACTATTTCCAGGAGCGCTTTAGGAAATTTCGAAAGAACAAGCATGCCGTGGTTGCAGTAACGACAACAGTGAGACTTTGTTCCAGAGAACAGCATGCTTTACAAATGGTGAACAGTCAGGACTTTAAGGTTAATCAAAACGGATGACTGAGAGCATGCAAGTGCATTTCTGCTGACTTTTCACACTCCCTGACTCCCATGCCTTTCTGGGTTGGTCCTCCATTCCGCTCTGTGAACTGTATTGTTTTAAGAAGGTTTTAAAACAAATCACGTTTGACTTGAAAGAGGCCTTGCTAAGTGCTAATTCAATAAAGTTGATGATATGAGGTCAGGCTGGTCAGAGCGAGCATCAAGAGAGTAACACGCATAATTAACACTCTTACAAATTGAGTAAGAGGGGATATTTCTTACAAGAGTCCATTGTCTCATGACAGCTACGGTTGCTGAATTGGCTTCCTACATGGGCTTGCTGTAATTTATCAAATACTCAAGCAGAGCACCCTAATGTGCCCGACTGGACCCTTGTGGTCCCTTCCAGTTCTATGATTCTGTGACTTGGAGACGGCGGTGGAGGGGGGGAGGAGGGAAGAAGGAATAGGAGAAGAAAAATGCTTTGTTCTCATCATGAGAATCATCCTTCTCCCACTTCTGCTGCCTGAGGATTAACTGCAGCTCTAGTCATCGCCAAAAGAAGGATGAGTTCAGGTTACAGAAGCAAAAGATGGCAAAAGGAGCCGAGCTGTTATAATCATTTAGGATCACTCTCAGAGAACCAAGAAGTGCTTTTTAGGGACACAGAAGTCGAGTTCTTCAGGAACTAGAGTGAGAGCAGCAGCAGAGGCTGCTGGCTACCAGTTGAGGCTGCTGATCTGCTTGTTAGCAAACCAGTCCTCCGAAGCTGCATTGTATGATTTGTGTGATTCACACGCCTGTCTGTGAGGAGCATGAGAAGGGAAGACAGGCTTATCTCTCTTCTGGTATGAGACTGTAAAACTGTGCTTTCACTTTTATGCTGTGGGTTCCTCTGCTCTTGGAGTTGAGAGAGAGCACCATGATTGCTTGTCTGTATATTCTTGTAAATAAATTAGTAGTTTAGAACTACAGTTTCTCTAACTTCCTGTGTTAAGCCAGAAGGATAGTGTGCTTACTGTACACCAGCTGGTGTAGGTTGCTGGGAGCGCCCTGGAGAAGAAGGGAATGCCTTTTCCCCAGCTACATTCACCGGGGTACGTCCAGAGGAATGGGGGCTACAGACACCCCAGGGCGTTTTCTCCCAACACTGCTTTGGTGCACAGTGGATCTTGGGGTCTAGTCATAGGGGAGTTCAAAGAGGTGTAGCTGGGGAGGATGCTGTGAGGACACATAGAAAAGCCTGCCAGGCTGAATTAGTTCTGTGGATCATTGCCATAATCTATTTTTTTAAAAAAAATGTTATAAATTTATAAATAATAATTGCAATACTGTCAGGTAAATCTTAGCTGTCCTAAATATGTTTACTTGAAAGTAATATCTGCTGAGCTGAGTAGAACTTTCTTCCTGGTGACTGAGTGTGCTTGGCTTGCCTTTTATGCTAAGGCTTAAATTGTCAGAGAGTTGTTCACCTAGGCCTAGTTCACATGGCCTTGGCTTACTAAGAACATGGAGTTCATAGTACTTTGGCCCTCTCATGGCCTTTTTGCTGCCACACTAAGCCATAGTTTAGCTTAGCATGTCATCTGAACTAGGCTCTTGGTTAAGCACTCTTCTTTGACTACAGCTTGTGGTAAGTCAAGAGTTAACCACTAGTCCCAGTTTGGACAACACATGATGTGATAAACCTTGGCTTGACTTAGCACAGCAGCACAAAGCTCATGGAGGCTTTCAACTGTAAATCTTTTTAATAAATGAAATCCTCCAGCACACTTTTGAGAAATAATTGACAATACTAATATTTGAAGAAATTATTCTTCCATGGAAAGAGATAATGGGTTGTGTTCAGCGTAGCGCTAAGTAAATCCTTGTTCTAGCAGAGAGACTTCCACTTGCCCACTAGGACTTCTGCACCCTCCTTCTCCCTCTCTGAAATTTGTTTTGGGGGTTACCCGAGCCCTTTGGATCAGATCTGAGAATGCAGGGGGAGGGTACACATGATGGGGGAAGAGAGGGAGCAAAGCCCTGCTGTGTAAGCAGAAGTTGCATTTGCACAAGGATTTAATTGAATACAGTCCTAAGGTTTTTAAATGAAAAAGTGTTTATTTCAAATACTTGTTTGACCACCCTTCATCACTAAGCAGTCCCAGAGTGCACCATATGGAAACAGTTAAAGACCAATAAAAGCAATTATACCACGGAGATAAGAGTTCCTCAAAAAGTAGATTTAAAGTAAACTATTACAGCCGTACCTTGGAAATTGAATGGAATCCGTTCCAGAAGTCCGTTCAACTTCAGAAATGTTCAGAAACCAAAGTGCGGCTTCTGATTGGCTGCAGGAAGGTCCTGCAGCCAATTGGAAGCCCCGTCAGATGTTCAACTTCCAAAAATAGTTCACAAACCGGAAAAGTCACTTCGGGGTTTGTGGCGTTCGGGAGCCAAACGTTCGAGAACTAAGCTGTTTGGAAACCAAGGTACGACTGTATTTGATTACATTTGTAAGGTCTTCAAGAAAATATAAGCCTTCCAAACAAAAAGCGAGGTGCAGTTAAATCCATACTTGCGACTATGAATTATTTGGATCACTGCAGGTTCAAGGCCTATCTGCCTGTACTTCATTTCCACTCTGTTTTTGTATTTGTACCAAATATTCCCCATTCCAGTGATCTGTGCATATGAGCAGGCTTCCTCACACGTGCTTTGTGAAGAACTATGGGCATAAATCACATACATACTTGAGTGTCTCCATATTCTTGTACAACTAATTGCACTTAATGCCACGTAGGACTGCAGCTGGATTGAGGTATTGACCCTGTAAGTACTAGCAATTTTCCATTGATGTTAGTGAAGGCAAGGCTTTATCCTCGTATACTGAAATGCCCTTTGCTCCTTGCAAAGAAGAAAATATTGCAGTAGCAATAAACAGTTACAAAGTATTGTCCTAACACTGGCAAATTTGCTCCAAACAATGCACTGACGACTTTCAGCGTCCGGAAATCCTGTATCCAATTTCAGACTAATCCAGAAAGTTGCTTTAGCAGCATTACTTTAGACAGCTGCACGTTGTAAGCCTCGCTCTCACCAGTGCAGAATGATGCTGGTTTCTGAAACACGGAAAGATGAAATGGAGGCGAAGGTAACTGTGCATGAAATTGTAGTAGTAGAAGAAATTGCCAACATTTTGCAGTTGCTGAAAATAGCTGCACTTAGGAGTGTCTGTTACCCTATATCATCTGATTGAATCAAAGAAGCTTGTGTCCTTAATTGCAGGTAAATATGATTGTTAGGAGAAGCCGGGCGCTCTTATGTTTTGGTTATGAATTGTACTAAAGTTGCATATAAAAATGCATAGTGCTCCTAAATCTGTAGAACCCACTGAAGCAATTTTAGCAAAGCTATTACATACCATTGTCAGTAACATCTCTTATTTACTAAATTATCACTTTGTGTTTTTGTAAAAACGGGAAGATTTCCACCAAAAGAGCAGCAATCTAAAGATATTCCAAGTCAACTTTTACAAATAGTGTTTTTTCTTAAAACCGAGTGATGTCTTTGTGCAGGTGGCTGCTGTCATCTCCACTTTCATGGATGGCAAACAAGAACTTAAGGGCCGTGCTTGAGTTTTTGGGATGACAGTTCTAGCAGAGCTATATGAGAAAGGGTTGTAGCTCAGCTAAATGGTCATTGGCTGCATTTGGACACCACAACAAATCACTTTTGTGGTGCATGGTTCCCATTCTGGCTCCCATGCTTTCCTCCCCCCCCCCATCTCCCCCAGCACAGCTGCTTTGGTTGAAATATGCCTAATTCAAACCATGGATTATGAAGCAGACTCATTTCAACAAACCAAGCATATATAAAAACATAATAAAACCGTAAACTTTAAAAAGCTTCCCTGTACAGGGCTGCTTTCAGATGTCTCCTAAATGTTACATAATTAGTCATCTCCTTGACACCTGAAGGGAGGGCATTCCACAGGGTGGGCGCCACTACCGAGAAGGCCCTCTTCCTGATTCCCTGTAGCTTTACTTCTTGCAATGTGGAACTGCCAAAAGGCCCTTGGTGTGTCTGGGCTGAACAATGGGGGGGAGGGGGAGATACTCCTTCAGAAATACTGGGCCGGGGCCATTTAGGGCTTTAAAGGTCAGCACCAACACTTCAAATTGTGCTCAGAAACGTACTGGGAGCCAATGTAGGTCTTTCAAGACCAGTGTTATGTGGTCTTGGCAGCCGTTCCCAGTCACTAGTTTAGCTGCTGCATTCTGGATTCATTGTAGTTTCTGAGTCACCTTCAAAGGTAGCCCCACTTGAAGCGCACTGCAGTAGTCCAAACGAGAGATAACCAGATAAATATGGTTATGTCCCTGGCTAATTGGGAATCAGAAACGAATACTTGTTGACTCTTTGTCACAGCTGCACTGGTGGTCAAGACAGGAACATGGAACAGCAGAGAGAGAGGCTAGTCTTGCTCGCATCATGATAAATCATTGTTTATCGTGATGTCTGAATTACGTACTGAGAGCAATCAGATGGTGTTGATGCATATGTGAGCTGAGCCTTTGAGCAACCTGGAGTTGATATAGGTGATCCAACATGCTTTTCATAAGGGCCCAGTCTTGGGTTATGACTTAACACTTGATGAACTAGTTCACAGTAGCTGTCAGTTTTTTTGTTGCAAATTTTTATCCAGGTGGTAGTGTACTAATGAAGAGCAATTTATCAGGTTTCTGAATTGAATGGGGATCCTTAAACTCATAAAGGGAATAGCAGTGCTCGTGGAGCGGTGGCAGAACTTAGCATGAGCTTGTCCCCACAAATGTGTAGATCTTACACATAAGTAGCATGCCTGTGCTGGGCTGTGTATACCATAGAAACTTAACAGAAGATATGTGCGCCTCTTTCCTTTTTGGCACAGCATTCATCTCCTTAAGAACGATCTCTTAAGTAGCATCACACCAAGCAATAAATAATAAGGTTTTTTTGGCAGGCGCAAATGCTCTGAATAACCCATGGCAAAACAAGTAATCTTAAAGAGAAGTCTAATTTTGGAAAACGGAACATAAATTAACCGGGGGGGGGGGGTGGACTACAAAACCAGCAGTCCTGACTTAAATGGCTGTTGGTTAAGTTGGAGGAAGTTTCTTAATACAAGGGTTCTTTTTAGGAAATTGCCATTCTGCAACCTTTTATAGAGGGGAACACTATTTTATAAGGTGCAAGATATTGACATTTATTGGAAGGATAATGCTCATTGCTGTTGTTTTAACTTTTGATAAGTGTATTTAGGGGTTTGCCTGTACTACAGTAGAGCCAGAAAACTATGAAACAATGCTAACAGAAGATGGTCGGGCCTGGTGGACTGAACCCCTAACTTTGGTATTACTTATTTAGTTATTGAATTTCCTTCCTTTCAAAGGAGACCAGGGTAGGAATCTTTCTATTCATATGGCTTCAGGTACTACTGGCCAACAGGAATGTTACAGTCATTGGTCAGAATCCCAGTGGTTGTGGTCTGATCCTGCACATGGAGTTTTCAGTTACCTCTTCAGTTGAAGCCTTCCTCCCCAAAGATTGGACAGCATTATCGGGTGGCACCCCATGAGGTGCAACAGCCTGCTGCCACAATGAAATAAAATCACTGCTGGTATGTGGGGAGGACAGTTTGATCACAGCTATACTGTCAGGGGTCCTTTACCTTTTTTTATATATAGAATATACAGTCATACCTTTGTTTACATATCCCTCTGGATACGTAATCTTCGGGTTACAGCCACAGCAAATCCGGAAGTGTATACTTTTGGGTTTCACCGCATGCGCAGAAGCGCTCAATCGCATCATGTACAGAAGTGCACCTCTACGTAATTTTTGGGGTGCAAACGGACCCCCAGAACTATTTAAGTTCTTATCTGGAGGGTCCACAGTATATGGAATACAGCCTATGCCCTGTGTCTGCATCATCTGGATTTTAAGTTACCCTTTACAGTGGTACCTCTGGTTAAGAACTTAATTTGTTCTGGAGGTCCGTTCTTAACCTGAAACTGTTCTTAACCTGAGGTACCGCTTTAGCTAATGGGGCCTCCCGCGGCCGTCGCACCGTCACTGCCTGATTTCTGTTCTCATCCTGAAGCAAAGTTCTTCTGGGTTCTTTCTGGGTTAGCGGAGTCTGTAACCTGAAGCGTCTGTAACCCGAGGTACCACTGTATTTTCCCTCCCTCCCCTCCCCAGTCTTAATCAATCTCGATTTAGGAAGATGGTTCTGATGTTGATGTAACAATTCTTTAACACAGTGGTGGTTTTAAAATATTTTTCCTTTTATGCATTAGTCAGCAGTCAGATTAGTGTGATGTCTTCCTTGAGCTTGCTTTCCAGGGAGATTTGTGCTGCAGGGTATGCCTGAAGCTAACTTGCTTGCTGCGCTTGGAACCGTGACATTTGGTCGGTTGTTCAGCTCTGTGGACCAAGGCTCTCCAGATAATTGCAGAAGAGCTCAAGGAAACCAGAACGCCGCTAAAAAGGAACCCCTCTACCCTTTCTTAGATATATATTTTAGGCAACTTTCAGTTTCTTCCCTTCATTTCACTGGAAATATAGCAAGCAATGCAGATGTAAAAGGTTCAGTATTAGGGCTGCCGTACGTCCGGAATTTCCCATAGCCAGAGTACAGCTGTTTCTGAGTGGAAATCACTTAAATATCTGGGAAAATCCAGATGTATGGCAACCCGTGTTGGCAGTGTTGTTTTTGGCAATTTCCCTTAAAAATAGCTCAAATTTTGCCAAAACACTTGTGTCCGGATTTCTAGTTTTTGAACTATGGGAACCCAACTCAGTATAGACATACCGTGGCCAAATCCCAAGAGAACAAGGAGGACATAGTTCTTCCTCATCCCTACACAGTTTCCTCTTACAGCTTTTGCTCTTAAGAGTTCTGCAACCAAAGACAGCTGGCTTTTCAAGCTGAATGGCAGCCTCTTTCTTTGGTAGCAGAAAGAGCAGCGGGGAAATGGAAAGCAAAGCTCTGGCTCTGAGTGTGTTCTCTTATATGCCCATGTACACTCCTTTAAACCTTACACATAATGCTGCTTGTCTCAGGCAGTTAACTAAGCTGTCAGACTTGTTCCCCTGTCGGACATGTTCACATCCTTGCGATTTTTTTTAAATAAAAAAGTGGGAGCGGTGTTGCCCATTTGCTTGTACCCCTTTCAGTGCTTTCACGTTCTCCTGTATGCACACACTTCTCAGAAAAGGGCAGAGGGAGCCCGAATGGACGGTTGCCATTTGCATTCTGCTTTTTCCATAATGCAGTGCTAATGGCAACTGCCCTTTTGTCTATTCTCTGGCCTTAGAGCTACAGGAGTTACACAGCCTGCAGAGGAAAAGAACACACTGGCACCACTTTCAAAAGCAGTGCTAGGAAGACCCTTCTGTTTGCTCACACAAAATAGCACTATTGAGACCACCAGGGCAGCATCTGTGTGTGTTTATCATATTGGTGGGAAGTTGGCAACTTTGGGGTGGGGAGCACTGTGGAATGGGAGCATGGCAGCAGACCCCGGAGTGCCAGAAAAACATATGAAGGGGTGGGGTGGGGTGTGGAAAATGTGGGATTTAAGCAACGCATGTAAGCAGAAATATTGCTCCCCATCCTACCAAGGCTAATATGCCAGTATATGAAAATCCTTTTTACAATAACTTGATAAATCCACTTTTCCAGTAACTATTCACTTTCAAAAACCTATTTTGTGTAGCAAAGAGATAAAAGAGGTAGAAATATTTGAACGGCGCGGATCTTTGAGAATAACTTTATCTGGGTTGCCATGCAGTTCAGAGGAATTGATAATAGAATGCATTTAGTGCTTTGGGCTGATTTTACTTTGAGTGACCTGATTTCACTTCATTTTAAAGTCTGTTTCATTCTGTTACACTAATTAAAATGCAGCTGTCAGCTTTAAGGATTTTGACTTTTATTTTTAGTTCTATGCAGCCTTTATGTCTCTGGGCTACTGCCAGAGGCTCTATCAAAGTAGTGGTAATTGTTCATTGGGCCAGATTCTCATCTTGCTCATGACAGTATCAATTGATAATGATCCTTCTCCCCTACCCACCCCCACCCCCCCAAGTTTTCCCCAGTTGTCATATCATTATTACAAATGAAACTTTGGAATTTTATTCAGTATTTGCCTGGCGTGACCATTGCAGCTGGGAGTAAAACATGGATTTTGGGTATTCATATAGCTTCATTTTATCTGGCTTTTGGATAAAATGAAGAACACCTAAAAATATAGAAAAAAATAATAAGTAAAAAAACAATTATGCAACTCCTCCCATTTGTCTCTGTTTGCCTGCTCTTTCCCAGAAACCAAAATGGTAGCTCCTTTGGTAACGGCTTGTATTTTATTTTACATACTAGCCATATATTTACCAGAATTTTAGTCAGGAGGTTTTCATGCTAACCAAAGCCAATGAAAGTTGGAGTCCAGCAACATATGGAAGGCTAAAGTTCTTTAATTGATGGGTAAATTCTCAAATGTGTACATATATTTACTTGTACATTTATTTTGTGGATTAATTCAGATAAATGTATGTACTTTCAGTTTCTGAGTGGTAAATGCTGCTTTCCAGTGCTACCTGTTACTTGGCTTACATGTTACTTATTCCTCTGCTAGCATTTTCTGCTTTGCTATTTGGAATTTGAATAAGAAATTTGAAATTTTTGCTAATTACGAGGAACGTGGGTGGCGCTGTGGGTTAAACTATAGAGCCTAGGGCTTGCCGATCAGGTCGGCGGTTCGAATCCCCGCGACAGGGTGAGCTCCCGTGGTTCGGTCCCTGCTCCTACCAACCTAGCAGTCCGTGACTGGACCTAATGGTCAGGGGTCCCTTTACCTTTACCTTTACATGGATTCAAGTGGTTTAGAATTATTACTTGGCCTTGACTCTTTGCAAGTATCAATAAAAACTCAAGTTGTCATTTGACAGTGTGAAATACCATTGCAGTTGAAGTCTTGGTTTTTATAAAATAGCTGTCAAATATTTTGTTAATAGTCCAGCATACAGATATAACTTGGAGAATGTTTGACATGATAATTAGCAGAGAAGAATTTTCAGCAGCAAAATTGTTGCCAGTCATCCTGAGAAAAGCCAGATAGAAAATTCTCAGCACTAATATTTGTAGACGATACAAATACAAAGGGCATAGAAAGCATTTAGACTCACTCTGGGTCAAATCTGACAGTTTGCTTGTAAATCCAGATGGTGAAATATACCCAGAGAAAGGTTAATTGTTGCTTGTACACTAAGGAGTACTTAGAAATGTCAGAGTATGCGAAAAGCTGAAATAAACATAGAAACCTTAAGTATGACATTGCTTAATCACATGCACAGGAAGATTAAATTCAGCTTACTAAATTAATTCTAACTAGACTCATGCAGCTGAAACAGCTTCAAATAAAACCTGGAGATAGTTTTATGAAAATTTCTCAAATATATTTGTAGAACTGAAGAAACATAATTATTTTCTCTTGAAGTGGAAGTCCACGCTTACTGATGGTTCACAGAGTTTACTTATTCACAATGAACTGTCTTGTGAACTTCAGTATTTTTTCTTTATTCCACCCTTTTTCATTCCTCTTCTGGAAAGAAGAATTGACTAATGCGGGTCACACAACAAGCGCTTCTTCATCCCAGTCGTTAGTCACAATCCACACAATTTTTGATGACAAAATGAAGGACAAAATTCAGATCTGACTTGAAACTTGGTTTTAACAAAGTTGGCAGTGCTTCAGTTTAGGTAAATACCAATGCATCAAATACGTAAATGAACAGGCTTACCGAGATTGCTTGCTTTTGCAGACAAACTCTTAACTATCAGAATGATCATGCTCAAAAAGAGTAGATGGCATGGGAATTCTGTCTTAATAATTATGAAAAGTATTCATAATTATTGGTTAATGGCAATAACCATTGTTGCTATTGAAGGTGCTGCTGTGCAATGCCAGGCCAATGATTCATAAGACCACTGCCATCCATGACTTGATTGTGGATGGAGGACTTGGCCTGGCATCTGTAACAGAGACTTGGTTGGATGAAGCAGATGGGCCTGTCCTTGCTGCTGCTTGTCCACCAGGTTTCTCTTACGCACAGCTGGGAGGACGAGTTGCAGTGATTTTTAGGAAGTCATTAGTTTGCACCAGACATCCTATTGGGAAGACCCAGTTCTTTGAGTGCATGTTCTGGAAGTTGGGCAATAGGGGCAGTACAGGATTCCTTTTGGTCTACCGACCTCCCCGCTGCACCAAGGATTCCCTGCCCAAGCTGCTTCAGGTTGTGATGGATGTTCTCTTGGAGACACCTAGTTTCGTTGTCCTAGGGGATTTTAACATCCACGCCGACACGACCTTACAACGGCTGCTTGGGGCTTCGTGTAAAGCATGGCCTCCATGGGGCTGTCCCTGAATAAGTCTGGCCCAACACATAGCCGCAGACATGCCTTAGACCTGGTGTTCACCTCTTATGGATGTTGGTGATCTGACATTAAGTAAAAGCAAAACTAAAGAAGTTCCACGGTCAGATCTCTTCCTGGTGTAACTGGGCTTCTGCGCGACCCTTCCCCTCTGCAAGGAGGTGGGATCGATTCAGATGGTCCGCCCCCGCCACTTAATGGATCCAAATGGTTTCCAGAGAGTGGTAGGGGATGTTTTATCCCATGTTGATGGCCTTTCAGCTGATTCCCTGGTGGCCCGCTGGAATGTGGAGTTAACCAGGGCTATTGACTGTTTGGCTCCGAAGCGCCCTCTCTGATTGCATGGAGCCCAAACAGCCCCGTGGTTTTCCACGGATTTGAGGGCAATGAATCGTTGAGACGGCTAGAGCACCGGTGGCAGATAACTCATTCTGAATCTGACCGGACACGGATTAAAGCTCAACGTTGAGCCTACCAAGTGGTGATAGCGACGGCGAAGAAGACCTTCTTCACCTCCTCTATTGGATCTCTGGAAAACAGCAGCAGGAGACTCTTTCAGGCGGTTCGCAATTTAGCGGAACTGTTTTGGAGGACAGGCAGGCAGGTGTGGAGGACTCCCTGGGCCTGAATGGGGTAATTGTGCCCCTGAAGGACCAGGTGCGCAGCCTGGGAGTCATTTTGGACTCACAGCTGTCCATGGAGGCGTAGGTCCATTCTGTGTCCAGGGCAGCTGTTTACCAGCTCCATCTGGTACGCAGGCTGAGACCCTATCTGCCTGCGGACTGTCTCGCCAGAGTGGTGCATGCTCTGGTTATCTCTTGCTTGGACTACTGCAATGTGCTGTTTGTGGGGCTACCTTTGAAGGTGACCTGGAAACTACAACTAATCCACAATGCAGCAGCTAGACTGGTGACTGGGAGTGGCCACGGAGACCACATAACACCGGTCTTGAAAGACCTACATTGGCTCCCAGTACGTTTCCAAGCACAATTCAAAGTGTTGGTGCTGACCTTTAAAGCCCCAAAACGGCCTCGGTCCAGTATATCTGAAGGAGCGAAAATTGGCAATTCTTCTAAATTTACTTACTTCTCTTCCTAATTTCAGTGAAGCCAATAGATGCTGTATTCAGAATAGATTAGGCAGGTCATCATTCTTTCATTAGACTTTGAGTTTTGAATAGCAGAGCGATAATTTTGCAACCCAATAGGAATAAAGGGGTTTCTCAAGTGACACATTATAACCCTCTTATATATACATTAGTTGTGTCATTTGTATTTTCTTCCCTAAATATATTATTTTCTTCCCTAAATATATTTTTTCTGTTCTTTTGCAGCTCTATGCAGGGGCAATTCTTGAAGTGTGTGGATGAAAATTGGGGCGGTTCCCTCAGGTTCAGGGTAAGTGAATTTGTAATTTGTCATTTTAGTTATTTAAGAATGATCACCTAAAGGAAGACCTCATTGCACCTGAATTTTTTGCATGGATCCTGAAGCAAAACCCTGTCCTATTGTGTATATACATAGATATGGCAACTTACTTGTATATGAAACATATGAACTCCAAGTAATAGGAAAGAGCAGTGGAAAACACATGTCAGATTTTTTTCCCCCTAGGTGAAGTAAAAATTGAGCTGCTAAAAATTGAGCTGTAGTTGTCTGAAGGTACTTTTCTCTGTTGTTTTCATTAGCCTTGTTTTTGAGCACTTGAGTACATTTTTAAAAGACAAGTCATGTGAATGCAAAATGTCACATTCACTTCCTACATTTGGGACTTCATTAACCTTTTTGAACTGAATAAAGCCAGTCATTTTATGACTCTTCTGACTGGCAGACGTCTTTTTTCCCTTATGGAAGAAGTGGGTGAGATCTTGCTCATCAAACTTGGAGGATAGAAACAGAAGCAGGGGAAGGATTAAGAGTGGCAATCCAAGGTCACCGGATTTTCCCCTTTTGTCACAAGTTTTTTCTGTGGGTGCAATATTCATAATGCTTTAAAATACCCACATGTGCATAGCCATGCTTGAAAAGAGAATCTTAATTGAGCAGCTTTAAATTCTATTCTGCCAACTGACCCATCATCTGTGATTGATAGGTAATGGCTTTCCTTTTTATTTATCAAGTATTTATTTAAAGCAGTGTTTCCCAAACTTGGGTTTCCATGGGGTTTTTTGGAGTACAGTTCCCATCACCCTGACCACTGGTCCTGCTGGCTAGGGATGATGGGAGTTGTAGTCCAAAAAGTTTGAGAAACACTCATTTAAAGCATTTTCATTCTGCTCTTTGCTGCTTAAAAAAACCAGTAGTAAGATAGTGACCAAGCTCACACTCTAAAAGGCATAATGCACAAGGAAAAATAAGGGGGAGGGGGGAAGCAATCTTCTGTGCAACTTCTTAAAGTTACAGTTATAACTGCGCTTCCTCTCCCCACAGCTTTATTATCGAAGCCAGGGTGATGCTCCTGGAGGTTGCACCCTCCTGGAAGGTCAGCCTTGCCCCATAGCAGCTAGGCTTGAAAAGAGCCTAATTGCAGCGGGGGGGGGCAGAGACAGCTGTGGTGGCACTGCCTTATCAGTCGTCATCCCCTCCCCAAAAATGCCCCCTCTAAAAGCAGCCTCTTGGTGAAGAGGAGGTGCTGGTGTCTCCTCCCACCCTTGTTCCTGATGTAGACCTTCTTTCCTGGTGGGTACCAGTTTGTGGCTCACCTAAGGTGCCAAAATGTCTGGGGCGAGCCCTGGGGCCACCTTGTTGGTGGTTCCCCACCCCACTATACATCTTGGCCATGCCTCATCCTTTGAACCCAAAAGGCCATGGACTGAACCTGGGACCTTCTGTGTGCAAAGAACATGTTCTGCTGACCTAACAGCCTTTCCCCAGATGGCTCTAGTAGGTCTGCACAAAATACAGGTGATGTCCCTTTCCTCCTTAAACTAAGCCTTATTCAGCCCTTTCTTTGTCTGAAATGGCTCATAAGACCTGTCTTCTCCTTGAAGGGTTCTTTGGCATTTTTTGTGGAGCTAACCCCCCCCCCCCCCCCGCTTTTCTTTCTATGGGGATGCAGACCATTCCTGCATTCTGCACACCTAAACCAAAATCTTCTTGCATCTCAGCTCTTCCTGTTTGTATAATTTAAGCCACATTTGTAGCTTGTAGGGGGACCAGACAGCTGTGTTTGCAGCTTTGCAGGATTTTGAGATTAAACATTGGAAATGCTTCTTGTCAAGCTGTAGCTGCACCTCTTTGCACATTGCAGTTGGTTTTAACCAGTGCTTTTTTTTTTCTTTAAAAAAATGTTTAGGGGTACTCTCATTTTCCTACTCATTGAAATACTGCCCCTCAGTGAAGCCAAACTCAGATTCACAAAGTGTTTAGGGGTATGCGTACCCCCAGAAAAATGCACTGGTTTTAACTGATGGTGAAAGGTGGATTATAATTATTTTATTATTTATGGAATTTCTTATTTTAAAGCTGATTCTTTGCTGGGGTGGTTTCCTTGCTCTTGTTTCATATGCACACACTCTCGGGGCTAACAAATAGAACTTTAGCGGATAGGTTTTCATCTTGCATCAGTTTTTTCTCTGAGCTTTTGAAGCTCACTCATCCTCAGAAAGCTTCCCATGTTGAGAATATCTCATCAGAAAATGAAACTGTAGCAGGTTGTCTGCAGGGTGTTTTTTTTAACCAGAAGATGTCTCAATTCATTTTTCACTAGATTTAGAAAGCTGCCAGTGCTACAATATGTCTGATAGTTTAAGTTGACATCAAACATAGCAAAGCTGGTGTTAGATTTCCCCCCGCTACCCTCCTGCTTCATTTTGTTCTCCGCATAGTGTGATCTGTTCTGTCTAACATCATTGCACCACTGAAACAGAAATGTGTCAACAAAGAGGTGTGCACAACTGCTAGAAACACTAAGACGCTTTTAGGCCATCATTTGACCAAGCAACTTGCAGCTCACCTGGGCAACTTAACAGTGGGCCTCAGGCGAGCAGCTGAGGGACGTGTTCATCTGGCAGCTGCCATAGTGCAGAGCTTTGCAGCTACTGCATAGCTGTCAACTTTTCCGTTTTCTTGCGAGGAGTCCTATTCGGAATAAGGGAATTTCCCTTAAAAAAAAGGAAAAGTTGGCTGCTATGATCTATTGTCATACAAGAGACATAGGAAGAAAGAGCAAACATGCAGTGTTCGAAACTCCCGTTGTTCTGGGCGCATTTTGCAACAGGGAATTTCATTAGCAGAAGCTTTTTCTGAACTCTGGGCACAGTACTGTGCCTAAGATTTCTGATTAAAACTGCAGAGTGGAAGGAAAGGAGGACCTCCCCCCTTCCAGCTACTTTCTGAAGACTGGAGAAGAGACCCTCTTAAGAATATTAAGGGGGTGGGCAGGAGAAGGACTAGACCCTGTGAAAAATGAACATAAGATTTTAGCTGCAGCTCATTCATTTTCAGCTTTGCATTCTCGCTATAAAAAAGTGCGCCCAGACATTCCATTGTTACACCCATAACCTGAGCTTAAGGTGCCATTTAGCTCCTAGCTTTCATATCTCCATTTCTAACACTGCACATATGCAGGGATAGGAGATAGGGAAGGGCAAATTAAACAGGAATGTGGGACCCTATTTTTCCATCGCACTCTTTAAAAAAAAAAGAAAAGAAAAGAAACCCGAACGATTAGTCCAGAGTGTAGTTCGACTGTTTCCAATCTTTCTCCCCGGGGTGGGTCACAACAGTTCAAAGCACAACATTAAAAACAGTTTTTATTTATTTGAAATGCTGGTTGTTTCTGCCTAGTTGCATCTGACATGTGCCTTCTTCAGGTGAGTGAAATAACTCTGGTGGGGGCAAGGGGACACAGAATGGGAAGCAAAATGTCATGTGCACATTTAACAACATTTGCTCCCTGGTAGAACAAGTATTCACTAGAGCTTAGACCTCTCGCTGCAGTTTAGCTTTGGTGATCTGTGTATATTAAAAGTCTACCAGCACATCTGGGGTGCCACAAAATAAACCCAGGAAAAGGGTTGTTCAATAAGTGTCTGGTTCTTGTTCCTGCAGATGCTGTCTATATGTGACACAAGTGGGTATTGCAAGTCTGGCCCTACCATAGGATACAAGAAGGCAGCTGCCTTGGGCAGCGGCTGCAAAGGGGCTGGGAGTTGTTCCAAAGTTGTGTCATTGTGTCCTTTACGTCAAGCAGCAAAATGTCTTGAGCCAACCCTCTGTTATTGCCATGACGTGTTCCTACCAGGCAAGAGCAGAGGGCATAACAAGCACTACAATTCCCTTCTGCAATATGGTGAATTTTAGACTACAATTATATATTTCTGTGTTTCATCTCGACTTTGAATCGTGTTTATAAGGCACGAGAAGAAATGCTCATTCTTTTTAGAATAATTCTTTCTCTTTGCCTCCACATTCTAGCTTTTGTCAGAAGTGACAAGCCCAAACTGTTCAGGGGACTGCAGATCAAGGTTTGTACTAGTTTCTGGTTTTTTAAAATATTAATTTAAACCTATCAAATGTTACCTTAGAATTGGATAAAGATGTAAATTGTGCATCTGAGGGATGGAAATTGTCAGTGGAAGGGGACAGCTCAGTTGGCAGAGCAGGAGACGCTTAATCTCAGGGTTGTGGGTTCAAGTCCCACGTTGGGCGAAAAGATTCCTGCATTGCAGGGGGTTGGACTAGAATGATCCTCGCAGTCCCTTCCAACGCTACAATTCTGTGATCTGTAAATAACTGATTTAGCTTAGTATGGGGAGCACAACAATACTGAGTTTGTTCATCAGCCCTGAGTGCATTTTGTCTTTTAAAATAATAGCTATGCTGGTGGCAATTCATTCTGTCTGGAATCAAAGTCTTGCATATAGTAGCCATAGTTTCAGGAAATCACCCTACATAGCTATACATTCAGAATGTATATCTGACCACAGCTGTTAATTCAACCTGGAACTTATACTTGAACAGTAGCAATAATTCTGAGTTACTTTTGGAAGCAAGAAAGTGAAGGTTGAGCTTGCCAGATGTGTTGAATCCAGGCAGACAGTAACTTTGGATTTCTTTCCTCTGCAGTACGTACGTGGTTCTGACCCCGTACTGAAGCTCTTGGATGACGGTGGGAACATTGCCGAAGAACTGAGTATTCTCAAATGGAATACAGACAGCGTAGAAGAATTCTTAAATGAAAAGCTAGAGCGCCTCTAAAACAAAAAAAAATCTTGATTATTATGTTTTGGGTTTTTTAAAGTTTTTATTTCTCACATCATTTTTCATCATGGTAATCTTCTCAGACAAAGTGTGATAAACCCCGGAAATCATTCCAGCTTCTGCATTAATTTCAGAGCCATCCCATACTGTGTGGTGCTCAACATCTTTTAATTAGGAGCTGAAAGCTTCAAGCACAGCACATTTGACAAATTGGCAGGCTGAACAAATGGCCTGTCCTGGTACATTTCAGCTCATCTTAGTGGATGGATATCATTAATGAAATGCTTTGAGACAAATGTAATGCAAATACTGAAATTTGTAATAATTGGGCCATTTATTTTTACTGGCAAAGCCTTATTTGTCAGCTCCCAATAATTGAGATGATTACTCTGCTTTTTTTATTTTTTTAATACACTGCCACTCTTTGTACAGCCATGGGAAGTTGGAGCCAAATAATATGTTCTCTGCCTCCCAAAGAGACATCGGTTAGCATCTTTGCATTTTGTATTTCCCAGCTGTCCTTTTTATAGAACCGTTATTTGCAATACTCATAATGAATGCCTGCTCTGGAAGAAGAAGAAGAAAAAAATCATTTGTAGTCTTGCTCTGACGGTGGAACTCGTGATCTGCAGTGACTGAAGAATGCTAGGGGAATGCACTTTAATGATGACTACATCTAAAACCTCTAACAAAAGGCATGTGTAGGTCTGAGCTCAGGTGCACTTTCTTGGCACAGTTTAACCTTCATTCAACAGACATGAGTTCCCTGGAGGGGAAAAAGTTGGAGAGGGCAATAAAATCTGTATCACAAAATCTGTATCGAATGTCTCATTCTTCAAAACATTTTGCCTGAATGCACTTAAAGGTAACTGTTTTGCTATAGGCCAGTTTATCCAATGATTTTTATCTTGCAGAACTGGGATATCTGTCAAAACGGAATGATCGCTTAAGTATAGAATCAGTTTTTAGCCAGTGATTGTACAGATTCAACATCTTGCTCTGATGATGGCACCATGCGGACGGTGTTGCTGGGCTGCAAGTGTCTCCAAGTTCTACTGTTTCAAGTCTCTTATATATTGCACCCAGTGTTAGAAATGGAGATATGAAAGCGAGGAGCTAAATGGCACCTTAAACCAAGGTTGTGGGCACAACAACAGAATGTCCAGGCGCACTTTTTTATAACAAAAATACAAGGCTGAAAATGAATGAACAGTGGCTAAAATATTATGTTCATTTTTCATATAATCTAGTCCTTCCCCTGCCCACCCCTCTAATTTTCTTCAGAGGGTCTCTTCTCCAGTCTTCAGAGAGGGGCTGGAAGTGAGGAGGCAGAAAAAGGTCCTCCTTTCCTTCCACTCTGCAGTTTTAATCAGAAATCTTAGGCGCAGTAGTGTGCCCAGAGCTCAGAAACTGCTCACGGTAATGAAATTCCCTGCCGCAAAATGCGCCCAGAACAATGGGAGTTTTGAACACTGGTTGTTCCTAGAAAAAAACAGGCAACAAACACAAACTCCACAGTACCCAAAGGAGACTCCGTTGCAAAATTGCTTCTCAAGCGTTGGTTTGAAGTGCTTTGAGTTGCTCGAATGGCTAAAATGTGCCAGCAGCTCTTTCATGCATTTTATTTTAAGAGCGTAAGGTGGCTGTGTTGTTGTTTTTTTTAAAAAAAAAATACTTAAAAGGTGTGAATGCAAGAAACAGACATCATACATTTGGCAGCCAAGAGTGGCTAGATCTCTGTGCAGAACTGCTGCGTGCCTAAATAGGTGCAGGGAGAGCAGGAGTGAGTCTGCACTGAGTGGGAATCCTGCATTTGTGCGATAAATGTTGGAGGGGTGTTTAAAGCCCAAACCAGGAAAACGGGATGGTCAGCACAAAAGATTTCCACTTGAACAATGGACACACAACCTCAACACACACACATCCCTAGATCTGTCCTAGGTGTTCCCTCAACCCTCTAGAGAAGATTTTGGGGAGGAGGCGGAGCACAACCCAAAAGAGGAGAGGGAAGTTCTAGTGTGCCATCTTTGCATTTATGGAACATATTAGTTGGATTCCATCCTTGGACTATAGAGTTATAGGAAGCTGAAGGCCTTGCCCAGGAGCAAGAGAGGATCCCTATAGGAAGTCCACAGTCGGAGCATGAAGGCAATAGTTGTTCCTCAGTGACTGGTTTTCAAGAGTGTGCTCTGTCCTGCTTTATCCCATGGGCTCGGAAGAGCTTTTATCCTATTTTCCAAAGGTTCTATCCTCAAGGGTCACACAATCTAAGGCTATTAGAATAGTTCAGAACAGCAAGACCCATGGGAGTGGGATTTCAGGGGAACAAGTTGTTTGAAACCCAAACGAGTATTTGCTGGCAAATGTGTCATCGAATCCAATGTGCACCTTGATTTTCACAACATTTGGCCAAAAAAGCTGAGCATGTAAATATGGTATGTGTCCATGGTTGCCCTCCACAGGTTGAGAACAGTCTAAAGCAGGCATGGCCAAACTTGGCCCTCCAGCTGTTTTGAGACTACAATCCCCAGCATCCCTGACCACTGGTCCTGCTAGCTAGGCATGATGGGAGTTGTAGTCCCAAAACAGCTGGGGGGACAAGTTTGGCCATGCCTGGACTCTAAAGGATAACCTTTCAATGTCAAAGCAATTCTGCCAGTAAGATATGTATGGACCAAGGAGAAATTAATAAATTCAGCATTTTGATTATCCATGAATTATTGTTCTGGTCTAGACTTCTTGCATATCCAATTAACTCAGTGTTAATTGGAGGTTTAGAAGTCTGAATCACGTTACCGAAGAGATGCTGCTAAAAGTCTATCCTGGTCCTTTCCCCCTCCCTTTAATGAAAACTTTGCAAAACTAAATTTTCCTGGAAATGGCCAATGTCTGAATGAGTGTTTAATACTGCTAACCCCCATTGGCACTTAATAGTGTACCATATTTGCATGGAAATATGTGAAGATAGCCAGTATTTTTCCGTCAATCCCCGAATATATACTTTTCTAAATAACAAAGAGTTAAATACATGTATAGGGTTTTTTTGTTTTATTATAAGAATAAACTTCTACCTTTCAATTCCAATTACATCATTTGCTCATGCGTATCTTCAATTACTAGGCCTGCCGACTGCAATGCACACATTTCAAAGGAAGCCAACAAAAGAAAAATGTGAAATATTTAAGCATTGGGGAAAGGAACTGATAGTAAAGTAAAACAAACAACAACAAACTACAGCATTAATTTGTGAAAACTAAGGTTTTGTTCAAAGCCTGAGTGGCACATTATTACCATCACATGCAATTTAAACCACACATTTCCCTTTGGATCAATGTGTCCTGCCCAACACATTTGTTAGTTCTAAGCAGCGTGTGAAAATTGTGGCTACTTAGCTGCAGAATTTAGCTGGCCATGGTTTCGCTGAAAACCCATCGGAATCACATGCAAGCGGTGCCAAACACCAGCAAAAGGCCCCCTGAAATGTTTGGTGGCAGAAACCCCATGTTTCACTGCGGCCCAAAAAATGAGCCTTTGGGACCTGAAAAATTTCATCTTGGGATCTGAATAGGATCACCTTTTTAAAAAAAATACTTTAAAGTGGGTCTTTTCATATACCTTTTGATTAAATAACTTTCTAAGGAAATGCCTGAAATTACACTCTGAAGTCTTGTTTATTCTGTTATATTTTACTTCAAAAAGACCCATTTATCCTAAATACAACCCAATAAGGCATTTTTTAACATTTTTTTAAAAATGTGATCCCATTGAGACCCCATGATTAAATTTTGCAAGTAGCTCTTAGAAATATTAAATAAATACATTTTGGGGGATTTTAAAATCATATTAATTTTTAACCACTTTTTAAAATTTTCCATTTTCTAACTTAGATTTAAAGTAAGTCCATCATGTGATATATCATAATAAAGCCCATGAAGTTCTGAAGAGATTGGTGGTTTTAGTTTTGGCGTATCTCAATTCTGAGCTGAGCTCTTAAGGTTTATGTGTAATCTGGCAAGGCCAAAATTGTCATTTAAAAAATAATAATTCAAACCCTCATAACTCACAAACAGGATAAGATTTTAAAAATTAACATTTCAGATTTAAACTTAGTTTTGATCATTCAACAAGTGTACAAAATATTAAGAAAATTGGATGACATGAGGTAAAAAAGTTGAATCACTTGATATGGAATGACCTACTGGATGGGCACAAACTGGACGCAACTCTTAATAGACTGTGTCGTGTCTACGTAAAAATGCATCTGTTTTGTCTGTAAGGTACCACATGGCTCTATATTGCTTTGAACTGTTGTTTATAACCAGAGAACAATGCAAAAAGCTACTTAGGCTCATGTCTCCAATTATCATGGTGTCTGTAATTGTTTTCATTCAGGAAATTTGCTCAATTCTTTCAGCAATAAAGCACCAAAGATTTGCAGTTTCATTTCTGCTCCTAGCAGAACAGGGAAGTCGCCTTTGAGATACAGTGGTACCTCAGGTTAAGTACTTAATTCATTCCAGAAGTCCATACTTAACCTGAAACTGTTCTTAACCTGAAGCACCACTAATGGGACCTGCTGCTGCTGCGCTGCCAGAGCACGATTTCTGTTCTCATCCTGAAGCAAAGTTCTTAACCCGATGCAATATTTCTGGGTTAGCGGAGTCTGTAACCTGAAGTGTAGGTAACCTGAAGTGTAGGTAACCTGAGGTACCACTGTACCTCACTGTATGGGGATTTGCCTCCAAAGTTAAAAATCCTTGAGAGCATTAAACAAAGCCACACACAGAGAAATGTACGTCTGCCATTACTAACCAGGTGTCCAAGCCCCACACGCGAGAATCTGCACTTGCGCTGTCTCCCTGAGAGACGCTTTCGAACTTAACGCACAAAGTCTCGCTAATGCTCTCATTACACGAACTGCATTAGTCACAGAGCGTCAGGTTTTATGGCTCTTCATTCCCCAAAACCCATGGCCTCTGTTTGTGTGCTCACAGGTTGGTCCACCCGATACTCTCAACACGCTGCTAATGCTTTACCGTTTTTCATGAGGGGAATTACCTTAATGGTGTGCGAGGATCTCGGCTGCGCAGCTGCATCTGTCATAAATGCCAGGGAGCCCTCTTTGTTGTTACCGAAAAGCCTTTAAAAGATTTTAGGCTTTTCATCTCTGCTAGGAATTGCTCAGACAGAGGTTCCCAGCAGTCAGAAAAACTTATTTGTGTACTCAACAACGGCCAATTTAGCCCAAAAATGGAAAGTGGGAGAGGTCCCTAGTATGGAAGATTGGCAATTTAAGATGATAGAATATAGGGCTGCCATATTTTAAAGAGCAGAAAAGAAGACGCTGTGATTTTAAATACCGCTACTATATGTAAGCTATAGAAATTGATATACAGTGGTACCTCAGCTTAAGAACTTAATTCGTTCTGGAGGTCCATTTTTAACCTGAAACTGTTCTTAATCTGAGGTACCACTTTAGCTAATGGGGCCTCCCGCTGCCGCCACCGCCGTGCGATTTCTGTTCTCATCCTGAAGCAAAGTTCTTAACCCGAGGTACTATTTCTGGGTTAGCGGAGTCTATAACCTGAAGCGTCTGTAACCTGAGGTACCACTGTATTGCTAAGGGGGGCAGGAGAGGAGAAGAGGAAAGCAAGACTTCAGCCGCCAGCTATGTCTGTGTCTCATCCAGAAAGTATAGCCAGAGACATTTTGGCAAATTTGAAATATCCACCCGGACAGAAAATTTACTCCTGAAAAAGAGGACATGTCCTGGGAAAAGAGGACACATGGCAACCCAATTAAGAATATGCAGAATCAGCAGGTCTTACAAGTAGAGTAAGAGGACAAGGAGAACAGATACAGTCATACCTTGGAAGTCAAATGGAATCCGTTCCAAATCATGGCTCCTGGTTGGCTTCAGGAAGCTGTGGAAGCCCCGTCAGACGTTCAGCTTCCAAAAATAGTTTACAAACCAGAACAGTCACTTTTGGGTTTTCAACGTTCATGAGCCAAAACATTCGGGAACTAAGCTGTTTGAAAACCAAGGTACGACTGTATTTTAAAAGGAATGGGATTTTGTCATCGAGTATTTTGAAAATAATTGTGCAGAGTTAAAAATGCTGGCAGTATTAAAGTAATTCAATAGTATAACATATTGTGAACTGGTGTAAGATAGGAAAATTAAATGAGATGGATATATTAAAATATGCAGGAATGGTCAAATGAAACTTGGAAGGGGAGGGAGGGAAGTCAGTGAATGTATGGTATAATAAGAGATGTTTAATTTGAAGTGTAAAATTTGAAAATTTAACAAAAATTATTATTAAAAATAAATAAAAGATTTTAGGCTTTAAGATTACATCCCTCAGAAACTGCATTAGAAGGCTGACTGGAGCCACTAACAGGCCTGTTTTACTAGAGGGGACAGGAAAACGCTGCTCATCAGCCATCTTGATTTCAGCTGGGCTCCCAAGTTCTGAGGTAAATTTGAAAGGGCGTTTGCTGTTGAGGTTGGCCACGTTGTTGTGATGGAGCAGCAGGTCCACAGGCAAAGATCTAGCAGGCTTTTCACAACTGGGGAACTTGTGGCCCTTCAGATGTTTTCGGGCTCCAACTCCCATCAGCCACAGCCAGCCATGGTCCATGAGTGTTATGGGAATTGGAATTCAGCATAATCTTGTAAAGCCACAGGTCCTCCAACCCTACTTTCTTGCTAAATAAGACATCTGGAATAAGCTGCAGCAAGCAAACTTCAGGATCCAAACAAATGCCAACTCTGAGGCACCCATGACATGTCTTCCCCTCCTTTAGTTAGCACAGTCCTTCAACTGAGGAGCGGGCAACATTTTGCAGGGCTGTCTCTGTATTTTGTGGGCAAGTGTGAAAATCCCAGGCAACTCTACTTCCACAAGCGCTATGGGCCAGGGGGAATTATCGCTTCCTTCGTAGCAGGAATGTCAACTCCAAATTGCTCTGGAGATGCTTCTGATGGTGTGTCGTTGCCATCGAGTCGTTCTGCGAGGAACGCCTTTTCTCAATCCATCAGCCTAAACCACAGCGGGCCCCCGGCCCCCCAGCAGACATAACAAGCGTAAAGCTATAGCTTTGGACACGGTGTGCTAGAATCTCAAAGAAACTGTAAATCAAGGCAGGACTTTTGTTTCTTAATCCTCCTTTCGGTGCAAAGTGGTGGGATTTCCTGTAGAGAAAAACAGCAGCTGCTAGCGGCATTTGAACAGGGGAGCCGGTGCCAAGGAGCAAAGCTGTTCTCCAGTTGCTGTGTGTTTCTCGGACAAAGGATCGATCCTGCCATCGGAGCCACAGTAAATGTTTCCATTAACTCCGGAATGTTAAGCTACCCGTTTCACTCGAAACCAAGTCAGGGCCCTCACAACTCCCATGTCAGTCACAATGTGTGTGTACATGATGGATGCTGTACGACAACAATACGGCTAGAGGCGAACCAGTTGTCAAGTGTCAAAATGGCTTGGACTCGGTTCTAAAACTTTGGGCTTGCCATATGTCCAGATTTTGCCAGACACAACCAGGCCGGGATTTGGACAGCAGAAAGGCATCCGGGCAGATATTTTCCAAATTGGCAAAACATCCGGGGGGAACCAAGATGTATGGCATGGGGAAGGGGAATTTTTTTATTTTAAAAAATCCATTAAAATTACAAAAAGAGCCCCCAAACTTAGTATTTTTTTGGAGTGAATAAATGTTTTGTTTGTTTTGCTCAACAACTGTGAGCAAAAAAGAAGAATAAAAGCTCAACAACTTTTCCATTTGGATTTTCACTGTTTGAAATATGGCAACCCTAGATAATTGAAAAACAATATTCTAGAAATTCAATGTTTTTTGTGTGAATTGGGAAAAGAGCACTATTACTAGATTCCAGTGACAGAACACCTTGATGGTCCAGCTCTCAGAACTCCAATTTTCCATGGGAAGCACTGGTCTCTACTGAGTGGCAGTGGCTTCCCTGGGTTTCAGGCAGGGTTCTCTTCCAGCCCTGCCTGGAGATGCTATGGATGAAACCTGGGGCCTTCTGCATTAAACCAAGCTATTCTGCTTCTAGGGACACGGGTGGCACTGTGGGTTAAAGCACAGAGCCTAGGGCTTACCGATCAGAAGGTTGGTGGTTCGAATCCCCGCGACAGGGTGAGCTCCCGTTGCTTGGTCCCTGCTCCTGTCAACCTAGCACTTCGAAAGCACGTCAAAATGCAAGTAGATAAATAGGTATGGCTCCGGTGGGAAGGTAAACGGTGTTTCCTTGTGCTGCTCTGGTTCGTCAGAAGTGGCCTAGACATGCTGGCCACATGACCCCAAAGCTGTATGCCGACTCCCTCGGCCAATAAAGCAAGATGAGCGCCGCAACCCCAGAGTCGGTCACGACTGGACCTAATGGTCAGGGGTCCCTTTACCTTTTTATTCTGCTTCTAAAATGAGAGCATCTTCTTCAGTACTGCTCCGCAGGAGAATTAGGGAGTCAGCCCAATATTTTTGGATCCTGTGGGAAGGGTATCAAAAGTGTGGCTCAGCACAATAGTCATCTCTTGAACATCACCGCCTTACATGGCTAAGTCTGCAGGATCAGATTCTGGTTGGGTTGTGAAGTTGCTTTAGCGGGGAGGTTGCCTTGAGAATGAACAAATAAAGAGACTTCTTACGAGTTGTTTGCCAAGTCTCCTTAGTGGAGGGCCAGAACACTTTAGAATTTGATCCTTCATATGCTGGATTTTTATTACCTCTCTTGTTACACTCAGTCCTTGGCCTGACCTTCTCTAAGTCTGCCACTGCCCAAACCTCCTCTTCCCACCATTTCTTCATTGCTATCGTATCCTTTTTACATTCCCCAAATACTCGAGGCACTTTTAAGGTCACCTCTGTGCAGCATTGCCCTTCTATCGGCTCGTGCTATAGGACAGTCAGTTCCTGAAGTCCACATTGCAAGCTGCATTGTTGCTTGCCTTTTCCAGGGTCACCTCTCTAATTCTCTCATTTCCAAGTATATGTAATACAGCATCCACATAGGCAGCACAGAGCCACCTTGAGCACCATTTGGTGGAAAGCAGTTTGGCCACTTATGCATTGCCATTAAGAATAAATGCACACCCCCCCTCCAAAAAAAAATAGGACAAAAGGTCCACGTAAAATGGGCATGCACTAATTTACATGTGTAGATGCAAATCACAGAATGTAGAAGTAATTACTTTAATTTAAATAGAAATGAAGCGCATCTCATCATCATAGGGAAGACTGTGACCAAGTGAGCCCTGTGTCTTGCTAACAGTTGGTGTGCAAGTATCTGCACAAAGGTGCAAACAAGCTCTGAACTTGGCAAGGCATAATGCAAAAATGCTTAGTTTAAAAAAAAACACATGATTCACTGATCAAACTAGTTTCAATCTATGATTGATTGATTCGTGATAGAGTCAATCAAGTTGCAAAAGGTAAGAAAAGGTAAAGGACCCCTGGATGGTTAAGTCCAGTCAAAGGTGACTATGGGGTGTGACGCTCATCTTGCTTTCAGGCCGAGGGAGCAGGCGTTTGTCCACAGACAGCTTTCCGGGTTATGTGGCCAGCATGACTAAACCGCTTCTGGCACAACAGAACATCATGACGGAAACCAGAGCACACAGAAACGCCGTTTACCTTCCCGCCGCAGTGGTACCTATTTATCTACTTGCACTGACGTGCTTTCGAACTGCTAGGTTGGCAGGAGCTGGGACAGAGCAACGGGAGCTCACCCCGTCGCAGGGATTCGAACCTCCAACCTTCTGATCAGCAAGCCCAAGAGGCTCAGTGGTTTAGACCACAGCGCCACCAAGTAGTGCTTGCAACTCATATGTTGCAAAATGACACAGCCAGTCCATCAATGTCTCAGTGCGCCTATCAGTCCCCTGTAGCTTGCAGCCAGTGCAGCACACACCCTTAGCCACAATCCAACACAGCAATATTAGGAACAGTTGAACACACTGCAAGCATACAGTAAAAAAAATAAGTTGTGAGCATTGTGGTTCACGTAGAACATCCCTCATGCATAGAACATACATGTTTGGACCTTTTTTCTTCGCTCGTGACCTTTAGGAATGCAATGCACCCAAGCGACTCCTGTTTTCTTATGGGAATAAATAGTGCCATCTGCTGGCCAAATGATGCCATTTGGAGGAGAATACTGACATTGCTCATCTCAATGATCAGAGAGCCGCAAAATTATGGCAGATGGGTTATGTTTGCAGAGGAAGGTTTGTATGTTGCAAGGTTCTCATGGGAGTGCGGAGTTCAGTGTGTCATTGCACCTCCTGAGCATTTGCCCAGGGCTGCACACAAAAGCAAGGCTGAAAGATACATCTGTTGAAGAGCAAGTAGTCTAGGAAAACATTTGCCATGCGCAGACCGGGCGCCTGGCACCAGTTTGAAAGCTGTTTTCTGTTTTGTTTTGTTTTTTGCAGAGAGAAAGAAGGAAAAATGACTAAACCCACTTACAGACTCTTGAAGCAAGAGCACTGAGTGGGAAGTGATCTTATTCCCAGACAGTTCCAAGCATGTGCATTGTGCATTGCCTTACTAATCAGTTTAAAATAGTAGTTATTGGTCAAAGATTCTTCTTCCCTAGAAATGTACAGAAAGCATGTGCCCACAAACACACTGGAGAATTTTTCCTTACTACTGCACAAGGGTAAGACAGTTGTTGATCTGGTGCCTGGAGGGGAACACAGAAAAAAAATTGCCCCAATCCGGGTCGGACTATCTGTCCATATAGCTGAGCAGTGTCCCTCCAGAGTCTCCTCTGCTTAGGGATCCTTTTTAACTGGAGGGATCAAAGCTGGGACCGTCTCCATTGCAAAGTTGGCGCTCTATTATGGAAATATAGTTCCTTCCCAAAAGGAAGGAGGTTGTGGGAGGTTGATGTAGTGGCAGCAGACAGAGGGCAAGGCTCTCTGCAGGTCTTCTAGTAAAAACATGGTTGCTAAGGCAGCCCATCTATTAGAGATGTGCTTGGGGTCAGGAATCCTGAGACCCTCCTCTCCAGTGACTCTAACCAGCTGAACATCATCCGTCATCTGGCGTAAGACAAAGCAAAGAAAGTAATACTGGGGTCCCCACTGAATAGCTAAGTGGTATGATGAACCACAGGCTGTGTTTGCAGCTTAAGTAGCATGCATAGATGAAAGAAATATTTAGCCAGATTTCAAAAAGTAAAAAAACCAGGGCACCCCAAAAGTTGTTGACCTTTTTTAGGAAGACCCTAAGATCCAGGACAAGACACTAAACTGTATAGAGGATAAAGGGAGCCTCTTGAATAATATAGGATGGAGTGTGTGGGGCTGCTCTGAGAGAAGGGAATCATCCTAAACCTGCCCAGTTTAAGAGGGTTCCCCATTATTTAGGAGGGGCCCCTCATGTAGCTTCAGGGGACATAAGTGAAATGAAATGCTCTGTCAACTTCCTTCACTTATTTTAGGATCCAAGCTGTTGGTGAATCCTACAATAGCTAGAGAACAGCAAGGCTAACTAAATGGCTGAGGAAAAGTTTAAATCAGGCAGTTCAGTAGCTTTCAAAATAGTTACATTTTCACAGGCAAGTAGAATGAGTACATTCTTTGTGAGGTGCATTCTACTGCGTTTTGGAAGTGCAACAGCAAAGATCATTCAGTTTGCAACATAAAGGTTCGTTCTATTATCAGTATGTCATTCAACCAGCCAAGGAGATGGGTGGGTGTGTTGGTTAGCAATCAGGCAGAGTGGCATGATGTTTGCTGAGATAACACATGCTCTGATGGCTGTATAGTTCGGAGGGACTTTTTCTTCTTTATGTGTGGTTGAATGTCTCCCTGCTATGTACAAGGCCTGAAGGGGTGTTGTACTGTTCCAACTTCTCCTCTGACTATACACTGCTTTTTTCAGCTTCTTCAGTGAAGTGTTCTCAGGATTCATTTTCTTTCTGGGCTTCTTTCACATAATATGATGTCGATAACAGTGTAGGTGCTCAATAGCTGCATCTGAGTGAAGGATAGGATGTAAAATCCTAGGACAGCCTTTCTCAACCTTGGGTCTCCAGCATCCCCCACTGGCCATGCTAGCTAGGAATGATGGGAGTTGTAGTCCAGCAACATCCAGGGATCCAAGGTTGAGAAAGCCTGCCCTATGGCATAATGCCTCCTTTTGCAGCTCTATGGATACATATGGGAGGTGGCTTTTATTTAAATATGCAAGAACCAGACTTCATAGATCAATGGCGAGCAGTGGGCTTGAGTGGCATGTGCTGGGCAATGAAAGAGTGAAGAATTTTAAATTATAGAGGTGCATCTCTACGCACACCAGTGCATGGGACTATCATCTGGCAGATGGGAACTGAGGCAGGTTTGTTGCTTCCCCAATAGTGCTTGGAGCTGAAGAGTAATTAAGGAGAGGAACAGTGATGGGGAACCTTGGCCTTCCAGATGTTGGGTTCCAACTCTCATCAGCTCCAGCTGGCATGGCCAATGGTCAAGGATGATGGGAGCTCTAGTCTAGCAACATCTGGAGGGTCACAGGTTCCTCAACCGTGAACTACAGAAAGTGACGAGCTATATAAACTAATGGGTATTGCTTTCCCCACGGTCCAAAATCTCTCTCCATGGATCTACCCCACCCTGCATGCTCGCCAGACTAGAGCTTGATTTCTGAATTAGTCCCTTGAGTAGTTGCATTCAGAGAACCTGCACTGAAAAGGGAGAAAAAACCATCCTTATTTCCAGAAGCATAGTTTACATGCAGATTCTCCTTTAGAAGCAGCAATTTCCCAGCTAATTATTCCAATTCTGGTTGTTGCGCTTCTGCCCACAACTATGTAAAGACATTTGAAAGCTTTAATTCCATTTTTGCAATTCTAACAAGATTCCCTTAATTGCTCATGTCAGACACCCATTTCACATTTCTTTTTAAAAAAATATATATAAGGCAATTCTGATCCGTAGGGGAGGGTGGAGGGGCTCCTTAGCATTTGCTTTATTAACTGGCTGCATGATCTGGGTACCGATGTGTTTCCCAACAGTGAGTCTTGTCAGCAAACTATTTATAAAAGATTTAATATTCACAAAGTCATTCTGCAATTCTGTTTACCGGACGTCTACCACACCATGCCGAAATGTTGAGGGTAGCATCCATCCAACTGGCTCCATTGTTCAGGGCAGGTTTTTTCGCCTCCGACCAGCTGCCATCACCTCCACATCATTAAACAGCAGAAAGAAGCAATGATCAGAAATGAGTGATCAGAGAGGGTGAGGGCTGTGACATACCTGCACCATGAATCTGCTGAGCCCAGATGAAAGCTAGTCAGTGTATGTGGCAGCAGTGTGATTTCTTCCAAAAACGTTTGTTTTGGGGGTGGTGGGGGGGAGGAATTCCATGGGGACAATGGGGGGAAACTTGTGCATGAGATCACCACACATTGTTTTTTGGTTTGGCCCAAAATATCCCAGCTGCAAAATAGCAATGACTGCAAAACAGTGGAGGAAGAAGGTACATGTACAGGCCAGCTGTAAGCTCCCTGTTCTCCATGAACATAAAACCTTGTGCATAGTGCACAATCCTGCCATTTGCTGGGTTTAGTTAACTGTTTACAACTGAAGTCAAAGAAACACCTTCAATGTAGCAAAATAACAGGTTAACTGTTGACATCACTCTTAACAGTTTGGTTTCACTGATTGAAATGTGCTAGCAGTGGTGCAATCTGACGCTCTCTCTTCCCTTGGCAATATGCAATCATGCCACCCTCCCATTCTTGTGTGGTATGCCATGCAGAAAGAAGGACACAGCCTTGACAAAGTTCTCTAGGAACAATGGGCCACCTATAATTGTTTCCTTTAGTCGCAATCAAGTTTGAACAAAAGCAGAAGCTATTAACACAGCCTAAGATGCTAAGCAAGAGTGGCAAGACTTTTATTGCACCCTATGGCGTGCAAAGTAGTTAGACCATGAGCAGTCATTTCAGAAGTTCCTTTTTAAATCTTTCTAAAAATACTTCTGGATGCATTAAGTACAGGAAAGCTAAATTATTCAAGGTCAGGTATGGGTATGCGACCAAAGAACTGCAGAGGCATTTCCATATAAACTTGGGCACAGAGTATTCCACAACACGCCTCCCCACTGAAAGATTGGGGAACTTTTCAACCAATATTCCATATAGTGCAAAACTACTGCCATGTATGAAAATGGGGAGTGTGGTGTTCATGCCACTGCATGCCAAGAGAACGCTTTCGATCCCAGCGATGTACTGTGTGGATACAGCTCACAATTTTCCCATGCAACAGACCTGGAAAAGGTAGAACAGGTGGCAGGTGCTAGAATTCTTTTGGTAAGACCTCATATGTGACACAATATATTTTAGGTCCCCCTTCCCCATTCTTCTTCTTTTTCAATTTCTTGTAAGTATAGGTCTTTCCTCATTTTGAATTCTTCTGAATGGCAAATTATGTATGAAGCTGTTTTAGTAGCTCTTCCTGAATGCAGAAGAATACATTCAACTTTTCAAAATAGGAACATTTACCTCTTTCCATGACTTAATATATGATGTCTAAAATCATCTATCTGTTCAACATATGAAGTGTAAAGATATTAAGTGCCTACAAGTGTGTGATCTTGGTCCCCGTAGTCCAGCCACTTGGTTAGATACAAGGGAGAAAATGTCCTGCAGATGAGGCATACACAGTCTTCCTTTTATATACTTGTTCCAAAAGCTCCAATACTGGTTTCATAGCTCAGCTGGGTGTGGTACCACATATTCAAGATACATGTGTCATTGAGAGCCTCAGTTCACAATTCAGACAATTTATTTTAAGTAGCCAAGGAGAACACCAATATCCAGTTTGATATATGCAGGTAATCATTCAGGGCTCACCAACTCGCCCTTCCCAGTCCTTGTACAGCACACCTGGATCACAAGTAGACAATCAAGAAAAGTATTTTTAACTTTTCCACAAGCGTTAGGTGAGAATTCATTAAAAGTTTTCTGCTGCCTTGAAGTGTGCTATGGAGGTTGTCAAACAATCTGACAAATAGCTAGAGGAAAGCAAGGGCATCGCAGCCCCAAACAGTGTTCTCACTGACAGCAAAAGCTGCAAATGCAATCATGTCATAGACCCTGGAAAAAGATTTCACTGCACTTGCAATTGTACCCTATATTGTCCCTAATAAATTGGCCATATTTATTCCAAAAAGCAAATATAAACAAAGAACAGCCGGGAACACTGTCATTAGCTGCTGAGCTTTCAGTTTACAGTAATCCTGCACCTTACATAGGGGCTTGGTTCTAAGGGTTCCATGTACACACAAAAATTGCATATACTCCAAACCTTTTTAGCCGCTCCACAGCTAGTGGGTGAGGGAGTGTGTGTGCAGCCCCATTACAGGTGCTACAAATTGGGATTCCCTTCTTGCTGTCCAAACTCTCTTCCAACACACTAGGTCATAGGCTGTGTTTTTTATCCTCACATAGGAAAGTTTGTGTGTTTTTACCAAAATGGCACAAAAATGGTATTCCAAGGACAGATTATGTACAGAGCTGTACTAGGTATTAAAAATATTATCAAAATTCTGCATTAAGAAGAGCTGGATTCTGAATAATCTATACAGGTTGCAGGTCAGGCAGTTTCATGTTTTAGTTTATTCTGCTTCCGCTAGTCATGGAGAAACGCAAACTACAGAATACTCTCCTTGAGCTACTGAAAGGATAACTCAGCCAGCTTTCTGACCTCCGTTGTTCTTCATTTTCTGACACCTGCATGCCTCCTGTCAAAATGCCCGGTAGTGTACAGTAGCATGTGCAAATTCAATTTCTGATTTCCCTCAATGTACAGAACTTACTTGAATATTCAGAATCTTTTCTCAGGTTCTTACTTTTTGAGGAAGTCTTTTACGCTTTGAACTACAGATGAAATGTGCAATGGCTACTCCTCTCTGCCCCAATTACTGCAATATACAGGCAGGTCTCTCCACTCTGGGATCAGTATTTAGTTCCTTCCATCACCGCTGGCAAATTCATACATGGAAGTAATTCATCAGTCAATAAGCCAAGCAGTTAGTTTCCCTCCCTATATACCAAGCTCAGGACTATCTCTCACACTCATCAGTCAGTGGATTGCTTTTCAGAAGGCTTAGCCAAGAAGCATATATCTTGCAGTCCCAGATAACACGGAACTCTCACCTCTAATCATATGAGGTTTCCATTCAACTCTTCTCAAAGTAGACCCATTGAAATTAATGCACCTAAGTCGGTTATGTCCATCAATTTCCATGGGCTTACTCTGAGTAGGACCAACACTGGATACAGCTGATGACATCACAGGATTTGATTACCAACTGTATTAGCCGATGTTCTTCAAATGTTGGAAGTCTTCTTTTCCAAATCATGGTATTTAATAAAACTTAATATTCACTGTTCCTCTCCAAACCACTCATGACAGCTGTATGCTGTTGCTCTTTAACACGACTGAACACAATACATTTTGTGAATAAATAAAATCAAGAACTATTTTCAAATCAAAGTTTTTCAAAATACATAAATAATGAAAGGTCATGTTGGTGAATGCACCATTTGTGGTCTAGATATTTTCATCTGTGATGGTAACAACAACAAAACCGGTAAAGGAGTTGTGGTATTTACACCATTTGTGTTCTGATGGGGATCACCATAGTTCTATTAGCTATTATTTGGAATAATGCCACCTGGACAAATTTGGAGTTATCGATTTTTAAAGTATATTTTAAAATGGAACTAAGTTTTGAGCTACCTCCAAAATTGGGAGGCAAATTGTCTCTGAATTCCAGTTGCTGGTTAATCACAAACAGCTTTTGTGCTGCCCATAGACATCTGGTTGGCTACTGTGAGTACAGAAAACACAATTTAACACGCCTTAATCTGATCCCTCTAGTAGGGCTCTTTTTATGCTGTGCATTTCCTTTCAGAATTCTATTTAATGTTTTCAGTAAAAGTGTAATCTTCAGCTGCATAACTATAATCATAGCCCTTTAAGACATTAAACATCAAATATTTGTTTAGCAAAAGAAATTACTGTTTAACAATTTTATTGTTGGTGAAGAAGCTTGCCATTATGAAAAGTTCTGTAGAAAACAATACCTCCCATTTTCAGTTTAGATTACTCAAAAGCAGAAGTTTGTTATTAGTGAAAATTCCAGTAGAAACAAAATTCTGTAGAAACAGTCTTGGCACATAAAGTAAAAGCTTTTAAACAACTTAGATCTGAAAAGAGTATCTACCATGCAAGAATATTGGCATAAAAGCCCATTTCTAATGGCTGGTATTCACATCCTTTAAGATGTTAACATGGAAGACACTTAAACCTGTTTTATATAAAGTTAATTGCATATAAATATGGTCTCACCATAACTGGCAGTCTTTATACAAGCCAGTTATTCAGTTTAACAGTTCTAAGTAAGTAATAGGCACTTTGCCCTTCTGATTTCCTCGTTCGCCCATCAACCAGTCTGAATCCATGCCAGGCATACTGTACACCGTTATTACCTAAAACAAAAACAAAAAGCAGTGTTTATTTCTTATGCCTGTGTCATGATAATCTGTTTCTGAAAATTTTGTGAATTCTCCTACTTTGCAAGTAGGCACTAGCCTAGAAACCTGGGCTGCTGCCTAGTGTTCACTCTAAATATGTGTTAGTACTTTTATTTATTTAATAAAATTGATACACTACTTGATTGTTAAAAACCTCCAAGAGGTTTACAAAAAGAATAAAACAAAAAAATCAGTAAAAAATGGTTAAAAACTATTATCTAAACATGAAAAAAACCAACAATAAATTGAAACAAATTAAAACACACATCAACATTCACATATCTGGGTATATGAATGACATACTCACACACTGAAAAGAATGCAGTGAAGGCACCTGCCTGCTGTCAATGGGCAGGGAGTTTCAAAGTTTAGATGCTGCCACACTGTTTCTTACAAATGCGGAACAGAAGTATTATGGGATGTCATTCCTGCTGCTGCTAGTTTTAGGTTGCATTTTTGCACGTCATGGTTTTATTTGTTTACTGATAAATTCCCGGAGAACTTTTGTTATTGGGTTGTATATAAATATTAAGAAGTAAAATAAAATAATGGGTGAAGTAGTGTGTACTTGGTGTCCTGGAGCATTGTATAGTGACAAGTAGAAAGAACACTTTATGTCAAAAAAATATCCAAGAACACTAAGAGGTACCCCCCCCCCCCAAAAAAAATCAGTGTAGTTTTGGAAGTTTCAGTCTGCCATCTGTAGCCAAACATAGATGAAAACCTGCTTCTTGATCTCAGGAACCATCATGCAAAACTTAGTTACGATATCCTAAGAGGGCTCCAAATGCATAGTGAAACAACTTTCCAAAATATATAGGCAAGTCAGGAGGCTGAAAGATTTTGCAATCCCAGCAGTATCTCCAAAAGAGGTGTACACGTAAAATAGCTTTACACAAAAAGGAGTATTTAACATGTTAATCTATTGCTAATGCATAGCTACATGCAAGATAATCAGGGACTGAAACATCCAAGTAATCCTATAGCAAACTCAACCCTCCAGATGTTTTGAGACTAGAATTCCCATAATCCCTGACCACTGGTCCTGTTAGCTAGGGATGATGGGAGTTGTAGTCCCAAAACATCTGGAGGGCCGAGTTTGCCTATGCCTGGAAACTTTCCCTAAGAAGCCACTCTTTCCTCATTACTAATTCCTGGTACATTGCAAGGGTCAAATGGATACTTATGTATGTTTACTGCCTTGGATGATGTAACACCAGAGAATTGGCATTTGCATTTAGCTAGCAAAACATTAAATTTGTTTATTTCTATTTAAAAGCAAGAATAGAAAAAGTGTACCTCATCTGCAAGAAGTGATAATTCACTGCTATTCGCAGCATCATAATCATAAAGAACTCTGGCTTTTCTGTTGCCGCTTGCGGACTTCACGTCACCCAAGCTGGATGTAGCTGCTGCATTGCTTATTGAGGACAATGAGGCTGTAACAGAGGCAGAGGAGGCAGCTGTAGTAGTAACGGAACTACTTGGAGCACAGCTTGACGAAGACTGGTGATTGTTGGCAAGGAAGGTAGATGGAAAGCTGTGAAACACAAAATTAATATAGTACTGAAAGGTACATACTAATGTTACCATGAGCATTTCATGACCCAGATCTATCACTTACTATTAGCAATTCATATACTTTCCTTTTAGTTAAATGCCACCTCTGGCTTCTCCTTATCTTCCAACAGAAACCTCTTATGACAAGGTGAGCAAAGCACAGTTGCAAACATGATCCCATGATCCACAACTCACAAAGGAAGCCTATAAATAATGCCTGGGGGCGGGGGGGTGTGAAGGACATTGCAAGAGAGATGTACACTTATATGCTTCTTTAGACGTTATTGTTGTTTAGTCGTTTCGTCGTGTCCGACTTTTCGTGAACCCATGGACCAGAGCACACCAGGCACTCCTGTCTTCCACTGCCTCCCGCAGTTTGGTCAAATTCATGCTGGTAGCTTCAAGAACACTGTCCAATCATCTCGTCCTCTGTTGTCCCCTTCTCCTTGTGCCCTCAATCTTTCCCAACATCAGGGTCTTTTCCAGGGAGTCTTCTCTTCTCTTCTCATGAGGTGGCCAAAGTATTGGAGCCTCAGCCTCACGATCTGTCCTTCCAGTGAGCACTCAGGGCTGAATTCCTTAAGAACGGATAGGTCTTTAGATGTAGTCATCCCTAATTTGTTTCTCGATTCAGAAAAAAAGGGTGCCCCTGTATCCTACCTTTATTACAAGTTACTGGACCTGTTCAGAACCCTTCCAGAAATCTATTCTCAAGAACCTGCCCTATCAACTTTAACAATGAAGAATACATCATGGAAAATCCTAATATGGCTCCATTGTGTTACAAGAAACAGCATTCAAGGGGCATTCCTGGATCTATTTGCACTTTAGAGAAACAGATACTGTGTAGATCAGGTTCTTTTAAGAAGTCCTGGGGCACAAAAACCAACAGGGGCTTTGTAGAGCTCAGCAGAGCAAAAAGTTGGGCAAAGTCCAACAAGATAGGGAAAAACCAACAAGAACCCATTTTATTCCAGCTGTAAAACAAATTGTATTGAAACAATCATTTTTACAGGTTGTAGAAGAGAAATATTCCACACTAGTGGAACAGACAACAGGGAGCTGGGAGATTATAGAGTACTGGCATGTGCAAGGGAGGGAATTTCTATGCAGAAATGCTTTCACAGCCCCAAGACCACAAGCAGTTAGATCAAGTACCTCAGCAGGCTAGCCATGATGTGAAATTATACCAAACCAGAGGAATCAATAATGAACATCTTTTCTATTTACAATGATACGACTGGATACAAAGTAAAGTCCCTTTGAATCTTGCCTTGTCACCAACCTTCTTCAACTCATTTTTTCTAAATGGTAGTAAGGATTTGAAGGCACACATGCAACATGCCCACAACTGATTCTTTTGAATTATAAAAAGTCTACAAAGTTAGCTTTGAAAAATTTGAACTGTTTATGACTTAACAAAAGAGGACTCATATAAGCCATAAAGGCTTATCACGATACACAAGCACATGAACATCCAACACTGCTAAGCACTAAAAATCTTTTCTTAATTACCATATTCCTTAAGACAACACATTCAAACTGCAGAAGACTGTCCACTTTCAAGAACAGGAAATTGTTGCTGGAATAACTACAGTTAATTCTAAAAGGCTTTTCTGGCAAAGAAATCATTAGCTACAGAGAAACACATTCCAAAAGAAGACCAAGCTTTAGGCTACTAAGGGAAAAGAGGATTAAGATACTTTGATCTGGCAAACTGATATATCTAAACACTGAATGACTTCATGCAGTTATTCTGAAAATGAAAGTGACTACAAGTTTACAGTTTACATATTCATCTGCTGCTTTAAACCTATGACTTTCTGCAGTAAGATTTTCTCTCTTTTTTTTTACACACACCCCTCTCTATCTATATAGTAGCTTTGTGCACTTTGTAAGCTGCTGTTTTCTCTGGCAAGCTCCCAGAAATATTTTCGAACCAGGTCAAGGCCTTCTTTTAGTAGGCCAAGATGCAGCTGCCCATTAGTGACTGGCTTTTAGTGAATGTGACAACTGTTTGCTAACATGGAAGTAATTATCCAGTAGGACAGTTGTTGTGAATTGCAAGAAATGTTCTGAACTCCCTCTGTCTAGAAAGTAGGCAGCATTTTTTATTTGCTGTAAAGCATTTTACCTCTTTTGCTGGGCTTGCTGCATCCATCCAAATACACCAGGACAAGCCTAGCTGTACTTCAGTGCAAGCCAGTGAGCAATTCAAGCCCACAGCACTTATTCATAGCTCTCTCTTCTGCCATCCATATGTTATACCTGCTGACCTGTTACTGTGATATTTCAGACCATTTCCTCAGATGTCTAAAAAGTCACTGAAGGAGGGTTATTAAAGAGACTATTACTTCCACTAATTTCTCTTCCTTATCTGATCACTGTAGCAACTTCTGGAGTTAAATTGGCCTGTCAGAACAATGAAGTGAAGCAGCATCAACTTAGCTGTCCTCCAAGCTACCCTTCAATTATAGGTACTTCTAGCAACGCTGCACATGCAATTTAGGAAAGTAGCTATGAAGACTATAATTTCCTTACCTTCCAAGCTGTTTCTGAAGGTCCAACATATACTGGTAACACTGTGCATAATACGTCATCTGAGCTTCTACAAAATCATTCAAACAGCGAAGGTGATGTGCCTGGAATGCAGTGGAGTTCAAATATCAGTACAGAACTATATATACTGTGTTGCATTAACTAGCTTGCAACAATTAGAGAGTTCTAGTCAGATTGCAAGTTTGACATGAATTCATGGTGATTCCAGATAACTGTGTTTATATTAAAGGTGGCTTCCAATATGCCCAAACAAAAATGTCTAACTTCAGTAACTATCTCAAATAAAGTGCTTAGGAAGATAGCCAAAGACTGACATGCTGGACTTGTACTATCCTATCTGTGAACCTTTTTAAATATAAAAACGGGAGACTGACCTTAAAAACTGGTAGGATAGTGTTCTTCAAAATATCTGATGGGCCATCCTGCAAACTTATTGTCTGCTACTCTAGACAGCAGAACTATTAGCAATGGTGAAAATAGCAGGGAAGCAGGTTTTGGCCGAACATTTGTAGTAGTGTTCAATGATAGAAGAGAAAATGCTGGTGTCTTCTTTGTCAGTGATATTTAGACAGAACTTGGATAGGCGTTTGTCATAGATGCAACCTGCATAGCAGACCCTGCACTGAGATTGGACATGGGGAGTTCCAACCCTATGATTCTAACTTCAGGGCATGATTTTTCATTGGTTATTGTTTATTTTGCCAGATGCCTTTAGTCAGGAGAGAGAAGCTTTTACCTCAACCTCCATAACTAAAATAACCCAATGAGTCTCCAGTGCTCTTTGGATAGAGGTAATTGAAATACTGTCATAGTGCTTGTACAATCACTTGATTTTCTCATCTTCAATAGTTCTTATACATGTATCACACCAACTTTTAGAAATTATTTCTAGTTGTATAAGATTACGTAGTCTTCTACAAACTATTATGAGATGCGTATTTTCTTCTACTTAGTACTTACATGTGTACTGCTGATGCCTTCCAAAAGAAGTCTAGTAATTTCTGCTTGACGGTCAAACTCACTCTGGGCTATTCTGACTTCCTGTTCAGACTGTAAGATATATTTCACTTAGAATTTGATACATAAAATTAATTATGCTGCTAGGGTGGAGAAAATAAGAGCAAATGCCACTAAAAATCAATGTAAGAGCTTTAACTGTGCACTTAGATTTGCTTGAAATTAATGTGGATTGCACCACAGTGCTTTGCCTACAAGTAATCCATTGTCACACCTGGTCCCATCATTCAATTTATATTTCAGTAAGTGGTAGGGGATAGTCAGTATATTCTACTATTTCACGGTATTGAACAGCCGTTCCAAAACACCTACAGAATTGCATTTCTCACTTGATGTCAAAACCTGTTAGGAAGCTTGTAAATTGACACTGAGAAAGTGGTTTTAAAAACCCTCAAGCAAGCAACTTATCATGCTGAAAAGAATTAGCACAATGCATCTGCCAGAGCTCGCCATCTCTGCTCAAGGCAAAACACTGCTTACTAACATGAAGGGCTAGCCAACTGTTCCAGCTTCAAAGATTATCCTGGAGAGCCTCCTTTAAGCAGGAGAAATACTGTTCAATCAATCGTGTCCTGCAGTACAATGGTACCTTGGGTTACATACGTTTCAGGTTACATATGCTTCAGGTTACAGACTCCGCTAACCTAGAAATAGTGCTCCAGGTTAAGAACTTTGCTTCAGGATGAGAACAGAAATTGTGCTCTGGTGGCGCGGCGGCAGCAGGAGGCCCCATTAGCTAAAGTGGTGCTTCAGGTTAAGAACAGTTTCAGGTTAAGTACGGACCTCTGGAACAAATTAAGTACTTAACCTGAAGTACCACTGTATTTGTATGGAATAAACCCACATCTAACATCCATTGTTCATGATCCTATGGCATATTCTGCCAGGCATCTAGATTTCCTTGCATTATTTGTGGTGGTTTTCCATTTTTGTACAGAGTACTTTTTACTAAGCCTACTTTTAACTTGACTGTAATAGCTGCATTTTCATTTCAGTATACAGAGAAATACAGCAATGCATGATAAGAAAAGGCCGAGGCTCCCTCTTCGCCCTGCTGCCCCAGGAAGCGGGGCACTGCTGCGCAACGAGGCGAGGGCGAGCCGTCGGGGAGCTCCCTGCTGAAGAAGCCTTGCAGGGAGCGGGAGCCGCAGAACCCAAGGCACCACGACGGCGATCTGGAGACGGGCAACGTGGCCAGCCTCATCAGTATCTTTGGCTCCAGCTTCTCGGGCTCCCAAGGCTTGTGGACAGCAGCCTGCAGCCCGAAACTCGGGGGGGGGGGGGAATATATATTTTTTCTTTATTTCCCCCCCAAAACACTAGGTGCGCCCTATAGGGCGAAAAATACGGTAAATAGTAAATGCTGAGTAGTAATGAAGCTATTGAGTTCAATAATAAGTACTCATGTGAACATTAAGTAGTCTTAAGCAGCGACATTTGAGACTTGGCCCTAAAAGTGCACCTTTCTAAACAACAATAAAAAATAGGGCAATGCAAGTTAAGTAAGAGAACAAGTTATGAAGATTAATAGGATTTGGTTGCATACATGGTGGGATGTTTAATATTTTACAGTTTCATATGTTTCTATAAACAGAATGGGAACACTGATTGCTCTGATGAGAAAGTGTGTTGAGCTACTTAGTTTCAGGCATGTCAGATGGGTAGTTGCCTGGATTGAGGATCAGAGAATTACCATGTGTTATTAAAGTTCTTGTCATATTCAGAAGAAGAAAAAAACATATTTTAACATATTCATAAACACCCACCCATCTTTTCTGGTAGATTTATTTCCCACATGTTATGTGGATCATTTTGCCATTGCCACTTCAAACTACATATAATACCAACCCTTTGATATCAGGGACAAGATCCATGCTGAATCAGATCTCAATATTTTGGTATTTCATAATCAACAGCTTCAGTTAGATTACTTACTTTTGTTACTTCCTCTGCCCAAACCTTGTATGCATAAAGAAGTGGAGAAACAACAGTATGAAGAATTTGTCTGGTGAACTTGCACTCAGTGTTCTTTCACATATTTCTTGTATTGATTTCCTTATTCACTTTACCTATAGTGTTTGTAATGTGCTTGATAACAAACAGAGCTGCATCTTTGCTTGTATACTAGTTAAGGTTCTAACTAGTGAATTTTATTATGGCTCACAAAGGGTATTACCAATGTAATACTCTATTTTAAGTATGCATACCTATTTTCCAAATTTATTATCTAATTCCATTATATTTAACGACAAGAATAGTGCATTTGAGAAGACTTTAGCATCAGAGGAAACTGGCTGGTGAGCTGAAGACTTTTTGTAACATCTTTATTCCCAGCTATTCTCAGAAGAAGCTAGCTATAACTAGAATGGGGTATGAAGCATATTCTACCCTCCAAATTGACTTCAGCTGAAAGAAGCTGCCTGCTAGATACAAAATTTCTTACAACAGTACCCTTAAGTGGCTATGGATGGAATGGGTCATTCTGTCTGCAGAAAGGAGGTTCCTGTTCATGGAAAGGAACTCACCCAACCCTGATTCTCCCTTTTCCCTGCAGCTCCTCCTCCTATTGTTCCTCTAGAGCACATGGGTAGGGTAGATCTAGGCTAAGAACACTACCTCTCCCCACCTCATTCTGTGAGCAGAACTCTGCCCACAAGATCTCAAGATCCAACCCATTGTGTGAAATAAGTAGAATAGTTTTAAAAGAAACCAGCTAAAACATATTACTTTCAAAGGAAACGAAGACCACAGTCTAAGGTACAATTTGCCTGAATTATGAACAAATGCATGGATGATCTTTATGAAAAGGTGCCCTACACAAGCAAAGTCTATCACAACAACAGCTAATACAATGATAGAGGAAACACCAGTGATTTCTCTTGCCATCCAAGCCTGTCTTTATCAGATCAAATCAATAATTTAGACCTTTAGGTCATTTGAATGGTTATAGAAAAATTCTATCCCATTTCCCCACTAATATAGTCTTCACTCTAGACAGCCTTTGGCTGAGCACTCATGATACATTTAAAACACTGCTAATCCCAAAGAATCCTGGGAACTGTAGATTACTGCTCACAGAGCTGCAATTTCCAGCATCCTTAAATTACATTTCCCAGTGTTCCTTATGAGGCTGAATTGGAGGAAAGTTCCAAATGCAACTCAGAAGTTCTTATTCCATATTTCATTTACGCTGGATTATCTGTTCGTTGACGAAATTTCAGTACAATGAGCAACTTCTCTTTTTTCAGATATTACAGGAAAAGTTGCAGTTAATGAAGAGGGGGACTCTGAGGAAGGAAGTTGGCATTCAAATAGTAAACGAGGAACATATTTCCTTGTGAATCGTTTGAGGCAATAAGAGAGTCCAGTACAACTAGAGTCCATACAAAAGTCTTTTACTTAAGAGTTTCCATTAGGCTTAGAAATGTCCTCAGTGTTCCTAGACAAATATGCAAATATCCCTCTGATTTTAAGACTGACATGCTTCAGACATATTAAGACAAAAAGCATATCCTGCAGAAAGAGTTGTACTGGATAACCCACACAACAAGCTGAGCTTTTGGATCTTATGCTTAGAAATAAGCACCACATAACTGGACAATTTGCTAAAGCCTCATATCATTGAAAGAAAAGCATACTCAAGTAATAAAATAATTTAGTCTGCTGTTTTAGTCAACATTTAGTTTGACATATTATTTTATTTCCCAAAGACTGTACACAGAAGAAGTGTTAAAGTCAATAAGGTATTATATAAACCTGTTGATCTGATGTAAATATGTTGATCTGGTGTAATCTCTCATTCAAGGAATTTGGATGGGTAGTACATCTCAACAGAAAGCAAGAGGAAACACTTGAAGAAATGTTATGAAGACAAGAGGCCAACAAACCTGTAGCCATTTTACATGCACCAAGTTGAGCATGTATGAGACATTTACCATAATGTTATTTTCTTCAGGTGGAGACAGGTTTAGTTGCTTAAAGTGCATAAAAACAAAATTATGTTATTTTATGAAAGAAGATAAATTGTTGATCATTAAGTGCTACTGCAATGTCAGAGACGCAAGACACAAAAAAGCGAACAATAAACAGCAAAACCATTATGCTTCATGTATTCTTTTCCAGTATCATTTCCACATGTTGAACCAAGTACTATTTGAAATAAGTTTAAAAGCCTTAAGATGCTTCATATACTCACTATTGCTCACTAAATCAATTAGGCCAGAGAACGAGAATAGAAGATGCGGCCTCCATTATATTACCAAACACATTAATGTCTGAAAAAATTGAAAACACGAGGTCTAACCTAACATACTATATTAAATGCCTGGAGCATAGCCTTCTAAAGTAGCCAATGGAAACTTGTAGAATACTAGTCCTACTTTCTGGGTTCAATACCTATCACTGCTTTCCTATTGTCCCTTATCTGGCTTCCTATGTCAATAAAATAAGCTTCAAGGTGACGAGGTACATACTTTTACAAACTCAGGATTTTTCTTCATTCAGGTAGCAAATGAGCTATGAACATTATGAACATAGGCACACAACTTTGAGACTTCATTTCCAAAGCTAATGTATACATATCTATTTAAGTATATCATATGTAGCATAGCTATAGTATCCGTGATCAGCTGAAATGTAAGTTTGGTATTCCATCGTTGTAGTCAGGTGTCTTCCCCACTGATAAGCACCTTGGAGTTGCAGTCAATAGAGAGTTAGTATCCTTCCCTAATCTTACTTGAAGATGTGCCTGTGAACTGTATTTATGAGATCTTTCCTAAAGCAATCCAAGTTCCTAGGTATTGAAATACCCTTTGTGAAACCATTTAGATTCGCGTTATTCGCTTCCAAGCTGCATGGTGCGGGAAAGATTGGGGATGTAGAGTGGCAAGGCTTCCCTTTACAAAATCTCACTGCAGACCAAACAGAGATCTGCTCCTAGTCTGTTCACAGCCAGAGAAAGAGAGACAGAAAGAATTTCTGGTTAACCCTATTTATATATTTATATTTATTGACACTTGGTTAATTCAAGATTTAAGGGCCACATGTTGAACCATGAACACCACGTAACAAGTCAACAATATTCTGAACATTTATGGAGATAAATTTTACTTACTGCAGCTCGAGCTTCTGCTAATTTAGCCTTTTTCAGTCTTGTTTTGGCAGCATCCAAGTCTAGTCTTTTATTTTGTAATAATTTGCGTTCCCTCTGCGAAAGTTGAAGAAAATTGCATGTGAGTACATGGAAAACGTTCACTTTAGAGAAAATAGAGAAGAATAAGCCACTTGGCCCTTCCTATTCTCTCTCTCTTATATAATGGTTAAAGTCCTCTAGGTCACTTTTTGTAGTAGGAATCCCTCAAGAATAATGCTTAATAACACAAAATCAAACTGATACTTCTTTATGCATCTGGAACTACTTCTTTAAAGTTAAGGAACCGTATTCACAACTTACAGTAATTGTTTTATAATCTCCTTCTATAAAATTTCGCAGAGGTGTGAGGAAGTTTATTGCCGATGTCTGAATTAGTTCTCGGTCTGCTGCTCCAATTCGTCTTTGTGTTTCTCCACATTTAATGAGAGCATTTCCTGCAACAGAAAAGTCGTTCCAGTATGAGTTAACATAGCCACCCATCTACAGTTACAGAAACGTAAAGCACGAAATGTTGACATAGTGACTTTTCATGATGTCACTAAGGGTGTTTTGTATTTGCACTGTTTTATAGCATGCTCTAACTTTTACTTTTAATACTGCATTTTGCTCTTCAAGTCAGTTTCAAGATCTCAAACCTGGTCCACGTACAGCTTCAGAATAAGGTTACAAACCATCCTTACAGAAACAACACTCACCCCTAGTTTCTAATTAATTCAAGATTGTCATCCTGTATATATTCCTAATTAAATGCCACTGCAATCCTGTATACACTGTATACAGTGCAATCAGCACAAGTTGCTACCACACCAACAATTCTTAGTCCAGGATGCTCAAGTGATATGAAATAGTTGTTACTTACCATATGCTGTTCCAGGACCAAACTCATTCCCAGCATCAATCATGTGCTGGCCCAGTATTTCTGGGTTATTCATACGACTTGGAGCTTTGCGGTCTAGTTTTTCATAGACAAACTCTTCCATTCTAGCATCTAGCAAAAGATAACACAACCAATTGTAAGTTACTGGCCAATGTAAAAAGCAGTTATTTGAAATCTCAAATAATGCTGTTAAGTGCTAACGCTTGATGACAGCTTTTTTGAAGAAGAAAAAGTACCGAACATCCTTTTTATGTATGATTTGCAAATGTGAAAAATGATTTTAAAAAACCCTATCATGGTTAACAGCACCTAAACTCACACTGCTCCAGTCATTTTTGCCTATTTTTGCACATATTTTTCTTCACTTACTACCCAGCCACAACTCATGGTCACCACTGACCCTTCAAAATGCTGTGTGCACACCAGAAGATGGGGGACAGAGGCAGCAGAAACTGCATAGGGAACTGAAACAGCAGAAACTATGTTAGTCTCTGCTTCTGTCTGTTACAAGGTTTAGTGCAGTATTTTAAAAAATCCTCCTTTCTGACATGGAATATGGGAACTCATATCACAACAAATAGAAGCCTTCATGCCAAGGAGGTTTGTGGATCCCTGTCTATACAGCAAAGAGGTCAGTTTTAAAAGATTTCATCGTCACTCAAGATTTAAATGAGGAAATCTATTTAAGTATACAAATACTCAAGAGACATATTACAGCCTCCTATTTCCAAACAGATGGGCTGTCTGACTAAGCTCAGAAGTGTGAAGCTCCTTTTTAAGAAAATCAGCAGCTTTATTTAGTTCTGAGAGCCAAATACACTGAAGACCAAATATCATTTTCTGTCCTATCAGCATTTCAGAATTATGTTAATTTACGAAGTAGCTGCTTAAAAAAAATACCTCACCCCTATACATTTCCAGAAAAGATATTCTCCAACAGCCTGAGGGAATATAAAACATAGACCAGCATAGTGAACTGTAAGATTGCTGAATTTTCTTAATGTGGATCTACTCCACTAACACATGCCCTCAATAGTCAGACTGTAAACAGTCAGACTATAAACTTAATAAATAATACTAATAATAATAATACCAACAAAAAATTTAGTGAGCAACAAGTGAACACCCTCTCACCCCTCTTCTTCCATGAACCATCTTCTAGTATTAGAAGACTGAAACTTCAATGCACACACATACTCAAGGAAAATATTCAATATACAATAAGGCCACCTAGCCTATGACTGCATTATATAATTAGGTTTCTAACCCACTATTTCAAAGTTGTAGGCCTAGAAAGTAATTTCTCAACCTTAAACATGAACTACAGAGAAGGTAGTAGACATTTTTTTGTTATTAAGGCTGGAAAAAAGATACCAGATGCTAGGTGGTTGTTTATTAAGCATTCCACACAGTTTCCAGCATGCAATCATTTACTGAGCATATTAGGATGAGCCTCAAAAGACCAAAGTTCAAAAGCAAAGCTTGAAAACAAAACAAATGCCAATGAGAATATTGAAGTCAGCATAAGATAGTATGACAAGTTACCGGTCTCTGCAGCCACAGTGGGTGCTGTGATACTCCAGTAGTTTGACTTCACCCCGGAGGCACACTCCATTGTCTTTTGAAACAGATGCATGCCAACAACAATTGATGGTATTTGATTCTAGGATATTTTCCTTTCAGATGTTAATTGTATCTTAATGGAATATTGTTTCTATTTTTTAAAAAATAATTAATATTCAACTTTATACCCATTTTTTTTTCTTAAAAAGCTAGGGATTTATATTTAAAGTATAACCTGCAACATTCATTCAATATACTGTTCAAATCGTGGTAAAGAACACGTGGAGAATTAGCTCCAGACTGGAAACTGGTTTTATTGCACTAAACTAGTTACCGCTTTACCAGGGTTCAAATTTCTCCCTCTGCACACAAATATGTCCCAGCACTAGCTAGGGTGAAGTAAAAGCTGGAGTGATGTTCAAATAGGTACCCATCATCATCATTTTACTTTTCAGTTCGCAATAAATTGTATTTTGTTTTCATATTGAAATGGGAAGTCAGAGCTGAACAAATACACTTGTAAGGTAGATCATTCTACAGAGCTGTATTTCTTAAGTCATAAAGCTACCAATCATTTTGCAGTTCTGAAGCAGCAGCAAGACTCAGAACCAATACTTTCCATGAAGCCAGGCTTCATAGCTCATCACAAAAGATAAGGTTTACAAACACAAGCCTCTCTATAGTCAACAACAGAAAAGTTCTAGCTGTGCTCCACTTAGCAGATTATGCTATGTCAATCTTGTAAGTAGGCCCCAAAAGTAACCAACTTACCAAAATATATATATACTAGTTTATTAAGAGGCTTGCAGTAACACCTTAGCAAGTTGGAAAAGCTGTTTTCTGCCAAGCAAACTGGCTGAGAGACATTACTCCAGCCCACTGTATGCTTTTGCTACCTATAGTAGAAGGGTCTTGTCTTCTTCCACAACTAGCACAGAAACCAAACCAGAATGAATTCCGGTTGGCTAAATACAAGGCTGTCCTGTGTAGCATGCACAAAGTGTTACCTGGCAAACATCAAGAGCAAAATAAAAACATGCTTTTCTTACTTGGATTGGGTTGCAACAACACTTCTGTCTGCTTCATAACCTTTTCTGTCCATTGCTTAGTACATTCTGCTTTGCACAGAAGATTTTCTAAGTGAGCATCCAATTCAGTCTTCTCTGCTTGCCCCAGTTTTTCTTCTGTAAACTACATTGGTTAAACAAACAAATAAATCACTTTTCATGTTACAGTCTAGAAATACAACTTTTGTTAGTATCAATACACAAAAAAGTCATAATAGAAACATTATCCAAGAAAGAGAAATTTCCATATTTTATTCCTTCAAACTGCTATGAAAATGAAGCTACCAACTGGCTTGATGTCTAACTAGTACTTCAAAAAGGAGGAATGCAACACTTATTTTGTCTTATTTCAAGACAAAGAATATTATTTTCAGTCAAATCTTAAACAAAACTTTACATAGAGGTCAAGTGTATAAATGTGGTCTTATTAAAAGAATACAGAATTAAAAGGGTTACAAATACAAATGCAGAAGTGTCAATAGAATTTACACTTTGGTCATTTACTGGGGCAAGCAGCAACTGCCCCAGGCCACACCCCTTCCATGTCAACACTTCCTCCAGATTTCTGCACTTCCATATCCCAGGCAGAGGAAACCTAGAATAGTGCTATGATGCCTGCTTTTATCTACAAGACTGCATTGTATCATCTACCATATGGCATATTTGATACCATATTAAATAACTTCATCTGTTTTTATTTTAAAAGGAGTATATTGATGAAGGGTCACACAAAAGCCTTCCAACTTTCTTCTAAATCTATTATTTAATAGCTGATACTAGAAGAGATTCTGGTTAGCTGTGCTTCATACTGCATTGGTCCCAGCTTCAGTGGAAATACTGAATTATTACTTAGCATCAGTAATGGACTGGATGAGGGTCATACAGAAACTCGATCCTGACAAGACAGATGTAAGGTAGCTCATCTCTCCAGAGAGGTAGCATTCAAGTTGCTGTGAATAGAATTGCTCTTCCCCTAAAGAACAAGTTTTACAGTTTGGGATTGCTCATAGACCTTTGGAAACAAAGCTGGATCAGAACAGCATAGAACATCTTCCACCAGCTGAGAAACCTCCCTCTTGCATAGAAGGAGCTTAGTTATAGTTATCCATGTTCTAGTTACTCCAAGAATATACTACTGCAGTGTGTTGTGTGTGAAGTTTGCTTTTAATCTTCAGGAACTCAACAGACACTAGGCATTAACTCGGGTTACTGGAACCACCAATATATGAACTCCATAGGCTTCCACGATTCTCAGCACAATTCACAGAGCTGTTGGCTATTTAATGCTGTCTTCAACAACAGTTATATTGTTTGTTATTGATGATGTTAACTACCCTGATTTTCTTTTATCTAGTGGCAGATGAACTTTCAAGACATTATGGTGCAATTGTAGCAGGAGCGTTGAGCTACGATTTGGGAAACCTAGGTTCAAATCACCACTCAGTCATGAAGTTCTCTAGGTGAGTTTGGGTCACTCACTTTCTCTCAAGACAAAATTAATTTAGGGCTACTTTCTCCCATTTATCATCCCAACAGCCCTAAGGTAGTTTTGGCTTGAGAGAAAGCTTGAGCTCCTTGAAGAAAAGATGGAAGATTATCTTATAAACAGCACTGACAAAAGAAACTGAGCATGTGTAGCCACTGTCAAAAATGCATGACCAATGTTCTTAGGAGCTATTATGCAACTGACTCCTCCCAAAAATTATGGAGTAATGTACAAGAGACAGGAAGCTAACAGGAAAGTGGATAACTGTGGTTAAAAATATTACTATGACAACCCACTTCTCTAACCCACTTATGGGTCTGAGTTGTTAAAAACCCAGTGAAACAGATTAACTCAGACCAATATATTTATTTGAAATCAAGCCAATCTGAGAAAAAACATTAAAAACAACCTTTTCACAGAAACGTTAATCACATTAAACATCACAAGACAGGCATCATAAGATCTCTAAATAAGAAGATAGTTTGTCTTGTCATCTCTTCAGTACTTATGAAGGCTACAGATGCAGAAACTTCACATGGAAAACAGGAACAGCACAAAATCACTAATCTATGAAACAACTGCTGCTTAAATAGTAATTCCTAATTAGTGTTAACTTTTTAGAAGAACCCTAGAAAGCAAAGATTTGAAAAATAGTATTTGCACGTTCTATACCTCAGCCCCACTTTTTTAGTCACAAGATCTTCCGCCATATCACAACATGCTTTTGAAGGTTGAAAAGTAGGTGGCCATTCAGCATGGGGCCTTTCTAGCTTAAGAGACTCTACAACAGAGCTAGCACAAGGATGCAAAGGAGGTCTACACGGTTCACTCCTGCCTACACTGCAGCCTAGTAGAGAAAAGGTGGTAGGCACAGGATAGCTGGTTGCCAGGTATTGGTGGACAGTAGCTGTCCTTCATAACTTTATTTGCTCTTTAATTTGGAAAAAAGGAGTGAAAACAGCTGAAAAGAGGCAAATGAAAAACTGATACATCTTTGATGCAAAGGAAATTAATGTTTAGTGGGTAAGCATAGGGAAGATTCATTTGCAGAGTTTTATTGTTTGCAACACACACCCAGCACTTTGTCTTCTGATCAATCTGTGGTCGGTCTTGGGCAAACACCTGTCTTCATCTAGTCCAATTGAAATGTGCCTCTGAAGCTCACAAGGACAACAGCACCACTTCCACATGCACAGTTTGTCCTCAGCATCGGGTAACTATATGCTTCCTTAGAACATGGCACTTCCAGTCAGCTTGCATGTTTGATAGGCGCTTCCAAGGGCAAGAGAAGACAGGTGGTGTGGAAAGGTTTTGGCAAGACTAGCTCAATGAACTTAACAGATCAACGAAATGGCACTCTTTGCAGCACAGAGAGAGGGGGAGATTAATGTATTTCCACTTTGTGGAAGTAGTTACTGTGTAATTTCTAATTAAATCCTGTCAGATATGAAACACTACCCTGGAATTAAGTTGTGAATTCTTAATACGTAGCGGGAGGTCTACCGCACTGATGTTCTGTAGAAATGCTTGCGTAAGACAGGAAGCCCGATTCAAGGCTAAGCTGGAAGCAACACCCCATTTTAAAAGCCCCAATTCCCCGCCACCTCACACCACTCAGAAATGTGGGTAAAGGTGTGGAGATTAAGGCCACAAGACACAATCCTCCTCGGCTCCCCATATGTCTGCCTCCACGGATAGCACATGAGAGGGCCTAGAGCAGGGTTTCCCCAAACTTGCGTCTCCAGCTGGGTCTTTTGCACAACAATTCCCATCATCCCTGACCACATTTCCTGCTAGCTACGGAGGATGGGAGTTGTAGTACAAAAAAAATTATTATGTTTATATTATATTATAGCATTATATTATTATTAACACCCCTCTCTAATAAATAAAAATAATATTAAAAGCACGCCACCCATCAATTAATAATAATAATAATAATAATAATAATAATATCCCCTCCCATCTATCTGTCTGGGTTTCCCCAGCCACTCTGGGCGGCTTCCAACACATATAGAAACGTAATAAAACGCCAAACACTAAAAACTAGGCCGCTGCGAGTCTTCGCCTACAGACAACACTGGCCATGCCCAAAATTTCGAGCAGGCCCCGTTCCCCGTTGGCTTAGCACAGCCGGCCAGGGGAAGGGAGTGGGCGGCGGCGGTGGGGGAGAGAGAGAGAGACCCACACCCAGGAGAGGGGGAGGTCTTGCGTAAGCCCCTGAGGCCGGTAACAGGCGGTCAGGCCCGTCCCACCCACCGCCGCGGGCGCCGAGAAGACAGCCGGCCTCAGGCCTCTCAAAGGCCGGCCAAGGAGGGAGGGAGGGAGGGAGACTCTCGGCTTCCAGCCCCGCAGAAAGGCGACAGCGGATGGGCGGCGGCTTAGACGTGCGCGGGGGGTGTGGGGAGATAGAGAGAGAGGACGAGGCGCCACCAGGCTGCCAAGCCGTGACAAGGCCCGGCCAGGCCCCACTTAGCGGAGGGGTGTGTGTGTGCCCCCCCCCCGAGCTCTGTCTTTGAATAAACAAATAAGGGCGGCGCGCGCAACCAACGGTTTCAACGGCTCCCGGGGAGGAAGAGGAGGGGGGCCAGCTCGGAGGAGCCGCCGCCCTCCTGTCCTCCTCCCCGCTGAGGCGAAGCTCTAGTCTCCCTTCTCCTCTCCGTTACCTGCACGGCGCGGCTGAGGAACGTGCCGGCGTCGGCCGCCAGCTTCTTTACATTGAAGTCCATTATGTTCATCTTCGTGCGGGGGGTGACGGTGCCCCCGGCGACGGTCCGTCACGGCGCGCCCGCCTCAGAAGCTGCCGGCCAAGGCGGCGGCGGCGGCGTAAGGGCGCTGCCGGGCCCGGCCGGGCACTGCTGCGGATCCGGCATCTGATTGGGCGGGAGGAGCGCGGGGTGGGCGGGATCGAGGGGAAAGGAGGCGCGAGACGGGGGTTAAGCGCCGCCCCCAAGTCCGCCCCTTAAAAGGGAGGCTTCGCGATGAGAAGTCAAAGGAGCGGTTGTTGCTCCCTAAGGGAGGAAACGGCTTTTTTTGTCGCTAGCACGGGAGCGTTCATTTCGCTCGTTCTACGTTTCGGGTGAGTTGAGTCTGAAGGGGAAACGACAAGCAACTTATTTTCCTCTCACTGTTATAAACTGAAATATGAAATGGCACCTTAAACAGGCACCAGAACGGAATGTCTAGGCGCGCTTTTTTAATAGCAAGAATACAAAGCTGAATAAGATTTGAAATATTTGTGTATTGTGTTGGTGTATTTGAAATGAAAACTTAATAAAAAGCATTTTTAAAAAAAGACTACAAAGCTGAAAATGAACGAACTGAAGCTAAAATGTTATGTTCATTTTCCACAGTGTCTAGTCCTTCCCCTGCCCACTCCACTACTCAGAGAGTAGCTGGAAGTAGGGAGACAGAAAAGGTCCCCCTTTCCTTCCACTCAGCAGACAAGCCCTGGATTCTCCCTACATCCCCTTTCCTTCATTAAAAAATATCATTTTTGGCACCACAGTTAACGCATATTAAAGACCTATACAGCTGGTGGCAGTGTCCAGTTCGCAAACCTAAGACTTAAGGGTCCTTCAGTGATCCCAATTTATTTAGATTTTAAGCATCCCTGTGAGAGTGAGGTAGAGAACACTTTAACATGCACTACTTAAACCATCATAACTCACTGACTAGTATATTTCAGATTAAAAGCACACCGTACATTAAAAGTACATTAAACAAGGCAACTAAAACCTAAACGAAACATGATGGGTTGAAAAGCAAAAATAAAGTTTTTCAGGTCCCCAATCCAAGCACGTTTTACTTGGTAGGAAGCCCCATTGAACTTGGTTGGAATTTATTTCTGAGTAACAGTGGCCATTTTAATCCTATATTTTAGGTGCAGTACTGGGCCCAGAGCTCAGAAACGGCTCACGAAATTCCCTGTCGCAAAACGCGCCCAGAACAATGGGAATTTCGAACGCTGTGTGTGATTGAGCTGAATTAGAGGCACATTAAGGTGTGTGCTTTGAGAAGGTATGAGTTAATATTTAATTATCCCTTTTTTGTCCTTTCAGGGTGACGCTTGGTGGTTTAAATGTTTGACAGTTTTCTTTAGTTCTTTTCAATGCCTGCACATAGTGCATGTGACATCACACACACTATGTGCAGGTATGTGCGTGTAACATCACAGATCTGCGTGGCAGCGGCGGGCACCCACGATCCTGAGGGTGAGATGGCACCCCTGAAATACAGTATATAAATGCAATAAAATGGATGGATAATTGCTGGAAGATTTCGCTGCACATTATTCAGCCATTTACCCATCTTGGTCCATTAAATAAAGCATGGCTTTAGAAACTGATCTTAGGCTGCAATTCTAAATGAATTTACAAAGAAGTAAGCCTTACTCAACACAGAGGGACTTCTGATAAAGCATACATAGGATCATACCACACAGTAGTTCTGTGTGCTTTGGGAGTCCACTAGATGTCAGTATAATAAAACCTATTTACTTAACACATTTGTTGGGGTGGGACAAGTTGCATTTACACAATGTTCCAGCACTATGTGTCAGTTTCACCTGAAATAAAGAGATTATCTGGATTGCAGCATCACAGTGGTCAAAACTTTCCCCCAGAGATAGTAGTGAACATCCAGATTTTCTAGTTTACTGAGCTAAGTATGAGACATGATGTCAACAGACCCATTAGGTAAATTTGGTGCCTCCCACCTCGCCTTCTGCTCAATTTACTATGTCAGTGGTTTTCAACCAGTGTGCCGTGGCACCCTGGGGTGTCTTGAATGATAGTCAGGGGTGCTGCGGGCAACTCTGGCCTCTGTCCCTCTTTCCTTTCTTCCCTCCTCTGATGCCCTCTTGCATGTCTGCACAGCTGTTTGTTGCAGCAGCCCTGGCTACAGGTTCTCCAGGTGAATGGTGCCTCTGTGGCTGACCAGGGGGTTCTTCCCAGGCCGCTTTGGGGCAGTGTGAGGAGGTACCTCTCTTTGGAGTGGGGGGGGGGCAGCTCAGAGACCAGTGGCTGCCCAGAGGATTCCCAAGGAGAGGGGAGAGGAGTTATACTTGGAAAGTCCTGCAGTGCCCTCTTGTGTTGGCGCCCAGTGCAGCGGAACAAGTTCCATTGCAAAAATCTGTCTCTGATGGAATGAAAGGCACTCACCTAGATGAGGAAAGTTGAACAAATAAAAGTTGGGCAAGGGGTGTAGAACACCTCCCATCTGCACACTTACTTTGCTCTGGAAATGAGGGCCTCCCTTGGGACACACCAAGGGTTAAAGCATGTTTGCCACTGTATAGCAATCCAGTTTAGCAATATGTGCATGGAAATATGGCAGTTGTGGTATATAAGAGCCATAAGCGTGGTGCACCTGTGCATGCATGCACACATACAACCCCCCCTTTTTTATTTTATAATTCTAAAGACTTTATGGCAGGAGTTGCTAACCTGTGGCCCTTCAGATGTCATTGGACTCCAACTCCCATTGACACTGCTATCTAGGCCTGATGGGAGTTGAAGTCCAACAACAGTTCTAGTTACAGGTTGGTAGCCGTGTTGGTCTGCCGTAGTCAAAACAAAATAAAAAAATTCCTTCCAGTAGCTCCTTAGAGACCAACTAAGTTTGTTATTGGTATGAGCTTTCGTGTGTGTGCACACTTCTTCAGATACACTGAAACAGAAGTCTAACAACAGCTCCCAACCAAATATGAAAAACACAATACAATGGGCAGCTCCCAACCAAATATGAAAAACACAATACACAATGGCTTTTTACTGTTTCTGCTTCTGTGGGCTGTAAATTTTTGCTGTTATTGATTTGATTTAATTTATTCTCTGTTGCTTGATTTTGTTGTGTTTTTATAGTTGAGTTTTATTTTAACATTTTATTGTAAGATGCCCAGAGACCTCTGATCATAGGGTATCATAGAAATATCATTAATGACAATCTCGTTTTTCATTGATAAGCATCCATGTTATGTACATAGGCAGTCTTTCATTTAAACACTGACCAGATGCAGAAGAGTTTCACTTCAGCAGGGTTGATGCAACCTGTGTCTTCAGACCATCGTCTGGTTATGATTATTTAGATGTCACAGTGTCCAAATATAATTTTCTAGGATTCCACTACATTCCACTTAAGGATATTTGGTTCAGTTCAGTGCCTTTATATGAAAATGAACATGGTCAGACTGGGGAGAGAATAACAATCGTTGAACACAAACAAAATTATATCTGAGTAAATATGAATAGGATTGTACTATAGAGTAAGTATCATTTTTTCCAGATCTGAGCATTGCATCAATTGTAGGTGTATGAGCTTAGATAAGGTGATACTGAAACTTTAGAGGAGAACGCTACAATTCTAAGATCCTTAATTGGCAGTTTTGGTAACCAGGTGGTTGATTATTATTTTTTTGAAATTTAACAGGGAGAGAGAGCAACCCACCAATAAGATCCGGCCCTGGTGGAGTTCTTCATGTCAGCCGTGTAGCATGAGCCCCTCCGTTAGCACCTCTTCAAGTCAACCTACCCAGTTGAAGTTAAGACATTATTTTTCATGTCTTCCTGCTACACAGGACTTGTGTATGTGAGATGGCTGCTTAGGACATGACATGGGAGAGGGGGAGTCCATAGCACAGTATCCTAATCATGGGGATGGTGGACCACTTTCCTTTCCTTTAATCAGAAAACATAAATAAAATTGGTCCAGGCTTCTCCATGGAATCTTCTTTAATAATTTTTCACCATTCTCCCCTTACCAGTTTGTGCGCTGCTGTCAAAAAGTAAGAAGGCAATACAACTTTTATAGTGCATTTTTATAGGTGAATCAGGGATTCTAATCTGTTTTAAGCTGTAATCACTAACCTGGGAGTAAGTCTTATTGAACACAGATGTGTTTATTTTCATCTATGAATTGTTACAGGACATGGACATACAATAATATAATTTAGCTTTCATTTTTTACAATAGATAATATTAGTCTATTATTCAAGCTGTGTATGTATACATTACCATTTAGAATTTTTGGAAACCATGAAATACACCACAATCAGATACAGAAGGAGTTCCATTTAAAATCATGTAACTAATTATATAATAACACAATGGAGAAAGAGGAATATACTCTCTTTTTCCATTGTATAATTTAGGATATCTGACTCCTAAAAGTTAATATATAATTATTACATTCCAGTCTCAGAAGTTCTAGGGCTTCGGTATCTTCACTTAAATAAAGCATACTGTTAGATTTGCAAATGCACAAGTAATAACTGCAGAAGTACATACTATTATCACAAGTGTTAGGAATAGAATTACACATTAGAAGGAGTGGTATAAATGTTGTTTGGACTAGGAGTAGCTCCAAGTAATGGAGAAACAATCATAACTGCCCTTGCTATATTAGATGCTTCTCCAACATTGTAGTTGTATTACATTCCAGTCTGGGGACTTCTGTTTCTTCGCTTATGTACAACGCAGATGGTTATACTTACAATAACAGAAATAATGATCGCAGAAGCACATACAATGATCACAATTTTGGTTGTGTCATTTATCACACTGATCTCAGGATCATTAGCACCAGTGGGTTTCACATTAGATGAAGTACTTAGCAGTGTGGAAGTGCCAGTTGAAGAAGTGGGAGTAGCTGGCAATGTGGAAAAAACCACAACTGCTCTTGCCGCATTAGATGGTTTTCCTTTGTTGTTGCTGCCATCAATGGCACGAATGGCAAAGTAGACGGAGGAGCCATTTTCTTTCGTTAAGTTTTCTGACTTGTACTGAAAAGATTGTTTGACCCCAGCGACTTCCACTGTCAGTCCAGTAGTGTTCACAGAAGTGGCACTATCAAAACTTGCATCTCTTAATTCCAAGGGATTTTCACTCATTTTTATTTCATATCGTTCAGCTGCAAAATAAAGGACCCACAACAGACATGTGTTAGATGTACATCTTCAAACATGGATCAAGGCAACAGTGACAAGCCTATCAGTGCATAACTTCCTGTCTTCCAGGAACCCTAAGCATATTGCATACCAGCCATTGCATCATTGTGTGTTGCAGAAGACTTTGGAAAATATTCCAGGGCACACGCTGGTTCACATGGCCACCATGTCAAAGTTGTTAAGATCAGCTGTCGTTCCATGCTAATTTAAAAGCATGGTATTTGTCAGGGGTGTCCAGAACCATTTTTGGTCCAGGGGGACATTTAGAAATCTAAGCACTGTTACAGGCATCGAAAACAACTCGTTCCACAGAATAAAAACTAATGTGGCTCTAACCGCCTTCCCCCACAACACAGGAAAAACAGCTACACCTCCAAACAAATAAAGCATATTCTATAACTAGGAATCCTGGACTAAAACAAAGCAATGTCTGTGTTCTAACCATACAGTCAAACGCTTGACTTGGCCCAAAGAATCTTGGGAACAGTAGTTTGTTAAGGATGCTGGAATTGTAGCCTTGGGAGGGGAGAACTGCAGTCTTCCCAGAGCAACAGTGCCATGCTATTCTAGCATATTAAAGGGAGATTATTTCTGGTATAATCCCCTCCTTTGCCATATTTAAATATATATCTAAGCAAGGGAGTCATACTGGTTGATTAAAACAGGATTCCACACTTACCTTGTCCTACATCATAGTCATTCCCAGGAGCTGTCCATGACAAAAGGAATTCATCATCATCGGCAGCTAGCTCCACCTCAAGGTCAGTGATTTGACAGGGTGGGAAGACATCTGGGGGGTTTGGATTACTAGGAACTCCTGATACCACAAAAGAACCACCAGATGCAACTCTGCTGAAACTTCCTAGGTTTGCTTGGATTTCATCCTCAGTAGCTTCAGGTCTTGGTGAGTTCATTTTTATTTCACCTTCCAAAGAAAGAAAGAAAAATTGTGTCATAAGATGTAACTGCAAACGTTCTCTGCAAATGTTCTCAGTATTCTGAAAGTCTGTCTGATTTTTTCCCCTGTGTGCAAACACAAAACGAAGACAAGGCATGTATAAGAGGTGATAAGATAGCCATCTTCAAATATCTGAAGGGCTATCTCATGGAAGATAGAGCAAGCTTGTTTTCTGCTGCTCCAGAGGGTAGGGCCCAAAACAATGGATTCAAACTACAAGAAAGGAGATTCCAACTGAGCATCAGGAAGAACATCCTGGTGGTGAGAGCTGTTCAACAGTGGAATGGAACACCTCAGAATGTGGTAGACTCTATGCTCATCCACACTTATGTTTGATCCAAGGTTCATTCTGTTTGTCCTGTGCCTTCTCGGCACAAGTCCAAGAGGATTTTATTTTGTCCAGCCATGTTCCCTGTGAAAAAACATGATTTACTGCTGAATTGAAATAAACATCAATTTTCTGCAGATTGGGACAAACTGAAGAAATACCAGGATGAACCCTCTCTGCATTAGAGGTTTTTAAGCAGAGGTGGATGGCCATTTGTCAGAGATTCTTTGGCTGTGATTCCTGGATGACCTTTCAGGTCCCTTCCAACTCTACAATTTTATGATTTGTTATTAATCTGCAGTAGATACCTATTTTTCGCTATATAGCCAGCCTTAGCTTCTCTTGTCCCCTCATTTGGTTTACAGAATTTCTATGCAGAGGATACCCAGCTCTATACTACCAGTCACAATTTCAGTTCTTGACAAGCTTAACAGGTATCTCTTCATGGCTGTCAATAAATCACTAAAATTCAGTATGCAGAAAACTATAGTACTTGTGTTTCTTCTAAAACATTTTCACTATACCAACTTGATGCTCTGTAATTCAGTCTACTGAGCAATTCTGCTGTAGTTCCCTCAAATCGGTACTCTTTTTTACATTTCCAGTCTTTCTCCACAACAGTTTTATGTTCCACCAACTCTTAACTGCCAGTTTTGCAAAACTGCTTCTTCTTTCTAAAATTTTGACAATATTCTTCTACTTGATTTTCCTACTTCTTTTCAATTTTTTGCATGTCTTAAACTCTTCTGTGACAGTTGGGGTATGTGTGGGGTTTTTTGTGTGAGTGTAGATGCATTGTAGGTATTTTCCAGAAGAAGGATGCCAGAATAATATTTTAAAGCCTAAAAACTTAGGGAATTTTCCCATTGATTCCCAACATATTCAGCGAGGAGTGGCCCAGCTTGCTTCACCACCTGAGGGGCATTCTGCAAGTTCATCTTCTCTGCCCCAGGGTGGGGAAGATGAGTGGCAACACTGTGTGCAAGAACGCCCCCTTCTTGCCAATCAGGATGTTCTACTAACGCGGCCACTGCAGGGGAAGGGAAGATGAGCAACAATGCCACTTGCCAGAATACTTCCCTCTTGCTGGCAGTGGGACATTCCAATGGTGACAGAAGCAGTGGCATGGGTGGGGCACTGCCTCTTGTATTTCTACTACCTGTGGCAGGTGCTTCACCCTGCCTCATTGTTGAGCCGGCTCTGCATTCAATCAACAAGTAGAATAGACTGTGTCAGAGTTGTAAAAGGTAATGGACCCCTGGACAGTTAGGTCCCACCAAAGGCGACTATGGGGTGTGGTGCTCATCTCGCTTCAGGCTGAGGGAGCCAGTGTTTGTCCACAGACAGCTTTCCGGGTCATGTGGCCAGCATGACTAAACCGTTTCTGGTGCAATGGAACACCGTGGCGAAAACCAGAGTGCACGGAAACTCCGTTTACCTTCCCACCACAGCGGTACCTATTTATCTACTTGCACTGGTATGCTTTCAAACTGCTAGGTTGGCAGAAGCTGGGACAGGGCAACGAGAGCTCACCACTGTTGCGCTGGTGTCAGAGATGTGTACTCAATATCTGTATTAAATCTAAAATCTGCATAAGGTTGACAGTGGGGAGGGGAATGGCAGGGAAAGGTTTTCATTTCTCTCGAGATACCCATACTTTGAGAACTAGAGCTACATATTACTAGTAAATGCATTTTCATAATGAATCCTTACCATTTTCCACAAAACCTGGTATATAGAGTGCTTGACTCTGTCTACGGACCAATCTGACAGTCTTGTCTCTCCCTTGGACACGCACTTTTAAGTTGTATCTACCATTCTGTGTGAATGATGTGAAATACCTTGAGTAGATTCCATCATACATGAGTATATCAGCACCTGAGAACATAAATATTAATACTTAACATCCAAAGCAAACCTCTCACTTGTGGTCATTATAAACCCTACATAACACTTGCAAGAGATGTTTATTTCATAGTAACTACTCCTGTTTTCATGAAATAGAAAATGCCTGACTTAATGTGATAGTATGGAATCATAAGGGACTGGTTAATAATATCTGTACAACACAAGCCAGCATAACTCATGACCTACCAAACCAAACATAATACAATAACATGTATTGGAACTTGCTGCATACTTCATTTTCTGCAGTCAAAGTCAGCAAAATCAGGAGATTTATCAAGCTTGTGGTGGGTGCCACTAAGAGTCCCACCTTTCCCCATATGAACCTGTCCACACCCTGGAATCATTACCTGAAGCCTTTCTCTGTGTGCTGTCTCTGAGGGCTGGGTATGAAACAGTAGGCATTCTTTGCAGTAGGCTCAAATTGGGGATATTGGCTCAATGCATCTGAGGGAGCACACATGACTGCTTTTGAAAATATCTTTCTAAGAGGCCTTGGAGGCCACTATGTCAAATTAGACAAGACTGGTTGTCAGTGGAAAAAAATAACAAAATGCATGCTGCAATAATTACTTACCTGAACCATAGTCATAAAGCTCAAGCTCTTCAGTTTTTCCTTTCTCATCTTCAACTATGGCTGTGACATTTGCACCAATAACAGGTAAGAAACCTTGACTGATTTCTGCATATATGACCATTGCATTAGGATATCTATTGGTATCTTGATTCATATAGGGCTTCACAAGAACTGGAGGCACAGATACGGATGCTGGTCGACTGGTTACCATTATTGATATGATTTGCTCTGTTGAATGTGTATTCTGAAGTGAATATTCCCAGTCTCCCACCTGCAGATCAAGTGTTGAAATACAGAAGAATATTCAATATACAATATCTAAGTAATTTGGAGAAATACGTTTGCTTTTCCTTTGGTTGTTGTGTTTTCATAAAGATGGTACAGTATGTCTTTTATGAAAAATGTACCAAGAAAAATGGGTACTGGCAGCAGTGTCATCCTGTGCACAGGATGAACTAGGAAAGGAAAACACTGAGACAATTCAAACCAGCATTTTGGCAGACGCCCATTGGCAATATGGATTTTATGGGAAAGGGTTTTTGTTCCCCAGAACATGTGACTATAAAAACAGTTTCTGCTCAATACCAAGGTAGAGAGGGCAGTATGGGATGGAGAAGCCAATGGTGGAAAAGACCAAGTGGACCTGATAAGACCAATTCCAAGACGGCCAATTAGAAGAAACCAACTGGGAATGGATTACAATGCCGAGAAGACTTAAACAGCAGAAATCCAAAGCGGCAACACATGTCAGCCAGCCTCACCCTTTTCCCTTTTTGTTACAGGATCTCTACCTGAGGACCTTGGTATGCATGTGCGTGAGTATACTCCATTTGCTGTGTGTTTGAATTTAGCACTCTAAAAATAAGCCCTTGAGGGGTAGAAGAGGGAAGTGGGCCTAGAAGTTTTATTTATAAAAAATACACCTTAGCTACCAAAACATTGGCAAATGATATTCTAGATATCTCATGTGGGCAGGAGCAGGGAAGTGTCCTCAGTTCCCAAATGGGCATTAGGATCAGGGAGCCAAGAAGGAAGCTTGTGCAACTTCCCAGTGAGATTCAACTTCAGCAAAGCTGGCACAGATTCGAGTGACAGCTGTGAAGGGGCCTTAACACACTTCATGAACTGTTTTAGAGCTTTGAACTTTGCAGACACAACCTTCTTAATCATATTTTGTGGGTGGGGAAAATGCTAATTTGGAATATTGAAGGTTTTTTAAGACCATTACAAAATCCTACATAGAAGATGGTTCTTCCACACTTGCATAATCTATCATGCTACTTTACCTGTAATGGCACAACCCTTTAATAGCACAGCTGTAGTTCCATAAATCTCTACAAGATAGACATTTCCATATTTTCTATGTGGAAAAGGCACACTAGTAATTGCAAGGTTAGATGCACAGAGAGCTGGGATTTTACCTCTGCAGTTCCACTAATACTGAGTCGAGCTGTTCGGACATTTGTATTATCAATGACAAAGTTGTTGTGGTTGTACGTCTTTCCTTTGGGATCCATCAGCAGAATTCCTGGTGGATATATGCTTGTGCTCCATGTAACGACAAAGAAAGTGTCATTTCCCACTGTTTTATCAATTGTTACATTACCATCAAACCACCTTCTGGAACCGACGCTATGACTTTTACTTTCAAGCTGTTGGTATTAAAACAAACAAACAAAATGTTAAGCATTATGGTTAAAGGTAAAAGGGTAAAGGAGCCATAGATGATTAAGTCCATTCAAAGGCAACTATGGCGTGCAACACTCATCTCGCTTTTCAGGCCAAGGAATAATAATAAAAAGAATTAATAATTAATAGTAATTTATTATTTCTACCCTGCTCATCTGGCTGGGTTTCCCCAGCCACTCTGGGCGGCTTCCAACAAGAGATTAAAAATACATTAAAACATCAGTCATTAAAAACTTCCCTAAACAGTGTTGCCTTCAGATGTCTTCTAAACATCAGATAGTTGTTTATTTCTTTGACATCTGATGGGAAGGCATTCCACAGGGCAGGCGCCACTACTGAGAAGGCCCTCTCCCTGGTTCCCTGTAACTTAGCTTCTCGGAACCAAGGCTCTCAGTGCTGGACCTCAGTGTCTGGACAGACCGATGGGGGTGAAGACACTCCTTCAGGGAGCTGGCATTTGTCCACAGACAGCTTTCCCAGTCATGTGGCCAGCATGACTAAACTGCTTTTGGAGCAACAGAACACCATGATGAATGCCAGAGTGCACAGAAATACCGTTTACCTTCCTGCCACAGTGGTACCTATTTACTTGCATTGGTATGCTTTTCAACTGCTAGGCTGGCAGAAGCTGGGACAGAGCAACGGGAGCTTACCCTGTTACGCGGATTTGAATGCTGACCTTCCAATCGGCTTGCCCAAGAGACACGGTGGTTTAGACCACAGCACCACCCGCGTCCCGCTGTTACCTTTAAGCATTATACTATAGCAGGAAAATAGTATGAACTTAATATGCCAGCCAATCTTTGAAACTGGCACTTTGTGCTTTACCTTCAAGCTGGTGTGTATTAGGTAAGCTGATATACCTGGCAAGTTTTATAAACTGAATACATACAGTTAATTTTAAATAGGGTGGGCTGCTTGCAGCCCCCAAGCCTCAGCCTCTGATTGGCTGAGCGAGCACTGCCCACCCTTACCTAAGGGTCCAGTGCAGCCAGAGGTGGGCAGTGTCAGCTATCCCATCCCCCAGCCGCACCAGAAGATGGCAGCCCCCTGCACCCACCTTGCCCGCACCATGCAGCGATAGCTGCCCACCTGGACTCCCAGGTAAGCAGATGTTTTATTTCAAAAATAGTAAAGAAGTCAGGGTCAGTACATTGCCTAGAAGGTGAATTCATAGTGGATAGACGTGCTGAACAAAAAGTACATAATAAAGAGGCATTAATAAAAATGCTGGTACAGCCATAAGGAGATTTCCCATGTCCCATGCAGATCATGGTTTGTGCAACAGGGATAAAACTGATCTCCTGCAGTGTTTCATTGTTAAAAACATGGAGGAAACGTAGATAAGCAGCTACAGCTAAACAGGTAGGAACCATTGCAACTCCAGCTCAGCAACCCTTTCTATACATAAGCTATGGCATGCTTAAGCTACTCCATGCAGATACCGTAATTGTTTTTTCTCCACCAAATATATTTATTGCAATTGTTTATGGATTTTTATTGGTTGTTTGCTGCCTTGGAAGTTTTGAACTGATAGACAGATACAAAAACCCAGTGCAAAAGCAACAACTGCCCTGTGCTCTTCGGATGAATTTCAATAATAATATTTTGATGGTGTCTTTGAATTCAACACAAAGCTATGTTATTAGCAGGATAACTGAAAACAGTAATGAGTAAAAAACAAAAACAACTAGGACAAATCCAATCAGTGATCAGAAACAAGAGGTTGAAACTGGAAGACACAAATCTAATTCCATAGACCAGGGGTAGGGAAAGTTTGCTCCCAGATGTTGATGAACTGCACTTCCAATCAACCCCAGCAAGCATGGCTCAAGGCATTATGGGAGTTGTATTTCAGTAGCATCTGGAGGACCAAAGGATCACCACACCTGCCACAGAGGAAGAGAAGTAAACAAGAATTCACCTGGACAGGAGATACCACCAGCTTTGTCTCTATGCATGGACCTGGCAAGCAAAACAGTTGTAGAAGCAGCTCCAGGGGAGTTTGCACTCCATACTCAGGCTTGAGGATGGCCTGGCTAGGGTACTACTAATTTGTGGGCTCCTACTGGTTGGGGGAGGGACACGGGTGGCGCTGTGGGTAAAACCTCAGCGCCTAGGACTTGCCGATCGTATGGTCGGCGGTTCGAATCCCCGCGGTGGGGTGCGCTCCCGTCGTTAGGTCCCAGCGCCTGCCAACCTAGCAGTTCGAAAGCACCCCCGGGTGCAAGTAGATAAATAGGGACCGCTTACCAGCGGGAAGGTAAACGGCGTTCCGTGTGCTGCACTGGCTCACCAGATGCAGCTTGTCACGCTGGCCACGTGACCCGGAAGTGTCTGCGGACAGCGCTGGCTCCCGGCCTCTAGAGTGAGATGAGCGCACAACCCTAGATTCTGGCAAGACTGGCCCGTATGGGCAGGGGTACCTTTACCTTTGCCTTTACTGGTTGGGGGTATGGCCAAATTTGCCCCAACTTGCATATGGGTTTGAATTAAGGATTTCCTACCTTCACCCCCTGGGGAAGCAGGGTCAGTGGCCTCCCTACTCGCCCTCTAGGTGTAGCCCATGGAAAGGGGGATAGGAGACTCAGCTGTCCCCTATTTTACAAAGGTGGGAGAATGGTTGCTCTTTGTACCGGACCTGTACATTTTGAAATGTTTCAGTTCTGCCCAAATCTGCCTCTGCAATTAGCCTTTCTCTGCAAATTCTACCTGGGTCTCGCTCTGTACAATAAGAGCAAATTATAGGCTGTAGAGTTGATGTCACACTGTTGTTTTCAATTTTTGTACAGTGCCTAGTAATTTTAAGATAATAAGAATCATTACGATAGGGTACTGCTTGCACCCAAATCTTTGTAATCCAGACCTGAATCGATTGTTGACTGATATTTCCACTTCCTGAAGAAATTCCACTGAAAGCATCTATGAGGCCATGGGAATCCAAACTGTCCGTGGCAGAAAATTTCAAACCTCCTAAAATACAATTGAAATCATAATTAGAGTAATCTATCAGATGAATAAAATGTATTACATTACTGTGCTGTGTCTTGTAGTAGCATATCCAGTATGGTTGCATAAACACTGTTCTGAATGGTAGCTGCAGCTTTTTAATGTTAGGAACTGATAAGAATGGTGACAGGACTTCCAGGGCCCAGTATCCTACCTCTCCAGAATCCCAGGTGGCAGGAGTGGTCAGCATTCCTTATGCTGATTACTTAGCAACAGTGATTAAGCATCCTTAGCAACAGAAGCTTCCCTGTATGGCCTAATATTTGCCTCCATGTTTTGCTTTCTAACTTTATAGATTTCCAATTGACTTTTTTTTTTAAAAAAAATGAAAGCCAGGAGTTCAGGCCCCCTTCTGACTTGGGCATGTATCGTACCTGCACCCCATGTTGATGTCCCTGGGAACTGTACACACCCAGCAGCCCATTGCAGCACATATCTACTCTACAGATGGAACAGGATTGATGACTTTTGTGAGAACATAATTAGTTTCTTTTATACTGTGGTATGTATTAAAAAGAATCAGAAACCACTTTTTTCTCAGTTCCTCTAAATCAGATATTCACAACTGGCTAGCTGTTGAATGATTACAATGAACTATAAAATTTGCAATCTTAGGTATGGATTATGATGAGTATCAGCTAAACACACACTGTAGTGGTTCTAGGGGTTGCTCGTGCGTAAGCCGGTGCAAACACCTGGCTGGGTTGCCTGAGTGAACCTTTTCTGTCTGGACAGCCACTCACCCGTGGCTGTCTCAATCGCTGGCAGAATCTGTCAGTGGGCGTTTCTTAAACTTCTTCCAGCAAAGAAGCTCTTTGACGCCTAGTCTTCTCCTACTCTCTCTGCGCGAAAGCCTTCTGCGCAAGAAGGGCGTAGGCAGCGGAGGACCCCTACTCTCCCCGCTGGTCCCCGGCAAGGAGTCATGGGACCGCCTCACCGCTTCCCCCATCTGCCCCCCTTCTCCACTGGTGCTACACTGATTCTCTTCCCCAGAAGATGGGCTGCCTCTCCCAATCCCGGGACGCTCTCTGGAATCCCTCTGGATCTTGCTCTCTCCCTCCGGCACTGATGGCAGTTCCCTGACACACACACATACCTAAAGGGAGGCCAGGAGCACTCGTAGGTGTTTAAATCATTGGGGGCAGAAGCCCAAAGCTACAAATTTACATAAATTTGCAAATGCTGATTTATATGTATAGAAGCAAATTTAGACTTCAGATGTCACAAAAGCAAGTCAACCAATCCAAATAATCTCATTCAGGTTCTTAAGTTACTTTTCACCCAACCCCAGATCACTCCAAATCAGTTTGTTTTCAATTAATTCTCCCTCAGTTAATTTTCAAACAGATTCTGCTCCAAATCAGTGCAGTTCTCATTCATTGCCCTGCACATCATTATCTAAATAAAGTCATCTTAAATAAATTCATTTCTGCAAATTAATAACCTATACCAACATCAGTCTCCTAATTCAATGTCCTTTAAATTCATCCCTCAACTAACAGACATATTACTTGCTTCCTGAGTAAATTGTGTGTAAATTAAAAGGTTTTTTTGCTGCTGGATTGACCTTGTGATAAACTCCTTTTTGGAGACACCAACTGACACCAAGTAACACCAAAGAGTTAATGTAAGGCATTCTGCTTAATCATTTACCTGTCATATCTGCTAGTGTTTCTAGTTCTTCTGCAGCGTTTGGTCCCAAAGCAATTGTGTGAATTATGGACCCACTATTTCGAACATCAGTAAAGCAGGATCTTATACCGCCATCTTCTCCATCTGTCAAGAGCACGATTTCACAGCCTTTGGTATTTGGATACTTTTTTAAAATCACCTGTATGAAAAAGAGGATTTAAAATTTTAGCAGCAACTAGTAATGTAGAAGCAATGGGACACTTTGTGCTTAAGGTGTAAGAGAAACTTGCTGCAAACCTCTTCTAGTGTGTTGTGTTGCATTGTAGATGAGTGACAAAAGTGTGGACTAATTTTCTACCTGTGACAGAAGTAGACTTTGGTGAGATGGGTGTGATATTTTTTCCAGTTGAAGTAGCATTTGCTACTTCACTAATTTTAAAAGGAAGCAAATACTGTATGTGCAAAATCAAAATGGGTTGTTCCGCCCTCTCCCTACGTACTCTTCAACTATGACTGCCATAGCATTCCTTGGAAACACATGTCTGCACTCTGGGCTGGCCAAATAAATTTTGCTCTCTGAGGCAAATGAGAAAATTGTGCTCCCCCCAACCTAGTATTCAGAGGTAGCATATCTGATGCATTTCTTGCTCACATGCTGATTCTGGATGGCTTTGCTGGACCCAAATCCTTCCCACTGCACCACCTTAAGAATCTGGAAAAACTTCTTTACCTGAAATGCTGTTCGCACTCCACCACATATGATAGTTCCCCCACCAGCTGTGGTAGGAAGTAAGCCTGTAAGTGTTTGGCGCACACTGTCATTGCTGATCAGTTGCAACTCGGACTTAATTTGTGTTAAATCATTGAATGTGACAATTCCAACCCAGGATCCTGCTTCAATAATCTGTAGGAGGAATATTTCTGCTGCTTGCTTCAGTCGGTTGATGCGATCGCTCTGCATATGAATTAAAATACAACATCCAGAGAGTTGTCAGTGCTTTGCAGGGAGCAAATAAAAAATTGATAGTTATAATTAGGAAAAATTATAAAGAAATACCAATATACAAAATTCTAGTAGAGGTAAAAACACTTTGGTTCTCACTGTTGGAAGCTATTGCGGTAAAGAAAAAGAATATGATAGAAGGCTGGACAACTTATTTATTAAAATGAGGGAGGAGACTATAAAATAATTCAAGCAATTATCAGGAAAATTAACAACCTGGGTGCAATATAATTTAAACGAAGTATTTAGGAAAGATAGGATAGGATGGTTTGGGGAACATATATCACAACTGGAGAGAGACCTGTTGGAATGTACCAATTTTCCCCGTGTTTTGGATGCCCCCATGTATACGACTCCCCCTATTTTTGGGGACTCCAAATTAAGAAAATGGGGGGAAATTGCCCTGACTTGTTGAAATTGGGGGGGGGGAGGCGAATTTCCCAGAGGCTAACAGCCGCAGGAGTCCAACATGCCTCCTATCGGCTGTTCCCTCACCAGCAATAACTGGTGCTTTTTGGAGGGCAGAGCTGAGCTTCTTTTTGGGAAGGGGAGATAGTGGTGAAGCTTTTTTTCCAATTACTTTTAGCACTTTTCACCTTTAGGTAGTCCGTTTTTGCCGTGTGGAGTTTTTGCGTGGCTTCATTTGTGCGCGGGCAGTGCAACGTTACACAGGAGCCTTGCGCTCCTGTGTAATGTTGCACCACCCGCGTACAAAAAACAGATCATACACAGCCTCTCCCACAGCTGTAGGGTGGGCAGAGTAGGAGGAGGCAAGCAGACTAGAATGCCCAGTGGGAAAGGCTCTGCCACTCCAGTTGGCTGTGGTGATCGAAGATATCTCTCCCCTCTGCACCTTTCTCGAGTGGCCTTGTGCTCAAGAGTACAGTGGTACCTCGGGTTACAGACACTTCAGGTTACAGATGCTTCAGGTTACAGACTCCGCTAACCCAGAAATAGTACCTTGGGTTAAGAACTTTGCTTCAGGATGGGAACAGAAATCGCGCAGCAGCAGGAGGAGGCCCCATTAGCTAAAGTGGTGCTTCAGGTTAAGAACAGTTTCAGGTTAAGTATGGACCTCCAGAACGAATTAGGTTCTTAACCCGAGGTACCACTGTATCCCAAACCTCTTTGTACCATCCTTCAATTTTATATTCTAATTGCCCCTTCCATTTCCTAGCTATAATGATTAATGTGGCTGTCAATAAATGTGTAAGCAAGCCTGTGAACCTTCCACCCCATCATAAATTGATAATAGTGCTACCTCTGGACTTTTGGTCAGCTTTAACCCTGTGATTTCTACTATCTCCTTAAACACCCTTTGCCAATTTTTTTTTTTTTACATATTTACACTCCCACCACATGTGAACATAATTCCCTATTTCCTAGCATCCCCTCCAACATAACGTTGAATATCCCTTGTTTATTTCGTTTAAACTAACTGGTGTTAAGTACCATCTCCAAACTAATTTATAATGATTTTCTTTTATTCTCATAGACAACATTTTCAGTGTTTGATGGATGTATTAATGGAATATTGAATGGTTTAGTTTTTATAAAATATGCAGGAATCTATGATATGCAGAATGAAAAGAGAAGAAAGAGAAGAAGGGAAATCACTGATACTTCAAGGTTATTATAATGAGTATTTTAAATTATATAACAGAAAAGTTAATATTTTTAAAATAAAAATCAATCAATCAATCAAATAAAAAGGAAATATTTCCTATGGATATGGAAAACACAGACTCACCAAAGTCATACTTCCAGAAACATCAAGTACTAGACACAAAACTCTGTCTTGTGCTTGCAGCAAGGAGATAGTGGGATCAGGTGGAGGGACAGTTATTGGAGTTGAATTGGCAAAGTCAGAAGACTTCATAATTACTTCCCAGGTGCTCCTGTAGTTGCACAGTTTATTCTGCATATTTGTTGCTTTCATATTATGGGTGTTATTGTTACAGAACTGAGTAACCTAAATAAAAGAGAAGGAGAATTGGTCAAAATCACACACTTCTTAGCAATTTCCTTATGACGTGGTGCTGTGAAGGTGGACATTCTTTGTCATAAAAAAAAATGGCTTCAGGGTGTTATGTGGATTTTTTCTTTGTAGGCATTTGTTGCCCTTTATCTCACAAAAAAATATAGTGGCAAGAGCCTGTTTCTGTTCACCCGCTGATCCCATGGCCAACAGAGTAAATAAGTTTGCAGCAGAGAGTGTCAGTGCTTGTGTGTGGCACCCAGGTCAGTGGCAGACTTTGGGCTCTTGAATTTCAGCAGCCCTCTCTGTGATGCTAAAATTTGCCCTCCCTGCCTCTCATGCTCCATTCTACAACATTTGGCACCCCCTGCAGTGTGGCACCCTGTGCAGTTGCACCAGTTGCAGCACCCTAAAACTGCCTCTGCCTAGAATCCCATATCTTTACAAGGCAATTGAGCACCAATAAGGGGGCTTCCTCTGCTTCCCCTGTAGCTACAAGAGTATCTCATTAATTTGTACTCTTTCAGAGGGAAGGGTGAGGGAGAAATAGCTGGGTAGCTGTTGAAGCTTGGCTAAATGATGAGGAGGAAGCCTGTATTGGGTGTAGCTAAGTGCTATCCCTTGTTTTCCAGTATCCCAGAACAGGGAAGAAGCGGTTCCCTTTGGGGATAGAGGCAGCAGGCCCTTTCATGCACAGGCAGCCTAATTGCTAATATAGTGGTACCTCAGGTTAAGTACTTAATTCGTTCCGGAGGTCCGTTCTTAACCTGAAACTGTTCTTAACCTGAAGCACCACTTTAGCTAATGGGGCCTCCTGCTGCCGCCGCGCCGCCGGAGCACGATTTCTGTTCTCATCCTGAAGCAAAGTTCTTAACCTGAAGCACTATTTCTGGGTTAGCGGAGTCTGTAACCTGAAGCGTATGTAACCCAAAGCATATGTAACCCGAGGTACCACTGTACTTGATTCTGACCAAACTAAGCCTCTTTATACAAGGGTGCCAACCTGAATAAAATATTGGGGGGTGGAAGGAACAGGTAAGCCCCATCCTGCATAATCAATCACAAGACGTGGCACACACACCATTTGAATGGCAATGCCCATCAACTTGTGGGTGGGCAGCCCACTCAAATATTTTATTGGGGAGCCCGAAGGGACCTTGGCCCCTAGGAATTGGCTGCTATACTCCTAGACCAATATATATATCAGGAGGCTTTGTTTGGTCAGAATTGAATATACACTTCCAGAATTAATGCTAAATGAGCCACCATAGCTGCTAGAGGGCCATGAAAAGTTGTGCCCTGGGCTTTTTGGACTTGTCTACCCATGTTCTATCTGAAACTAAAGGAGTGAAATGCTTGTCAGGTGTGATTCCCCCCCCCCCCCCGCTCTCCTACCCAACTACTAGGTCAATACCATGATTTTTTGGAAACACAGTTTCTCCCAACTTTAGTGAAACAGCCAGCAAAATCTTGAAGTTGTTTTATATTAGTGGCAGGATTTAAACTATAATCTTAAGAAATAATAGTTAATTTAGCCAGAGTTGAGTATGGACAACATCTTGCATTTTTCAAGACAGACACTAAATAAGGAAGCCTATAGCTTCCAATTGACATTACACATACTTACTGAAGAGAGACTTTGCATATACATTATAGATGCTTGAGCAGTCTGTGTTTTATCTGGAATGAACTGGCATCCAGCTTCATACAGCTGAGTTCGGCTTTCAACTTTGCATTTTCTCGTTTTTCCTGGGCTAATTGGGAATATATATTGACCAGTGACACCAGCAGAGCATCTGATCAGTATAATAGAAGCAAATATAGTTAGTTAAAAAGTCAATATATGGATCTCATAGAGATTGTACTCATTTTTTTTAATTGAAAGGGTTTCTTGGAGAAATATAACAAATAATCATGCAACGCTTAGACATCCATATATAAAAAATGGGAATCGGGACTTAGCAGGCTGATTCTGGACAAAATATTTAAAAGGGTTATGGAAGAATATTAGACATTATGTATGAAGTTGATCATTCTGCTCCTCACCTTCTGCCAGTGTGACCATGGTGGGGTCCCACTGTGGAGGCCCCACAGGCAGGAGAGGGGAGTTTGGGTTGCACTCTGAGTGAATGAGCTGATTGATAATTATGCAGGGGAGACAGAGAGAGAGGGTGGGTATTAACTGTGGGGCTGGCAGGTGAGAAGAGCATTGCCCCACTTTCCTCTAAGGAAACTCTTCTGTATCCTGTCAGAACCAGAACAGCAAGATTGTTGTCTTTAAAAGAAACTGCTAATTGGTTAGTGTCCCTGAAAGGATGCTTTATGACTGTGTTAAACTAACATAACAAAGGGATGGGTTTGATGATTTTACAATGCTGTACCTTTGCCTGTATTGAAATGTGCTAGGAGGAAGGCACACTTGGGCAAATCCACACCGTGATCAACTCCCGCCCGGAAACCAATGTTCCCACTGTGGAGGGATGTTGGATCCAGAATTGGCCTCCATAGTCACTTACGGACTCACTGTTAAGACTGTGTTTATGGAAGACAACCTTACTCGGCTACGAGTGATCACCAAAGAAGAAGAAGAGAAGATTGCAAAGATGTATTGAGATCTCTGTAGTGACTTCTGCATCTGGGATTACTACCTTGTACTTACAAATATATTTTTAATGATTTCATCAACTTGTTTATTTTTGACCCCCAGTCGAGAATCTAACTATCTAACAATACTATCAAATTACAGGTTAATCTTCATACCACAACCAAACTAACAAGTCCAAGGCAAACATCAGCCATAAAGGATTGGTTATATAGTTTGAGGTATACATTTTGGACAGTACCTTGTTGCTTCAGCTTGCTTTATCCCAGTAGTATAGAAAGGTGCATCGTTGTTATATTCATCAAAGACTCCCCATCTGAGGTGAGCCCATTCATGGACAAACACTCTGCCTGTGGAAGACCATTAACAAAGCTAATTGTGACACTATTCAGGTGTCCTGGGTACTTACTAAATACAGTGGTACCTCGCAAGACGAAAAACTTGCAAGACGAAAGAGTTTTTTGAATTTCCCTATGGGCTTGCTTGCCTTTTTCTTAAAACCGTCAATGCATTCCTATGGGAAACCGTCAATGCATTTCCTATGGGAAACCGTGCTTCGCAAGACAAAAAATTCACAAGACGAAAAAACTCGCAGAATGAATTAATTTCGTCTTGCGAGGCACCACTGTACTATGGATCCCTCACCCAGAACCAAATTATTTACTCAACTTCTTGATGGGATACTACTGGGCTTCCCCTGTGAACCTCAAGCTATTACAAAAAAGGGCATTCCTCTGCTATGTACATTTTATGCCAATTGTTGATGACAAGCTTTTAAGAGCCGATATGGAAATACAGTAAGCTTCCTGAAGTGAAACAGGAACAAGTTCAGCTGGCTTCAGAAAGCAAGCTTTTATGGTCTGAAAATGTTCAGATGAACCTAACATGAAAATATTGCTAATTCCTTATATAAACTTAGGAGATATTAAGTAAATAAAACCAAACCATTCATGGTTTCTCAGTTCTTGCTCTGTTTATTGTCATTTGAAACATTTACTATTTAAGACTGTAGTAATAAATACAAATAATTTAAGATGAATTAACAGGTAATACCTCATGATCCGCGGGACGCGGGTGTGGGTTAAACCACAGAGCCTAGGACTTGCCGATCAGAAGGTCGGCAGTTCGAATCCCCGCAACGGGGTGAGCTCCCATTGCTTGGTCCCTGCTCCTGCCAACCTAGCAGTTCGATAGCACATCAAAGTGCAAGTAGATAAATAGGTACCGCTCCGGCGGGAAGGTGAACAGCGTTTCCGTGTGCTGCTCTGGTTCGCCAGAAGCGGCTTAGTCATGCTGGCCATATGACCCAGAAGCTCCCTCGGCCAATAGAGCGAAATGAGCGCTGCAACCCCAGAGTCGGCCATGACTGGACCTAATGGTCAGGGGTCCCTTTACCTTTACCTTACCTCGTGATCCATAAACAGCATGCAAACTGTCATTTGTCAGGAAATTAGGAGTGAAATGAATGTATCTTCCCTGTGTCCCACATCCGCCATACTGCAAGGTGTAGGGATCATCTCCATATTTCAGGTAAGGCTTTGCCACTATGACATCAGCCTAAAGTAAAATAGAACTTGGTTGAAAGATCACCAAAATACCTTTGATATTAATGCTATATGGTGGGCTTTGCCTCAGCAAACCACCCTCAGATTTTTGTTCTGCATAGAAAGGCACAATTCTGGACCGTAGGGTTGAACGGAAATTTTTGCCTGAAACAAAAATCTCTTAAAAACCATTGGGATTCCATATTTCTTTTGAGTAAACGCTTGTGTGTTTCATGGGACATGCAGCCCCATGCCATGTAGGTTGATTCAGAAAGAAGACATGATGTGTTCAGTTGAGCTTAGGCCCAATATATAGGATTGCAGTGTAATTTTCAATAAAGATGTGTACAGTCACATGTTACAACATAAGAGCCCTCAGGATCACATCAAGCATAGTGCACCAAGCGAAGTGCTTAGAGGACTGGGCTAGGAGACCAGGTTTTGAGGCCCCCCCCCCCCACTCGGTCATGAAGCTCACTGAGTGACTTTGGGCCATTCACCACTTCTCAGCCTAACCTACCTCACAGTTCTGCAGGTTAAATGAGGAGGGATAAACTGTGTACGCCACCTTAAGCCCCATGGAGGGAAAGGCGGAATATGAATGCAATAAATAACAATAACAAGTCCAGCATCCTGACCCTAACAGCAATTACCTAGAAGCTGACAGACAGAAAAGCAACAGCTAGTATTGAGAGACTCCTTCCTTTTCAATGGGAAGTTACATTGAGGTATTATGGCTAACAGTCATGGCTAGAGATAGTTTCCATGAATTTGTCTCAGCCCCTATTAAAGCTACCAAAATGTAAGTCCCGGAATATTTGAAGAATTCTCTCCACCACCCCAAGCGAATATTAGATCAGCCCCAATGTTTATTATTGTTATTGTTATTTGCCACAATATTCTTTTAAATCCCTCAAGCACATTTAAATTTTAATGCATATGCCTCACTTACCTTGTCATAGGATTCTATAGTCACTCTGCCATATTCAGGTTTTGCTGCCCATGTCAAAGGAATTACAACTTTTACAGACTTGAAATAAAATCTTTGTTCTGTAGCACTGAAGAGGTAAGCAGATGCTTCTTTAATCATATCCTACAAGGAAAATAATGAGTGTTCAGTGGCTAGCATTCTCATTCACACTTGCAGAATGTGCATTGGGTCTTTTCTGCCCTCCCTCCTGAACCTGGAGGTATTTCATTTGGAAAGATTGGGGGATAGGCAGCCTTCCCTAACCTCCAATCTTTAAGTAGAATAGATGCCCTTCAATATGCTCCTATTCTCTAATGGTTTGCACAGCAACTTGCCATAAACAAATTCAGTAAGCAAAACCATTCTTAGTTTGGTGGAAAGCAGTGAGAAAAGTTGTGCCTCTTAACTTTCTGGATGTGTAACCATATTGCTTATTCTTGTTTGCACTGCATAGAGTATACAACCATCTCTGTTTAGTGAAAAAGGCATTAGTAAGCCTAAGAGACGATTAACAGAAAATTCCCAAGTGGGATATTCGTATATTTTGGGAATTGTCTCCCCAAGAAAGCTTGTCTAGCACCTACCCTAGGAATGGGTGTGTGTGTTAATTTTTACTTTATTTGCATTTTAACGAGAAGCTAATTTGCATTTCCCAGACCAATACATGAACCCCAAACACTCCAGCCTTCAGAATTTGCACTTTGCCAGATTGTTCAGTGTAGTTCCCTAAAAATGCATCTATTGGGGGAAAACAGCTACAGAAATGTAGGTATAAGAAAAAAAACAATTCTCTCTGCATATATACACACTAGTAAAAACTGCATATGATAATTTGTTTAGTAGGATAAATTCACCCTAAAATATCTCCATCTTCATTTACAAATAAAGCAATACAATATAGAAAAAAATACAAAGGTTTGAATCCACGCTAAGGCTGTAACCCAATCCCCTCTTATGCCAGCTGGGAGAATTGGATTGAATGGCATCTCTGTGCCCACTTCCACTGGTTCAGTTGGTCTCCCACTGGTGCCAGAGTGACAGTTGTGCCGCTTCACCAGGGCAGACTCCCCCTTCTGCCTGCTGAACGCCTGCGCAGGTGGAAAGTCTGCCCAAAGGCAACAAAACAGATCATTGTGAGGCCAAGGTGGTGCTGAGCAGGCCCGGGATCTGCTCACCAGCTTGATCTGGCACAGGAATTGCAGGCCATTCAGTGTCTCTATTTTCCAGGCATGTCCTTGATTTAGGGAAGCCATCCCAGTTTCTGATTTGATCCTGGAATGTCCCGTTTTCCCTTAGGATGCCCCTATTTTCATCAGAGAAATGTTGGAGGGTATGCAGTGGCAAGCTTAGACTGCCTTGTAAGTTAGGCTTCAATTTTTTCTCACTTATCTGGGTGTACAGCCCATTGAACTCAAACTTCTGAACAGACATGCATAGGAATGTGTTGTTTGTTGCCCTTAGTTCCTATTGAAACTAATGGGACATAAGCCATGACCAACTAACTGCACTGATTTTAAAGGGACCAAAGTTCAGCTAACTTCCCATGATCTAGCTCATTGTAGAGCAAACAGTATCAAAATACTGATAGAAATACTGATAAAAAACAGCACAGTTAAACCTGAAAGAGGGCTGTGCAAAATAAAATGCCTTTGTGTGGCACTAAGAATGATGTAGGCAAGAGATACATGAATATTTTGGTTTTGGTTTTTCACAATTTATCCTTTTTCCATTCTTAAATTTAGTTCCCCACAGCTCTTTTCGATTGATTGATTTTATTTTTTTAAAAAAGGTTGTGTGTTTATGTGTTGCCCCTTAGTTTATTTCCATATCGCGTACAGTGGTACCTCCAGTTACGAACTTGCCGTATTTTTCGCTCTATAAGACACACTTTTCCCTTCCTAAAAAGTAAAGGGAAATGTGTGTGCATCTTATGGAGCAAATGCAGGCGGGAGGCTCTGCTCTGTGCTCCCTTTAAAGAGCTGCGTGAAGCATGTGTGCAGCTCTTGGGGGCTTTTCCCGAGGAGGGAGAAGGGCTGCCCTTCTCCCTTCTTGGGGAAAAGCTCCCAAGAGTAGCACACACACTCCGTGAAGGCTCCATGAAGGCTCCCCTTGCCCTGGAGAGGCTGCGTGCGGCTATCCCATAAGCCAGGACAGCCAGCGGGATCACTGCGCTGCGATCCCACTGACTGTCCTGGCTTCTGGGATTCAGAATATTTTTTTCTTGTTTTCCAAAAACTAGGTGCATCTTATGGTCTGGTGTGTCTTATAGAGCGAAAAATACGGTAATTCGTTCTGGAGGTCTGTGCTTAACCCGAAACCATTCTTAACCTGAGGCACGCTTTCACTAATGGGGCCTCCCACTGCCACCGCGCCACCACCATGTGACTTCTGCTCGGATCCTGGGGCAAAGTTTGCTACCAGGAGACCTACTTCCAGGTTAGCGGAGCTCGTTACCCGAAGTGTTCACAAGGAGGACGGTACATAACCTGAGGTTCCACTGTACTATCCTGATAATTGGTGCCCACACAGCTCTAATTGGTTAATGGGGCATTTCCACATCTAATGATCAAAACCAGCACAACATTTACCCCAGAGTATTTACCTCTGACACAGAGCTAACAAAACCACACTTAGCTCAGCATGTTGGGCTTCAGGAATTCCATTGCTTTTCATCATCATCCTTCCCTCTTTTCACAATTTTCAGGCTGACAGTGCCATTAATTATAGAGCCAAAACAGTGCCATTAATTCACAAGAGGGACTTATAAGAAGGCTTGGAGTCACCACAAGTTTTGCGAAAATGAAAAAAAATATTCAGGAAAAGAAAAACCCCATGAAGTTTGGGACACACCTGAAAAACAGCCTAATGAAAACTAAATGATGGACTGTGGCGGAGACCAGGAGAAGGTAGATTGGATTATCCTGGAGGAAAGCATAGCTGAATAGAACAGGGAAGAGCAGCACCCCACACTTTGACATTTTCTTATGGGTCCCACCTATATGCTTGGGTACAGGGGTGTCCAGTAGCACCCTGGAACCTATGCTTACATGAGGCACACTGCATTTTCCCAGCATATCACAGGTCCCTGAGGGGACAGTGATTCAATATATTCAGAAATATCTAACCACCTTACCTTTATGTTGTCGACAATTTTGTTGTCTTCAGCTACTGCAGGATTGATTGCAATGACAATGTCTTCAAACCCACCATTGTTGAGTTTTACCATGGTACCCGTCGCCCCATGTAGGAATTGTAACACCAACAGAAGAAGCCACCGACTGAACATCATATTTGCTTCTGCCACTTAGCCCTGTCCCACAGAAAGGACTAATAGAACGGGAGGGCTATTTATGCAAGTGCATAACTGCTTGGTTTATGACAGGACTTTGTTCTGTCAAGGAAATTCTGCTATTTTTCTGTTTCCTGATAATGCCATCTTCAGGTAACAAACTGGTGAATCTTTAAGGAATGTTGTAAATTAATTCAACCCTGCACTTCCTTGTTCTGCTCACCATTAATAGATTGCAAACTTTTTCTGAAGGTGTTGATATGAAGTTAGTCACGGCAACCGTTCAGATTTCCTTATAAGCGAGGCACCTCTGGACATAAAAATCTGTCAAGGAGGTGGCAAATCTGGCTTCCAAGGAGTGTGCCCCAGCCATTGCTGCCACTGTGGTGGCAGCAAGTGATGCATTCCTTAGTGACTGAATCTGCTGCCCTGTGGATCCTGCCACCTGAGGCGGTCACCTGATCTTGCCTCATGGTGGCCCAGACCTGGCACTTCTTTTTATGAAGCTTAATACAGTCAAACCTCAGTTTTCAACGTAATCCATTCCAGAAGACCGTTCGACTTCTGAGATGTTCGAAAACCAAGGAACAATGGGTGGTCAGCAAAATCCATTGAGAAAAAAATAATAACACGCTGCGTAAGCTGTTTGACTTCTGAGGCACTTTCGGCATTTGGCTTCTGAGGTGCTCGAAAACCGAGGTTCCACTGTATATTAAACATATCTCTAAGCAATGTACAAAAAACTGAAGCAAAAATAGACAACTTAAAAAAATATTACGAAAATCAAGGCTTTTTTTCAGCCGGAACTTGCCAGAACTGAGTTCCAGCATCTCTCAGGTGGACGCCATCGCCATTATAAGAGAACAGGGGAAGTGTTCATGGTGAGTTTTGGCACCTCTTTTTCTAGGGGGGAAAAGCACTGACAGAAATACACAGTTACGTATAAAAAAGTTACATTAATACAAAGTTGCTAATATATATACCATATTTTCCTGCGTATAACCTGCCCCCCTGTATAAGATGCCCCCTATAAGACGCGGCTGCAACCAATCACCTGGCCCTACAATGCACAACCTGTGTATAAAACAAGCCCCATTTTTAAACATTTTTGAGTTAAAAAACCCCATGTCTTATACACAGAAAAGTACGGTAAGTCAAAATCAGGGTGTGTTTTTCCCCAGCTGGAGCTTCCTGGAACCCAGTTTCTGCACCTGCCAGGTGGGTGCCATTTTTATTGTAAGAGAACAAGGGAAGTGTTCGTGGTGAGTTCCGGCACCTCTTTTTCTAGAAAAATAGCACTGGTCAAAATAAATTCTCACCCAGGGTCCAAACAGACTCTCAGCTCTTCTACAAAAGTATCACAACAAGAAGAGTTTCTGGAAACAACCGACATCACCCTAGTCTCTCACTCTAGACTTTCTTTCTTATGGGCAGACACAAGGTGGATGGTTCTTCCTCAGGCTGCCTATAGCTGGGTCCCATTCAGCTGTACTCCCCACACCCAGTTCCAGGTTTGCTGAGTTTCTTCACCCTCTTCTCTCTCTTCCTCCTCCAGTTGCTGGGCACTGAGATGGGCTGAGATTCTCTATCAGCTGTATTTTATTTGGTTACCTATCCAATCTGTAGCGACATAAGGAAAAGTTGTTTTTCAATACAAATGAAGTTGACTTTCATTTTACTGTTGTTTTGTCTACTACAGAAACTTGGGCATCTCTCTTAATCCTCCATCCAAGCAAGAAAGATGCACAACATGTAGCAGCCAGGCAAAAGCTCTTGAGCAGCGTACAAAACAGGGCTGGTAAAAGGTGTGGCCTAGGGAAAGCCCACACCAGGGCCAGATAGATGTCTGCCCCCCAAAAAATTGGCTCAAGGGGGGTTGGGAGAACCCCACCAAACAGCACACAGAAGGATGAGGGGAGATCGTTCTTTGTGGCAATGCTTGCACAGACAGAACATAATAGGGTAGCATTGAATTCCACCAAATATAATTTCGTACTTCGGTCGCCCTTGCAAGTTAGTTGCTCGGAGTCTGGGGAGGTGTTGGTTCATTTTTAAAAAAACAAAAACATTATTATTATTACAGTTGTACCTTGGTTTTTGAACAGCTTAGTTCTTGAACATTTTGGCTCCCAAATGGTGACTGTTCCGGTTTGCAAACTTTTTTTGGAATCCGAACATCCAACAGGGCTTCTGTGGCTTCTAATTGGCTGCAGGAGCTTTCCGCAGCCAATCAGAAGCCATGCTTTGGTTTCCGAACATTTGGGAAGTTGAACGGATTTCCGGAATGGATTCCGTTCGACTTCCAAGTACGACTGTATTTATTGAATTTATACCCCGCCCTGTACCCACAGGTCCCTTTAATATAACGGCATTTATAAGGACTTTAATATATTGGAATTCAACAACCAGTTGTGTGTTAGATGACATAGTGGACTTTGGTTAGGGGTGCAGTGTACACTTCAGGGGGCGCTAGTGAACAAGAGACTAGGGATTATGTAATCCAAGCAGACTGAGGTCTGTCCTCTATGTGTGACGCTTTGCACATGATGAATCTCCTACACCGACTTCTTTTCTGTGGAAGAAATGACAGGTTAAATGACGATGAGCAAAAATAAAACCCTCAGGCGTCACCTGTGATGGGCTTTTGCATACATATGCATGTAATGTTTTCTACAAGCCTTTATATTTCTGTATTTCCACTGGCAGGTGAAGCGCTATGCCTTCTGAAAGGCAGGGCGAGGTTGCTCTTCTAGAAAAATCTTTGACAGCAAAGGTCAGCTTGACAAGGAGGGCTGGGTCACATATAGCATAGGCAAAGAAATTCCTGTTACTGGTTTATCGGATAATCACATAGGTATGCTTTTAATCCATGCCAGGAAATAGATTTCTCAACCCACAATGATACAGTTATTTATTTACCCTTTATCTTCTTGTCATGTAAGATGACACCAGACAGGATAACTGCTGTTTGCAGAACACACACACACAAAAAATCTATCGCAAAGTATCATTTTCAATTTGGACACTGATCTCTGTATGAGTTATCTCTACATCAGGTATGGGGAACCTTTGGCCTTCCAATTATTGCTGGACTACAACTCGGATCAGTTCCAGTAAGCAGGTACCATACGCAGGGATGATGGCAGTTGTAATTCTACACTGTTCTGTACTATCCCCGAAGGCTGGGTCCTACAATTCTGTAGGCATAGGTCATCACAAGCAAACAACCAAAGTTCCTTCTTTGAGGTAATATTCTCGGTCACAATACTAACATACAGTGCTATTTTTTATAGAAAAGGAGGTGCTGAAACTCACCACAAACACCTGACTTGTCCTTTTATGGCACCCACCTGAGACGTGCCAGAACTGTGGATGCCTCAGCAGCTACGTCCCCCAGAAATGGCACCTATGAGACCAAGGGCATTGGGGGTGGCGGCGCTAATTTCCTGGGGGCAAGACAAGGAATTGGCTCCTATGAACAGAACCAACTTTTTCCCACTGCTGTCCCACACTGGGTCAACACATTCATCAAGCTATCCACCATAATCCCAAGATGGCTTTCCTGGTTACCTTGGTAGTCAAACAGCTTGGCTCCTGAACAAATCGGCTCCCTAACGCCACAAACCCGGAAGTGATTGTTCTGGTTTGCGAATGTTTTTCGGAAGCTGAACATCGGGCGTGGCTTCTGCGGCTTCTGATTGAGTGCAGGAAGCTCCTGCAGCCAATCGGAAGCCGTGCCTTGGTTTTCCAACCATTTCGGGAGTCAAACAGACTCCCGGAACAGCTTAAATTCAAGAACAAAGGTACCTCTGTATAGTAATTGTCACTTAGAAACATGAAAAGGCCAATGCTGTAAATAGTAAATCTGGGTTCCCTGGTACGGTTTTACCAATGACCTATTGTCTTCTTTTTCTTTAAGGTCCATATAATTGTGCTTAGAATAAGGCAAGAAGCCATCAGCAACAGCAGCCCACATGAGGTTCAAACTACTGTTCTTGCGCGTACCCTTCCGAGAAAGAGTCAATGCCTGAGCTGTGTTGGAGAGGTCAGAGTACAGGAAAGATTTCTCAACTCTGCAAACACCCACATATATTAGTGCCAGGTTTGCCAAAGCTTTTGGTTTAATTGCAAATATTTCCTTGGAACCAGCCGGCTGAGGGGTCAGGCTGGAGGTATTCATGGATGCAGCATTTTCAAGTTTCCCCTCACTTTCAGGGGACTTTCACTTATTCCCAACATACAGCTGGAAGAAGAAATGGCGGCGGGGGGGGGGGGGAGATTTTCCCAGCATGTTTACCTGCAAATGAAACTGTTGATCTGCAGCTCAAATTTTTCCACACTTTGCTTGTCCTGCCCCTGGAAAGCTATTTAAATAACGAAATAAGCCACTTGCGCAGAAATAAGGATGGAACACTTTCAGCCTAAGCCATTGATTACTTACAGGGAAGTGCTGCCAGGACTGCAGCATTGAAACTCACTCCTCAGCGTACTCAGAAATAAATCCTATTACATCCAGTGGCTCTTATTCCCAGGTATATGGGGTTAGGATTGCATCCTTAGGACACAATTCTGACTCCCATCCCCTGCCTGCAGGGCTTTACAGAGGGAGGGTCCCATGGTTGCACTGACAGCTTTGCTGTTCACAGTGGCTTGAGCAGAAGGGGAGGCCGATCTGTTTGTGATCACTATTCGTGATCGTTGTGCCTTCTCCAGATTTAGATCTGGTCCCAATAATCTCACATGTAATACTGGCAAAGACTTGCCCCTTCCCTGCCCTCAGAATGCTCTGCTTTGGTGCTTTCCAGGGCAAGGAACATGGACTGGACTCACAGGCCTCGTTATCATCATTTTAATCACCTGTAATTAGTTCAGAACAGCCTCTGACACGCCAGTCGTTCAGGTACCGAGTGAGCAGAGTTCCACAGTCCAACTTCATACAGCACAGTGTTTCTTCAGTATGTACCTGGTCACAAGATGTGCAGCTGGAAAAATGGGGGACTAAACACATTAGGTGTGTGTGTGTGCACTTAAATGTCAGGCAACATCAAGGACATCAAATTATATAAAATTATATAAAGGACCAAGGGCTTATCCAGGCTTCCATTTTGTGCCACGATTTGTAGGCACGGATCTGAGTGGTTTTTTGTTTTGTTTTGTCTTGCTGCTTTGCCCAGGAAAATCCACTGTTTACCACTGATTCAGAACAAACATCAATCGAGTTTTCCACAAAATGGCCGTTTGTTCCAATTCAGTGGTAAACAGCAGGTTTTCCCAGGGAAAGCGGCGGCACAAATGAACAAAACGCTTGGACCAGTGTCTAGAAATCACAGCACAAACAGAAGTGTGGATTATGAATGTGACATCTTCCAGACTGCCTTCTCCTTGTCTTCTTTAAAATGAATGTATCCTACTTGGCTAGCTCAGTCAGTAGAGCATGAGACATTGGGCGAAAGATTCTTGCATTGCAGGGGTTGGACTAGATGACTCTTGTGGTCCCTTCCAATTCTACATTTCTATTATGTGTCACCTTCTTTATAGCAAGATATACAGTAGCTACATGAATAGACCTAGATGGGCTGCATGCTGAGCTTCATGAGGACATCTATTAAGCTATCAAAAATTGAAAGAAATCCCCAGACCCCATGAAAGAGTCCAGGGAGATACTTTCAAAGTTTAATAAAACATTCACTTCATTGGGCTGCTGTACAGATCTAAAGATTGATGTAGATGTTCAGTTGGGCTCACACCAAATTATTGTGCAAAATTAAGTCACATACATTTGAGAAGTTTCAGTTTCACAGAATATACACACCCTGGCACTTTGCAGCCAGTTCTTACAAGAAAATATTGCATGATGAACACTTCAAACATACCAGAGCAATAAAGTCAGGAGCAACACACTTCCTCGTTCTCATAATGATCTCTGTGGTCCACACCTCTCCATATTATTGTACACTGAAAAGAGGCATTGACCTTCACACACATATGCACTCCATCTTCAGGATACCAGTTTGTTTGGAGGACCAGAAATACACGTGACACAATAAAAGAGAAGTGAGCAAACAGGTGGTGCCTGCAGGAGTGCCTAAATGATGTGTTGTTGTCCATGAATTACCATGGTAAAATTTGCAAAATCGGTATATGATGCATACATATTGGATTTTCACTTAAACAATGCCATTAAGTCAAAGATCACATAGATAAGGGCGAGCAGAGCATAGATTAAAATCTCTGCCATGGCTGGTCTTGTGCTCACCACTTGTATCTCAGCCTTTGTATTCCTCACCTGTAAAATATGACTATTCAAGTTACCTGTATTGAATGACCATTAAAAGCAAATTTCCAGTATCTGGTTGAAAGTATGGGGCAATGATTAAGTCCACCAGTCACTTACTTCTGATCAGTTTTAGCTGATTTACAAATAGATCCCAGTACTTGCAGTCAAAGAATAGTAATCTATTTTGATACAAATATTTACCGTATTGGCCCAAATATAAGCCGCACGTGCAAATAAGCTGCACCTTTAAAATTCAGGGGGGGGGGAGAGAATACCCAAATCTAAGCCGCTCCCTTAAAATTGGGTCACATGCTGAAAATCGCTGCAATTGGTAGAATTGTAACTCTGAGCCAATTTAAGCCTTTGATCTTGCAAGCCCGCAAAAGTCACCGTACAATCGCTAAAATAACAAATCGCTATTCATTTGCTACAGTTCCGCAGACACTCAAACCCATAAATGGCAAACGAACAGTCTCAAGCTTGCAAATCGACAATAAAACATTTTTTGGTTCTGTTTTACCAGATGTCTGTTTCAGCAGCAATATCGCAAAAGCCAATTTTTGTAAGGCTGCGAATTTAAGCCACACTTGTAACTTTTCACGGTCAGAATTTGGGAAAAAAGTGAGGCTTATAGTCAGGCCAATATCGTAATTAAAAACAACAACAGCCAGGAATATGATTGACATTGCACTGATGGAATAAGTTAGTCGGGTTCTGTTATGACTCACTCTGGGGACTTTAAAGTTCACTAGTTAGTGAACTTTAAACAATAGTCTGTGTGTGTGTGTGTCAAACGGATCAGCCCGGGGTCATTTTCTGCAAAGATGCCAGGATAAACAATTGAACCACAAACTGGGTTCTTCCTTTGCAAAGGAAGATAGATGAATAGATAACCAGCGCAAAAAGGAAAGTTCGAAGCTTTATTGCATAACAAAATGTTACACAGGTTAGGATGTCTTCTCTCCCTTGTGAAGAGAAACACTGGAAAGGGCGAATCGAAAGTGAAGGCATAATCCTACTAGTACCCTAAGCCTAGTGCACTCCCACCAAGGAGAGCAGAAACACACACAAAAGCAGAGGAACCTGGCCAGAGAGCTCTGTACAAAAAGAGAAAAATAAAGTGAGAGATGGAAACACTGTGGTCATGTCTCGCCCTTGAAAATCCCTGCTGTGCAATATTTTGTGAATTTACAACCCTTTTTTGTGAATTGGTTCTTCTCCAAATTGCCATTGAGAGTGCTCTGATTTTATTGCCACATATTATGGAGGGACGTGGGTGGTGCTGTGGGTAAAAGCCTCAGTGCCCAGGACTTGCTGATCGAAAGGTCGGCGGTTCAAATCCCCGCGGTGGGGTGCGCTCCCGTCTTTCGGTCCCAGCTCCTGCCAACCTAGCAGTTCGAAAGCACCCCCGGGTGCAAGTAGATAAATAGGGACCGCTTGCTGGCGGGAAGGTAAACGGCGTTTCCGTGCGCTGCGCTGGCTCGCCAGATGCAGCTTTGTCACGCTGGCCACGTGACCCGGAAGTGTCTCCGGACAGTGCTGGCCCCTGGCCTCTTAAGTGAGATGGGTGCACAACCCTAGAGTTGGACACGACAGGCCCGTACGGGCAGGGGTACCTTTACCTTTTATTATGGAGAACAAAAGCTCTCTCCCATAGAATCTGTCTTGTCTTGTGAACACAGCACTCTTCTCTGCCATGATCCAGACTTTTGAATTGTAATATTTTTCTCTCCACATGCATGGGAACACCCCACGTTTCAAAGACCCACAGTTTCTGCATATTAAAGCAGGAAAACTCCAGATTGCTAGCTTGACAGTTATATCTCAGTCCTTTTCTCCTGCCTTCCTGTAAGCAAAAACCACCTTAGCACATGGAATAGTGTAACTGTTCCATTGCTATGCTGTCACTAGAACTATTTCTTAGCAAAGCTGATGCTTTCTGCTCACCAGATTTCACAAGCCAACAGCGTTAAAAAGAGTCTTTTAACTTGAAAGAATAAAAGGTTTAGTACAGGCTGTTAAAAGTGTTACATGTGAATATCTCACAAGCATAAGTGTCTCTAACAAACATTAACTTACCAGGTTGCCAAACACACACGTTTGCCCTAGTGCACCTGCTTATTAGGGTTGCCAACTTACTAAATTCACATTTAAAGATAATGATGCATTTTAATCGCAACAATTCTGCCATGAAATATTTGAGTACAATGTATTTAAGCCATTTCTATTATGGAAGCTGCTTAGCTGTAGACATGAAAATTACAAAAAAAAAAAAAAGCATACAAACAATGAGCCAATTAAAATTCAAAACAGAAACAGAATCCTAGCTGTATTATTGCATTCCAGTATCAAGACTTCTGGTTTTTTGTTTATGCAAAACACAAACTACAGACAAAAAGTATCATCTGGGGTGGTTGGCAATATGGGAACAAGCACGACTGCTCTGGCTATATTAGATGCTTCTCCGACATTGTTGCTACCATCAATGGCACGAATGGCAAAGTAGATGGAGGTGCCATTCGATTTTTTTAAGTTTTCTGCGTTATACTGGAAGGATTGCTTGACCCCAGCGACTTCCATTTTCAGACCAGCGGTATTCACAGAAGTGGCCGTTTGAAAAGCTGCATCTATCAACGCCGAGGGATCTTCACTCATTTTTATTTCGTACCTTTCAGCTGCAAAATAAAGAACAGCCAACAGGGCATGCATTAAGATGTGCGTCTTCAGTCATGCATCAAGGATAACAGCGACAGAAATCCTTTTCAATGCATTTCAAACTTCCTATCCACAGGTAGCCCTCTGCCCTCAGCAACGGTGGACCAGATGGGATGAAATCCCTCTTCCCAGAGCAATAACATAATGCTACTGTAATATAATATTACAGGGAGATAAGGCTGCTGCAAATAAAAGTGGTGGTTGGCTCCCCACACACCTTTTTACGCGCGCGCACACACACACACACACACTACAGTCTTACTGATTGATTGATTGATTGATTGATTGACTGACTGACTGATTAAAGCAGAATTTTGCACTTACCTTTTCCTTCATCATAGTCATTCCCAGGAGCTGTCCAGGACAAAAGGAACTGATAATCACCAAGTGGTTTTATCTCAAGGTCAGTGATTCTACAGGGTGGGAAAACATCTTTTTTACTACCACCAGGCGGAACTCCTGACATTACAAAAGAGCCACCTGATGCCACTCTACTGAAATTTCCTACGTCAACTTCGATGTCATCATCACGAACTTCCGGTTTTGGGGGATTCATATTTATTACACCTAGGAAGGAAGGGAGGAAGGAAAGAAGGAAGGATGATAGATTATATGGTGAGACTACAAACCTCCAAACTTCCCCGTTATTTTGAAAGTCCCGTTTATTTCCTTTTGTGCAAACCCAAAACAAAGACAGAATATACAGAAAATCATAATTATTTTCTTAAAGCAGAGCTTTTGGGGTGGCTGCCCCTGTTCTATGGAACGACATCCTGTTGAGATTTGACATCCCGCCCACACTTTCCAAAATACATTTTTTTATGCTGATAAGCTATCCCAGCTGGATGAAGAGTTCTCTACTGTAGGTATCCATTTTAAATGAATCTTCCATTTTTTTTTGTGCTGTTTTATAATCGTTTGCATTTTCTTTTCTACATTGCCTTGGGGTGTAACTGGAAGGTGAAATAACAACAACAACAACAAATCTGCTGTAGATCTATTCTCTCTCTCTAACCCACTGAGTTGAGAAGCACATGGCAGATTTGAATATTGCAGGAAAGAAGGATGTGCGTACATATATGTGTGAACGTGTCAGAGATATGTGCTCAAGTGTCCAGATCTACATAAAGACAATGATGGGGAGGGAAATGGCAGGAAGAAGTTTGTTTCCTTCTGGAGATGCCCAGTGTCATTCACACTTTGAGAATCGCAGAGCTAGCATACCACCAGTATTGCTATTTCGTAACAAATCCTTACCATTATTTACAAACCCTGGTGCAAAGAAAGCTTGACTTTGCCTACGGATCCTTCTGCCAGTCTTGCCTTGCCCCTGGACCCGCACTTTTAGGTTGTGTCGACCATTTACTTTGAACGTTGTGAAATATCTCGAGTAGATTCCGTCATCCTTTATAATGTCGGCACCTAGGTACATTGATATTAAAATTAAACATCCAAACCCAACACCTCACTGCTATTAAAAAAAAAGAAAACAAACCCTACATAACCTATGTAGGAGATGTTTGTTTCACAGTACAGTGGTACCTCAGGTTACATACGCTTCAAGTTACATATGCTTCAGGTTACAGACTCTGCTAACCCAGAAATAGTACCTCGGGTTAAGAACTTTGCTTCAGGATGAGAACAGAAATAGTGCTACGGCAGTCCAGAGGCAGTGGGAGGCCCATTAGCTAAAGTGGTGCTTCAGGTTAAGAACAGTTTCAGGTTAAGAACGGACCTCCGGAACGAATTAAGTACTTAACCCGAGGTACCACTGTATCTGCTCCTGTTCTAATGAAAACAGTAGAGTGCCTAAATCTGAATATGTAGTGATATGGAGTCATAAGTATGTTAATCCCTGTTCAATGCAGGCCAACACAACTTGTAACTCGCCAACCTGAAGACAACAAACCAGCATACATTGTGGACTTCTGCATGCTTGACAAGCTCCGTTTTCTGCAGTCCCGGGCAGTTGGAAAATTAAATTTATCAAGCTCTTGGTGGGCTGCCATTGCTAAATAAACCACGACTGCCTTTCCCCTCATGAACTTGCCTGGACTGTAAGAACATCATCTGAGCACCTTCTTACATTGCAGTTTCTAGTTCAGCAAAATCAGGTGAGGCAAAGGTTATCCGCACCTGAGCCAGATGCTTCATTTGTCTTTGGGAGTAGGCCTATACTGGCATCCTTCAAGTGATGAGGGGCAGGGCTCCCTCCCTCCCAGCCATAACTTAGGGGAACTCGGTTCTAGCCCCTCTCAGGTGGAAGCCATTGCCGTTGTAAGAGAACAAGGGAAGTGTTCAAGGTGAGTTCCAGCACCTCTTTTCCTAGGAAGATAGCACTGATGAGGGGGATAACTTCTGAAATGGGAAGCCGTTTCCACTTCAGCAGGCTCCCTGCACAATTTAGGGTTTCGAAATATGTAGGGAGTAGAGCAGGCTCCCCACACCAGACGTTCATCACCAACTGATGGAGGATGACAATGGGGGCAGCTGTTTCCTCCATTCTTCATGTGATTCTAATCACACGGAGCCTTAAAGCATCCAGATGGGGCTATTAGCTCCTTGTATATCAAGAAGCTGGACCATAAAGAAGGCTGATCACCGAATAATTGATGCTTTTGAATTATGGTGCTGGAGGAGACTCTTGAGAGTCCCTTGGACTGCAAGAAGATCAAACCTATCCATTCTGAAGGAAATCAGCCCTGAGTGCTCACTGGAAGGACAGATCGTGAAGCTGAGGCTCTAATACTTTGGCCACCTCATGAGAAGAGAAGACTCCCTGGGAAAGACCCTGATGTTGGGAAAGATGGAGGGCACAAGGAGAAGGGGATGACAGAGGACGAAATGGTTGGACAGTGTTCTCGAAGCTACCAGCATGAGTTTGACCAAACTGTGGGAGGCAGTGGAAGACAGGAGCGCCTGGCGTGCTCTGGTCCATGGGGTCACGAAGAGTCAGGCACGACTAAACAACAACAACAACATCTCAAGAAGCACACCTGGAAAACAGACCCACCAAGTGTCCCTATTTTCCAGGGACGTCCCTGATTTGATCCGGAATGTCCGGCTTTTCCTAAGGACATCCCTATTTTCATTGGAGAAAAGTTAGAGGGTATGGAGTTCTCCGACCCCCAAGCCATCTGAATACAATCCTGTATAGGGTTGTGTTGTTGTGTTTAAGTGTTTAATGTTTTATTATACTTTTATATATGTTGGAAGCTGCCCAGAGTGGCTGGGGCAACCCAGTTAGATGTGTGGGGTATAAATAGTAAAATTATCATTATGGAATGGGATGTCCCTGTTTTCATTGGAGAAATGTTGGAGGGTATGGGGAAGCATGGCATCTCCTTGCTATCTCTCACAGGTGAAAGACAGAAGGAGTGAAGGTGTTAGCATGTAGAAGGGTTTCGCAAAGACCCAGAATGGAGTCTTCCCTATTGGTGTCATCTCAGGGGTAGAGCATATGTTCTGCAGGCAGTTTATATCTCTGGCAACACAAGCTAAAAGGGATCTCAGGCTTTGGGGAGAACATAACTGTTTGCCAGTCGGTTTTGAGTTTTATGCCTGTTTATGAGTCTACGTTTTAGAAGCCAATTATTTCATATTTGATATTACATTGAATGTTGTATTATACTATACTATTTTATTGCATTTAATTTTATTTCAACTATGTGTGTAGTCTGAACTGGGATTTTTTAGTGGTTTGCAAATATCATAAATAAACAAACATTTTTTAAAAAAAATAAAAAATGTCTGGTTTTGAAAATACAATTGCCAGGCATTTTGACAAGTTAGATAATGCTAGACTAAATGAGTTAATGTTCTGATTCTGTGGGAAATGCATAGTGCCACAAATACTTCAAAACAGAGTTACCTGCGCCATTGTCCAAAAGCTCTAGATCCACAGCTGCTCCATTGTCTGCTTCAATTGTGGCTATGACTTTTGCACCAGTCACAGGTAAGAACCCTTGGCTGACTTCTGCGTGAATAACCAACGGATCAGGAAACTTATGCGTTCTTTTTATAAGAGGCGTCACATGAACTGGAGGCACAGTTGCTGACCTTGCTCGGCTCGTGACTGTTATTGTCATGGTTTGAGCTGTATTTTGATTCTGCAGGGAATACGTCCAGTCTCCTGCCTGGAAATCAAGTGATGATAAATAGAAGGATATTAAATATCCCATATGTTTATAAATACAGTTCCTATTTCCTTCGGTTATTATTATGCTTTGATAAGATGGGGTGTCTTTTTTTATTGAAAATATACCAAGAGCAGATACTAGCAGCAGCGTCATGCTAGGCATTTGATGAGCTAAGAAATGAAAAGAACGTCTCATGGCACCTTCCAGACCAGAGGTTCCCAGACTGATTTAGCCTACCGCACTCTTTTCGGGGGAAACAAAAATTACTCAGTGCTCTCCTGGGAAAGGAAACATGTACAAATGGCTTATCAATTTTTAATTGTCTTCTTTATTTATGTTTCCACCCCCCCTATTTTTATTCAATGCCTCCCATTTGCACCCAAGGTTCCGGGGGCCCCCAGGGAGTGGTATCTCCTGCCTCCATCCCAGAGCCAGGCAAACGCTTTCTGGGCTTGGGGAATGAGGCATGAGACTGTGCCAGGATCATAGAGGCCTGCTGATTCCTTCTCTGAGCATGCGCAGAGCATCTCCCCCGCCCCTTATGCCCGCTTGGTTGTCCTTCCTCCAGCCATTTCTAGGCTAAGAGTACTGGCACCTTCTCTTCTGGGGGGGGGGGAGCACTGTTAATATCATTGCAAAATCTTACACTGAGGACTTCTAGAAGTAAATGGCTCTTCCTCACTTGCATAATGTATTCTTATTTTCCAAAGGAAAAGGCACACAAGTAACAGAAGAGTTATCTGCATAGAGACTGGATATTTTACCTCTGCGATTCCACTAATCTGGAGCCGGGCTGTCCGTAGGTTGGTTTTATCAGTTATGAAGTCCTTTGTACCATACTTTTTCCCCTTGGGATCTGTCAGAAACATCTCTGGTGGAGTTGTGCTTGCGCTCCACGTAACGACAAAGAAAGTGTCTTTTCCCACTGTTTTATCAATGGATACTGTACCATACATCCATCTCTTGGCAGCTACTTGCTGCGTTTTACTTTCAAGCTGTTGGGGGTGGGGAGAGGAAATAAGTACGCTGATATATTTGAAATGTTTTATAACCTGAGTAGATCTGCAACGGGGATAAAACTGGTATCCTACAATATCTCCATGGTTAAAGACATGGAGGAAAACAAATGATGTAGCAACCCTAGCTCAACAACCCTTCCCAGATATAAGATGCTGGATGCTTAATCCATTCCCTGCAGATGCCGTAATTTATCTTCCTGCACCAAATATATTTATTGTGGTTGCATGTGGCCCTTTGCTGGGTGCTAGCCACCTTGTAAGTTTTAACCCAAAAGGTTTGCTACAAACGGCAAGTGTCAAAAACATGCAGTTTAGAGAGATTTTTCTGACGGCATGTTTGACTTCTAAATGAAGCTCAAAAGCCAGGACAACCTCTGATCAAATGCAAATCAATGATCTCAAATGAGAGGTTGACTCTGCGAGACACACAACTCTAATTCCACAGGCAAAGAGAAGTAAATTTGCAGCCGATACAATGGGAGATTTGGGGTGAAATTTCTAGGTGAAGCAACAGATCTGACACCACATTTTGGCAAAGAGTAGTCAATGAGACACAATCTGGAATGGGACCATGGTACTTGTACAACCACACATTCAACTGAATTAGGACCAGTAAAAACTGAAATGTTGTTTCAGCGCTGCCAAAATCCACCTCTGTAAGATCTGTGAATTCTGCCTGGTTCTCCTGCTGCACAATACTAGTAAAATATGGACTATAGAATTAATTTTACTTTGTGCTTTAAACTTTTTTTTTTTTTACAGTGCCTAATAGCCGTAGTAGAACTGCTTATTTCACTCTAATCTTTGCAATGCATACCTGAATAGATTGTTGACTGAGATCTCCACTTCCTGAAGAAATTCCGCTGAAAGCATCAATGAGACCGTTGGAATTCAAGCTGTCAGTGGCAGCAAATTTCAGACCTCCTGGAATGCAATTGAAGGAACAGTTAGGATACTTGGTTAGTTGGAATAAAAGGCAATACACTGCTGTAGTGTAGGCTTTTATACATCTGTGTGCAGAAGACATCTGTGTGTCAGTAAATGTAAAGTAGGCAGTGAGAGATTTTACTTTCTTGGGCTCCATGATCACTGCAGATGGTGACAGCAGCCGCAAAATTAAAAGACGCCTGCTTCTTGGGAGAAAAGCAATGACAAACCTAGACAGCATCTTAAAAAGCAGAGACATCACCTTGCCAACAAAGGTCTGTATAGTTAAAGCTATGGTTTTCCCAGTAGTGATGTATGGAAGTGAGAACTGGACCATAAAGAAGGCTGATCGCCGAAGAATTGATGCTTTTGAATTATGGTGCTGGAGAAGATTCTTGAGAGTCCCATGGACTGCAAGAAGATCAGACCTACCCATTCTTAAGGAAATCAGCCCTGAGTGCTCACTGGAAGGACAGATCCTGAAGCTGAGGCTCCGATACTTTGGCCACCTCATGAGAAGAGAAGACTCCCTGGAAAAGACCCTGATGTTGGGAAAGATGGAGGGCACAAGGAGAAGGGGATGACAGAGGACGAAATGGTTGGACAGTGTTCTCATAGCTACCAGCATGAGTTTGACCAAACTGCGGGAGGCAGTGGAAGACAGGAGTGCCTGGCGTGCTCTGGTCCATGGGGTCACGAAGAGTTGGACATGACTAAATAACAACAGCAGAGCACTGAAAAGCAGTGAAGATTCTGTGGGCAAGTAGGAGGAACATTGTGCGGATGAAAGTAGCATGGCGGGGGGCTGGGCCCACTAGTAAACTCACTCTTAGGGAAACCCCAGTTGGCACCAAGTGGAATAAGGGTGTGGCATTCTGCTCGCTCACTTACCCGTCATGTCTGCCAGCATTTCTAGTTCTTTTTCAGCTTTTGGTCCCAAAGCAATGGTGTGGATTATAGACCCACTATTTCGAACTTCGGTAAAGCAGGAGTTTACAGTGCTATCTTCTCCATCTGTCAAGAGCACAATTTCACAGCCTCTGGTATTTGGGTACTTCTTTAAAAACACCTGTATGGAGCAGAGCATTTAGAATCTTAGCAGCAACTAGGAATGTGGAAGCCACCGGGCACCATTTGTGCTTAAAATGAATGAGAAAATGCTACAAAGCTCCGCTAAGTGTGGTGTGTTGCTGCTGTTCTGTGTGAACTAATTCCCTACCTGTAACAGAAGCAGAGTCTGGTGAGATGGGTGCCATATCTTCCATGGTTGTTAATAAGGAAGTATTAGCATTTGCTATTTCACAAGAGAAAGCTGTGGTTAAAACCATGGACTAGGACCATGGTTTGAAACCATGGAAATGTTGGCCAAGACTATGGTTTGAAACCCCACACAGCCATGAAGCTCACTGGGCGACCTCAGGCCAAACAGTCTCTCAGCCTGAGAGACCACCTTGACCTCCTCAGAGGAAAGGTGGGATAGAAGGACAATAATAAACAATCAAACTGAGAGGCTTCCAGTTCATAGGTGGCAGAAGCCACACCTGGTGGAAGCCACTTTTGCCTCCAGTCACTTCAATGGATACAGAAGTACACTCAAGCTAGGAACCTGATCTTTCAGAGGATTGGGACTCCCTCCAGAACTGGTTGAACTTACCCAGGCAGAACTTACCCAGGCAGTGGATCCACCTGCAAATAGCATCTCTATCTTCTCTGCACTGAGTTTGTTTCTTGGCTTATATGAGAGAGCATACCTGCTGAAATACCCTCTTGTACACAACCCTTAGATACACAGCAGCCCTTTACACTTTTGCAACTGGCTACCCTACAAAGAAGAATAGGAATAAAAGAATCTGGAATTTTATTCTTTTTCACCTGAAATGCTGACCGCACTCCAGAACATATCTTAGTTCCTCCACCAGCTGAAGTAGGAAGAAACCCTGCAAGAGTTTTGCGCACACTGTCGTCACTGATCTGTCTCAGGTGAGTCTTGACTGTTGCCGCTTCGTTGAATGTGACTACTCCAACCCAGGATCCCGCTTCAATAATCTGCAGGACGAATATTTCCGCAGATTGCTTCAGCCGACCAATGCGATTGCTCTGCATAGAAATAACAATAATAATGGTAATAATAATAATAAAAACCAGCATTCAAGGAACTGCCAGTGTATTCTGGGAAGCAAATAAAGATGACTGAAAATGCAACTGTCAATTATACTTTAAAAAACAAGGCTTGATAATGCAACTGTAGATGGATGTAGGCAAATGCATAATGTCCATGAGTTTCCAAATAACCTCATCCATGTTGCGATGTCGGGCACAATCCATCTGGATGTTTCCCTGCACAGGCTCCATTGAAATGGATGGGAGGTTCACAAGAGCACCTTTCATTGCAATGGGGCTTGTCCCACAAATTCTGCTGTTGGACAATGATTATCCTACAATGTTTTTGTGTCTGATATTCAAATTTCTATATGCTAGTATAGAAATATAAACTCTATTCCAGAATGTGCCCCCCCATTTTTTAGTTAGTTAGATGATGTAAACCCTGCCTTTCAATTAAAAGATTCCATACACTTCTCCAATGAAAATAAGGACGTCCCATGTCTCTTAAATCCACTTCAAAGACTATTACCAGACAGGCGCATGCAGTGGGGGTGTGAGGCAGCCAGGTACACTTCCCTGGGCCTCAGAGGGCTAAGCCAGCTGGGGGGCCCTGCCAGGGATTCGTAGTTTTGGGTTTGAGTTTTAGTCTAACTTTAGTCTAACAAGACTCTTGCCCCAGGCCTCCGACAAGCTCTGCACAAGCTCTGCACAAACCTGTCACCAGAATACAGGAAAGCCAGGGCAGCAGGAAAATGCATTTACAGCTACCCATCCCAGGAGCTATATGACTTCCTCCAACCCTCATCATGTGTCTACCATAAACTTCTGTAGTAGGGTATTTCTTCACTAGGGAAGCCTTGTGCAGCTGTTGACGTTTCCTGCACAATTGAGAAACCTGAAAGACCTGATTGATCTGGCCAGATCAGGATTTCCCTTGCCTCTTTCCATTCACTTTCACCCCTGCAGTTTTCACCTCCCATGTTCCATCTCTTCCTCTAGGTTCCCTGCACCAACTGGGGATTTACAATGAGCAGACCTTGCATTCTACCTCAGCCAGGTTGCCCACCCTTGCCCTAGAACTCTTCTCCTGTATGATTTAATTACTGTAGTTTCATATATATCCAAATTAACCAAATCTAATCTAAAACCAAAAACAGGTTCCCTGTCTATAAGGCTGAGGGCCTTCTGGCGATTTCCTCACTGCGAGAAGCCAAGTTACAGGGAACCAGGCAGAGGGCCTTCTCGGTAGTGGCGCCTATCCTGTGGAATGCCCTCCCATCAGATGTCAAAGAGAAAAACAACTACCAGACTTTTAGAAGACATCTGAAGGCAGCCTTGTTTAGGGAAGCATTTAATGTTTAATAGACTATTATATTTTAATATTCTATTGGAAGCCACCCAGAGTGGCTGGGGAAACCCAGCCAGATGGGCAGGGTATAAATAATAAATTATTATTATTACATAAAACAGCATGGCATTTATGACAGAAATGTCAATGCTGTATTGACACTTGTTGTCACTATTGACATCAATTCCATCATTTTTGAACTGTCTCGAAATACTTCTTCTGAGCTCCAAAAACATAGACTCACCGAACTCATACTTCCAGAAACATCAAGTACTAGGCACAAAACTCTCTCCTGTTTTTGCAGCAAAGTGATAGTGGGGCTAGGCGGAGGAGCTCTTTGTGGAGTTGATTTGGCAAAGTCAGGAGAAGTCGTAATGACATCCCAGGTGCTCCTGTAGTTGCACATTTTATTCTGCATATTTGTTGCTTTAGTATTGTGGTTGCTTTTGTCACAGAACTGAGTAACCTAAATAAAAGGTAAGAAGAATAAATCAAGTTCACAACCTTATAAGCAATATCTACCTCATGGCAGCCATTCCTTGGGAAGAGGTGCTACAAAAGTGGACATCCTTTTTCAGACAAAAAGAACAGATGAACATATGCTTGTTTGTTCCCTCATTCCTTCGCTTGCTCACCTACCTAGCTTTTCACTCTGAGCTGTTTCCCGCCGAAGAAGGGAACATACCCGCCAACATTTCCCTGGTGGAAATAGGGACGTCCTAAGGAAAAGCAGGACATCCCAGGGTCAAATCAGAAACCAGGATGGCTTCTGTAAATCCTGGACTGTCCCTGGAAAATAGGGACAGTTGGAAGGTCTGAGGGCGAACTTTGAAGGGTACCTCAACTCTACTCAAAACCAGAAACATTTTGCAGAACCCCACACAATTGTCCAAATGTTAGTTGTTCTGTTGCAGAGAGCAACAGAACCCATCTCACTTTCCTTCAGTCTGACTATGTGCCTCAACTACCTCATTCGGGTTGCACTTTTTTTGGCAAAGTTTCCGACGGCCAATTGCCGGCTGTGTCCGAACATATGGCGACCCTACTGTTGGACTTAGTGGCTGCTCAGTCAGTCTGGGTCCCGTAGCTTGTGCTGTATGTAGCTTCTATAAATTGAGAGAAGGTTTCAAGAGGGAAGGACGGGAAAACTGCAGGCCCTTAAGAAAGAGTTTCTTCTTGAATTGCTAGGTCAATATAACTAAATTTTGGTTGGAATACTTTCTCCCCAGCCCTAACACAATCTTATTGGTGAAACACACACACACACACACACAATTACCTGCAAGAATTGAAGCTAAAAATCTCCAAATATTATATTTAACTTAGCAAAAATCCTGCATTTTTGAGGCATTGGAGAAAAATAAATCCCAACTAAGACCTATCATACTTACCGATGGGATACTTTGCACATACATTATAGATGTTGGAGTATTTTGATTTTTTTCTGGAATGAATTGGCACCCAGATTCATACAGCTGAGTTTTTGGTTCAACTTTGCATGGTCTGGTAGTTCCATCAGCGAGCGGGACTACGTAGCTACCCTTGAAAGTAGCTGGGCACCTAATCAATATAACAGAAACAGACATGGTCAGTTTAAAAGTCAATAAATAATCACATGCTGGTATGATTGTATGCTATCTTGTTTTCTGTAATGCCACGACTGCTAAGACAAACTCCAGTGCCCACCAGCCCGGCCTGAAGATCAGATTGTAGAACTCTTCATAATGGGCGGAGATGAAAGAGTTTGAATCAATTATATAGATGATTTCTAGACAGGTACTTTATTCAGCAAACATGTGGTTCAGATCTGATTTTTATGTGTGCTCCGTTGGTACATTAGCTCATGTCAGAATGCTCCTAGCAGCTCCCAGCTGGTTGCCCAGGAAAATATAAAAACAAGGAAAAGTTTCTTACAGTCCCTTTTTATTTCAAACACTACAGAGAGAGACCCTAGAACCCAGACTCTTGAATAATGGTGTTGTCCTGAGTGAATCTCCACCCCCACCCCCGTCTCTCCCACTTCCTCATTCATCACTTCTATGTGTGCTGCTATGTGCCCTCTGTCTTTGGGCTCTTTGCTCTCCTACTTTTAAGGCTTGCTGGGTTCTGGGCGATGGAGGGTCTGGAAGGCTTTCTAGTAACTAACTCCTCCAAGCCATGCCAAAATCCAGGCCTGTCTTCAGCACACAGCACATGGCGTCTTTTGTTTGGCATTGTGGGCCAAAACAACATTGCCAGGTTAGACTCAGGTGAGGAGCAAACAGAAGTAGGGACAACCCGCTGAAATGTCACCAGGCCAAAAGAAATGCCCTACTGGGCTAAATTGTGTGCAGGACTGTGGCTGAGAACAGTCTCCAGAGAGACTGAGTAAGCTGGCCGAAAATAAGGTCTTGGGCAGCGGAAAAGTGGGCACTTGCCCGAGGGCAGGACATTACCCCCACTTTGCCCTAATGAGAAATCTCTTCCATATATCATCAAAGCTCATCCTCAAGACAATGATTCACACCGCAACCAAACGAACGAGCCCAAGGCAAACATCACTTATAAAAGAAGAGATGCATCTGTTGGAGATTTGGGGTGGTACCTCGTTGCTTCAGGCATGCTGTTTCCCCCAGGAGAGTAGAAAGGTGCATCGTTGTTATATTCATCAAAGACACCCCATCGGAGATGAGCCCACTCATGGACAAGGACTCTGCCTGTGGAAGATCAAGGACAAAACCTAAGATACCTTTTTTAAAAAGTACAGTATAGAGGTAGATAGAAATTATTGCCATGAATAGTGAGCAAGTATCTCAGGGATGCGGGTGGCACTGTGGGCTAAACCACAGAGCCTAGGACTTGCCAATCAGAAGGCCGCGGATCAAATCCCCACGACGGGGTGAGCTCCCGTTGCTCAGTCCCTGCTCCTGCCAACCTAGCAGTTCGAAAGCGCATCAAAGTGCAAGTAGATAAATAGGTACTGCTCCGGCGGGAAGGTAAACGGCGTTTCTGTGCGCTGCTCTGGTTCGCCAGAAGCGGCATAGTCATGCTGGCCACATGACCCAGAAGCTGTACGCCGGCCCCCTTGGCCAATAAAGCGAGATGAGCGCCGCAACCCCAGAGTCGGTCACGACTGGACCTAAGTCAGGGGTCCCTTTACCTTATGTTAGGGTACCTCAGGCAGGTGGTAAGAATTAGTCCCCAAAGTGGGAGCATGTGATGGGGCTGGATGGTTGCCAGCATTCCCCAGCCCCTATAAGCCTTCGGTGGGGCGGGGTAGGGGGAGAGAACACACCGTGTTTTAGACTTGCTGTTTGATGTTCTGTAACTGGTGCTCGAGAAGAAGCCAATCAAGCCTGGCAACCCATTCGGCGCCTGCGTGTGATTGATTACTAGCTTGGATGGAGGACTCAGGAAAGCAAACCCCTCCTTGACAATTATAACACACCCATCCCACAACCCCCCCCAAATAAAATCTGAAATGTTGTGCAGTCATACCAATGGTTAAGTATCTATTATTATTGGATTAGCCGCCTTTTCAATCTGAGCTCTTCTGTATTTTTTTTTTTTTTGGGGGGGGGGGTAGTGCTGCTTAGCAAATGGTGGAAGATGCACCTCTATTTCTACCATTCAACAAACAATTAAAAATTCAATTTAGCTTTCCTTGTTACGACCCGAGAGCTGTGTACGGTGCAACGGAGGAGGGCCATAGTTGTCAAGTTACAGATTTGAAATTAAGGGACCAGCAGCCTCAAAAATAAGGGATCAGCAGCCAAAATAAGGGATTTTCCAAGCACAGGTATGTTCGACTTCTGAGCCCCTACAAGCCAAAGGTAGAAAGCCCAGCCAGCAGCCAAACGAAGCCTCAAGCGGTGGTTCCCACAGCAAAGAAACCCGGCAGCAAGGGAAACCACCATCACCTCTCCGCTGGGAAGCGCTGAGCAAAGGTGAGTCCCCAGGCAACACGGTCGATTTGAAACCCAGCATGCAAACTCCAGCCCCCAGTCGTTCTTAGACTCCTTATTGGGTGAGCAATGCAACCAAGCAACACAGTTGGAGCCTCCCTCCTTCCTGGCCGGCAGGGAGGGAGGGAGAGGAGCTGCTTCCTTTGAAACCCGGGAAATTTAAGGGACATCATCAATAAGGGACAGCAGCGGGACACGGCCCTGGGATAAGGGACTTTCCCACCAAATAAGGGACGGTTGACAGCTATGAGGAGGACAAGACTTAAGCTTTCCACAGCCTCTTCCGGATCCTGCCAGCCAGAGGCACATCCTGCCCGCCCTCCTTTGATTCAGAAGATGAATCTCCCACAGTACTCCAGCCTCCCCAACCACAAGGACTGCCCAATAAGGTGAGTGCCCTTTAAAGGCAGCCATCTTCTTTTGGAAGGTGGGGCTCGCTATGCACCCAGCCAAGATGTCTCAGTCTCTGGCCCAGACTAAGTGCTTCCAGAGGCATCATCATGCATCACTTCCTCAGAAAGGCTGTGGATCCCTTGTATTTCTGACGGTGTATTGACTTAGCCTCTTGATGAGACACTACCGGGCTTCTCCTGTGAGCCTTGAGCTCTCACAGAACAGGATATTCCTTGGCTATGTTCATTTTAAGACAATTCTTAATGGCTTCAGATATTAACCCACGAGAGAGTCTGAAAGTACTTGATACAGATCGCATACACCTCCTAAATGCACCTCCCTTAAATAATCCTGAAAACAGTAGGAAGTTGTTTACTTTATGGTGTGTAAGCCACCGCAGTAACGTTGCTGAAAGGAAACAGAGGCACGTTTTTGCGGGTTGAAAAATGTGCTGATGAACTGGACACAGAGATATTGCCGGTTCCTTATGACGTTTTGGTTGCCTTTAGAGTGATAAAGTTTAAAGTGGTATGGGTTCTTCAGGACCTTCCTTACTCTGTTATTTTAGGGAAACTCGAATAGTCTAATCTGAACGAACAGGTAGTAAGTAATACCTCGTGGTCCATAAGCGTCAAGCAACTTGTCATTTGTCAGGAAGTTAGGAGTTAAATGAATGTATCGCCCAGGTTCCCCACATCCGCCATATTGCAAGGTGTAGGGATCGTCTCCATGTTTCAGGTAAGGAGCTGCCACTATGACTTCTGCCTGAAATAAAATAGAATTTGGTTGAAAGATCACCCAGAAAAGCAGCAGCAAAGTACCTTTGATATTAATGCTTTATTGTGATTTTTGCCTCAGCAAAAATCCTCATTATTATTATTAATATAAGGGACACTTGGAGGGCCTGCGAATGTACACAGCCCAAATCTATGCCTGTTTACTCAGAAGTAAGTTGAGTTGCCTCAATCTTTTAAAAAATACCCTAAGTACACCTACATTTCAATGCATTCTCTCCAGATTTACCTTATCGTATGACTCTCTAGTTACTCTTTGATAGTCAGCTTTTGTTTTCCACGTCGAGGGAATGATCACTTTTACAGTCTTGAAGTAAAATCTTTTCTGTGTTGCACCGAAGAGGTAAGCAGATGCTTCTTGAACCATGCCCTAGCAAGGAAAGGAAAGAAAGACCTCCGTGTGTTCAGTGACTAGTATCTGCATTTGGGTTTGTAGAATGTGCACTTAGGGGTGGTGTAACGATTTTAAAGGCTTGCCTTCCCTCTGCCAGGCTTAGGCTGGCTCAACCAGCAGTAGCCCCAGTCTTGAACAGAGCTTGAATCGGATGGCTTAACTTATGCTGGCTTCCCCTACACCAGCTAGTTGTATACTGCAACATTTTCTTGCTGTTCCCACCCATATATATAGTATACCTGAAGGAGCGTCTCCACCCCCATCATTCTACCTGGACACCGAGGTCCAGCGCCGAGGGCCTTCTGGCGGTTCCCTCACTGCGAGAAGCCAAGTTACAGGTAGTGGCACCCGCCCTGTGGAACGCCCTCCCACCAGATGTCAAAGAGAAAAATAACTACCAAACTTTTAGAAGACATCTGAAGGTAGCCCTGTTTAGGGAAGCTTTTAATGTTTAATAGGTTATTGTATTTTAGTGTTTTGTTGGAAGCCGCTCAGAGAGGCTGGGGAAACCCAGCCAGAAGGGCGGGTGTGTGTGTGTATGTATGTATGTATGAATGAATGAATGAATGAATGAATAAATAAATAAATGTAAAGGTCTAGTCGTGGCCGACTCTGGGGTTGCGGTGCTCATCTCGCTTTACTGGCCGAGGGAGCCGGCATGCAGCTTAGTCATGTGGCCAGCATGACTAAGCCGCTTCTGGCGAACCAGAGCAGCGCACGGAAACGTTGTTTACCTTCCCGCCGGAGCGGTACCTATTTATCTACTTGCACTTTGACGTGCTTTCGAACTGCTAGGTTGACAGGAGCAGGGACCGAGCAACGGGAGTTCACCCTGTCACGGGGATTCGAACCACCGACCTTCTGATCGGCAAGTCCTAGGCTCTGTGGTTTAACCCCCAGCGCCACCCACGTCCCTATTATTATTATTATTACTATATACTTATATCCCCACCTATGCTTGCACATTCTACACATTTAGAAACGTTTAGCAGTCGCACCTTTATGTTGTCGACAATTTTGTTGTCTTCTGGTATCTGAGGGTTGATTGCAATGACAAGGTCTTCAAACCCACCATTGTTGAGTTTCACCGTGGCATCTGTCACCCCATGTAGCGCTTGTAACATCAATGGAAGAAGCCACCAACTGAACACCATCTTTGCTCGTGCCTCCTACTCCAGCCTCATGGAGAAAAATGACAGCACAGAAGGGTTATTCGTGCGAGGAGAGAGGAGGAAGCTAAAACTCTGCTGTATGTTTTGTAAGCGGAATGGAAATTCTGACTGGCCTAGATAACAAAGACAGAAAAGCTGATCACTGACCCAGCTGGTAGGACTCTGCTGTTGAGAGAGCTATGGGTGCGTGGAGGGTTAGGGGTGAGGTGTAAAATGGGTTGAAAAGGAGCAGAGAGGTTTGGCAGGAGGTGTCCTGTAGGCAGGTACCCTTATATTATTTTAACCCACCTGGGATCTTATGGTGAAGGGAGGAAAGTAAATAAATAACAACAACAACAATGCAGTAATAATATCACAATAAAACAACACCGTTAGTAAAATACAATAAACGGATAAAACGAAAACTTAAAACCAGAGCATTACCTACACAGCACAGCAACACCTTGGTGGAATTGAAAAGCCTTTACAGTGGGAAACACCAATAAAAGAACCCTACAAGGAAATATCTTCTAGGACTCAGGTGTTACCACAGTATTGACCATTATCTAGGACTGCCACGTGTCCTCATTTTCCAGGACACGTCCTCTTTTTCAGGGGTAAAAATTCTGTCCGGGTGGCTATACTTTTTGGATGAGTCATAGACATCTGGATGAGACATAGACATGGTTGAAGACTTGCTTTCCTCTTCTCTTCTCCTGCCCCGCTCAGCAACATATTACAGCTTCTACAACCTACGTATAGTAGGGGTATTTAAAGGAGAGTCATCATAGCGTCCTCTTTTTTGCTCTTTAAAATATGACAAACCTACCATTATCCCAGCCATGCTTCCACCATAGTCAAGACACCGAGTAAACCTTCTCACCAGATATTAGGCACAAGGCCAGCTGATATGGGAGGAGGTGGGTCCTTCAGGTATCCTGGACCCAAGACATTTGTTGCTTTAAAATATAATCAGCAACACTGCTGATTAAGGTAATGTGTGGGACTTTGAAATTCACACTTCAGTGTAACACTAAGGGCTGAGCTAGACATGGTGTCAGCTGAACACACTAAAGCAAATGACAGAGGGTGGTCATCGAAAGACATTAAACCCAGAAGCTTCCTATAGCTTCTTCCCTATAGCATTTCCCCCATTCACCCCACTTCCAGTATAAAAGCTTGGCTGAGGAGAAAAGCATCCTTTGGAAGAGATAAGCCACAGGGTTGGGAGAGTTTAGTACTTTTAGATCTCCTCAGGTCTCTGTTTTTAAATAAAGGGCATACATGAAGACATGCATTTCACACAGCACATAATTTGGCCCCTAGCTTTAGGAATATATCCAGTGAGAGCCTGCTGTGTCGAAAGAGCTAAAATCACATGAAGAAAATTGAAGTTTCAACCCAATACATACTTACCTGCGTTTAAATCCAGCAGGACTAATTTTTGAGATTGATTAGATTTGCATGAGGTGCGTCCTGCAGATTACTTCCTGCTTTTTAGGACTCTGGCTTGTTCTGAAAGGCTCAGGAGCCAGGAGATCAACGCAGAGAAGTGTGGGTTCGATTTTCCTTTATATAATATCAAAACCAATGGGTCCACCCAGTTTCCGCTAAAAAGGTTTCAAAACCAAAAGGTACACCCGATTTCCCTCTAAATGGTTTCAAAACCAAAGGGTCCACCCTGTTGCAAAATCTCTGAGGACTTTTTAAAGAAGTATAAAATTAGCCAAAACTGTTCTGTGGGCAGATGAACTCTCTTTGCTTCTAACTGAGTTCTTTCAAAAGCTATGTTTAGAATATGCTTCTAGTGCCCTTTGAGATTTCACGCTAACGATTCACTTGCTTGGCTGCTAGTGATTCTGGAGGCCGGATGAGGCCAAGCTACACAGTTTTCTAACTTTAATCAGTCAGTAGCTGTTTTTTTAGACTACAATTCCCATCATCCCTGCAGCACTCTGTAGCATAAATACAGAGGACTAAAGAGCATTCACCCAGTGCTACTCTCTGGACATTGCAGGTTGGGAACAGACTGATAGCCACCCTGTAGAGTCAGCCCAGAAGTCAGCCCATGGTCTATTATATCAATAAAGGTAAAGGGACCCCTGAACATTAAGTCCAGCCACAGACGACTCTGGGGTTGTGGTGCTCATCTCGCTTTACTGCCCGAGGGAGCCGGCGTTTGACCGCAGACAGTTTCTGGGTCATGTGGCCAGCATGACTAAGCCGCTTCTGGCTAACCAGAGCAGCACATGGAAATGCCATTTACCTTCCTGCCGGAGTGGTATCTATTTATCTACTTGCACTATTGACGTGCTTTCGAACTGCTAGGTGGGCAGGAGCTGGGACCGAGCAACGGGAGCTCACCCCGTCATGGGGATTCGAACTGCCGACCTTCTGATCGACGAGCCCTAGGCTCTGTGGTTTAGACCACAGTGCCACCCGCGTTCCTTCATTATATCAATAGCTGCAGAGAAATTGAGAAAATTCAGCAGGACTGTATTACCCAACCCTCCTCTTTACAAAAGTCATCTATGAACTGAAAACATAGATAATGTATGTACTTTGGTTGTTGTTGTTGTTGTTGTTTAGTCATGTCCGACTCTTCGTGACCCCATGGAGCATGCCAGGTACTCCTGTCTTCCACTGCCGCCCGCAGTTTGGTCAAACTCATGCTGGTAGCTTCCAGAACACTATCCAACCATCTCGTCCTCTGTCGTCCCCTTCTCCTTGTGCCCTCCATCTTTCCCAACATCAGGGTCTTTTCCAGGGAGTCTTCTCTTCTCATGAGGTGGCCAAAGTATTGGAGCCTCAGCTTCAGGATCTGTCCTTCCAGTGAGCACTCAGAGCTGATTTCCTTAAGAATGGAGAGGTTTGATCTTCTTGCAGTCCATGGGACTCTCAAGAGTCTCCTTCAGCACCATAATTCAAAAGCATCAATTCTTCAGCGATCAGCCTTCTTTATGGTCCAGCTCTCACTTCCATACATCACTACTGGGAAAACCATAGCTTTAACTATACGGACCTTTGTTGGCAAGGTGATGTCTCTGCTTTTTAAGATGCTGTCTACATACAATTCTTAATAATAGGGTTGTTGAGCTTTTTTGGGGGGGGGGGAGTTGATTTTCTTTTGTCATACGTCCGAATTCATTTCAGCAATTTCCTACCAGACACAGCTTCCGACTGCAGTATTCTGGCTATGTCCAGAAAATTCCAGATGTTTGACAACCCTTCTTATTAAATAATAATAGCCTTTTTGGCTAAAATGTTTGTACAATCTACTGGGTCAAGGGTCCCCCTTTAAGGTAGTGAGGACCACCCCCCTCATGCAATGAAACATTCTACACATCTGAGACCCACCCAATCACCACCACCTCCAGCTTGATTTCTCCAGCCATGCTGGGCAGGGATACAGAGAGCATTTACCTGCCACACCCTGTTCATGAGATCGAGTTGCACAAACTGAAATTGATTCTGCAAAGTTGGACAAGATGCAACTCCGCCCCCCTTCAAAATGGTGGACCAGGTGATGGCAGAAGACCTCTGTTGCCTCCAGGTGCTCATTCAGACCAAGAGGCGAGGTCAAGTTCTGGACAATCTGGAAAATCTCTACTGGACGTCTACTCCACGAGTATATAACCATTATCTAGCCTTGCTTTCTTGCTTTGAACTCAGTAGAGTTGTGGGCTCCACAGTGCCAGAGAAGGTCTCAGGAGTGATAAATGTAACAAGCCTTCTCATCTTGCCATTCCACAATGAGATGAGAGCCTTGACCAGATCACGGGCTCTTTCCATTGGGGAAGCCCCCAGAATGTTCAGATGGATCTATCAGACCCTCAAGTCTCTGAGGGTGCATGACCTTAATCAGTCGGTGGAATTGGGTAATTTGAAAAAGGAGAAGTCTCCGAATATATTAAAAAGAGGAAGCTTCTTTCTGGGTAACAACTGGAAAAGGTAGATAAGAAGCAATCCATATCCTCTATGGATGGGTGGGTGGGCTGGTGCAGTTCCGTGTAGATTTCAGCAAACTCCTGATTTATTTATACCTTTAGAATGAATGTTGTTGTTGTTTTAAAAAAAACACAATTTTTTATTAAATTTTCCATTTTAACAATCCAATAAAATCACATTAAATATTCCAAATTATAAAAATACATATCATATAGTCCAAATATTCTGCCAAATAAATAATTTTTTCTTGGGACTTCCCATGCTTCAAGTTCGGGGGGGGGGGGGGCGCTGCTCTGATCATCTCATATCTCTACTGCCTTGAGTTTCCAATAGTTCCTTTAAATCTTCCTGTTGTTAACCTTCCTTCTTTCATGGCCTCTGAGGTGTTTCCACAGGGGAGTTGAAGTAAGCAATAGAATGAATGGTTTTTACCCTGCTGCCATCGGAGTGAATAGAATCTGGCATTTAGCTTTCCCTCCTTTGAGAACATTCGCTAGTAACTTTTTATCATACTCATCCTTTTGCTTTATATAAACCATTTGCTCAATTCTTTTTTTCCTCAATCTCTAAGCACTCCAACTATTATGTTTAGCTGCCAATTACCTGTATGTTTTTGAAGAGCTTTTAGTTCTGCTTTTAGTCTAGCAATCTCCTCTTGCAGAGCCACCAGGGCTGCTAGTTGTTGTGTGTGTGTTTTCCATTGTCGCTGACTCTCTGATAATAATCTTCCACACACCTGTCGACCTAGCTTCCCACATTAATGGGCGGAAGCGGCAAAGGGACCTCGGCCCCTAGGAGTTGGTTCCTAGGCATGCAAGTGTGTGTCCACAAACATACAAAGCCTTCATTTGCGCCCCATCCCAAAGGCTGCAGTCCTATGTGTAACATCCCGTTGCACTCAGTCAAACTTTCTCCTGACCTATCCTACTCCCAGATGTTTTCACACACACAAAGTCGCAAAGCAATACAAGTTTATCCTTCCCACTGTTGGTGTTTTATGCTCTTTCGTTTCCAGGAATGAATGACTGACTCAGGTGTAGCAGCAAGTAATGTGAATACATTACAGTGGTACCTCAGGTTAAGTACTTAATTCATTCCAGAGGTCCGTTCTTAACCTGAAACTGTTCTTAACCTGAAGCACCACTTTAGCTAATGGGGCCTCCTGCTGCTGCTGCGCCGCCAGAGCACAATTTCTGTTCTCATCCTGAATCAAAGTTCTTAACCTGAAGCACTATTTCTGGGTTAGCGGAGTGTGTAACCTGAAGCGTATGTAACCTGAAGCATATGTAACCTGAAGCGTATGTAACCCGCAGTACCACAATACATCAGGGAGAAACATTCCGGTTATATTAGGCAAATTTGCACACAAAAATGGGTGTAGGGAGAGAAATTTGCGCTCAAATGCTAACAAACGATCCTGAGGACTTTTTGTTTTTAACAAAATGCAACCATGGAAATGCGAAGACTCAAACCTGAGTTTGGACAAGTGAGAAAAATCAAAACGAAGACATTCACACAGTCCTCTTGATTGGCTTACTGGGCAGCTTGGATGAAAGCTTTCCTGACTCAAGCCTCACTTTAGGATAGCACACACGATTTCTTACTGAAAGTTGCCAAACACCAAAAGACAAGAAGTCAAGTTTGCTGCCGCCCTTCCATTGACAGCATCTCTCTGTCCCTCCCAGTGCCTGAAATGCAAACACACCTGTAAAACTAGGTGGCTTTTTCATGCCGATTCCAACAGGTAAGGAGTAGTTTGAGTAGCTCTGAGGGGATATATAGCTGGGTACCACCCATATGGAAAGCAGCAGAAAATTATGAGGAGTCTGATGTTTTATTGTGCTTTTAATATTCTGTTGGGAGCTGCCCAGAGTGGCTGGGGAAACCCAGCCAGATGGGTGGGGTTTACTAATAATAATAATAATAATAATAATAATAATAATAATAATAATAATGGTTCATTCCAGTTCATGACAGGGATGGCTCTGGATCATGTTTGTGGAATGCTGTCCCTGGAGACGGGCATCTGCCTCCCTCATTATTGACTTTCAGGAGAAATTTAAAGGCATTCATGTTCACCCAGATATTGAATTTAGTAACTTTGAGAGTTTGTGGTTTCTTTTAAGTGTTTTAAGATGGTTTAATGTTTTTATATTTAAATATCTTTAAAAAACATATTTTTAGGTTCACTCCTTTGGGAGGAAGGACACCGTTCTAGTAAATAAATAAATGCATCTAATTCTTTTAATGTTGAATCACCCAAAGGCACTGTTAAGCAACCATTCCGTAGAACTGGTTATGTAGAAAGCATGGCAGCAAAAGCCACACTGACGGTTGACTTAGGTGAAACAAAGGTCTTGACCAATAAAGAACATTAAGCGAGGGGGTTCCCTTTTCTTTACACAAGATATCTGTGGTTGGAATTCAACATTGCACTCTTCCCATTGTTCCATCTGCACAAGCGTTCCAATTTGCAAGACAGAATAATACCTGCATGTACTGCTCTGGTCGGAGTCAATTTCAGGGGGGACATTCAGGGGTGGAATCACAGAATCTTAGATCTTAATACAGAATTTATATTCCTTTAACATCTGCCAAATCAAACTCAATGCAAAAGGTCACCTCTCTTCCAACATCCCTAATACAAAAGGTGTTTTAAAACGGGTGTATTCTTGCCCCTTTTCTTTTTAGTTTATTTTTATCAGATCTTCCAGAGCACATTCAAAAAATAGAATCACATGCCCCAAAAACCAAAGAATGTTTTAATGTTTAATGTTCTATTATGCTTTATATATGTTGGAAGCAGCCCAGAGTGACTGGAGCAACCCAGTCAAATGGGCAGGTTATAAATAGAATGATGCCAATGATGATGATGATGATTAAATAGGACACTCCTATTTTCATCAGAGAAATATTGAAGGGTATGCAGATATGGTTAAAGCATATTGGTTACAGGCTACAGTGTGGGAAGAATGAAGATGGTTTAGTTAACTTTGCAATACAGTAGTACCTCGGGTTACATATGCTTCAGGTTACAGACTCCGCTAACCCAGAAATAGTGCTTCAGGTTAAGAACTTTGCTTCCGGATGAGAACAGAAATCGTGCTCTGGTGGCGCAGCAGGTGGCCCCATTAGCTAAAGTGGTGCTTCAGGTTAAGAACAGTTTCAGATTAAGTACGGACCTCCAGAACTAATTAAGTACTTAGCCTGAGGTACCACTGTATATGAGATTTGTTAAAAGGCAAGACCTCTGCCCAGTGAAAGATATCTTTCGTATCTTGGATCATGACCAGCCCATAGCATTATAGGGTCAGAGTGCTGAGCTGAACTCAGTTCCAGAGAAAAGGCTGGGGAACAAACCACTGAAAGGGCACTGAAAGTCGTTGGCAAGCTTTTTCTCTCTGACACATAGACAAAATCTTTGGGAGTGAAATAACTATTTTAGGAGAAAACCAAAGCCAAAAGTGCTAAAGGTCACGATCTCACTCTTTCTCTCTCTTTCTTCCTCTCTCACACACAGCATTTCAGGAACAAACAAACCTATCAGCCGAGTTAATGCAAACCCATGAGCGCAAATCTGCATAAATGGTATGTTATCGGCCAATTTTGAATTACCGTATTTTTCGCTCCATAAGACGTACCTGACCATAAGAAGCACTTAGTTTTTAGAGGGGGGATGCAAGAAAAAAATATTTTTAAAGGGAACGCTGGGCAGAGCCTGTATACATCCCAGGTTCTGCTCAGCGCTCCCTTTAAAAATATTTTTTTTATTGCATTCCCCCTCTAAAAGCCAGTCAGTCAGCTTGGGGGCTTTTCCTGCCTACATTCGATCCATAAGACGCACACACATTTCCCCTTACTTTTTAGGAGGGAAAAAGTGCGTCTTATGGAGCAAAAAATACGGTAACTAAAAGGGCAAGGGCAAGGCAGCCTGTCATCCCACCATCACCACTATGGTTTGATTTTAGGATTAGAACCATTAGCTGTAAAAATAAGAGAAAACAAGCCGGTTGAACCAGGGGCTCCCGATGTGCGGTGTTGCTGCGGCCCGAAAAATTCTGCTCAGCAGCCCCTCTCTTTTGTTTTTGGAGGAGATTTCACCCACAGGGCTTTGGCCTTTAGCGCTTCTGGCTGCGGAGTTCCCTCCGTTTTTCCCCCGGCCTTTGGGAACAGCAATTTTGAGCGGTTATTTTAAAGAGCCTTGAATTGAGTTTTAGTGGGGGCGAAAGAGTTTAAGTTATAGTGATTACTTTGCTCTCCTTTTTGGCTTTTGAGAGTTCCCTCTCTGTAAGCTTGGTGAATTCTACACACACACCCCTCCTAATATGTTTAAGGCTGGTTGGGGAAATTCCTGGGGCCGGCAGCCATTTTCCCCAGCTTATTTGAAGGGAGCGCCATTTTGCACTGGTGATAGTGCCATTTCTGGCAGGAGCGCCGTCTTGTTTTGGCGGGAGCGCAATCTTGTTTAGGAGGGATCGCCATTTTAACGGTTAAAGAGTTTATTTATTTTGTTCTTTGGGAGGGCTTATTGAGATGCCTGTTAAAAGGAACCCTAGTCCTGCTCTCCCTACAAAAAGGGTAATTAGAGGCCTGTCTCAGTCGCTGCATTCAGTGCAGCAGTTCCTCAGCAAACGCTGGATCGTCTGGGTGCTATCATGGCCAATATTGGCTTGGACCTTGTGGCCTTGACAAGGTTTAATTCAGAGCTTGAGTCATTGGCTCAGCAGTTTGGGAGGCAGCCTGATCCCCAGCCTGGCCCTTCCTCCTCTTCTACTGTTTATGAAGCCCATGGTCCCTCTGATGTGAGTGAAGGGAGCGAGGCTTTTGAGTCCTCTGGAGTTTTGTTGTTCTAATTGCAGTTTTACATGATTCCAGTCCCACCTAGTCCTAGGGGTCATCCCAGGAGTATGCGTGCCACGGTTCAGCAGGCCTTTCGGTCTGAACTACCATGTTCACAGTCGGCACACTCGGGTTTTGGGAGCTCACGGCTTTCAGCAGCACAGATTATGGGGAGAGGAACTTCTTATCAGCCTAGCACCTCACATGTTTTTAGTTCTGTTCAGGTGCAGTTGGTTCATTTGAGGGAGGTGCTCTACATCCCCTCTTCTGAGGAGGATCTTCTGATGCCCAGGGTCCCGTCATCCGGTGGCAAGCGGCAGAAGAGTCGTTGCTCCAAACGCAGGGCCAAAAGGCACAAAGATGGTGATTCCTCCTCTTCTACGGGTACGGGATAGGCTCTGGTTCAGGTGATAGGGATGGGAGAATTCTCTTGCCATCCCTATGTGAAGGGTATTCCATTAAAGGAATGCAGGGACTCAACCGGTTTGGTCAACCTCTGAGAGGGGGTTGTGCCCGTACCTGAGTCCAGAGGGGCATCTGAGTGGTGAACAGAGTCTGTTCCAGCTTTTCACCTTCCCAGGTGTTCACCCTTGGCTGACCTATGCTGGTGCCCTGGGTCAGCGCTGCCTGCAAGAGTGCAGGGAGCTAGTCAAACCAGAGCACATGCAAGCACTCACTTTCTGTAATCAATAAAGTTGTGGCCTAAATTCTTCCAAAAACCAAAACTAAAATTTGAGTCAAGTGTGAATTTATTTAGGGGGGAGGTTTCTGGGTCTGAACACGCAAAATGATGAGGATATTTTAGCCTGACATAGAATCAATCAAGAGAGAAATTCTCTAAGCATTAGTATAAGGCAGATGCTGGAAATAGAGATGACAGATATTTACACACAATTGGAAACAAAAACTAATAGTTTAACATTATATATATATATATATATATATATATATATATATATATATATATTAGATTTTACAAATGCAAATCTATAACAAAAACAATTACAAATCCATATAAAAAAATTCCTCTGAATCTCCAGACTTCCCCCCCCCCTCTATGGGTCCCAATGTCAACATTTACACCTGCATATCAGCCTTTTATCCACATTTTTTTTTTTATCCATCTGAATTGTCCATAGTAATGGTCACCTTACAAGTAAGATTAAAACCCTGCTAATGTTTCCATCTGGTTACAATGGTCTCCTAAGTTAATTACATTTTCCCCATTTTTTTTTAAAGCTCTTGTCCTCTTGGTTCCTGGGCTTTCAAGCTAAGTTTTGCCGGAGTCCATTATAAAAATAATTATGAACTGTTGCACAAACAGTCCAAAGATCTTATAAAACAGTGCAAAATACTAAATCTATTACTCTCAGCAAAAAAAAAAAAAAAAATCACTACGGAAAGTATAGGTACTAGGAAAAACCTTTTTTTCCAGAATCAAATGAAAAAGTGGCAAGATCTTTTGCTAAATTTTAAAGAATTAAAGCAAGATTGTATATAGTGAGAAGAGGATATCTGTCTGTACTGGATGACATCCCACTTGCAGACCTCTCCCACTAGAGAGGCTTGGCAGGCGCAATTGTTATCTTGTTTTAGGTGTCCAGCAAAAACTGTTCTTAATTTGAAGGATTTTTAAGTATTTGTGGCCTCTTTTGATGAGGCAGAAACTGTTAGACCTGCCTTTTAATTGTATAAATATATTTGGGGGGAGATTTTCTTGTGTTTGCTGTAAGACATTTTTATGTGTAAAGAGGCTAATAAATACTACTGCCAGTGTTTTCTTCTTCTTCTGGGGGTACTATTTGCTTCAGTGAATCTACTCTGAGTAAAGCAGAGCACTCTACTCTGAATAGAACTCAGTATAATTTACAACTTATCCACTTCCCTTCATCTGAATTGTAACGATATGTCAATACGATATAACTATACTGTCCATTTATTTCCTTTGTGTTGGCAATATATGATGTATTGTGAAATGTTGTTGAAGAAGTGGCTATTTTATATATATATATATAGAGAGAGAGAGAGAGAGAGAGAGAGCTCAAGGAGCAACAGCAGTACAGGTAGTCGTCGTCACATAATTTCCATATTTCCGCTTACGTAGAATGCAAACTGCTATACCTACAACAGCCAAAAAAATAATTACAGAAATGCATGCAATTACCACAATTATAATTGTGGATTTGTCAACTGGGCCAGGATGTTTCTCATCTGGACTAGACGGAATAATGGAATTGTCAGCTGGAGTAGGGGAAATGATGATTGGACGAGGAGGAGAACTTGGCCGTGCAGGAAGGAACACGACTGCTCTGGCTATATTAGATATTTCTCCGACGTTGTCGCTGCCATCAATGCAACGAATGGCAAAGTAGATGGAGGTGCCATTCTCTTTTGTGAAGTTTGCCAGCTTATAGTGAAAGGATTGCTTGACCCCAGCAGCTTCTGTCATCAGGCCATCAGTGTCCACGGGAGTCGCACTATCAAATGTTGCATTGGTTAACTCCGAGGGTCTTTCACCCATCTTTATTTCATACATTTCAGCTGCAAAATAAAGGACCCGCAACAGGCACGCGTTAGATGTACATCTTCAAACATGGATCAAGGAAACAGTGACAAGCCGATCTTTCAGTGCATAACTTCCTGTCCTCCAGGAACCCTAAGCATATTGCACACCAGCCATTGCATCGTTGTGTGTTGCAGAAGACTTTGGGAATGAAAGAACACACAAGATCTATGTCTGCAGTCACGGATTAAAAATAACAATGCCCAAATTTTAAACTTCCTGCCTTTAGGGAACTCTTAGCACATTGGCTTTGAATGCACACCCACCACTACATCTTTGCCTGCTGCAAAGGACTCTGGAGAATGTTCCAGAACATACTGTTAGTTTACATGGGCTGCCACTTAGGCTTGTCGAAGTTCCCCGTAATTCCTTGCCAATGCAAAAACATGGCCCATGTCACAGAACCCAACAGGGTACCTATTTCAGACCCTCCAAGTGTCCCTATTTTCCAGAGACAGTCCCTGATTTGCAGACGCCATCCCAGTTTCTGATCTGATCCCTCCTGGAATGTCCCACTTTTCCTTAAAGGTAAAAGGGACCCCTGACCATTAGGTCCAGTTGTGTCCGACTCTGGGGTTGTGGCGTTCATCTCACTTTATTGGCCGAGGGAGCCGGCGTACAGCTTCCGGGTCATGTGGCCAGCATGACTAAGCTGCTTCTGGCGAACCAGAGCAGTGCACGGAAATGCCGTTTACCTTCCCGCTGGAGCGGTACCTATTTATCTACTTGCACTTTGCCGTGCTTTCAAACTGCTAGGTTGGCAGGAGCAGGGACCGAGCAATGGGATCTCACCCCATGGCGGGGATTCAAACCGCCAACCTTCTGATCAGCAAGTCCTGTGGTTTAACCCACAGTGCCACCCACATCCCCACCCCCCTTAGGATGTCCCTATTTTTATTGGAGGGTATGGAGTTATCTGACCCACAAGTCATCAGAAGGCAGCCCTGTATAGGGAAGTTTTAAAATGTTTAATGTTTTATTATGTTTTTATATATAGTGGTACCTTGAGTTACAAATGCCTCTGGTTACAAATGCTTCAGGTTACAAACTCTGCTAACCTGGAAGAGTTACCTCGAGTTGAGAATTTTGCCCCAGGATGAGAATGGAAATCGTGTGCCAGCGGCGCAGCAGCAGCAAGAGGCCCCATTAGTGAAAGCACACCTCTAGTTAAGAACAGTTTCAGGTTAAGAACGGACCTCCAGAATGAATTAAGTTCGTAACTAGAGCACCTCTGTATGTTGGAAGCTGCACAGAGTGTCTGGGACAACCCAGTCAGATGTAAAGGGTATACAGTGGTACCTCAGGTTAAGTACTTACCGTATTTTTTGCACCATAACACTCACTTTTTTTCCTCCTAGAAAGTAAGGGGAAATGTCTGTGTGTGTTATGGAGGGAATGCCTATGGGTGGCATGCCTACGGATTTTCCTCCTCTAAAAACTATGTGCGTGTTATGGTCGGGTGCGTGTTATAGAGCGAAAAATATGGTAATTCGTTCCGGAGGTCTGTACTTAACTTGAAACTGTTCTTAACCTGAAGCACCACTTTAGCTAATGGGGCCTGCTGCTGCCGCCGTGCCGCCAGAGCACGATTTCTGTTCTCATCCCGAAGCAAAGAGCTTAACCTGAAGCACTATTTCTGGGTTAACAGAGTCTGTAACCTGAAGCATATGTAACCTGAAGTGTATGTAACCTGAAGCATATGTAACCCGAGGTACCACTGTTAATAGTAAAATTATTATTATGGAATAGGATGTCCCTATTTTCAGCGGAGAAATGTTGGAGGGTATGCTAATCCACAGAATAAAACCTTACACTACTCATCTGCCTTGCCGGAAGGGGGGGAGCGGATGATGGCAAAACACATACATGACTTAAAATAAGAACAAAATACGGATTTAAAAATTGAAGCAACAATGCCGGAAACAGGCAGCCCCGCTCCCACTGAACAACAACAGCAGAAGGCCAAAAACATCAATTAGAAAAAATAAAAATTGAGTGTGGCTGGGGACATTGAAGGGTTAATGGAGCTGTCCAAGGGAGACCCTGATGTGCAGTATTACATGCCTATGAAGTTAGTGTAACTAAAACTGTCGTTTGGCTCTCCACCCCCCAACCAGGTTAGTACGAAATTTAAATATTTCTCAAAGAGTCCTTACTGAAAGATTAAAGCAGAACCCCACATTTACCTTTCCCCACATCATAGTCATCGCCAGGAGCTGTCCAGGTGAGAAGAAATCCGCCATCACCAGTTTGCTGTACCTCAAGGTCGGTGATTTTACAGGGTGGAAGAACATCATGACTACCTCCAGGAGACATTCCTGATACTATAAAAGTACCACCGGATACAATTCTGGTGACATTTCCCAGATTTCCTTCAGCTTCGCTCACATTAGCTTCAGGTTTGGGGGGGTTCATTGTTATATTACCTACAAAAGCAGGGGAGAAAGATATGTCAGATGGGGTACATTACGGCTGATAGGCAGATTCTATCCAGGTATACAGGTAACCCATGACTTATGCTAATTATTGCCAGCACACTGGGATGTCACCCTCTTCCCCCACTCCACGTCTGTTTCTCACCATACCCAAATCTGCTCCAGATGCAGACAGATTTAGGGGGAGAAGAGGGAGGAGAAGAAGAGTTTGGATTTGATATCCCGCTGTATCACTACCCTGAGGAGTCTCAAAGCGGCTCACAATCTCCTTTCCCTTCCTCCCCCACAACAAACACTCTGTGAGGTGAGTGAGGCTGAGAGACTTCAGAGAAGTGTGACTAGCCCAAGGTCACCCAGCAGCTGCATGTGGAGGAGCGGAGAAGCGAACCCGGTTCACCAGATTACAAGTCTACCGCACTTAACCACTACACCTCACTGGCTGAACGTTGTCTTGCACAAGGAGAAATCTTTGTGAGGGGGGGACATTTTGCTTAGCGCTTCGTCGATTACCACGCCACATGTTAGTTTTTTGTTTGTTGCTGAGTATAGTAACAGGCTGAGAATAAACAACAAACAATAAAAATGGGCAAATACCTATTGTGTGTGTGTGTGTGTGTGTGTGTCCCCACCTCCAGATAAATTTAAGACGTTAAAATCACTTTATTATACACCACCTTCTCAATACGGATCCACCTCCATTCCTACACTGAGCTGCTTCCCCTATGCTGAAGCTGCTGCATGCAGAAAAATACCACAGTTATGTGGGCAAACGGATCCTGTGCCTCTTTCCCACCCACACGTAGCATCAATGCATTACATATGTGGATCCAGCTATACGTCTGCAAATAAAGCATTTAAAATATAAAGTGTAATATACAAATGTGACACTAGACGGCGACAGTGAGCTATACCAAATTGAATGCATTTTTCAAAACTTTTTCTTTTTTAAAGCATTTTCACAGGGGTTTTTTATATGTGTGTAGATTCCACCATGGTTGCCTAGAGTTGCTAGGGGGAAATAAAGCCATTTGATCTAGACCAGGCATGTCCAGCCACGCTCCTCCTCCCTCCAATGACAATGGGTAGATCACAGGTTTTTTTATACTGGGAGGAGATCGCAGTCTCTTGGGAGTTGGACGTGCCTGATCTAGACTTTGGGCTGGCAAATTATAGAAACAGATGGGAATCTAAAATGCCGAAAGAAGGATACCAGAGTCATATTTTAAAGCCTTGTAAGAATTAGGGAGTTGTTTCATTGGTTCAATGATGACACATTCGATTAACACATCCAGAATATTATAGGATAGCAGAATATGGGCACATATATGTATCCATGCATCAGAAATGTGTGCTTAAGTGTTCAGATCTACATAAAGACCATTATTAAGAGGGGAATGGCGGGAAGAAACTTGTGTTACTCCCAAGACTCCCAATTTCACATTTTGAGAATCACAGGGCTAACATACCACCAGTAAAGCTATTTCATAACCCAGGCTTACCATTTTCTTCATAACCTGGTACATAGAGAGCTTGACTCTGCCTACGGGACCGTTTAAGAACCTTGTCTTTTCCTTCGACACGCACTTTTAGGTTGTGTCTGCCATTTCCTTTGAGCGATGTGAAATACCTGGAGTAGATCCCGTCGTTCTTGATAAGATCAGCACCTGAATACACAGATATAAAAATGTAACATCCCAAAGCTCACCTCTCACAGCTGGTCATTAAAAACCCAAAACCCTACATAACCTACGTGGGAGGTGTTCATTTCACAATGTGTGTGGCTGTTTTAATGGAAATAGCTGAATATTTGATTCTGATCTCTGTAATATAGGATCATAAGGGACCATTGTTTTAATATTTGTGCCTCACAGGCCAACACAAGTTGTAACCAACACAACACACCAGCATTATTGTAGCTTGCCATATACCTGACAAGCTCCATTTTTGGCAGTGCCAAGCAGTTAACAAAATCAGGACACTTATCAAACTTAAAGACTCCCTTTCCCCATGTGAAGTAACCCAGATCCAGAGATCATCATCTGGTTCCTTACTCTGTGTGTGATTTCTGAGGGAAGTTGGGAGGCTGGCAAAGAGTGAGTGGACCTTCTCTGTAGTAGCTCACAGTTATGTAATGCTCTCCCAGGAAGGCCCACGAGGCACCAATCTTGCTATCGTTTCAGCACCAGACAAAGATGTTTTTGTTTTCCCAAACATTAGTAGGTCTCCATACTATCCAACATTTGACAGATAGCTTTTGCATGGCTTGATGAAACTAGGGAGCCCAGATCGAGATCTTGATATGTAACGGTTCCAGTTCACATATGCAGATAAGGCAAGTCACATGCTCCAGGAAAAGCCAAATACATACACTGGTATTGGTTGCAATGTATGTACTCTATAGGAAAAGAATGAATGAATTTGCCACTGTGAAAGATGAACAGCCAAGTTCAGCTTTTGAATCCACTATGTCAGCTTAGATGATGCTAGATTTGATGAGTTAATATTCTGCTTCAGGGAAAAAATAAATAAATCCAGAATGCATACTGCCCATAACGTTTCGAAATAAACGTACCTGAACCATTGTCAAAAAGCTCCACCTCTTCAGGTGTTCCAATCTCTGGTTCAACTGTGGCTATGACTTTTGCACCGATAACAGGTAAGAATCCTTGGCTGACTTCTGCATAAATAACCACCGGACTAGGAAACGTATTGGTATCGCTATTCATAAAGGACTTCACAATCACCGGGGACACATTGACAGATGCTGCTCTAGTTGTGACTGTTATCGATATGACCTGAGCGTTTGAATATGTATTATGAATTGAGTAAATCCAATCTCCTGTCTGAAATATAGAAGGATATTGCATATCTAAGTAACGTTTGTGAATACAGTTCCATTCCTTTGGTTATTGTTGTGCTTTGATAAAGATGGATGTCATTTTCTACAAAATATATATCTACAAGTGCAGAAGGTACTAGAAGCAGCGGCAAGGTAGACATATAATGGACGTTTACTCCTTCCACGGTGAGCGGCAGTTGCGGCCCACAGCAGTGCCTCCTCAGCCCCGCAGAGTCTCGCCATCTTTCCACAGCCATTGCCGCTCCCTCCTGGCCACCACAGAGCATCACAGGCACCAGTAGGCCCGCAGTTTGAATCGGCCAATCTGCAGTATCCTGGGTGGCAGGGCATGAGGAGAGGACCTGAGGGACACAGTCTTCCCTCAGGTCCACTCCCCAGGCATAAAAGTAGGTCGGGACTGCCCTAAGTGGCCCAGTCAGGCAGAACAACAAAGGCCAACTCTACAATTCTACAGTACGATAATTCTATGATTATTCTGTGAGATTCTGCCCTATAAGGGATAAAGTAATAAACTGGTCAGTTGCACAGAAACTATCATTTCAGACAAGCAACTGAATGTTAAATGTCGTAAAGGTTAGTAGTGAATGGCTCTTAAATAATTTGCTGTAGTGACGCAACCCTTCACTAACACAGCTACAGTCATTTCTCCCTTTTAAAAAAGGAATAGGCACATTCCTAGTCATGGTTCGACGCATAGAGAAGTTTGGGAAGAGCTCAGTTTTTACCTTTGCGGTTCCATCAATCTTGAGGCGAGCTGTTCGGACGTTGGTATTATCAATTGCAAAGTCTTTTTTGGTGTACTCTCTTCCTTTGGGATCTGTGAGCAGAATTTCTGGTGGGGATGTGCCCCACGTCACCACAAAGAAAGTGTCATTCCCCACTGTTTTATCAATGGTTACAATACCATTCAGCTGGTCTTGGGAACCGACGCTTTGCCCTCTACTTTCAAGCTGTTGTGGGGGGGGGGGGAGAGAAATAAGTATACAGTATCTGAAAAGTTTTATAAATTGAATACATATGGTTTATTTCCTTTCATAAGGTGTAAAGAAATGAGTGGCGGTACATTGTTTAGAAGGTGTCTTCACAGTGGTTAGTTCCGCTGGACAAGTAATACGCAATACTCAGACGTTAATAAAAATGCTGGTACAGTCATGACATGATAGGTCTTGCCCCATACAGATATTGGTTTGTCCAGTGGTGATAAATTTAGTTTCTATCAATATTTCAATGTTAAAGAGATGGAGGAAGGCAGATAAGCAGCTACGTTGAAACAGGTGGAAACAATCGCACCTCTACCTCAACAGCCTTGGAAATGGCCAGCCAATATTTGGACAATGCTAGATGAGGCAACTCAAATCTCCAGTTTCCACATTTTGGCAATGGGTAGCTGGGCTGGAACCATGGTGCTGGGTTGTTGTTTTTAAAGAAACACTTTTGTCATATACTATTTTCCTAATGAGGGACACGGGTGGCGCTGTGGGTTAAACCACAGAGCCTAGGACTTGCCGATCAGAAGGTCGGTGGTTTGAATCCCCGCGACGGGGTGAGCTCCCATTGCTCAGTCCCTGCTCTTGCCAACCTAGCAGTTCGAAAGCACGTCAAAGTGCAAGTAGATAAATAGGTACCGCTCCGGCGGGAAGGTAAACGGTGTTTCCGTGCGCTGTTCTGGTTCGCCAGAAGCGGCTTAGTCATGCTGGCCACATGACTTGGAAGCTGTACGCCGGCTCCCTCAGCCAATAAAGCGAGATGAGCACTGCAACCCCAGAGTCGGTCATGACTGTACCTAATGGTCAGGTTTACCTTTACCTTATTTTCCTAATGAAACCTCTTCTCCAATTTGTTATTTGTCCAGGCAAAGAAAAATGAATTATATTACACATTCATTTGAACTCAGAATGGTACATTGTGAAATGTTTCAGCTCTGCCAAAATCCATTTTGGCCGTTAGCCCTTCTCTTTTAATTCTTTTAATACCTGTTCCTCCCCATGTTCAATAATAGAAAAATGTGGGCTGTAGAATTGATTTCACTCTGTGTTGACTTTAATTCTTGTATGGTGCCTAGTAATTTTAAGCAAATAATAATAGTGATAGTGATGATGATGGTGATAGACTGCTGCATGCACTCAAATCTTTGCAGTTCAAACCTGAATAGACTGTTGACTGATATCTCCACTTCCTGAAGAAATTCCACTGAAAGCATCGATGAGGCCGTTGGAATCCAAACTGTCAGTGGCAGAAAATTTTAAACCTCCTGAAATGTGGTTGAAATAATAATAATTAGAAGAATTTTTCAGGTGGAATAAAATGCAATTAGATTTGTATGATGCCTTGTAGTGGCCACTACATGGTGGGGGGGAATGGTGAAAATTTTATTGAACGATCACTAATTCTTGCACTAGGGTTTTTTATTTCATAGAATGCCACCCCCCAAGGTGTTTGTGTTTTGTGGTCATAGGCAGCAACTGGAATAGCTAAGGAAAATTTAGCCCACTTAACACAGCGGAAGGAAGGAAACTCTAGATTTCTTAATTGCCCTTGTATCTCACCACCGCACCTAACCCAGTACACAAAGACCCTTTCCAATGTTATCCTCACAAAAAGTCTGCTTAAAGACAGTGCAAAGTGAGCTTTTGTGGCTGAACCTCGGTCTCCCCATTTTCAATATGGCGTTCTATCCTCACAACTGCCGTAATGACAGAATACCACATTTATTCAAATCTAATGCTCACTTTCTGGAGCCAAATTACGTTGCGAAAAATGAAGGTGCGCATTAGATTCGACAGCACATTTACATTCGCCAGCAAATACATTTTTTTGTTTGTTTCAAGGTTCTGAAAAGTTGAGGTGTCCGTTAGATTTGGTGACGTACATGTATGAGACTCGAGTAAATACAGCAATAGGACTTGGGATTGTTAAGGATCATGGTTTAATTTCCTGAAATAGTCATATTTATTCATGTTAAATTTCTGTGTGTTTTTAACATGGGTTTTTCCTAGGGTGTAGCTCTCTCATGTGATTGGATGACTGTGAGTCACATGTGGGAGGCGTTCCATTGTGTTGTGACTGTTATTCAAGTAAAGTGGAACCTCAGATGCCAAACACCTTGGAACTCATACATTTCGGCTCCCGAATTATCAAAAACAGGAAGTGAGTGTTCAGTTTTTGAACGATTTTTTGGAAGCTGAACGTTCAGCGCGGCTTCTATGGCTTCCGATTGAGTTCAGGAAGCTCCTGCAGCCAATTGGATTCCCTCTAAATTTGAGAACCAAGGTATGACTGTAACTGTTGTTTTTAACTGCTTTTCTGTCTTCTCTCTCTCTGTATGAGGGGAATTGCTGCTGAGAGAGGCTTCTCTGAATACTGCTGCGGACAGTGTGTGAAGTGAAACAAACTTTTTGCAAGACACCAGCTGGCACTAAGTAGCACAGAAGACTCCTGAAAGACTCAGACATTTCGTTCAATTACTTACCCGTCATGTCTGCCAATCCTTCTAGTTCTTCTGCAGCACTTGGTCCCAAAGCAATGGTGTGAATTATAGTCCCACTATTTTGAACTTCTTCAAAACAAGAGGTTATAGTAGCATCTTCGCCATCTGTCAAGAGCACAATTTCACAGCCTTTTGTAGTTGAATACTTTTGTAAAAAGACCTGTATGGAAAAAAAAGGATTGAAAAATTAACAGCAATTAGAAATGTAGAAGGGCACACACTTAAAGTGTATGACATAACTGCTACAAAGCTCTGTAAGTATGTTGTACGGTTGCTGCTCTGTGACATATGTGTGAATTAATTTCGTACCTCTATAGGAAGTGGACTGCGGTGAGATAAGTGCCATATATGTTACTGTTAAGGGAGAAACAGCATTTGTTACTTCACTACTTTCAAAGGGCAGAAAATATGTGCAAATTGGGTTACTCACTCCTCTGTCTAGCTGCTGTTCCACAACAACTGACATAGCATTCCCCTAAAATCCATGCCTAGGAACAGAAGACCTCACAGTTTCTCTTTTTTATATTCTTAAATTTCAATCTTTGCAGTTATGCAGCAATTTCAGAATTTTATTTTTAAAAATTCCTCATGAAAATTATTCAGCATTTTAGTGCAAATTTCTCCTAATAAACATTTTTTTTTATATGCAGTTTTCACTCAAGCGCATAATTTTGCAAGCATTTTCTCCTAATAAAACGCATCTTGATTATAGATTCCCCCCCATTTGGTTATGCATCTTGATTATAGGTTTTTTTAATAATAGATTCCATTTCATGCAAACTTGTACATTATATGTTCATTTTTGTAAACATTGGTGAGCTGGAAAACTAAAGCAATTCATTTTGGATTGAAAACTAATAAACTGAAAACTAATTGAAAACCAATAAAAATTAATATCAAAAAAAGAGAGGAAACCTTAAAGCACCAAATTTGGAAAATTTTGAATTTCAAAGGGTGGTATGTTTGGGTTGTCAAATTGCTTAGGAAAGTGATAAACTCGGCTTTAAATGCAAACTGAACAAATTCCCCCTCCCTATCCCCACACTTGGAGACATCAACTTTAGCACTCTCTTTTGCCTCAATATGGAAAGGGAGAGAAAACATATAGCTTCCGTTGCAGGGAATTCACAGTGATGCACTATGGCTCCTTCACTGTTTAGGACCAGTTTATCAGGCTGCCCAGTCCCTAAGATCATTGCTAAATCAAGCTGGAAGAAGAAGAAGAAGAAGAAGAAGAAGAAGAAGAAGAAGAAGAGGAGGAGGAGGAGGAGGAGGAGGAGTTTGGACTTCAGGCTGAGAGATTTCAAGGTCACCCAGCAGCTGCATGTGGAGGAGCGGGGAAGCGAACCCGGTTCACCAGATTACGAGTCCATCGCTCTTAACCACTACACCACGCTGGCTCTTTTGGCTCCACCCAAGCTATGAACCTGAGCTTTTAGGTGAGTAAGAATCCAGAACTGGTTGAACACCACTTACCCAGGCAGCAAAGCACCTACTCAGCACCTCTATCTTGTCTGCACTGAATTCCAGTTTTCTTGGCTTTTATGAGACCTGATATGCCCTCTAGAACACAACTATTATATGCAGCAACCCTGCTACAAACATGAGTCTGACCAAACTGCGGGAGGCAGTGGAAGACAGGAGTGCCTGGCGTGCTCTGGTCCATGGGGTCACGAAGAGTCGGACACGACTAAACGACTAAACAACAACACTCAACTAAACAGAAGCATAGGAATAAAATAATCTAGATTTTTTTTTCTTCTCCTTCACCTCAAATCCTGACCGCACGCCGGAACATATTCTGGTTCCTCCACCAGCTGAGGTGGGAAGATAGTCCACAAGTGTTTGCCTCATGCTGTTGCTGCTGATCTGTTTCAAGCCAGTCAGAACTGATGCTATGTTGCTGAACGTGACTATCCCAACCCAGGATCCCGCTTCAATAATCTGCAGGACGAATATTTCTGCAGCTTGTTTCAGCCGACCAATGCGATTGTGCTGCATGTGAATAATAATAATAATTAAAAAACAAACAGCATTCACAGACTTGCCATTGCATTCTGAGAAGCAAATAAAAAATTCCCCTGAAGCTTTATTTGTAAGTATAGTGATCAGCAAAACATTCGTGAATATAGACAGATCCATAATGTTTCAGAGTATCCAAATAACCTCATCCATGTTGTGATTCAGGGCGCAATCCATCTGGAATTTTTTCTGAAATGGATGGGAGGTGCACAACAGCAGCTTTCATTTCAACACGGCTTGTCTCGTGAATTGTGCTCTCGAAGAATATTTCTCCTATAATATTTTTGTGGCTGCTGAACACATTTCCATATGTTATATATGGAAATACCAATTCAGTTAAGAGAATCTCATTTCTATTTGCTTAGCAGTTGTTTGGTTAGTTAGATGGTCTTTACCCTGACTTTCAGTCAAAAGATTCCCATGTCTCTTGAAACCACTTCAGGGATTATCACCAGAACATGGGTAGCTTCTGAAGCTTCCTGCTCTACTGAGAATCCTAAAAGAGCTGACTGATCTCTTTAGATATCTCAACCGAATGCTTGCAGTTGGATTTCCCCCTTCCTTCTTCCATGCTTCATCCATTCTGTCTCTCCCCTACCCAGTGTTTACCATCTCCCATAATCCTTCACTTGCTCTGGGTTCCCTGCACCAACACAGAATGTGACTGAGGTTGCCCTCTGGCACGCAACGGCCACATTGCCCTTCCCTGCAGCTCATCTCCTGTATGGATTTGTAACTACAGCTGGATAAATATCTAAATAAACATATCTAATCAGGTAGACCAAGTGTGATGAATGTTTGCTGAACTACAAATCCCATGGTCACTGGCCATGCTTGCTGGGACTGACAGGAGTTGTAGATCAGCAGTATGTGGAAGGCTGAAGGTTCCCTACAACTGAGATACAACAAAATTGAGCCTCACTGTTGCTAATATAGAGTGTCATTTGCTACAGAAATGCCAATGCTGTATTGGCATTTATAATAATGATTTTATTTTTTATACCCTGCCCATCTGGCTGGGTTTCCCCAGCCACTCTGGGTGGCTTACAGCACATTAAAAAATGTAAAACATCAGACATTAACATTTCACAATACAGGGCTGCCTTCAGATGTCTTCTAAAAGTCAGGTAGTTGTTTATCTCCTTGATACCTGACAGGAGGGTGTTCCACAGGGAGGGCGCCACCACCGAGGAGGCCCTCTGCCTGGTCCCCTATAACCTCACTTCTTGCAGTGAACTGCCAGAAGGCCCTTGGAGCTAGACCTCAGTGTCCATTTGTTTTCGCTATGGACATGAAAACCATGATTTTTGAAATTTCTCAAAACATATCTTCAGAACAATGGAAAGCAGACTTACCGCATCCATACTTCCGGAAACATCAAGCACTAGACACAAAACTCTCTCCTGTTTTTTCAGCAAGGAGACAGTGGGATCAGGTGGGGGAACCGTTAATGGAGATGAACTGGCAAAGTCGGGAGAGTCCATAATTACTTCCCAGGTGCTCCTGTAGTTGCACTTTTTATTCTGCAAATTTGTTGCTTTAATATTATGGTTGCTTTTGTTACAGAACTGAGTAACCTAAATAAAAGATAGGAAGGACAGGTCAAGATCACAGCCTCATTAGCAATTCCTACTTCATGGCAGCTATTCCTTAGGAAGAGGTGCTGCAAAGATGGACATTCATTGGTACAGAGACAAAAAAAGGCTACAGGGTGTTCGGCAGATTTTTAGTTCTAGACGTCTGTTGCCCTTACCCTCACATAAATGCAATGAAAAGAGTTTCCAAAGAGTCTGTTCTAGTTTACTTATTGACATAGCTGTCAACCCCCCCCCCTCCTTTTAAGGGAAATTCCCTTATTCTGAATAGGGTTCATAGCAAGAAAAGGGGAAAGTTGACAGCAATGCTTATTGATCTCCCAGGGCTTGAACAGACATTCACTTCCCATGTCACAAGTTAATGTCTGTGGCAATCACACAGGGTCCCCGGACATTTCACCATCTATTGATCCCGGTGCCACCACTTTATTTCTCGCTGCCACCACCCAGGCCCTACCTGGTACAATACTGAGTCCAGTCAGGGTTAAATTGGAACATAAACTTCTGTTTATTTATTGCAGTCTAGCAAGCGTGTGGTTTCATAAACGGTCTCGGTCAATTACAATTATGGGGTGCCTATCCAGACCTATAACTTCCGCTACCTGCTCTCACTCACTAAACCTCGCAGATATTTACTTGTCTTCCTAGCTCCTAACTGTTCCTGACTCAGCTTATTTCACTACGCTAACTCAACCTACCCACAGACTCTACCAATTCACTCCCACTCCAAGCAACCACCCAAAGAACTCCCCCTTCGCCCCTCCCAGAGCTGGTTTTATAGTCCCTCTGACTCCACCCCCCTGGGTTCTGACTGGGTAACCTGTTTAACTATTTCCTCTCCAGCACCCTCATATGTTAACGTCATGATGTCCATATATCACTACAAGGGGGAGTCTCAGTGTTCATGTGGCTGAAATAGCAACGGCACAACACAAGAGGGAGGTATAAGATAACACAATAAATCCCTGGTGTATGCAGGAGTAGAAGAAATCCTGGGCAAACCTTAAAAGTTTAAAAAGTCAAAAGGGGTGTGTCTGTGTGAGCCTCTTCTGCTGTGAAATGTTTTTTTCTGGGCTCCTGCAGTTGGAGGAAGAACGCAGTCCATTCCCCCCTTAAACACGGAGGTTGAGGTTGCCTACCTCCTTAGCAAAAAAAAATCTTGTGTTTTTGAAGGCAGACACCGGAGAAGAATAGATCCCAACTGAGATTTGTCGTACTTACCGAAGGGAGACCTTGCAAATACATTATAGAAGCTGCAGTATCTTGGCGCCTGCTTGGGAAAAATTCGCATCCGTGTTCAAACAGCTGAGTTTGGGGATCAATTTTGCAACGTCTGTGTTGTTTGCCACCAAGTGGGAATATGTATTGACCGGTGAAATCCGTCGAGCACCTAATCAATATAATAGAAACAAATAATGGCCAGTCAATTTAAAAGTCGAGAAATAAGCAGTTACGTGCTGGCATGTTGTTGTCCATGCCACAGTTGCTAAAACGCCCACCAGCACTCCCAGAAGATCGGACTGTAGAATTCTAAGTAACGTGGATATAATACAGTTTGATTAAGAACTTATCCACTTTTGAGTGGCGTGGCACGAGTGGAAGTGATGATGAGCCCTCAGTCACATAGGTTGCTTCCAGACAAGCATTTTATGTCACAAATATATGGGTCTGCAAACAGGGATTTCTGTACCATTTTAAGGCAGTTTTCTTCCTGTGGCGATAATGTGAACCTCTGGACTAATAACAATTTTAATTCTTTTTAAGTGATCTAATTTACACAGAATAGTCAATTCGGGGGGAAAGGTCTCTTTTTTCCTAAATGACTATTGTGTGCAGATTAGATCAGTCATTCACTCCTGCCTTGCTGCTATGGGATATAAATTAAAATAACAATAACAATAGAAAGAATAATGACGACGATGACGATGCAGCAGCAACAACAACTGGATTTGGCTGTGGAAATGATTAAGACTGACTAGGGCCGCCATACATCAGACATAGCCAGGATTTGTCCGTCGAAAATGGCATCCGGGCAGAATTTTCGGCAAGCGGCGAAAATGTCTGGAAAAACCCAGGTGTATGGCAAGCCCATATTGGAAGTATTGATTTTTTGGTGATTTCCCTCAAACTTTGCCGCCCCACCCAGTGGCGTAGCGTGGGTTGTCAGCACCCGGGGCAAGGCAAGTAATTTGCACCCCCTAACCCGTGGATTTGCGCCCCCTAACCCTGCCCCCAGATGTTGCGGCCGGTGCGGCCGGCCCCCCTTGCACCCCCCACGCTACGCCACTGGCCCCACCCCCAAGAAAAATGCTCAACAACCTTTGGTCTGGATTTTCACTTTTTGAAATATGGCAATCCTAAGACTTACCTATTGCAAACAGTTGCAACCAGACCGTCTAGGGGTGTTGATTAGGTTGGCCCTATGCCTGTGCTAACTGCTATTGTCCCAAAGGACTCCTCGATATGAACAATGGGAAGAAGGCTTAATGGAGTAACAAGGGGTCTCTTGACACCCTACCTAGGCCTTCTCATGAGATGCATGAGTGCTTGGAAGACTGCAGCTGATAAGGAGATGGACAAGGAAAAGTAGGTAGTGGGCAACATGACAGTGACCTACAGAGATGGCCGTGTGGCACATCTAGAGCAGGTGTACATTCGGGGGAGCAAAACCCGATTCCTCATCTTGCCTGATATGCTGAAAAATGCTCCAATGCTGAAAAGTACGGAGAACGAAAACCAGGGCTCTGGGGCTGGAAGGGGCAAAGCTGCTATCCTGAAAGCCAGAGGAAGAGGGCATGGCATGGGGAGTGACAACATTTCCCAGAAGTGGCAGTAACTTCGGACGCAGCCTTTTCTCAATGAATTGAAAACTCTTGTTGCGGAATGTGGTGGTGATGGGCTTTTGTGTTATTCAATAAACGTGTTTCTTACAAAATGGGGTGTGTGTGTGTGTGTGTGTGTGTGTGTGTGAAAAAGGTACTCATTGGGTGTGCTGTCGGCCAAGACATTGCAGCATTTTCCCCTAATGAAAAGTCTCTTCTGTATATCATCAAATTACAGGCTAATCCAGTCTAGACAATAACTGGACGGTATGGGATGGTACCTAGTGGCTTCAGGCAAGTTGTCTCCTCCAGTAGCATAGAAAGGTGCATCATTGTTATACTCATCAAAGACACCCCATCGGAGATGAGCCCACTCATGAACAAAGACTCTACCTGTGGAAGACAATGACAAAGCTCAATGTGACACACTTTTTTGGGGCGGGGGGAAGAAACATATAATGTACAACAAACACACACACACAAGCAATTAAATTACTATGAAAGGGATAGGCAAATTTTTGATCTGATTCAAAAGTCCCTCCTTCCCTCCCATCAACGTCTATAAGGCTTCAGTTCAGTCACGGTGCAAGCCAGCAGTGGTGTTGTGGTTAAGAGCGGTGGACTTATAATCTGGTGAACCGGGTTCGCTTCCCCACTCCTCCACATTCAGCTGCTGGGTGACCTTGGGCTAGTCATACTTCTCTGAAGTCTCTCAGCCTCACTCACCTCACAGTGTTTGTTGTGGGGGAGGAAGGGAAAGGAGATTGTTAGCCGCTTTGAGACTCCTTAAGGGGAGTGAAAGGTGGGACATCAAGTCCAAACTCTTCTTCTTTTTCTTCTCCTTCTTCTGACAACATCTTGTAGCACAGCCTCATGACCTTGTCATGGACTCTCACCTTGAGTTTCTGACTCAAACCATTGACTTGACCTCTTGATGGAATATTGCTGGGCTTCACCTGTGAGCCTCGAGCTCTCACAGCACAGGGTATTATTGGCTATGGTCGTTTTAAAGCCAATTTATTAATGGCTTCAGGTTGAGGGGATGAGGTGGTATGATGGAATGGGAGCATGTTCAACTAGCTTCAAGAAAGGAGACGTTGTGACTAGAATATGTTCTGATGAATCTGACATGGAAATATTGTTGATCTGTTACAGACAAATTAGGAGGCTTTCGAGTAAGTAACCAATTACATTTAAGGAGTTAATGGAATTCCCGAGAAAGCATTATCTTTTGAAACCTTGACTCACATTTTAATAATAATAAAAAAAACAGGTACTACCTCGAGGACCATAAGCATTATACAAATTGTCGTTGGTCAAGAAGTTAGGAGTAAAATGAATGTATCGCCCTGGTTCCCCACATCCGCCATATTGCAAGGTGTAGGGATCGTCTCCATATTTGGCGAAAGATTCTGCCACTATGACATCGGCCTGAAATAAAACAGAACACAGCTAAAAGATCACAGAGAAAAGAAACAACCAATACTGTTGATATTAATCTTATACGGTGATTTTGATTCTGAACAGAAATACAGTACAGTGGTGCCTCTGGTTACGAACTTAACCTGAAACCGTTCTTAACCTGAGGTACCCCTTTAGCTAATGGGGCCTCCTGTTGCTGCTGCGCAATTTCTGTTCTCATCCTGAGGTAAAGTTCTTAACCAGAGGTACTACTTCCAGGTTAGAGGGGTCTGTAACCTGAAGTGTTTGTAACCCGAGGTCCCACTGTACACAGATTTGGGCCCAAGGGTTACAATGCACATTTAAAAGAAGTTATAGCCTAATAGTGTATTCTCCTAAAACAGCTGAGGTCATCTTTTGAATAAGTACCTGTGCAATTTGTGAAGTGTGTAGCCTAATACAATGCAGGTAGATGTAGAAAGAAGTCTTGATATTCAGTTAGGCTTACACTCAGTAAAGAGCACATCGGACTGCAGGGTTACTGTCAGTGAATGTATACATAGTCACAATTATAGGCTGTCCAGATCTCTAGACTGTCTATATTTTGTGAAAGAAATTCAAATGCACATTCGTAAATTCTGATCTGTATAAGTGGGTTGAAGTGCTCTGTCACCCTAGCACAATAAATCTGTTTTGAAACGGCTTTTTGCAGTTAGGAAATGTGTTGAGAAACAAGGAGTGGACCAATGATCAACAGGAAGATGTATAATACCCTGCATAGAAATCAAGATGAACGTTCGTATAACCCATGGGTAGGCAAACTAAGGCCCAGGGCCCGGATCCGGCCCAATTGCCTTCTAAATCCGGCCTGCGGATGGTCCGGGAATCAGCGTGTTTTTACATGAGTAGAATGTGTCCTTTTATTTAAAATGCATCTCTGGGTTATTTGTGGGGGCCTGCTTGGTGTTTTTACATGAGTAGAATGTGTGCTTTTATTTAAAATGCATCTCTGGGTTATTTATGGGGCATAGGAATTAGTTCATTTTTATTTTTTTTCGAAATATAGTCTGGCTCCCCACGACGTTTGAGGGACAGTGGACCGGCCCCCTGCTGAAAAAGTTTGCTGATTCCTTTCAGAACAAAAATGCTCAATAAGCACTTAATGTTCTCTAACCTCTACATAAGAAGCCCTTAAAACTTAAGAGCAAGCAGGATGATACCAAAAGCATAACTTTGGGAGCCAAAGAACTGTAGGCCAAAACAAAAGTATCTCAGAGAGGTACTGTATATATGTGTTTATATGCTAATGCTGGAAATATCCCAGCCAAGATGGACAAGCTGAAGTGCTTATTCTTAGAGGATAGCATTGATGGAGTGGGCATAACGGATGTCAGGTAGAATGGAGAGAGACAGTGGGTTATATCTGGATACTGACATTATAAGAAAGCCAGGCAAGAGCATCCTGAAGGTGGTGTTGCTCTGTACATCAAAGAAGACATGGAGTCCAACAAGCTAAGTTAAGAGTGGTGGAAGCCTTGGAGCTCTACTAATCTCCAACATAGATGGACCTTTACAAAGATCCATCCCTTGGGTTAAAGGAATCAAAATTTGATGCCTACGATACAAGCATATTATGATCATATTATGCCTCTTCAATCTTCACAACAGCCATGTGAGGGAGGCTATGCCAAGAACTCGTGACTGATTGACATTCGAAAGTAAGCAAACACAATGAGAAGTGAGTTTAAAGAATGAAAAATGTTCAGGGTCACCAAAAGGCTTGTAATAACTTGTGACTTGTGAAATAGCAAATGCTCCAAGTACTTTCGTAGTCCGTGACAGCATATGTAATAATAAATTTGTTAATAATAATAATAATAATAATAATAATAAATTTTATTTATACTCCACCCTCCCCAACCGAGACTGGGCTCAGGACGGCTAACACCAAATATATAAAATACATTAAAATTACATTAAAAACACGAAATCAAACGATTAGTTTAAAATACAATTTGAATCACATTTAAAATCAAAATAAAATTAAGTGGGAACCCACGAGTCATAACCGTAGGGGTAAGGAATTAAAATTTCACCAGGACCGGCCATTCATGCTAGTATTTAAGATTTCTCAAAATATATTTTCCAGTTCCTTATTTTATGCATTCCTTTGAGGGTAAAGGGGGATCCTGTTTTGGGAGCACACCAGGGTCCCCAACCTTTTTATCCTAGCCTTGACCATTATCACATCTGTAAGAACAATATATTTTATGCAGCCCAATTCCCCTAGACTTACCTTATCATAGGTTTGTGTAGTTACTCTCTGATATCCATGTTCAATCAAAAGTAAACCCAGTTGCATTCAAAGCTGATGGCATAGTTTTATTCTGTATTTATTTTTCCCTCCGATCTTTCCATTTGCCCCCAATCTTTTCTTTTTAAAATAATACTACAAGTACATTTGCAATCTGAAGTATTCCCCTAGATTTACCTTGTCATAGGTTTCTGTAGTTGCTCTCTGATACTCTGCTTTGTCTTTCCATGTTGAAGGAATGAGAAGTTTTACAGCCTTGAAGTAAAATCTTTGTTGTGTAGCACTGAAGAGATATGTTGACGCCTCTTTGATCATGTCCTAACAAGGAAAGGAAAGGAAAGGAAAGACATCTGTCTGTCAGTGACTAGTATCTGCATTTGGTTTTACGGAATGTGCCCTTTGGTCTTTTCTGCCATCTTTCTTTCCCTAAATCCCTTTCTCCAAGACACTAATACATGGGTAGGCAAACTAAGGCCCAGGGGCTGGATCTGGCCCAATTGCCTTCTAAATCCAGTCTGAGGATGGTCCGGGAATCAGTGTGTTTTTACATGAGTAGAATGTGTCCTTTTATTCAAAATGCATCTCTGGGTTATTTGTGGGGCCTGCCTGGTGTTTTTACATGAGTAGTGTTAAGTTGTGGGTGAACATATCAGACGACACATCGATTCTTCAAACAGCTCTTGTTTATTCACAGGCCAGAACAGAACTGAACTGAAGGGTTCAGCCAGTCTGCTTATATAGAGCTCCACTAGAACGCAACAGTAACCATTTTCTGTAACTATTCAATCACTGAACGTCACTTTCAATCCCTTATTTGCATATGTGGACCTGAGTGAAAACTATCTACAGTATCCCCCTTTTGGCCCAGGGTGAGAACTTCAGTACATAACAAGTAGAATGTGTCCTTTTATTTAAAATGCATATGTGGGTTATTTGTGGGACCTGCCTCGTGTTTTTACAGGAGTAGAATGTGTGCTTTTATTTAAAATGCATCTCTGGGTTATTTCTGGGGCATAGAAATTCGTTCATTTCCCCCCCCTTCAAAATATAGTCCGCCCCCCCCCCACGACATCTGAGGGACAGTGGACCGGCCCCCTGCTGAAAAAGTTTGCTGACCCCTGGGCGAGTAGATGCGCTGCACATTCCTGCATCAGGCACATTTGTTGTGTGGATACTCCTGTGTCATTAACTGCAGCCTGACATATAGGGATTTTAGCATGCAAAACTACACCTGGGACTCAGCTACACAGCTGCAAATAAAAAGTTTTTAAGTGTGTTTCAAGCGCAACATACAATGTGACTCTAGATGGCGAAGGTGAGCCTTATGGAAAATTCAATGTATTTTTTAAAAACGTTGGTTTGTGTTTTTTCAAAAGCATTTTCAGAACGGTTTTTATATATGTGTAGATTCCACCCTGGTATGAGGGAAAAGTTCTGCAAAAAGTTGTGCCTTACCTCCTGTTAAACACATTTTTGTTTTGTTTCTCCAAAGTAGTAGCCATTTTGTCAAGTGATAGTGGAAGGAAGGGCTGTTCTTGGTAGTGGCATCCCACTTCTGGAATTATCTCCAGAAATTTGGTGCCTCACAGAGCTCTGATTAGTTTAAACCTATAATCCTAGATAATTTGAACGATTTCCAACTGCTCAATCAATATGCCATGTGGTGTTTAAACCCTTTGGCAAAAACCAAAACTTTTCCTAATCAATTTTGTTTTTTTCTTGCACTACCAATCGATTAAAAGATTTCAAAAGTCTTCTCACAGGGGTTGAGACAATAAAATAGTATAATCAGCACACATAAATTCAGGCGATGACCATTTCGTGTGGGGGTTCCGTTCCCGGCCCCCGAGTATGTCAGCGGAGTTACTTTTGTAAAAATCGACAAGCAACTTATTATTTATTTGTTTATTATTAATTGATGGGGTGTTTTACTTCTGCAGAGCCACACCGCACATTTAAAGCCCACAACTTGAACCCCAAAGAATTCTGCCCATTGTAGCTGCTTAAAAGTGCTGGGAACAAGTAGCTCTGCGAATGGGAAAGGTAAAGCTGGGGGAATTCACTTTAAAAGTGCGTTGGTTGTGCTTTAAATGTGCGGTGTCAAAACTTGAGCAACATTCACCTCCAAGTACATGGCAGCGTTCTGGCACACAAACAAAACCACACAGAGGAAGGCATGTGGTCCTTCAGGAAGTCCGTTGCTGTTTCACAATCTATCTCTCCCTTTCCCTCTATTTTCAGCACTCAGGGTGTGAGCACCAATGCATGTATAGAGCAGGGGTGCCAATTTGAATAAAATAGGGGGGGGGCAGATAAGTCCTGCCTCACATATTCAATCACAATATGCAGCACACAAACATCATTTCAATGGCAAGGCCCATCAACTTGGGGGGGGGGTTACCTGGCTCCCTCAAATATTTTACTGGGGTAGTTGAAGAGACCTTGTCTCCTAGGAGTTGGCTCCTACGTCACAGAGCCAAAATGGTGGCACCAGTTCACAAGAGGGAAGGATCAGAAGGTTTGGAGTCACTGCAAGTTTTGAACATTTTTAAAAATATATATATTTAATGCGCCTGTGGGGGAAGACAGCCTGCCGTATATGTCTGAGCCTTGTTGCGGGGAAACCTACACTCATAAAATGCAGTGCATTTTCGCAGCCTATCACAGTCACTGAGGGGTAAGATGCTAATCAAACACGTTCACAACTATTTAGCCGTCTCACCTTTATGCGGTCAACAATTTTGTCGTCTTCAGGTATCCTAGGATTGATGGCAATGACCAGGTCTTCAAACCCACCGTTGTCGAGTTTTACCATGGTACCTGCCACCCAATGCAGTACTTGCAACGCCAGCAGAATCCGACAATTCATCATCATCTCTGCTTCCACCTCTTAGTCCAGCCTCACGGAGAGAAATATAGAAGGGTTATTTAGGCAAGTGCTTTGAAAGAGACAGGCAGAAAGAGGCAGAAGAGCCCTTTTTTGACAGCACAAAGAATGCTGCAAATCAACCCAACCCCACATTTCCTTGTGCTATTCATCACAAATACCGTTAAGTTCCCATTCAATAATATAAGGCACGGCTACTCACTTTAGAGGCTCAGAGCACGAGGCTGTCGGCTAACACACAACTGCACAGGGAAATGAAAGTAACCACAATACAAGAGAATGGGTGGAGTGCTCCAACGGGCAACGGGAAACTGTTTAACTCTGTCATTGCCATCTCCTTAGAATAAGATCTGTTATTTGCTTATTGATGTAAAGCTCCAGAATGTATTTTGTATAGTTAAGCTTTCACCTCTATCTGCAGCACATTCTATTTTATTTTATTGCCAAGACTAGTGGCTGATGCAAATAAAGATTATTCTGATTCTACCGTTGCCGTCTCTGAGCAGGGAGAAACTCCAGGGGTCAGTAGAAAATGTGGTGTCTTTACACATGGATGCAACCTGAGCATAGGGTGCAGGGGCTCACAGAATTAACAGCCCAACAGATCTTTCTTCCCTTTTGGTTTTCAGGGGAGCCCTAAACTCCAGCACAGCGCAAAATGTGTATTTGTGTCTCTAGCTTCCTGCCTGCTTCCAGCTCAGCCCCCCACAACTCTGGCCAGTCTCCTTCCTAGCAGCTAGGTCAGGGGGCAGCAAACTTTTTCAGGAGGGGGCCAGTCCACTGTCCCTCAGACCTTGTGGGGGGGCTGTACCTACCCTCTCCCGAAAGCACCCCTCCTCGTGAAAGAAGACCCCTCTGCCGCCACTCACGCCCCAGCCGCCAATGCTGCCTTGTCTTTGGTAGCGGCAGCGGCGTCCTCTGCCTCGACCAGGGGTCTGCGAGGCACAGAGCCCAGGCTGCTGGCCTGGGCGGCAGAGGCAGCCTCCCCGTCACCTCCCGCCGCTCAACTCTTGGCCATGCGTGGCCACCTCAGCGGGAAGGAAGGGGTGTTGCCCAAAGGCATCTGCGGCTTCGGATTGGCTGCAGGAGCTTCCAGTCGGACTTGCGTTCGACTGAGCGATCTTCCGGTCAAGTCCTCCGACGTGATTAACGATCTGAGCCTTTGATGAGGCTCCAAGCACGTTCCCCCATTACGCAGAGTATCCAGCACGCAGGGAAGGAGCCGAGATAGTATGAGCTACATTGCAAAGAGCGTTTTATTTCTAACTACGCAGACAGAAAAGAAATATACATGCTCTCTCTGTGAAAGCAGAGAACCAACTGGGAAACAAAGGAACAGGAAATCAGTAAACATCACATCCGTCTCCCGTCTCCCTGCAGCCAATCTGAAGCCATACCAGCGTCGTGGAAGTCAGTCCCCACACAGCGAGTCCTGCACTCTGTGCCGGTTTAGCTCAGGGACTGATCGAGCGGGCGGCAGGGTCCGCAAGGTTCGCGGGCTGGATTAATGAGCTCAGCGGGCGGCATCCAGCCCCCGGGTCTTAGTTTGCTGACCCCAGAGCTAGGTAAAGGGGTGGAAAAGGCCCACCCATTTGTTCTATGGCACAAAGCAACTTCTTTGGCTATGCTAATTGTGGTGCTTAACTAGCTAGCCAAAGTCCTTGCGAGCTCTGATACATTCTATCCCCACAGATACAGGATTCTCTCCAAAATGGAAAGGAATTAAGGGCATCACCCGAATTAATCCCCCCAACTCACAACATTACATAGCTTCTGTCATATGCTGAAGGCACACTTCATTATGTATGGTTTGCATAATTTGTCTTAAGTAAATGTCATTTAAATACAATCTTTGAGGCTTCTTTTTTCTTCGCAAAATCACCGATTACATCTTCATACTTCATTTTACACAGATTACATCTTCTTCTTTTTCTTTTTGCAAAAGCTCATTCTGAGTTGAGAATACTGCGAGTGAATACAGTTGTTTCCATTTCATGGTTGGCTTAAGCTAGTTCTTTATATGTTTCAGTTTTGAGAAAGAGATCTCCTCTTCACAACTTGCTCCAAAAATAGCAAAATGCATTCTAAAAGCAATGTTGACACTTGGAAAACTTGTCCGTTATTTGTGCGATGATAATTCTAGCCACAGATTTCCTGTCTTGTGCATACATGAGAGCAACAGAAATCCACCTGTGAGCTAGCCACAAGGAAACTAAACCTGTCTGAATACGCCACTGGCATATTCAAACCTGGCGCATGCCACTCGCTGTCTGGTAGGATAGACTGCAGAATTTGTCACTGGCCCTCAAAGCTGAGTCAGCATTACCGCTGTCAACATCATCAACAAAAGCAGGTGATTTGCATAGTAGAGTCCCCTTGCAGGAACACAGGGAGGTGCCTTATACCAAGTCAGATCATCTAGCTCAGTATTTCTACTCTGACTGATAGCGGTGTTCCAAGGTTTCAGACAGGTAAATTTCCAATGCAACCTGGAGATGCTGGAGATTGAACCGGAGGCCTTTCACATACAGTGGTACCTCGGGTTAAGTACTTAATTCGTTCCGGAGGTCCGTTCTTAACCTGAAACTGTTCTTAACCTGAAGCACCACTTTAGCTAATGGGGCCTCCTGCTGCCGCTGCGCTGCTGGAGCACGATTTCTGTTCTTATCCTGAAGCAAAGTTCTTAACCTGAAGCACTATTTCTGGGTTAGCAGAGTCTGTAACCTGAAGTGTCTGTAACCTGAAGCGTCTGTAACCTGAGGTACCACTGTACAACGAATATGCTTTGCCACAAAGCACAAACAAAATTTACTCATTCATACTTTGCCGCTGAGCTACGGACCCTTCTCATAGTTGGATGGTGGGAGTTCGCTTGCCGTTATTTTGTTAACTCTTTTGTTTGCATTTCTTTCCTGTGCAAAAATATTTGCAGCGTCGTGAGATGGACTCAGTTGTCAGCTTGCCAGAACCACTGCCCACAACAGCTGCTTAGATTTCGAAAGGGACATTTGTACCAGGAAAATGGTGGGATAAGGTATTCCTATTCCGGCATGCGGGGCAGGGGGAAGCCAGAGGCAGAACATGGGGAGGAGAAATACAAGTGGGGTATACTATGCTTAAGAAGTTGGGGGGAGTTAGGTGTCTTTTTAAGGGAGACACCTAGGCAATGTGATGTTGCTTCCCTCCAATGCAATCAAAATTGCCTTTTTACATTGCTGCACCCACCAGAGGGGATGCAGGTGGCGCTGGGGGCTAAACCACAGAGCCTAGGACTTGCCGATCAGAAGGTTGGCGGTTCGAATCCCCACGACGGGGTGAGCTCCCATTGCTCCTGCCAACCTAGCAGTTCAAAAGCACATCAAAGTGCAAGTAGATAAATAGGTACCTCTGGCGGGAAGGTAAACGGTGTTTCCGTGTGCTGCTCTGGTTCGCCAGAAGCGGCTTAGTCATGCTGGCCACATGACCCAGAAGCTGTACGCCGGCTCCCTCGGCCAACAAAACGAGATAAGCACCACAACCGCAGAGTCGGTCACGACTGGACCAAATGGTCAGGGGTCCCTTTACCTTTACCTTACTCACCAGAGAGGAGGCAGGGATGTCTTTACCCGATGCACATTACATGATCTGCTTCCCTGTGCTGCCAACCTCTCACCTCTCAAAACTTAAATAACTCTGTCATCTCTGCATGTGCAGCTGTTTCCTGTAGTGTTGACACCTCAGCTGAACTGTAGCTTACATTTACAAACATATGCAAGCCGGTTCGAAGGAAACAACAGTATTTCTCAAGAAGCTACAGAACACATGTGGATTGCAGCTCACATCAAGTGTGCTTGGCTTCAAACACCAGTGGTGGGTCTGCATGGGAACCAAATGATCATGTGCACACAGAAATATGGAGGGAGGGAGGCTATAGCATGTAACAGGGTGCTCCTGAGATCTACTATGCTGTTGCATTAATAGATATTTCTGTAGATATCAAATCTGCAGAGGTCTGTTGGAGAGATTTAAAAGGGGTGCCAAAGTTGGAGGTATCCCTCCCAGAACCCCCCCCCCCCAAAAAAGGATACAGGCTCCAAGTGAAAAGATAGGCTCTTACTGAAATACAAATGTTCTTAGGGACACCCTCAAAAATTAGGAGGAGGCTGTAAAGAACCACACCCCAAGCTATGTTTTTTTATACTCTTCCAGATTACATGCATGATTTCTTTTCACCAATCAAAGGATCACAGTAATCTTAACACCATTTGATAACATATAACCACTTTTCAGTGCCTTTCCTTATTAAGACTTTGACTAATTTTCCTATTCATTAACGGTCTCCCAATATTCTCTTTCACCTGTCGACAAAACAATTCAAGATCAATCACAACTGCCATGCCTATCCAAGTCTCTTTTCATGCATACAATGGTCACCATAGATTCCAACAGTTTATTCTTCCTCAGTGTCCTGGAACAGACATTTGCTACATACAGGACTAGTTCCGTACTGTAAAAGGTAGGAAGGCAGTTTAGCTAGGCTATAGGCTCAAAAGAAGATGGAATCATCAACATGATACAGTTTAATGAAATTGTTGTGTTCTCCACCAGGTCAATAAATTGGCTTGCTTGCATGGCTGCCATTCGGGCAGGTGCTGTAATCAACTAAAGAGTTCTCACCTTGTGAAGCAAGCCCACACACGACAAAAAAACAAAAATTCTTCAATAACTCACTGTCACCTTCATCTCATATTCATATGCAGACAGTTATGTCCGCAAAGTATCTTAATTTTCCCTAGCATCTAGCTTATTCACACAGGGTTGCCATACTATATCCATAATGCTGCAATCGGCAGTCGTGTCCGGGCAGAAATCTGGTAAATGTCTGGGGAAATCTGGACATATGACAGCCGGCAAAACTAAAATAAATAAATCAGCAACTTTTCTGTCTGGATTTTCACTGTTTGAAATCTGGCAACGCTAATATAGATATGTGATTATGGTACCTATACAATGTAAATATTTACCTACCTTGAGGGCCTCAGGGTCTAAGAGCGCCTAGGACCTACAAAGAGTTTAATCTGACCCCAGCTAGGCAGCAGTCAGGTATTGGAAGAGGTGATCCTTTAGATATCCTGAACGCAAGACATTTGGGACTTTAAGGGTAAGCAACAACACTTTTAATTGTACCCAGAAACACATTGGCAACCAGTACAGGCATTGCATCCCAGCAACACCTCCTGCATTCTTCCCTCAAGGAAGGACCAGAATAAATGTTAAAAGGGTCCTGTCTCCTCCAGGCAGTGCATTTCAGTGTCCAAAGCAACTCACACCTTTTCACTATTTTCTTAAAACAAATATTTAAACTGTGTTTGTTTGTGTTTTTTTGTTTTAAAAGAAATAAACTTTAATAAAATAGAATTAGTAAGAACTTTTATTTCATTAAAGTTGATTTCAAACAAATAGCTTAAATGAGTAAGAACTTGGATATAATCAAATTATTAGATTACATGCATGTTAGAAGTCACAGTGAATATTTGTGCAGATTATATAATTAAAGCACATTGAAGTCTAGATTTTTCTAGCATAGCACTTTGCACATGACGAATCTCCTAAGATATCATTTTCATGGAGGAAATGAAAGGCGAAAGATGAGCAAATAAGCTATAACTTCCACAACCCAAAATGATACGAGTTTGCATTTTCTGTTTCATTTCTTTCCTCTGTCTCCCACTTTCATGTCCATTCTGTCTCTCAACATATACCCCTTAGCCATCTGGATATTATTATTTACCTTTTATTATCTTGTCATTTAAGATGGCACTAAGTACACCAGAAATTTTCTCTGGAGAGACAGTGATTTCCTTATGAAAGCTTCCTTCAAAGGCTTATTCTCCGTGGCTCTGCACCACCCTGTGCCATCCCAAGTTTAGGCTTTTGTGCTACTTTATTTTTACCGCTGCCAGAAATCCACTCAGAATGTTTTCAAAACCTCCTAGCAGATAAGTAAGCTTAGGTGCAAACACTAGGGACAGGACAAACGCTTTGCTAAGATGCTTGATCTATTAAAGAACTGTATGCACATAAGGGAATACTGTTATTTACATTGGGGTCTTAAAGGTACTTGCTGAGAAGTTCTGAAGGCTCAAGAGACACTGTTGCTGACCCTAGCTTCTAAGTGTTCTTAGCCAAACACTCCCACAAACCAGTCCCGTCACTGGGGACAATCTGCCTCAGAGCCCCAAAGCTCATCTGGTTGTACTTCTGACTGCTTGGACAGTTTGGCCAACTTTCAAAGACCTACTTGTGCAACCTTCTTCTGGTAAGTCCATCAGACCCTAGGCTGACTCAGCCACCAGCTTTTGGTCTTCATTAAAGGTAAAGGTACCCCTGCCCGTACAGGCCAGTCTTGCCAGACTCTAGGGTTGTGCGCTCATCTCGCTCTAGAGGCCGGGAGCCAGCGCTGTCCGCAGACACAACCGGGTCACGTGGCCAGCGTGACAAGCTGCATCTGGCGAGCCAGCGCAGTGCACGGAAACGCCGTTTACCTTCCCGCTATAAAGTGGTCCCTATTTATCTACTTGCACCCAGGGGTGCTTTCGAACTGCTAGGTTGGCAGGCGCTGGGACCGAACGACGGGAGCGCACTCCGCCGCGGGGATTCGAACCGCTGACCATGCGATTGGCAAGTCCTAGGCACTGAGGTTTTACCCACAGCACCACCCGCGTTGGTCTTCATTAGGCAGGTATAAACTAAATATTGGGTTTAATGTTCAGACCTCAGCTATTTTAGTCAACTTTTCTCTTGGGTCGTTTCCCCTCAAGCCTCCCTTATCAGCTTCCTTCCTTCCAGCTCTTCAAGGGACAAATTTCGATCATCTCCCTACACAGGGCTCCTTCGGAAGGAAGGGCAGGATAGAAATTCAATAAATAAAATAATAATGCTGACCGTAATCTCCCAGCTGACTGGGACTGTGAGACAATCAAGAGTTTGCTATCGCCCAGACGATCAGCATGAATGTTTCTGATGCCGTATGTTTCTAATAAATTCTCAAAGCAATTGTCTCTCTCCCCCCTCAGAACCTAGCAGTACTAGGTTCACAACACCACAACAGACTTGAAGCATCATAGCAGAACAAGGCCTCAAACTTTGACATTTGCAGAGGTTACAGAGAGTGTGTGGTTTTCCCCCCCATTCCAAACATAAAGTCATGCATTTTTCCACATGTAATCTGAAAAAGCAGACCTTGTGGAATGACATAGAGGAAACTGCTTTTCAAGCTCATATGAGAAAGATTAGAGTTTGTTTCCTTCTTTGGAAACCTAAAATGACATCACTATTTTGGAAGGATGGTGTCTAAGCCCACAGGTTCCACCTTCTCCTTCTACATTCATGCCTCCTGGACCTACAGCAGTGGCAGCCCTACGTTAGGTGAGGTGAAGCCTGTCTTCTTCAGGTGGTGGATGTGACCCCTGGCTCCCTCCATGACCCTGCCATTGCGCGGCTGCCAGCCCTGCTGCGGCTTGACCCACACCACCAACACAGCCACATGGCCATCACCACTGCCCGTTGCCACTGCCCTCTTGCCACTCCTGCTGCATCATGGCAGCAGCATGAGCGCAGGCCTGGGTACAGCTGTGGTGATGGGGCTGGCAGCAGCACAGGTGATATAGCAGGGGCATAGAGGAGCATGGTGGTGACCCAGATCTGCAAGGGGTGGGTGTTGTTGTGGGGACAGGAGCGGTCCATTTTGCACACAGCAGCAAAACATCTCAGGCCAGCCCAGACCTACAGTTCTGCCTATGCAAACTTTCAAAAGGTTGGTTTATCAGGACTCAGAAAAGGTTTGAGACATCAGCTGCATGCCCATGGCACAATATGAATCAACATCTTCAGCATCTTGAGACATATCCTCTTTTCGTTTTGCAATCAGTAAGAAGATATTTCAAAGGCAAAATGGAAAACACCTACGTAATCTTAAAAAAATCTAAGGAGAGCAAAAAGAATGCAGAAGGAGGAAGAGAAAAGAATGCAGCAGTTTTGAAATTTAAGGCTTCGGTGCTTGTGACGGCAGGGGAAATGGGTGGGGTAATTAAAAAAGGAACAGGAAGCTGGTTTTTGGCAACGCCTAGAAACAGTTTCTCGGAAAGTGATTTTTTTAAAAATATGTAACCAGCTACTTGACAAAGGGTACCCAAAGAGTAAGCTTGAGTAAGGCTTTGTATCAGGAGCTGATCTTAGTGAAGGAGCTGTCGCTTAGTATTTAATCACAAGATTAACATCTTACTGAGCAGCATAAAGAAATACTAGCATTTAAAACGGCACATATCTAGTTGTCAGGATAAGCCAATCAACTAGAAACAGGAAGGGCATGCTGGTGAGAAGTGTGTTTAGAGAACATTCACAGACACATTCCAATGCCTTACCAAGTTCTACCTAAAAGACACCATCCCTGTAAAGAATAGGGGAAATATGCAGGAATCCCCACAAAGCAAAACCATTTTGTACCAGCATGCCACTTATCTGCACAAAGAAACAAAATAAACGAGCACCCAACTGCAGAAGAATTCAGCTGTGCTGACTCAAGAGTGTTTCAGGCTGCAATCCAGGAAAATTGCTTAACAACAATAACCAAAATGTCATGCAACAGTGTCATGCAACAGAGAAGCAAGGGTGCAAATGCCCAGACTGTGGCAAAAACAACAACACACACACAGAGAGAGAGAAAGAAAGGGCACGTGCAAGAAAGCAAATCTCACAGATTTGAAAAAGATGTGCATTGCAACATACCAGGGGAGATTTCTGTTCAGTCCTAGGGCAAATATGCAGGAATTTAAACAAAGCAAAACATTTTGTATGGGTATGCCATGTAACTGCACAAGGAAGCACGGTGCACACATCTGCACAAGAAGAAGAATACAGTTGTGGCAACTCAACATTATTTCCAGCTACTATTCAGGAAAAATAGAAAGGATGAAGCCTAGTTGACCATCCTGATACAGCTAAAGAGCATACCAAAAACCTTTAAAATTGACACACAAGCAACAGGTGAATTGCCTTCCCACTAATAAACATCTAGCCCACTGTGTTGCACAGATATCACCTGAAGCAGAGAATTTAATAGGTCATAGAGGACATTTGTTAGCCAACCAGATTACCGATTATTTTATTTTATTTTTATTGCATAAATTCATGGTTTGGAGAGCCTGGCTGTACTTAAAAGGGCTTTTATACAATCACCACCATTACCCTTTCATTAAACCCAAGAGAAAGCAGACACTTTTTGTGCTCTTATATTTACTAACGCAACTCTTCTGTGTAGTGCATCACTCCCTATTCTAATAATCAAACACTCTACAGCAATAGCAGACATGTTATTCCAACACAGCATGAGCCTTACTAAACGACTTGATCAGGACAGCTAACAGGTAAGATTCTTACTATGCCCAGAGTTGTGTGATACTGCGGTCTGATGAAGCGTCGTCCCCCATTCGAGAGTGTGTGTCATAGACTAGCATTAGGCTTTCTGAGGACTTTCCTTGTGATTCCTTGCCGCGGGCCTCATTTTATCTGTACACAGCAGCATGTTACTTGTAATCAAACTTTCTGCTATCACCATGCCACACTCATTTCTTGAACATTGCATTATCACTTACCTCCAGATACATAGCTTGTTGCTGTATAAATTAACCTACACTATTTCAGCCATTGCTCCACCTCTTCCTATGTCGACTTTCCTCATTTAAGTTGTGTTTCGGTCATGCGTTACAGCTTTTTCTATTGCTGTTATTTTTTCATCAATGCATCAAGTTATTTAGAGGCCCTTCGTAAGGCATAATTGTGGGGCTTCTTCTTTTAAGGTTTCCCCCATTGCACAGGGCCAAACATCTACCTCTGATAAACACACAGAGAGATACCAACATTCAGACTTTTCGGTGATGTGAAACCTGTATTAGGATGATATGTTTTCAAATCCTTAAAATGATTTTTTAAAAAAAATCCTAATGGCAGTGGGATTGATAAAGCAGATTTCTCACAGGTTACAAAAAGATTTCCAGATGTTATTGGAATGCACCAGTTATCTACCAGACTACCTTTGAATTGGGCTATCTGAAGATGCCAAGGCAGTGATTCATGCAGACTAACCCACTAACAATGAAGAACAGTTAGGGTATAATTGAATAGATTAAGGAACTGTTGTTGTTGTTTAGTCGTTTAGTCGTGTCCAACTCTTCGTGACCCCATGGACCAGAGTACGCCAGGCACTCCTGTCAAATCCAATCAATGGTTGCTGTAAAACATAATATAGTGGTACCTTGGCTGTCAAACTTAATCCGTTCCAGATGTCTGTTCCAAAACCAAAGTGTTCCAAAACCAAGGCGTGCTTTCCTATAGAAAGTAATGCAAAACGGATTACTCTGTTCTGGACTTTTTAAAAAAATCCATAGAACAGAAATTTAACATGGATTTTACTATCTAACAGGACCATTGATCTATAAAATGAAAGCAATAATCAATGTACTGTACTATAAAATAAATAACTCACCAATTATCAGCCTCCAGGATGCTTAGTGTTCTAGATGGCCAGCCAGGAAGTTGTTATAAATATCAGTCTTTTTCCATAAAATTATTTGAGGTTTTATTACAATTAAGCTGGGTATAAGCTTAGTTAAATGAAAATAAAATAAAAGTTTGGACAAAGGCAGCAGTAAGCTCATCACATTCAATATCAGACCTTTTGGAGGAAGATAGCTGTGGTTGGGCAGGTGCAAGCATTGTGGGATGAAATGGATTATCCTTTCCAATCTGGGTTCAGGCCTGGCCATGGGACAGAGTTAGCCTTGGTCTCGGTCTTTGCACAGAGCAGGACAGGGAAGTGGGACCTTGCTACTGCTTCTTCATCTCTCTTCAGCTTTTCATACCAATTGACCATGGTATCCTTCTGGACTTGCTCTGTAGGACCTGGGGCACTTAGGTTTTATTACAACCAGTGTCCACAAATGTGAAATAATCAGTGTTTTCTGTCTCCCACTTGGGTTTATTTTTAATTGAACAGTCTAAATACATGCTTCATGAAGTTTTCTAAGCTTGTAACAGTTAAAACCTAGAGGTATATATGTTTGAACAGTGTAAGTGTTGCAGTATCCCAGAAATTTATGGAAATCATTACAGAAAAATTGAATGAAACAAATATATATATTTATGGAAAGTCCTTTGGTTTGCAAGCATGGATTGAAGGGGGGTAATGGATATCAGAAGGTGGTGTAAACAAATTTGAATGTTCAGATGGTTTTCATGGCTATTTTACATTTGAACAAATAAATTAACAATATTAAATTGACGGTCAAGTCAGGCAGTATGAACAATTAGGAACTATGCTCAATTATCATTAGGATTGGTTTCCTAATTGCCAGGGTGGGGGGATACTGACATAAATATTTATCATAGGTTTTAAGGTCATAGGTAAATGGAACGAGAAGGTGGATGTTTTGACTGAAGTTAAGAAAACGGGAAGTACTTTTGATATGCTTGGATGACTGATACATTTGGGGTTCTACAGTTTTAAAAACAGTATGCAAAACTTTGTCTGCCTTTGCAGTTAAGGCGAACTCAGTTAGGTGATGTAAAATGTCAAGGGATGGGAACACCTTTGGAATTTTCCATGAAATACTGTGACTCAGACACAGATTGTTTTTAGTAAATGTCAGTACCTTGTTTGGCTCATAGTGTGGGAGGAAAGAATGATACAAATGTAGGGTCTGAGCGGGACGATGCTGCCCTTCTTTCCTCAGAAGAGGTCCTGTCACATCGTTCACAAGATAATAATGTTATGAGCAAATAATATAATATAATATAATATAATATAATATAATATAATATAATATAATAATATAATGATGACACAAGGCAAGCATCCCTGGGGAGAGAATTAGGAAGGAAAGAGTTTGTAACATGCTCTGAACCCACCCCCACCCTCTCATTATACTAATGTGCAGTTATCTATACTTATTTTTCATTACCTTGTTGATTAATTGCTATACTGTATTCAAACAGGTGCATAGCAACATTGCTTTCATTATCCGTGGATAATATATCAGTCATACTAGTGGCCCAAGGTTGCCTATCAGTGCACCCCCTCGCATTCCTTTCTTGGTGCTAGGTTGCTTATCAGTTATTGCATTCCATCCTAGGACTCTTTCGTTCTTAAAAACAACCTGTTTCTTCTCTGTTAGAAGAGGTTAGGAAGAGTTCATACACATCGGCCAAGCAGTTATGCGAATATCAACTACGGAGTTTCAACAAAGCAAAATAGAGTTCCAATGGAGACAGATATAAGGGAATAGGAAATCCCCTTTCACGTTTATTTAGCAAAAGGTAAAGAGCACTTGATTGTAAAAATAAAATAAAATAAATCTGTCTTTACAAAAATATGGAAGCAAATATTAAAATGAATTGTAAAAAGATTAAAAAGCAACAACCAAATATTTAAAAGTATTCAGATGACACTAAACAACCTGCAGACTCCTGGGAGATATTTTAATAAGAGAAACCCAGGCATTGCAACTTTGAAATGATTGAAGAATCAATCAGCCCACGTTTTTTATGGTTTTCCTGCAGCAACTCTATCACGAGACTCTCCGTTTTAATAACATTCCGTATCTGTCTCCTCTTCACAGCGTTTTAAGAGCCCGTTTACATCCCTTGAACAAATTTTACATATCATTGGGAGAAAAAGGTCACACCAGCACCATCTAGCTCTGAACTTATGAAATAGCATTTAAGAATAACCCACTAGCGTTCAATAGCTAGTCAATCGTTTCTTTGAGTATCTCCTCAAGTGTGATCTGTTTTCTCCTCACCCAAATGTCAGTCACTCCAAGGACTTGGAGAAATCCTGTTGCTCATAAATTACAGCGATGGGCCCCATACAAGATTGCATATTTATTGCTGTCGTTTGAAGGGATTTAATGGCCGATCTATGGTGCATTCCTATTTCAAATGCCGCATCTGAAGTTTTAGCAATATGCAATGGGAGTGCCTTGTTGTCAAATCATTTTGGCAGAGTGTTCTTCAAGAAATCTGTGCTACTGTACTCTAAATTATTACAGTGGACTCGGGCTTCGCTCTGTTACAGCCAGGAACTATACGGAATACAAGCAACAAGACGTTCGTCCTTTTTTCTATTGGGAGCATTCCATTAGAAATAGCGCATCACTAGAGATACCATTCACTATTTACTTTCAAAGCCCGGTGGGTCAAAGTTTAGGGGTTGGCTGCTATGGAAAAGATAATGGAGGAAAAACCAGGTGTTTGCAGGGAGTCAAAATGGAAAGTACATTTGAGAGTATACTACACGGTACTCTCTCATAGTTTACGTACCAGGAGTTTTCCACCTGTCTCTCAAAAATCTATATACTTGATTGTATATGATCCCCATTTAATACTGGTTGCTGGCTTTAAAATATAGATGCTGAGACAAAAACAGCACATGAGGCTTATAAAGCACTGTTAATTTTTATTGTGAATATGTAAAATCATCTCCAGCAGACACCCAGGTTATGTTTCTTTTGGGTAGCGTTTGTTCTTGTTTGTTTCAATATTTTGTTTGTGAACATTAAAACAGTTAATAAAATATATTATCCTTTACAAAATAGTGAGGGCATTCTTATTAACAACAGTAACATCCATGCAAGTGTCATAACTTCTGTATCTCTGCTTACGCAAAACACAAACTGTTATACTTACAATAGCACAAATTATAATTGCAGAAGCACATACGATGATCACAGTTTCCATAGTGGTATTTATTGCGTTGGTATCATTAGCACAGGTGGGTTTCACATTAGAGGGAGTTGTACGTTTGTCATCCGGAGTAGGCGAAACAGAGTATTTGTCATCTGGAGTAGTAGTGTGAGCAGTAGAAGTTGTAACTGGACTAGCAGGAGTAGGTGGCAACGCAGGAAGAAGCACAACTGCTCTTGCTATGTTAGATACTTCTCCAATGTTGCTGCTGCCATCAATGGCACGAATTGCAAAGTAGATGGAGGTGCCATTTTCTTTCTTGAAGTTGTGGGGCTTATACCGAAACATTTGTCTGACCCCAGCAATTTCCACTGCAAGTCCAGTAGTGTTCACAGAAGTGGCGTCATCAAAAGTTTCATGTCTTAATACCAAGGGATTTTCACTCATTTTTATTTCGTATCTTTCAGCTGCGAAATGAAAACACACAACAGGCATCCATTAGGGACCTACGTCTTCAGGAATAACAGAGACAAAAATCTGCTTCCGTGTATTTTTTTGTTGTTTTTCTCTAATGTGAACCAACCTGGGTTCTTCAGATGAAGGGCAGTACAGTGGTACCTCGGGTTACATACGCTTCAGGTTACATACACTTCAGGTTACAGACTCCACTAACCCAGAAATATTACCTCGAGTTAAGAACTTTGCTTCAGGATGAGAACAGAAATCGTGCAGCGGCGGCGTGGCAGCAGCGGGAGGCCCCATTAGCTAAAGTGGTGCTTCAGGTTAAGAACAGTTTCAAGTTAAGAACAGACTTCCAGAACGAATTAAGTTCTTAACCCGAGGTACCACTGTACTTCAGTTTAAGAACAGTCCTGTTCACAAACGATTTGGTTTACAAACTCCACAAAACCGGAGGTAGTGTCCCAGTTTGAGAACTTTACCTTGGTCTAAGAATGGAATCCGAATGGTGGAAGGGCACCGGTGGTGGGAGGCCTCATTAGAGAAAACACACCTCGGTTTAAGAACGGTTTCGGTTTAAGAACGGACTTCCGGAATGGATTAAGTTCAGAAACCGAGGTACCACTGTATACATATTTAATAAACAGTGAAGATTAAAAAATTTAAGAAACTGTCATGGGCACCATAGGGTACCCATTCCACAGAAGAAAAACAGCCACTCAACTCCCCCATTCCTGACATGGTATGTCAGGAATCTAGACTTTTGCTACTTTACTATGCAGAAACTTTGGGAGGATGTTGCCATGCAGGTGACAGTGTTGAGACAACTCTGGTTTTGGGCTACGTTGCTTTTGCAACCCAATGGCATTCTGGATCCTGTTGGATGGAGATTTGTGTTCCATGCTTTTATCAAGGCAGTTCTGTCTCAGTGCCAGTTGCGGAAGGCAGTTTGCGGAAGGCAAACCGCGGAAGGCAGTTTGGGGTAGAATGTTACCTCCAGGATATTACAGGGAGAGGTGGCTGGTGTAAATTCTCCATCCACCCCATTATACTTTTTAAAATAATAATAATAATCTTTTCTGTAAGCAAAGCAGCCTTGTTGGTTGATTAAAGCAGGCTTCCACACCTACCTTGTCCTGTATCATAGTCATTTCCAGGAGCCGTCCATGCCAAACAGAAATGATCATCATCCTCATCTAGTTTTACCTCAAGGTCAGTAATTTTAGAGGGTGGAAAAACATCTGGGATGGTGCCTTCCAAAGGGACTCCTGATACTACAAAGGAACCACCTGAGGCAACTCTACTGACGCTTCCTAGATTGGTTTGGAGTTCATCATCTGTAGGTTCAGGTTTGGGGGGGTTCATTGTTATTTGACCTACAAAAGTGGGGGAAGAACAGCCATAACTATAAACATCTAAACCTTCTTGGTGCTTTACAGTTTTAACAGATTTTTATTTTCATTGTATTGCATTCCTCTGTACCACTTGAGAAATCAATGTAATTGAGAGGCATATACTGTAAAGTATCTACATGCAAGACAAAACCAGGCTGCATTGCATATGATTGGCTAGAAATACTATGGCAAGACAAAGGCAACTTGCTCTAGACTTTGTGCTGGCAACGAGTGGAAACAGAAGAGAATCTGAGTATAAGTATAAGTATATGCAAACAATAAATCAATTAAGACTGCACTCATGTGCACTTAGGACCAAAAGAAGGATGGCAGAGTATTTATTTTAAACCCTAGTAAGAATTATGTTGTTTCATCGGTTCAAATAACAAATTCCGTTTACCCACTAATTTGGGAAGCACACAGTAGATTAGAATAATATAGGAGAGAAGGGTGTGGGTGCATCAGAGTTGTATACTCAATGGTCCAGATCTACATAAAGTCAACGATAGGGAAGGAAGATGCTTGTGTTTCTACTGAGAGACCCAGGACTCAGCTGCATTAGTCAAAAAACAGTGTTTTGAATGTGTTATAAACATGCTGTAGAGCACAAACCTTTTCCTTGAGATCTTACATAGTGTTTCCCCCCCCTTTTGTTACAGTATAACGATTTAATTTATGACTTACTTATAGCATTTCCCCCCTGTGTGTAGATCCATCCCTAATTTCATACTTGGAGAACCACAGAGCTAACATACCAGCAGTAGAGCTATTTCATAACACTTGCTTACCATCTTCTTCTACAAATCCTGTTAGATATAAAGCTTGACTCTGTCTACGGGACCGTCTGAGGGTCTGGTCTTTTCCTTGGACACGCACTTTGATATTGTGTCTACCGTTTCCTCTGAATGATGTGAAATACCTTGAGTAGATTCCGTCATTCTTGAGAATATCGGCGCCTGAGTACATAAATATTGAAAAGTGACATCCGAAGCAACTGTCACACTTCTGGTCATTAAAAAAACCCCAACAACCTACAAAACCTATGTTCATTTCACAGTATGTGTTGCTGTATCCGTGGAAATAGATGATTCTGAAAGTGGTGGTATGGAATCATAATGTTAATACAGTGGTACCTCGCAAGACGAATGCCTCGCAAGACGAAAAACTCACAAGACGAAAGAGTTTTTTGTTTTTTGAGTTGCTTCGCAAGACGAATTTCCCTATGGGCTTGCTTCGCAAGACGAAAACGTCTTGCGCCTTTTTCTTAAAACCGTCAATGCATTCCTATGGGAAACCGTCAATGCATTTCCTATGGGAAACTGTGCTTCGCAAGACGAAAAATTCACAAGACGAAAAAACTCGCAGAACGAATTAATTTTGTCTTGCGAGGCACCACTGTAACTGATGTCAATAAAACACAGGCCAACAAAACTTGGGACCAACCAAACACACCAGCATGTATTGTGGCCTGCCGAACTCCTGCCGAGTTCAATTTTTGGCACTCCCAGGCAGCTAGCAAAATCAGCACATTTATCAAACTCCTGGTGGATTACTGTGATAAATAGATCTAAAGGACCCCCTTTCCGCATATGAACTCAGGTCCTGAGATCATCATCTGGGATGCTTCCCTGTGTGCAATCTCTGAGGGAGGTCTGGAGGCTGGCAATGACCTCCCTTATATAAATTCAATAAAGAAGAAGAAGAAGAAGAAGAAGAAGAAGAAGAAGGAGGAGGAGGAGTAGGAGAAGAAGGAGACAGGACTTAACTGTAGTGGCCCATGGTTATGTAATGTTCTCCCAGATACACCAACCGGGCACCAATGTTGCCATTGTTTCAGCACCAGGCAAAGATGTTTTCTTTTTCCCAAACATTGGTAGGTCACCATGCTCCCCAACATTTCACAGACACTATTTGCACGACTTGATGGAGCTTGTGACAGAGCCCAGAATGAGGTCATTATATGCAATGATTCCAGTTCACAAAGGCAGGTATAGTGAGCCACATGGTACAAGGCAAATCCAATACATATATTTGGATTTGCAATAATTATACATTTACTCCATTTCAAAGGAGTCAATGAAAATTGACTTTTGAAAAACTTGCTTTTGAAAATTTTTAAAATGCACTCTTCCGTAAATGCTTCAAAATAAGCTTACCCGAACCATCATCATAAAGCTCCAGTTCTACTGGTGTTCCAATCTCTGGTTCGACCGTCACTGTGACTTTTGCACCAATGACAGGCAAGAATCCTTGGCTGACTTCTGCATAAATAACCATCGGACTAGGAAACTTATTGGTATCGCTTTTCGTGTAGGACTTCACAATCAAAGGAGGCACAGAGGCAGATGCTGCTCGAGTGGTTGCCGCTATTGATATGACTTGTGCTCCCGAATGTGTGTTGTGAATTGAATAAATCCAGTCTCCTGTCTGAAAATCAAGTGTTGAAATACAGAAGACTATTGAGTATCTAAGTTGTGTTTATAAACGCATTTCCATGCCCTCTGGTTTCTGTTGTGCTTTGATAAAGGTAGGTGTCAGGGAACTGCCATCGGCTCAGGGGCGAGAGGGGGAAAGCTGGATGGATTACAGAGAGCCCCCAAAGATCGTGGGAAGCAGCACCTTCTCAGCGGAGGAGAGTAACCACGCCTCTAGTGGAGAGGAGAGGCAGGGCTCCGAGGAGGCGAGGCGGTGCCAGGACACCTTGCCTGGGCAAAGCGGGGAGGAGAGAGGTCCTCTGTTACTCACGCCTTCCTTGCGCAGTAGGCTTCCGCGCAGAGAGGGGAGGCGCAGACTGGGTGTCAAGAAACTACTCTGCTGGGGAAGGTTTAAGGACCGCCCACTCACAGATTCTGCCAGTGAATGAGCGAGCCACGGAATAGTGGCGCTCTGCATTCCAAAGGTTTTTATCACTGATAAGAAAGCTTTAAAACAGACTAGTGAGGCATATTGCCTGATTGCTCTCGAGCAACCAACCTATACCTCTTACAGTAGGTGTCTTTTTATTAAAATGATTACAATTATGTATTGTTTGAAGGCTAACACAACCAACAATGGTGAATACTGATTGCATTTGCTTGCCTGGTTTCTTTCCTTGAGTACAAACACAGTAGCAATTTCTATTCCCTTGTCTGCTCACAGCGAAACTCTCTACCGTTCCATTCCTAACACACACACTTTTGTAAAAAAAGAGAGAAGTCAGCCCTACAAACTTTTTTCTCTGTTGGGTTAAGCCTAGTAAGTGAGCAGTGGTCCATGGGGTCACGAAGGGTCAGGCACGACTAAACAACTAAACAACAACAACTTGCAGGAGAGACTGGTTTGCCATTTTCATCTCTCAGTTTGCCACCTCCCTCAAGGATCAGCCCCCCTTCAAAGTCCCATGCTCCTCTCCACCATCTCATCCTACCAAGACACATAAGATCTTGATATCACTCAAATAAGCAAAAGAGTACTTGACCACTGCAGAATGCTACATATGGGACTTCTGGAAGTAAATGGCTCTTCCCTGGTTGCATAATCTATATGCTACTTTAGCTGTATTGGCAGAACCCTTTGCTGGCACTTGTTCCAAAAAAATGCAATGAGACACACATTGCCCCATTTGGTTAGACAAGCAGAGAAGTTTGAGAAGAGCTCAGTTTTTACCTCTGCGGTTCCATCAATCTGGAGGCGAGCTGTTCGGACGTTGGTATTATCAATTGCAAAGTCTTTTTCAGTGTACTCTCTTCCTTTGGGATCTTTGAGCAGAATTTCCGGTAGGGATGTGCCCCACGTCACCACAAAGAAAGTGTCATTCCCCACTGTTTTATCAATGGTTACGATACCATTCAGCTGGTCTTGGGAACCGACACTTTGCCCTCTACTTTCAAGCTGTTGGTGGGGGGAGGGGGGGAGAAATAAGTATACTGTATCTGAAAAGTTTTATAAATTGAATACATATGGTTTATTTCCTTTCATAAGGTGTAAAGAAATGAGTGGCAGTACATCGTTTAGAAGGTGCCTTCACAGTGGTTAGTTCTGCTGGGAAAGTAATACGCAATACTCAGACTTTAATAAAAATGCTGGTACAGTCATGACATGATAGGTCTTGTCCCATACAGATATTGGTTTGTCCAATGGTGATAAATTTAGTTTCTATCAATATTTTAATGTTAAAGACATGGAGGAAGGCAGATAAGCAGCTACGTTGAAACAGGTGGAAACAATCGCACCTCTACCTCAACAGCCTTGGAAATGGCCAGCCAATATTTGGACAATGCTAGATGAGGCAACTCAAATCTCCAGTTTCCACATTTTGGCAAAGGGTTGCCAAGGAGATACAATATTCTGGGCTGGAACCATGCTGCTGGGGTGGTTTTTAAGGAAACAGTTTCCCGATATGAGGTTTTCCTAATGAAACCTCTTCTCCAATTTGTTATTTGTCCAGACAGAGAAAAATAAAGTTGATTTGAACTCAGAATGGTACATTGTGAAATGTTTCAGCTCTTCCAAAATCCATCTCGGCCGTTTGCCCTTCTCTTTGAACTCTACCCGGGGTCTCCCTCATTATTACAATAGCAAAATATGAACTGTAGAATTGATTTCACTGTGTTGGCTTGAGTTTTTTTATGCTGCCTAGTAATTTTAAGCAAATAATAATAATAATGTTAGGGATAGCAATGATAGTGATAGTGATAGTGATAGTGATAGTGATAATGATGATACACTCAAATCTTTGCAGTTCAAACCTGAATGGATTGTTGACTGATATCTCCACTTCCTGAAGAAAGTCCACTGAAAGCATCGATGAGGCCGTTGGAATCCAAACTGTCAGTGATAGAAAATTTCAGACCCCCTGAAATATGATTGAAGGAATAATTAGAATAGTTATTCTGTCAGGTGGAATAAAGTCCAATACGCATTGTGCCTTGTAGTGGCATGTGCAGGTGTGGTTGTGCAGGCACAGTTCGGAATTACAGGCTCTGCTTTTTAATGTTAGGAACTGTGCACGCCCAGAAGGCCTTTGCTGCATCTTTCTATAGTTGGATCAGGATCTGTGGCCTCTGTGAAAATAGAAATAGTATTTCTTATACAGAGTCAAGTAGTAAAAAGAATCTGAATACCCCCTTTTTGTCAGTTCCTCTAAACCAGATACTGTATTTACATCTGGCCAGACATTTACAAGGAACTAACTTTGTGAGATTTGAAATCTTAAGTTTGGATTATAAGGAGCATCATTAAAAATAAAACAAACCCTACACATTTAAAAGGGAGGCCAGCGGTACTGCTGAGTAATTAACAGATTTTGGAAAGAAGCTGATAGATACAAATTTACATAAATTTTGCAAGCGTTTTTGCTAATTTTCCCTAGGTTTCTTTTTTTAAAAAATGCGCTCATGAATATAGTGTGAAAACATTATATCAAAAAGCTGATCGCAGATCTCTTACATATTTTTACATGTGTCAATACATGTGTACCTAATTCTTACACACATGTTCCTGTCATGCCTGTGGACTATTTAGGTTATTTCAATTGACACAATTGCAGTGCCAATCTTGCTCACTAGGGGCAATGAGCAAGAAGTATGTGTGTTGCTATGGTTAAAGATTTGTTCTCCAATAAAGATTTATTGGTTAAAGAATATGGAGAAGAGTCATCAAAATGCCAAGTTATAGCATAGTAAAAGCAATGAGCTAAAAGCCAGACAAAACAGAGGCCACTCAAACCTTAACTATGACTGGAGAGTTGAGGGAAAGACAGAAGATGGAGAGTTGCCTTGTATGGAGTTTTGGGATGGGCTTCTCAGTAACAGTAACTAGCCTGCACCTCAGTTTTGCATCCTTTACCAATGGCTTGTCTCAGTCAAAGCCCACATTCTATTTCCAGCAGTGGCAATCACATGCCAGTTGGATACTTACAAGCTGAACCAAAATGGATTCCCTGCGGGTTCTGAATATGGCAATCTAATTTAGCTGTCATGGCTGAAATAAACGTTTCTGTGGACGGAGCAAGTAGGAGGAATATTGTGTTGCTGGGAGTAGCTTGGCGAAGTGGCTGGGCCTGGAGCGAACTCACTTTTTGGGGAGACACCAGCTGGCTACCAAGTAGCATAGAAGAGTCTTGCAAGACATTATTCTTGCTCACTTACCCGTCTTGTCTGCCAATGTTTCTAGGTCTTTTGTAGCATTTGATCCCAAAGCAATGGTGTGAATTATAGACCCGCTTCTTTGAACTTCATCAAAGCAAGAGCTTATAGCTGTATCTTCTCCATCGGTCAAGAGAACAATTTCACAGCCTTTGGTACTTCCATACTTGTGTAGAAACACCTGTATGGAAAAGAGGATTTAAAATTTCAGCAGTGATATTGAAACAAACAACACAGAAGCCACAGGGCAGCATTTTAGGCTTAAATTCCACTTGTAATAATATGCACAGGCATCCTGCCGTCTTTTGCATCTGGTCACTCTACTAAGTAGAAGCATAGGAATAAAAGAATCTGGGAAAAAATTATTCACCTGAAATCCTGACCGCACTCCAGAACATATGTTGGTTCCTCTAGTAGTTCTGGTAGGCAGGTACTCTGTGAGTGTTTTGCGCATACTGTCGTTACTGATCTGCTTCAAATGCGTCTTAACTGCTGCTGTGCTACTGAATGCAACTATTCCAACCCAGGACCCCGCTTCAATAATCTGCAGGAGGAATATTTCTGCAGCTTGTTTCAGCCGAACAGTGCGGTTGTTCTGCATATGAATTAAAAACAAAACAACAACAGCATTCACAGGTCTGCCAGTGCATTCCGGGGAGCAAATGAAGATGACTGAAAACACAATTGTTAACTATACTCCAAAAAAACAAGGCTTGATAAACATATAAGAATATAGACAAGTCCATAACATTTATGAATATCCGAATAATCTCATCCGTGTTGTGATTTAAGACACAATTCACCTGGACGTTTTCATGCACAGACTCCATTGAAATAGATGGGAGGTGCACATGGGAGTTCTAGTTTAGCAATATGTGGAAGGTCAAAGGTTCCCAACAACTGAGGTGCAGCAAAATTTAGCCTCACAGTTCATAAATGCCAGTGCTGTATTGACACTTGTTTTCGCTATGGACTTTAATACCATAATTTCTGAACTGTCTCAAAATAGATCTTCTGAACATGGAAATCAGACTTACCAAATCCATACTTCCGGAAACATCAAGCACTAGACACAAAACTCTCTCCTGTTTTTGCAGCAAGGAGACAGTGGGATCAGGTGGAGGAACCGTTATTGGAGATGAACTGGCAAAGTCGGGAGAGGCCATAATTACTTCCCAGGTGCTCCTGTAGTTGCACATTTTATTCTGCAAATTTGTTGCTTTAATATTATGATTGCTTTTGTCACAGAACTGAGTAACCTAAATAAAAGATAGGGAAGGACAGTTCAAGATCACAACCTCATTAGCAAGTCCTGCTTCATGAGAGCCGTTCCTTACAAAGAGGTGCTGCAAAGATTGACATTCCTTGGCACACAGACAAAAAAAGGCTACAGGGTGTTTGGCGGATTTTTAGTTCTAGACATATGTCGACCTAAACTTCACAAAAATGTAACAGAAACAATCTCCAAAGAGTCTGTTCTAGTTTAGCTACTGATCCAGGGATCACAGAGACATTCACTTTCCCTGTCATGGGTTAATATCTATAAATAACTGCAAGGGAGAACATCAACCTTTATGTCACTGAAATGGCAACAGCCATACACAAGAGGGAGGTATAAGACAACTTGGGTAATCCTTGAGGTACGCAGAAGTAGGGAAAAAATATTGGGTGAACCCCAAATAATTTTAAAAGCCACACACACAAAAACACCCTACATAGAAACAGGCTACACATGTCTGCATCACTCTGCTCTGGGTTTTTTTCCTGAACTCCTGCAGGTGAAGGAAGAATGAAAGCCATTTGTCTAAAGCACTGGGGATTAAGCTGCCTCATCAAGCAGAGCCCTGCTGCCTTCTTCCTCAGATGGAAAAGGCGTCTTCTGTGTTAAGGAAATAAGAATAGGAGGAGATAGGGTTTAGCTACACCCAAGAGCATTGTCCTGGCAGCTTAGCCAAGCTTCAGCAGTCGCCAAGCAAACTCTTTCCCCCTCACCTCCATCCCTCAGCAAAAGAACACATGTTAATGAGATACCTTCGCACCTGGAAGGGAAGCAGAGAACAGCCTCTCACTGGTGCCAAAGGTCTGGGCATCCTACAAGGGAGAAAGATCGCCTGCTACATAGAGTGCCCAGCACCTTGCAACTCAAGGAGAGAAGAGTTGGCTTAACTATGAGACCATCAGCCAGAATGAAATAGCTAGTTCTAACCTGGACCAGCTGGCTCCACCGGAGGAGTACTTGGGCACTAGTCAGCCACCTGCTGGCTCTCCATTTACTCACTTGCCCTCTCTAGCTATCTGCCTGTTCACTGGGTCATTCACTCAGTCACTCATTCACTCACTTGGTCACCTACCTAGTCTTTCACTCTGGGCAGTATCTTGCCTAACAAGGGGGAGCTTTGAAGGCTACCCCACCACACAAAAACAAGCAAGGTTTCATTGCAGAGCCTCACTTGTTTATATGAATAGGAAACTCAGTTCTCTGAATGTTGGTCATTACGCTGCAGAAAGCGCCATTCTTGCATGAGGGGAAGGTATCAGGAGGGTTAGGGGCAAACCCAAAGTTTGCAGAAATACAGAGTCAGAAGGTGAAGGAATTATTAAGTTGAGTAAGAGAAGAAAGAGATGAACAAGTAGCTCAACAGAAACAGTGCCAGATTGAACCCCCTGGAGGCCCCAAGGCAGTCCAAATCTCGTGGGATAACATTGAACTAAGAAAGCTGGATTCATCATACTTACTGAAGGGAGACTTTGCAAATACATTACAGAAGCTGCAGTATCTTGATGTCTTTTTGGAACAAACAGGCAACCATGTTCATACAGCTGAGTTCGGTGGTCAATTTTGCAATCTCTGTAACTTTTCCCACCAAGCGGAAATATGTATTGACCAGTGAAACCAGCTGAGCATCTAACGAATGTAAAAAGAAACAGATACAGTCAATTTGAAAGTCAATAAACAATCACTTGGTGGCATGATTGCTATGCTATGCAGTTTTCTTCCATGCCAACCAGAGGAAGGGTGGGATTTAAATTGAATAGATAACAACAACAACAACAACAACAACATGTTGCAACTGGATTGGTAGGAGGAGCTGATTAAAATTAGCCTATGGGAAACAATGGCAAGCATTATCTCTGTGCTAACTGCTATGTCTGGAAGGACTCCTGAATGTTAACAATGGGAAGAAGGCTTAATGAAGTAGCCATGGGTCTCTCAACACCCTTCCTAGGCTTTCTCAGGAGAGAAGAAATTGGTTGCAGGCGGGGGTGAGGAAAGGAATGTTGCTGCCCCTCACCTACATTGGAGGCAGGAGTAATAATAATAATAATAATAATTTATTATTTATACCCCGCCAACAGAATATTAAAAACACGATAAAACATCAAACATTAAAAACTTCTCTAAACAGGGCTGCCTTCAGATGTTGTCAGGTAGTTGTTTATTTCATTGACATCTATGGGAGGGCATTCCACAGGGCGGGCACCACCACTGAGAAGGCCTTCTGCCTGGTTCCCTGTAACCTCACTTCTTGCATTAAGGGAACTTCCAGAAGGCCTTCAGAGCAGAACCTCTGTGTCTGGGCTGAACAATGGGGGTGGAGATGCTCCTTCAGGTATACAGGGCTGAGGCTATGGGAGTGGGACCTAGCAGCACACAGCGATTGCTCATTGTTTTCATGAGTGCGTGCAGGAGTACAGCTGACAAGCCATCATAATCAGAGTCTGAAAATGGTCTTCAGAGAGACTGAATCAGTGGCGTAGCAAGGTCAGGTGGTACCCGGCACGGAAAATTTCTTGTCACCCACTGAATATGCTGGTTGATGTTAAGGGGTTGGGCAGAGCACAAGCGGCCACTAGCTGGGGTTACCAGCAGGCAGGGCATTGCCCAATTTGGCTCCCATAAGAGATTTCCTTTGTATATCTTCCAATTACAGTTTAATCCTCTAGAGGAGCTTTTCTCAACATCCGCAGGTGTTGTTGGACTACAACTGCCTTCATCCTTTGAGCACTGGTCCTACAAGCTAGGGGTGATGTAGTCCAACAACATCTGGGGACCCAAAGATGCTCTCTAGGCAATAATTTATTTTACACCACTAAAAAACTAGCAAGCCCAAGGCAAACATCACTTCTTAAAGAAGAGATGCATTTGTTGGAGGTATTTGTGAAAGTACCTTGTTGCTTCAGGCAAGTTGTCTCCCCCAGGAGTGTAGAAAGGTGCATCATTGTTGTATTCATCAAAGACACCCCATCTGAGATGAGCCCATTCATGGACAAAGACCCTGCCTGTAGAACACCAATAACAAAGCTAAAATTTGCGACACAGTTTTTTGTTTTTTTAAATGTATGACACACAGCTAGTAATTATAGCAAACTGTTATAGCATCCTGCTAAAAAAAACACTAAAATAAAATTTGAAATACTGTGAAATCACACCAGCAATTGAATAACTATAGAAGGGGTAGCCAACTTTTCAATCTGATTCAGAAGAGAAGTCCCTGTTTGTCTCCCTACATCACAGAAGCCAATGAGGTGATGACCCTTTAATTGACAGTTGCATCTGACAAGGCGGGTCTTACTATGGCCCCTGCAATCAAAGCACACGACTTCCTGGGAGCTGTATGTAAGAAGTCCTGTACTTTAAATGTATGGTACACAAGCAGCTGCGGTTACATGGGAAAGAGGAAGAGAGGCTCAGATAGCTTCAGCAAGATAGCTTTTTGGGGTTGAAAATGTATTGATGAACCTCATGTGAAACTATTGCAGATTTCTTATGTAAATTTGGGAGCCTTTAGAGCGATTAAGCAACTGCATTGAAAGTCTTTTTAAAAAAATTTTCAATGCAAAATCATAACAAAAATTACAAACACTGAATCCAAAATAATACTACACAAACAAACAAAACGGAACATACAAAAAAAAGCAGAAAAGAAAAAAAGGGAACAAAACTAAACTAAACAAAAACGAAAAAGCACACATTTGCAGAAAAAACAAACAAACCATATCATTACGTACATTTTCACATATTGACTTCCTTCCTTTGTTCTAAGACCTCCAAAAAATTTACTCTTACTATATTGTTGTGTCTGGTTAGATTACTTCCATCTTTGTCCTTTTTTTTTTTTTTACACCATTCCCCCCCCCCCTTTAACCCTGTAAAGCATCATTCATTACATACCAATATACTTACTCCAGAACTGCATTGAAAGTCTTAATGGTTTCTTAGGAATTCTATCTTTATTACCTTTTGAAAACTTGACTAGCAATTCTAATAATTAAAAAACAACAACCCAGACAATTTAATCTGGATTAACAGGTGCTACCTCGTGGACCATAAGCGTCAAGCAACTTGTCATTTGTCAGGAAGTTAGGAGTGAAATGAATGTATCGCCCAGGTTCCCCGCATCCGCCATACTGTAGGGTGTAGGGATCATCTCCATGTTTCAAGTAATGATCCGCCACTATGACATCTGCCTAAAATAAAATAGAACAAAGAAGATATAGAGGTGGACAGCCCAGAAATTCCTATCATACTCTGAGCTTCCATTAAAAGAAAAAGAAAAAGAAAGCTTACTAGACAATGCTACTATACAAGGAATAGCTTTAGGTATTTATTAAGAATACAATTGCCTATAAGTGAGCCCACGAAATCAGGTGTACTAAATTCATTTGTCTTTAAAGATATTTCAAGATGTAATTCTGGTACTGTTATGGCATGAATTCCTTTTGGGGAGAAGGCTGGGAGAACACACCAAGGCCTGCAACCACTTTAACCCAGCCTTAGATATCATGACGTCTATAAGAACATTAAGCCGTATACAGCCCAGATCTGCATGTTTACTCAAAAATAAATCCAGTTGCATCCAAAAGTGGGAAATATAGATATTATTGCTTAGCATCTGCATTACTTATCTTTAGGCACCAGGCAAAGACATTCCTCTTCTCTCAGGCTTTTGGCTAATTAAACATTCTATGGACTTTTAAACTGGGGGGGGGGGAGGGAGAGGGTTGTTTTTGTTTGTTATTTTGGTATATATTTTTGTGTCATTGTATTGTAAAGAGTCCTGCGATCTTCAGATTAAGGGTGGTATAGAACTTTAATCATAAATAAATAAATAAATAAATAAATAAATAAATAAATAAATCAGAATTTTTATTAGATCATACAATATCTTGTATCCCCACCCCCCACAATCTCTCCATTTGCCCCAGTCTTTTTAAAAATACCACAAGTATATTTAAATCTTAATGTATTATTCAGCATTTACCTTATCATAGGATTCTGTAGTTACTCTTTGATATTCATTTTTTGGTTTCCATGTGGAAGGAATTATAACTTTCACTGTCTTGAAATAAAATCTTTGCCGTGTAGCGCTGAAGAGATAAGTTGATGCCTCTTTCACCATGTCCTAACAGGGAAAGGAGAAACCTTTGTGTGTCAATGGCTAGTTATTGGCATTTGTGTTTACAAAATGTGCCCTTTGGTCTCTTCTGCCACCTTTTTTTCCTGAAGCTGGAGTGCCTTGCATGTTGAAAAGTTGAACCCCTGTCTTCAAAAATCTGGTAGATGCAATTCACATACTTTTTTTGGTGGATCCTCCTGTGCCATTGAGTATTGCTTGACACAGTATGCAAAGCTATTCCTGGTGTGAAGGAGAAAATAGTGGAGAAAATACATGACAGGAGGGTGGCTATTTTTGTTTGTTTTTAAGTGGCCGCCATATTGTTTGTGCAAGTCTACCCTGCGCAACAACCTCAAGTGCACAATCACCCCTGTTTAGTGACAAAGGTTCTTCTGTGTTGCTTATTAACAGAGTAATCTGAAGCAACTCCTACGAAGTGGGACATTTGTATATTTCTCCTTCAATGGAGCTGGCCATGGGGCCCCCAAACAGATTGAACTATTGCAATACCAGGCAGGAAGCTGAAGCCTAGAGCAAAGAAACCGTCTTCCTCCACCTGGGCAGCTGCCATATGAGCTAAGGCAAAGCCACTGAGAGGAAGGGAGAGCACCTCCCAGAAACAGCACCCTATTTCTGGAACAATTTCCTGAAATCTGGTGTCAAAGTGCTCCAGTTAGTTAAAGAAACCTATGAACAGGACATTTTAACCTCTAATGGTCAAAACCTGCACAACATTTACCTCAGAGTACATTTACCTCAGAGTACATGCCACCAGTTCTGGCACAGACCCTTCCCTCTGTTTCCAACACTCAGGCTATGATTGCCATTGCTCGGGCAGCCAAAATGGAAGCGCCCATTTACAAGAGTAATCTAGCGGGCTTGGGAGCACCCAAGGTATTGCCGAAATTAAAAACAAAAAACCAATGGGGAGAGACCTCAAAAAGGAAGGAGGACTAAATGTGCTCACTGGAAGGAGGTGCTGGGGGGAGATAGAATGAACTGCCCCAGTTGAATGGAATAGGAAAGAGGAATATTCCAGGCTATCAATTTTTTTCCCTTGCAAGTGACCTAGGCTTGCACTATGGCAGGAACATTCCTGACATGACCTGGTTTTTGGGTGTAAAAATGGCGTCAGGGTGGAATTTTGCCAAACCAGTGGAAACCAGCTCTAAAAACTTAAAATCACTACTTTGGGGGGAGCTTTTGGGGTCTTGCTAAGAAGCTCAACAACCTTGTGGAATGTTACTTTTAAAAAGGGATGAAAAAGTTGCGGGGTATAGGGGCATTCAGAAATACCCTGGCACCCACGCTTGCAAAATGCAGAATTCAGAAACTAAAAAAAGCTCAACAATTTTGGCGCTTTCCTACAAAAAAGCTTAATAGCTCTGTGGGTGTGAGGACTTCTACTTTTTGAAATATGGCAACCCTATACAAGTCCTACCTGTACACTTGGGTTGAGACTTGTGGGATAAGGTGGGGGGTCAAAAGCACCTGGTACCCCACGCTTGCAAAATGCAACTTGCGTTTTCCTAGAATATCACTGTCTGAAGTCGCTTGTTCAATACATTCAGAAACATTTAACTATCTTACCTTGATGGCATCCACCATTTTGTTGTCTTCCGGGATCTGGGGATTGATTGCGATGACGACGTCTTCAAAACCGCCCATGTTGAGTTTTACCCTGGTACCTGTCACTTCATGCAGCACTTGCAGCAGCAGCAGAAGGAGCAGCCGCTGGTTAAGCGCCATCTTTCCTTGTGGCACTTATTTATTTCAACCTTACAGAAATAAATAACAGCACAGAGGCTTGTTAATGCAAGAGCTTTGGCAGGGATAGAGAGAGAAGAAAAACCAAACAAACCTGTTTTGAAAGGACAAAGAATTCTGGAAATTATTCCCAACCTGGTGTTTCCTTGTTCAAATCCTTGTACATACTTCTTACTTCCTATTTAACAAAAGGCAACGTTGCTCACTTTGGAGGCTCAGAACTCAAGGCTGTTTGCTGATCTACAGGCAAACACAACTACCTAGGAAAGCGAAAGCATCCACAAGAATAAGCTAAGGGGTAGAATGGTCCAACTCATAACAAAAAAAATCCTTGAATACAATGTTTAACTCTATCGTTGCCAGTTACCACTAATACATTGCAAGCATGTCTCAATAAATCGAAACTAGATTTAATAATAGCAGCAGTCTGGAACTTCTAGATTGCTTTTATAGCTAGACACCCTGAAAAGAAAAACTTCACCTTAATCCAAGTAATATTATCCTAGCTTTGTCTTATTTGGTGCCCAGGGGTGCCAAAAGGGTGGGGTATACCATATATTGGGCCTTCTTCTGCACCCGCCAAAGAAGACACAAATCTGCATAAAATTTGAGAAGACTTTACATCTTGTGCAAAACTGTACCCTCTTTTGCAGATGGGGGTTGTGCACCAAAAATAAAGCAGGGGTCACAGAATTGTAGAGTTGGCTAAGGGACCATGACAGCCATTGAGTTCAACTGCCTCCAATGTAGGAATCATTTTGTCCAACGTGGGGCTTGAACCCATGACCTTGAGATTAAGAGTCTTGTGCTTTACCGACCGAGCTATTCTTGATGGCGAGCCGAGAACCAGAAATATAGCAGGGGTCAAACCAGTGGTGACCAGTGCCCAATGGGACTGGGAGGGCACAAAACAGGGAGCCCAAATGCAGATGGAGCCAGAGCCTCTGTTGCCACCTGAGGTCTACCTTCCCAGACCTGCAGCTGGTGAGATCAAGCTCTGGACAATGCTGGACAACTATGGGAAGATACAGATGATGAACCAACCACTAACAGTGCCTTAATCTGGACTGAGCTTCAATTTATTGTCTCTCATCCAATCCATTACCAAGTCAATACATTGACAATCAACCCTTGCCTTCCTACTATTACACATTTTTCCTGGCACTGTCTCTTACCTCAAGATAGATAGTTAACTGCCCAACCTTGATATAAAGTTTTTTGCTATATCATTAGCCAACATTTTACTCCATATCACTCAGCACCCTCTTAACACAATTCACTTGATAGCCCATAGCTAATCCATTTTTTGTTGTTCTGGAGTAAGGTTCCACATGATTAGAAAGTATCCTGGCAACACGATGAGAAATGGCTTTAGGCAGGATCAAAACAGTCGCGAGGGACTACCACACTCACAAGCTGCAAATCTGTAACTGAACTACTGCAACGCACCCATGGAATCATGATCCTTATGAGCAAAAGGCTGAAATCCAGGTACCTGCTGTGAACTCCATCCTGAAGCCAAGAGCAAGAGATCACCGCCAAGTAAAACAAAGCTGGAACAATGGAAAATTAAAACAGAAGTCCCACTGGGATGAAAGAGCCAAAATACTATGGACCCAGAAATTCAAACATAATGGCACAAAGCCAAGATGGGAAATGGCCACCCTGGAATGGTTGCAGAGACTTTAGGATGGTCCAGGTTATATGGTGTGTCAATAGAAAGTGGGTGGTCACTAAAGCAAACTCTTGCTGGAACAAGAGACGAGATAAAGGAAGACGCTAAGATGAATGAAACCATGGCCAATTTGGACACCCCAGGAAGGCCACCCAATAGCTAGAGAAAGAAAGAAAATGGCACAAGAGCCACAGGCAGAAGGACTTTCATCACATGACTCTCCAGAGCCACCTGCAAGTATGAGTAATGCCCACTCAAGATACGGAAGAAAGTTCAAACCCCAAGAGTAGGTGGACAGCGTTATACAGTAGAAGCAATTATTGAACCCTGTACCTGCCTTGCCGCTGACATAATCTGGGACAGCGTGGTCCAACAAGCTGCCCTCAATGCCTTTTGGGGTGGTACTTGTCATTTAATGACCCCCCACAGCCCTCATGCTGCCTTCCCACATAAACTTGATGCTGAGCAGCAAATTGCGAATGCACAGTATAGGGTCTTGCTTGGGAGGTATTTATTTGTGGGTATCTATTAATGAATTTTCATGTGGTACATTGGTCATGTTACATTGGTCACAAGCCATTTGCCGGAAAAACCTTTCCCCCAGTTTCCAATAAACATTGCCGTAAATTTGACACTTGTCCATGAAACATTAGTTATTTATGTATATTGCCATACATTTGGGGAAGGGTGGGAAGAGGTCGCAGATTTTAAAGCAGACTAACAAGAAAGCATTTTAACTACAGGTGACATACTTCTTGACTATTTCTGTAAGGAAGATCAAGGCAGTTAACATAGTTTAATGTTAATCAGGGTTCAATAATATTAGCTAAAACACAAAATATGATGTGAGGAAGCTTACAAATGGCACATTGGTCACTATGGAATTATGCATGAAATATCACTGATTGGGGGAGATGGACATAAAGTCGCAACGTTTGTGTGTCTTTCTGTCTTCCTCAATTGTCTTTCTGTCCTCTCTCACACACGTGGCAGCAATCAGATAGGTTGGTATCCAACTCTCTTGTCCTATCAGCACAAGGATTTCCGCTTGCACAATTGCCACACACACACACATGGTGAAATCTGCAGTAGAGGATTGGGGGACACCCAGAACAGATTTAGGGGGCAGAGCAGAGGGGAACAAGAGGAGGGAAAGTCCCATTGTTAAAAATCCTTGCCCTGATGAGAGACTTACTAAACCCTAAATTGGACACAAGCCACAATCCAAGCACCCCTCTAACCTTCAAAAGGCTTGTTTTGAATAAGACATTGTCTTTTCAGAGCACGTTTATATGTGTATTACAAACAATAGTGGGAAAACATTTGGAAGACCTCATGGGTGTGTGTGAAAACTATTTCCTGTAAATCAAGTGGAAGAGAGGTTTGTTCCCTTTCATGTTTGTTGATTTGTTTTATTAATTAAGAGGTCATGAGTTGTACTCAAGTTCAGTGCTACTCCGAGTTGACCCAAATCTCAATGGGTCTACTCTAAAGAAGACTTTGTTGAACCAGTGAAAGTAGATAAATAGGTACTGCTGTGGTGGGAAGCTAAATGGCGTTTCTGTGGCTTCCATCACAGTATCCCGTTGTGACAGGAGCGAATTAGTCATGCTGGCCACATGACCCGGAAAGCTGTCTGCGGACAAACACCGGCTCCCTCAGCCTGAAGCGAGATGAGTGCTGCACCCCATAGTCTCCTTTGACTGGACTTAACCATCCAGGAGTCCTTTACCTTATGAGGAAAAGGGAGTAGAGCAAACATGCTTGAAGAAAAGCCTGGCAAAAGCAGCCCATTCCCTTTGGGTCTCTCCCAGTTGCTGAGCAACTTCAACGCACCGGCCTAGCATTTAAGAGGAGGTCCTCAGTGAAGAGGCCTCTGGTTCTGTCAAAACGTTTTTGAGGAAGAAAATTCTCTACATTTGTGCAGCCTACTCAACGTTTTTGGGTATCTCTCGTCCCTATGGGACTGTGCTTCAGTATTGACTTTGGACTGTATTCTGATTGCTGGACTTCAGACTTGGCTACTTGGATTGGCCTTGGACTGTGTTTCCTGACCTTTGGACTTCGCTTGTGTGGCTTGAGGCCCGGACTTTGGACTTTGCACTTGGCATACTGATTTGCTGAGAGGTAGTCCAGGGGTTCAGGACACGGAGCAACTGTCAATCAGCAGAAAACCTGGTTGATGTTTGCTCCGATTCAGCAATAAAGACCAGGTTTCCCTGGAGAAATGGAAGTGTTGAATATGAGCCCTCTCTTACACACGCAGGGTTAAAACACAACTCCCATTCAATTCCTGGTAGAAATAGGCTAAAACTCCTGTGCAGAACCACATCCCTTTTATGTGCTGATGCTGGCCATTTGGGGAAAAGCTACTGTTAATTGTGTAGAGTGGTACCTTGGTTCTCAAATGGCTTGGTACTCAAACAACTTGGAACCCAAACACTGCGAACCCGGAAGTAAGGGTTTCCAGTTTGCGAACTTTTTTCGGAAGCCAAATGTGCTCCATTTGGAGTGTTAAGCTTCCGATTTGAGTGCCACACTGCCGTTTTGAGTGTTACGCTGAGGTCTGTCTATTTATTTTGTGCTTTTGTTTTTGCAGCTTTTTTGTTTTGTTTTTGTGACTGTATGGAACCCAGTTCAGCTACTGACTGATTGATTGTGTGACTGCAGTACATTGCTTATCGCTTTCATGTTATGGAACAGTGGTCCCGTTAGATAGTAAAATTCATGTTAAATTGCTGTTTTAGGGGTTGTTTTTAAAAGTCTGGAACGAATTAATCCATTTTGCATTACTTTCTATGGGAAAGCGCGCCTTGGTTTTGGAACGCTTTGGTTTTGGAATGGATTAAGTTTAAGAAGCAAGGTACCACTGTACTTTTTCGACTTCTTTGATGGGTTCTGAGGTGCTGTACAGAAATAAAAGAACCAATATAACAAATGCATTGTGCAAGCCAGAGTATGCTTTCAAGAAGCCATAACGATGCTCTAGGCCTGGGCTAAAGGCCATAGACGGTAAAAAGATGCTGGCCAAGCATTCTTCTTTACAGAGGGTCATTCTTCCTGCCATAGGACTTTGAGATAAGCACTGAGACAAGCCCTATATCCTTCCTGGTGATGAGGGCGTCTAGATGGGGGAGAATGCTAACAATGGCACAAAATGGACCATAAGAAAAATTCTGGTTTCCTTCCTGTCCCCCTCCCCACCGCCTTCCATTTTTGCAAATAAACAAGATAAGTAGATAACTTTTCTCTTTGATCCATTTGAGCCTGCGCTGGGGAAGCACAGGATCTTTGTTTAAATAGGAATGAAATATTATCCATTGGGATAGTTGAATTGACACGTTCCTTTTCAGAGTTCTGTGGGATGCTCCTCCCATAGAATGTCCTGTTAGGTTAAGAAACAAAGAAGATTTTTTTTTTGTTTTTTTGGTCAATGCAGAATTTAAAAGTAACCAAGTATGGAACCAGATGAAATATTGGGTGTTTTAAGTTAAGATACAAAACATACATCTCAGTATATCTTGCTGTGGAAATTGAAAACTTTTTGTTTCAAAATAAATGAAATTTATCCCATCCACAGCCCCATTAAAAGAGAGGGAAGTGGATGCCCAAATTCTTGGAAAGTTCCCAAGTTTGGTAGAGTCCACAATCTATTTATTATATTAGGGGATCCCCCCCCCCCCCCATTTTAAGTAACTTTAATCAATCTCTGACTTTTGTCTTCTGGGTTTCTGGGGTTTTTCCTGTTGTTATTCTGTCTCTCACAGCTACAATAAATCTACCATTAAAATTATGGACTGGACATTTCTCCGTTAGAGGGCAAACGGGCAAATTTAGCAGGAGATCAAATACTTTGCGCCCTCACTGCATAAGCATTTTGTTTTTTATGATTGAAAGGTAAAACAAGTAAAAAAAAATTACAACAATAAAATAGGGAAATCTATTCTGTGGTCTTGGATGATAACATATAGAATGCTGCATATGGTGAAGAATTTTCCAGCACTGACTCGTCTTTTCTAAGCTCCAGCCTTCCTTCTGCAAATACTGCTATGCACTGGTGCTAGAGGATGAGAAGTACTCCTCTGATGCTTAGGATTCTGCACTATGGGGCCACACTCAGCCCCAATGCTGCCCACCCCTCTGTGCCCTGAAATATCACTTGCATGGTGCTGTGGTGCCACACTGAATTGCTAACTGCTGCTCCAACATCACATCTCAGTTCCAGAGCAACGAGACCAGGTATAAGTTATATTATTCATGTGTATAACCAAATTGAATAAGGAAAAAAAAAATCAAGATCCACTTGGATGGAGACAATTCAGTTCAGTTCATATTTAAATGCAATGTTACCTAATTTGCACTTTACGAAACAGTAAGTGAACCATAACTTGGCTATCCTGTGAAATTCACACTTTTCGGAATTTTGCAAGACAGTTCTCCAGCTAATAAATATACACCTTCAGACACCCAACCAAAGGGTGGGATATTTGGTGAAAAACTCGTGGAAGGCCACAATCTGTATCACAGTTGTGACCTGGGCAGGATCTACACACGGGGGGGGGGGGGGGGACACTATAAAGAAGTCATAAATTAGATTGTTATAACAAAAGGAAAAAACAACCCTAGGTAAAATTACACAAACAAATTTTGTGCTCTACAGCCCCATCTGGAGTTGCATCTTTACAACGGAGTTACAACGATACAACTGACTGAGTGTAGCTGAGTCCCTGGATCAGAACTTCACACAGCTGCTTCCTTAAAAATAAAAACAGTCCAATGAAGCTCACTTTTGTAAAAGCATCTTTATCATGACATGTAGGTTGGCCCTAAAATGTGAACATCACCAAAACAACAACAACACACACACACACAAAAACCCCAGCTTTTGAGGCTCATTTGATGATAGACAGAAACTCAAACTGCTTTGCCTAAGTGCTTTTTGGATCTCATTATTCACCAGCTAGCAAGAGTAGAAGAGCTAAGAAATGAACTTGCTTACCCACCTGCTCAGAGGGTTAGAGAGATACAGCTGTGCAGTGGGGCAGCGAAGCAGGAAAATCTCTAAGAAACAAATCCTGGCAGGCCTGTTATTCTGCAGAAAAAAGTGTCAGAGCAGTGAAGGGGACAAAGCAACAGATCTGTGCTCACATTCTCCCTCTTTGTAGGAAGGCAGGTATCTGTCTGCTCTGGACAATCCTTCATGCATCTGCTGAAAGTCCAGGAATCTGTCTCCCACATAAAGGCTACGATCCTCAAGACCCTACCCTTGTTCCATTTATCTTGATGTGACAGCCACATGATTTATGGACATTTTTTCCTAGAGGAAGCAAACTAACATGCTAGTCTCTGCTTGAAGCACACACACATTCTGACCTTCCCTAAGATGAGTTGAGCTCCGATTTGAAATTCAAGGGCACTTTGCCAGCCTTGACGGAGCAGAAATCTTGAGGAGAAATGAGCACTGCAGATCTCGTGTCCCTCAAGACAACACGGTTGGAGGGGGAAATCACTCGCTGCCAGAGCTGTCTTTCCTATTGGGCTTACTGACTCATTGTGCCAGGGCGGTCTGGGAAACGGGGGGCGCCGGAGGGATCTTTGCACCACGGTGTCGGATATGCTTAAGACGGCCCTGCACGCTGCAGCCATAGGAGTCCGTGGCTACCGAGGGATGCAGTGTTGTTTTTCTTGGGACAACATCTTCTGGAGGAGAGTGGCCTGCGAGCTATTGGCTAGTCTTAGAAAGGGGGCCTCGTATCAGTGGCATAGCGTGGGTTGTCAGCACCCGGGGCAAGGCAAGTAATTTGCGCCCCCCCCCCCCCGCTGCACTGTCCCTCCCCCAGATAGTCCCTCGCTCTCTCTCCGCACCGCACCGCACCGCACCGCACGCCTGGCACCCTCCCCTCCACAGTGGGCGGCGACCCGGCGGCTCGGATTGGATTCACACAGCCAGCACTGCAGTGAGAGAGAGTGAGTGAGCCAGGTAGGGGCAGAGAGCTGCGGGTGCAAGCGCGCCCCCCCCCCCAGATGTTGCGCCCGGTGCGGCCAGCCCCCCCCCACCCTCCACGCTACGCCACTGTCTCGTATTACCTGTTCTGTGACTCTAGCAATGTCTGCAGTGATAAACGTAGGCCAGGCGGGTTTGGGAGTTCAACTTCTTGTGGCTTCTGAAGTACCCTGCATTTGGCCTCTCCACACCCTGGGGAATGAGAGGGCAGCCCCTTCTCTAGTTGCTTTGGGGGGCAAGCTTGCCAGAGGATGGTGCTGCTTTGTGGGCTGCAGTGAGGTTTCGAATTCACAAGAAACCCACACCCTTTCCTTTTAACTTCCTAACCAAGAAAATTACAAGGGGGGGCAGGGGGAGAAAGAGATGAACTGGCTTAATATATCATTAGGATGGGGAAAGCAACTTCATAAAAATTAGAGCCAAATTTGAAATTACAAACCTTCTTCAGCTTTGCTGAGTTAATTTTTTTTGGGGGGGGGGGGCGTTCCACGTTCTGGTTCTACAAGACAGTAAAAGGGTACATATATTTCCCTTCTTCCTCCATAGTTAAGAAATGGATGTAAAAGAACGCAAAAATAGATTGGCTGGATCAGACCAAAGGCCTATATAATTCTGCATTCTTTTCTCACAATGGCCAACCAGATGCCAATGGGAAGATGACAAGCAGAAAGTGAGCACAGCAGCACTGTCCTGCTCATGTCCCCCAGTTATTCAGCATGAAGCTGCCCTGTCTCCTGAGTGAAGATGCAAAATATTAAAACCTTTCCTCATAGGAGAGTTGATCCAGCTTCATTTGGCTTGCCTTTTTCCAAACCTTTCCCAACTCTAACGTTTACTTTTTGGCATCCGGAATGGTGTACCGTATTCCAAGTGTGTTCACATCATAAATTTCTATAAATATTATATCAACGATTTTATTTGCGTGCCCAGGCGAAGACCCCCGCCCCCCAGCTCCAAGAGACCACCAGAAGGAATAATGACTTGTGACAACGTTTTTATGGAATTAAAAATTGGCCACAACTTTATTAAACCTTTCAGATGTAGGAAGACATTGGCTTAGGCACTGGGCGTGTATCCCTCCCAGCCCCCCAGCCAGAGGAACTGGGACTCCTCCTGGGGTGAATGGGACATGGGAGGGTGTACAGCAAGATGCTTGTGTATGCAGGCAGACCACCCCATATCCCTGCAACGCAGGGGAGTTCACTGACAACCTTTCAGTGTATGGCCAGTCACTCCCATTTTACAAACCCCTTTAAGAGGGGACCCTGAAGCTCTGGGGCCAACCGCATAGTTGCTGCTGGCTCCGCCTCCTATTTAAGCAACTGGCTCCACCTCCCTGTGGAACTGATTGGCTGAGGTTTGGCAGGAACCGCCAATGACTAACACAGGGAGGCAGGCCAGCCCAACTAGCTGGTGGGTCCCACGTGGCCCGAGGTGCTGCATGCCGTCCCACAAAGGGCGCCCACAAAGGCAGGCGTGAGCACTCATTTCGGTCCCTAATTATCACTAAACATAGATTTCTCCTTTCTCCCCACTGCTGCCACACACTGGGTCAACGTTTTCATCGAGCTACCCACCATAATCCCAAGATCTCTTTCCTGGTTATGTTATATTTGTATAATTAAAGCTAAGGTTTTCCCAGGAGTGATATATGGAAGTGAGAGCTGGACCATAAAGAAGACTGACTGCTGAAGAACTGATGCTTTTGAATTATGGTGCTGGAGGAGACTATTGAGAGTCCCATGGACTGCAAGAAGATCAAACCTATCCATTTTGAAGGAAATCAGCCCTGAGCGCTCACTGGAAGAACAAATCCTGAAGCTGAGGCTTCAATACTTTGGCCACCTCATGAGAAGAGAAGACTCCCTGGAAAAGACCCTGATGTTGGGAAAGATGGAGGTCACAAGGAGAAGGGGATGACAGAGGACGAGATGGCTGGACAGTGTTCTCGAAGCTACGAACATGAGTTTGACCAAACTGCGGGAGGCAGTGGAAGACAGGAGTGCCTGGCGTGCTCTGGTCCATGGGGTCACGAAGAGTCGGACACGACTAAACAACGACTAAACTTCAAAAGAAGAAAACACCTAAACTGCCAATGCTGAATCTGAATGTGATAGTATGGCTTCATCAATTGCTACTTTCTTCTTTTTCTTCGAAGTCCATAGAATGGTGCTTACAATAAGGCAAGAAGCAACCAATAACAGCAGCCCACATGTTGTCAGAAGGACTGCTAAGGCACCGAACTTGGCAGGAGCGATGTGAGTAGACTCCCCAGGAATAATAAGTGCTTGGGCTATGTTGGAGAGGTCAGAGTACAAGAAAGACTTATCCACTGTGCGGATGCCTATGTAAATTAGGGTGATGTTTGCCGAGGCTTCTGGTTTAAACACAAACATTTCCTTGGAACCTGCTGGCTGAGGTGCCAAGCTGGAGGTATTTATGGGTACAGCGTTTTCAAATTCTTCCCTCAGTTCCAGAGAACTTTGGCTTATTCTCACTTCGTATCTTGCAGCTGGAATAAAAACCAAGATAATGAAAGGCTATAAAGCATTATTTTTTTCCTGCAATTGCCTGAAAGTAACAGGATTCAACACTTTTCACCCAAGGCTATTCCCTATTTACAAGAAAGTGCCCTCAGAATTGCAGCCTTTGCCAACCAAAATAAGCAGACAATACTACCAAACAGGATATAATTAGCAAAAAACAACGGTTTCAGTCTAAGGACACAATAGGGCACCAAGGGCATTTTTACCATTGTCAGCACTCAGAGGCAGATACAAATTTGCGTCTGAATCAAACATGCAGGCAAGTGGGCCCTGCAACAAAACATTATACTGTGCAATGTGCTGCTGCCCTCTTTCACTCTGGAGCCCCCACAAACTGTCGGCATACCCAGTCCTTAAAAGTTTGTTTTGGGGTTTCCCCCAAAAATATTTTTTTAAAAATAATAATAATAATAATCTGCAAATATTGGGGTTTTCTCAAGCCTGTTGATATCTCCCTTCTTGTACATAGATAGAGCCATTCTGGCTACATCAGCAAGGCATTCCTATCTGGATAGCTCAATTGGTTGGAGCATGGTGCTGATAATGTCAAGGTTGCAGGTTTGATCACCGTATGGAACAGTTGCATATTCCTGCATTGCAGGGGGCCGGACTATATGTATAAAAGCATGCAGAGCAACTGATCCACAAACTGAGACTACTGGGGCAAAACTACTGCAGTAAAAAAGTAGGTTAAACTAAGAGAGGATCACCGCCAATACTTGCTATGAAGATATTTAAGAAGGAATAAACAAGGAAGGAATTGTTTGGTTTCTGGTTTCCCTCTACAAATAGGATTTCCAGAGTCCAAGTTACAGCAGAGATGTGCAGAGGGTCGTTTTGAATTGGAATTCTGTTTTACTTATATTTATGGGTCTCAAAAGTATATATATCCAAAGCTCAGTGCACATCCAATATGAATTTGCTTGCAGATTTTATCAACGTAGTTTAAAACAGGGTTTCCCAAACTTGGGTCTCCAGCTGTGTTCGGACTACAGTTCCCATCATCCCTGACCACTGGTCTTGCTAGCTATGGGTGATGGGAGTTGTAGTCCAAAAACAGCTGGAGACCCAAGTTTGGGAAACACTGGTGGTTGTTTTTTGGGGTTGTTGGTTTTTTTAAAACACCCTACTTTTAAACAGTTTTCATTAGCAAAGAAAATAAGAAACACTGAACCTACCTTGTCCCTGGTCAAAGTCATCCCCTGGAGCTGTCCAAGTTAAAACAATTTTGTCCTCTTCTGTTCTGGCATCCAAATCAGTAATTTTGCAGGGTGGGAACACATCCTTATAGGGACCAGTGGGAACTCCAGATATGGTGAAAGCACTTCCAGCAGCTATTCTACTGAAGCCCCCAGAGCTGATGTGCGTATCTTCACTATTCACCAATGGCCTTGGTGCATTCATCTGGATTGTACCTATGCCAACATAAACAAATACACAAAAGAGAGCTAAAGACCAGCTGGGCATGCTTCCAATGAACTAGCGACTAATGGACTTTGGAGCAAGTAGGCCATAAAGGAAATAAACAACCAGACAGCAGTGGGTCCCTATTTCATTGGTAGAACCTGTGTTTTCCATGGAGAAACCCCCAGGTTCCGTCTAAGGTAACAGCTTTGGGGAAGCCCAGTAATGTGGTACATGGTGGGTTAGAGCACTGGTTTTGCTGCTGCAGGGCTGGAGTGAGGCTGAGACCTCATGGCTGCAATAGAGGGGAGTACTGGATTGGTTCAGAGGACGGACAGAGGGCCACTGATGGTCCATCTGATGTAACCACACAATCCTGACCTTGCTGCTACCCTGCCCCAGCCAGGTTAGCCATTGTGATGCCTGTGGCTCTATCCCTGGAAAGCCCTTGCTAGCCAGTAGCAGCAATAATCATCTCCATTCCTTCTAATGCTGAGTTTGGTTCATCCGATGCCTATCTGCTTAGAAGCAAAATGGGGCTACCCCAACACAGAAGGTATGGGCTTCTTCATATTATGGAGACTCACCAAGTATGTAACAATATAAAAGGTAAAGGGACCCCTGACCATTAGGTCCAGTCGTGACCGACTCTGGGGTTGCAGCGTTCATCTCACTTTACTAGCTGAGGGAGCCGGCGTACAGCTTCCGGGTCATGTGGCCAGCATGACTAAGCCGCTTCTGGAGAACCAGAGCAGAGCACGGAAATGCAGTTTACCTTCCCGCCAGAGCGGTACCTATTTATCTACTTGCACTTTGACGTGCTTTCAAATTGCTAGGTTGGCAGGAGCAGGGACCGAGCAACAGGATCTCACCCCGTCGCTGGGATTCAAACCGCCAACCTTCTGATCAGTAAGCCCTCGGCTCTGTGGTTTAACCCACAGCACCAACCGTGTCCCTTCATGTAGCAATATATGTGCTTGCAATTTCTATTTTTATTTTAAAAGCTGCTAAAAACCTAAGTCTTGAAAGAAGGACCTATGCCCAATGACCTCTACAGAATGATGAGGGCAATTTGGCCACAGAATGCTGAGGGTGCCAAATGGGGGGGAAAGAAGTGGAAGGAAAGAAAAATATCCTATCTGAGACCTTAACAGGCTTCAGCATCCTTCAGAGAGGATAACTGGGTTGGGCAGAAAGGAGAGCTCAGCACAATGAAGCTACAAAACACACTATGGAGGCTGAATGTTTCTAGGATGTATGCATCTAGAAATATTTCATCCCAATGGACCATTCATTTAAACTGCTTGCATCTGCGTGTTGACGAGTTTTTTAAAAAACTAGATTCAGCTTTCCATGAGGTACAGCTAATACAGCCTGGTGAGAGTTTTCCACATGATTATGAGGAGAATTCAAAGAGCCAGCCTGTGGCCATGACATAGCTGTCTCCCTAAATATTTCCATAGCGGTGCTTGTGCAAAGTCGTGCTTCTTCTCACTGAAGATGTAATACACTGAGAACACCTTCTGTTCAAGTCCATGGAGGTAAACAAGTGCTTGAGAGCACGGCTTGAAGACTGACATCCCAAAGCCTTACCATTTGTTATGTAACCAGGAATATACATTGCAGGGCTCCAGAGCGTTGCAGGGTATGGGCTAATTGTCTGGTTGTCCCTCTGGACGCGGACTTTCAAGCTATATCTTCCGTTTCTCGCGAAAGAAAAGAGGTATTTGGAATACACACCATCGTTTTTTATCGTATCTGCACCTGTAGCAGCGAGGGAGTACAAAGACAAAAAAGTGTTTAATCTGCTTTGGAAAAATCCTCTTAGTCTGTGCTTGAATCAGCCAGTTTCTGCCACCCCATTAAAAATTCCCTAAAATATAATATTGTTTAAGTAATGGTGAAAAGTACCACTAAGCCTGCAATTCTATACATATTTACTTGACGGCAAGCCTTATGGGACACACGTCTCACTTCATACTCCATTGTATTCCATTGCCATTCAACTCATATGCAATTGATTTCCCCTTTATACCTTCTGGACTTATAACTGTCATTCATATTTGGACTTCTCCAAATTTTCCAGTGCAATTCTCAGTCAAAAACCTTACCCCAATGTGTTTAAAATATGTGTTTTAGGAAAAAGTACATTTCTTTGGCAATAAAATACACATTTTCCAACTTAAACACACATTTTTTTCTCTGGATTTTTTTTTAAATTGATGTGCAAACAGGACAGGAATCTGACTTGAAGCAGAGTGACCCATTCATCAGCTAAAAAAATAAACTTATAAAAACATATGCTACCTGCACCATTGTCAAAAAGGTCCAAGATAATTGGATCTCCACTCTCTGGCTCAATAATGGCAGTCACGTTTGCACCAAGAATGGGAGAGAAGCCTTGATTAACTTGTGCGTACACAATCATTGGACTTGGGTAGGCGTTTGTATCTTTATTTGTGTGGGTTCTCACGGTGATGGTAGACACGTCAGACTTTACGGCTCGCGAGGTCACGGTCATTGTGAGGACTTCAGGGAGCCCATGAGAGTTAGTGAGTAAGTATGTCCAATCCCCAGCCTGAAAAACAAATTTATATATGCTCAAAAGCGTTCAGCCTAAATAGATTTTTTTTTTTAAACTGGGTTTTATAAACAAGAATAACGCTGCAGAAATAAGTACACCAAGTTTTCTCATGCCACTTGTATATCACAAAAATAGCATAATAAATGTGGGAAAATATCTAGAACAGATGTTTCATTATTAGTGGTCAATGTATAAGTTTTTGGTTCATGAATTGGTTTAAACAATTAGAAAGAAGAAGGGGGGAAGGAAAAGGGAGAAGGGGGGAGAAGGGGGTGTGGTGAGTGGGGTGGGGTTGGGTGGTTATGCTTCTATTATTCTACTTAGTGTGTGTGAGGGGTTGTGTCAGCGTTACTTGTGTGGGTTTTCTTCCTATTCACTTGATGTATTTCCTTGGTGGTGAGAGAAGTTGGGTGTGGCTTAAGGTGTGGTTGGTTGTCTTTGGTTGGCTGTAGTGAGAATTGTTTTCATGTGTGAGCAGGGTGTGAGTGAGTATTTATGAATCAGGTTAGCCAGATTGATTCATATTCTTTTTCCACCCAAAGGCAAATCCCCAATAGAAACAACTGAAGGACAATTCACTGTTACCTCAGCAATCCCCGGAATCTGCAGGCGAGCTGTGCACAGAAGCGGATCGACATCAAATTCCCCCTTTGTAAAGTATTCTCCTCTAGGGCCACGAAGAACGATATTGGGTTCCTTTGCCAGCCACGTCACTACGAAAAATGTGTCGTTTCCTACTGTGCTGTCAATAATCACCGACCTTTCAATCTGACCATTGCCCTTCACCCTTTCAGCCGTGCTTTCAATCTGTACAAAACCAGAATAATGATAACTTCCCGCTTGCTTTGACACAGGCATGGCCAGGCTTGGCCCTCCAGATGTTTTGGGACCACAATTCCCATCATCCCTGACCACTGGTCCTGTTAGCTAGGGATGATGGGAGTTGTAGTCCCAAAACATCTGGAGGGCCAAGACTGGCCATGCCTGCTTAACATATCCTCTTTTGTCATGTAGCAATTCAAAATAAGCCCCAGTTGAAATATTCCATTTGGCACACATTGACATCGTAATGATCCTTTATCACATTTAAAAACACTACGGGTGACAAGCAATTAAAACACATTAACAAAGCCAGATAGGGGCACAGAAATCCCCCGAAACGAAATCCACACCTTTTCAGCCACAGCCATGTTCCAAAAATACTTTCTTTGCTCACTCTGGCAGATTAGTACTATTGCAATTGCAGAGCGAGTAAGCAGTTAAGTTCCTTCTGGATTCTACTTCCCTAGCCCCCCAGCCCACCCCCAAAAGAAGACAGCACACATCACAAAACAGCACTTCAACTCTTAGGCTGCAATTCATGGATTTCAGCGGAATGAAAGATTCATACTTGTGTTCAGGATTATAGCCTTGGTTGTTATTCTTCCCTGTGCTTAAAGGTAAAGGGACCCCTGACCATTATGTCCAGTCACAGACGATTCTGGGGTTGCGGCGCTCATCTCGCTTTATTGGCCGAGGGAGCCGGCGTACAGCTTCCGGGTCATGTGGCCAGCATGACTAAACCACTTCTGGCGAACCAGAGCAGTGCACGGAAACACCATTTACCTTCCTGCCAGAGCAGTACCTATTTATCTGCTTGCACTTTGATGTACTTTCAAACTGCTAGGTTGGCTGGGACCAAGCAATGGGGGCTCACCCCATCACAGGGATTCGAACAGCTGACCTTCTGATCGGCAAGCCCTAGGCTCTGTCGTTCCTTTTATAGGGATGTGGGTGGTGCTGTGGTCTAAACCACTGAGCCTCTTGGGCTTGCTGATCAGAAGGTTGGCGGTTCGAATCCACACAACGGGGTGAGCTGTTGTTGCTCTGTCCTAGCTCCTGCCAACCTAGCAGTTCAAAAGCACGCCAGTGTGAGTAGATAGGTAAATGGCTTTCTGTGCACTCTGGTTTCCGTCACGGTGTTCTGTTGCACCAGAAGCGGTTTAGCCATGCTGGCCCCATGACCCAGAAAAGCTGTCTGTCATCTCGGCCTGGAGTGAGATGAGCGCCGCAACCCCATAGTCAAGTTTGACTGGGCTTCACTGCCCAGGGGTCCTTTACCTTTTACCTTCTTTAGCTACCTATGGGCCCTTTTATAACTTGCCATGGGCTGCATCAACAAGCAGAGCAAGTATGTACATAATTAAGTTGATAACTAAGTAAATTGAGCTATTAAGGTAAGTTGCAAGATTTGTACATTCCGGACAGGAATGACAAAGGGCCAAATTAAACATGTCACCACAGTTTGTTTGGTTTTTTAAAAAACACGAATATCTGGTTCTGGGAAAGAAGCTGGTCAGGACAGTGGGATGGGAAATTAGTGAACTGAGAGGAAAGGGAGGTGTAACCCTTTTAGAGCAGAGGGTGTGACTCTGGAATGCTTTCATTGTGTTTTCTATGCTTAAAGTAGTTTTTTATGCTTCAAGTAGAAGGTACCTTTGGATTGGTGGGCCTGGGAAAGATGGTTATCGCAAAGAAACTTCCTTCTCCCTCAATTTTAAAAAAAGTTGGGTTTTTTTGTTCTGGGTTTTGTTACTTTTTTTTTTTTAATGTGGTGATGAGTTGATAAATGGATAAATTGTATGTATACTGCTTTAATTCATCCACACACACACACCCCCAAAAGATACATATTGTTAAGTTGTGGTTGAACATATCAGACGACGGCAATTCTTCAAACAGCTCTTGTTTCTTCACAGGCCAGAACAGAACTGAACTGAAGGGTTCAGCCAGCCTGCTTATATAGAGCTCCACTAGAACGCAACAGTAACCGTTTTCTGTAACTATCCAATCACTGAACGTCACTTTCAAACCCTTATTTGCATATGTGGACCTGAGTGAAAACTATCTACAGTATCCCCCTGCTGGCCCAGGGTGAGAACTTCAGTACATAACACATATCCCACCTGAAACATAGACAGAGGCAAAACTGAGAGCTGAACGAGCGATCAGTTGCTTGTAATGCCACAATGCCATTCACACTGTACAGCCTGAGGAAATTAAGCTCACAGTGCAACTGACTGCACGCATACCTGAGGGATAGCTCCATCAGTAAAGCATGAGACTCTTAATCTCAGGGCCTTGCGTTCAAGTCCCATGTTGGATGAAAGATTCGGACAGAATGATCTTTGTGGCTGCTTCCAAATCTATGGTTCTAAGACTCTCTCTCTCTTTTTATTACATCTGCCTTCTTCTTCCCAATATGCCCTCAATTGACTAATTGTTGTCCAAGCAGTCATATCAAATTCAAATAATACAAAATTTGAGATAAAAGTCTAGAGCTGCAGTATGAGATATAAGGGGCAACCGTTCTATTTTATCAAACTAAAATAATGTTCTAAAATAATAGATTATGAATGTGTTGGCTCCAGAACTGCTTTCTCCATGCCTCCTATTAAAATGTATTCACCTTATTATGTAAAACAGCCTTCCTTATAGCAAGATGTACAGTATCTACATGAACAGACCTGGACAGGCTGGTGGCTGGTATCTCCATCACTTGCTACAATGGCGCTGAAGACGTCTATTAGGCTATTTGAATCTTGTCTATCAGTGACAAAAAAGCTCAGCCCCCCTGAAAAAGAGAGTACAAGGAGAAATCTTAAAAGTTGAATAAGAAATTAACTTCATTTGACTAGGTTATTATTTCAGAGATTAATGGAGCTATCCAGACTTTGGCTCACACTGAATTTTCCTTTGAAATATTCTTGTTTGTTTTATGAGCAACAACCACAAAGGGTGTTTGCTATTGCTAAAACAGGCAGTCTTACCTGTCATTTTGCCCAGTTGTTCCAGTTCTTGGGATGCAGATTGTCCCAGAGCGATGGTATGAACGATTAAGCCAGCGTCAATGACATCAGAGAAACACTTGCTGAGTGAACTGTCGTCTCCACTGGTCAATAAGATGATTTCAGAACCAGAAACACTTTCGTCATGCTTTTTAATTACCTGGAAGCAAATAATTAACCATGAATATGAAGGACACTCGGTAAATTACCTTGGCAAAGAAAATGTCACAAGTTAAGAGACTCCTTAATACTTCACTATATTGCTGTGATTCATATCCACAGGACTAAAGTCATGTATTGACTCAAGCCACTGTTTTCACGGGAGGAAATCTTTGAGCCTACAGTCAGCCTACTTCTGACACAGCAGATGCTGAGTGAGAGCCAATTTATTATTGTAGGTACAGAACTTCACCCTCATCAACCTATGTTGTTGTGTTTTTTTGCGGGTGGTTTTATGGTGCTGTTATTGCTCAAAGCCGGCTTGTAAGCCTCCCACAGGCATCTGTGAGAACAGAATGCAGGGTTGAATGAGTCACTGGCCTGACCCAGCAAGATCTTCTATGTTCTTATTTATTTTGTTGCAATTTTGCATGCTGTCTACTCCCTTGCTGAGCTTTTATGGAAGTGCATGTCAACCCAGAAATTAAGTCCTATGAAGACCAGGTGCATCTTATTAAGTTCCGTGCATAAAAGACTGCAACCTAAACAAGGATTATGAGCCTGAGCACTTCACGTGGAGCTCATTTCGGTTTATTTTTATTCCGTTTTAAGTTTTCTATTTTTCCTTCTGTATCCTGATTTGCTGTCTCTTCTTAGCTAGATAGAGGACCTTTCCAAAGTCTTTTCTTTTCAATTGCATTTGGAAGTTCTGTTCAAAAACACTGGGTGACTACACAATCGCCCCGCAAGAATAGTTCCGGTTCCTGCACCAAAAACCAAAATGTTCCTATGAGCCGAAATGCGGCAAGAGAGGCAATAATAAATAGGACTCGCCTGCAGTGCCAGCTGTAAACCCGTGCAAACATTTGCTCTGTCACCATATGAAGCAACTGGCAAGTCGGAGGCAAGCTGCTTCCGTATATCAGCACTCGTTATTTGCCGGATCTGAGATTTTACTTCTCCTCCTTCACTGTATGTGACAATCCCAATGTAGGAGTTCTCTTCCACAATTTGCAGTAGATATACTTCTACTGCCTGACGCATCCGAATGATTCGATTGTTCTGTAGGAGGTAAAATATCACCTGTTATTCACTCACCCACAAATAATAATGCAACATGTTTTCACGGAAACAATATCAGGCAGGGTATAGTGCCTGTTCAAGAATTCTACTACAACCAGAAAATTTGCATGTGGTTCTCCAAACAGAAGACTGTCTTGGGGGGTGGGGGTGGAGAAAGAGGTATCATTAAAAGTTTGTTCTTCTTCTTGATAATGCGAGAGATTAGGACAGAATGGAAGAACCCCCCGCAAGATGTCTGTGACAAAAGTATCTCTCACTAAACGTAAATGAACTGTGAAAAAGACCGTGAATTGAAAGTAGAGACATAGATGTGCCTTTCCCTGCTTATGTTTGTTTTGTAATACAAAAAATCTTTAATAAAAACTATTTTTTAATTCTCTGGCACTTACCTGACGTCGGTGATCTTTAATAAACTCTATAATCGATAGCATTTTTGAAAACAAAAGCAAAGGAATTTCAATTTCAGAGCAGGTGTTCATTTTTGCCTCAAAGAGTAAGACTTTACCTCATCCATGCTGCTGGAAAAATCCAAGACTAAACAGATCACTCTGTCTGTTGCTTGTAAAAGTGAGAAGGTTGGGGGCAAAGGACTGTTGTTGCTGGTCAGAGGAATATCGGATTTAAAGTCATCAGAGCTCATGATGACATCCCATGTGCTCTTGTAACTGCACATCCTGTTCTGGGCATTGAGAGCTTCAGCGTTATGGTTGCTTGAGTCACAGAATTCAAACACCTGAAAACAGAAAACAGCAAGACGGTTCTGGGCACCCCAATTTAAGATGGATATTGACAAGCTGGAACATGTACAGAGGAGGGCACCCAAGATTATCAAGGATCTGGAAGCCAAGCCTTATGAGGAACGGTTGAAGGATCTGGGTATGTTTAGCCTAGGTAAAGATTAGACTGAGAGGAGATATGATTGCCATCTTGAAATATCTCAAGGGCTGTCACATGGAAGATGGAGCAAGCTTGTTTTCTCCTGCTCTGGAGGGTAGGACTCAAACCAATAGCTTCAAGTTACAAGAAAGGAGATTCCAGCCAAACATCAGGAATAACTTTCTGACAGTAAGAGCTGTTTGATGGGGGAACTGACTCCCTTGGAGGTTGTGCTCTGAGACTGCTGTTTAGACTCTCCTTCTTTGGAGGTTTTTAAGCAGAGGTTGGATGGCCATCTTTTAGGGATGCTTTAGTTGAGATTCCTGCATCACAAGGGGTTGGACTAGATGGCCCTTGGGTCCCTTCCATCTCTGCAATTCTATGATTGTGTGAAACACTTGCAGAAAGCATCTCCATTAGTAACTACAGAAATTCCACACACAAGGGCTTAGAGAGAGAGGCTTCCAGCTCCAAGAGTGCTGTTTCCATCCCATCTTCTTCTGGAAACGAACAATTGCGAACGACAGAAACAGATTACCCAGAATACCCAGGAAGTTGTGACGATTTGCTATGAGGTAGGCGAAAAGCAAGTGGCTGGTGCCAATTTGCCAAGTGGAAAAATTCCTACTAGGCCCCTCAATGGCGACCAACCGAGGTCCATAGCAAGGTCAGAAAGAAAACCTTATAGGGCAGGAGGGGGGGGAGAGCAGGAACAGCTGGCAGGCAGCAAAGAGGGAGATCCCCAGCCGTGTCCTGCCTTTATAGGGCTGGCCCCACCCCCGAGCCTGCCGATTGGCCGGCTAGGGAGTGACGCAGCCGGGAATCCCCTCCAATCACACGGGGCTGCTGCGCGCATGGAGGGACCGTGAAGCCTGCAACCCCACCTCCTTCTTAGCGCGGAAGTGGCTTTATGAGCAATACGCTCAAGAACATCACCTAAACACGTGGGAAGATATACCATATTTTTTGCTCTATAAGACTCACTTTTTCCCTCCTAAAAAGTAAGGGGAAATGTGTGTGCGTCTTATGGAGCGAATGCAGGCTGCACAGCTATCCCAGAAGCCAGAAGAGCAAGAGGGATTGCTGCTTTCACTGCGTAGCGATTCCTCTTGCTGTTCTGGCTTCTGAGATTCATAATATTTTTTTCCCTTGTTTTCCTCCTCCAACAACTAGGTGCGTCTTGTGGTCTGGTGCGTCTTATAGAGTGAAAAATACGGTAAGCTCCTTTTTCTACATGCAACCTTCAGGCACTGATCCTTCAGATGCTGCTGGACTCCAACCACCCCTGGCCAGCATGCCCAATGGTCAGAGATGTGGAAGATGCAGTTCAGCCACAGTTTCCCCATCCCTGAAGTACAGGAAACGTCATGTACGATCTCTCTTGAACTGTACTTACAGAAGATAAGCTTTGCATATACATTATGGAAGATGATGCATTTTGCTCCTTGTCGTGTATAAAAGTGCACCCTTCTTTTAAGAGTCCTGTTGCCTGGTCAATGACACAGGTGCCGTCAGTGCAGGATTCTTTCTCGCAGACATAAATTCCCGTTAGGTCAGAAGAACACCTAGGAATAGGCACAAGGCAATCAGGACATGAACATATTGCGCTCCCCAAGGGAGTGTGACTGCAAAAGAAAGCGAACGTTTAAAACCTTTAAAGAATCATGAAGCAGGTAATTTTTATTCTGAGAAAAGCACACCTGTGGCTGCGGCTGCATCAGCCTTTACAGAAAAGAGCACAGTTAGAGGTGATTTATTTGGTGGAGCACTGAATTGCCATTATATGTAAGCGAGTTGTCTTACGCCCACAATTCTTGTCATTGTTTATGGTTTGTATTGAATGAAGTTATTACAAGCACGTTATGTACAATTCAGAGCTCCTTTTTGGGCCGACCAGAAGAAGAGTCACGAAACAGAGATTGAAATCCAGGCATCTCATTGTCAGGATCGCAGCATCACAAGTATATACAGAGAGAATCGCTCTCATTCAGGAATATTCGAACTGTTTGGCTGAGATACTGAATGGCACATGTCATTATTATTTTGGCATTGTAGATATTATTTAAGATTCCATGTAATAGAAGGTGTTGAAATGCCGCACATTATTGATAATGTGTTTTTTTGCAAACTATATACAGAGTTGTTTAGTTTGAACACACCTGCACATACACAAATTTTACCTGGTGGCTTTCACCTGGTTTCGACTCGATATGTAGAAAGGCTTTTCACTGTCATATTCATCAAATACCCCCCACCGAAGGTGGGCCCACTCGTGGACAAAAAGCCTGCCTGTATAAATAAAAGCACGGAAATTGCATTGCGACATTTGATAGTAATCTAACACAGTCCCATAGCAGCAAACGCTACAGAGCAGGTAGTGTTGCAGGGAAGGGGATTGTGTGCTTGACTTGTAAGACAGAAAGAGTTCAAGTTCCTGTACTGATACCCACACTCAGCGGTTCTCAACCTGTGGGTCCCCAGATGGTGTTGGACTACAACTCCCATCATCCCTGAGCTCTGGCCTTGCTAGCTAAGGGTGATGGAAGTTGTAGTCCAACAATATCTGAGGACCCACAGGTTGAGAAAGGCTGCCCTAACTGGTTGAGCCTCCCCCAAAAGCTGGATCTGCAAGCTTCCCAAATCTGGTCCTGAGACCCTTAAACAGTCACTCTTTAAATTGTAGGTCATTGCAGGGAATCCCAAGGACATTTTTCCTGGCTATCGATTGCAGTGAAACCCCCAGCCCCAGCCCAGTTAGGATGCCTATTGCAGCTTACGAAATGCAGCTGTCCAAGTGTCTTAAGGCTGCCAATGGCACCAGTTTGTGCCAATTTTCAGCAGCTGACACCTTCCCAACTTTGTCAGTGCCTTTATCGCAAGAGAATATTTTGGAGAATTTCAAATATTTTCCTAGCAGCACAGCAATCGAGAGATTGTATTATCTCTCGATTGCTGTGGTGCTAGGAAAATATTTGAAATTTCCTCTAGTAAACAGAGCATGCCATTTAATAAATTTCCTTTAAAAAACACACCGCTAGATGCTTTTAATCAATTATTTCCCCCCATTGTCTGAAAAGTAATATGCAGGGCCACAAACATGATAATCTATGTCCCAATTCAAATGGTTTCAAGATTCAACAACCAGTACTTTATTTCTATTTTTTAAATGTTGTGAGTTTTTTTTTTTCCGAAGGACCAGTTCCCTTGTTGATACTGAATGTTATTTATAGGTGGATTTATCATACTGGCATATGGTATGCAATATATATATATATATACTTTACAGTGTGATAAACGTTTATTAAAAACTAAAAAGAGTCACGTATGAAGACACCGTTACTGTTAATTATTAAAGATATCCTTTGTTGGTTATGATGCAGACGTGAGATTTTAAAATTGTACTTTTTTTGAAACACAAAAGGTAACGAAAGAAGAAAGATAATAATTATTTGTTTAGGATTTACCGTGTGGTCCATAGATTCCAATCGAATCATTATTTACCAGGAAGTCAGAGGTGAAATGTATGTATTTTCCCTTTTCTCCACACCCTCCATATTGCAATGTGTATGGATCATGTCCATGTTTCCAATAAGGAGGAGCAACAATGACATCTGCCTAAAATGAAAGTTTTGTTTAATGAGCTGGTTTTGAATAGGTACGCTTATTATTAATTACTGACAAAAACAGGAGTTCAGTCCAACAATTACTTACATGTTATAAGTCAGATTTCATAATACTCTCCACCCCCACCCACCCAGAACAGACAGACTGGAATATAGTAAACATGTTTTTGACTGCAAAAGTACTAAACTGCACCCTTTTTAGTCATACTATGAGATTGCACTTGACAGTGAAATCTTATGCATGCCTACTCAAAAATAAGACCCAGTCAATTCAATGAGGTTTACTACCAGAGAAACGTGAAGAGGAATGAAGTCTCAACATACAGTAAGTCCTATTGCTTGTTAATTAATGACAGGGGCGCCAACTATAGGGGACTTTGGGGACCTGGGGACCCACAAAAATGTTGTTGTGGGTGCTCAACACCCACACGACAGGGGGGCCCCACAACCCCTGAGGTTTTGCAAGGCCTCGGACAGCATCTCTGAGGCCTCAGAGGTGTCACTGGAAGTCAGGTTCTGAGGGCAAGAGGCGTGCATGACGTCATGACGTCACACACACTGGGCACCCATAACCCAAGTTGGCTCCCCTGATTAATGATAGCATCAACACAGCACATTTAAAACCCGGAATGTATGAAGAGGCACACAAATGCACTGTGGGTGTGGGCAGTAGATAACTACAGCGGTACCTCAGGTTAAGAACTTAATTCGTTTCGCCGGTCTGTTCTCAACCAGAAACTATTCTTAACCTGAGGTACCACTAATGGGGCCTCCTGCTGCCGCTGTGCCGCTGCCGCACAATTTCTGTTCTCATCCTGAAGCAAAGTTCTTAACCCGAGGTACTATTTCTGGGTTAGCAGAGTCTGTAACCTGAAGCACTGTAACCTGAAGTGTCTGTAACCCGAGGTACCACTGTACTGTATTAGCTGTACTTACCACATGATCAGAAATAACCTGCTCTTTGTGCTATTAGCAAATGGAGCGTACAAGATTTGTTCTGAGCAAATCTTGAAATGACTTTACACATTATGTTCCCCCCACAAATAAGGTAGCTTTGAGATTCACTCGCTATGCAAGCAAATAAACTCATAGGACGGGATATGCTGTTCATTCAATTAGTAAAATTTATATACCACTTGATTGTAAAAAGCCTCAAAGCGGTTTATGGAGAAGAATAAAACAATGAGATAATCAGCAAAAACAGTAAAATGCAACTGTTTAGAACAAAGATAATTAAAATCAATGATAAGCTAAAAACCGGATTAAAGCACAGATCAAGATTATACATATCTGGATGTGCTTGGCCAAACAAAAAAGTGCATGTATTATATGCACGCCTGTAGCAAACCAGCATCTATTAGGATCAGAACAATCTTGGGAATTTTGGATCCAACTAACGTTTACATTTTTTAAAAAGCCCTTCTAACAGAGCATCCAAAGGCATTACCATTTAGTACTGAAACGAGATGAGCGCTGCACCCCATAGTCGCCTTTGACTGAACTTAACTGTCCAGGGGTCCTTTACCTTTTACCTTTACTGTGTTCAACAACTATTTTAACTGGAGGCGGATGGATGGAAGAAATGAGGAATAGCAGGCCCAGGTCGCTGCCCTTAATACGTACCTTTGTGTACACCTCTTGCGTTGGCTTTGCGTAATTGTTTCTTTCCCATGTTGCAGGTATTAAAATTTTGACACTCCCAAAATGAACCCTTCCTTGTGTAGCATTGAACAAGTAGAAGGAAGCTTCAGTAATCATTTCCTAATAAGAGAACGAAATGATAGGAAAGTGGATTAGCGAGAATCATTAGCTCATGCAAGGAGGAAAATGTAAACTCAAATCATTGTGCAATCATCCAGTCAGACTGGAATGAAGCTTCAGAGGGAAAGGAACATTGATTTGAGAAATAGTGAAGATTATGTTAACCCAGAAATTTTTAATTAATAATTTGTCCTATTCAGTGCTATTTTTCTAGAAAAAGAGGTCCTGAAGTTAGGAATGGTTTAAAGACCCCAAATGGCATGAAGCTGGTTTGTGAACCAACACATTAAATGGCGGTATTTTATAACAAAGTACGGGATACATAGCACATGTTGGATGATAAAAAAATCCCAGCACTGGAAGTGCAAGGAGTGTACAGCGAACACAGACTAAAACAACCCATAATAAGCAGCTGCAGGGCTGAGGAAGGCAGGAGAAATGCCAGAAAATGGCTTGGTAGTGATACCTGCATTCCTGAAATGCTTTGCTGCTTATGAAAACATTTTATGATAACTGAAAAGTGGCAAACCTTTCCCTCGATCCTCATAGCTAAAGGTGAAGCATTTGTGCTTCAAACTACATAGAAATTCTACCACAGAGAGCCAGGACACAAGGACTATTTTATCAATTTCACAACGCTTTCAAAGCAGTAGCTTTCATGCAGCGTGCGTGAAGCCAGATTCGAAACACACACTACACACAGCTTGTCTGGGCAATTATAATTGCCTCCATAATTTCACAACTGTAAACATGGGCTGAAGCAGCAAAAACAACCGGCTTCTGTTGCAGCAAGTTCACTCCCATTAAAACTAGACCTCTCCAGGCCACTCCTTAAATCCACCATCTTAATAGAAGGGTTCAAGCACCACAGTGTTGATATGGCAAGTCCATTCTACTAGGAAATCCAATGGGATTTCCAAACCAAGCTTGCCATTATCATGAAACATTTGGATTCACCTCACACGCATTCTTGAGCCGAGGAAACACAAATCTGTTCTCCTCACAATAAATATGGCTAATTCTAGAAGCATTCTGTACAATGTGGTCCTATGCATATGTTTACTCCAAAGGCGGACTTGATCCGATGGGGTTGACTTCTTAGTAAGAGTGTTCAGGACTGCATTCTTAACTACTCCTTCGCAGCCCTTCCTTGATACATTGTCTGGAGGCGGTTGGAGGATGGATGGAGGATAATGGATTGGGGATGAATCTCAACAATACAGAAGTACTGTTTGGGGGGGGGCAGAGGGGCAAGCAGTTGTGGGGGACTTCCTGGTCCTGAATGGGGTAACTGTACCCCTGAAGGACCAGGTGCGCAGGCTGAGAGTCATTTTGGACTCACAGCTGGTCATGAAGGTGCAGGTCAATTCTGTGTCTAGAGCAGCTGTCTACCAGCTCCATCTGGTATGCAGGCTGAGACCCTACCTGCCCACGGACTGTCTCGCCAGAGTGGTGCATGCTCTAGTTATCTCCCGCTTGGACTACTGCAATGCGTTCTACATGGGGCTACCCTTGAAGGTGACTCAGAAACTACAACTAATCCAGAATGTGGCAGCTAGACTGGTGACTGGGAGCGGCTGCCGAGACCACCTAAAACCAGTCTTGAAAGACCTTCATTGGCTCCCAGTACATTTCTGAGCACAATTCAAAGTGTTGATGCTGACCTTTAAAGCCCTAAACAGCCTTGGTCCTGTATACCTGAAGCAGCGTCTCCACCCGCATCGTTCTGCCCGGACACTGAGATCCAGCTCTGAGAGCTTTCTGGTGGTTCCCTCACTGCAAGAATTGAAGCTACAGGAAACCAAGGAGAGGCCTTTATCGGCAGTGGAGCCCTCCCTGTGGAACACTTTCCCTTCAGATGTCAAGGAGATAAAGAACCACACAACTTTTAGAAGACATCTGAAGTCAGCCCTGTCTCGATAAGTTTTTAATGTTTGATGTTTGATTGTGTGTGTGTTTTCTGGTAGCCGCCCAGAGTGGCTGGGGCAACCCAGCCATATGGGTGGAGTATAAATAGCTTGCTATAGCTAGCTTGCTATAGTTGCTAAACAGCAATGCTAGAAGAGATTGGCATAAAAGCACCATTTCTCCAGTTAGGAGGAGGCTATTCCCATGGGCACAGGGGATATGTGGGGGAACAGCTTTGCATTTCTCATCTCACTGACAATAGATTTATCAGCATCCAAGGATCACAGTCTATGACTTCCTGAAATTGTAAGTAGGGTTACAAGTCCCTGCCTGTCTGGAACCAGTTACATCGGGGAAGGAGCCAGGAGGGAGGAGTGGAGCAGGAAGTTGTAGGAGCTGAGCGAACAAGCCATGAGAAGTAACACGTAGTTTGCAGAGTCCTGGGCAGGTATATCCAATGACCTTTCTCACCCAGATCCAGAAGATCTGGTGAATTCTGAAAGAGGTGCAACTTCATAATTTTCAGGGTGTGCTGCAGTGAAGTCTGCCACAGAAACTCCCTTAATTCCTGACCGCTGGAAGCAGAGACCAGATCCAGTCCAGATGTACAGCAAAAAGAGGGGGAACACTTTCAGATTTTAAATCCATAATTATAGGGGATCAGGATCCCAAACATTATTCTTTAATATTTATATATATATATATATATATATATATATATATATATATACACATATATCTGGATTTAAGATTACCGTTCAGTTTTTGGCAGCTATTTGACAGGCAGAAATGGTTCATCGCCTTCAGCTTTTTCAAGTGGGCAGGCATAGCCATGTATTGACTATCTGCCAGCCATGCAGCTAGAAGCCAGGGCAAAAGTCTGAGGGTCCTAAATAAATTTAGGAAACGACCCTCTGTGGATAAGCCAAGCCCAATCTACTGTGCGTTGCTCAGAAGGAGATAAAAGCCGAGACAAGACTGCACTAATGGATCCCCGACAGATGTGGCTAAAATATACTTTGCATGCTGTTAAAACCTGTGAGTTAATCCAGAGGTGGAAAAGACGTGGTGACAAGATAACAAAGGTTGTTGTTGAAATGACACTTTATGGGGGGGGGGGAATGTTTCAGTAAGAATAGCAAGAAATATTAGAGCTGCAGTTTCCAGTGTGTGTTTGGGAACACCTACTGCTGCAGGCTTACTGAAGCTAAAAGGGGCTGACCCTTACCAGTAATTATTATTTAAATAAGTGCCATTAGTGTGCATGCTGCTGTGTAAAATAAAAGATCATAGGTCTCTTTCAGGAGAAGGTTACCCTCTAAGATTTGACCTAGGGGGGGAAACAACAGGGGCAGCTGTCGTGTGCATAAAAAACAACAGATCATTATCCCTGCCTTCTTTCCCCCTCTCTCTCCGCCCGACCTCACAATGCCCATGACAGCAGCATCTCACACCGAATGCAACAGAATTGTAGAGTTGCCATCTAGTCCAAGTGTCATCTAGTCCAACCACATGCAATGCAGGAATCTCAGCTAAAGCATTCGTGACATCAATAGTTTATTTAAAAAAAAAAAAAAACAACAGTCTTGCAGCACCTTAAAGACTTCAAGCCTAATCATGTCTTATAAGTAAGTCCCTGTCGATACAACTGGGCTTACTCCTAGGGGTAACTAGGGTTAGGACCTGCCCAGAGGTAGAGCATAGGGGGGGGGGGAGGTCAGTAGCACCCCCAGGGCCAGATTTAGGTTTGATGAGGCCCTAAGCGGGTGGCGCTGTGAGTTAAACCACAGAGCCTAGGACTTGCTGATCAGAAGGTCGTCGGTTCGAATCCCCACAACGTTGGGGGATTTCTCGGTCCCTGCTCCTGCCAACCTAGCAGTTTGAAAGCATGTCAAAATGCAAGTAGATAAATAGGTACCGCTCCGGCAGGAAGGTAAATGGCGTTTCCGTGCACTGGTTCGCCAGAAGCGGCTTAGTCATGCTGGCCCCATGACCTGTACACTGGCTCCCTCGGCCAATAAAGCAAGCTGAGTGCCGCAACCCCAGAGTCGGTCACGACTGGACCTAATGGTTTACCTTTACTTAAGTTACTGAAGGTAATGGGGCCCTTTATATGTCCAGCTGTCCTTTGTCAACAACAAATTGTCACAGTTTTTTGTGTTGAATATATGCTTTATGGTAATTTACAGACCTAATTGGGAGTCGCTCTAACCTATTGCTTGTTTAGCTTATACGTAAATCTGGCACTGAGCCCCCCCTTAAATGCTTGATCCTGAGCAGCAGCCGTCCTTCAGAGAGGCAGGCTGCCTTCTGTCTTAGGTTCCAGCTGCATTTATTGAGACTAAAGTACCCATTTACGAACTATGCGCCCAAAGTCAGCATCAGCGGAAGCCAACAGGGCCGTTCTGTAGTGCCTGGTGTATATACTCGCTAAAGGAGCATTAGGCAGAATAAGAGCGGTTGACGGTGACACCACCGTGCATAGATGAAGGAAGATACTTCTCCCCCCAATACCAGCTGAATGAAAGGATGCAAACAAGCAAGCAGTGGATCTAACGACCTTTGTTCTTTCAAAGTGCACCTTCAGATCACAGCGAGCATCCTTGGGATTCCACACTTTCCTCCGCGAATGCTTTGGATCTGATCAATACAAGGGTAGCTGTAGCTCTTGCTGAGCACGGAAATGAGAAAAGTACTTCGCAAAAGGTGCAGAGGAACAAATGTGTTCAGAAACACCGCATGTTTGTGGAAGATGCCTCGACGTGCAGCCACGGAACAGAATTTTAAAGAACAGATGCATCAATACATTTTGCGTAAAGGCGCAAAGGGAAGTCTATGCAACACCACGAGCACCGTGACCAACTCTTTAAGGCGGGTGGGATGTGCAACTGCTGGATTTCTCATAGAAACCCCCCCCTGAACGCATTAAACCGTTGAGAGTCGCGAAATTGGCACAAACAACCTGCCACCTTTTTATAGCATTACAGCTGTGTTTTGCAAACAAAGAATATTTGCACCCTTGCAACTGAAGACTCGTGCGGAGTTCAGAAGACAGGGAGACAATAGAAGCATCTTCAATGTGCTCAGTCGTGCCCGCTGGTAAACTAAGAGGGGCAGGGGCAGGCAAAATCTGAATCACCAAGGCGCAAAGGCAATCCAGGTGGCGATACATAACCGCAACGCGGAAGGTGTGCGCGATGCCAAAGAGGTAAAATGACAATCGTAGGCAGGCAGAGCCATCAGGACTTAGCTGCGATGCCTGCATTGCGGGGTCGGGGGGTTGGACTGGATGACCTTGCGGGATCCCTTCCCCCTCGGGTCCGCTTCCCATCACCAGATGCGCGAAGGGTCCATTGGCAACAGCGCCGGTTGCCTCCTCCCTTCATCTTTTACCTTAAGGCTGGAGACGATTTTCGCCTCTTGGGGGACGGAGGGGTGAATGGCGACCAGCAGCCCCTGGTAAGCGCTGCCCTTCAGCGTCGCGGCGGTGACCCCCCCTCCGAGGAGCTGCAGGAGGGCGAGACCCACGCTCAGCCCCACGGGGCCAGCCCCCGCGTCGCTTTTTCTGGCCATCCTTTTCTGGAGGAGCACGTCGGAAGTCCGCAGCGCTTCCCTCGCAAGACAACGACGCGCGACAGGTTTTGTTGCAGCTGCGCGCAACGCTCTGGAGATTGCAAAAACGAGGCGCGTCGTATGGAGACGGGATTTGTGTTTTGTGGTTTTCTTTTTTTGTCTTCCCTCCCCCGCGGGCGCTTCGGATTTCTTCACCTTCTCTCACTTCAGCTGCTTCTCGAGATCGGGAAAATGGAGAGTTTCTCTTGCGCATGGGTTGTTCTCCCTTTCAGACGGGACGCAACTTCTTCTGAAATCGCAGCCCTCATCCCAAGTTGCGCTCCCCTCTCCCGGAGAAAAATCGTGCATGGGCGCAAGGGAAGCTGATGGATCGGGTATGTGCCCCTGACTGGACGGACTTAAAGCAGATAGTTCCCTAGCGAGGGTGGAAGACAGAACGCGCATCTTCCTGGCACCTTGGCAGCTGTAATACCACGTCGAGCAGAATTACTTATATTTAAACAAGTTTAATCGTCCTTTTGGGCTGCTTGTCCCAGGTGGCTTTTACAATCAGAATGCATAAACGTAGCATGAGTGGCAGTATAATACATATATATGTATAGATTGTGGACTTTCCTTCCTTGGAGGTTTTTAAGCAGAGGTTGGATGGCCATCTGTCGTGGATTTCTGCATTGCAGGGGGCCGGACTAGATGACTCTTGGGGTCCCTTCCAACTCTACCGTTCTGTGATTCTATGTTAAAAATCTGACCATAACAGAAGTAGCCAAATGCCCTTAAGGACCCTGAGATGCCACTTCAAAAGTATTGGAGAAACATGCTATTCCTGAGAGTGGTATTACAGGGCTTTGGGGGGTCACTACAAAAGAAGGAGTCGTACGCAGACCCTTTGGTGTGGGTTCATACAGGCAGCAGTTTTAGCTCCTTTGGGAGTCTTGTGTGCCATAGAGCAGGTTTGAAGAGCTGGCAGCCTTCCAGATGTTGTTAAGACTAGGTAAAGGGACCCCTGACCGTTAGGTCCAGTCGCGGACTCTGTGGTTGCGGCGCTCATCTCACTTTACTAGTCAAGGGAGCCGGCGTTTGTCTGCAGACAGCTTCCGGGTCATGTGGCCAGCATGACTAAACCGCTTCTGGCAAACCAGAGCAACGCCGGAGCAGTACCTATTTATCTACTTGCACTTTGACCTGCTTTCGAACTACTAGGTTGTCAGGAGCAGCTCACCCCGTCGCAGGGATTTGAACCGCCGACCTTCTGATCGGCAAGCCCTAGGTTCTGTGGCTTAACCCACAGCGCCACCCATGTCCCTTGTTGTTAAGACTACAACTCCCATAATTCCAGACCATTATGGCTGGGACTGATGGGAGCTGGCTTCTTCCAGAGGTTCCCCATCTTTTCCGTGGGGAATGTTGCTACACATAGAAACCCATACCCAAAAGTCTGTGCAAGGCTCTTCAGCCGTAACCTTGTTTTTTGTGTGTTGTTTTGTGTGCGTGCATATGTGTGTTTGGTAGCAGCCCCAGCTAAAACTGGGCCTGCTAACAGTAGCAACAGAAATTCCTGCCCCCAAGGAATTTGCAAGTTAACATTCAATTTGGGGCAGTGGTATAGAGGAGCGGAAGAAGTTTAAGTTTAGTTAGATTCCAATAAGGGTTGACGATTGAAGTGCTGTGGCAAAGGTTTTAATGGAAAGTTGGGTTTTCGAGGCGGATCTGAAGGAAGAGATGGAGGTGTTCCTGGAGAGAGGGTGGGGGGGGTGAGAAAGGGCGCAGGAGAGTTTCAGACAGCTAGGATGGGGTTAATTTACTGCAGCCCATTTATGAATTGCTTCATGTGAAACACCTAAAAGCAATTTAAGAAACACTATAATAAAACAACTATAAAATGATTTCCACATATTTAAAATAATTTCACATATAAAAACAATTCCCACATTCTAAAGATCAGACCTCCCGATGAGATTTATCTGCTGCAAAGAGCATTGTGATCACCATGCTACGGTGCTGGTAGCGCTACAATTCTATTATTCTAAAGGACCAAGATGGGGGGGGGAGAGGTTTAGGTTGGAGGGCTGAAGATTACAGGCTGGGGGCAAGGCAATGAAGGGCTTTGAAAATAATAAACAAGGTGTTTGTGCTACAAATGACAGCAAGCAGGAAGTTATAATTTAATGAACGATTTCGGTGACAAGAAGGCGGCTGTAGCAGTCAAGGCAGGAGACTGGTGAAGAACAGGACATGGTGGCATTTCTTACTGTTTAGAAGATTTGTTGCGTCCCCAAGTCACTTTTCTCAAAATTGTTGACAGCCTTCCTGATCTGGCCCTCCCACCTGGCCTTTTTTCTTTTGTTGCAGATGCCTCTTTAAAAGCTACAGGTGCAATCCTGTGGGCGCTTACCTGGGAGTAAGTCTCAGTGTGGGACTTAACTTTTGAGTAGCCATGCACAGAATCAGGCTGCACATGGACTGTCCGCCACAGCAGAGGTGCATTTTCTGAGAAAACCCAAAACTACCAGGCCCTGGTTATTAGGTAATACAGTGGTACCTCTGGTTAAGAACTTAATTCGTTCTGGAGGTCCTTCTTAACCTGAAACTGTTCTTAACCTGAAGTACCACTTTAGCTAATGGGCCTCCCGCTGCCGCTGCACTGTCGCCGCATGATTTCTGTTCTCATCCTGAAGCAAAGTTCTTAACCCAAGGTACTATTTCTGGGTTAGCAGAGTCTGTAACCTGAAGCACTGTAACCTGAAGTGTCTGTAACCCGAGGTACCACTGTACGATATAATCAAATGCACTTTTAAAAAAAAACCTAGTCTTTTTTTCAGATTTGCTCCAGTGACTGGTCTACTTTGCAGTGCTTCCACTGGTCCAGCAGTCAGGGAGATGGCAAGAATTTTATGGTTGAACACCTTCAGATTGGGTAAATGATTAGCATTGCTTGCTATTCCTTTGGGTCTTCAAACCTAGATTAGCTAGGGAAGTTTATCTTCTCTATACCTTGACAAAACACAAAGGCTACAATCCACACACCCATGTGGGGCTATGGGAGGGTTGGGTTGAGCAGCAATGCCCAGCAGATGAAGGTAAAGGGACCCCTGACAGTTAAGTCCAGTTGCAAATGACTCTGGGGTTGTGACGCTCATCTCGCTTTACTAGCCGAGGGAGCCAGCGTTTTGTCCACAGTTTTTCCGGGTCATGTGGCCAGCAAGACTAAGCCACTTCTGGTGAAACCAGAGCAGTGCTCGGACATGCCATTTAACTTTCCGCCGGAGCGGTACCTACAGTGGTACCTCAGGTTAAGAACTTAATTTGTTCTGGAGGTCCATTATTAACCTGAAACTGTTCTTAACCTGAAGCACCACTTTAGCTAATGGGGCCTCCTGCTGCTGCCGTGCCCCCGGAGCAAAATTTCTGTTCTCATCCTGAAGCAAAGTTCTTAATCCGAGGTACTATATCTAGGTTAGCGGAGTCTGTAACCTGAAGCGTAGGTAACCCAAGGTACCACTGTACTTGCACTTTGACGTGCTTTCAAACTACTAGGTGGGCAGGAGCTGGGACCGAGCAACGGGCGCTCACACCATCATGAGGATTCGAACCGCCAACCTTGCGATCGGCAAGCCCTAGGCTCTGTGGTTTAAACCACAGCGCCACCCGCGTCCCTAATGCCCAGTAGAAAGCCCCCCAAATGGGTTATTCTGAAGGCAGGGCTGACCTGACCTAGGATCTGATAGTTTGTATCACAGCCCGCATTGACCATTGCTGGACCTTATCAGTAGTCTCCCTGACACACCTGCTTGGTGCTGTGAGTGGCAAAAGTGCAGACGTGGTGGTTGCCCTCCAGAGACTCGGCAGTTGCAAGAATTCCGGGTTGCTCTGTGCCTGCGTTAACTCATCAGCATGGAACAAAACCTGAACTGTCAGCAAACCCAGGTAAACCCTGGCAAGTCTAGGCTTGAACCAGACACTGAAGTGAAGATGAGCAATCTCTTTGCTACTTGCTGCAAAAGGAAACACTGTTCTAGCATTAATATTTTTGAAAATATTTTAGAACTGCAATGCATATTCTATATTATTATTATCCTCCCTGTCATTGATTAAAAACACACACATCAAACAATATTTTTATTTGTAAAACAATTATTCTGAGGGGCATTTTGCTGAGTGCTAGATCATTGCACCATTTTTCTCCCTGAGGCATGCAATGGGTTCATTGAGAGCAAGAAACACCCATTAGCCCTTCCTGAATATGCAAATGAATAACGATGGGCCAACTGTTTATATTATACTACATGATTATTTCAGCCAGTGGTATACAGTGTGTTTATCCATGTTTAGGGTGCTGTTGTTGCTTTTCTTGACAGTGTGCATTTGCAACCTTAATTTGGGGCAGGGAGGAGATTAAAATGTATAATTATTTTATGAAGCTTCACTGCAAACAACTTATATAGTAAGAAAGAGATCAGATCAGATTAGGGAGGAACCTAATTGCTTAGCAGAAGCCGGCAAGAATTCCAGTGGCTATTTGCTTCTGGGAGTATGTGACATTGGCAGGCACTTTGTCTTTATGCAACAGTTATGGAAACCAGTGCCTCTGGAATCAGAGCAGCCAGTGTTCAGCAAATTGCAGACTGTGCACGGATAATATATAAAAATTAAGTTTCTGCTAGGCACTGGAAGCAGAGAATCCTCTCGAGAGAACACGGCTGCCAAAATTAAAACAACGGACAAAGAGCTGCTTTGGAGTTTCCTGTTTCCTAAATCGTACCTGAATGAAGATTATTTTTACAGCGTTTGATAAGGATCTGAAGAATGCCACGACACATTATAATGCAGAGTATTTGAAAGAATTTGTTTCTTAAAATACTTAAACAGCAGCTTTAGCAAACAAACTAACCCCCCACCCAAAAAACAGACACAATTAGGTTGCAGAAATTAGGAATGTTTGGCAAGAAACATGAGTAGATTTGCATCTGAAAGGATTTGTTTGCAAGCAGGGAATTGCAGGTGGACAGTGTTAAAGAGGCAGGTTTTGTGGGGGTCAAAGCTGGTTCGGTCACACGGGTGTGAAGCCTTGGGTGTGCCACTGGGGGGCGCCACAGCTATGATTTAGAATGAAGTGCCAGAGAGGCAGAGGGATGCTGAATTCTGCCATTGCACAGGGCACCTCTGAAATTTGAGACTGCAAGATCCGCTACTAGCAGAATGCTGTTGTGCTGATGTTGAGCTTGCAGGCTTCCCACCGGCATCTGATTGGCCCTGGTGAGAACAGGATCCTAGACTAGATGGGCAGGATCCAGCAGGCTTTGCTTCTGTTGTGTCAGCTCACATCCGTGAATACAGCATTCATCTGTGCTTAAATCTAAAAATCAACACATATAAATCTGTATTAGCCCTCCAGATGTCCAATTAGGTATACATGGAATTGGCATTTATATATAAAAAAGATAGGTTCAAATTGTACCAAGGATGGTGAGGACTATTGGATAATGAACAAGGGTATCCAGGCTCGAAATAGAAATCTCTTGGCAACCCTAAAGAGCATCCATGTTAGTTGCCCTGCTGTTAATCTGCATCCTGTAGGAATAGTGTTTAAAAGATCACCAACGCCTGCAAGTATATAACATTTTGCCAGTACAAAATTTATACAGACGGCAACTCAAGACCAAAATGAATATATCCCGGGACATGCCTACATCATTTGCCTCAACAAGGCTTTTTCAGCATTGCATTTTTTAAAAAAACCCTCAGATGTGTTCCTAAGCCCCACAATTAACATAGCACTGCTAGGACATCAGCACACTGCTATATCTGCATTCTTGCTTGGAAATGCAGTGCTGTACGTGCCAATTCAAGAAAAAGGTCACACTGAGTTCATGGGGCCTAATCCCAAGTAAATGTGTATAGGATATCAGACTTGCAAAATACAGATATTCTGGTTTGTTTGTGGACCATTCAATTCTCTTACCGTGTGATTCTTGAGGGAGTCCTTGCCAACTGAGTTTCCTACTCGGCAGACATTTTGCAACAGAGGCAAAATTTTGCCTGATCCTTTGCCCAAATATTCTCTCGTCTGGAATCCGATCCTCTCTGTTTAGTTTCTTTCGTTGTTCCTTCCGTGTCCTGCTGCAACTCAATTTAGGTTTCAGAACGGAGACTGACAAGCAGCTTGCCTCTTGACAGAAACTTCCAAGAAACATCTGGCTCCTTGAAACTGGTTCCCTTGGATCATATGAAAGAGTGCCGCAGATCATGGTTGCCGGCAGAAATGGCTTTCAAAGGGATTAAATAAGCTGTTGGAGGCAGTGGCGTAGCGTGGGTTGTCAGCACCCGGGGCAAGGCAAGTAATTTGCGTCCCCTAACCTGTGGATTTCCGCCCCCTAACGCTAACCCCCAGATGTTGCGCCCGGTGCGGCCCGCCCCCCCTGCCCCCCCACACTACGCCACTGGTTGGAGGATCTCTGCCTTCAACCTCAAAATACCAGTCGCTGGGGAGCAACAGCAGGGGATGGGTACTGCCGTTGTGCCATGGTTATGGGCTTCCCATCTGGCTAGCCACTGTGAGAAACAGGATCGTCTTGGTCTGATCCAGCACAGCTTATGTTCTCACTCGGGTCTACTGCAGGTGTCCAGACCACACCTGGGGAACCACTGAGCTAACTGGTTTTTCATTATTTTAGATGCAAACTTGCAGAGTGAGCTGAATCAACATTCAGCAATTATGTCATTAATAGATAAAGAGCAATACATTGGTACCTCTGGTTGCGAACGGGATCCGTTCCGGAGGTCCATTCGCAACATGAAAAGAACGCAACCCGTGTCTGTGCACACGCGGGTTGCGATTCGCTGCTCCTGCGCATGAGCATGACGTCATTTTGCGTGCCTGTGCATGCGTGAGCGGTGAAACCCGGAAGTAACCCTTTCCGGTACTTCCAGGTCACCACGGGACGTATCCTGAAAGAACGTAATATGAAGCGGACGTAACATGAGGTATGACTGTACTGGAATAGCAGGTGTAGTTCAGTAAGGCATGTTTAAAGGATCACGCACAGGAATAGTTAATAGCTTTTGAATATTTTGAGCTAGAGCTATAGATCTCAAGGACAAGTGTGTGTGCACAGAGACATATGCACACATGTACATAGCCCCAGCTGCCATCCCCTCATGTGCCCCTTTTCTTGTGCAAGCGCATGAAGGAGACACTGTGGGGATCCCTGCAAGGGTGAAGTGTGGGGAACCGGGAGGAGGACATCTTTTTCTCTTGACACCTCCTGCCCGCCCATTTTTTTTCTCTTTTCGCAGCCTTGCCCCCAGGTGTGCCAATAAAATATGGGGGGGGCAGGTAAGCCCCGCCCCACATAATTGATTATATGACGCAGTGCGCACACACATCATTGAAAGTACTCAATTAACTGAGAGTCTGCCCCCTAGCCTCCGTAATGTCCTCTTTCTTGGGGGTATTTTTTACCTGTGAATTCCCAAAAGAAGCTCTACCTTCTCGAAATCCTGACTATGCCCATGCACACAAATGGCTATCAACGGGGGGGGGGGGCTCAAATATTTTATGGGGGGGGCAAAAATCCTCAGCCGCTAGGAACTGCAAATCCTCCGAGTGTCCCTATTTTCCAGGGACATCGCTGATTTAGAGAAGCTGTCCCGGTTTCTGATTTGATCCACTTTTCCTTATTGAATGTCCCTATTTTCATTGGAGAAATGTCAGGAGGGTATGGAGTTATCCAACTCCCCAAGCCGCCTGAAGGCAATCCTGTATAGGGAAGGGTTTTTTTTTTTTTAATGTTTAACGTTTCATTATATTTTTATATATGCTGGAAGCTGCCCAGAGTGGCTGAGGCAACCCAATAAGATGTGTGGGTATAAATAGAAAAATTATCCATTATGGAATGCGATGCCCCAAAGCTCAACCATTTGGGTTTGCTCCCAAAAGCCGGACAATTTTGGCGGTTTCCTAAAAAGGAATTTTACTTTTTGAAACATGGCAACCCTATACACAAGTCCCACTTGGGGTGAGACTAGGGGGGTGGGGTGGGTCAGAAGCACCCTGGCACCTACGCTAGCAAAAGGCAACCTGCATTTTCCTAGAATATGGAGATGGCAGAATTGAATCAGTGGCCCATGTGCAGATTCTGGCGTGCGCTCTTTATGAAGATTTGAGGAGCAGGGCCGGATTTGGTTTAATGAGACCCTAAGCTACTGAAGGTAGGGACGCGGGTGGCGCTGTGGGTAAAAGCCTCAGTGCCTAGGACTTGCCGATCGAAAGGTTGGCGGTTCGAATCCCCACGGCGGGGTGTGCTCCCGTCGCTCGGTCCCAGCGCCTGCCAACCTAGCAGTTCGAAAGCACCCCCAGGTGCAACTAGATAAATAGGGACCGCTTACTAGCGGGAAGGTAAACGGCGTTCCGTGTGCTGCGCTGGCTCGCCAGATGCAGCTTGTCACGCTGGCCACGTGACCCGGAAGTGTCTTCGGACAGCGCTGGCCCCCGGCCTCTAGAGTGAGATGAGTGCACAACCCTAGAGTCTGGCAAGACTGGCCCGTACGGGCAGGGGTACCTTTACCTTTACCTTTAAGCTACTGAAGGTAATGGGGCCCTTTATATGTCCAGCTGTCCTTTGTCAATAACAAATTGTTTTTTTGGTGTTGATTATATGCTATAAAGTCATTTATGAACCTAACAGGTATCTTAAGCCATTTGCACATATTGCCATGCAGCCAGTCCATGCAGAATGTAGGCACCCTATACAGTCATACCTTGGGTTACAGCCACTTCAGGTTGTGTTTTTTCGGGTTGCGGACTGCCAAAACCTGGAAGTACCAGAACAGGTTACTTCTGAGTTTCGGCGCTTGTGCATGTGCAGAAGTGCTAAATCGCGCTTTGTGCATGTGCGGAAGCACCGAATTACAACCCGCGCATGCAGACGCAGGTTGTGAACGCTGCGGGTTGCAAACGTGCATCCCACACGGATCACATTCACAACCCGAGTGTCCACTGTATATAGAATTGAGCAAACCAGTGATATTTTAGGGAGCAGGCTAGCAGGCGGGGCCCATTACTCACATCATAGGAGCCTAGGTTTTATTTTATTTGTTATCTTATATTTTGGAAATACACATCCAGGTTTTTTTCCCTTTAATTTTTTTTTTTGGGGGGGGGCCCAAGAGAGTGGGGCCCTAAGCTTGTTTATACGTCAATCCGGCACTGCCTGCCCCCAAGAGGCGCCCGGTTTCCCCTCTCCTCCTTCCCGCCTTTCGGGAGGCCAATCCGCGCGCCACAGCCGGCGCGCCGCGGAGCCCAGCCCCGAAGGCGGAGCGAGGGCTCCCCGGAGGACCCGGTCGGCGTCGGTGCTGTTGCCGCTCTGCTGTTCCGGCGGCGCCTCGCGGGGTTGCCTGGCGAGGGCGGGAAGCGCCGCTTCGTTGTCCCGCCCGAGAGCGCGGCGTCGGCGAGCTGCAGAAGAAGAAAGGCGGCCATGGAAGGCAGCGGGGTAATGGCGGCGCTCGGGGGGAAAGGGGTCGGGAGGCGGGAAGCGCCGCTGTGCGAGGGGACGAGGCGGGTCGAGGCCCAGAGCCGCCTGTCATCGGTGACCTTGCAAGGCGTTGCCAACGCCTGCGGTCTCCGCCGGTGGCCGGAAAGCAGCGTGCCTCTGAGCGCGTGCAGAGCGCTTGCTGCGGGGCCGGCCGCGCCTCCTCCCTCGGGGCGGGGAGCGGAGGGAAAGCTCTTCCACGGGTCTAAATTTTAGAAACTAAAAGGCTTTTTAGAAATGGACCCCCCCCCCTGCGCTCGAGATATTGCCCTTGTTCAAGGTTTAATTCTTGCTCTCGAGTAGCAGAGGTGCCAGTCTTGGAGACTCATATAGTTATATAGCTGCAAATAAAACGTTGTCAAGGCGCGTTATACCAAAGAGACGCCAGATGGCGCTGGTGAGCCACGGTAAATTCAAGACATTTTTCAAACCTTTTTTTTAAAAAGGCATTTTCGCAACTTTTTTTTACACGTGTCTAGATTCCAGTTTGGGCAGCTGCAAGGCGGATGGTGCATGCCTCTTTGAGCTTGCAGTTTCTTGCTCTGAACTTGCCTCGCCAGTTGTGGCAGTAGAGGTGCACACACACCTCTGAATCTAAGTTACCATGAATTGATTTTTTAAAAAAATCCCATTGTCGCTTCAGAATCTCACTTAATGCTGTCGTGTGCAAAAGCTGCACCAGCGTACTTTACATTGAGTTTGCATCCTCATAACTCCATTTCGTATCTGGCAAGAAAACATGTCAGTGGGTACTGGAGCGTAATCAAACTAAATTAGGAGAGGTTGTGTCGTCCGTCCCTGCCCCCCCCCCCCCGCAGCAAATGTAATACATTTTGTACAAGGGCCCACAATGAAGTGTGGTTGTCATGGCTTGGGGCAAGCCAGGATATATATATGTATTAGAGGACTGGGTGGGATTGCTTTTGGGTATTGCGTATCATTGGTTTAACCTGAACGCGAGCTCAGTTGCCATTCTTTCCAGCTGGAGGCTTCAGAAGAAGTCTTGAGCCCCTCTGTCTGGTTATAAGTTAACAATAAAATCTTTATCTGTGTGTTTTTCCTCAGATCCTCCACGCTACCCCATTTACTAGGAAGGATTGTCAGGTGCATAATAATCAGAAGAGTGACAATTGCTCTGTGGAATTCTAATAAGAGGGGTGTGACCATTGCGTGGCACCCAGAAAGCCCCAGAGAATTTTAGAATGGGGGTGTGTGACCTGGAAGGCCATTTAGTTCAGTCCCTTGCTCAGTTCAGGAACTTTTAGGATGTGCAATGTGTTTCTGCTTATGCGATGGGTAGCCTTGGCTTTTTCTCCAGTGACTGAATAGCATAAATAATAATAAAAAGCATAGTACAGTGGTACCTTGGTTTAAGAACAGCTTAGTTTATGAACAACTTGGATTAAGAATGTTGCAGACCCGGAAGTAGGTGTTTTGGTTTGTGAACTTTGCCTTGGAAGCAGAACATGCTTCGCTTCCTGTTGAGTGTGTTCCATTTGTAAATTGAGTCCCCCGCAGCTATGGGAAAGCACACCTTGGTTTAAGAGCGCTTTGGTTTAAGAACAGACATCCAGAACGGATTAAGTTAATACACCAAGAATAATAGAAATAAACTCCACTTGGAATAATTGTGCATTAGAATATTTTGCAAATGCCTCATTTGCAACATGGCTTTTGCATCTCTAAACTTGGAAGACCTTAAAGAATTCAGTTTTGAATAATATCCTGTGTGTGTGTGTGTGTTTATTTTCAGCAGATTACAAATACGCTAGCTTTACCAAACAGTCCTTTTCACCATATTAGTAAACAAAATTGTAGCACTTAGCTCAAGTGGAAATGTATTACTTTGACATTAAGAACTCCGGAGATTACTTTGTCATTTCTAAGGCTGCCCACTTACCTGGGGCTAAGAGTTCAGTAGGACTTGACTTCAAAGTGGACCTGGCTAGGATTACTCTGTTAAACACTGACTTGAAACGGAGCGCCTTTGCTGCAACTGATACAAATTCAGGCAGCATTTAACTTGTGAACCCAGTAAAAATTCAGACACTCTCTACGCTCATACTTTATTTTTCAGAAAGAAAATGAAGCGCCACCATCCAGCCTGTATGAACAGAACAGTGATGGTTCTCATGACCATGTGCAGAGGGAACTGTCCTCTTCTAGCCGTTGCGAGGTAAACTGTTAAAAGGAAGTTTGTTACTGAAATATCTATGCCCCTCCCATTCCAAAGTTTGTCTCTGCAAACGGGGAGAATACAGTGGTGCCTCGCAAGACGAAATTAATTCGTTCCGCGAGTCTCTTCGTCTAGTGGTTTTTTCGTCTTGCGAAGCAACCCTATTAGCGGCTTAGCGGTTTAGCGGCTATTAAACCCTATTAGCGGCTATTAAAGGCTTAGCGGATTAGCTGCTAAAAGGCTATTAGCGGTTTAGCGGCTTAGAAAAAGGGGGTGGGGAGCGAAAAAAAACCTCAAGACTCGCAAGACATTTTCGTCTTGCAAAGCAAGCCCATAGGGAAATTCGTCCTGCGAAGCGCATCGAAAAACGGAAAACCCTTTCGTCTAGCGGGTTTTCCGTCTTGCAAGGCATTCGTCTTGCGGGGCACCACTGTATATTCTTAAATATAAAAGAATAAGACTGTTGTTATATCACAAACTCACAAATGCACTCCTCCTGATTTTCCATCTAAAGGAGGATGGGCACAGTCTGAAGAGCAACTTTGGTTCGCACAAGTAAACCAGAGTCAAATTTGTGCCTTCCCCACCCCACATTGAATGCGTTGTCAACATCGCAAACTGTTTTTGAAGCTCCCCTCTGTTCCAGAAGGAATTCGTTGTGCCATATTGCTCTAAGAAAAACAAAATGGCAAACTCAGAAACTGATTTCACTGTTGTTTGTATGCTGTTCAGTATTCCTTAAAATTTGCTGATGTGATTAAACTCTGATACATTTCCCATGGTGTCTATTTTAAGTAATTTATTGCATTTAAAAATTCTTGTTTTGATAATGTAAGTCCGGGATGGGGGGTCCTGTGTTGGACCACAACTCCCATAATCCCTGACTATTGGCTTTGCTGTCTGGGGCTGATGGGATTTGGAGTCCAACAACACTTGAAAGGCCGCTGGTTCCCCGTCCCTGATATAAGCAGCTGTGTTCTGTTTCTGAAGCTAACCTGCAGGCAGATGTATTTGTCTAGTTGCATGCATTTACTTAATGTTATATGGATGGTGTTTCTAGGAAACAAGACTTCTGCCATACCTAACTTCTGGGGAAGCAGAAAAACTTTGTTCAGTTATTCAGTCCTGTGATTTGAGTTTTAAGAAAGATCATCTTGAGACAGAAACATCCAGCCAACTTGGAAAGTATTTGAGTTCTCTAAGTGAAGAAGTGGACAGCTCAGATAATCATGTAAGATGTGCAGGAAATACAAATAGTCTTAATAACAAATCTTGGTTTGTTTGTTTTTAAGTGACTGGCTCGTTAGCAGAGCTAACGTTGTTCAGCTCAATGTTAAATCACCTAAACCTATATACATTCATGGAACTATAGTTAACGGTATCCAAACAAGTCACGATTTAGAAACCCGCTTTAAACCATAGTTCCATGTCCCACTTTGTTTGGAGACCATCAACCATAGTTTCCTCATTCGGATTTAATATGCAACTGTGGTAAACCCAGTTTGTTTCCCCACTTTCACCAGCACAAAAGTTGTGGGTGGTACACAATTCCCATTTGTATCCCAGCTTATTAAGCTACTATTCATGAGAACCAAGCCAGGATGTTAATCTGGGGAGCCTTGAAAACAAATACACAGTTATGTGAAGGCTGGGATGAGTGAAATTATAACTAATAATCTCCCTAAAAACCATTCCCTGCAGAGACAGATTCCGCTATCCTCCACTCTTTCCACTCCCTTTTAGCTGGCAGAATGTTCAACCCAACTGTCATTCTCTGCTCATTTTAGTTCCCCCTCCCACTTCACATTCCACCCCCACCCGCCGAAATCTCCCCCCCCCCCCCCCCGCAAAAAAAACCACTGTAGCCTTTGGAGTTACTTGGGAACAACAAGATTAGTAACGGAAGCCATACTTCCCTGGAAGATAGGTGGCCTTCACGGCTAATCCCCCCCCCCCCCCCGCAATGTAGAAGGGTGAGATAAACACTTCGTGGGATGAATTCCTTTTGCAAACTGCCCCCGCGAATATAATTGCAAAGCACTGTATAGCTGATTACAATATATAAAACAAAACCACGCTCAGTTCACAAAAGGCAACAGGCCAGGAGGTCTGAAGTGTGTCCTGGCTAAAGTGCATGCACCAGAAACATTTCTCAGCATCCTTTGCAGTGCATTGATTTTTTTATTTTTATTTTTACTGGGAGACGCTCAGGGTCCCCTTTGTCAGGTGGAGTGGTGTTGGAAAGGTTCCTTGCAGATAAATGGTACTGGTGCCATTCAAGGTGTTGCTTCACCAGTAATAAACATGTTCTCAGGCTGGGTGTGTCAAAGGTTGCAGTGGCTGAACACCATGAAAATGAGGTTGCACTTGTGTGTAACACTAGGGCTTTTAAACTAGGATGCCTGTAATTTTTAAGAAGCCAGCAGTTTAGATGTTTGAAATTAAAGCACTAATAAAATTACTTCTTGAAGGTATTATTTTTAAAAATAATTATTTTTAAAATAAATAAAAATGAAACATTTATTCAAATGTTACAATACAGTTACAATAAATTTTCAATCACTATCCCCTCCACAGACACCTCTGTGATGATGGTGGCATTAAAATACCATGTTCTTCAATAAAAGAGGAAAAGGGGAGATCAGATCATGTCAAAAGGTATCTTTTTTTGGAGATGCCTTTGATTAGTCGTTGATGGTATGTGAGGCGTTATAATAGAGCAATACTCAAGATGTTCCAGATGTTATTAACCCAAGCCTCTTTTGGTATTTTAGAAGTTTCCTTCCATCATTGGGCAATAACTAGTCTAGCTCCTGTGAACAGGAAGCAAATTAATTCTTTAGATTTAATGTGTAGAATTTGGGGACAAATCTAATGATAATAGGACAAGTGTCAAATTAGGAGGGATAGATTGGTTAGTGATTTTGGAGGTCAGATTAAAAAACTTTCCCCCCAAAGGCATGGACCATGGTAAACTCCCACCAAACGTGAAAATAGGACCTGGTTCTCCACATTATTTCCCAACATAATGGTGAGCTTAAAGGATTTATCTTTGCAAGGTGTGTGGGGGTACAATGCCACTGAAATATAATTTTAAGGGAAACTTCCTGGAGGCGAGCTGAACTTGTTTTTCAAGATGGATTTTGTCATATTGATTCCCATGCTTTTTCGCTTACTGAAATTCCTATGTCGGGTTTCCTATCTCATTCGAATATCTTCCGCATTTCCTACGAAGTTGTCTAATATCATACCATATATCACTGAGACTGCCCCTTTTGTGTCATGGCTAGGTCTGTTACTGATTCCAAAGGTGCCAAGAGTCTCAAATCCTCCCCGCTTTGCAAAAGTGCATAGTTGAGGTAAAGGGACCCCTGACCGTTAAGTCCAGTCGTGGACAACTGGGGTTGCAGCACTCATCTTGCTCTATAGGCAGAGGGAGCCAGTGTTTGTCTTCAGACAGCTTCCAGGTCATGTGGCCAGCATGATTAAGCCGCTTCTGGTGAACCAGAGCAGCGCATGAAAACGCCATTTACCTTCCTACCGGAGTGGTACCTATTTATCTACTTGCACTTTGACGTGCTTTCAAACTGCTAGGTTGGCAGGAACAGGGACCAAGCAATGGGAGCTCACCCCGTCGTGGGGATTCAAACCACCAACCTTCTGATCGGCAAGTCCTAGGCTCTGTGGTTTAGACCACAGCGCCACCCGCGTCCCATAGTTGATGTAGCCAGGACCATTTTATGCCTTTTGTCTTTGCCACCAGGTCCTCCTTTAAAATTGCTTTACTTTTTAATAAACAGATCTCTTAATTCCAGAGAAATGAATTGTTTCAACATCTATGAGTTGATTATATTTGTCTTCATGTTTAAATGAGGGGTGATCTAGCAGAGGCATCAGTGCTGAAGGCCTTGAAGGTATTCTGAAATTTCCAGGCGTTATTACAAACAGGAATTGTGTGCAACCCTTGGATTTTGGTCTTCCACACACCCCTACACACCCTGGCCAGTCTTGTTGTACTGTATGACATTTTAAGAGGACAAGCCGAAATGTGGACTTGCTATGTCTTATTGTGTTGATAGGAGGAGACAGAAATGTTAGAATCTCTGAAGTGCAAGTTTGCTATCCTGGATTGCATGCATTTTGATGCAGAGCTTTTTGATGCAGATGATTTGGTGGCTCTGTGTGTGTGTGAAAGAGAGAGAGAATAAGCAGTGAAGCCAAAACATTATTTTATAAGCTTCCAGAACAAGAATGCTTAAAGGAGAACTGGGGTTCATACGGCCGACTTGTGGATAAACAGAGGACCAGGATGAAGGAAGCCTTGCCTTGCCTTACAGGGGAATCTGAGGAGAGTTCCTTGGATGAAACGCAGAGCGAAAGTGAAACAGAAAGGTATGCTTTTAAGTTGAGTGGTGCATGTTCTGCAGCTCTGATATTTTACTCTAGAACATTTTCCTAAAGCTATTCATTTAGGGGAATGCCATGCAGTGCCAATTACAGTGGTGCCTCGGGTTAAGTACTTAATTCGTTCCGGAGGTCCGTTCTTAACCTGAAATGGTTCTTAACCTGAAGCACCACTTCAGCTAATGGGGCTTCCCGCTTCCGCCACGCTGCCAGAGCACAATTTCTGTTCTCATCCTGAAGCAAAGTTCTTAACCCGAGGTAGTATTTCTGGATTAGCAGCATCTGTAACCTGAAGCGTCTGTAACCCGAGGTACCACTGTACTTCCAAACTAGAGCTATCTGAAACATGGGTTTAACATGTGTGCTGTTCCTACACATTCTTACATTTTTTAAAAATTGTTTTTTTTAAAGCACACAAAAGTTTTATTTAATACTCACCAATTTTCCCCCCTTAAGGAACTAAAATTCTGTTTGAGTCTCAAAACGTATTATCGTAAAACAAGCCATAATTTGCATATATGTTTTGCAGTGTGCACACGTTCTGGCCAGCCCCTAACTTTCCATGGCTTCATATTGCATAGATGCCCTATGGATGCCCATGATACATGTTTACCCTAAGCAAAGTAAATGCCCTACGTGTGAAAAAGCATTAGGTGAAATGATGTACTAAGTCCTCGCGATTCACAAAAGGGAAGAACCGCTGTGGAAGTCTCCAAGAGGATAATTAACTCTTACTTTTGATGGGACGTTAGGCTTTGTGTTAGTAAGTGTGCCCAGCCACTGGCTGAATTGCAGTTAGCATTTAAATTAAGGTTGTACAGAGTAACCCGGGCACAGTTTTTCCTAATAAACATTAGTCTTTTGCTAATAGGTTGTGGGAAGACATCATTCAGGATGAAGTCGCTTTTCAGAAAAAGCTCCACGAAGCAGAGTTGGCAATTGGTTCAGCAGAAATGTTCCTGCCATCTTTTAAAGAAACTCTAACTAGAATTTCAAAGGTAAGTTAGCATTGACAATTACTGAATGACACTTGGTTGCAGTATGGCCTAAGAACAACAGAGTTCTGTTCTTGATACTGGATTTTCCTGAAGCCCACTGTGCTCAGTTCAGCAGAGAGCTGCCGCTGGGTTGGCAACTGGCAAAAAATATGTGCCCTTCCTTTGCATGAATGGAAGCATCTTTCTCTCATGCTATGACTTTGCTATATCCAAACTTATGCTGTTTGCTTGTGAAACACAAAAACATTGACTTCCGTTATGCATACAGTTTGAAGAAGGAATAACAAGCTTTGAGTACTTTAAAGACTAACAAATACATTGTGGCAGAAGCTTTTGTGGACTTCATCAGATGCTCCATAATGCTGATGGCACAGGTTTTTGTAGACGATACGCCACAACAAAATTTGTGAGTCTTTAAGGTGCTGCAAGACTCTTTGCTGCAAAAGACTAATGCAGCTACCCTTCTGGAAATTTTGAATTGGGTATGTTAAAATGATGTGTCTTGTGTCTAGCTGCAATTCAACCTGTGTCTGTAGACCAAGGGCTGGTGAATATTTTTCAGCTGCATTCTTATCTAAGCAACCTTCCTTGGGCCATGTGCTTAGTGGTGGATGAGGCCAGAGGGTAGAATCAGGTAAAGCAACAAAATTAAATTTTACCTTTGTGGACTAATTCATATGAACGCTCACATACCCTCACAGACACCCTCTATCCTCCATTCAGACAACCAGGCATCATCTGAGTGCAAGGACACATTCCATTCAGACAAAACACTTGATATGCAAGCATGGCCAGTGAGGGAGGGTTTTGGGGGCCAGATTGATAGGCCTGGAGAGCTGCATATGGACCTCTAGCCTGAGGTGTCCCAGCCTTGCTATCATCTCTGCTCCAGAACCAGCAGTGCTGCTTTGGTTTGGAGAAAAGCTAGTTACAGTGGTACCTTGGGTTACAGATGCTTCAGGTTACAGATGCTTCAGGTTACAGCCTCAGCTAACCCAGAAGTAGTACCTTGGGTTAAGAACTTTGCTTCAGGATGAGAGCAGAAATTGTGCTCTGGCGGCACGGCAGCAGCGGGAGGTCCCATTAGCTAAAGTGGTGCTTCAGGTTAAGAACAGTTTCAGGTTAAGAACGGACCTCCGGAACGAATTAAGTTCTTAACCCAAGGTACCACTGTATTTGTGAAAGGCGTCATAGCAAAATCGTTTCCTTTTGTTTTGTATCTGTGATTGTTCCTTGTGTTCAAATGATGTAAAAGGTTTGTTTTATCAAAACGGTTCTGAACAGTGTCACACTGGTTTGGGCAAAAAGAGGGTTTTCTTTTTTTACAAAACGACTTAACTGCGATTTAATATTTTTGTCAGGCTTGTTACGTTTCTGCAGCAGATATGATAAAGATTTCTATGCAAGAGGATTTACTGGTAATGGAGCTAGGGGCTCTCAAAAATATGAAGGGACTGTTACAGCAGCTACTTAGATCAAGCAAGGAAAAAGAAGTAAGAGAACGTGCGCAGAAACCACAACCAAGTATAGTATTTATCAACAACAAGTTTTAAGTATTTTTTTTTCATTGTTTGAAGTAGAATTTTCAAAGAAGGAGGTGAATTCACAGAAAAATAAAATGAGATGATAATATATCAAGCAGTGTCCTGAGACAAGGGGGGGCAAGCCCTTGAGTTTGTTGGCCCATCCCGATAAGTTTCTGTGTTGCTCTTTGTTTGTGTCTAGCCCAGGAATTGCTTTTGATTAGATGCTTTTATGAACAAGGTTTCTAAGTCTCTTGCTTTGTTCAGCAGAGCTGTAGCTCTTTCTCCCAGACGGATTTGTCAGGTGGCCAAGAATCCATTCCCCTTGTGCGCAGGGGCAAACTACCATATTTTTTGCTCTATAAGACTCACTTTTTCCCTCCTAAAAAGTAAGGGGAAATGTGTGTGCGTCTTATGGAGCGAATGCAGGCTGCACAGCTATCCCAGAAGCCAGAACAGCAAGAGGCATTGCTGCTTTCACTGCGCAGCGATCCCTCTTGCTGTTCTGGCTTCTGAGATTCAGAATTTTTTTTTTCTTGTTTTCCTCCAAAAACTAGGTGTGTCTTGTGGGCTGGTGCATCTTACAGAGCGAAAAATACGGTAGATCCATCTTGCTGCCACCAAAAGATTCCCTGGGTTGCAGCAGATCTGTTTACAGACCAGAGCTGCACTTGCCTACTTAACAGCATCAGGTTTGGGTTGGTCTTCCTTGCCAGTTGATCTGGGTTTCAGCTTACCACTTAGCACAGCAGCCTGTAACCTCCCTGTTGGCAAGCAGTGTGCTCATGAAGAATGTCAATATGCGAGCATTTTCTTCACATAACTGCATATTGTACTTAAAATGCTTTGGCTTATGCTAACACCTGAATCCTGCACAATTATCAACTTTCCCTGGGCTGGAACACAACCTAGACAAACATCTTCTTATAAGAATTAAACCTTCAGTGCAGCAACGAAGTTGTTCCTGAACTGAAACAGGGCTGAGTTGATATCCACCTGTCCATTCTCTTGGCAGGAAATTTAGTATCTGATAACTTTTTAGAAAAAGATTTTCGTATATGTGGAGGGCTGTAGGTTGGGAGAGAGCGGGCAGGTCTCACATGCACACAAACAGAGGTCTTTTGAACAAGAGAAACTCTAATAATTTTAATTTTTAAATTATTATCTTATATTGGATATTGCCCATTGAATAGAATACTCCTTTAAACTATTACTTGGATAAGAAAAAATAAGTAGAAAATCTCTTCTCTCTCTCTCTTTTTAAAGATCAATTAATAAAATAGACTTTTGGGGCTTAAAAAAATGACCTCTAAACACATCAGATTTTAATTCACAAAGGAACTTTCTTATCTGCGCTTGTAGTTTTTTCTTTTCTTAGTTCTTAACTGTAAATAGAGGGCATGGTCACTTGGAATGTTGGGAGTTTTATGTCGCAGGAAGTACAGTATGTTAAACATAATATGTTGTATTCAATATTAAGTGACACTAAATCAGTTTTGTTTCATTTTTCTTATTTTTAGATTATCAGTACACAGATTGAAGATTTGATATGGCAGTTGACTGAAAGCGAAACTGAAGCTGTAGTAAGTTCTGTTCTTTGGCATGTCATCATTTCGTTTTGTGAAGGCGGCACCACGGCCTCTTTTAGGCATTTTAAGCAGTTGCACGTAGGATGAGGGAGCCATGCTGCATGTTGTCTGTTGTATTATTATTATTATTATTATTATTATTATTATTATTATTTGCAGACACAGGATGGACACTGCAGCTAGGAGATGGCTTGTCCGCTCCCAAGGAAATGTTCACACATTATTTATAGACAAAGCAGCATACGCCACTTTGGGTGGGACTTCCCATCACTTCACCTAACTAGATGAGAGCATAGGTGGCAAATACTCAAATCTTACAGATAGTTCCCCTTTTCTGGGCCCAGAGCCCAACACTCCCAAGCCGCCAGATAGTTATAACATCAAGGCAAACCAATTAGTTTCTATCAAAGCAAGTGGATATAAACATATATGAGCCCATGGCTTTAACATCTACCAATTAATTGTAAGGTTATCTTGACTACGAAGATGTCATTCTCAGAGCTTCTGAGGAAAGTTCACACAGTATTTAGACTATTTTTGGGCCTGCTGATATCTAAATGAGCCCTCTGTCATGAAAGCCAGTATACTTTCTATCCTTGTTCTCTCTCCCGCCTCCTCGAGTTTCAAATCCTTGGCTCTCTAGTATGCAAATAATAATAATAACCTGGTGGTTTTTTCCTTTGAAGGAACTCAAGCATGAAGTGCTTCGAAAAGAAAGGTATATTTTAGAGCTTTCTACTCAGCTTCAGCATGAGAAAGTAAGTTAGCATTTTCCTTTGTACAGCTGTTTTACTTCACCTGCCATAGGTTTATGTTTACCAAATTACATGATTTGACAACTTCATCAATCTCTTGTGGTTCCTGCTAGTTCTAAGCTAGATTTTGGTGTGTGCCAATATTTCAGTATGTTGACTTCCAGAATGAGAGTGTAGCTGTGCAGTCTCAGACCTGTCTACTCAGAAGTACCTATATACTCGAGTATCAGCCGAGCCGAATATAAGCCGAGGCACCTAATTTTAGCACAGAAAACCGGGGAAACTTGCCTCGAGTATCAGCCGGTTCACCACACCACAAACCTGGTGGTGGCGGCAGCGGCGGAGGAAGAACAAGCAGCCCAAAAGGGCTGCTTTCGGGCAACTTGTTCCACCGCCGACAGTGGCAAAGGTGGAGGAGGACAAAGGAGCAGCCCTTAAGGGCTCCTTTTAGGCTGCTCGTCCCACCGCTGCCCACCTCACTCAAGTATAAGCCAAGGTGGGCTTTTTCAGCATAAAAAATGTGCTGAAAAAGTCGGCTTATACTCGAGTATATGCGGTAAGTCCCACTGTATTAAGTGGATCTTACGCGGGTGGCGCTGTGGGTTAAACCACAGAGCCTAGGACTTGCTGATCAGAAGGTTGGCGGTTCGAATCCCCACAACGGGGTGAGCTCCCGTTCCTCGGTCCCTGCTCCTGCTAACCTAGCAGTTCGAAAGCACGTCAAAGTGCAAGTAGATAAATGGATACCGCTCTGGCGGGAAGGTAAACGGCGTTTCTGTGCGCTGCTCTGGTTCGCCAGAAGCAGCTTAGTCATGCTGGCCACATGACCCGGAAGCTGTATGCCGGCTTCCTCAGCCAATAAAGCGAGATGAGCACCACAACCCCAGAGTCGGTCACGACTGGACCTAATGGCCGGGGGTCCCAGATATGTAATGTGTTTAGGATTGCAGCCTAAGAGTGTATATCTTTTACTAAAATATGTCTTTTGTTATCCCCTTACCTGTTACTTGAAATGTATGTGCAATAAGTTTGTATTGATTTTGTGGAATGCACTAATTGAATTATTATTTCCTCTCCTTGGGTATTGAAATTTTATTGATAGGCAAATGTAGCATTTAATTTTTTAAAAAAAATATATTGCTAGGCACTTGTTCATATCATCTGTTTGGTTTTTTTTTAATAGTGTTTTTAATTTCTTCTATTAAAGTTAGCTGCTTTTCTTTCGGAAGGGCGCAACAACGGAATGTCTAGGCGCGCTTATTTATAACTAGAATACAAAGCTGGAAATGAATGAACGGCAGCTAAAATCTTACGTTCATTTTTCACATGGTATAGACCTCATCTGAAGACTTCAAAAAACAAAACCATGTTTCCCCTGCCAGATCCAGCAAGTCTAAAGTCTGCCCGCCCCTCCGTAGAGTACGAAAGTTCATTATAGGTGCTGCCATGTAGAAGTCATAATTTATTATGGGCTTTGTTTTATTATTTTAGGCTAATGTGTTGAAAGCATCTCGTCATTCCGAATCAACACAGCTGGTGCAGACTCACTTGCAATGCCAGATAGAGAGAAAGGAGGCTGAGAATAATCAACTGAGAACAAAATTTAAGGTTACTGGTTTTTGTTGGTTTTGCTTCTTTGATCGAAAATAAATATAGTAGTTTAAATTCTGTTGCAGCATTCGAGGAACTTCAGTAATAGTTGTAAGGTAGATATAAGAAATTAGATTTAATGAGAATAAGTTTAATTATATAAAAAAATGTGTATTGGACGGGAGGTTGGGTCTTTAGTGTTAAGGCCAATAGATGTTTTATTGTTTGCTAAGAATATTATGTATCTATGGTTATTTTTGTAATTTGTGTATAATTTGGTATTTGTGTTTTTTGTTTGTTTTTCTTGTATAAATAAAAAACTTTAAATAGGAATTTTAAAAAAGCAACATAATTAACAGAAAACTAAAAGATTTCAAAATAAAACATTACAAAGGTCAACTACAGAATACATATACTATGCAAACAAAGTTAACAAAAAAAATCTTAAACATTTCCAAAAACAACACCACCATTGTGAAGTCAAATATAAAATACATATTTAAAACAGCATAATTAACAAGAGAATAAGGTATTATCATAAGCATGACAAGGCTGTTTGGCAGGCACAAAAAGATGGGGCAAAGGAATCCAATAGTTAGGGTTTGTTGTCAGGCATAGTGATGTCCCTCTGGTCTCGCCAGGAGCCTCTTCAGTAGAGCTGGGGAGTCTGGCCCCCCCGCCCCAAGGCCAGGTGGAAAAAGGCCTTGCAGGGAGCGGCCTATATTTATATTTATACCTGAGATTCCCCATACAGTACCTTCTTTTTTAAAATGGTCCGTTTTTACATATTGAGAATTGGCGGTAAACTGAATTGCTTTTACAAAAAAAACTTACATAAAACTGCTGTTGGGAACCCTTTTCACTGGTAATTTCTTCTCAAATGTTTCTGTAAGCTTTGTATAAGGATGCTCCAACCGCAGTCAGCTTCCATCTACCTTTAGCCTTCAAATACGTAGGCACAGGATTAGTAGTGCAACTATATAAAATCTTAAGTGCAACCAGACTTTAATATTTGCAGATCTTTTGAAAAATGTAGAACCACTTGATGTACAAGCTGGTCTTTTACCTATGTTTTCGTCTCTGTTTTTGTGTGTGTGTGTGTGTGTGTGTGTGTGTGTGTGTGTTCTGGTCATGCAAGTTGTGAAATGGTGACCTCTTGTGGGGACTTGATAAATAACACCAGTGTCCTCTCGCAAAAGGCAACTTCCGTTTGCCAGCAAACTTAACCTTTCTAGGTCAGGCCACCGCAACTTCTGGTGTTGCCCTTGTGAATTGCCCTTGGACAATATTTGGCTGCGTTCCAGGCCTGCCACAGGCAGATTTCACAGATACCAGTAGTATGTCTCATCAGGGACAGCATCCGCTGGAACACAGACACGCAGCATCACAGAGGAGGGACCAAACATTCAGAAATACACGCTTGGACAGGAAGGCACGTGTAGAGCCACTCGCACGATTGGCATTTCCACCTATTCTGACTCCAGTGCTGGGCTGAGGGGAAATGCTGTTCTTTTTTTTACTCTCAAAGAGCAATTAGGGGGTTTATCTCCAACCTAAACACTGTGGTACTTTGTGCTAAGGCTGAATATCCTCTCTGAAGGGTAGCCAGAGGGAACTTTCCTCTCCCGACTGGGAGATACAGCTGTGAGTCTGATGGGCTGTTTAGTGTGTCTTGCTGGGTCAGAAATGACCTCCTGGCCCCAGATTAGCCAACCTGCCACTGCAGTTTAAGTCAGTCTACAGAGTTTGACTAGCACCAAGTACTTCAGGGTTCATGTTTTCAGCATTGAACAGAATCTTCAAAATACTTCAGCACGTGTTTTGATGTATTTTTTTTATTTAAAAAAAACCTTGTTAAACTATTTGAATTAACTTTCACATGTTACTTTAAATCTGTTGCCATCAATGCTCTGATGAACCAAATCAAGCATCTCTGTTTTGTTTTGTTTTGTTTTGTGTCTTCTGTACTCCAGTTTAGTCTTTTATACATACATGCAAGCGCAAACACACACACACTGCCCCCACCCGGCTAATGTCCACCTCAAACTTTTCATGTTTGGAGCATATAATAATCTTCTGTAATTCTGATGCAGACGGTAGAAAAGAACATTACAGAATGGAAACAGCAAGTCGGAGAATATAAGCAGCAGATTTTGGCTGAAAAGGACAGAAGAAAGGAGAGGCGGATTGCTCTGAAAAGGGCAGCTAGTGTTCAGAAACAAAGAGCGGAACTTTTGAAAGTAGCTGTGGAGAGATTAATTTCCAAAATTAGAGAGAAGGTGAGTGATTGGGGAGGGAGCCAATGGTTTCAAATTAATGAATAAACCATGATGTTAATCTCACAAAGCAGCAACAGGAGACCTATGGTCCTCTAGTTGTTGTAGGATTTCCAACTCCCATCAACCCCAGCCATCTTTGCCAGTGGTCAGAGATGATGGGATTTGGAGCCCAACAACATCTAGAGACCCGCAGGTTCCCTATCCCTGTCTGAAAGAACGTCAACAACGTATTGATTTATAATAGCGGGAACTTTCAGGGGCATACTTTGCTTTCTGTGTCCATATTAATAAGTGTACACGATCAGATAATAGACTTGAGATATGTGCATGTATATACTGGTAGTTTGGGTGTAAGAAAATATCTGAGAAGGTTATGTTCTTTGGTTTGGGGAATCCCGCCTATGTGTTCAGCTCAGCCGGCCTCTGGTTGGCTGGAGTTAGCAAGCCAAGGTACCGTCTCCAGTCGTTTGAGTATACAGGCCCTTCATCAGCCAAAGTAACCAGATGCCATCCTACTAAACTGCGTGTAAAAACCTGAAAACAATCCTTTGGTGCTGGAGATGCGAAAGAAGTGTGGGAGCCCCCTGTGAGCTGCCCTGAGGTTTTTCATGGAAGAGTTGAATATAACTTGTACAGTGGTACCTCGGGTTACAGATGCTTCAGGTTACAGACTCCGCTAACCCAGAAATAGTATCTCGGGTTAAGAACTTTGCTTCAGAATGAGAACAGAAATCGCGCAGTGGCGGCAGCAGGAGGCCCCATTAGCTAAAGTGGTACCTCAGGTTAAGAACAGTTTCAGGTTAAGAATGGACCTCCAGAATGAATTGAGTTTTTAACCCGAGGTACCACTGTGGGTAAAACCTCAGCGCCTAGGGCTTGCCGATCGCATGGTCGGCGGTTCGAATCCCCGCGGCGGGGTGAGCTCCCGTCTTTCGGTCCCAGCTCCTGCCCACCTAGCAGTTCGAAAGCACCCCTAAGTGCAAGTAGATAAATAGGTATTGCTTAATAGCGGGAAGGTAAACGGCGTTTCCGTGTGCTGCGCTGGTGCTGGCTCGCCAGAGCAGCTTCGTCACGCTGGCCACGTGACCCGGAAGTGTCTCCGGACAGCGCTGGCCACCGGCCTCTTAAGTGAGATGGCGCACAACCCTAGAGTCGGACACGACTGGCCCGTACTGTATAGGAAAGATGATGCTACTGAAAACTCATTTCCTACATGAAGAAAACTTGTGAGGTGACTTATTCTGAAATAGGTGTCTAAACCGTTATATTAGGAAGTGCAGCTTTCTCCTGATTGAAGTGCAGAGTGTTTGATGACCAGGACATTCACAGGGAAACCAAAATTTCCTATTTTACTACCAACCTTCAGTACACTCGATTCCATCAACGGTGTCTCCGGAAAATTTTACACATCACTTGGGAAGACAGGCGAACTAATGCCAATGTACAGGAAGAAGCAAAGATCACCAGTGTCAAAGCAAGTGATTCTTCAACATCAACTTCGTTGGACTGGTCATGTTGTGTGAATGCCTGATTATTGTCTTCCAAAGCAACTACTCTGTTCCAAACTTAAAAATGGAAAGTGTTTAAAGCCTCTCTCAAGGCAAATCTTTAAAAATGTAGTATAAACACTGACAACTGTGAAACACTGGCCTGCGAGTGCTCCAACTGGAGAACGGCCTTTACCAAAGGTGTGATGGACTTTGAAGACGCTTGAACTCAGGAAGAAAGGGAGAAGCGTGCTAAGAGGAAGGCACGCTTGGCAAACCCTCACCATGATCAACTCCCGGCCGGAAACCAATGTCCCCACTGTGGAACAACGTGTGGATCCAGAATTGGTCTCCACAGTCACTTACGGACTCACAGTTAAGACCATATTTGTGGAAGACAATCTTGCTCGGCTATGAGTGATCATCAAAGAAGAAGATAATTAGGGACAGGAAGCTTCAAGCTGGGGGTGAAATGCAGCCCTGCAGGCTTTCTTCACTCCCCCATCAGCTCTGAATTGTGCTAGTTTTATTCCATTACTAGTTTTATTCCAGATTTAGATGCAGCGGTCTGCCCACCCCTCTACAAGCCTGCTTGTTTGACCGCATGCAGTTCATCACTGCCCATGCCTACCAGCTGACTGCTTTTGTGCAGAGCTGCTCTGGTGGCAAGGCATGCTCCAAGTGACTTGATTTAGAAATACTGCTTTAAAATTCCAATTGTAATACTGTGTTCCTTGCTGTCAGTGATGTCATGGGCACTAGCCAATCAGGTGCCCGTAGCAGTTGAAGAGGAAGAAAAGTAGCCAAGCAACAGACTAATCCCTGTCTACAAATGGCATAGGAGATGTGATCTGGAGTATTTTCTGTAACCAAAAAGCTTCCAGGCATGGCCTCATATTTCACAGTTGGGAAATGTCCGTATAGAACTTTCAAATACCTCGTCTAGGGAAACTCTCTTAGCAAGTTTAAAACTTCTGTTTTGCTGGAAAGTTAGTACAATTGCTTAAGTTCCAGCTGATTCTTGTGTTTCAGGATTTTATTGGTGTGTGTTTATGTCGAGATTTCAAGCTTTTAAGTTTTTACATTATTCCACACTACTGCAATACACCTGGAAACTGCTTTGAATGAAAATACCTCCTGTGTCTAGGGAATCGGGAAGAATTAAACAGAAAATGAGTTCTTATATTACATGGTCTGTGTTTTGTACATTCTCCAGGAAATCCAATTGTCTGAGGTACTTTCAGCTTGTAATGTCTGGAAAAGTCATCACGAGGCAGTGGTAGATGAAAAAACCAGGTTAGAAGTTCAAGCTGAAACTCTGAAAAAGTAAGTGAACGCTTAATACCTCTTTGCAAATAATCAGTCTCTTTATTAAAAATGAGGAACCGGGCTAATATGGTTGTTCTAGGATTTTGCATGTGCTTTTTTTAGTCTGCCATCCCCAAGTGTGTTTACTTTACAACCCTTCACTGTGGGAATGGGATGGAGCAACATTTTCATCATCTCCTAGCCTGCTGTGTTTTCAGTGCTAGACACGGAGGAAAGGAAACCAAGATCACCTTTAACGGTTATGGTTTCTCCTCCCCACAACAACAACAACAACAACCAAAAGAAGAAAATTGGGGGAACTGTTGCTAGTCAAAGAACTGCAATTGCTAGCATCCTTAAACAACTACAGTTCCCATGATTCATTAGAGGACTCCGTTAACTGTTAAAGTGGCATAAGAGCACTTTAAATGCATGGTGGTGTATGTGACCCAAGCAGGATAGCAAAGGTATGGGTGTGGGTTGCATGAGGTTCTGGTGGCCAAACGCATGTGATCGTACTGCTAAGGTAAATTGTAAGTAAGGTCAATGTGCAGTCATAAAGTAAAGGTAAAGGGACCCCTGACCATTAGGTCCAGTCGTGACCGACTCTGGGGTTGCGGCGCTCATCACGCTTTATTGGCCAAGGGAGCCGGCGTACAGCTTCCGGGTCATGTGGCCAGCATGACTAAGCTGCTTCTGGCGAACCAGAGCAGCGCACAGAAACGCCGTTTACCTTCCCGCCGGAGCGGTACCTATTTATCTGCTTGCACTTTGACGTGCTTTCGAACTGCTAGGTTGGCAGGCACAGGGACCGAGCAACGGGAGCTCACCCCGTCGCAGGGATTCGAACTGCTGACCTTCTGATCGGCAAGTCCTAGGCTCTGGTTTAACCCACAGTGCCACCTGCATCCATGTACAGTCATAAAGGTAAAGGTAAAGGTACCCCTGCCCGTACGGGCCAGTCGTGTCCGACTCTAGGGTTGTGTGCCCATCTCACTTAAGAGGCCGGGGGCCAGCGCTGTCCGGAGACAATTCCGGGTCACTTGGCCAGCGTGACGAAACTGCTCTGGCGAGCCAGCACCAGCGCAGCACACGGAAACGCCGTTTACCTTCCCGCTATAAAGCGGTACCTATTTATCTACTTGCACTTATGGGTGCTTTCGAACTGCTAGGTGGGCAGGAGCTGGGACCAAAGGATGGGAGCTCACCCCGCCGCAGGGATTCGAACCGCCGACCATGCGATCGGCAAGCCCTAGGCGCTGAGGTTTTACCCACAGCGCCACCTGCGTCCCTTTTTATGTACAGTCATACTTCGAGTTAAATATGCTTCAGGTTTAGCGTTTTCAGGTTACACTCTGCGGCGACCCGGAAGTAACAGATTGTGTTACTTCTGGGTTTTGCTGCATGCGCAGATGCTAAAAATGACGTCATGCGCAGAAGCGGCGACCCGCGCAGATGCGTAGTCACGAGTTGCGTTCTACTCAGGATGCGAACAGGGCTCCGGAACGGATCCCGTTCGCATCCAGAGGTACCACTGTATAGGCAAGTATATTGGAAGAATTAAGGTAAACAGGGAGGCGGAAGAAAAGTGAGTTCGGAATCTTGGTAGTGAATGATGATTGGATGAGAGTTTGAAAGGGAGTTTGAATGCTGGTGGCGAGACATATGAGCTTTGAGCCAGAGTGGAGTTTGGGAGTGGGTGGTGGCAGATTCGAAGCAGAGTTGCCTATTTAGTGTGATGTAGGCCATTGTACCAGCCATTGTTGAAGAGGAACGTTTTCACCTGGTGCCTAAAATATATATAATGAAGGCGCCAGGTGAACCTCCCTAGGGAGAGCATTCCACAAACAGGGGTGGGGGCCACTGTAGAAAAGGCCCATTCTCTCTTTTTAATGGTTTTTATTGAATTTTTCATTTTTATCATAATAAGAACAGTTGCCACCCTCCAGACCTCTCATGGAGGAGGCACACGAAGAAGTGTTTATACATGATCAACATGGAACACGTACATCTAAAATTGCTTCTAAGAAGCTGAAAGTAAAGTGGATGTAGTTAAGGCACAATTTAGCTACCATTTAACTAAATGACATTATGCAAAACAATTTCTACACAAGTTGTGTTTGAAATGTTAAAGGCAGATAGCTGACCGTCTGATGGAACTGAGAAGACTTCAGGATGTCGGAAGGAGGTCGACGAATGAGATCCTTGGGAAGCTCAACGCCATCACCTCTGAAAATGAGAAGATTTCACTTGAAAATACTAAATTAAAGGTAAGGTCATCTGCAATCCGCAACTGTAGTTATGCCAGTTTTAGTTAGGCGTTCCACTTTGTGGAGAGCACCTTAATCCTTAATTTTAGTTATACATTTCGAGTCTTGCCTGTCGGGGTTAGTATCATAGCAGTTTTACTGATGGTTAAATTGAAGCAGAAATATTTTTTCACCAGCTTTCTAAACGCATTCGGAATATTTATACCACTCTTATGTATGAATTAGGGACGTGGGTGGCACTGTAGGTTAAAGCACAGAGCCTAGGACTTGCCGATCAGAAGGTCGGCGGTTCAAATCCCCGCGACGGGGTGAGCTCCCGTTACTTTGTCCCTGCTCCTGCCAACCTAGCAGTTCGAAAGTGCAAGTAGATAAATAGGTACCACTCTGGCAGGAAGGTAAATGGCGTTTCCGTGCGCTGCTCTGGTTCGCCAGAAGTGGCTTAGTCATGCTGGCCACATGACCCGGAAGCTGTACGCCGGCTCCCTCGGCCAGTAAAGCGAGATGAGCACCGCAACCCCAGAGTTAGCCACGACTGGACCTAATGGTCAGGGGTCCCTTTACCTTTACCTTTATGTATGAATTACTCAGAAGTAGTTCCTTCAGTGGGACTGAGGTACAGGCAGACCTGTTTAGGATCGCGATCCTGGCCTTGTTGTCTTCATAGAAATATCTTGGTGATAATATAAGCAGTTTAGTTTTACTTACGCTACACAATTTTTGTTGTTGCGGCATTAATCATTTTTTGGCAGTACAGTATTTATTAAAGACGTCTCCTTTCTGTAGGCATCCTTTGCATCTTTGGAAGCGAGCATTGTCTCTGCGGAAGCTGAACTTGTGGACTTACGTGAGGAGGCACAGCAGCAAGAAAACATAATTGAACATTATAAAAACGAGGCAAGTTGATGTCTTGGGCATGCATAGAATCCCACTACCTCTTGCAGAGAACAGCACCATCACCCAAATTCATTCTGCTGGTATATTCCTAGGTCCAAACCAAAATATATTCCATATATGTTCAGCCATAGCTGTCAAGTGTCCCTTATTTGAAGGGACAGTCCCTTATTCCAGCACCATGTGACGCTGCTGTCCCTTATTGATGGATGTCCCTTAAATGATGTCCCTTAAATTTCAAAGGAAGCAGCTCCTCTCCCTCCCTCCCTGCCAGCCAGGGAGGAGGGAGGCTCCAACTGTGTTGCTTGGCTGTGTTGCTCACCCAATAAGAAGTCTAAGAACGACTGGGCAGTGGAGCTTGCATGCCTTGTGTGTGGCTAGTTAATGCAAGCTGAGGGGTTTTTTGAATGCTGGACGCCATTTTGTTGCACGTGCTGCTGCAAACTTTGCAGTGCAAAGCCAGGCCGGGGAGCCATCTTAAGTTGAGGCTGCATAGGCCTTGTGGTGCATGTGATTCAGATTCTAGTCAGTTGAACCTCTGGTTACAAAGTTGGTTGGACAGTGTTCTCGAAGTTACCCAGCATGAGTTTGACCAGACTGCAGGAGGACAGGAAGACTGGAGTGCCTGGAACAGGTGAGGCCGCAGGTCCCTTATCTTGGCTGCTGGTCCCTTATTTTCAAGGCTGCTGGCCCCTTATTTTCAAATCTGTAAGTTGACAGCTATGTGTTCAGCCCAGACACTGAAGTCCAGCTCCAAGGGCCTTCTGCCGGTTCCTTCACTGCAAGAAATGAAGCTACAGGGAACCAGGCAGAGGGCCTTCTCGGTAGTGGCGCCTGTCCTATGGAGCGCCCTCCCATCAGATGTCAAGGAAATAAAGAACTATCTGACTTTTAGAAGACATCTCAAGGCAGCCCTGTTTAGGGAAGTTTTTAATGTTTGATGTTTTATTCTGTTTCTAGTGTTCTGTTGGGGGCCCCCAAGAGTCGCTGGGGAAACCCAGCCAGATATGTATGTGTGTATGTATAAATAATGATGTTTCATTGCATTATTATTATCATTATTCTGTTGGGAGCCGCCCAGAGTAGCTGGGGAAGCCTAGCCAGATGGACAGGGTAATAATAAAATTATCATCATTTTTGTGTGTGTGCATATAATAAAATATTTGTGTATATAATTTATAATTCTTAAGGGAAAAGATACATAGTTTTAAAAAATACAATGTTCATATATATATATAATATTGTTCTAGGTGGGGAAATTAGAAATGGAAGCTGAGGAACTGAAAGCCAGGTATGAGAAGGTCATACATGAAGGCAAAAAACTAATGGATGGCAAAGATTTAGAAATTGATGTGGTGAGTATAATAATAGTAATAATTTTAGTAGTTGTACCCCGCACATCTGGCTAGGTTTCCCCAGCCCCTCTGGGTGGCTTTCAGTGTGGTAATTATCTGTGTGAAAGTTCTTTTCTTCCCTTTCCTAGAAAAGACTATGCAAGATTCTCTGATTACAGTTTAAACATAACACATTACTTTACTTAGCTTACTGAATCATATTTACATGAAAATAGTTATAGAACTAGAAATAGGTTGATAGATAGATAGATAGATAGATAGATAGATAGATAGATAGACAGATAAATAATGATATATTGATACACACACACACGAGACTGGCAAATATGTACAGACTTATATTCTGAGTCACATAGCAGCTTAAAACACCTGCCGCTCTCACAGTAAAACTCACTCTATATATCAGAGCTTTCCAAACTTTTCATGTTGGCGACACACTTTTTAAACATGCATCTTTTCGTGACACAGTAATTCAGTTTTACTAGCAAACCGGAGGTTAAACTAACCCCTTTCCAGCAAGAGGAACGTCTGTGCGACACACTGCAGCCGACACACTAATGTGTCGTGACACACAGTTTAGAAAGCTCTGCTTTATGTACTTTGACACGGCTTTGTTATAATGTTCAGAAACTTTTACCTGAGCGTTTATAGTTCTTATACTTTTATTTTTACGCCATGTTTGCATGTCACGTAAACAAAGATATATCTCAATGCCACCGTGTTAAAAACAGTTTAAATGAATAAAAACTACCCAAAAAAAAATCCACACTCTCCACAGTTGGTAACAGACCTAACTGGAAAAGACTGCCTACTGTAGATTTTATCACAGGATTTTATGCTACATTAACCCTTTTGGGTACACCTCTCCCATATGCAGCCCGTATAAAAACATATGCCTCCTACAGTATATTTTGTCTTTGTTCAAATATGTTTTATATTTAGTAGTTTGAATATGGGAGAGTGTGCAAAATTACTCTCTCTCTCTTTTCTTTCTTTTTTCGCTTCTCCTTTCCCCACTGACCCGACGCGGCTGCACAGGTGAGGGGCCAGTCGGAGGTTCGCTTGAAGGAGTTAGAACATGCCCGTGATTTACAGAAAGCAGCCGAAGGGAAACTGCAAAAGTGTCAGGAAAGCCTGCTGGCCTGCCAAAAGAGCTGTGTAGATAAATCCAAAGCCATTAGGGAACTTCAGGCTCAGGTGCTTGGAGGAAAATACTCCTTTTTCCACAAAACATCTAAACGAGCGTGCGAGGAAGGCTGGGAAACTCAGCGGTTTGCTTCTCGGGATTCTTATTTCTGAGTCGTTCAGTAGGGAAACTTCTTGCCTCCTGAGGGCACTCCTGTCACCTCCCTGTTTCCGCAGCTCAAATGTTCCATTTCTAAAGCAAGTTGGTGCTTTTTGTGAGAATGGTCTGCTCGATTAGTTTGGAAGAGAGGCCAGTGTTCTTTCCGGGCTCAATTTGAAGTGTTGGCTCTGACCTTTTCAAGCTGAAAATGACCCAAGTCTATCGAGTTTCGGGAACATCCTCCTCTCTTGTGTGAACTTGTTCTTGTCTCTTTGAGGACAGGTGGGGATGAGGGGAGAGGGGCCTTTGCAGTTTGCGGTACCCCAGTTTTAGAACAGTCTCCCAAGAGACTTCCCAAGAGACTTCCCTGTCTGCTTTTAAGCGAGTCTTTAAGATTGTTTCACTCTGGTGGGTTGCACCCACCTGATTAAATGGCTGTCAGGATGGAGGAGCTTGTAAGGGGTGCTTCAGAGAGCAATTTGCTCCAGTGATGGCTAATGCTTAAGGGAGGCGGTTGCTTCAGAGAGCAGTTTTCTAGTCTCTGAAGCACCTCCCACCCTCCTTTTTTTATCTTCACTTCAGAAAGTTGCAAGACCGTAGAGGCTTATGCCCTGGGTGATAATATTCAGCTTTCCTATGAGGGAACTTCGTATGCATCCAAAACAAGTTTTTGTCATATATAGTAGTAGTAGTAATAATAATAATAATAATAATAATAATAATAAAAATTATTTATACCCTACCCTTCCTGGTTCTGAAAACTGGGCTCAGGGCAGCTAACAACAAATTTAAAACACTTAATTGTGATACAAAAAAACCCAACAGCATAAAATACAGTATAAAAGTGTGAATAACAATAAATTCAAAGTTCAAAAATCAATTTAGGGGAAAAATCCATCCAATAAACATTAGATGATCACCAGGGCTAGCTGGCTAACCCTGTTTGAACCAGCGAGGAGGCCAGGGGAGAATTAGCTGTGGGATCCCAGAGCGGGTAATCTTCATAAAAAGGGAAGGAAGGGGAATAAAAGATCAGGCTAAATTCAAATTGAAAGCCGCAATCTGTCTTACAGGCCCTGCGGAAGGAGGCTAGAGACCTATTTTTTGGTTAACATTAATTTTGTCATGAATTAGTCCTGGTGATAAGTGATGTGAGGATTTGCAAAGAGCTAGCACCTCGTTTTCAGCCTACAGTTCTGTGGGTTATGTCAGAATCCCTGCTTTTACAGGTAGTCGAGAATGACAGTTTCTTGAAACAGCTTGCTTTAGAAGAGGAGAATCGCAACATTCAGCTGAAATACGAAGAAGTTAAAAGGTAAATGTGACATGTCTCCTGCCATTCGGAATTTCTTTCTTTCTTTTTCTTTCTTTCTGTCGTAACCCTACACTAACACTTATACTTGACTTAAAAGAAAACTAGAAGAAACGGAACTAAAGAACAAAGAGCTTGAAAATCAGTTGGCAAGCCAAGAAGATTGCCTTCAGAAAACGGAACTGCAGTTCAAACAGAAACTCGCGAGCTGTGATGCGTTAACCAGACAACTGGAAGCTGCTTTGGAAGATGGAAGGAAGAAGGTAGGCCTCGTCTTGAGTGTTTTGAGTATATGCATTTTTTAATGTACCTGTTGTTCATATACAGATTGCCCCACCCCCCAAAAAAGAGGCAGTTGCTTCTCTTCTCAAAACTCCATGGAGCACACTGTCTCTGTGAGAGACTCTCTCCAGGACACTCAACCCCTTCCTATGCCACACCTTCCACTGACTCTGCACCTTCCTCAGCTGCTTTTGCCTGGCTGGAATGTGTCATTGAACTGTGGTGATAGAGGATAGAGAGGTGTTAGCGTGTGGCGTTTCAACCTCTGGCTTTTGCCTGGCTGGAGAGTAGCCTACTGCAGAAAAGTAATCATATCTGTTGCCCCACCAACTTTTGCCGCACCTACCAATGGCATGCAGCCCCCCAGAAGGGGGGCTAAGACATATAAATACATTTTTAAAATGCCAAACATTAAAAAAAAAATATTCCGTAATTTTCAATGCATAAGATGTATCAGATGACCCCTATTATTATTTTTAACCCAAAATTAAGAAAACAAAACCCTGAAATAGATTGGCAACAGAAAGTTGTTGAGCTTTTGGGGGGCAATCGCCTGCTGCTGAAGGGGAACCAAGGGGTAGGACGCCAAGGCAGAGCCCATTTCATGCTGTTGAGCAAACCGAGTTGAGGAAGGTGGGGAGCAGGGCAGGGGGGGTGTTTACGGGGAGAGAGAAAAGGAAAGAAGGGTGAAGAGAGGTAGCCAAGGCAGCTCTTGGCAGCAGCTGCTGTCGCTCCAGTGGTTGAGCCGGCAGGGGCTGTAGGAGGCAATCCACTCACCAGCACATAGCTGGAAGGGGGAGGAGAAAGAGGGGATGGGGGCAGGAGAGACTGCTTCGGCCTGCCCAAGCCAAAATCCCGGACATTTGCTTAAATATGGGGGGGGGAGCCAATGCCCATGTCCCATGTATAAGATGACCCCCAATTTGTTACTAAATTTTTAAAGCAGAAAAAAACTTGTCCTATACATGAAAAAATACAGTAATAAGTCAAAAAGTGCCCTTGATTTATTGGGCAGCTATGCGTGCATGCATGTGGGACACGAGTGGTGCTGTGGTCTAAACCACTGAGCCTCTTGGGCTTGCCAATCAGAAGGTTGGCGGTTCAAATCCCCTCGATGGAGTGAGCTCCCGTTGCTCTGTTCCAGCTCCTGCCAACATAGCAGTTCGAAAGCATGCCAGTGCAAGTAGATAAATAGGTAACACTGCAGCAGGAAGGTAAACAGCATTTACATGTGCTCTGGCTTCCGTCACGGTGTCCTGTTCCACCAGAAGCGGTTTAGTCATGCTGGCCATATGACCCTGAAAAGCTGTCTACGGACAAATGCGGGCTCCCTCAGCCTGAAGCAAAATGAGTGCCGCATCCCCATAGTCAGTCACCTTTGACTGGACTCAACCTTCCGGGGGTCCTTGGTCTTACTTTTTTTTAATGCATGCACAAGTATATGTGTGTGTATACAAACACATGCAAGTACTTGTTAAAAATGCAGGCGGCAATCTTTCTCTCACACTGGTTAGAACGCTTCTTCCATCGTGATGTCTGCTACGTCACATTTGCAAATCATCTAAAATGGATGGGCAACTTATGATCCTACAGGTATTGTTGGACTCCCTGCTTCCATTGGTCCCAGCCAGCTTGACCAATAGTCAAAGATAATGGGAGATGGAGCCCAAGATCATCTGCATGGCCACCTGTTCCCTGTCTCAAAAGTCAAAGAAATTATGTTTCCCACCGTTAGGCAAATTTAATCGCTCAATCAATTGGCTAGCAGCATAATATTGTATATATGTCTACTTGAAAATCAGTCCTATTGAGTCCAATGAGGCTTATTCCCCAGAAAGTAGATATAGGATTGCACCTTAAAACTCATAGGATGAATTAACTTAGATTTCTCTAATAGGGCGACCACTCCCTAGAAGTCACACCTTTTATTTCTGTGGCTGGGTCAGATCCCAGAAAAGGATTAAAGGATATCCTTTTTGGATGACAGAGAATTGTGTGAGAATAGTGAATCTCCTATTCCAGAATAGTTCCTCCTTTTGTGCAAATGCTAATTCTCAAAAAGTGTTTTATGACTCCCTAGAAGTCATACTTCACAGCCTGATTGCCCCCCCCCCATGAGACATTGTGGCACTGCAGTTCAAGAAGTTTTTGGATATTTCTTGAAGAATTTGAGGAACAGCACTAATGTATTTTCTCCTTCCACTCATTAATCTTTGGAATCAAGCCACTAATGACTCATTGGTGAGGGGGAAAGGTACTCTATACATGCCCCAAAGCATTCTTTTCGTATGACTGTTTACATATTCCAGGGTGAACACTGACATTGAAAATTGATTCCAGACCTTAGTTCTGGCTTAAATTATGCACCAGGAAAAAAGACCCACCTTGAACTAATCTCTAACGTAGGCTGGTTTCATACATTGATTAATGGCACTGCTGCCCCATGAAAATGAAAATGTGTGGGTGAAGCAGCCTCCCGTGGGGTTCAGGTAGTTTTTACAGTGGTGCAGTTAAAATTACCTGAACCACATGTGGACGAGATCTTTAGACAAATGCCTCTTATGTGAAGCAGAAGTTCTCTTTGCAGCTTGTTTTTGCCACCCCACCGTTGGTGTTTTCAAACACTAGTGAATGTATGCAGTTTTCAGTATGCATTTTAACCTGAAAATACGCATTTCGGTGCATCGTTATTTTTAACCAGGAGCTACATTGCAAAATCTGGAGAAATGTGAGAACAAAACTGAGTATTCCTAATAAGGACATCACCTCCCCCCCCCCCCAATTATAAAGCTTTCTGGAGGTGTTTTTCTTTGCCAGTTTCTCTACTTACATTTGGAATAGGCATCTTTTGTAATGTGCCTAAGCATTTTGGCAAGTCAGGCATGCATTTGTCCAGGATATCAGCCCAGTCACTGTTGTTCAGAGACTTGGGACATTCTCATCTAAGCCGTCCCCATGTTAGAGGCACCTCATGCGGACTTCTTCTTCTTCTTCTTCTTCTTCTTCTTCTTCTTCTTCTTCTTATTTATACCCCTCCCATCTGGCTGAGCTTCCCCACCCACTCTGTGGAAGAGTCTCAGATTGTAATGGTTCTAGGGATTGCTTGTGCGTAAGTTGCCTTTACTCATGACTAGCTTGCATGGTTGAACCCTTTCTGACAGAGCAGCCTCTATCTCGTGGCTGCCTCAGTCGCTGGCAGAATCCGTCAGTGGGCGTTTCTTAAACCGCTTCCAACATAAAAGCTGCTTGACGCCCAGTCTCCTCCCCCGTTGCCTGCGCGAAAGCTTTTTGCGCACTGTGGGTGTGGGCAACGGAGCACTTGTCCCCTCTCCGCTTGTCTCCTGCAAAGAGTCCTGGAGCCACCTCTCCGCTTCCTCTATCTCCTCCCCTTCTCCACTGGTGTTACGCTGATTTCCTTCCCCAGCGTATGGGCTATCCCTCCTCCTACTGGAACCCTCTCCACCATCATCCGGGAGCCCTCTCACCTCCTCCTGCTCCGATGGCAGTTCCCTGACACAGATGAAGAGCTCACTGACTGAGAAGACTCCTATATAGCACACCAATCCCAGCCAGCGTGATTAATTATCAAGGAAGATGGGGAGTTGTAGTTCAAAACATCTGGTCAAACTCCAGATTGGGGGACGCTGGTCCAACAGGTACCATAGTTTCATATACAAAGACCTTTAAAGGTCAACACCAGCATTTCGAATTGCACCCCAAAATGGACTGGGAGCTATTGAAGGTTTCAGAGCTGGCCTGATGTGATCTTGCCACTCAGTCCATGTTAAAAATCCAGTACAGTGTCTTTGTTCTGAAATGGTTTCAGTTTCTAGCCTGGATTTAAGGGTAGCTGCACCACACAGTCATCCAACCTGAAAGTTACCAGGGCATAGATAATTTAGATTTGAATGAGGAAAAAGCATAAAGCCAGTCGCACAAATGCGGTATTCAATAAAGGTGAGATAATAATGTTCATGTAATACATAAACTAGCAATGTTACTCTTGATTAAAAAATAAGATCATTATCCTGCGATTTTTATCTGTACTCTGTTGATTGGTAAACGTGATCTTTCCCTATCAGTCTTCCTTTTATCATTTTCTCATGAAACACATTTCATCTTAAATGGAAAACCTCACTGCTGTTAACATTTGGTATTGCAACGTGAAAGGCAAGGGTTTTGATTATTACAATTCGATGGACAGTATATAGGTTTGACTCTTTGTTGTCACAGTTAAAAGAGGAGGTGGAAAAAATCGCATCTAAGGAGCAAGCCTTTCAGATGAAAATATTGGACCTAGAGAATCAATTAAGACGGAAAAAAGAAGAGCAGAGGCACTTGTCTAGAAGACTGGATGCTGTGAGTAGACTCCCATTCCCTCAAGAATTTTGTTCTGTGCGGAGCCAGGTCCTCTAGTCTAGCTCTCTCTCTTTTTGCTTTAATGTTACTTTTGTTATTTTAAGATTATTGTACATTTGCCTGCTGTTGTTCAGTTTTAAGTGGGTATAATGTGGTGTATGGTTCTTTTATTACGTTTTATTGTTACTGCATTTTGTGAAAAATTGTATACCAACTTGAAGGGGCAACTGTATCCTAAAATACGGCATCATATATCTGGTAAAGAAATGGTCTATTTCCCTTCATGCTTCGTGGAAGGATTGAATTAGATGTGCGCCTCTGCTGGTGGTGGTAGTTCCCCTTCCACTTGCCATACGGGCAGTGCCAGAGTGGGGCTAAAACAGCCCAGGTTCCAAGCTGGCCCAACTCTGTCACATGATGCACTGCTGTCATATGACACACCAGCTCCAGGTTGCCCCTGCACCTTCTACCCTAGTTGGTATGCTCTGCAGGGCTGCAAATACGACTGTGGCTCTGCCACTGAGGCTAAGTTTGCACCCTCAATAGGTTTTGGCTTTGCCTGTTTTTTTCGGCAGTAGCAGAAGGCGCTGCTTGCAAATCTGTTGCTAGAGAAATTCTCTGTATGTATGAGTATGCGCAAACCCATGAGGAATTATCTGCTTGGGACAGCTCATTTAAGAGCAGCGGATAGAAAACTACTTAACAATATTTGTACATTTAGCTTGTCTTTTTTCTACTGCCGTGCATCTAGCCGATGGTTTGGGAGATTCCAGCAGGGAAGCCATATGAGCCTGTTAACCACAATCACAGACACAGGGCCTTTGGCACCCTAAAAACCATCAGATTTGCTTTGTGGCATCAGCTTCACGAAGCAAACAGAATCTTACGCTGCGGTAACATCTGTTAGCCTTTACGAACATAGGAAGCTACCTTTGTACCAAGTCAATTTGTTAGTCCATGTACCTCAGTATTGTCTTCTGCATGCAAAGCCTGTTCTCTACCACTAAGGACACATGTGTGTGGTGTGTGTTTGGAGTATATATAATTTCCCCCCCCCCCCTCCAGCTATCGAAGGGATCAGTAGCTTCCCCCATCTGCGACCTTTAATTTTAGTTTTGTTAACTGCTTCCAAGCATCCCAATGGGATACATGGTAGATAGGAATCGTAGGCTGCCGGATACTTCTTTCTCTAGCAGAACTCCCTTTCTTTCCACATTTCAAGACTGGTATATTACGTTTTAAGCATTTTCCACTTCAAATTTTACTTAGACTGACAGTTCAGAATAAATATGAAAGCAATAATATTCATGCATAAGTAGAGTGCCGTTGAGTTAACACAGAACATATTCTTAATTCATCTCACATCCATGCAGACACACAATGTGTACATATATATATTTATATTGGGAATACGTTATGAAAAGGGAAATACAGAACAGATTGTTGAAGTAATTTGCTGGAAGTAGGGTTGAATTGTAAATAGTTACTAACAAGGCCCAGAACTGCTTAAACGTGTATGATTGTTAGAGGGTATCACAATAATATAAAATAAGAAACCCAAGTCCCAAGAAAGTAATTTGTTTGATCGCTTTTAACCAGAAGTGATTACTACACATAAAAATAATGTGCAGCCCTTACAAATTCTGGGACAGTTTTGACATTTATTCTAACCACATGTATTTTTAAAGATTATGTTCTAGTAAACATAAAAGCAAATCCTAAGAATCCCGTGTAGATTTTATGGGGCTGGTGAATTATGAATGGATCCAATAAAAGTACTATCAATCATTTTGTTTTAACAAGTACCTATGCTACCAAAAACATAATTTAAATTGGTTACAGGTGCAGTCTTTTTTTTTGGTTTTTTGTTTAAAAGAAAAACATGACTTCTGGGATTGTAGTGGATGATGATGCCACTGTTGCCTTTTCGTGAAAAGTTAGGTCGAACCTTTAGGATTAGCTATTGATGGGGCTCTATAGCCATGTTTTCAAGTGGAAAGTTGGTTAGAGATCAAGGTTATTTGGGCTCCCTGGTGAAAATAGGTATGTCCTCTTGCTTGAGAGAAAATATGTTAAGATTTTTGGGACACCAGGTGCATTTTTTCAAGTATCGGTTTTGAACTGATAAATAATAATCATAAAAATAATCCATCTTAATAGGTGTCCATCATTCCTTCTCTTTCCGATACTCAGGTGCGAGTGCCAATGCTTAAGTAATTAAAATGGCGCCATTCAAGCACAAGGCAGAGATTTCAGAAGCCCCAGCAAAGCCCTGACGTTTGTAGTGAAAATACATTTAAGGGAGGAAGAAGTCCAAAAACAGTCCAATGAGAACTGAGCATGGAATGCTAACTACGGGGAGGAGCACAGGGAGGCAGAAACCAGATGGGAAGGAGAAAGAATTGGAGACTCCTAGCAGAGAGGATGCTGATTCTCTGGGATAGTAGGCAGGATGAGTGTTCCACCATTTTGTTGTAGGCCTCACTTGAGCTTATTGCTACAGTTTCTTTGTTTTTCCCTCCCTCAGAGAGAGAAACATCGTCAAATGTCCTTGAAGGAGTTGGAACACAGCCTTCAAAGATCAGAAAACCAGAACCAGAGTATCCAGAATTATGTGAAGTTTCTGAAAACATCCTACTTAACCATGTTCGGTTGAAGTTTCTCGTTTCAGCAAGTATCTCCAGGGGGGGGGGGGGGGCATGGTAAAGCAAGACTTGGGCACAGCACCAGACCATAGTTTTTGCAAAACAAAGCCACGATGGGTAAACCAGCAACAGGCGTTCAAACAATCCATAGTAAATCATGGCTTAGTAAACGAAGCCAGTTTCAAAAAATCCTTTGGATTGTTTTGTTTTTTTGCAAAAAAATTAAAATAAAACCCTTTGCAAATCAGTTACAACTAAGAAAACAGGCAGCTAGTAGAAATGTGAATGTAGAGTATACTTGTTCATTACTTCTTTCTTACTGAAATGGTTTTTAAAGGACTCAACACCTGATAATTATATTGGGTTCACTAAGTTTTCTTGGTTTATTGACTATGAAAAGTCAGCACTGACTTTGGTTTTACATTTAATTTATAATAAAAATTTGAACATTTCCCTTGCTTTATTTTTCATATCTTCTATCCTTCACTTCCCCGCTCCCTTCTCACATCACTCCTTCCCTAAACCAAAACAGCCTTGCACCCTGATGCTGATCACTGTATATGACCTTTGTGGCTCAGCACCCCTGCTCCATGTCTGTCCTCGCCTCGTCTTTGCCACTCACCCAGTCCTTCCCCAGAGGAAGGTTGGGATTCCTGCACCCTAACACTTTGAAGACACACACCTAGTTCAACACAGCTGGACTGCCAAGGAGAGAAAGCACATGAAACGCTATTCATAGTTGTGCTTTAGTGGCACCTGCAAATAGTGGCCATTTCGCTGTTCACCCCTTACTCCAGATCATTTATGGACACTTCACATCAATATTTCCATTGGGCTTAATACAGATGCAAATATCATTTAGCTCCTCTCATCCGGCTGTTGGACTTCTTCTTCTTCTTCTTCTTCTTCTTCTTCTTCTTCTTCTTCTTACATACATACCCCGCCTATCTGGCTGGGTTTCCCCAGCTACTCTGGGCGGCTCCCAACAGAACCCAAAAAAAGAATAAAACATCAAACATTTAAAAACTTCCCTAAATAGGGCTGCCTTCAGATGTCTTCTAAAAGTCAGGCACTTGTTTATTTCCTTGACATCTGATGGGAGGAGTTCCACAGGGAGGGTGCCACTACCGAGAAGCCCCTCTGCCTGGTTCCCTGTAACTTCGCTTCTCGGGAAACACCAAAAGGCCCTCTGCGCTGGACCTCAGTGTCCAGGCAGAACGATGGGGGTGGAGATGCTCCTTCAGGTATACTGGGCCGAAGCCGTTTAGGGCTTTAAAGGTCAGCGCCAACACTTTGAATTGTGCTCAGAAACGTACTGGGAGCCAATGTAGGTCTTTCAGGACCGGTGTTAGATGGTCTCGGCGGCCACTCACAGTCACCAGGCCTACTTTGCAGGTAATGGTATTTCTGCTGATAGTTTCATACAGAAATCCAACATTACTTTTTATACTCCCACATTGCCCTTCACAAGACCGCAGAGTAGTCACATAACTTCTTTAAAGGAAAGCCAGACGCTATGATGATTGTTGACCCCGTTGTCTTGTGAGAGCATCTTTCCAGTCAATGCCTTGACCAGGACTGACTCATCACATTTACATGAGAAATTCACTTGGCCAGTTGAGACATTTCTTCACTTGTCATTTTGGTCAGTGGCTCATATTGTACCTCTGCCATCTTCAGTGGCATCACATAAGATTCTGTGTTGATGCAGTGCAAGATGCAGCTGTTAACACTGAAAATGGCGCCAAGGTTTTAGGTTTGCAGCCCTATAAACGTCATAGAATGAAACAAATGTCATGAGCTGATTTTGCTAATTGTTTTTATTGCTCTTACCTAAGCTGCTCGAAGAACTACATGCTAGAAATGAATAAATAACAGAACAACAGGGGCCCTTGTAAATTGCTAGAAAATTGAGGCCAAGCGAGATAGGTTGTTAAATGTGTATTTGTGTTTATTTTGCATGTTTTTCTTTTTAAATGCAAACAGCTGGTGGGGAGGGAGCTGATAATTATTATGATTTTAGCAGGCAAGGAAGGGGAGTTTGATCCTTCCCTCTTCTGCTCTTCTGCCAAAAATCAAAAATTGCTCATTTCAAATTGCTGTTTGTATTGGAAGGAAAGCTCCCACTATACAGCTAACCAGCAGAGGGAGCTGTTGCGCTGCTCTCTGCTGCACTTCCACCTGCAGTGGTCAGGAAAGGGTACTGCAGTGTAATAATTCAGCGGATGTCAGGTGACACAACGGACCAATAAGGTTTCAGCTGTTCCCTCCATTTTTGGTCCTTAAAAGTTTTGTTTTGCAGAAAAGGCGCAACAACCCAAACTGAAATAAGCCAGGCATAACAATAAAGGTAATGGGACCGTTAGGTCCAGTCATGGACGACTCGGGGGTTGCCGCGCTCATCTCGCTTTATTGGCCGAGGGAGCCGGCGTAGAGCTTCCAGGTCATGTGGCCAGCATGACTAAGCCGCTTCTGGCGAACCAGAGCAGCGCACGGAAATGCCGCTTACCTTCCCGCCGGAGCGGTACCTATTTATCTACTTGCACTGGCGTGCTTTCGAACTGCTAGGTTGGCAGGAGCAGGGACCGAGCAACGGGAGCTCACCCCGTCATGGGGATTCGAACCGCCGACCTTCTGATCGGCAAGTCCTAGGCTCTGTGGTTTAACCCACAGCGCCACCCGCATCCCTACAGCACCACCCGCATAACAATGGTGTGGTGTAAATATGCAAGCTTCAGATACAGTAGCCACAAGGATTTCCTAAGTCTTGCCACAAGGCTCAACGAAAGTTAATAAATCTCTGCCATTTTATCCCCCTTCCAGATTGAGTTCCCCAGGAGCGGACAGGAAAACGTCTCAAATGAGTCCCAAAGTAACAGCGGGTCAGCCAGGCTCATTTCACCTGTTCCCTTTTGCAGAACAAAAGGAAACAAAATACAGTTATAAGAGCATAGAATGCAATGATCAGAAACAATTAAAATGCAGGGGGAACTTTTCCTTCTGGCCCAGGGGAGAATGAAACAAGTGCAATAAAAGCAGCAAGACCCTGGGGTTTGTTTAAAGCACTGGTTTGATTATACAAGGGCAAACAAAATGATCTTTACGTGCTGCCAAAAAGACCACAAAGGAAGTGCCGCGAGGGAGGCTATTCAATCACCTGGGTATTCAGTCATCAAGGAGGCGACCGGCCTCACAATTTATGTGAGAGTTTCTAAATATTTAAGGTCCAAGGCTGAACATCTTCCGGAAATGGGAGACCTATGTGTTCAAACTGTCCTTTACGACTTGGTGATTTAACTAGGAAAAGATAAGGAACTTCTAATTAATTTTGATCAAATAAGAAGGGTATTTTACTGCAGGAGGAGGTTGCTTGCTTCTGTCACCTAATGTAAGACTTTTTTTTTAAAAAAAAAGCTAGGTTATTCAGCTCTGTGTTGTGTTCTTTTGTCGCTTCCAAATGGCTAAAGTCGGTAAAAAGATTTTAATGCTAAGTCAAGACATGGCCTGCTCTGTTATCATAATGAAATGAAACACCTACTGCGTGAACAAAGCAACACAAAGAGAGTTTCTTTTTATTATTTTGTATTAACAGTGGCTGGCATGTTCTGTGCTTTGAAAAGTACCTTTTAGTTGGCCTTTTTACCATCACCTTACAGAATTCAAATGGGCATCCGTACCTGTATCTTTCATGAAAGATGCAATTATTGACTGATAGGTAAAGGTAAAGGGCCCCTTCTTTTACCTTTTTGTTGACTCCCACAGCAACAGAAATCAGTTAGGGACATTCATAGTTTTTACAGCAGCGGATGGCAATCTCGATACAGTTGTGAGAGACGTAGAAGGAAAACAAAATTGAGATACTATTATCTTAGCACTTAAATGATTTCCATCGCCTCCTTTTTCCAACCAAAAAAGTACAGCCATTTTCTCTCCCTGAGATCAAGTGGATCCTTCATGTTAGATCCACAGCACTCACTGTATTTTGTTCTTGGTTTTGTGAAAGATGGATCCTGTAGCTCTTTTAAGACACCAAAGTACTTCTTAAACATTCAAAAGGCTCTTAAACTAGGCCTGAATAGATGGAAATTAGCATTTAGCCTAGCGTTGGGTTCTGTTAGGGTTGTTCAATGAAAATTGCTTGTTGTCGTTTAGTCGTGTCCGACTGTTCGTGACCCCATGGACCAGAGCACGCCATGAGAGCTGGACCATAAAGAAGGCTGATCGCCGAAGAATTTATGCTTTTGAATTATGGTGCTGGAGGAGACTCTTGAGAGTCCCATGGACTGCAAGAAGATCAAACGTATCCATTCTTAAGGAAATCAGCCCTGAGTGCTCACTGGAAGGACAGATCGTGAAGCTGAGGCTCCAATACTTTGGCCACCTCAGGATGTTTGGCTTCCAAAAAACGTTCAAAAACCAGAGCATTTACTTCTGGGTTTTCAGCATTTGGAAGCAAAAACATTCCAAAACGGAGCCGTTCAGGAACCAAGGTTTGGCTGTACGAATGCATGTATCCAGGAAACTTCGCTTTCCTTAAGGCTCTGTTAGCCCTACAGAGGGGCCTGTGAGAAAGCTATTTCACATTGGAAGAGAAAATGGGGCGACTTATTTTCTGGTTCGCTTGCATCCAGTGAGGAGGGGTTCCTAAGGAATGGGAATTTTGTTGTCGACTTCAGTGGAATGTGCATTGTTGCTATCCCTCTTCTAATCCGACCCATCTTCTCATGGTAGAGGACATACACATTGTTTCCATTGTTAGTTTTGTACGGCAGCCATAACATTGACTTCAACAAAATGGGCCTGCCCTCTTGATCTGAAATATTTTTAAACCATTTCTAAACTCATCTATGCGGGCCTCAAGAGTACATGGTAAGTGTTGAACAAACATAACTTCTCAAGAAGAGTGTGAGAGAGGTGCTTATGAAACACTGGGAGAGCAGACGAGATAAGGGAAATGTGTCCATGGGGAGAGATTTTGGACTCTACTGAGTAAATTATGTTTCATACTTCTTGAGCAGGGATGAGGGACCTGTGATCTCTCCAGTTGTTGCTAGACTTCTGCTCTCATCAACGCCAGCCAACATGGCCAATGGTATAAGCTGGGCCAGTATTTTGTCCACCTTGTGCTAACTGATGATTTCAGGGACCTTTTGTATATGTAACATGTTCTGCCATCCAACTATGCAAACCCTTTAAGTGTTCCCATTTTCCAGGGGCAGTCCCAGATTTACAGAGTCTGTCCCAGTTTCTGATTTGATCCCAGAATGTCCTGCTTTTTCTTAGGACGTCCCTATTTTCACTGGAGAAATGCTGGAGGGTAAAGAGTTATGTGACCCTCGAGCCAAGTAGATAACTGTACAACCCTTAGAAGACACCTGAAGGCAGCCCTGCACAGTTTCATTATGTTTTTATGTATATTGGAAGCTGCCCAGAGTGACTGGGGCAACCCAGTCCAATGGGCAGGGTATAAATAATAATAATGTTGTTGAATAGAACGTCTCTATTTTCATAGAAATGGAGTGTATTCTGTGGCCCCTCCACTAAATTTTTAGCTGAAAGAATATATTTCAGTGTGTTCATGTTCCACCATTAGAGATAGAACTTCTTTCAAAATACAGTGGTACCTCGGGTTACATACACTTCAGGTTACATACGCTTCAGGTTACAGACTCCGCTATCCCAGAAATAGTACCTCGGGTTAAGAACTTTGCTTCAGGATGAGAACAGAAATAGTGCTCTGGCGGCGCGGCGGCAGCAGGAGGCCCCATTAGCTAAAGTGGTGCTTCAGGTTAAGAACAGTTTCAGGTTAAGAACGGACCTCCGGAACAAATTAAGTACTTAACCTGCAGTACCACTGTATATACTAAGATTGGGATTATGGGATTGCTAACATTCTGCAAAGCAATGACAGTCCGTTGTCCACCAATTGGTTGCAAATACCCTTTTACAAAAGGTTTTGCTTAGATGCATAGTAATAGAGTTTCCAAAGGCAAGTTTCGGATTTTCTATAAAATTATGGAGTTCTGTCTCTCTAGTCTAGCAACACCCCCCCACCCCAAAAAAAAAAATGGAAAGAAAGACAGTGATTGAAATATTTTGATTGGAAGAAGAGAAGTCAGCTCATTATCACATTGCTTCACCCTCTGCTTGGGAAGAAGGGAGTTTGAAGCTGAAGAATGCTCATATGATCATATGCTTTTGATTTGTTCAGTGTCTGGGAAAACGGAATTCAAAGCAGAAGCCCAAGTCTCTTACGGCAACTGGGGGCCCCTATCCTCTTTAATCCCGCCTGCCAAATAGACTATTACTAGTGTTTCAGGATTGATACGGAACTTTTATCTCTATTTCCTATCCGTGGCATGAAGCTGCTATAAATCTTATTGTAAGAGTGTCTCCAGCCAGATAATAGAAACTTAATGGCTTCTCTCTGTAAATGTGCTGCCTCAAGGAATTTCTTACAAGGCATACTAATCCACACTTGAGTTCCTTGCATTGAGATCATCTTGCGTAGATGATTAGCTCAAGGCTGCCAGGTTTTCCTTGAATAATCCGCTAAAGATTCTGAACATTGTCTGGAACAAAGCTCTGGATATTCAGTCAGATTTAAAGAGGACCTGTCCTAGGAGTAATTCTGTTATAGATTACTGCAATGCATCGTATGCGGGACTGTGTGTGTGTGTATATGATCCAGAAACTTCAGTTGGTACAAAATGTGGTTTCTAGATTAGTAACTTGGGCAAGGCAATATGAACAGATTGTAATGATACTTTATCACCTCTGCAGCTTCTTGGTCTGTTTCCAGGAGTAATTCAAAGTTACGGTCCTATTCACTGCAGTTTTTCTAGAAAAAGAGGTGCCAGAACTCACCACGAACCTCTCCCTTGTTCTCTTTATAACGGCAATGGTGCCCACCTGAGAGGTGCCAGAACTGAAAAAAGGCCTGGTTTTGACCTTTAAAGTCTTTCACAGTTTGGGTCCTTGATATCCGAAAGTTTCCATTGCTCCATATTTTGTTTGTTTGTTTGTTTTCTTGCATTTATATCCTTCCTTCTACCATGGATCCAAAGGGGTGTGTGCATCCAGACGCAGACCTGCTACGCTTCACCAAGGTAGTAACTTCACGTACCTTCAGATCATACCAGAGACCATACTTACCTGAACTCTGAGAGAGATACGATAGGGGGCTATAATATGAAGGCCTTCTCAGTAGTTGCCCTTTGGTTGTGGAATGACTTAACAAATCCCTGGAGCAGTTTTGTAACTGTGTGTGTGTGTGTGTGTGTGTGTGTTTTTAATAATGTGCAGAATAAATATTTGAATGAATGGGGTTTTTTAAAAAAGGAAAATGGCTTCTTGAAGTACAAGGGAAGAGAAGATAAACAAAGCATGCAGTTCATTGATATATACATGTCATTGTTTTTGAAACAGGAGGAAACAATTCGTCCCGTTGGAGAAAACTCTTGGTTTTAATTTTGCATCTAAATGTACCCTGCGTTGAAGCCACAACTTCATGAGGTTTTGGATCATTTGTTTTCAGGGCACAATGATGCAGAAAAGAGATTGAACTATAGCAAAGGAGGCTAGCTATTCTCTGTTATCTTAGTTGAAAACAAGAGCTCCTAGCCATCTCCCAAAGACATGTTTCTTAGCTTATTTGCGCCCTGTATTGTTTTATGTGTGGCTTTTCACTCCCAAACGATTACAGCTGCCTCCTGTTAGCGGGCGAGTGTTTCTTCACTGATGTCCTGAGTGATTGGGGCTGTGAGGATACTCTCTAGGTAGGGAAGAGACATATGGTTAACAGCTAAAATTTTCACCACGAGGCTGGAAAGTCACTGAGTACAGATAACATAATAGCCCCACTACTGAGTTCCACCTCATAATCCATACTGACTTTTGGAAAATATCTGGCTGTGATTGATGCCTTTCTCCTAGCTCAAGATTAATTTAGTGACGTTAACTTGACATCACTTGAAACTTATTTATTATGGGCTAGGAGATCAAAGCCCATTAATCTAAGTTTAATACATCCCATTCTTGTCCTAGAAACCAGAGCCTCTTGTATGGTCTAGAGGCAAATCCACATATGAGCTTCTAGTGATCCCTGTGATGCGGGTGGTGCTGTGGTCTAAACCACTGAGCCTCTTGGGCTTGCTGATCAGAAGGTTGGCTGTTCGAATCCTCCCAACGGGGTGAGCTCCCGTTGCTCTGTCCCAGTACAAGTAGATAAATTGATACCGCTGTGGCAGGAAAGTAATCGGTGTTTCTGTGCGCTCTGGCACTCGTCACGGTGTCCTGTTGCACCAGAAGCAGTTTAGTCATGCTGGCCACATGACCTTGAATGTGGACAAGCACCGGCTCCCTCGGCCTGAAAGCCTTTGACTGGACTTAACCGTCCAGGTGTCATTTACCTTTACCTTTTTTATCTCTGTGAATGTATGTTTATATGTATGCATCATGCTTTTCCCTGGTAGAGGTTGGCTGTAATGTATGGAAGGAACGAAGAGGGCTTCCCATCCAGGTACTAACTAGGCCCAAATATATTTTAGCTTCAGAAATGAAATTGCATCAGGTGTCATTTTCTGGACCCCAAACTGGAGGTTTGAGGAAGAATAGCCAACAAACACTGCTGACCCTTTGATTCCAAGTCTGCCATATAGAACATCAAGGATGATATGGGTTCTACGTGGACTTCGAATTGCAGAGTTCAGGTATACTAAATGTGAACACTAAAATCCTGTGAGAAGCTATTTAGTGCAACATGTTGAGTATAGGCAACTGGTTCCATGTATTGATCTAGAAGGCCTTGAGGAACCTTCTGGTAAGAATAATATAAATCTATCCTTTCAAGGTGAAGGACAAAAGCAAATCTCTTTTTTTAAAAAAGGATGTGTGTATGATTTTAATAGCTGCAGGAGAAACCTAGAAACTCATGTGGAACTCATGTGCACACTTAGTTTTTAAGGAAATCTCTGGAATCCTTCATGGCTCATCCATACCATCTAATTTTTGAGTAGTTTTTAGACACCCAGCAGCCACCTGCACGACTTAAGGCCTTCTCCACCAAAACAGTCATGCCAATTCCCCTTTTTAATTATCACCGCGACCGCATGATTATTCTTGGTCAAGGCACTTCCTTACAGACTTGGAGTATGCTTATCTGTGGTAACCATCCACTCACCAATTTACCAACCCCACCCTGAAAAGCGGGGGGTGGGGGTGGGGAGGAAGCCATTGTGAATTATAAACTACAAAAAGTAAACATGTATTTTTAGCAGCTTTAATTTACAGTCCTGGTTTTAAAGGAGGGGAATGTGTGTTTTTTCGACAGAAGCTAAATGCTAGGTTGGCAACTGTTAGGTTATTCTGAGAAGGCCGAATGTGGTTGCAGGATATTTTGTAAAGATCCGAACACAAGGGTATGCTGGGAAATGGTGCGCTATTTCTTCCCTCTTGAAAATAGGTGTAAATAAACTGTAGAAGTCAAGAGAAAAACTAGGCAGGGGTACCTATGTACAGTGGTGCCTCGCAAGACGAAATTAATTTGTTCCGCGAGTTTTTTCGTGAGCGAGTTTTTTCATCTTGCGAAGCACCACTGCAGTTAAACACTAACAACGGTGGGGAGGAGCGGGGAGAAGCAGGACAGCTGCCGCAGCCGGTACCTCGGACTCACCTGCGCGTTGTGGCCACCGCGCGACGCGGCTGCTGGAGGGCGGCGGGGGTCAGGAGCATGACTCTGGCTGCAATGCTGGCTGCTGGGGGCAACGGCTCTCTGAGGGGAGCACGCGAGGGGGGTGGGCAGCGGCGCAAGGCAGCCGGAAGGTGGGAGGGAGCCGAAGGAGTGGGGAAGCGAGCGTGCGTGCCTGCAGTGACCGTCGCCATGACAGGAGAGGCAGGGCCGTTTCGTCTAGCGAAGCAAGCCCTTAGAAAAATCCGTCTTGCAAAGCACCTCAGAAAACAAAAAACCCTTTCGTCTAGCGAGTTTTTCGTCTTCCGAGGCATTCGTCTTGCGGGGTACCACTGTATGTGTGTATGAGAAAGAGAGGGAGAGAGATCAAAGTCGGTAATACTGTAATAATAATGCACTTTCTGCAGACTCTTATTTGCAGTGCACATAAATCCAGGGTCAAAATTGGGTAAATATGAGGCATTCATGTAGAGGCATTTGACACCTGCGCAGTCCACTCTTTCTATTGATAAGAAGTACTTTTTCCACCTGCCCTCTCTGGCGTAAAGAGGGTTTACTGTTTTGCATACCAGTGGAAATCTTTTCTAAGTAGGACACAGCCCTGAGACTTGGAAGAGCTCTGTGCGTCATTACCTGTCCCGATGGACATGAGTGATGGATGCAGGCACACCTTAATCCCGGCCTGCTTACCTGAAGAGAAACAGCAGGGCTGCAAGAGCTTGAGTGGTGCGGTAGCTATTAAGTCATCTTTCCTCCCACTGCAATAGCTGAGCAAATAATTAGAGTAAGGAGAGAAACAGTAGGCTATAATATTTCATTTCATTTCACTTTTAATTTGTATACCGCCTTCCTATCTTACAAAACGCAAGGCGGTTTACCGCAACAACATGCACACGCATTATAATCCAAAACAAAGTCATAATAGAACATAACCTTAAAATGGAACGACTTAGATCAATTAAAGTAATGTTCAATAATCTAGTATATAATAAAATCTAGTACAGTGGTACCTTGGGTTAAGTACTTAATTTGTTCCAGAGGTCCATTCTTAACCTGAAACTGTTCTTAACCTGAAGCACCACTTTAGCTAATGGGGCCTTCTGCCGTGCTGCCGCCGCACGATTTCTGTTATCATCCTGAAGCAAAGTTCTTAACCTGAGGTAGTATTTCTAGGTTAGCGGAGTCTGTAACCTGAAGCGTCTGTAACCTGAAGCACCTGTAACCCGAAGTACCACTGTACAATCTAGAACACAATAAAATGAACTCTCAAACCATCAGCGAATAATAAACTAAAATTCACTCTTAAGAATTACGATAAATAATTACTAAACTATTATCAATAAAAGTTAACTGCAAGTCACAAATGCATAAAATACCACAATAGATACAAAACCATGTAAAAGGATCGAATTAATATGTAGCCTGTTGGACTATTTCTGTGAAAGCTTGCTGAACATGGGCTAGTCACACACCCTCAGCCACATGTCCCTCACAAGGTTGCTAGGAGGATGAAAGGGGGAAACTCCTCTGAAGTTCTTGAAAGCAGGGCGATATAAAAATCTAGTTGTGTACTTGAAAGACAGGGATTTTACCAGTTCAGAAATCTGTTACAGTCCACTTATTTTTTTTATTTTTGGAGCTGACTGAAGGCTGAAGGGCTAGCCCATTAACTCTTCATCAGGAATCAAGGCACAGGGAAAGGTCTTTTTTATTTTATTGTGCTCCTTCCCTGTGAATAAAAACAGAAGCATTGGGCAAGTTCTCCATTTACACACCTCCAGGGCTCATTCAGATGCACCTGCGTCTTGGCACATGGCTGTGAGTGTCACGAACTGGCAGGATGACAGGAAGAGGGAAGTGGATCCCAGCAAGGAGTGTAGACAGGACTGGGACACACTGGGGCAAGCAGCAGATGGGGAAGGAAGTACTCGCAGGGTGATGGGGGATGGCGAGGGCATGGAGGTCAGTGCACATGAACCACGGCAGCAGGAACCATCACCAGAGCCAGAGGGGTCTCCACAAACACTGAGGCTCTGAGGCAGGCATAGGCAAACTCGGCCCTCCAGAAGTTTTGGGACTACAACTCCCATGACCCCTAGCTAACAGGACCAGTGGTCAGGGATGATGGGAATTGTAGTCCCAAAACTTCTGGAGGGCCGAGTTTGCCTATGCTTGCTCTGAGGCGTAAGGAGCAGCAGGAGTGGCGCTCTAGGAGGCTGAGGCAGGCAAGGGCCCCCAGCTCAGGCCAGGTGGGGCTCGCTAGCTCTGGGAAGAAGTGTGTGATTCTTCAGCTGGAGCAGGCTCAGCACAGGTGAGGGTCACCTGCATCGTCTAGCCCAGATGCTGCAATCAGCAGGCAAAGTACAAAGGAGAAGCAGAGATGAGGTGCTGTGTCTGCTCAACTGGTCATGTTGATGGACCTTGGCTTGGATGTTCCTGGACCTCTACGGGACTGTGCTCTGGGTTTGACTCTGGACTGTGTTTCCTGACCTTTGGACTTACCCTGAACTGTGTTTCCTGTCAGTGGAACTTGGGACTTGACATACTGCCTTGCTGACAGGTAGGCCCCAGGGGTCCAGCACATTGGGAGTAACCAAGAGGGTAATTTGGTTGTGATTTGAGGAGGAAAGGGTGGGGTTAATGGGAGGCATTGAGGCACAGAATGGATGGGCAGAGTGCCAATCCCCTGCCCTGACGTCCCTACATGCCACTAGCTGCACCAGATACCCGAAGCCAGCCTAATCCTCTGTTCTCAAAGCACTTTGCTGCTCTGTGCACTGTGCTATCTAGGACACTGCTTGAATTGGTGCCCTCTCCAGTTCCCCCAAGCCAAAACCGTGGAGAGGGAGGAAAATCCCTATGACTCCTCCACCCAAATCCACATTAAAGACTCCTAGCACAAAAGCCTCTTGTCCAGGGGCACCTCTCTCATGTCTTACTTAGTTGCCAACAAAGGATGTAAATTGATTCTTGTTTTACCAAACCTCCTTCCCCCTGCTGCAGAACCACCACGGCTATCATTCTGAAATTTGGCAGTGTTCACCGTCTGCAAATGTTAACCAGTTTTGCTCCAAATAAAATAAAAGTAATTGACATTTCCTTGGGGGGGATGTCAAAATGTAAAACTGTCTAACACAACTTTCCCTCGGTGTTTGTCTGCAATTTGGCTGGCTTCATCCAATCTGAAGGGGCAGTATGCATGAGATTATATCAATTTCCGTCAAAAGTGGGAGGAGGGGAGTTAGTTTGCTTTGACTTTAATAGTTTCATTTTTCATGAAGTGAATTTGAATCCTGCCCTTGACTTGACTCAAACATATTACAGTGCGCTTCCTAAATCTGGATTCAAACAATATTGTGACTAGTGTACAGAAGGGTAGAGTTTTGCCAGCTTCCTGCTGCTGTGGTCGGCAGTTCAAATCCGCACAACGGGGTGAGCTCCCGTTGCTCTGCCCCAGCTTCTGCCAACCTAGCTGTTCAAAAGCACACTAGTGCAAGTCAGGAAAAAGGTATCGCTGTGGGAGGAAGGTAAACAGGGTTTCTGTGCACTCTGGTTTCAGTCATGGTGTCCCGTTGTACCATAAGCGGATTAGTCCTGCTGGCCACATGACCCGGAAAGCTGTGGACAAACGCTGGCTCCCTCGGCCTACAAAGTGAGATGAGCTCCACACCTCATAGTCGCCTTTGACTGGACTTAACCGTCCAGGGGTCTTACCTTTTTTTCTTCACCTGTGCACGCAAGCACAGGATTGTTTTGTTCAGGCATAACACGTCGTCGTTTTTCAGCCTTTTTTGCGATAGCTGAATCTTCTTTAACTGTTGGGTGGGGATTCTACTCAGTCAGTAGAGTAGACTCTTTTATCTCGGGGTCGTGGGTTCAAGCGCCACATTGGGCAAAACATTTCTGCTTTGCAGGAGGCTGGACCACATGCTCCTCGTGGTCCCTTCCAACTCCACAATTCGATGATTCTGTGGTTATGCAGCAAAAAGTATTGCTGGCAGAAAATTGCAATGTGGTCTGTGAGAGCATATAGATGGCAGAGATGCTTAAAATTAGACAAAAGGCAGCTTTAAAAAAATACACGGACTCACATTCTTCATTTGTTAACTAGAGTAAGTGGAACTGCAGTTAATACATTTAATGATGCTGTCAAGCTGTTATTCAAATGGTAAGATTCTTTGCTGCACAGTTGAGGCCTATGACATCTTATTGTGAGCAGTGAACCCTATTGTACTAGCGTGAATTTCCTGAGTTTTCCTGTACAGTATGTAGTTTGTTAGCCTTGCAGAAGCGCAAGGCTTTGGTTTTGGGATCCAGAAGTCTGGAATACATCATTTTTGTTTAGCATTTCTTGCACTGGAGCTGATTAATCATTCTTTGAACTAGATTGTTCCCATAGCCACACGCTGCTTATAATTAATTTTCACATAACTGATCGAAATGCTGTTTAATGCAAACTTGTGCAATACTTAGCAAGCCTTTGGGTGGAAATTTGCTATACAAACCATTTCTCTTCTGGAACACCTCAAACACTAGGAAATATTTGTATATGTAAATGTTTTATTGCGAAGGGTGTCTGACATGGGAAGATGGACTTAAATTTTTTCCCCTCTATATGCATAGATATTTTTTTATTGGTGAATATTCATGTACAGTTGCTGATTCTCTTGCAACTCTGCAAGATTTTCTTTTAACCATTCTAGTGGTGGTTTTGTGGTCATTCCTCTGGCAAATATTTATGGTTGAGATAACTGGCAGTGCAATTTGCTACCATGTGCCACACACTGGTTGCTCCTACAAGTGCTCCACTTGTGTGCTATGATACACTACTGCTTTGGGGATGATAACAGTATATCTTAATCAGAAATGTTTGTATTCTAGAAGCAAACTCGAATTCTTTAAATGTCGCATGTTTAAAAAGCTTTTTTAAAAAATATTAGGTGCAACAAATCAGTGCTACAGCTGAGCTGATGATGCTTCTGGCAATTTAGTATTAAGTTATCCCATCAGTGTTGAGAATTTTCTACGAACTTTAGAAGGGGATGTGGCTGCTGATGCATACTGGAGAAAACATAGTCCCTTGGACTTCACATCCATCAAAAGATATTACACCATGATGGTCATCCTAACAGGACTCATGTCATCAGAATCTCCAGTAACACATAGCACTTTTCAGCACTATTTAAAAGATTATTTGGTCAAAGCTCATAGTAACCATCTGGAAGAAGACCTCTTGTGATTTCCCTCTTGCGCAAGGTGACCAGATAATGAACATACATAGTGCCACGTCCAAAATTAGGTTTGAACTACACACCTGCCCTTGGCCCAACTACCAAGTATGGCCATACTTTTGAAATTAGGAACAACATATGCACAACGTTAGGTGAATCCCTTTGAGAAGAACATATTGCTGGCAGCTGTGTTATTATTGAGGCACGGAAACGTTAAAAGCTACTATATTTGGATCTCTCCTTTTTAAAAAAAAGTACGCATGGGGTTTTTTTTAATCTTAAGGCAATTTTTAATCCATATGGGGTAAAATTGATATCTCCTCAGCATCTGTAGTTGGACGTACAGTGGCCTTTTTTGTTCACACAATGGAGGTTGTGTGTGGCTTATTTTCCCCACAGAGCTTGGAGACATGACTGTGTGAAGAAACTAGTGTGAGCTAGCCCCTTACAGGGACAGCAGCAGTCCTTTCCATGATAGCAAGGGCCCTTTTTAAAATTCTCCACAGAAATGGAAACTAAGCAGCAGGACAAAACTTATTCTTGGATGGCTGGGCAGAGTGGCTGCAGTGAAGATGACTCTTCTGTTTCTGCCTCTCTCCCCCTGCCTCTTCCCTCTCCCCCTTTTATTCAGGAACCTCCAATATGGACTGAGAAGAAAACTCTTCAGCGTCAGCAAAAAACAAACAAACCCAACCCTGGTGAATGGTTTTATCAAGTCTCAGTTGAGGAAATCAACCCTCTATAGCAGGTATGGCCAAACTCGGCCCTCCAGATGTTTTTGGCCTACAACTCCCATGATCCCTAGCTAGCAGGACCAGTGGTCAGGGATGATGGGAATTGTAGTCTCAAAATATCTGGAGGGCCAAGTTTGAGGAAGCCTGGTTTAGGAGTTCTGACTCTCTCATGCTAATACCATCATAACCATAACTCATAACTCTCAGCTAATACCATCATAACCCAGAAGTGGATTGGGTGTGCATTGAATTAGGTAAAGAGGGACAACCCTACAGAGCTTTTCCTTTTTGTAAAAGTAACACTGGGGGAGATAGGAAACACATTTATGCAGGCAGCCTTAAAAATTGGGAGGAAATGCGTGCACATTTTGGCACCACAAAAGTTGCTGCTTTGACCCTTTCTGGACCATCTAAAATTTAAGGTATACTGACAAATATGCTCAGTGGATTTTGGATTTATTTAAAAATGGTTGCTTGCTTGGCAGGGAGCAAATGAAGGCGAGGTGTGAACTAACTGGCTACAGCTGGTGCAGATCCAGAAATTTAGTCAGGCAAGGAAGAAGCCCTACATTGTCTAACGCTCTTTGAATGCCTTTCACAGGATAGGCCATCAAGGCTATCTTGTCAGAATAACATGATTCACTTGTCTTAATATAAAACAGATTCAACATTTTTCCCCTTAAAAAATACCCAAAGGGCTTCATTTTTCATAATTTGGAGCATCTCTGGAGCTAAAATGAGAGGAATTAAAGGAACATTTTGTATTTTATGCAATCAGCAAGTATATATCTTAATGCATCAACCAGCAGTCTGAGAGGCAATACTAAGAAGCACCGTGCTATTTAATTGATATAGATATAGTGTATCTATATCTACACCTTTTTATTAGCGTTCCTAACTACAGATGATGCAGGAATTTGGTTGGATTCACATTTTAATATGAACCTCATCTGCACATCCCCAAATACTGTATGACCTGAAACTTGGCTATCCTCCTTTGGATTTTGCTGCACTTTGAATTTTGCAGTGCAGTCCAGCAACAGCAAAATGTGTGCAGAAAGGTGTATATTAGGGGGAAGTGTATATAAGAATGCATATGATAATGAATATAGCACACAAACATGCATTGTACCATTAAAAAAAATCACTAAAATTTTGATAAATTTTCATGAGGGCTAAGGGAAAAAAATCACAAATTGATGCAGAAATGTGGAAAATTTAAGATTGGGCAGGGGGACTAGAAACCAAAATAAACCAAAACTGACAGATTTGTCTATCATTATTCCTAACCCTACACTTGCATTCTACATACATGAAAAGAATGACCTTTTGCATGCAATTTCCAGGGAAAGAAAGTGAATGGAGGGGCATGTTTATGTGGTCTGCATTCTGCAAATAAATAAACACACAACATATTTCCATAGTGTGCTTCTTATTGCAGACCCTCTGCCTAGCTGCAATTTGCATGGTCTTCATTGGGACCAGATGCCTTTACAGAAATTCCACGTTTGATTATTATCGACACCCAATTCCTCCAGACTTCAGGCAGCCATTATGCACAATTAGAGACGCTGATTTGTGTCTGTCCTGAAACTCATTTATGTGCTTCCCAAACTTGAACAATGGTTGCGGTGACTGCCAGAACGAAAGCCTGAAGTGATCCGTAATATCTAAACATACTCATCAGCACAGGATGAAATTGCAGACTCTCCCTATACATCTGTTTTTGAAAATAAGTGATCTCACACATGTTATTTTGGAAAGTCTAAAATGGGCTGACAATTTCACATTATGATTTTTTTTTTTAAGTACAAAATAGGAGACCTGCTCCTAAGAATTAAATTCTGCCTCAACACACAAATGGCTATTTCTCTAATATGAGCAAATTTTTCCCCACCATCAAGACTAGTCCCTCCCCTCCTTATCATGTGGGGGCCAGGGATACAGCTGCATCCATGGGTTTGTCCGCACTTCCACTAATCTGTGTCTAGAAAATAGCAAACCCAATTGCTGTTTGTTCCAATTCAGCACTAAAGATCATCTTTTTGAAGAGTGTGCTCTCTCTGTGTGTAGATGAATGGACATACCTAGTCTTAGATGCTGAAACTTCATTCATGTAAATCTTCACGATGCCAGTCGAGCCATATTTTAAGGAAGCGCTCTCAGGACCCTGGTTTTGTAGTTCTCCAGGAACTACTGTACCCAATAATAGCAGCATTTTAATCTGGTGGCTAGTGCCAATTTCTGCCTTCTCTGAGCTTTCAACTTCTTCCAGTCAATAAAGCATAATGAAGAGGTTGTGATCTCATACTACTGGGAAGAACTCCAGATCAAAGAAAGCCTTTTCATGTTCCCTTCATTTTGTTATCCAAGCTTTTCATTCTATGTTCTGGGAGCCATAGACTGAAAAGCTTAAATTAACAGTTAAGTGAGTTACTTTGACAGCACCAAAATCCTTACGGCGCTCACTTCAAAGGGTTGAGCTGTCCGATGGGCTGTGTTTAAAATTAAGCCTAGCATCCTCATCAACCTTTTAAGTGAGGTGCATTAAAATGTATATTATATACACAATGTGCTTTAGGAAGTTAGAGATATTCCTCTTGGAAATTACACTCTTATTACAGAGAGTAGGGTTGGGGAAAATAAAATCTTGCATCCTGCTCAAAGCTGCAGCCACCTGTATATTATTCATACTAATTTATGTTTACTGAATTGAAACTTATTGACTTTTTGTTAACCTTCTGCTGTAGCAGTAAATAAATGTCTACTGGAAATATATTTCCCTCTTCAAGGGCCTTTATTGACAAGTGGCAAGGCATAGGGCACACCCTGGGTTGATCTTTCCTGTGTCGAGGAGTCAGTGCCAATGAGGAACTGCTGCTGTTAAAAACACTTGGCTTGCTTAGTTACAGATTTACCACCTTCTGCTCTATAGTATAATACTACTGGACCTCTCTTTCAGACCTTCCAAGTGTCCCTATTTTCCAGGGACGGCCCTGATTTAGAGAAGTTGTCCTGGTCTCTGATTTGATCCTGGAATGTCCCGCTTTTCCTTAGGATGTCCCTATTTTCATTGGTGAAATGTTGGAAGGTATGGAGTTATCCGACCCCCGAGCCATCTGAAGGCAATCCTGTATGCGGAAGTCTTTTAAAATGTTTAATGTTTTATTATGTTTCTATATATGTTGGAAGCTGCACAGAGAGGCTGGGACAACCTAGTAAGACGTGTGGGGTATAAATAGTAAAATTATCATTATGGATTTCATTGGAGAAATTTTGGAGGGTATTCTCTTTTTACTCTCGGTTTTTGCACTTGTAACCATATCGTTCCCTCCATTTCTGGTGGTCAGCATTAGGGTGCTGCTGCTAACATCACCCATTTTCAAAACGGAAGTATCATAAAGTTTGGGGGACGCCTAAAGGTTGCAGAACTGCAATTATTTAGAAGGAAAAGACAACCTTAAATGGAGAAGAACCGCAACAGCCCAATGAGAACTCTGCATGTTCAGAGGCCACAGCTACCTGACTCTGGTTGGTGGCAGGACAAAACCAGGAAAATGAGGGGGAAAGGAATGAAGTGGCTGGAATGCTAGGCAGAAAATCCCTCAGCACTGCAGCATTTTGTTTCAGATCCAGGTTGTATTGTCTCGTCTTTCCCAGGATCGTAGATGCATATTTTTGTGCGTTAAGTTCACTCTTATTAGTTTCTATAGTGGGGTAGTTTTTTCTGAGCAAAATTGTGCACTTGAAAAATGTTGCATTGTTCTTAATTGAAACAATTCAGTTTTGAATTTCCATAGATCTTTAAATGAATTGTTCCAGCTTTGGGAAGCAAGACTTGGAGGAAAAGAGAACTTGCAAAGCCCCATATGAATATTTCCTCCCTTCACATTTAAGATGAAAATCATGCTAGTAGATAAAGGGTACACACACACACACACACACACACACACACACACAAACCGACGATGCAGCAGCAGTATATGCAAGATATAAACATCAGTGTAGCTCCAGCAGCTGGAGATAATTTTCTCAGTTTGGCAAAGTACCCATTTTCAAACTAAAGCTCTTCATTCGTGATCTTCCTTTATTGTTGTTGTTGTTTAGTCGTTTAGTCGTGTCCGACTCTTCGTGACCCCATGGACCAGAGCACGCCAGGCACCCCTGTCTTCCACTGCCTCCCGCAGTTTGGTCAAACTCATGTTGGTAGCTTCGAGAACACTGTTCAACCATCTCGTCCTCTGTCGTCCCCTTCTCCTTGTGCCCTCCATCTTTCCCAACATCAGGGTCTTTTCCAGGGAGCCTTCTCTTCTCATGAGGTGGCCAAAGTATTGGAGCCTCAGCTTCACGATCTGTCCTTCCAGTGAGCACCCAGGGCTAATTTCCTTAAGAATGGATGCGTTTGATCTTCTTGCAGTCCATGGGACTCTCAAGAGTCTCCTCCAGCACCATAATTCAAAAGCATCAATTCTTCGGCGATCAGCCTTCTTTATGGTCCAGCTCTCACTTCCATACATTACTACTGGGAAAACCATGGCTTTAACTATACGGACCTTTGTTGGCAAGATGACGTCTCTGCTTTTTAATATGCTGTCTAGGTTTGCCATCGCCTTTCTCCCAAGGAGCAGGCGTCTTTTAATTTCGTGACTGCTGTCACCATCTGCATTGATCATGGAGCCCAAGAAAGTAAAATCTCTCACTGCCTCCAATTCTTCCCCTTCTATTTGCCAGGAGGTGATGGGACCAGTGGCCATGATCTTCGTTTTTTTTGATGTTGAGCTTCAGACCATATTTTGCGCTATCCTCTTTCACCCTCATTAAAAGGTTCTTTAATTCCTCCTCGCTTTCCGCCATCAAGGTTGTGTCATCTGTATATCTGAGGTTGTTGATATTTCTTCTGGTGATCTTAATTCCAGCTTGGGATTAATCCAGCCCAGCTTTTTGCATGATGAATTCTGCATATAAGTTAAATAAGCCGGGAGACAATATACAGCCTTGCCGTACTCCTTTACCAATTTTGAACCAATCAGTTGTTCCATATCCAGTTCTAACTGTAGCTTCTTGTCCCACATAGAGATTTCTCAAGAGACAGATGAGGTGATCAGGCACTCCCATTTCTTTAAGAACTTGCCATAGTTTGCTGTGGTCGACACAGTCAAAGGCTTTTGCATAGTCAATGATGCAGAAGTAGATGTCTTTCTGGAACTCTCTGGCTTTCTCCATAATCCAGCGCATGTTTGCAATTTGGCCTCTGGTTCCTCTGCCCCTTTATTACTTTATTACTCAGTGGAAAGTCCCCAAGGATAGATGGAGCTATGAAGAACATCAGGTGAATTATAAAACACTGAGCGTACTTGGTCACCCGAGTGAACAATATTTGGTTGTTGTGTGTCAACAACTAAAAACATCTGGAGAACCACCAAGGATGGGTAGTACAGGACTAGGGCAGGCCCTTACCATTGGTAGAATGAGGCAACTGCCTCAGGCAGCAGATGCTGCTGAATAGTAAGCAGCAGTAAGGAACTGGAGAGCAGACTTGCGTGTGGCATGTGGCTTGCCCTGTACGACCAAACCAGCCCGCTTCCCTCAGTTGCAGTCCGGATGCTGTCCTGTCGCCAGTACTGAAGAAATATTCTATCGTTTTTGCTGAAACACAACCACCATGGCTTTTGTGAGTGTGAGCCCTGTCTCACTAGCGTGTGAAGGTTTCAGGGTAGTGTTGTGGCTCAGTGGCTAGTAGAGCACCTTTGGCATGTGGAAGGTCACAGGTTCAGTCCTTGGTATCTCCAGATAGCCTCCCCGCCAACTCACATGGGGGCTGGGAATGGAACTTGTTCTTCAGTTCTGTGGTGTATTACTTCCTTATCTTCACTATTTTTACCGGGGGGGGGGGGGTGTGTTCTCCTTGCTGTTCCTCAACAGTATATTCTAAAGGGAGTGGTACAAAGTGGTGGCTGCTGGCCTAAAATGGCTTTTGTGTGCTTCTGATTCTCTTCAGTTTCCACCTGATTATTTTTTTTTAAAAAAATTATTTATGCATTTTACAACTGACACATACATCATGCAATATTCATCATTTATCCCTTATCCTCGGACTTCCCAGTCCATCTCTCCTTAGCATTCTCCTTGGTAGTCTTTTTTGAGGTCTGCATAATCTATTCTTCCACCCATTTTCGTCTCAAATCTTACTTTATTTGGTGTTCTCTGTTGCTCATATGTTCATGCCTACTTGTAGGTTAAATTGACTATTACACCCTCTAAGATACTCTCCAAAACACTTCCACTCATCTCTTCTCCGTGACTGATCTTTATTTCTTAATTTTGTGGTTGTTGTTACTAATTCTGTGTATTCTATCAATTTCTACAGAATATAGTTTCCACCTGATTTTATCCTAACAACAACCCCATGAGATACCATGTTAGGTTGTGACTGATCTAGTGTAATCCTTTCTGCTTACCCAGGTCCAAGGCTGAGGGAAAATATGGGCCCGGGTCTGCCCAGTCCTGAATATGAAAAACTAATTTTGAATGTGTAATGGTTCTAGGGGTTGCTCGTGCGTAAATTGCCTTTACTCCTGGCTAGGTTGCATGGTTGAACCCTTTCTGTCAGGACAGCCTCAAGATCCGTGGCTGCCTCAGTCGCTGGCAGAATCCGTCAGTGGGCGTTTCTTAAACCGCTTCCAACATAGAAGCTGTTTGACGCCCAGTCTCCTCCCCCGTTGCCTGCGCGAAAGTTTTCTGCGCAAGGTGGGTGTGGGCAACGGAGTGCTAGTGCCTTTTCCGCTGGTCTCCTGCGAAGAGTCCGGGAGCCACCTCTCCGATTCCTCTATCTCCTCCCCTTCTCCACTGGTGTTGCGCTGATTACCTTCCCCAGCGGATGGGCTATCCCTCCTCCTACTAGGACCTTCTCCACCATTGTCCGGGAGCCTCCTCTCCGCCTCCCGCTCCAATGGCAGTTCCCTGACAGAATGGAAGATGAACAAGTTAGCTTTGTAAATATACAAGTTTAGGAGTTTTCTTCTCTTGGCCCTATCCCTTAAAATGACGTGTGCCTTCGTGAGTCTATATAACTTTTTCCACACATAGCAAGGTGGAATAATTATAGCCCAAAGACTGACGTATGAAATTGGAACTGTTCCATATTATATTTATTACATTTGAGTGAATAAAGGAGGACTGCCATGTTTGAGGTTGCAATCGCATTTCCGATCAATCTCGGGGAAATACCTTTCCTTTTAGAAATAAATTTGAATGTCACAAGCAATGCCTCTGTTTGAAGAAATGTGCATAACAGAAAATGAATTCTAACAACTTACTCGCCTTTCAACATGGAGTTGCATACTGCGTTATCCTTTCTACTCCCTGCCTCTTAGCTGGATAATTCCAAGTTATGGGTTCTCCAGTTATTAATCAAATCCCAGATGCAATAAAAGGGCATGTCTTACTGAAGGAGAGGGCAGGCCTGCTGCACTAGTGGATTCTTCCTGTGCAAAAGGTCTAATCACAGAAATTGTTTGGTCTGAAAATGGTACATCAGAGAACATATGGTATAAATTATACCACAAGCCTGAAACCACTCTTACATTTTAAAATCTACTGGGGTCAGACCTTCACTTTAGAGATGCTCTGATGTTTCTGCCTTAGTCTGATGTCTCCACTGAACACATTACTTTACAACGAGAGGAGCTACGCCTTCAAAAAGGTTTCTGTAAGAAGTGGCATTTTTACTAGCTCAGTGGAGACAAGGTTGTGTTGCATAAATTATTGCACCTGTGACATGGATAAGATTCACTTGAAGTATTACAGATTTCTAATCACTTATCTGCATGTGCATTGTAACATGTGAAGACTGCATGCATATTAGGGATGGGTGAAATGGTCAGCTTTTTTTGGTCTCAGTTTCTTACTTTTTCCACTCTTGAATTCAGTTCTCTATATTTCCAAGGGCTTTCTAAAAGAAGCCCTCATGAAAATTTAGAACCATTTTGGTTCAAATTTATCCTCATATATATTGTGCCCAATATACACATTTTTGCAAAGCCATTAGCCTTATAGGTTACATTTTGTATGCTGTTTCCACCAATATATGGTTTTTTATGCACACTTTATGCTAGTATATGCACTTTTGTACCCATTACCTGCCTGGAGAACTGCATTGCAACATTTGGGGAAGTGTGCAAATATTGTGTTTTTGTTTGCATATTGTTTTGTAAAGTGTGATGTGATATTGATGTGTATGCATTAATGAAATGCTGTAATTGACGGAGGGGGAAATCCTGTGGCACTTAGAAGGGTAACAAATTTATAGTAGCATGAGCTTTCACATGTAGGATTCCCATTGATTGGATTCATGCATCCCCAACTGATGTATGTGTGAACCTACATGGAAAATGCAACCTAATCAGATTTTACCTTACTGTAAATTTGTGGTCTAGAGATGTGGGTGGCCCTGTGGGTTAAACCACAGAGCCTAGGACTTGCCGATCAGAAGGTTTGCGGTTCGAATCCCCACAACGGGGTGAGCTCCCATTGCTCCGTCCCTGCTCCTGCCAACCTAGCAGTTCGAAAGCACGTCAAAGTGCAAGTAGATAAATAGGTACAGCTCCGGCGGGAAGGTAAACGGCATTTCTGTGTGCTGCTCTCGTTCACCAGAAGCGGCTTAGTCATGCTGGTCACATGACTCGGAAGCTGTATGCCGGCTCCCTCGGCCAATAAAGTGAGATGAGCACCGCAACCCCAGAGTCAGTCATGACTGGACCTAATGGTCAGGGGTCCCTTTACCTTTTAAACCTGTGGTCTAGAGTCTTACTCATCACTCTTCAGGAACTATCTGCAACAGAGCTCAGAATGAGCTGAAATCTCTGTGAGTTCTGCTGTGTTTGCTTCACAAAGTATATTTTGCATTAGACAAAAAGCCTTTACAAATCAGGTTTCACAACCTGGATATTTTCATTAAGCTTCTGTAAACAGAAAGTTGATACGTCCTATTGATCACTTCACCAGGTGGTAAAATGGCACATTTGAATGCTTTCGCAACGTAAAAACTCCATGCACGAGAAAGCGTCTTGAGGAAAAAGCTCTTAGTATTGTTCACTGCAGTTTCACAGATCTACCTAGAAGCAAACCATTCACCAGTTATAATCTGTACATCCCAGTTTAAGAACTAGCGGTTTAGATAAATATGTAGAATAACAGAAACATCAAATATAAACCCAATTTCCCTAGTTTACATCTGTTCTACAGCCACAGCCTGAGGACCTACTTGTACAGAAATAATGGCATAAAATTATCAATTGAGAGAGAGTGTGTGTAAATATATACAACAGCTCATTAATTCAGCAAGATGAATGTGCTGCTCTGGATAAAGGACTGTTACTAGCTGATCAGAAAGTATGTCCCTGGGTTCTCTTCTATTTTTTCCGTCACAGTAGCAGCAGCAACAACAAAGGATTTAAGTAATTGCATCAATGTTCCCCAAGCAGAAGGAAAAAGCGAAAGCATCTGAAAAACCCAGGTCAAAACGAAATGTCATTTCCCCCCTATTCTGTTCAACAGCTTAAGTAAATCCACTTGTCCCTCACATCTGGTATATACAAATTCGTAATATCTATATACACACACATACATCATATGGGACTTCCACATGTTACTTTGAAGATGTGAAAAGTGGGTGTTGGAGCATTTTCGGCTCTGCGACTGGCTTTTAATACTTACCACGTGTAAAGCACCAATCAAGCAGATAACCTGATGTGGGGCTCTGTTGTCTGGGAGTTGGTTGGGTCAGGTGACAGTAAATGTAAACTATTCCTTCTCCAGCATTAGAAATCCACAGTGCTGAAGAAGAAGAAATGATATCTAGGGGTTGTTGTCCCTCCCGGAAGAAGCCCTAAAGACAAGCAAAAGTACATCTAGTTCCCATGGTGAAATAGGGTAATGACTTCTGAATGTGTAAGAAAGGAATGGAAAAAGAGTTAAGGAACAGCTGCTGGCAAGTTACTGTTTTACAGTTCAGCCACTTTTAGCCAGATAACCAACAGCAAACGAAACTACGATAGTATTTCAGGAGCGGAAAGGGGCAATTAATCTACCAGTGACCGGAGTTCCCTTCACATCCGCATGGGCTCTGGAGCAGCAACCACGGTGACTTTTGACTCTTCATCAGAACCCGAAACTCAGTTCTAACGGGGTCAAACTACATGTTGACATTAAACACAATCCTCAATTTATTTGGTCTGCTTTAGTATTTTTTAAAAATAGTAGCTTGCTGCTTCCCTCCTGGAAAAATTAGTGGCTTTGCGGGGGGGGGGGCAGTTTTAATTGGAACTGTAGCTTAGGAAAGGCTAAATCTTCCCTCCCCATTTGGCATTGTCCCAATTCTTACTCTACGCCCGCCCCGCTGCAACTTTTGTTAACACACCCAAACAAATACCGTATTTTTCTGTCTACAAGATGCTCCCATGTAGAAGATGCCCCTTATTTTGGGGTACTCTGATTTAAGAAAATGGGGGGAGATCTATCCGTGTATAAGATGCCCCCAAATTTTTGACATTCTTTTTTAGGGAAAAACCCGTCTTATACACGGAAAAATACGGTACGTTACATGCGATCATACATTTAATGTTATGTAAAGTTTGGCCCTTGGTCAGATATGTGATCCTTTGTCCGAGATGTTGATTTGTGGGGCCTAAATTAACTGCATCTCTTAAACGTCGGAATTAGAAGTTATATAATATACCACCATTAGTGAAAATTAGATCTTATGAACACATGCCGATGAAAATGTGGTTCTTTTACTTTATATCTAGATGGAGAACAGGCTAATGTCTCAGGTGATAATTACAGCTGAAGCTAATTTGGTGGGAAAATATTTGGCTGATTCATGCACGCATTCAAAAAAATCATCTGAATTTCCCTCTTGCCCTCAGTTATGGATGATGTTGGATTTAGGGCTTTTTGTGGGAAGCAGCTATAGTTTTATTGTACTTCGCAGTAATCTATCAGGTCGGTAAACACCTTCATTAATACTTCTCCTGGTGGCATCTTTTAACAGTTTATAATTTTTTAAAAAATGAGCATTGAATTGGTGTAAAGATGCCTTTTAAAAACCAAAACATTTGCAAAACAGTGCATAATAAAAGCAAATTATATAGATTTCAAATGGTTTTAAAAAGGGATATGAAGATAAATTGGCAGTGTTTCAGGTTTGTGGTCCTGAATCACCAATGTTTTTCAGAAAAAGTGTGTAGCTACTCTGAAACAGCAGAAGCTTCTGAGAATGCTTCCACTCTGTTTACTGCAGAATAGCCGCAGTTTCCTCACTCAGCTTTTACAGGGCATCTGCATGATGTCATAAGCAAACTATTCATATTTTGTGTCAGTTTTGTTGCAGAATCTGTCCTACTTGTAGGCCACAGTGGGATCCAATGGAATGAAGGACGGGGCTTTAGAAACACAATAAGTGATAATATTTTCTCTGTTCAGCTTCTTTTTCTCTTGCACACAACTTAAAAAAACCCCAACTTTTTGAACTCAGTGGAATAGCTGCATAATTCCTCCAGGTGCACATAAGTTTAAACCAGCCATGTCCTCCCACATAGGGTACAAGTCTATCTTCACCCTGAAGCATAAATCTGGTGCTTGAATATGCAAACGCCCAGTGTGGGATTCTAACTCTTCAGATGACTGTCTGGGGACGGAGTTGGAAAAGTAAGTATTTCTCAGTGTACTTTCTCAAACACTTCCTGTGCTACAAGGCTGCCATTGTGGATGGTGGGCTTTGGGAAACAGCTTTCCCGTTTTCAGAACAACAACAAAAATATCCACCATAAACTTTGCAGTAGGGAAAAAAACAACAGAGATAGAAAACAGGAGCTAGTTGTGTTTAGAAAAAAAAGAAAGGATCTAGGCATTACTTTAGGTACCGTGGGTCCATATGGAATTTTCAGAAATGCCATGAGTGTCAGTCACAAAATGGCTGCCATTAGAGCATGGCATAATGGCTGCCATATGAGAGGCAGGACAACAGACAGGTGTGGGAACACAGCCCTCCCACATCAGCCACCCATCCATAGGGGGGGAATGGACTTACGTCAGCCACTGCTGTGCTCACTTACTGAGAGAAGCTCTTTGAACCGCCCCATTGTTCCCAACAGATGGGAGGGTGGGTGTCAAATCCTGGCACCCAGTGAAACGGGAAATTTAAGGGGGTGTATTCAATATACAAGAAGCTGAGGCAATCCAAGTGGGAACTGAGCAGGAAGAGCAAACAGCTGCTTGTGCATTGTGGATTTCTGAAGGAAATATTTACTGAGATGGTTATTTTGTGGGCATCACTGGAGCCACCAATGGGGACACAGCTGACCTCTGAGGTATTGCCTTCATGCCTTGCTTGTAAGATGCCCTGGACTGACTGGCTGGGCGCTGACGGCTCTTTGCTTTTGATGCAACAAGGCTCTGCGTCATTTGGCTTTAAGGTAGAACTAAGAGAACAGATCTCCTCTGAAGGTCAAAGGTGCCCTTAGGGCAGATCCCTAAGTAAATGATCAGCAAGTAGTAGGGCAATAGATTACATCTAGCTATAGTGTGCTCGGTTGTTCATGTGCTACATATTTCTCTGCTTTTGATTTTTATGCGCCGGCACCTATGCCAGCACACCACATTTGGACTCTTCACAAAATATCCAGAAATGGTACATGGTGCTATCTATGTTAGCTAATGCTTGGACAGGGGCCAGGATAAAGATAAATGGGAATATTCTTTTCATAAATATGCCGTTAGCCTACTCAGGGAGCTAAAATGAACTGGGATAACCCCGCTCCATATCAGTCAGCAGCATTTTTTTATGATGGATGAATCCTATTCTGATTTACTGTTATGAGGTGCGTATGCCAGTAAAAGACACTGTAGGACATTCATATCAAATACGCTCAGATTAAGTGAAGTCCAATAAATCAACGCCACGCTACAACCCATGGGAGATTTATGCTCGGATTCTCCATTTCAGCCATGAATAGACTTCATTCATTGAAAAGATGATTAGATTGGGCTATTGGATTTGTAGCCAAGGATGCCATAGACCTAGTATATCAGATGCATTAAAATATTCATTTATGGGGATTTCAGTTGGCTAATATTTACTTTCCTTGTCATTGACTGCTGCCAGTCATTCATAACCGCCCGTTCCTGAGCTCGCTCAGTCACTAATAAAAACACGTCCTGCTTGTCAGTAGAGAATCTTCTTACATCTGCAGAAAGTTAGCTGTTGTGAAATGGAGAATTGTCTTAAGTGAGTAAGTTGTTAAGAAAATTGTGGGACAGATAAATTGGCAAGGCTCACACATTTCATACACATGAGGCATCACAAATCTATTTTGAAGCTCTTCCGTTGTCAGCTTTTCAAGGCGAGGATATAAACCCTCTTCTGAATTCATATTCTAACTGGCGGAAGAGCAGGATTGTGCCCAGTTGCCCTGCCCCCAACTCCCACATGTTCAGCCAGATGTGAGAAGGGATTCTACGCATCTCCAGCTGTACACAGGAGGGGCTCTAAGCACAGAGTAAGCACACAGTAGGGCATGCCCCAAACAGCCACCCAGCTCACCCACTCCGCTGACAAATGGCAGAGGGAACATGTCAATGGTTTGAGGTGGTGGTGGTGGAGGAGTATTGGAGCAAAACAGTATCTCATTTCAGGGTGGCAGAGGGAGGGAGGGGGCAATTAAGGGGGCTTTCTTAACATAGCATCTGCACTTCTTCTACTTATAATAACAACACTTTCAGAGTGGTGGTAGTAGCCAGAGCAGAACTTTGGCCTCTATTCCCCCCACCAGAGGTGGATTTAGGGGAGAGCGACCAGTTCAGTCCCACTGGGCATGGAGCCTTGGGGGCGCTGTAACTATTATTTAGAATGGAGCATGAGAGGCAGGGGTGCCGAATTTTGAGACTTCAAGGTCCGCTGCTCCACAAGAACGCCTCAGTCCTCTGCAGAATGATGGTAACGTAAAGGTAAAGGGACCCCTGACCATTAGGTCCAGTCGTGACCGACTCTGGGGTTGCGGCGCTCATCTCGCTTTATTGGCCGAGGCAGCCAGCGTACAGCTTCCAGGTCATGTGGCCAGCATGACTAAGCCGCTTCTGACAAACCAGAGCTGTGCACAGAAACACCGTTTACCTTCCTGCCAGAGTGGTACCTATTTATCGACTGTGCTTTTGAACTGCTAGGTTGGCAGGAGCAACGGGAGCTCACCCCGTTGCGGGGATTCGAACCGCCAACCTTCTGATCAGCAAGTCCTAGGCTCTGTGTCACCCACAGTGCCACCCGCGTCCCAGAATGATGGTAGCATCTGCAAAATGAGACAGCCTGTTTCACTTCAGCCTCTGCCACTGAAAATTGCACCTGTTTTAGGCAAGAGAGCGGTTTGGAATGGACTTACCCCAGCCCTAATAGAGATCCTTTGTGTGTACAGTTGTATGCATATAGAGTTTGGGCTCACCTGCAGCTGAATGTGAATGGGGGGGGGGGAGCGAGCAAGTGCAATCTCCACTCATTATGTGCACACAAGGAAATGACAGCGAGAAATAGACTTGGATCTGATCAGTATTGAACTGTGCTGAATAAGAGCTGTATTTATGAATCCCCCCCCCCCCGAATAGGTTATAATTGACTTTTATTACATGGAGACATTGACTGTATTGCAGTTTTATTAGAAAAGTGAATGATGTTTCCCACTTGCTGCTTACAGTGCAGTAGTTTTCACACTTTATTCCCAGGAAGGCCTGGGATTCCTTGGAAGCTTATCTCAAGATCTTCAATTAAGAGATCAATCACAACAGTGGGGAAGCAGCCCTGAAAGACGACTTGCACACCCCAGTGTGGTGTAGTGGTTAAGAGCAGTGGACTCGTAATCTGGTGAACCGGGTTCGCGTCTCCGCTCCCCCACATGCAGCTGCTGGGTGACCTTGGGCCAGTCACACTTCTCTGAAGTCTTTCAGCCTCACTCAGCTCACAGAGTGTTTGTTGTGGTGGAGGAAGGGAAAGGAGATTGTTAGCCGCTTTGAGACTCCTGAAGGGGAGTGAAAGGCGGGATATCAAGTCCAAACTCCTCCTCCTCTTCTTCTTCTTCTTCTTCTTCTTCTTCTTCTTCTTCCCTATGGGCCTTCTCATACAATATGCATTGATGGGTAGTTGCTGGATGTGTTCTAGGCCAGGTGTGGGAAACCTTTGGCCCTCATCATGTTGCTGAACTACAACTCCCATCAGCTCCAGCAAGCATGGCCAGTGGTGATGGGATTTGTAGTTCAGCAGCATCTGGAGGTTTCCCGCTCCTGTTCTAGGCACAATTTCAGCTCCTTAGAATTTCAGACAATGCAGAAAAGGTTCTCTGTAGGTGCAACATTTGAAAACCTTAAAAATAAAACCAAACATCTAGTAGGACACAGAAGTAGCATGAATATCATACCTCTTTTGAATCCAAAGTACTGTCTTATTTCAGCCATGAAAAATAAAACAAAGGTTTGTTTATACGTTATAATCAACCAACCCCCAGACTCGGTAACATATTGTATTACCAAGGTCTGTTTATATATTATAATCAACCAACACAATACACAGCAAGATATTTTATTTCGTGAGCCAATCTCCACAGTTTTGGCATACAAATTTGGCATGACCACCCACAACGAGGCAGGAAAGGAGTCTGATTGTTTTGAAAGAGAGACTGAAAAGTATATAGAATATACTCATACCTGCATGATGCTCTGCTTTATGTAAAGTCTTATGGTCACCTTCTTAGTGGCAGACCCGTACCCAGTAACTAATTTGTAAATCTGTTCATGTTTTCAAGCTGTGATTCCACTTTCTGTTTATTGTAAATCTGGTCTACTTCAGTCACTGAGATCTACTTTGAAGTTTGCCTATCTATGGGTGCTCAAAGTGTGCCGTATCATTTTCATCAATAGCACACATAAGGCATTACTCTGCTGAAGTGAAAGCACTGAAGGCAGAAGAAGAGTTTGGATTTGATATCCCGCCTTTCACTCCCTTTAAGGAGTCTCAAAGCAGCTAACATTCTCCTTTCCCTTCCTCCCCCACAACAAACACTCTGTGAGGTGAGTGGGGCTGAGAGACTTCAGAGAAGTGTGACTAGCCCAAGGTCACCCAGCAGCTGCATGTGGAGGAGCGGAGACGTGAACCCGGTTCCCCAGATTACAAGACTACCGCTCTTAACCACTACACCACACTGGCTGCAATCCAAGACATGCTTATTTGTGAGTAAGTTATGTTGAACTCAGTGAAACTCGTGAAGTCAGAATGACTGCATTGTTCTGTTTTTGTGGGAGTGGTTTAACAACATGCTGGTGCTACTGGTAATTTTTAAAAATGCATATATAGTACTTGGTTAGATTGTGTGCATATTCCTCCCCCCACCCAGGGTGATTTTTATATAAATGCTTTAGCTCGAGTTATTAATCAGTTTTATAGTATTTAACCCGATTCAATGCAAAAAATCTTCCACTCTCTCGTGGTCCCTTCCAACGCTACAGTTCCACGAATCTATGTTATGTATTTTTTGTTTGTTTGTTTCTATATTGTAACCCGCTCTGTGATCCTCGCATAAAGGGTTGTTATATAACAACCACCACCAGAATGTTGTCTCTCCCAGCTGTCTTTCCTTCTTATTTTGGGCTTATTTCAGGACAAGACCTGCCGTTTGGCAGAGAGAGGTGACCACTAAAAACAGCACATGCTGAAGGGTGGAGAGCATTTTGCAGCTTGTCCTGCTAGCCTGCTGTTGTCAGGTATGGCAGACACTCTGTACATGGAATTGCAGGCGGGTGTTGCCATCCTGTCCAACTCAAGAGCCAGGCCGGTCCACTCACGAGGCAAAGTGAGGCAACTGCCTTGAGCAGCAGCATCCTTAGGGGCAGTGGGTCCAGCCACTGAGGAATGCATCACCCACAGCTACTGCAGCAGTGGCAGCAGTGCACTCCCCAGTGCTGCCTCTACTGCGGCCTCTTGGCGGATTGGAGGAGCTGCTGGTCTCCTTCCACCCCTAAGGCAGAAATTCCCAGGGGCTGCCCTGTGGGGACTTCTGGGCTCTGCACCCACCCTGCATGATTCAGAGTGCCCCCCCTTGATGGCCTTTGATTCTCACTTCAGCTCAACTGGTAAATTTGATTTCCCGCCTTTTTCAGAGTGCCCCCCCCCCTTGATGGCCTTTGATTCTCACTTCAGCTCAACTGGTAAATTTGATTTCCCGCCTTTTTCCTGACGTAGATCTTCACGCACCACACCGCTTTTTCCCTGGCAGGGGGTGCACACCATTTTGTGGTTTGCTTCAGGTGCCCAAATGTCTTGGGTTGGCCCTGCAAGCAGCAAAACATCAAGAAAGTCGGCTTACCATTATCCCCATCACTGTGCTTTGAGGCAGCCGGACTACTAGATTTATTATGTAGTATGAGAAACTATCATGGGACGCGGGTGGGGCTGTGGGTTAAACCACAGAGCCTAGGACTTGCTGATCAGAAGGTCTGCGGTTTGAATCCCTGCAACACGGTGAGCTCCTGTTGCTCGGTCCCTGCTCCTGCCAACCTAGCAGCTCAAAGCACATCAAAGTGCCAGTAGATAAATAGGTACCTCTCCGGCAGGAAGGTAAATGGTGTTTCCGTGCTGCTCTGGTTCGCCAGAAGCGGCTTAGTTATGCTGGCCACATGACCCGGAAGCTGTACGCCAGCTCCCTCGGCCAGTAAAGCGAGATGAGAGCCACAACCCCAGAGTCGGTCACGACTGGACCTAATGGTCAGGGGTCCCTTTACCTTTATGAGAAACTATCATAGTCTGCTGCATTTATCTACAGCAGGGGTAGGAATCTTTTTTTCAAACCCAAATCTGCATTCTCATTTGGGCTGGTTTCTAGACACACTCCTGCACCGTCCTCTGCCCAGGTAATCGAAAGACATTATCAGAATTATGGACATATTCCAGCCAGGCAAAAACACTCAAGGAGGACATAAAAGTAAGTCTGGTGAAGGGTGTAGCCTGAGTAAAGTCCCAACAGCTGGATAGTGAGGCCTGCGGGATATATTTGCCACATGCTGAGCCTGAGGTTCCCCACCAATGAGCTACATTCATGACTTTGCTTCTCTTTGAGGCAAAAGTCACGGATGCCACCTGTTGCTTCAGTTTGGCCTGGGAACTGACCGGTACCCTGGAGAAGGGAACATATGGTATATGCCTCCTGAGCTGTTCCAGGTCAAAATGCAGGTTGAGGAGTCATCTGTATGTCCAAATGCTCACTCATATGTATAAAAAATCAACCCTCTCTACACAGAAATCTTGATGTCAAAGAGAAATCGATGTCAGAGAACCCTTCTCTTTGAGCTGCTAGCTTTCCCACAGTTTTTGACATGGAGATTTATCCCACCTTGCGGTCTTCAACCCATGTTCTGTCATGGTGCGTTCCTGAGAAGTGTGTATGACATGCTTCTTCTTCCCACCCCACTCCACGTGCCAAACGACAAAAACACGAGGGACGGAAGTCAAGGATTTCTGCATTTTGAAATGTACGAGAGAGAAAAGTTGGTCACCACTTTAACACTGAAGACTGTGTTGTAGTGTTCCAAAAGAATCAATTGGCCCAAATTATTTGTTTCATGGTGTGTCTGTGTGTGTGTAAATGTTCACCTTTTGGATGGTGGTAGAAAAATTCTTCCCCAAAGAGCTGCCTGGCAAGAGGCAGAGTTTACTTGGACAGCATTTTAAAAAAATATATGTGAGAGAAAAACAGAAGCTGCCTTGTTGTTTCTTTTGTTTCAATGGACGAACCGCAGTCTTTTCCATTTCCTCTTTTAAGCGAAAGCTGGAAAATACATCAGGAAGATAAATTCATTCGTTTTAGAAGTGTTGTTCAAGCGGGGAAATAAGATGGAAAAGTAATTTTGCCGAGTGTATGAAAGACGTTGTGCGGGCAGTTCTGCAGTTGAACATTCCAGTGGAGTATTGTTTTGTATGTTTTATTGGTTTTGCAGCCTTGTTTCACTTGTGAAACTCCAGCAAGCGTATATAGTTGGAAATGTTTTGTGCTGCATTGGTAATTTGCTGTTACAAATGCAGTAGGTCAGTTTTGGGTTGAAGTTCCAGGTGTATATAAGTTCCATATGCAGGAGCCTTGAGGTCAGCCAGTTGAGTTCCTAGCATGTGGGAAAGACATGGCATTTTAGACCTTGGTTATGCACATCATAACGCATTAGGTACACTATGCCAGATATGTTTTTAGGTTGAATTACACATGTGGAGAAGCAAAATGGGATGCTTCAAGTAAGTGAGTTATATTTGCATTTTATAAAACAGCCTACCCCATTTTTGGAGTACAACTCCCATCTTCCCTGATCATTGGCCAAGTTGACCAAGGCATATAGGAGTTTGAGACAAATCCCCTGTCCCATGATGTTGCCAGCCAGCCTAATCTGGAGAAAAGAAATCCCTTCTTAACACTGGATGCTTTCCTTAGCAAAATCAGTTGTGAAAGCATGATTTGTCCATCAAATACTAATAGAGAATTTTCACAGCGTGTAAGCACACCCTTTCTGCTGTTTGTTCTCTCTCTCTCTCTGTATCTCTCTTTCTCTGTGTGTGTCAAATAATAAATAAATAAAATATTGAATACAAATGTAGCATTTCAGTTTCTACAAGGCTTTTCAGACACCAGATTTAGTGACGTGTATTAAATGTTTTAAAATCAGGTGCCTGGATAGGCTTGCTGAAACAAACGTTTCCAAGCAGGCATGTAAAACAGTATTGCTTATGTGTATCACTAGTGCTTAGGAAGAAAACAGAAGCAGGTTTTTTGTGGCATCCATTATCCACATGGATTACAATACAAGCCACTGTAAAATGCATTAAGTAAGAACTACAATTTGGAAATGTAATCCCAACCCACTGAAAAAAGATTTCTGCATTGCTGGGAAGGGAACATTGCATTTTATTTTATCTTTACTGATAGTGTCTGTCAAAATAATTGTTGGGAAAATGTTCTGAATACCTGTAAAGTTATGACAAAATGCTATATCTGTATATTTTCTAACTATGTTATATTATCCATATAATTGAAATTAACTAGAATACCAAATAACATGTTTTAAAATTAATGAAGATATTTTATTCTTGTGACTTTTCTAGAGAAGGGTATTCTAGGCTATGATTTCAAACTCCTGATTTAACAACTATGCTTATTATTGGAGAGGAGGCCAACCCCCGCTTTCTTATCTCCATGTTTATGCTTAACCCAAGAAACTCTCTTTTTATTATAAGAGTCCTCACTTGTAAATCTATAAGGTCAACAACACCTTTAATGTAGGGCCAAGCAGGCTTTTCTTAAGAGACCAACCCTCCATTTTGTTCCTGTGTTTGAGATAGCGTGAATATGTGCATTTTGAATGAGTGTTCCAAATGAATTTTGGTAAATATTTGTGGAGGGACTGAATCAGACCTTGTACTAATAGTGTACAGTGGTACCTCGGGTTACATACGCTTCAGGTTACAGACTCCGCTAACCCAGAAATAGTACCTTGGGTTAAGAACTTTGCTTCAGGATGAGAACAGAAATTGCGTGGCGGCGGTGCAGCAGCATCGGAAGGCCCCATTAGCTAAAGTGGTGCTTCAGGTTAAGAACAGTTTCAGGTTAAGAACGGACCTCCAGAACGAATTAAGTACGTTACCAGAGGTACCACTGTAATCCTATGCCAGACCCTCCAAGTGTCCCTATTTTCCAGGGACAGTCCTGGATTTACAGAATCCGCCCAGTTTCTGATTTGATCCCAGTGTTGGAGGGTATGTTATTCACATTTAATTTGAAGTAAATCTTGTACATATTATCAGCTTGCATGCAGTTCCTTTAAAAGAAACAGCTATGACTCAGGAGGCCAGGCTTTGGAGAACCAAGTCAGAGGTGTGGCCTGGCTGGAGGAGTTAATTACGACTCTGAGCGGTCTCCCAGGTCTCATCAAGATCAAGAATAACATTTGATTTACCATTAACTCAGCTGCTTGTGGGTTCATGCATAAACTGCAGAAGACAACACAGTGCTACATAGGGTTAAGAACTTAATTCGTTCTGGAGGTCCGTTTTTAACCTGAAACTGTTCTTAACCTGAAGCACCACTTTAGGTAATGGGGCCTGCTGCTGCTGCTGCGCCGCCAGAGCACGATTTCTGTTCTCATCCTGAAGCAAAGTTCTTAACCCGAGGTACTATTTCTGGGTTAGTGGAGCCTGTAACCTGAAGCGTATGTAACCCAAGATACCACTGTACAAGCCTCATTAATTTCATTGAGTTTACTCCCAAGTAAGTGTGTACGGGACTGCAGCATAAGGACATTGTAGAGTACATCCCTGTCACTGCATCCTTTGTCGTTTAATTATGGTTCTCTCATACTCATATAGTTTTATTTAACTGAATGTCTTGCTTTTACATAAAGGCCTGCTATATTTTGTCCTGGTTGTAAGTAAATTACTCAGTTATTTTCCATTCGCAAGGGCTTTCAAAAAGAAAAAGGATGCTCAGTGAAGAAAACCTAGTGCTAGAACCTGCTCTGAGTCCAGAAGAAGGTGTCAAAAACAACAAGGAAGTATGTGCGTGTCAACATACATATACTAATTTTTCTCACCTCCTGCATAAGGCAGATTTGCTGATCCTGTCAACTTTGAAACCAACGAGTAGGAAAACCATGTGCAAGTGTTATGCTTTCCCTAGGATTCTCATGACATTGGGCTCAGCCCAGCAACGAGTTAATGTCCTATTGAAATGCAATTGAAGCTAATAAAATAAGAAATGTACAAGATGTGCACAACCCATCCTTTCCCCATTTACTCATCCCTCCTTTGTTTCCAGCAACTTAATGCAACAACCCCCAAGAGACATGTAGAGCAAAATTAGCCTTTTGAAAAGAAGGCTCTGAACTCTGTATTTGCATTCACCTCCTTCTTTTCATAGAATCATAGAATCATAGAGTTGGAAGAGACCACAAGGGCCATCGAGTCCAACCCCCTGCCAAGCAGGAAACACCATCAGAGCACTCCTGACATATGGTTGTCAAGCCTCTGCTTAAAGACCTCCAAAGAAGGAGACTCCACCACACCCCAGTTCCTTTCTAGAAGATCAGCTGGTTTGGGGTGATGGCCAACAAAACCTACTCAAAGTAGAGCCAATAAAATCAACATGCTAGTCAATGGGTCTACTCTGAGTACATGGAGTACATGGAGTCAATGCACACATGTACCCAGAGCACTAGTTCAACTGTCCTAAGGGGGAAGCACATCCAGATGTTGGCTGAGAAGGTCTGGAACGTGATGCTCCTGAGGCCTCGCTGGATGCTGAAGAGGAGCCAGCACTGCACCAAGGTCCAGAATCTGGGTGGCATCATGGTCCAGAAATGCATCAGCAGGGATCTCTCCAGATGCTGAAGGTATGTCTACAGAAGCTGGGGTGGGGCAGAGGGAGCAAACATAGCAATTTGGTTTCTTGGAGAAGCAAACTGGTTCCCGGCCTGTGCCAGTTAGGGATCCATGCCAGAGGCAGGGGTCAAGACATTTGCAGACAGGGGCCACACTGGAGACATCCTCCAAGACATCACGGGGCAAGTTCTTGTTGTGAAACAACTGGCTGTAGTGAAAATGGCAGCCCAGGAAAACTTGCCGCACTGCAATGTTTGGGGCATCCCCAAAATGGCAACAGCTACAACATACCTCCAGATAGTCTAAGAGGACATGGTCAAGAGCACTGTTCTGGATGTACCCTGATTATGTCATCGCCCAAGACGCCCTCAGGATGTGCTTGGAAATGGCTGTAGCCAGAGGACATCGCTGGTGGTTTTCTGAGATGTCTCTGATGGCAAAAGTATACCTGATATTCTGCTGGCATAACAGCCTTCTGCCACATCCTAATGCTTAATGTTTTACATTTTATTACTTTTTATATTTTGCTGGAATCTGCCCAGAGTGGCTGGGGAAATCCAGCCAGATTCTTCTTCTTCTTCTTCTTCTTCTTCTTCTTCTTCTTCTTCTTCTTCTTCTTCTTCTTTTCTTCTCAGGAAGCAGATCTCAAGTATAGGGTTACATACTTAACCATCTTAACCAGTGTCATTTAATCTGTGTTTATATTGTTACCGTTGTGGGCTTAAAAAAAAAAAAAACTTGTAGCAAACCTGGGAGGAAACATTATTTTTGATGGGTTGGATCATTTCAAATAAATAACTTAAGGGCTGCAGTAGGATAGAATCTGGACCCAGTAGGGCATAAGATGGGCCCACAGGGTTTGGGGAGTCAACTTCCTTTTCTGCCGTTTGGCTAGAAGTTTCCAGGCAATCTGGTGAAGCTCTGTGTGATTCCTCATTGGTTCTTCCTTTTGAAGGAGGAATCCGAAACCAAACTGTATGCAAAATCAGCTACTGATTTTGAACTATGCAAAAATATATCACAACAGAAAACAAGATTTCAGCAACCCATGAGTCTTCGTAGTCTCCAGACCTACAAAAAATTGTTATGCTGTGACCCATTCACTTCCCACTGTAGGAGTCCATCAGTTTAGTTTAGTTTAGTTTAGTTTTTAGTTGTTTTTAGTTTAGTTTAGTTTAGTTTAGTTTTTAGTTTAGTTTAGTTTATGAATGCTGAGCAGTCCAGATGCAAACAGATATGACACGCCTGTGCAGAAAATATTGAAATGTCAGCCTCTTTTAAAATATACATATAAATAAATGCCGTGGGCTTTGAAAGATCTTCCATGCATCAAAGCACAGGGCAGGTTATTGCAGGTTGAAATACCTGTGGAAAGTGGATGTGCTTATTCAGTTCACTTAGATTTAGCTTCAAGTATGATGGAAGAGTGAAAGGGAAGGAAAGTGAACTCCAAAAGCACTTTATAACGTCAAGGGGAAATTATTTCAAATTCGGTAATAATTTGGGCTATTACAATAATTCATTCTGCCTTTGTTTATTGCTGCAATATATTATTTCTCAGTTATTCAGTCAGCTTAGCCGTTTGTTTATGTCGTCTGTAACTACATATGTGTGTGTACCTTGCTAAGGTACTTTGATATCAGTACCTGGGTTCTGAATTTTCGTCCTTTGTGACACAGTTCTAAAACATGGCCGAGCTCATTAACTCATGGTTTTGGATGATCTTCCCCAGCTTTGTAAACCATGGTTTATGAAGCCAGGACTGAGCGAGGGCTCCTTCCCTCACATGTCAGCTTTGGGACTTCATTCCTGCAAGTGTAAAACCAGTCCCCCATCATGTCTGAATTGGGCTACTTCAGCTTAATGTCACTTAACCATGTGTGAAGCCCTAAGCTTCGGCTCCCTCCCTCATCACTGCAGTTAGAAGTGCAGGTCAGCAGGGCTGGGAGAAACTCCTGCCTAAGAGCAGGAGAGGTGCGAAATTTAGTTCACTCTGGTTCAACACTTTTGGAACCAGATATACAAATCAATGGTCTAAAATCATCCTGTGCATCTTGTGGACTTCTTTCGTCAAGCTTATCCTTGGGAAATGATCATGAAAATTAGTGGCATGCTTTCCATTTATAACTGAATCCTGGAGATATGCAGCCTAATCATACCATCGTGCATATTTATTCAGAGGTAAAACCAACTCTGTCCAATAGGTCTTATTTCAGTAGCTGTGCCTAGGTAGGATTGTTGCCTTTGTTTCACTAGTGCGCATTATTGAGACATTATAAGATGTTAACATTACATCCTAATTATTTGTAGTCCTATACTATGGGGGCATTCAACATTAATAATCCTGTCTCACCTTAATTTTATATTTCAGGGCTTATTTATTAAGACCATTTCTATACCACTTGATAAATAGAATGATGTCTAAAGCGGTGTGCAGAAACATTAAAAAGCTGTGTGGAACAAAACCCGCAAATATTACAGATGCATACAGCAAAACAATCAATCCAAACTACTAAGAACAGGAGTGAAAATTAAAGAAATGCAGTAAAGCATTGTTACATACGGAAAGCAGTGCCCAGTTCTAACATAGCTGTCAAGTGTCCCTTATTTGAAGGGACAGTCCCTTATTCCAGCGCCATGTCCCCTGCTGTCCCTTATTGATGGATGTCCCTTAAATGTCCCTTAAAGGATGTCCCTTAAATTTCAAAGGAAGCAGCTCCTCTCCCTCCCTCCCTGCTGGCCAGGGAGGAGGGAGGCTCCAACTGTGTTGCTTGGCTGTGTTGCTCACCCAGTAAGAAGTCTAAGAACGACTGGGGGGGTGGAGCTTGCATGCCTTGTGTGTGGCTAGCTAATGCAAGCTGAGGGGATTTTTGAATGCTGGACGCCATTTTGTTGCACGTGCTGCTGCAAACTTTGCAGTGCAAAGCCAGGCTGGGGAGCCATCTTGTTGAGGCTGCATAGGCCTTGTGTTGCATGTGATTCAGATTCTAGTCAGTTGAACCTCTGGTTACAAAGTTGGTTGGACAGTGTTCTTGAAGCTACCAGCATGAGTTTAATCAGACTGCAGGAGGACAGGAAGACTGGAGCGCCTGGAACAGGTGAGGCTGCAGGTCCCTCATTTTAGCTGCTGGTCCCTTTTTTTTCAAGGCTGCTGGTCCCTTATTTTCAAATCTGTAAGTTGACAGCTATGAGTTCTAAGGACCATCTTGGCTGTGAGTCTTGGAAGACCTGCTCCCTGCATTATAGGCCATTTTCCACCTGGCCTCGAAGGTGGGTGGCTGACTGACTCCAGCTATAAAAGGTGAGGCTGCTGAAGAGGCCAGAGACCACCTTAGCTATCTCTTAAGCACAGACCCAGGTCATCCAGCCTGAGCTTCCACAACCACCAGCCACCATGAACCACCATTGGCAGAACTGGCAGCAACACCAGCCTGAGCTTCCACAACCATCAGCCATCATGAACCACCATTGGCAGAACTGGCAGCAACAGCAGCAGGTATGTTCAGTGTTTATGGTAATATCTTTTCCGCTTGTTAGTTATGCTGTTTTAAATGTGTATTCTGTAGCTGACCTCAAGTGTAATGTTTTATACTGAAATCTTTAAGATAAAAATTTAGTTTCCTGTTAATTATGTTGCTTTGAATGTTTACTTTGACTTTCTTCTGTAAAGTTGTATGTTGGATTGTTTTATTTGATGTTTTAGTGGGTTACAAACTGCTTTTGAGTTTTTTTCCCCTTAAAAACAAAGTGGTATAGAAATGACATTAATAATAATAATAATCATCATCAGGTAACCTCACAAGATTAAAGTTCTTGTATCTTCACAATTCTAATAAGCACATTTTGGATTGAAATGCCAAAGGACCAGTGCTTCATAACACAAGCATGGAAAAAAATGATTTTGGTTTCGGAGCTACGTGGCAAAGTTAGCGCCTCGTATTTTTGGGAGAAGAACCTGATGCAGTATTCTCATTGGCTTCTACAAAACCAGAGTTTCTCATTCAAAGTTCAACTTTGTAAATCAGTTAATCAGTATGCAAGAAGCAGAATATGAACCATTAATTTCAAGTCAGAAAGTTCCCACATCAGTTGTGTTTCGCTTCGAATACAGCAATGGCATGGAAAATATGTAAAGAGAAAACAGCTTTTGGGAAAGACAAAAACTACATCACTTGCAAGAAATCCAGCCTGTCCATTCTGCTATGTTCACAAACTAATTTTTAAATTGTGAAGTGAAGAATATTGATTCTGAACACTGCAAGGTAATTGTTACTGTAAGCTCTTTTTTTGGCTTTAAATAGAGGAAACCAAAATGCCACTAAGTTCCACATGACAAAAGGAAGCCCTTATATCAGGTATAACCTGTGGCCCTCAGGATATTGTTAGACTACAGATGCTGTTACCATGTGGGCTGTGGTTGATGGGAGTTGGAATTCTACAACTCCTGGGGGGCCACAGGTTCCCCAACCTTGCCTGATATTGACAACCTTCAGTCTATGCTTGTGCATTTCAAAGTATATCCCAGCGAGTTTAATGAGAGTAAGTTCTATCTGAGCATACTTGGCTTCACAGCCAGAGCGTGCCAAAGGGAACACTCTGAAAGAGCTTCCTGTTTGATGCAAAGACCCGCCATAGCTTAAGAGCAAAGTAAGATTGCCAACTGACAAGAAAAAAATTAATAAATTGGCTTGGTCCTTTATCAGCACCTTGATCTACAGCCACCAACCGCTGGAGCTTTGTACAGCAGGGTGATGAAAAGGATTGCCCGATAATGACTCCAGATCAAGCTGCTGTTTTAAAGACATAGGCGGGGGAGCCAGCTAAAACGTTGGCAGCTGTGGAGCAGAGGCAGTTCCAAGTGTCAAGGAACATGGAATGGGTATAAGGTGCCTGAATGAATGTAGAAGAATTGCCTCTTAGCAACTGCTTCTTAGCTCAGATGTTAAGACATTCAGTAGCAACGTCCTAATATGCTTCAAGAGCCGCTTGCTTACCAAAAGCTTCCAGATGAGTTCATAACGAAGAGATATACCACCCACAATTCACAAGTGGCCCCTTTGTTGTAGCTTCCTTTGATAGAGCGGTCCAGCCACATCAGCATTCCGAACGCTTGCGCTGTACAAATGACCAAGTTGAAAAACACAGTAGCGGGAGCCAAGAAAATAACAAAACAGCAAGGCAAGCAAAGGCCAAGAGACCTAAGACGGGCTTTGTGAAAAGAATATGGCACACCTAGTCAGGCACTGGTAGGGTTGCCTCTTCCAAAGCCTATGATCTATCTTGTACGCTCTACAGCATCTATTTGCAGAGGTACTTAAACCGAAGAGACGCGGAAATGAGGACATCTGCGACAAGGTTGTGGTTAAAATATCTGTCTGTGTCATAAATGTGAAAGTGATTTTCAGAGACCAGCCCACATATGATGGGAAAACGGGCATTTTAACAAGCAAACACCCCGTCTTCAGAATATTATGAACACTTAATAACAGAAGTACTGTAGGCAAGACTGAGGTATACGGTATTCTGTGCAGAAATCTCAAGACTGTGGTACTGGGAAAAACTTCAGCTTCATGAGAATCTTGATTTCCAGTTTGTTTGTTTGTTGGTTGGTTGGTTGGTTTGTTTGTTTTCAAAAACCTGTTTCAAGTCTTTTGGTTGTAAAGAGGGGTTTAAAAATGTGTGCATGGCAGTGCCTAGCGAAAGCTTAGAAACAAGAGATTCAGATTGCCAGTGTCAGCATGGAACTGCTCTCCACAGCTTACCTGTATTATCTCTCCCCCGATACTATGGAGCTAAAGAAGCCAATGAGAGCAGAAACGTGAAAAACAAATGCTTGATTGACATCGGACATTCACGTCTCAAAAACGAGCATTTCAAGGGCAGCACTTGCTCTATTTGGTGCAAAGTTTTGTGTAGCAAACACAGCCTTGGATTATAGAAAAAGTATATGAATGCCCAGGCAGGAGGCACTAGGCATATGAAACTTTCAGATCACCTTTCCAGATTGAGTCTTGGTGCTGAGCAAGAAACCAAGCAACTGATAGATAGATGTGGGTGGGGTTTTACTGTTCCATACTGCGGCTCGTAAGAATATAATGGGGGGGGGGACAGCATCTCAACTCGATCCTTGTAATTTTCACCCAAGGCATTCCCCCTAAACACCAGCTATTTCCCATCTTTTGGCCAGAAGTTCTTGGTTTTTTTATGCTGAATGATTACTTGAAGCCATATTTATCCATTCTTATGAACCCGCCATATGGAATTCATTTGAAGCCGTGGCTGTATTTTGCACTGGCGAATGAAAGCTCTTTTGCTTAAATTATGGCATTTTATCTGCAAAGTAAATGTTAGGAGCGAACGCTGTGCTATTTTGGGGCTCTTCCTTGATAACAGGTTCTCTGTCTTACAGCGATGGTGGTGAGCAGATGTGGCAACCCAAGGGCTCAGCAGCAGCCTGATCCTATACGTGTTTATTCCCAAGGAAGTCCTGAGCACAATGGACTGAATCTCCCATGTAAGTGTGCATAGGACTGAATACTAAATGTTTGGGAGTAGGACTATATTGTGTTGAGAACAAGTGCAATGAAAGTATTTGCATTTCTTGGTAACGATGCCGCTTACCTTCTTAAAGGTAAAGGGACCCCTGACCATTAGGTCCAGTCGTGACCGACTCTGGGGTTGCGGCGCTCATCTTGCTTTATTGGCCAAGGGAGGCAGCATACAGTTTCCGGGTCATGTGGCCAGCATGACTAAGCCGCTTCTAGCGAACCAGAGCAGCGCACGGAAACGCTGTTTACCTTCCTGCCGGCGCGGTACCTATTTATCTACTTGCACTTTGATGTGCTTTCGAATTGCTAAGTTGGCAGGGGCAGGGACCGAGGAATGGGAGCTCACCCTGTCGCGGGGATGCGAACCGCCGACCTTTTGATCGGCAAGTCCTAGGCTCTGTGGTTTAACCCACAGCGCCACCCGCGTCCCTTCCCTTCTTACCCCGTCCTATTTTGTAAATCAGCTAATAAAGGTCCAGATCATTACTCCACGTCAGCTACAAGCCCAGATGTCCCCTGATCTTAGATGCTGGAGTTACCATGGTGGGGGAGCAAGTTTAGCCCCCATCTCAGCTGTGTTCCTCAGGGTATCACCCTTTATTTTCTTCCATATAAGTGAATGGTTTCTATATTTCTAGAAAAAGAGGTGCTGGAAACCAACACCCCTTATAATGGAGCTGCCGGAACGGAATTCTGGTGAGCTCCTGCTGGGGAAAAAAGCCCTGGTTGCTTTCTGTTCTGCAAGGGAAAGTAATGGGGGGGAAGGTGGGGAACTGCTACCGTCAGGACAAAATCTGCCTCCCCTCTCCTCGAACCAGATGTTCCTTTACTGATAGAAATCTCACAGAGGTATACACTCAATGTGCCACTCTTCAAATGCCTGCCACAGATGAGAAGCCAATAAGGGCAGGACTAGATCTAATGCGAATGATTGACAGGGCACGAGACTTTGGTTGAGGATTAGGATAAATGCCTTGATGGTCAGAACAATTTGATGACAGAACCAGTTGTCTACAGGGGGTGGTTGTGGTCTTTTCTGTCTGTCACTGGAGATCTTCAACCAGAGCCTGGGCAGCCATCTCTTGGGAGGAATGCTCTAGCTCTGGATTTCCTGCATGAAGCTGAGGGGGCGGGGTCAGACTAGCTGGCCCATAAGGTCCTCCAGCTCTATGGTTCTAGCTCTGGATTTCCTGCATGAAACTGAGGGGGCGGGGTCGGAATAGCTGGCCCATAAGGTCCTCCAGCTCTATGGTTCTAGCTCTGGATTTCCTGCATGAAGCTGAGGGGGCGGGGTCAGACTAGCTGGCCCATAAGGTCCTCCAGCTCTATGGTTCTAGGATACCATCCATAGCGTCTGAGGGACCTCACTCTATTCGGGCCCTCCTCTCACATACTTTCTGTCTATCACAATGAAAACCCAATGCTGTTGCTGGTGATGTTGAAAGCTACAGAAAGTTCTGCAGCTGTGCATCCCGATGCTGGTTTCTGGGTTTACTCTGCATGCCAGCTTGTGCTACATGACCTTGCTTTAAATGAGCAGTTATAATAACTTTGACTTACGATAGCAATTTAAAAACAAAAACAAAAAACCAAGATGGTGCCAAAGGACCATTTTTCTGCGCAGCTGCTTCGTTCTTAGCATTTGTTTAAATCTCATGAATACAACCGGGATTTTTAAAGATAGTGCAAGTTTAGAACTGAAGCACAAAAGCATTCTAACTAATAATATAAGAGAGGTAAAAATAGCAATCATCTGTTGGAGCTGTCTGCAGTCTGCTGCCTTCAAATCTAATAGTGAGTTGCCTGGGTTGTCAGCTTTAAAACAACAACAACAAAGACTGCTTGTGCTCCTGTGTCCTTAATAGTAGCTCGACAAGAAGAAAGAAAACAGCCTAATCTTTTCCCATCCCTTACATCTAGGTGTCAGGGACTTCTTCGACTACAGTATTAGATTTCTGTGCCACACGGCTATTTTTAAGGCCCGTAAAAGGGCAAGAAGTTAGTTACATGCAGGATTGCTGGATTAGAAAGGCTGAAAACTATCCTAACCTGTTGCATATGCCCAGAACCACAATAGAGATGGTTGGGTCTATGCGGGCTTATCCGCATTCCTCTTATGCCTCTGCTTATGCCCCCAGAGAAAACAGCTCTTTAGCACTCAGTTGGAACAAACAGCAATTTGGGTTTTCTCCAGATTGATGTTTTCTCTGATTAAGCACTAAAGAGTGGGTTTTCCCTGGGAAAGGAGCAGGGAAGGGGGAAACTACTTGGACCTGTGCTGAGAAAACAGGGGCAAGCGGAAAACTGCACATGCTTTCATGTTTTCTAGGCACAGGGAAAATGGAAATGTGGCCCAATCTTCAGTTTCAGTTTCGGCTCACCCACACTTCCACAATCCCGCTCCTAGAAAACACGGGGCTGATCAGTTTTCTGCTTGTTCCACCACTTCCTGTTTAACGCTAAATTTGAGCAAGCATCAGTCTATGGAAAACCCAGTTGACATTTGGTTCAATTCAGCACGAAAAAGCTGGTTTTCCCAGAGGAAAGTGGCAGGACATGTGGAAGTTTGGATGAGCCCTTTCTCCGTTTCTCATTTCCTAGTCTTCAATTCTCCACATTTCCACATCAAGTTTGCAATTTTTATTTTTTCTTTCAAAAGCCGCATGAAAATTCATCAGTAGATTACTTGTAGTATGCATTTTTGTGTGCAATTTTGCCCAATACACACATTTTTGCAAATAGGTTCCTCCTACTATGATGCCTTTTTAAATGCTATTTCACCCCGCTACATATTTTAATTGCACACTTTGCCTTCGTATATGCATTTTTTGTACACGTTACTTGGCTGGAGCACTATGTTGCAAAATTCGGAAAAGTGTGGCTTTTGAAAGGTGGCTGTGTTACTGATCACACACATTGTTTCAGAAAGCATGAATTAAGTAGATATTCCTTTAAATGCAAACAGAATTGAATTTTATTCCCCATCCCAAATGCATTTGTAAGTGATATGGGCTAATAGTGAGCATGTGGGCTATATGATCCCAGAATCAGGGCCATTGTATGTTGTTAACTGCATATAGGAATGGATGGAGTTCATCTGCCTGTGAGTCCTCAAAATGTAGTCTTATATCTGGCCCATTTCCACCTGGCTTGGCTTGGGGAAGATGGAGTCCTGGCCGACCAAATTTTTGTTAGTTTGCTAATGTTAATATAACTACTATATTTACGAAGCGTAATACATTGCATTTAGATGGCTTTTGGTCCAACTCAGTAGAGATCTTCTTACATTTTTGGTATTCACTGAAGATTACTTCCATGTAAACTTGAATATTTACTAGGGAGTAAATCCTACTGAAGACTATGGCATTTGCTTTGAAGGAAACACACATGGGATTGTGGTGTTGCACTGTGAGTCTTTTTGGAACAGAAATTGCTGCTTCTGCTAAATCTGAAGAATGGATTCTATTAGCAACATACTTCCAACAATTTGCAGGAATCCTGTTGGGAATGACATCAGCCAGTGACTGTAAACACCACGAGGACATGAGCCCTCTTCAGGCAGAGTGTCCGTATTAATTTAACTCACAAACAGATTGCTGGAGGTGGAGGGTGAGCACACCAGCTCTGCTCCCTGTTGCTATTCTTGACTTTCTGGAATAGGCAGCCTCTGATACACATGAAGGCTGCCAATGTGTTTAGAATCCTGTTTTGCTTATGTTCTCAAATGCACAGAGGTCCTTTGTGAATACAAGGTGCTCCCCATTTAAATGTTATTGTCTCTCACCAAGCCACAAAGAGCCACTGGGATGACAATGGCGGGCAGAGCTAGCATGCTCATTCCTGTGGTTCCTTTTACTTGCTAAGTTAATTTGAAGACTGAATGCCTGAAGAGATCTGTGGGGTGGTGGTGGGGAACCTGAGCCACAGCACATGTTTATTCTTCCACGTGAAAAAAAGCATGCTCCGCGAATAGTTTTGAATAGTAGGGAAGGGCCATATCTCGGTGGAAAAGGACAAGCTTGGCATGCAAATGGTTTGAGGAACAACCCCTGACATCTCCAAGTGGGGTTCAGGAGACTCCTGCTGGAAGCTATGGTGAGCTGCTAATGGCCAGGATAGATGATAATGAGCTAGATGGACTTCAGCACATGGTATCTTCCTACGTGCTGCAAGTGTTTGTTTTTGCTGTTAAGAGCACAGACTGGAAAAACCCAATGCTTGCAATGTCTTTGTAAGCTGCTCTAGTGCCGGAGGCATAATTTCTATAAATTATGGTGAACTTAGGAAGAAATCATATTACAAGACAGAAGATAAATTGACTAATGGATAGTAGTAGCATCTAGGAAAATTATGTGATGATTTACAGATTGTTATGATTAAACATTTTCCCCTTGGCATGCCTTACATTACATATTTACCTAAAGAGCACTGAAGTGCAAACTCTCTGCTTGCTCTCGGCTATAGGAGTGAGAAGCCCTCTCCTTATCTCCTTGGTATCTCAAAAGCTTCCTAGTTTTCTAAATATAAGGTTTAAAACATTTTCCTTTTGCTTCCTGGCAGCAACAAGCTCTGTAAAAGATGGAAAACTCATTAAGCATTGCAATGTGTGGCTAGAGTTTCCTCTCCTTTGAGGTCAGTGAATGGGCAAATCCTCTATAGCAGTTTATGAATATACCTACCTGAAATGCACAATACAGAAACTTGTTTTCGGGATCTGTTCCACCAGCCTTAAAACTAAGAGGCTCTGCAATGCTTAGAATTGAAGATAATTGTTAAGTGGCTTTAAATACAGCCAATGTTAAAACCATGCTTAATTGGAAGTGCATGTCATTGGTGTTCTAAGCCACTTACTGCCAAGTAAACATGCTTAGAGATGCTGTGCTTTATCCCCATATTTGTTAGCTCTCTCTCTCTCTCTCTCTCTCTCTCTCTCTCTCTCTCAGCTGCTTTGGTTGGCTTTTCTGCAGAAAGAAGTGAGGCAGACCTAAGACCCATCTACTGTGTTCTCTCAGTGGCCAACCAGATGCCAATGGGAAGAAGCACACAACCAGCACAGAAGTCCATTCCCTAACATCTGGTATCCAGAGGCATATTGCCTGTGATACTGGAAGAAACACAGCCATCATGACTAGCATCCACAGGTAGCCTTATGCTCTATGAAAGTGCTGCATTTAATGGCCTTATGTTCTCAAACAATGAATAAATTACCTTTGCTAAAAGCAAGACAAGCCATGTCCAAGTGTAGGCCCCTTCCATGGGCTTCCCTCAGGAATTTCCAGAGTACAATCGTACGAAATCTCAGTCGCATGGCCTTCTGAAAAGGTTTGTTCCTTTTCCTCTACTCAGCAAACTGACTCGCAAAGACAGTAATTCAGCAAATTGTCTGTGATAATGCAAACTCAACTCCATACAGTAAGCCAATGGAGTCATTTGTCTTCTGTAGACATCACACTGAACAGTTGTTTCAGGACAACTCCCAGATCCTCTTCACGTGTCTGCAAGAAGTTCGGCTTCCACTTCTGTTTTAGATTAACCACAGCTGGCTGTGTGATCTGAACCTGGAGGAACAGTGGTTAATCTCAGTTATGGTTTGTTGGAAAAAGCCAACTTCAAACCATAGTTTAAGAAGCTGAGTGGCTTTTAACCAAACCTAGTGAAGATTAACCACTATTTGTCCGTGCTTGGATGAAACAGCAGACTGAGAGTAATCTAAAACAGAAAAGAAAGCTTCTGAATACTGCCATGTTGCTGCACCAAAAAAGAGGAGGGGGAGTGTGGGAGTCTAAAGCTCAGCTTGTCCATGTAATGCTAAACCATGGTTTAGTGATAAGTGTAAATGGGATCATTGTGTAGCAACTGACTCTAAGCCCTAGTTTTCAATCTGCCAAATGGAACTAACAGAGGCGAACCCTGTGTAGCTGATATATGAGCATGGCTAATCAACTGTAACAACTTTGCCGCCTATATTGTTGTCCTGTTGTTTTGCAATTTTCAAAAGTTATGCAAAATTTAAATTTGCAAGTTCCTCAGGGCAAGGACACAATTTTATTTTATTTTTGCTTACTATCTGTCATACACTATGGAGGGTCATGGTGCTAAAGCAGAATGCTCTTAAAATTATAGTACTGGAGTTGGCCACCCATATTTTCATAGTATGATTTCATTCTTTGTGTGAGCCGGGAATTGTTTCTGAATTTCCTAGTATGGCTACCAGGATAACACCCTGGCACAAAAAGTGAATGCCACGCAGTCGCAGCCAGGAAGAAATGCAGACCCACTAATAGAACATGCTTGTCTTGCCTAAATTTGGCATCACACCTACGCAAAGACTTTACTTCAACAATGCCACACTTTGCTTGAACCTATAGTTCATGACTATTAAAAGGTCTCATTTTTAAAAAAAGGCGGCGGGGGGGGGGTGTTTAAATTTCAGTCCCTCACTTTGTGTATGTGCTCCAAAGTTACTTCACACTTGCTTGCTCCTATTTTCTTAGCATGAAAATGTTCATCAAAACTTTTTGAAGTGTACTTTTGGACAGAATCAGTATCTCTGGTGCAGACGAGTAGGGCTTTCAACAAAATGTTCCAGTGTATCCTACGCTAAAAGGAGTGTTTCTGTTCGCAGTTTCAGCCAGCTATTCCACTGAAAATCCCCTTGTTTTCCCGATTTTTGTTTTCTTACTCACAGTCAACATTCCATGAGTACTCAGCAAGCTCAGTTTGCCCCTTGGGTTTCTTAAAAAAAGTTTTATTATTATCATTATTTATGTAAACCTCAAAGTTACTACTGAACATGCCAATATGTTTCTCGGTGGCCCTGTTTTGATCCATTTCTGCTGCCGCTCACCATCTGAGCTTGCTGTTAGGGGGTGTGATGCTAAGGCAGAATGTCAACATATTTGGCTTCCACCTTGAGACTTCAAAGGCTGGTTAGAGCTTTTCCTTTGCAAAGTGAGGCTGGAATAGCATGATTTCCAACAAAGAGGGGGAAGGCCAATTTTCCTCTATAGCTCCCCACAGCCTGAGTTCCAGAACCATCCTTCTGTTGCAAACATGGCCTGGGATATGAGCTAGGAACAACCCAGTTGACAGTTGTTGGAGGGAGGGCAAGTGCCCTCCTCCCACTTACGCCTTTTCAACTGGCAGCTGTGTCCCTCTCAGCCCCACTTTTTTAAATGCCTGGACTGTCACTGAGGACACAGAGTGGAGTGGAAGTGGAATGTGTATTTCTGCCCTTAGAAATGTCTTGGCTTTTCAGACTTTTTATTAAAAGGGCTGCCTAGGAAGTCTAGGATTTGAGATGATTATTATTATTCACAAACTTCCAATTGTCTGTCTGGTATTATGCTTAAAAGAGGGGGGGAGGGGAGGACCTTTGTCCCAGAAAAATCCCAAAAGCAATTAATTGATAATGGGAAACACATGGAAAGGCAACTTAAAAATAAAACACGACATCCATAAAAACAGAATGTTTGCTGTATTACTCATTGCAGTTGTGATGTGGGTTATTATTATTATTATTATTATTATTATTATTATTATTTGCATTACTAGCAACTGTAATCAGGCCTAATTGTCCTGAATGGTGAGACTAAGGCACAGAGAAACACTGGCTTAAATTTTTTTAAAAAAATTCTTTTTTAAAAACATGTGCACCGCTTTAGTTCCTTAATTATCTTGTCATAGTACCCCTCTTCATAACCAGCTCCAATGTGATAACCACGAGCGCCCCTCATAGTGAGCTGCCAGTTGAGCGAGCAAATGTGGTTACATGATGGATGCCTTCATTTGTGGTACCCAGCCTTGTCGTAAAAGGGGCTGTCACATCAATTAGTTGTGGTTCCCAAACTTGCCTCCATCCATGTGTCTCCTCAGGAACCTTGCGAGGTATCTTGACAGTAATCTTTGTGCTGTAGGCGATTTGTGAGGCACTAACCAGGTCTGTTGGGACGCGGGTGGCGCTGTGGGTAAAACCTCAGCACCTAGGACTTGCCGATCATATGGTCGGCGGTTCGAATCCCCGTGGCAGGGTGAGCTCCCGTCGTTCGGTCCCAGCTCCTGCCCACCTAGCAGTTGAAAGCACCATTAAGTGCAAGTAGATAAATAGGTACCGCTTTATAGCTGGAAGGTAAACGGCGTTTCCGTGTGCTGCGCTGGTGCAGGCTCACCAGAGCAGCTTCGTCACGCTGGCCACGTGACCCGGAAGTGTCTCCGGACAGCGCTGGCCCCTGGCCTCTTAAGTGAGATGGGCGCGCAACCCCAGAGTTGTTCACGACTGGCCCGTACGGGCAGGGTACCTTTACCTTTACCTTTTAACCAGGTCTGTTAGACTTTACCACTGTCCCCAGTGCTCTTTGCTGGCTCCATAAGAGAAGGAAGAGATATCGAATGCTGGTCAGGATGTCTTTCAGAGTAGCTGGCCTGCCATTGCTGATCTGATTGAAGAACCCTCAGCAGGTTTGCAAAGAATAGCCAGAGCTCCTAGGTGCATTCTCATATATGTTCCTTGAATTATTACCATGTATGCTCTTTGAACAGAATCTGCAAACTTGTTTCTTTATAGTAATATTTTTTTGGATCGAAAATCTACAGTGGCATATAATGGAGTCACAGTCATCTTAAGGATGAGTTGGCATTATAAATGAAAAAAAATGAGTAGCCTCCATGGCTTATAGCTGGGAAATGGTTTAGCAGACTAATTTGAAACTTGGCAGTGTATGTGAGGTAAGTTCACACCAAACTGGGGGTAGAAAAGATAATAAATGACTTGTTTTGAATGAGTTAAATGTTTCATGAGAGACTTTGGTATATGGAAAAGCCGTGTCCCTTTCAACTCTCTGTGTGGATGAGCCCTAAGTCTAACATAACCACACGATGTTTGTTGTAAGGATAATAGGGAAGAACAATACCTTGGGTTCACTGAAGAGAAGGCAGGATATAAATCTAATAGGCTGATTATTCAGTTCTTCCTAGAAATCTATATTTGGGTGGTGTTGGTGTTTTGCCAGCTGCATTCCCTCTCCATTAGATGTTAACTTGATATCATGCTGTTGCCTCTGAAAAATTCAATGGGTATTTCTATGGAAGGACTGAAATGTGATTGGGACATGAATTGGCTAGATAAATCCTTGCTCTCCTGCCTCATCAAGATTCATCCGTTTATCATCTGGCAAATACCCTTGACCGACTTCTTTCTTCTTCTTCTGTGTAACTTGTTGGGTGTTTGCCTAGGTTTCTCATGGTTCCTCGTACGGCACATACTATGTCATCTCTCAAATGAGATCTGACAGGTTTCCCACTCAAGCGCAGAGCTGCTTCCATGGGATGGTTTGCATTAAGGGCGCCTCAGTCTTCCAGCAAAGATTTTGCTTGTAGCTTTGTCATGGACTTCTCCTTCAGAAGCCGCTTTCTGAATGCGTTTTGAGGGCAGCACATTCTGGCTTCCTGAAACCCAGCGCTTCTTCTTTCTCAGCCTGAGAAGCCTTGTGGCAGAAAGCCTTCATTCCACCTCACGGTTTACTTACCCATCTCCCCCCTACGCTTTCCAATTTCGCTCCCTGTCTACATTCCTTCGTTTTTTGTAGCTGCTCATCTTACAACATTTCAAGACTGCATAGTTATTTGTGGCTTGGCCTTTTTCTTGCGAGCTATACGCCACCTCAAGTTCAGGCCTATAGACGACTTCTATATTTGGGTTTTCAAGATGTTCTACTGCCCAGGCGGGTTGGCCATGCAAGTTATCGGGCAACTAGGTGATCGGTTGAATGGTTGGAGCTTAATTGAGGCAACAGCTTTTTGCAGTATGTTCCCCCGGGTGCTGGCTGGTCTCCAAATTGAAGCCAAGGCTCACTTGATCTCTAAATTAGAGCCACACCCACATACCACTTGATCCCTAAATAATAACCATACACACAGAGGCCTGGGTGGGCACTATAGGCAGATCAGAGGGAGAAGTTGTTGGAAGTCTTGAGATGCAGCTGTAGGCTGCTATAGCTGCAAGGGAAGCATAGCTAGTGAGGAAACCACCAACCTTCCTAGATGCTGCTTCTTTTGCCAAGCTATTGGTCTTCTTTCAGTATTAGACTGATAACTTTCAAGTTTTCTGACCTCATTTCCTACTTCCTTCTTCCTCTTACCTGGGGAGAAGAGACATCTTTGTGTGTGCCTCGTGATGAGATGAAAGATGGCTCTTTGTATCTTCTCCTTAGTTAGATAGACTAGGATATTTCCTATGAAGGATGTGCTGCTGTAATAAACATAGTTTTCTTATTTCCCTAAATTCAAGAGCCACGGTGCAATTATATAGAGAGCAAAGTGGACTTCTTCCACTGGGATCTGGTATTCTGTTCAGCTTCTGTAAGCATGTTAACAAGTCAACACCAACAGAAGTAGCTATGGCTGTCAATGCATTAAGTGTTAAAATATCTACTGATTGTTTTTCATCTGAACTGATAATGGTGCAAAAGTCTGCTTAAAAAACAGTAAGGCAGAAAGCTAAGAAGGCTGATAAAATCAGTGATCATTTGCAGCATTAAACCTAGCACCCCAGAAAGGAGTGCAAAAAATAGGACAAAATATGAGACCAATTTGTACATTTTAGCTGATCTTTAAAGATGGGAATCTAGAAATAACCACTATAAATTAAATAGAAATACAGTATGTCTGCACCATTGTTGGGAAGACTGTGACTGCTCAGTCTGCTCTATAGATGGTCACTGTTGCTAGGCAACACCACATCCTCTGCTCTCCTCTTCTGATGGTTCTCCATCTTATTGGACTTGGACCAGACAGCCTTTCAAATAAAACAGCTATTTCAAACTGAGAACTGTCCTTTGTAAAGTAGGATAACCAGTCACCCTAACTTGCAACCTTTCTGGATTTAGGAATAATAGGAAATGCAACTGTTTCAAAGCACTGCCTTTCCCTTCATTCTATGAAATACTAATACGAGCTAATGTCATCCATCAGAGCTGGTCTAACTGATACAATGCAGTCATGTTAGGGCTGCACTACAGCAGAATCAAATGATGGATTCTGTGGCTAAATGTCCTCTTGCAAAACATCCATCCTGCAGTTCATAACTAGCAAACCAAAGAGAATTGGTCTAGCTCAAGCACTCTCCCTGATGTATTGGTTTCCTGTGTTTTGTTTATGCACCCCAGAGGAAGTCTCAACCGTGGCAGTGTAAGGAACACTGGAACAGCTGCCATGACAGGATGAAGTGGAAGTTCTGCGAAGTTTGGGTTGGGTGGGGGGAGAGATAAAGTGCGATGTATATAAAAATTTAGCTGAAAGAGGCCAAAGGCAAGTTGATAGGGTTTTTTTTTAATGCCAATAGGCCTTTGCAACTATTTAATTAGCCAGTCACTTTAAAAATTATATTTTTATTGGGGAGGGTTTGTACACTGCCCTTATATTTTATGATATGGTAGTATAGAAATACTTTCATAAATAAATGATAAAATAAATCTGTCCCAATGGCACTTCCTTGACTGTAGGGAGAACATTATCTCCCTCCAGCTAAGGTTTGCTAATCGTTTTCTTTTGCAGTTGGCTCAATTCAACCCCCAATACACAGGGTGGTTTTTTTTTGTAAAAGTGAAAACATTCAGATCCATTAAACAGCAGTCTGACATGGTACAGTCCCACTAAAGGTGTCCAGCCATATTATTCTGAATGTGCAGACCACTTTGTTGCAGTTTTCTTATTTCCACAAAGCAATAAGTACGAGAAATATTTCAGGAACCCATATAAGCTTAGCGAGTTGTCATAAAAGACATGGTGTAAAGCTTTCCATTTCTTGGATTTCCTCAATCCATATTTGATAGACTGGTAATATTTTCTTTAACCAAAGCAATCAAATATAATTTCTGGCTTTCCCTTACATAACTTAAAATAAATATTGTGCTGCGTTACATTCCATAAATCTTGGTATATGGCCTAGCCCTGTATATTGCGGTATTCAGAGGAAATACTTTTTTTGAAGTAGCTTCAGTTTCCTTAGGATTCTTCTGCCAGACACAGGAACTACAGCAAAAAAACAACCCCATACATGTCTATATAGAAGTCAAATATTTATTACATGCTTCTTGGACTGATGGGCTCTACCATTCCATTCCCAAAGGCGCATTATATTTTTGCCTTATTTTAGGAACTTGCAATGATTCTGACTATAATTTCCTACTGTAGTTTCTCATCTCAGTGATGATACTTTTCCATGAACCATTGCACCTTTAAAATCGAATTACTTACAATGCTGCTTGTTTGTTCATTTGAAGAGAATATTGGTACTGCCTTGGCTGCTTTGCAATCCCAGGTAGATGGCTCGTGTTTCCACAACTCTTCAAAAATATATGATATATGTATATGCAAATTCAGCATTCTTTCTTTTCCACTGAAAGAAAAAATTTCAATCCCAAGAAAAGGGATCATTTCTCATGAAGAAGAAGTACTAAGAATGGCACAATGACACTGGAGGAAGAAAGGAAATCAACCAAACAAATGAAACTAAAATATACGAGACACAGGATGCTCGTAGAGACATATCTTAAATTCCGGTATGTGGAAATGGGCAATAATAGTCCCTTATTGAATTTCTGACTTGGTTGTTGCTTTTTTTTCTATGGGAACATCCACCAAAATTTTTGACAGGGCAAGCCACAATGGAACTTCTGGGTGCTACCATGCTTTCAGTGGCAGCTAGCAAGGTAAGTGGTAGTGCCCGGAACTGTTGAATGGCTGCCCTAGTTTTGGGGCCCCTAGACCCCTTTTTTCTGTGCTTTTTTCTGGGGGGACACAGGGGTATATATAACCCTAAACATTTTGTGAATCTAATGGGAGAAGAAACTATTTTTTAAAAATAGTTTATTCTCTAGCACGGTGAATCGTCAGTTCCGTTGCTAACCCCGATGGCAGCCTCATTTACTGTCATGGTGTTTCCTGAGTTTCAGACGGAAGCGAGCGTTTAATGTGTGAAGTAGGAGTTGAAATCTAGCACAGTGATTGGTCAGTTTTGTTGTTACCACCCCCAAAGGCAGCTTCATTTCCTTTCCCAGTGTTTCCTGAGTCTCAGACGGAAGCGAGCGTTTAATGCATGAAGTAGGAGTTGAAATCTAGCATGGTGATTGGTCAGTTTTGTTGTTACCACTTCTGATGGCGGCTTCATTTCCTTTCCCGGTGCTTCCTGAGTCTCAGGCGGAAGTGAGCATTTAATATGTGAAGCAGTGTGGAATGTGGATGTGTGGAGTTTTACTGATGAAAGTTTGGCCTCATTGAGGGGCAAGTATTTCAGTATGAGTAGGAAAATTACTGTTTTTCATCATCACAGCCAGCAAAGAAGTGTAAAGTTAATGATGACTCTGTAAAAACAAAAGATGGGATAACGGTGTTGTGCATGTTCTTTGTATTTTTGCCCATTTACTGTATTTATTTCCCCCTGATTTGAACTATAAAATGGTGATTTTCTTGAGTCAAAATGAGAGTACCCCTAAACATTTTTTTTTGTTTTAGAAAAAAAAGCACTGCTGATAGTCACTGCAAATCAGGGTGTGCTTAGAACTAGCACAGTGCAGATGCACACCTAAACTAAATCCTGTAAGTACCGAATTTTTTGCTCTATAAGACTCACTTTTTCCCTCTTAAAAAGTAAGGGGAAATGTGTGTGCGTCTTATGGAGCGAATGCAGGCTGTGCAGCTATCACAGAAGCCAGAACAGCAAGAGGAATTGCTGCTTTCACTGCACAGCGATCCCTCTTGCTGTTCTGGCTTCTGAGATTCAGAATATTTTTTCTTGTTTTCCTCCTCCAAAAACTAGGTGCGTCTTGTGGTCTGGTGCGTCTTATAGAGCGAAAAATACGGTACTTGTGTTTTTACAGCATGCTGACTCAGTAATGTCCACCAGCAAGGGCTTCATGGGGCTTCCTCAGCTGCTTTTTACATCCTCATTGTTTCACTGCTGCTGTTGCATATAACTAGGGTGCGTAGAGGAGGTTTTCCTAGTAGACCTTGCCCTAAATCATGACCTGCCATGCTAAGCACTTTCAAACCATACTGATTTCAAGGAGATGTACAGCTCAGTCCTATGCCTACTCAGCAGGAAGCATGTCAAACCAAAAAGTGTATTTATGATTGCAACCTTCAGGATGTACCGTATTTTTCGCTCTATAAGAAGCACCAGACCACAAGACACACCTAGTTTTTGGAGGAGGAAAACAAGGAAAAAAATATTCTGAATCTCAGAAGCCAGAACAGCAAGAGGGATCGCTGAGCATAGAAAGCAGCAATCCCTCTTGCTGTTCTGGCTTCTGGGATAGCTGCGCAGCCTGCATTCACTCTATAAGACGCACACACATTTCCCATACTTTTTAAGAGGGGAAAAGTGAGTCTTATAGAGCAAAAAATACGGTATTTAATTCTCGCCCGTAAAAATTAGTGGGGATTAAACTTGGGTGCACCAAATCCTCCCCCCCCCTTTTCTTCCTGTGTTTCAACTGTTTTGAGAAATAGCTGTTCTCATAACTCCTGTAACGTTATTAGTATCGGAGGTTCTGTTTATATAGATAAAGAATTTAGTATGTATGTGGTAGAAATATTTCGCAGTGGGAAAAATAACTGCGTTGCATGCAGAGGACATTTTTTAATGTTCACCATGCACATAAAATCCCTCATGCAGGAAAATATGCTGAAGTCAGTGGGAGTATTGTATTAATAAGGGTTTGTTATGAATATAATGTCTGTGGATTTGGCAATCTTTTTGTCACTACTCCTTTTATAATGTACACTGGGCCCTCGCTTGTATTGTTTAACTTTTTCCTGTGCGTGTTTCAGGGGACAGCTTGGATGAAGCCTCTGAGACAGAATTATACAGAGCTTCACAGTAAAGATAGAAGCACAGGAAAAACCAATTGAAGTTAAAGCAGCAGAAAGGGAGAGAAGAGTATTGTGTTTCTTTTGGCACAGTGTTACTCCCAAATTACATCTGTTCTTCGAACATTTTCCAGAAGGAAGGTTCTTAGATCGTACCCTAATTGTATTCAGTAAAAAACCTCCATTCCATCATCTTTTAAATTCTTCTCTACATTTTAGCGCCAAGCTTTGCTGGCATAGCCCAGAAAGAATAGAAGCTGCCAGTCCTTTGGAATCACACTAAATAAAGAAGCCCACATTTTTAGGCCTCTTGTCTCTGTTTCTTGGCTGAGTGCAGCATTGCTGATCGAGATCAGCAACTTACAAACAGAATGTTCTATTTATGGAGAGCGGAAAATGCTGCCGGTGCTGGTACACTGAAAACTAAAAAAGGAATAAGGGTAAAATAAAAAATATTAAAACACTGGTTTAAAATGCAGAAAGGTGAAACCTGCAAAAAATAAATAAATTTGGGGGCCAGTCCTGGGAAGTGAGCACATAGAGATATTAAGTATCTGTAGAGCAGGGATGGATACGTAACTTGTGGCCTTCAAGACTCCAATTCCCATCAGCCCCTGGCCTGTTATGTACTGAAGTTCTCACCCTGGGCCAGCAGGGGAATACCGTAGATAGTTTTCACTCAGGTCCACTGTCAGGGAACTGCCATCAGTGCCGGAGGGAGAGAGCAAAAGCCAGATGCATTATAGAGAGCCTCCAGGGATCGGGAGAAGTAGCTCCTCTTCCGGGGAAGAGGATAAACGCAGGTCCAGTGGAGAGGAGGCGCAGACGTCGGAAATGGCGAGGCGGTCCCAGGACTCCTTGAAAGGGGGGGAAAGCGAGGAGGGAAGGGGTCCTCCACTGCCCATGCCCTCTCTGCACAGAAGGCATTCGCGCAGAGAGAGTAGGAGGAGACTAGGCGTCAAAGAGCTGCTTTGTTGGAGGAAGTTCAAGAAACGCCCACTCACGGATTCTGCCAGCGATTGAGTCAGCCACGGGCGAGTGGTGCTCCGGACAGATAAAGTTTACTTTCACAGCCAGCCAGGGAGATATTTGCCTGCTTGCTCACAAGCAACCCCTTGGAACCGTAACATCCGCATATGCAAATAAGGGACTGAAAGTGACGTTCAGTGATTGGATAGTTACAGAAAGTTGTTACAGTTGCGTTGTAGTGGAGCTCTATATAAGCAGGCTGACGGAACCCTTCAGTTCAGTTCTGTTCTGGCCTGTGAATAAACAAGAGCTGTTTGAAGAATCGCTGTGTCGTCTGATATGTTCACCCACAACTCAACATGGCCAACGGTTAGGGATAATGGAGTTATAGGCTGACAACATCCAAAAGGCCACAGGTTCCCTGCTCCGGCTATAGAGATTTTAAGTACCTATATTGCTCCTTCCAGTTCCCTTGGGATCTCAAATTTCAGCAACACCCTGTGCAAGGCCAAAAGTTGGTCGTCTCTGTCCCCCGCCTTTTGTCTTCCATTCTACATCATAGTTGTGTCACCCCTGAGACTCCGCACCCAGTGCAAACGAACTGGTTGCGCTCTCCTAAATCTGCCCCTGCAGTTCCTTGAAGGAAAAGGGATCCCTTTCAGATTAGCAAAACTTGGAAGCAAGAGCAGTGTTATTTCTTGTCCTTTAATGCTGGGAGTATCAGGGTATGTTCAAACCCATATGAATATGGTAAGGGGCTGGCAGATGTTTGGGAATTTCTCTTTGAATTTCTGTGGTAAAGCGTTCTTACAGCATTCATCCCTTGGTCATTATCTTCATGAATGTCTGAAAGTGTTGCGAATGCAAGCAAGGTGGAAGGAACATGGCATGTTTAGCTTTGAGGGAAATATGGACCTGTGTGGACATTGACAACCCAGACTTTCCCCAAGGGGTGATCTAGCTACGTTGATGTCTAATCTACTGATCTGTGATGCATTTTGTACTTGTTTTATGAATGTAAACTTGTTGTTGATCTTACGCTGCTCACTGCTATGGTATTTTCTTTTCTTCGTGTTGGTGGGACAATACGTTTTGCAAACAAACCGTTTTCAAAAATCTAAAAACTATCAAAGCAGAGGCTGTGCCAAGTACCAATGGGTCACAATGAAACATAGGTTGGATATACATTTTCTAATTTTAGGAAAGGCTGAACGGTATAGTAGGAGCCTGTCCATATGATTCTTTTAGTGTGTTACATGAGCAATTTGAAGAGGCCTTGGTTTGCTTGAAGTGAGGTAGTCATGATTGTAATTTGTTGGTCTGAATGCCAGTGAAAAACTTCTGAAAGTATCTTGAATGATGCTATGTTGACATGTGATATAGTTTTATGGCGAAATGCTCAAACCAAAATTACCCCTGCAATAATGTCAGTCCACTTCTTGGCATACCAGAAAATTGGCTCTGAATTACGTTGAGAGCGACTGAATCTCCAGTTCTGCAGCTTTTAAAGAGGCAACAAAATGATTACCTGTCAAAAAAAAGGGTTTAAATCTGGGAAACTTTCACAGAGACCATCAAGCTTCACCCCAAAGTGCCAATTCTGTGAAGTTCGCTTCTGTGACTATTTTTCAACTCTAGCTTTATTTTTGGACTTCTGAGAATATTTTAATAGGTAACAAAAAGAAAAGGCAATTCACTACTTTCAGGAACTTTTTGCCCCTCTAAAAACCTTTCTGGTAATTTTATACAAATGGGCAACACTAGACAGGAAAAAATGCTCCATGAGTTTCAAAAAATTAACTATTTGCTTTCAACAACTCTATAAAAAGGTAAAGGACCCCTGACAGTTAAGTCCAGTCGCGAACGACTCTAGGGTTACGGTGCTCATCTCACTTTACTGGTCGAGAGAGGCAACGTTTGTCCGCAGACAGTCCTTCCGGGTCATGTGGCCAGCATGACTAAGCCGCTTCTGGAGAAACCAGAGCAGCACATGGAAACGCCATTTACCTTCCTGCCGGAGCGGTACCTATTTATTTACTTGCACTGGTGTGTTTTCGAACTGCTAGGTTGGCAGGAGCTTTGACCAAGCAATGGGGGCTCACCCCGTCATGGGAATTGGAACCGCCAACCTTCTGATCGGCAGGCCCAAGGCTCAGTGGTTTAGATCACAGCGCCACCTGCCTCCTGAACAACTATATAAGGTAAAGGTAAAGGTACCCCTGCCCGAACGGGCCAGTCTTGACAGACTCTAGGGTTGTGCGCCCATCTCACTCAAAGAGGCCGGGGGCCAGCGCTGTCCGAAGACACTTCCGGGTCACGTGGCCAGCGTGACATCGCTGCTCTGGCGAGCCAGAGCCGCACACAGAAACGCCGTTTACCTTCCCGCTAGTAAGCGGTCCCTATTTATCTACTTGCACCCAGGGGTGCTTTCGAACTGCTAGGTTGGCAGGCGCTGGGACCAAACAGCGGGAGCGCACCCCGCCACGGGGTTTCGAACCGCCGACCTTACGATCGGCAAGCCCTAGGCGCTGAGGCTTTAACCCACAGCGCCACCCGCGTCCCTGAAACAACTATATATGTGGGTTCAAATAAGAATTAAGCAATATGACCTTCAGACAACACTGAAAAAAGGCCTAGTTTGCATATTGTACAAGTTAGGCTTCTAAATTAATCAGAACATAAAGTTGGTTCCCTAGGCTTAAAACTGCATGTCCTGGCCACTGATGAGGGCCAGAGGACCCTGGGAGTGTATTAGGCCACTACTAGGCTACTAGGGTGCTGAAATGGGATTGTAATCACCAGAGTGGACAGAATGATGCCAAGCGCTACTTGTATGGGAGCCATTTTTGGATTCGGCCAGCAGATACTTGATCTGAACATTATCATTAGTCCCAGAGCATTATCAGTATCACCAATCCCTATGTGCTTGCTTATCCATGTCTGCAGTGCTTGCTCAAATCTCTAGATTTGGAAGTAAAAAGATTGGTACAGAGCTATCATTAATTTCTAGCACTGTCTTCTTCAAAAGGTGGTTGAATTTGTAAAGGCTGCTTTGAATTTCTCAGGAGAGGAGTGGTAGAAAGCAGGGATATTTCATTAGCACTGTGGGAATACCTCTTCTATGTGGTTCTTTCTATCCCTAAATGACTTCAGTTCAAGCTGGTCATTATAAGAACTATATAACTTTGCACTCAAGCTGGTCATTATAAGAACTATATAACTTTAAAACCGATGCCCCAGTTTACAGGTTCTCCTCTTTCTTGCTCTTCCCTCTTTCCTTTGGGGCCCTGCTTTTAGATCATAAATCTGAAGGCAAGCACTGTAAATAGACCACTCTTGGGGCCTTTTCAGCTTCAGAGTGGGGTAAAAACAACTGAAACAAAAATGTTGCACCTTATTGCGAGTTCCTTCACAATATTTCGTTTATTCATTGCAGATGACCCAGAAATCCAAGAAGTTTCTTCTACAACATTTAATGATAAATTTTACAACACAGTATATAAAGGTAAAGGTAAAGGTACCCCTGCCCGTACGGGCCAGTCTTGACAGACTCTAGGGTTGTGCGCCCATCTCACTCTATAGGCCGGGGGCCAGCGATGTCCGGAGACACTTCCGGGTCACGTGGCCAGCGTGACAAGCTGCATCTGGCGAGCCAGCGCAGCACACGGAACACCGTTTACCTTCCCGCTAGTAAGCGGTCCCTATTTATCTACTTGCACCCGGGAGTGCTTTCGAACTACTAGGTGGGCAGGAGCTGGGACCGAGCAACGGGAGCACACCCCGCCGCGGGGATTCGAACCGCCGACCTTTCGATCGGCAAGCCCTAGGCGCTGAGGCTTTTACCCACAGCGCCACCCGCGTCCCCAACACAGTATATAGCTCATCTTTTTAACCATCCCACTTTTGTGTGAATCGGAACGTTTCGGAGGTGTTGCAGTGAGTGCACTGAACCTTTTAAAATCTCTGATTCAAAACACATCGAGAAGAACCATCTTCTCATCTCCCCCTCTGCTGGAAATCCAACAGCTGCAATGCAAATTCTTGTCAGATTTGCTGACACCTTTATTATACTGTGACATTTCCCCCCCTGCAACTAAAACAAACACCACACACTAAGGTAGAAGTACCCCTTGTATACATTGAAAGTGAATACAGTACAGTATAATTTTCATCTTTATCGTTTAGAGATGTAAAATCTTAACATGCTGAGTCTGACTTGAAATATGGATGGTTTGTGTGCATATTTACCTCCACCACCCAAGCTGAGAGGGGGGGAAAAACCCTGTGTTGACACACAGTGCTGTGAGGAGAGCCCTCAAATGGGCATTTTTCCTTAAAGAGGGTGGCCTTTAAAAAGCCCCTTTCAGTAAAAAACAAACAAACGTGAGATACAAAATGGGAGGCTAGAAAGAGAACTAATTAATGGTAATTGCACCCGGGCAATAAAAGTGCAACCATGGTTATGCATATTCAGGGCTGGATTTAGGTCTGATGAGGCCCTAAGCTACTGAAGGTAATGGGTCTCTTTATATGTCCAGCTGTCCTTTGTCAACAACAAATTGTCAGTGTTTTTTGTGTTGAATATATGCCATATGGTGATTTATGGACCTAATAGGTATTTAAAGCCATTTGCACATGTTGCTATATGTAGGTTTTATTTTATTTTATTTGTTTTTCATCTTATATTTTGGAAACGTACACCCACTGTTTTTTTCCTTTAATTTTTTTTGGGGCCCCCAAAAGAGTGGGGCCCTAAGTTAAAGCTTGTTTAGCTTATAGGTAAATCCGGCACTTAGCAGTTAGCAGTTAAGACCCACTGACTGAACTCGGTGAAAAAGAGCTTTGGGGAACTGCAGCCTTAAAAAGGGGGCGCGAGTCATGTCAAGGCAGCAGCAGGCCTGGGCTTGCTTCGCTTGCAAAAGCGCTTTCCCTCCAAAGCGGGACACAAAACCGCCGCCGTGAGAGAGCGCGCGTCCAACCCTCTGCAATGGGGGAGCCCAAAGTAAGCAGCAGCAGCAGCTCCCGGGCTCCCCTCAGCGGCGGCGTCGGGCCGCCCACCCAAGCCATCCCGAGTCAGGCTCTTGTCTCTCCGCTCTGCCTCCTCTGCTTGGCGGCTGCCGGGAGGCCGGGGGAAGAAAAGAGAGATGCGTTTGATGATGTAATCGCCAGTCAGTGAGCGGTGAAATTTAACACCGAGCCGCGGTGGGGAGGATTCGCTTTGCTTTGGGGTTGGCTGCTCGCTCTGCTCTGCTCCGCAGCCAGAGGCAGAGTCTCCTTTTCAGCTCCGGATGCCTGCGCTGTTGCCATTAGAAGCTGCAGAGAGAGCAATTTAAAAAGTTTGGTGGGTTGGTGTTTTTTTTTTTGCCTGCGCGTTGCAGAGCCCCCCCCCCTTTTTTTTGCCAGTCTGGACCTTTGCTGCAGCTGTCCCCCCCCCCTTCCGTTGGCCAAGACCTCGTGCAAAAACCCACCCCGCCGAAGCCCCTCACGCCAACCACCACGCGACACCCAAACAACAGCGCCCGGGCGGCCGCCGGCGAGGCACGCGCGAGGCGCCCCCTCTCGCGCCTTTGCCGAGCTGGCGCTTCCCCGCCATGCGGAGCGAGACCCGCTAGGGCGACCTTCGCGCAAGCAGCAGCAGCAGCAGCTCCTCTCGGGGCGGAGCGGAGCCGAGGAGCGGCGTCGGCGTTTCATGGACAGTACCTGAAGCCCCTGGCTGTGAGGAAGCGCTTGAGGAGGAGAGGGGGCGCCCCGGGAAGAAGAAGAAGAAGAAGACAGCCGCCTTCTGTTTTCGGTTAGAACTTCGCTGCCCGGACAAATGCATACAAATGCCTTTAGGAGCTCAAAGGACAAGGAGTGGAAGCATCTCTCCCACCGCGAAAACGTGAGTTTCAGGCGGGGGGGCGGCGGCCGGGGAGGCGACAGCGCGGGATGGAGCAGCCGCGGGGCGCGCCGCGCTCTCGCCGCTTGTCAACGCGGTGGCCGAGCTGCGGGTCCCGGCTGTTGCAGCGAAGAGGGGGGGTGTGCCTGCTTATGATTCGGGGTGGGTGGGTGGACAGAGGAACCAAGTTCCCCCAATGAAATATTTTGAGGGCCCTCCCCCCAAAAGTTGGTGGCCATTGACATGGCCATTCACACGGTGTGCGTGCGCCCTGACTTGCGGTGATTGTGTGGGGCGGGGCTTTATTTTATTCAAGTTGGCACGAATGAGTTGACAATGGTCAACAGCAAAGATGCTCGTTTGTTGGAAGATCTCCGTTCTCCTTGCCCGGCGAGGCTGTTTCTGGACTTTGAAGTTTTAAAGCCCTCGTGGGGGAAGGCTGTTGGCGCGTTTCCCATTCCTGGGAGGAACAGGATGCCGGGACTCCCAGGTTTCCCCCAGCTGTCCCTGGGAGTTACCAGGTCCGCTCATCTGCAAGGAGACTCTAGCTTTCTCGGTTGACCTTTTCCCTCGTTAAACCAGAAGGAAACAGGGATCTTTTTTTGCATTATTTTTTTTAAAAAAATAATTCTGTTTTATTTCTAGCACCAGATGGGCTGGCCTGAGTTGGGAAGCAGTTGATTGATTAATGATGAACTGGCAAGTTTGTTTGGGTTTGCTGAGAGCAGACTTAGAGAGGAAGCATCTCTTTTAACCAGAGATGTCTCTGGTTGCCCTAACCACAGCATTCTTCTCCACAGTTTGCCAGCTCTCCTGGATAGTCTGCAAGGACATGCCAGCTCTGCAGAGCAGCAGCTCCCAGAATTAATTATTCCTGTTGGAAATGGGGACGGACTTGTGTGTGGATTCCAGCTCCACAACCAAGGTTGAAAAGCCTCCCCCCCCCCCAACATCTACCACTCTGGCAAGACCTTGCTTACATTGATCCTGTGAACCATTAGATTAGCAGATCTGTCCCAGTCACTACAATGGAGCATAATGATTGTCCCCTGATTTCTGAACATTGATGCTCCCTAGAGGCAACACATGGATTTTTTTAAATAAAAAAAATATTTTAATCTTTGGACTTCCTACCTACCTAGGAGCAAAATTGCCCTTTCTTGCCCAGTCTGATGAGGAAGGGCCTATCAGGGTATAAGGACAACATGCAACCCATGTGGGGAGGCTGCACATCCCTGTGCATGTGTGAGATGTTCATGGTATAAGACATAATAAGGGTGAAGTTGTGCCTTTCCTTCCTGGAAGGGCACAGTTCATGTGTATTATTTTTAGAGAAGGAACCATTTGGGTTCCAAGCAGATTTGGCTGCATTCTAGGAGGGAGCTGCTGCAAAGACTTAGCTGCCTGCAGACACCCGTCTTTCTTTCAAGAAAGAAACAAAACCCTTGTTTTAAACCAATCTTTTTACTGGTGATCTGGGGCTATTTAAAGTTCCTGCGTTCATGAAGCATGACAGAAAAGCACTTGCTTTCCCATCTGTGCAGCCCGGTTTTGGGAAGGAAGCAAAAGGGCACCCAAGATGACTGTTATTGGGAGAGGAAGGAGAGGTTTGGAGAAGGGCTGCTTGTTTGTACATGTGTGAGAGAGAGAGAGGGAAAGAGAGGAGGGGGCAGGGAGGCAGCTGACTGGAAAACCTCTCTCCCACCCACCCTCTTTTGCTCAATTCACAGGCAAGTGCTGCATTGAGAGGTCAGGTTGCCAAAACTTAGCTTCAATCCGCTTCCCTAGTTCATCTTTAGTAATAATCTTTCTCTTTCCCTGAAGGCAACAGGAGCAAAGAGGCATTTGTTGTTACTTGTGATGGATAGGACTACTTAGTTAGGTTTGACTTACAGGCATGAGAAATCAAGGTGATCTTCCTGGATGCAGTTTGATTTGCCCTGGGCTTTTGCTCATTTTCTGCTTAGAAAATCAACAGGCTCTGCCAAGCAGCCAATTCTTTTAATTTAATACAGCAGAGTCTCTTGGGGCAGCTCTCTGTAAACAAATCCCTTGGCGTGCGAGGTAGTCTTTCCACGGAAGAGCTGGAGAGCAATTTGCTTTGTTGAGATTTGCAAGGCTGACTCCTTTTGTTTTATGCTTCGCTGGTCTGAATTTATTCTTCGTCAGATGTGTCTGCTCTTTAAGGCCCAGTTCTCATTGAGGTAGTTAAACATGGATCTGGAGAGGAGCACTTCAAATGATTGAATGTCCTTTCAACCAGAAAAATAAAAAACTATGGGCGCAATAATTTTAGCGGAGAGCTCTGGCAATCATTCCATAAGCATAAGCATTTCAGCCCAAATAAGTACCTGCCCCTTAGGGACGCGGGTGGCGCTGTGGGTTAAACCATAGAGCCTAGGACTTGCCGATCAGAAGGTTGGCGGTTCGAATCTCCTCAACGGGGTGAGCTCCGGTTGCTCGGTCCCTGCTCCTGCCAACCTAGCAGTTTGAAAGCACGTCCAAGTGCAAGTAGATAAATAGGTACCGCTCCGGCGGGAAGGTAAACAGCATTTCTGTGCGCTGCTCTGGTTCACCAGAAGCGGCTTAGTCATGCTGGCCACATGACCCAGAAGCTGTACGCCACCTCCCTCGGCCAATAAAGTGAGATGAGCGCTGTCAAGACTGGACCTAATGGTCAGGGGTCCCTTTACCTTTACCTAAGTACCTGACCCTTAGGAGCTAGATGTCTAATTTTCTACGAGCCAGCCTTCCAAAATGAACTTTAGATTGAATACTTGACTGGCCTAACCCGGTGTTAGGCTAAGAGATGGTGACTGGCCCAAGGTCACCCAATGAGCTGAGTGCAGAATCGAAACTTGGTCTCCCAAGTCATAGTTTCACACTCTAACCATTATGCCACACTGGCCCATTGCCTGCAGCTAGTGCATGGGCCCAGCAGATGATGGTTATGATAGGATTTGGATGCAGTCTTATCCCACAAAGGCTTGTGATAGTAGGGGAGGGATTTCAGATGATGCGTAAATGGGAGGGGATTGTGTGGCCATGCAAGCTAGTCCCAGCTGATGCACGAGCAGGGCGCAGGTTCAGCTGCCATGAGAGGGAGCCATACATGTGTATGCATGTATGTATGTATACATACATGCACGTAGAGCTCCTCTGCCTGAGAGAGGGGTTCCCTGGTCGGTCAGTATCCTGCATGCATGGGGGAGCATCAGTATGCACTTAGATCTTGTTCTCATGGCCATGTGGGGGTCTGCCTAAACCCTCCCAAGGTTTTGGGAGAAAACCTTGGACTCAGCTGTACATCTCCAAAGACAGTGGTACCTCTGGTTAAGAACTTAATTTGTTCTGGAGGTCTGTTCTTAACCTGAAACTGTTCTTAACCTGAAGCACTTTAGCTAATGGGGCCTGCCGCTGCCGCTGCCGCCGCCGCACCACCGCCATGCGATTTCTGTTCTCATCCTGAAGCAAAGTTCTTAACCCAAGGTACTATTTCTGGGTTAGGTACTATTTCTGAGTCTGTAACCTGAACCAGAGGTACCAATAATAATAATAATAATAATAAATTTTATTTATACCCCGCCCTCCCCAGCCAAAGCCGGGCTCAGGGCGGCTAACAACAATAAAAACAATCCGACATTCTAAAAACTTTTCACCATAAAATCAATCAGAAACAAATTGATGGCAACCAGCAAGCAGGACCCTGTGCAGATTGCCAGAGGAGGGGGTCAGGCTGCGCCCTGACCAAAGGCCTGGTGGAACAGCTCTGTCTTACAGGCCCTGCGGAAAGATGTCAAGTCCCGCAGGGCCCTAGTCTCTTGTGACAGAGCGTTCCACCAGATTGGTGCCACAGCCGAGAAAGCTCTGGCTCTAGTTGAGGCCAGCCTAACCTCTCTGAGGCCTGGGACCTTCAGGATGTTTTTATTTGCAGACCGTAGGTTTCTCTGTGGGGCATACCAGGAGAGGCGGTCCCGCAGGTACGAGGGTCCTAGGCCGTATAGGGCTTTAAAGGTTAAAACCAGCACCTTAAACCTGATCCTGTACTCCACCGGGAGCCAGTGCAGCTGATATAGTACTGGATGAATGTGATCTCGCAGTGACGACCCCATAAGGAGCCTCGCTGCGGCATTCTGCACCCGTTGGAGTTTCTGGGTCAGTCTCAAGGGCAGCCCCACGTAGAGCGAGTTACAATAATCCAGTCTGGAGGTGACCGTCGCGTGGATCACAGTGGCTAGGTCAGGGCGAGAGAGATAAGGAGCCAACTGCTTAGCTTGGCGGAGATGAAAAAAAGCCGCCTTTGTTATAGCTGTAATCTGCGCCTCCATAGAGAGGGAGGTATCGAAGATTACACCCAAACTCTTAACGGACGATGCTGGCACTAGTTGCACCCCCGCAAGAGATGGGAGTTGCCCCCTCAATCCCATATCGCCCCGTCCCAGCCAGAGGACCTCTGTCTTCGAAGGATTTAACTTCAACCGGCTCCCACGAAACCATCCAGCCACAGCTTCCAGGCATCTGGTCAGTGTGTCTGGGGCCGAGTCAGGATGGCCATCCATCAACAGATAGAGTTGGGTGTCATCAGCATACTGATGGCAGCCCAGCCCAAAACTCCGGACAAGCTGGGCGAGGGGGCGCATAAAGATGTTAAAAAGCATCGGAGAGAGAATCGCACCCTGAGGCACTCCACACACCAGGGAGTGGCGCGATGACAATTCCCCCCCAAGCGCCACCCTCTGTCCCCGACCAGAGAGAAACGAGCGCAGCCATTGAAGGACTGTGCCCTGGATCCCCACGTCGGCAAGGCGGTGGTCCAGGAGTTCGTGATCGACCATGTCGAAGGCTGCTGACAGGTCTAGAAGAATCAGCAGCCCCGACCCGCCTCGATCCAGCTGCCTGCGGAGATCATCTGTTAGGGCGACCAGAGCCGTCTCGGTCCCATGACCAGCGCGGAAGCCGGACTGGAATGGATCGAGAGCCGATGTCTCATCCAGAAACCTACCAAGCTGTTCAGCAACCGCTCTCTCAATCACCTTACCCAGGAATGGAAGATTCGAAACCGGGCGGTAATTGGATAGATCTAAAGGATCTAATGATGTTTTCTTTAAGAGCGGGCGCACCACTGCCTCCTTCAGTTCCCCTGGGAATGTCCCGGTGCCAAGGGACAAATTGATGATATCACCCAGGGGGGCCCGCACCTCGTCTGGACACGCTCTAATCAGCCAAGACGGGCACGGGTCAAGAGGACAGGTGGTGGGCTTTCCAGCTCGGAGGAGTCTGTCCACATCGGCTGGGGATATCTGGTCAAAGTGGTCCAATACTGGACCCGAGGACAGTCGAGGGGCCTCCAGTTCCCTTATTGTGTCCAAATTGGCAGGGAGGTCATGGCGGAGCAACAGGACCTTCTCCGCAAAAAAGCTCGCAAATGCCTCACAGCTGTGTGTCAAATTGTTATTTAAATTTGGCTGTCCTTCAAGGGACGTTAAGGACCTAATTATACTAAATAATTGCACCGGGCGAGAGCTAGCGGATGCAATGGAGGCCGAGAAGTAGGACTTCTTAGCGGCCTTCACTGCCATCTCATAGGTTTTCATAAAAACCCTATAAGATGTTCTTGAGGCTCCGTCACGGGCACCCCGCCATACTCGCTCTAGCCGTCTGAGGTCCCGCTTCATTTTCCGAAGCTCCTCGGTAAACCAGGGAGCCCGGTTTCTGCGGGGTCGCAGAGGGCGCTTAGGTGCGATCTCATCGATGGCTGCCAGGAGCTGGGTATTCCAGCCCTCAACAAGCTCAGTCAATGAGTCGCCAGGGGGAGCAAGGTCCCGCAAGGCCTGACGGAATCTATCAGGGTCCATCAGCCTCTGCGGGCGAGCCCAAATCGGCTCGCCACCTAAGCAGGGTGGGGGTGGAACGTTAATCCTGGCTTTCAGAGCGCAGTGATCAGACCATGGCACCTTCATTGAGGGAAACATGATCACATCTATACCGACACCAAAGATCAAATCCAGCGTGTGGCCTGCTTGATGTGTGGGGCCCGAAACAAACTGGGAGAGCCCTAGTGTCGCCATGGAAGACACCAGGTCCAGAGCCTGTGAGGAGGGAGCGGCATCAGCATGGATGTTGAAGTCCCCCAATACCAATAGGTTAGGGAACTCCAAGGCCCAGCCAGCCACAGCCTCCAGCAGGCCTGACAGGGTGGCTGCTGGTGCGCTAGGTGGCCGGTACACCAGCCAGACAGCCAAGCTCACCTCGGAGCCCCACACTAGGCCAACACATTCAATGCCGGGGATCGATGGCGATGGTAGAGCCCTGAAAGAACAATCTTCCCGGATTAATAGTGCCACCCCTCCCCCCCGGCCCACAGTCCGCGACTGGTGGAGGACGGAGAAACCTGGGGGCGCCATCTCTCGTAGGGTAACAGTATCCCCTTCGCGCACCCAGGTCTCCGTCACACAAGCCAGGTCGACCCCCTGCGAGATAAAGAAATCTCGCAGGGTGGCGGTTTTGTTGCCTATAGACCTGGCATTGCACAACACCAGTGACGGAGGTGAGTTATCCTTGCTCACCCTACCCTTGTTCCTCGGGATGGGGCGCAGATTGGAAGGGGTATGAGCATATCCATATCTCGATCCCCTTCGCCTATAACATCTGCCCCCACCGCCATACCTCCCTCGCCCCACCACGGTAGCAATCCCAAGCCTCATATCAACCTCCATTTACAAGTAGAAAGCAAGCAAAAAACAAAAACAAAAAACAAAACAAAGCAAAACAAAACAAAGCAAAGCAAAACAAAACACAACAAAACAACAAAACAACAAAACAATTGTACCAAACAACACCAGTCCCCACCCCACTCAATAACCAACCCCAAACCAAAATAAAACGGAACAAAATAAACATACATCAATAAAAACCACCGTACATGGTGGAACAACAAAGTAAAAAGTAAAAACCCCTTTAAAATACTTTAAAATAAATAAAAACATTTTTAACATTTGCTGCAGCAGCACCAGTGTCTTTAGAACTATAGCAGAGGGGAGTCTGGGCCCCGCCCCCTGGGCCAGGTGGAATCAGCCTGAGGGGGGAGCGGCCTTCCCAACTCACAGTGCAGCAGCAGCAGCAATGTCCCTGTGCCTCATGGGCCTCTTAAGCTGTGGCGATGGTGAGTCAGTCTGGGCCCCGCCCCCTGGGCCAGGTGGAATCAGCCTGAGGGGGGAGCGGCCTTCCCAACTCACAGTGCAGCAGCAGCTGTATAATGTTTTAAGTGCATTATACAAACGGGACACCAGATGGCGATGATGAGCTAACGACAAATTCCACATGTTTTTAAAAACGGTTTTTTTAAAAAAAAATTTGCACAGTGTTTTTTATATGTGTGTTGTTTCAGCCCTTGTGAATTTCACCAATGATAGTAAAATTTACCCCCACTTAAAAAAACCTGTATGTATCCACACAATACAGGAGGGATAGCTAACATGGTGCCCTCCAGCTGGTTTGGTTTACAACTCCCATTATCCCTGACTTTGACCTTGCTGCCTGCGGCTGATGGGAATTGTAGCCCAAAACACCTAGAGGGCACAACGTTGGCTAACCCTGTATTAGTGCTTGACAGGGACGGCCTTACTGTTAGGGAGTTGGGCAGCCGTCCGGGGCAGCAACAGTCCTTGGCAGATCTTTCTGCACCTCTAGCTGTTCTGCTACATGGCTTTGTCTGGGCTCCCTAAGCTGCCCTGCTGCCCCAGATGTGGTGGTGGAGCTGTCCTGTCACTAGTGTTGAAGTAAGATACACCTGCTAATTTATTTGGCTTCTGCGTGTGGAACTAGAAGGAGTTGCTATCTTGTCCTTTGCCTCAGGCCACAAAATGTGTCTGTCCTGATGGTTGTGATTAATGGATGCTTCCAGATAGGTCTTTATTATGGGATGGGAACTCATCATGCTTACCTTTTTTCTATAACATCAACATAACATTATTGGAGTCAAGATGGCAACCCCTACTTTGCCCTTATTTAATCTGGATTTAACATTTCTGGGGGAAAGCTGATTGGCTAACAAAAAAGGCTTTTGCCATTGACCTGCTTGTGATATCTGTCCAACTGTTTGCAATATTAAGCTTCCATCTGGTAACACCCCCCCAAATCTATGGGGCAGGGTGTATTGTCAGCAGCTACCAAGAAAATCTGTTTCTCACGCTTTCTGCAGCATATATTGCCAGCCCTGAGAATTACTGAAGGATTTGGTCATGTAAATTACTGTTTACATTTTTGGCAGTGGCTAAAAATATTGGCACTGCTATAAAAACAGTAAAATACTGTTTATGTTATAACTTTCTATATGCAGAATGTTGTTTAGACAGTAACAGTCCTAAACCTAGGAGCCATTGTGGACCGAAGACTGAATATATGAATGCGATAGCTGCAGCCAAAAAAAATGGCAATGCAGTAAGCCCGACACGGGTGGCGCTGTGAGTTAAACCACAGAGCCTAGGGCTTGCCGATCAGAAGGTCGGCGGTTCAAATCCTCGCGACGGGATGAGCTCCCGTTGCTCGGTCCCAGCTCCTGCCAACCTAGCAGTTCGAAAGCACGTCAAAGTGCAAGTAGATAAATAGGTACCACTCTGGCGGGAAGGTAAACGGCGTTTCCGTGCACTGCTCTGGTTCACCAGAAGCGGCTTAGTCATGCTGGCCACATGACCTGGAAGCTGTACACCGGCTCCCTCAGCCAATAAAGCGAGATGAGCGCCGCAACCCCAGAGTCGGCCACGACTGGACCTAATGGTCAGGGGTCCCTTTACCTTTTTACCTAACTTGTGCACATTCAGCTTTAGGCACTTGGCCCAAAAAATGGGGGGGGGGATTAAAAGGCAGCAAGGTATTGGGGAAAATGAATGTGGCAATCCACATGCACCCCCCCCCCCCGTGAACCCAGTGAGTTTTGACTATACTGTGGTACCTCAGGTTACATACGATTCAGGTTACAGACTCCACTAACCCAGAAATAGTACCTCGGGTTAAGAACTTTGCTTCAGGATGAGAACAGAAATCGCGAGGCGGTGGCAGCGGGAGGCCCCATTAGCTAAAGTGGTATCTCAGGTTAAGAACAGTTTCAGGTTAAGAACGGACCTCCAGAACGAATTAAGTTCTTAACCTGAGGTACCACTGTGCATGATTTTGTCTTTAGGTGCAATCCCTGGAACGTAACCTTGACATAAGTTGCTGGCCTACTGTACTGTTTTGGGTTACATTAACAAATGCATTATTTAGAAAACAAAACAAGAGCTAACAGAAACTTGGGTAATTGGTGGCTTGGGAGCTCTCAAAGTCTTCCATCACACTGCCAATACTGGACCCACCCCACTGCAGTGCAAGCTGAGAGCTTTACAACAAAACAAAAGAAGCAATCTCCTTGCCTTGTGAATAACATAGCTCTATGTGAGGAGTGAGGGTGTTAAAAAAACCATTGACTTACTGCTTAGCTTGTGCAGGAGTGAGTCAGTGAGTAAAACCATCTCTGCAAGCACTAGCTGAGTTTAACTTTTTGTTCCCACGTCATCCTCTTAGTAAGGTGCACATATGATAAGCCCCCGGCTTAGGGTCATAATAGGGAGCATGCAGTCATAGCCTGCAGCCATTAAAGGCATCAGGGTCTGGACAGCCTGCTTCAGACACCTGCTTATCCTTTCCTGTCCCATGTCCTATGTAGGGTTTCCACATGCAACACATGCTGCTAGGTAAAGGTAAAGGGATCCCTGACCATTAGGTCCAGTCGTGGCCGACTCTGGGGTTGCGGCGCTCATCTCGCTTTATTGGCCAAGGCAGCCGGCGTACAGCTTCCGGGTCATGTGGCCAGCATGACTAAGCTATTTGTGGCAAACCAGAGCAGCACACGGAAACGCCGTTTACCTTCCCACCGGTATTTATCTACTTGCATTTTGACGTGCTTTCGAACTGCTAGGTTGGCAGGAGCAGGGACCAAGCAACAGAAGCTCACCCCGTCGCGAGGATTCGAACCGCCGACCTTCTGATCGGCAAGTCCTAGGCTCTGTGGTTTAACCCACAGCACCACCCTATGTAGGGTTTCCAAATGCAACACATGCTGCTAGCCTTCTGCTAAATGCTCACTGCAGAAGCTCTTCATTGCTCCTTCTGACTTGCTACCTGTTCTCTGAGCATGCTGTTCCTGCCAGAATGAGCACTGTTTCATGATGGCAGGATATCACAGAGGTGTAGCAATGGAAGGTGGAGATTTTTTATTTATTTTTTACCAGGAGCATGGAGAAAGCAAGAGTCTGCAAGTGCTGAAGCAGGCTCTCTTATCTGCAGTATTAGGGGCAGGGGGCCTCCTCCCTTATAGAGTCACAAAGAGGCAACATACGACACAGTTCTCATCCAAGGGCTTTTTCATATGTACATCTATCATCTAAGTTGACACCATGCAGTTCAGTATCTCATAACTTGCAGCTGAAATGTGCACACTACCTCCATTATTTTTTTAAAAAAGGTGGCTTTTTGAAATTTGCTATCTCTCTATGGTCTTTGATCCATGATTATTGTTTCGTACATATAGCTTGTGATTTGATGTTGCAGTGCATACACTTCTCAGAACGAGTATGTTCATCCTGTGGCGTAGCCTGGGAGTGTCCACAGGTTGGCCCGGGCGCAGAATTTGTTAGGGGCGCAAAATTTCAAACACCCTGTGCTGCCTCCATACAGCTACACACTTCCATCGCTGGGCTCTGTTGAAAACAGTGTCTCCATGCGAACCAGGAAGTGACCTCTCCAAACAACGGAACAACTCTTCTTAGCTCTGCGGCTGCGATCTCCTGGGTGACGTAGATGCCGTAGGCAGTTGAATGTGCATACATACTCTGTCCGTTTCCCTCCCCCCTCTTTCCACGGCCCCGGACACTGGCAACCCACGCTACGCCCCTGTCCATCTGAGGGCTGAATAAATACTATCAGTCACCTCAGAGTCATATCGTAAGTCCAAACAAAGAGTGAAGGCATATAAAGCTTGGTTCGATAACGTTTCCATATAGCTTCATGAACATGTCATATGACCAGCTACTGTTTGTGGCAGTGTTGCTTTTATGTGTTTCATTGAGAAATAATGTGGCTAGATGCACAAGAGGACAGGGCTTCTAAACTCCTAGTAACTGAATTCCTTTTTTCTCCATGACTATTAATGGCGCAGGAGCCTTACCTGCTTTCACATCTAGTTTCCCCAATGAGAAAGCATTTGGAAATCACAGTGAATTGGCAGCACAGTACTAGAAAAGTTTGGATTTGATATCCCGCTTTATCACTACCCTAAGGAGTCTCAAAGCGGTTAACAATCTCCTTTCCCTTCCTCCCCCACAACAAACACTCTGTGAGGTGAGTGAGACTGCATGTGGAGGAGCGGAGACGCGAACCTGGTTCACCAGATTACGAGTCCACCGCTTTTAACCACTACACCACATTACTATGTATGTTTGCTCCTAGGCAAGTTGTGCTGTATTCATTCAGGCTTGTTTCCAAATGCCATTGCAGCCATATTGTGCCAGCTTATTCATGCTTACTCAGAAATAGGTTCCATCCACTGTGTTCACTGGAGCTTTCTCTCAAGTAACTGAGAACATAGGAAGAGCCCTGCTGAATCAGAGCAGCATCCCGTTCTCACAGTGGCCAAGCAGGTACCTAAGGGAAGCCAAAAGGCAGGACATGAGTGCAACATCACTCCTCCTACTTCTGCTTCCTAGTGACTGGATTGTAGCCTTGTTTTACCCGCATTCTTGTTTTCTAGTTTTAGCATTTAGGCTAAAGCATTTTAAAGCACATATCTGCAGCAATAACCGATCAAAACCAAAACCCAGACTCTTAGGTTGCTAGCAAAAAACTATGCGCTACACAGGAGGGTTTCCAGGGCCGCATACTACCCACCTGTGTTTTGCATATGAATGTTGACAGCTAACCATTGGGGGGGGGGGGGATAAGAGCCTGTATGGAATATTAGGGAAATGCTCTCTACAACTTTTCCAGCCAATTCCGGGGGGAAATATTAAGAGTTTATCACTTTAAGCAAAAACGCAAAGAGGCTAAACTGTAAATGCATATGAAGTGAAAGATGAAGTGAGTATCCTTTCCTATACAATCTTACTTCAAATTGCATTCCCTGTGCTTTACAGTGCGATGGAGAAAATGTTTTGTAGGTAGTGGGGTTTGAGCAACTGCTCACTACTTGAGTAGCTGTGATGGGATTTGCTCGTCATTTGTCTTTCTGCGTACATCTTTCTCCAGAGACCCTCTGATAGTTTCCTGGCTGGTTTTGGGGCCTTGCAAATTGGGTCCAGATGAGGAAAAGATTTTGAAGTTGGTGTGCAAAAGGATGTGTGTGTGTTTGTGTGTGTGTGGTGGTGGTGGTGGGGAGAGGAATAATCACAAGCATGTTTATAGGAACTGTGAAAGAAATGGCAGGATGAAGTTTGGCTTTTGGGTAAGCGGGTGAGGTGGGCTACAGCTTCTGAGAGGCTGCAAACAATTTGCAGATTCCAGGCAGGGAAACCATGAAGCCGAGTTTGTGAAAGGTTAATCTGGACCACCCTAAGCATATTATCCCATTGTTGATGTGTGGTCGTCACCCCCTGCTTCCCAGTTTTTTTCTGGGCTCAGTTCAAAGTGCTTGTCTTGACCTTGAAGATTTAAAGATCTTAGTGTCTAAGTCTGGTCTAAACTAGGACCACTTTCCACACATGGATATGGCCATCAGCTGAAATTATCTCTGAAATTACCTTCTGAGATCAGGTGGCAGACTATCAGACAAATCTGCACAAATATAAGACTATAGAAAATGAAGGAACTGTTTTGCAATGTGTCACAGTAATTGCGTTCAAGTTTCATTCAAGCTATCAACATGAAAGGGACTTATTTTTTTCCTTCTCTTCATTCCCAACTTACAACTGTGGAAAAAGAAATAATACATGTATTCATGGGAAGAGATCAGTTTTCTAAATTGATTCACCTTCTGCAGCTTAAGGAATGGATTGCCAATCTTTAGAAATCCCTGAACTGGCTACCTTTTGTTTGTGGTTTCTTGTAAGTTCTACCTCTGTTCTTTATATTAGGCAGAAAGAACTGCAGACTTGAACATCTATTCCCCTATCTTCCTTTATTCTAGAGTTGAATAACTCATGGCCAAGTGAATTTTCAGAAACCTTATGAGGGATAGATAGACAGATATAGAAAATCAATTTTTTTCTGATAAAGATAACTCTGACAACAGGAAACAGATCAATATATCAGTTACAATAGGACATTAGGATTTTGTGGGGTTTGTTTATCAGATCTCTTTGATTGGTTTATTTTATAATGCAAAATGTAGCATTACTAATATTCAGTCATTCCTAAATCTGGCATGGGCTTTTGGAATTGTTTGATTTAGACTGCCAAGCAAAGTATGAGTTATTAACCAGGACTGAATCTTAATTACAGGGTAATCAGTATTATGCTTGTTTGTTTTTAAGAGGCACATTTTAGCGGGTGCCGTTGCCAATTTTGAAGTACTGTACCAGATTTCATAATTTCCTTACTGTAGCCTTGTTCTTCAGAAGTTCTGATGTTGGAGTCTATCATTATACAAGGATAATAAATTTTTCCTTCCCTGCCGTATCTTGAAAACTTATTTTTTAATAGCTGCTTCTCCACTGGCCCACCTTCTTTATTTCCAAAAAAATACGTTGATTAGCTTCTGACCCTGGGTTTTATTCTAAATCACGTGCCGTTTATTAATATTTCACCTAGTAAGGACAAGCAAAGTTCATATAACAGTTTGCAAGAGAGAAGCAAAGGATTCTGGGAGTTGAGTCAAGCATCCTGTCAGGCTAACACAGCCTTCTCCAGCCAGAGCCCCACAGATTGGCCAACAGACACCAGTTGCCATTTGAGAAGGAAGAAAAGAGGGAGGGAGGCAGGCAAAAACAACATCAGTCTGCTTCCGTCAGACTGGTTTTCAGGTATAAAACATTCTCATTATATTCAGTTTTGGAAGGCTCAGAAATATACCTACCGTATTTTTCCCCCTATAGGACGCACTTTTTCCCCTCCAAAAATGAAGGGGAAATCTGGGTGCGTCCTATGGGGTGAGTGCAGGCTTTCGCTGAAGCTTAGAGAGTGGATAGCAGCCTGCCTCCTGGGGCGAGGGGCACCCTGACGCAGAGCGCCTCTCGCGCCAGGCAGACATCCGCAGCGTGGGAAGCCCTGCAGGAGTTCCCCGCAGGGCTTCCCACGCTGCGGATAGCAGCCTGTCGCCCGGCGGGCGGGGCACCCTGAAGCAGAGCGCCCCTCGCGCCGGGCAGACATCGGCCAACCCCCCAAGCTCGGGGGACAGCAGGGAGGCGCAGCGCCGCCATCCCACTGTTCCTCGACCTGGTTCGGTTTCCCCAACCTGCTTTTGGGGGGGGGGGAAATAAAGGAAAAAAAATTTCCCTTATTTCCCCCACAAAAAACTATGTGCGTCCTATGGGACAGAGCGTCCTATGGGATGAAAAATACGGTATCTAGTGACATTTTTAGCATAAAATGAACAGTTCCTTTTCTTCCAGTTTTCTGAATTGAGAATTGGCCGCTGAGCATAAAATATCATTATCAGTGTTGCTTTCTCTCCTGGATTTTAGTAGGATGACTTTTGCAGCCAAAAGAGAAGGAGCTACACACTTGGTGCTGCACAGTTTCTTTCTTTTCTTTTTTTTAAAAAAACCTTTTAATGTTGACTAGAGACAAAACAATGTCGAAGGAAACATTATTCAGAGCCTATGCCTTGGTAATTTGTAAAAAGTTCCCTCTGAAGTATAACATCTGCAGCAGGTGTGTTTTCTCATATCAGATGTCGAAGGGAAGCCAGACAGAATGAAGTCAGCTGGAGCAGCCTCTCAGGAAGAACTTGTATAGTAAAAGTGAATTATTTACAGTACAAGAATGGTTTTTTTATATTTCAGGTTGCCAACAGTTTTTCGCAAAGTTTTTTTTTTTTTTTTTTAAGCTGTGTGAGAAATAGAAAGGTGAACTTGCATTAACAGGGATAACTAGCAGAGCCCTCAACTTGAAAAATTTGCTAATGCTTCTTGTATTTAGACAGAGGTGGTGGTGCTGAATATTGTGTAGAAGCAAACAACAAAACGTTTTCTGGGGAAGCCTCAAATTGTTATTTGTTTGGGGTAAACACTTATAAAATTGTGTTGGCAAAAGATTAGAAGGTGAATCTTGCCTTGACATGGAAAGACCCTGTTTGAATGGAATGCTAAACTATGGCTTATTGCAGAGTGGCTAGCCTGTGGCCCTCCAGGTTGCTGCCGGACTCCATAATAATAATAATAATTATAATAATTTATTATTTGTACCCCGCCCATCTGGCTGGGTTTCCCCAGCCACTCTGGGCGGCTTCCAACTTCCCTGAACAGGGCTGCCTTCAGATGTCTTCTGAATGTCAGGTAGTTGTTTATCGCTTTGATGGGAGGGCGTTCCACAGGGCGGGCGCCACTACCGAGAAGGCCCTCTGCCTGGTTCCCTGTAACTTGGCCTCTCGCAGTGAGGGAACCGCCAGAAGGCCCTCGGAGCTGGACCTCAGTGTCCGGGCAGAACGATGGGGGTGGAGACGCTCCTTCAATGCAATCAGCCCAAGCTGTGAACAGGAATGATGGGAGTTGTAGTCCAGCAACATCTGCAGGCCACAGCCTAGCCACTTGTCATTCAGAATTACGCACACATGTCAGCAGGAGCTTCACTCATAGACTGCTCCTCTTTTCAAGATTGGACACTTCTGTTTTTGCTTGTTGTTACTTTAAAATGTGATTTCTTCAAGCTAGCCGCTATCAAGTTGTTGTTTATGATCCCGACTTGTTCTCAAACTGAAGTTTCACGTAACCAGAGTTTCCCAGGTTTGGCTGTAACGAGGAACTGTTGTTAGCTTCACAGTGGAAGCAGATACTTCCTGTCTCCCCACCTTCTTGGGAGTGGGGAGGGAAAACTATCATGCAAGCCCATGCCTCGTGCATTTAATGCATTTTAACCTAACAATCTGCACTCTTGCTGCTGTTAAAGATGTAGGGGCAAAGCCAGTTTAAAAGTTGTTTTTATTCAGAATGGAAGCAAAGATAATTACAAAACGCAATATATGTGCAGCCTGATTTCATGCAGAGTTAGGTAGGTAAGTATAGTTTTCAGTCAACTATTTTTCTCTTCACTCAGGGCTGATTCATGTATTACATTTCACCTTCCTTGACTACTAACACTAGTATAAGATGCAGAATAGCCTCTCTCTTGTGAACAGCTGGATGCATTTTTGTTTGATGTCAATTTCACTCCCCCTCACAGGTGTTCATTTTTGGAGAGTGCATTTCTTTCACTCGAGTCAGTCTGAAAGACAAATAATACGAAATTAATAGTGACTTGGTCATGCAAAAATAACGTTGATACATATCTTAGGACAAGGGGATTAGAATCCGCACTGATTGAAAAATAACAGGATAGATAAATTCAGAGCCTGTTCACTATTCAGGCAATAGCTACAGGAAATCTTTTACTCTGTAGATCTTTCGTTCATGGATTTTTATGGGACATAAGCCCTCGTCTGAAATGCCTCCCCCACTGCCTGCTTCACTCCCAACATTATTATCCTTGCTGGCTCCACCCCTTGACTTCTATAGGATTGGTGTGAGGTGTGAACAAGGAGCTTATTTACATTATACCTGAAGGAGTGTTCTCCACCCCTATCATCCAGCCCAGACACTGAGGTCCAGCGCCGAGGGCCTTCTGGCGGTTCCCTCGCTACGAGAAGTGAGGTTACAGGGAACCAGGTAGAGGGCCTTCTCGGTAGTGGCGCCTGCCCTTGGAATGGCCTCCCAGCAGATGTCAAGGCAATAAACAACTATTTTACTTTTAAAAGACAACTGAAGGCAGCCCTGTTTAGGGAAGTTTTTAATGTCTGATGCTGTATTGTTTTTAATATTCAGTTGGAAGCTGCCCATCTGGCTGGGGAAACCCAGCCAGATGGGCAGGGTATAAATAAATTATTATTATTATTATTATTATTATTATACAGCTGCTGTTGTTGTTATTTATTAATTTGATTTATATGCTGCCTTTCATCCAAAAATCCTAAGGCGATGTACAACATTAAGAACATGTTTTACAGAGCATCAAGAATAAAAACCTAATAAAAAACCATAACAGACAACGTAAATAACAAATTAATCATCACAACAGTACCTCCCCTATTTTTATTTGTCTTCTGCAAGACCCAGAGCAAACGGGGGGTGGGGGGCTGGATTCTGCCTTGGAGCACATTGCTGTCTTAAAAACGCAGCTCGTTGTTCTTTTTCTCCATTTGGATCAAAATCAGTTTGACGGGGGCGGGTGGTGTTGGTGGAGACAGTTGAAAAGGCAGCATTCCCAAGGATAGTGCCAGACTGTGGTTGGCACCCAGTGGGTGCAGAGTCAAGGGGCTCTTGGGAAGGGTCCACAGCAACATGGAGCAAATGGGTCAGTGCGTCTGGTTGTTAACTGGAAGGTTGGTGGTTCAAGCCCACCCATGGATGGCTGTAGGCAAAAGATTCCTACATTGCAGAGGGTTGGACTAGATCAGTGTTTCTCAACCTGTGGTTCCTCAGATGTTGTTGGACTAGAACTCCCATCATGCCTAGCCAGCATGACCAGTGGTCAGGGATGATGGGAGTTGTAGTCCAACAACATCTGGGGACCCACAGGTTGAGAACCGAACCTTGGGTACCTTCCAACTCTACAATCCTATGATTCTATGAAATGCTTTGTGCAAATTCTTTCCCGCAGATCTCCATGCTGTGTGTGTAGCAGACCATGTGTGTTCATTATAGTTTGCTTTGTACTTTCCATGGTATCAGTTGCCTTGGGTGATGTTAATCGACCAGGCTGGAAAATGGTCAGGGTATTTTGCCTTGCTGATGCTCATCCACACGGAACATAGCATAAGCAAGAGGTGACACTTCCAAGTGCTGGTCTCTTTCTTCTCCTTCTTGGATCATTATATGTAAGTGTTTGCACACCTAGCTGCCACCATCTCCTCCTTCCTTATAGGAGCATTAAAAGAATAATAATTCTATGAAGGGATAGGGTAAATTAAGGTTTTGAAATGAAAATATAATAATAATGATTTGTGGACTGAAGGGCTGTCACACAGAAGAGGGCAAAGACTTGTTCTCTGCACCTACAGGGGTCAGGGATAAACCCGATGGCATCAAGTGACTGGAGAATAGCTGTCAGATGCTGATGGTGGTTGCTCGTGAGTAACCAGACAGGAATCCGACCTGTCTTTTACAGGTTTTATTGTGCAAACTATTTACAGTGCAGATCTACAAAGTTCATGTCCGTCTTAGTTACTTGCAGAATCCGGGAGTGGCCCCTTCCGGCTTCTCCCCCAACATAAGAACTTTGGCACCCCAAGCCTCCTCCTCCCCTCCTTGCGTTTCACCCCTCTGTACCAGCTGGGCGACAGAAGTGGCGTGCATCCCTCCTGGCCAACCTGGCGAGGTGAGGTGCTGGGGCTCTCAGCAGCATCCTCGAGCCCTTTCCTCTCTTGGCTGGCCCCTTCCCTCTTTTCTCCACTGGAGGTGTGGCTTTTCCCACCGCTGAAAGAGGAACTGCTCCTCAGGAGTTTTGGAGGCTCCCCGTATCCCAACAGCCCCCCTGCTTCCCTCCCCTGTTCCAGTTGAATATTAGAGGAAACCTGTTTCCAATCCAGTGGAACCAATTACGTCAATGGGTGGTGGTCTCTCCCTCACTGGAGGCCTTCAATCAGAGGCCAGACACCCATCTATTGGGGATACTCTAATACTGGATTTCTAGAAGGTGGACTAATGGCCTTTTTGACCCCTTCTACCTCTGACTCTTTGGCTAAACGTTAACATTTTGTGTAACACAAACACTAATGCATATCACAGCTGGGGTCCCCAATGTCCTCAGCCTCAGACAAACACCTTCTTTGGCATCCACTAAGGCCTCTGTCCCTGACAATTTTATACTGTATATCTCTTTAAAGAGATTGAAGGTTGGGGGCTTATTTTTTTGTGGTGCTTACTGCTTTATCATTATGGTTCGTCTTGCGGTGCCACCTAGGTCTTTTGCCTTTTATCTGAGTGGAATTCTGAGCTTCGCCCATGTTTCTTCTCTGAAATGGGCATTGTGTGACACGCAGAACTGTTTCTTAGATTTCCAAATGTGTCCCGGGCCCAAAAAGATTGGGGGCCCTTGTATTTAATGGTATGATGGCTGTGGGATTGAAAAAAGCCCTGACACAGTGTGTAACTATGGATATATAGCACACAACCTCACAATTCTGCTGTTCACTGTGCTTGTTCCAAATGAGGAATTCCAAAGAGAAGAAATATAAGAATAAGATATGCAGGTGGTGACGGATAAAATGACACCTGTGAGAGTGGGGACAGCCAGGAATGGTGGTGGAGACGTAACATGTTTACCCATCACTAAACCAACATGTGGTCTTCTGGCAAAACTGGATACTGACCTGGAAAAGCCTAATAGAATCTGAGAATTGGGTGGTGAATAAATTGTTTCATACCTAAGGATTGTGCACCACTTATTAGGGATAAAACATATACTTTTCTGTGTGTTTAACTTGATATTATTTTCTTTTTTCTTTTAGGAAAACCCTCCTCCTTTTTTTCGCAACATGTATAGCTGTGGGTGCTACACAAATACGAGAAGAAGGTGAGACATGTTCCTGATTTTATTATAGAATATTTGAATGATTTTCCTTTAAAAGAGAGAGAGAAAAAAAATTACATGAAGGATTCTGGTAGTAATGACGTGAAATTCAGTTTTTCAAAGGCCTCTAATGCCAGATAGTTACAATAGGAGCAAAAGTTTAAAGAAACCAGTTTAGGAAGGCTGACCTTTTCAAAATTACTCAGATTTTCTGTCTGTGAAATTGCTTACATATTTAGGCAGACTCCTTGCAAAAAGGAAGTTTTGTACATTGTAAAGGCTTTGATTGTGACTTCATTGCACGTGGGTGTTTTTGGGGGTGGCAAACCGAAGCCGGATTACCTTTGCACTTCTTGGGACTCTCCAAAACAAACTAGTTCACATAATAAGTACTTAGTCTGAACTTGCATTTTTAAGGCCAAAAAAGTAAACTTGCTTTTTTGGCTTATTCCCTCCACCCACAAATTTTCAGACGCAGCTGTTGGCTAAAAAGCAACTGATTGTGCTTTTGTTGTTGTTTGTGTTTATTCAGAGGACTAATGAATGGGACAGATGGCTGGGCACTTGTTCTAACATCTGAAGTTAGCATCTGTATCTATTTTAGCAGCAGTTAAAACCTGTGCTGGGGTTGTCATCTTTGAAACAAATGAGCTGGTTTGCATGGAACACTAAGCCCAGGACAGCGAACCTGTGACCATCTAGATGTTCGTGAATTCCAACTTGCATCAGCCCTAGTCAGCAGGGACAATGGGTTGGAATTATGGGACTTGTAATCTAGCAACCTCTGGAGGACCACAGGTTCCCCAAATCTGTACTAAGCCAAGCTGTAATTTTGTTTGAATGTTTGAGTGTTAGACTTCTAGGAATGAGGATTGTGGCTGCTGCATTCCTCCTCTAGTCTAGCTGCAGCTGCCCTGCCATGGTTTGTCTCATCATGTTGTCTGAACCCAGACTCATGGTTTGTCTCACTCCAGATAAGCCAGAAGAAGTAACACATGTTTATCTGGAGGAAACAAACCATGGCTTCATTCAACAGCAGGACCCAGAGGAGGAGAAAAGTGGCTGCAGTCTCCTCTCTCTCAGAGCTTACAAATTTGCACTATCCTAGTTTGACTTAGTGTATCATCCAAACCAGCTCACTGTGAGGCTTCTGCTATTTTATGGTAGCTACTCAGGTAATAGTCACATGAAGAAATACGAAGAATTTTAGAGGTGATCGAGAAAGACTCAAGTTCGCATGATAAAACTGTTCCTGGACTGTACAACATTGGTCTTCTAGTAGTTTTGTTGTATGGAGGACAAACATAGAGAGCCAGTGTGGTGTAGTGGTTAAGAGCGGTAGACTCGTAATCTGGTGAACCGGGTTCGCGTCTCCGCTCCTCCACATGCAGCTGCTGGGTGACCTTGGGCTAGTAACACTTCTTTGAAGTCTCTCAGCCCCACTCACCTCACAGAGTGTTTGTTGTGGGGGAGGAAGGGAAAGGAGAATGTTAGCCGCTTTGAGACTCCTTCGGGTAGTGATAAAGCGGGATATCAAATCCAAACGCTTCAAGCATCCTGCTCACTGAAAAGTCTCATGTCAGGGAGACACAACAACTAAGCTAGAACCTTTCTCCCTGACGGTTAGCTTTCTACATTTAGGAAGTTCCTTTCCCCCAACCATCCCTACCAATCTCATTTCTGTTTGTGCCATAGCTTCTGGATTTTAAACTTGAGGACAGGGACTGTCTTGTTGATGTCTTGAAGCTGCTCTGGGAGACTATTCAACTGCAAATTTTGTCACCATTTTTTGCAGCTTGGCAGCTCCAGGTTTTTTAAGTCAGGGCACGTAAGCAAGGTAGTTGGTTTTGGATATTCACACTCCAGCAAGCATTGCAAATCAAAAGCTAGCAGATTTAAAAGTTTTAAGAATTGGGAAGTGTGTGTGTGTGCGCGCGCGTGTTCGTGTTCATATCTCTGTCTATAGCTCAGGGTGACAGAGAATTGGCTCAAGGTGCCATCTTAGGGTTATGATGTCACCACCTTCCCATCTCCTGCTTCTTCACAAGACTTACAAAAAGTTTGTGAAACTTGCTGTTCTTGGGAATCTGAGTGGTTCAGGCTCACCTGGTGGGCTTCATGACCTAACAGGTATTTCAACTCACTGACTCTTATGTTACGTTCTTCTGAAGATTTTACCCATCATATCTGCTGGCAATGGCTGTAGTTAGTATTTGGCCAAGATGCGGAAGGCTGGTTTAGCAACACCAAGGATTTGGGATGATGCAGTTTGTTGTTTTTCTAAAACAGAGCAGACGACTTCTTTGTGTTTCAAAAGTGACTTGTATTGTGGTGATGGTAGGGATGCCATTTAAGAAACCTGAAGAAACAGCGAAGTAGCTTCATAGTTCTTTGTATTCCTTCCTTCGTGTTCTGCCGCTCTTGAATTTATCACACGCACCTGTGTTGTTCAAAGCATTATTGCTTACCTCAAGCCCTTTAGATGTGATGGGCTGAAAACCTGTTCTGTCACTTGGCATCTGGATCTCTTAGGTTATTTAGAATAGAAAACTTTCAAAATACAGGGAAAACTGGAGACATGTGGCACATATAGGGAGAAAAAGAGTTTGATGGCTTCCCTGACTGTGCTTCCTTGACAATGCACGGGGTGTTTGAGGGATAAGATGCAGCCCTCTTACCCTTATCCCCTTATGATTTAGGGGAATGATTAATGGGAGTCTGCAGGCAAGCATAGAAGAAAGTCTCTCCTGGACTTGAAACAAGCCATTTTCAAGATGACAAATCATAAATATATGTTGCAAGGAGATTGCCTATCCTTTGATTTCTTTCTTCTTTTTTTAATTTAGGGAGTAAATGAAATCAGATGCCGACATCTGTGTGCGGGAAGGAATAACTGATCATTAATGGGGGACGGAGGGGGGGGGGAATGGCCGCTGGAATGAGGAGAAAGCAAGTGGATTACATGTGCTCCAAAAGAATGCATTCTGTTAAGTGTCTTTGAACACTGTTATATTTAGAAAGAGCTTTTGAGCGGTGCGGACATGGTTATAGCTTTCTGCACATTTGCCTCAGGCTCGAAGGCCTGCCTGAAGCAGTCTGGGTCATTGCTTTGAGGTGATTGCCCTCACATCCCAAAGCTTGCTTGCACATTCATAGCTGGCCACATGGAGGAATAATCTGCTTTCTGCATTTGCAGGATCGAAACATTGTGCTCTTAATCAGAAACATACCTGTAGTGGGGTGTATGGGGTGTTAGGGGACGGGTAGTACCTCTGGTGGGGGGCACATCATGATCTTTCTGGGGTAGTTTGCCCACCTTTGATCCCCACCCTGCACTCAGCTCCCACGTTTGTTTCAGAGAAACACCTTCCACCTTCAGAGAGGACTATATCTTAATTCTTCAGGAAACCTCTGTTTGCCTCCACTGCTGATCTCACAGTGATGTGAGGTGGAGAAAAAATCTGTTTCAGAAGTCCATCAGTAACAATGAATAGATGCCAGTTGCAAATAAATGCTAGGCTAGCTGGTCAGTTTGATGGTTTTTAGCTTTGTTGACTAAATACAAGTAAAAATAAACAGGGTAGATCAGGCCATCAGAATATTTTCCTGTGCAAGTTACCCTAATTTGTATATGAAAATTTTCTGGAAACATTTTCCGGGGGGGGGGGGGGGACCCTGTATAAATGTATTCCTGACTCTTCTAAAAATCACACTTTCAGTTTAAAACTTCAATTTAACCATATGTAATTGTTTACGTAATAATTTTAATTCTTTTGTTTATTATGTATTATGTTTTTGGTTTACCTTAATATTATTATTTTTTGTAAACTGCCCTCTGACTAGTTGTGGTGCAGAGTAGTATGAAAATATCTTAGTAAGTATCTAGTCAATATCTTTATTGGATTTAAAATGGGTTTTTATGTATGTAATTGGGTTTTTAAAAAATAGATAAAAGGAACATGTTTAATATCATGTTGTGAAATCACTTTGAGAGTCATAATAAGTGATTCAAAAATGAAATACATAATAAATAAAAATATATGAGGGGGACCTGCAACAAAATGTTGCAGCATGGGACAGCCAGCTACTAACCAACGATGTCCCTTTTTTGTACTTATTTTTGCAAAGTTTGGTCCCCTCATCCCAACACGTTTCTCATTCCATTTAGTCTTGAATCCTTACTAGTGCAATTTGCTACTTGGAAGAGGGAGAGATTGATATGTTAAATTTAGCATTTATTAGGGTTACCCATACCCCACAGAGCGGAAAATACCATATCAGACTTGGAACAAAACTTCTCCTGTGCCCCTGAAAAACCCAGTCTATGCTTGATTTGGCCTCTGTAAAACAAAACAAAACAATTTTTAAAAAATAACAACACAAAAATAAATTGCAGCTAAGCCATGATCATGCATGGAAGATTTTGGCCTTCAACCTATAACATTGATTTCTCACTGTACCATAACCAAGTCTACAATTACTGCAGATTAGACTATAGCTTAAATAAATGAATTGTTTTGCAGCTGGACATCCAAAAGAGTTGGCAGATGTGTAACCCCACCCCACCCCCCCACCCCAAATGATAGGACTTCCTGTGCCTCAGGCCATGCCGGCTGCTTGCCATTTGTAAACTTGGCACCATTGTGCACTCCCTAACATGACTAGAACCACTGCAAGGTGTGTAACTAATTTTCAAGATGTATAGCACAGTCAAACGTATGCATTCTGTGCCAATTTTTAAAAACCTTTCCAGAAATGTCTTCGATATTTGTGTGCATATGTGCACATTTTTGCTGGAACCGGAGCCAAGATGTGTCTGCTCTTAACATTTGCTAGTAATATCTTTGGTAAACAGAGGGAAGGCAAGTTGGGAAATGAAGCCTAATTTCTTGGTAAAGTCTGTGGAAATCCTTATGTTTCAAGGACTCTCTTGACTTAGTTTTGGCTTCGACTTGCTTTCATGCTGACAGAGACTTGACCGTTCATCAGCACTTTAATCCTGAGGTAACATCCTGCTGTTCTCAGAACTCAAAAAGGAATTGATCATGTAAATGCCCTTCCTGCTTTGATACTATGAGATGGCCTAGCAGCTTTTAGGATTAGGCGCCAGGTGTACGAGGATGTGATGCCATTTTGGGGACTTAAACACAGAGTTGCTACTCTGCTAACATTAGTCCAAGCAACATTTAATGTGTCAGGTCCAATCTAGTTGTGAGAATGGCAGATCCATGTGTCAGAAGCAGGTAGCCATTTCTTTCCTATGAACTAGGTTGGAGATAGAAGATGTCAAGCACAAGATCAGTGAGCAAGAGGTGAGGGAGCTGGATTAGTGTTGGAAGCAAACCCCCCCCCCAGGCCATCTAGTCCAACCCCCTGCAATGCAGGAATCTCAACTAAAGCATGACAGATGGCCATTCAACCTCTGCCTAAAAACCTCCAATGGAGAGTCCCCAGCCTCCCAAGGGCATGTTCCGCTGTCCAGCAGCTCTTTTTTTTTTTTATAAGATATTTATTAAAGTTCTCAATGTATTACAAAAAAATTAGAAAAGATAAAGAAAAAGTAAAAAGAAAAAGAAAATACAAGATAGAAACAATTAAAAACAAATCCATCTTTCCATGTCTTATCTTTCATTTACTTGTTTCCCTGACCTCCCCACACCTCCCTTTCTTGCATTCCAATTCAATTGGTTAATTCAGCAAATCCTTTCCCTCTTTAATTTTATCCCATCTTTTATCTTAATATATTATAACTTTGAGTTATCACCTGTTAACAATCCATTTTTACATATTCCTTAACATTGCTACTAAAAAATCCCACTTAGCTTCAATCTAGCATCATTCTAACATTCATTAATTTTACAATGTTTCTGTAGATAGTCTTTAAATTTCTTCCAATCTTCTTCCACTGACTCCTTTCCCTGGTCTCGGATTCTGCCGGTCATTTCCGCCAATTCCATATAGTCCATCACCTTCATCTGCCATTCTTCCAGAGTGGTTAATTCTTGTGTCTTCCAATACTTCGCGATAAGTATTCTTGCTGCCGTTGTAGCATACCCAGCAGCTCTTATCTGTCAGAAAGTTCTTCCTGATGTTTAGTCAGAATCTCTTTTTGGTTCAAGTCCTACCTTCCAAAGCAGAAGCAATCAAGTTTGCTCCACCTTCCATGTGACAGCTCTTCAGATATTTGAAGACGGCTATCGTAACACCTCTTAGTCTCCTCTTTGCCAGGCTATACACCCCAAGATCCTTCAACCATTCTTCCTAAGTCTTGGTTTGCAGACCCTTGATCATCTTGGTTGCCCTCCTCTGTACACGTCCCCCAACCTATGCTTTCTCCCCCAAAATAATTTCTCCCCAGCCATTTTTTCTCCTGAAGTGGCTCTGTGTCCAGAAGGACCTGCTGGTAGAAAAACAACTGGGGGAAGAAAAGTGTAGATAGGAAAGAGTTCAGCAGGTTTTTCCTCTCATAACCATAGAACTCATGGGCATCTAAGGAAGCGCAAGGTTGGAAGATTCAGGACAGTCAAAAGCATGGGCCAGCAAACTTTTTCAGCAGGGGGCCGGTCCACTGTCCCTCAGACCTTGTGGGGGGCCGGACTATATTTTGGAGGGGGGGGGGAAATGAACAAATTCCTATGCCCCACAAATAACCCAGAGATGGATTTTAAATAAAAATACACATTGTACTCATGTAAAAACACGCTGATTCCTGGACCATCTGCGGGCCAGATTTAGAAGGCGATTGGGCTGGATCCGGCCCCTGGGCCTTAGTTTGTCTACCCATGGTCAAAAGGAAGTACTTATTCACACAGTGCTTAGTTGTAGTAAGAAATGGGCTCCTGCTGGGGGCAATTATGACCACCAACTTAGATGGGTTTAAAAGAGGATTAGACAAATTCTTGGAGGACAAGGTTATCAATAGCTACCAGACACAATGGCTATACTCTGCCTTCACACTCTGCTTCTTAATAGTTGTTGCTGGAAATCACAGGAGGGGGGAGTGCAGTTGTGCTCACATCCTGCTTGTTGGGCATCTGGCAGCAAGAATCCATGGGCATCTGGTTGGCGGCTGTGAGCCCAAGATGCTGGACTAGGTGGGCATACCAGCCTGATCTGGCAAAGCTATTCTTAACGTCTGTTTGTTTTTTTCCTAGGGTTTAGAATCCAAACTTGCCTTTCAGTTTAATATTCTCCAAATGCAGGCCTTTCTAGTTATGAAGTCAGATGAAAAATGTTGTTGAAAGACCAGCAGAATTCTGAAAATTGACTTAGATGAAATTTTAATGTTTGAAACTAGTTGGGAAGAACATTAAGTAGAATTGTTAGCCGTGTACAAGGGACAAGGTTATGGTCTACCATGTGGAAATAACATATTGTTGTGGCATCCACAGAACCAGGAGAGATGCCTTCATTATATGTATGATATATTGTTATGAAATACTGTTAGGCATACATTATTCATATGAATTCATACCACACCTTCTGCCATTCTCCTATCCTGTGTTTGAGCTGGAAAAGCCTCTCATTGCTACTCACTTGGAACAAATGGCAATTCTGTTTGCTCCAATTCAGCTTTAAAGAGGGGGTTTTTGTGGCGCTTCAAGTGTGGACCATGCCCGGAAAGTGTGAAGGAAAAGAAGGTGTGGATAAGCGCAGAGTTAATATAAAGCATTTGAGTAAAATTAAGAATGAAGTTGTCTCACCCCTTCCTTTCTCTTTCCTCCCCTAGGCATAGATATTCTTCATCATTTAGGCCTAAGTGGGCAAGCTCTTCATCAACCATCAACAGGGACTGCACAGCCTTTGTCACGTACTTCATTACCTCAGGGGGTTCACCTAAGCGCCTCAGGAGTTGTTTTGTCCACAAATGCAGCCATTGAGGTGCCTGTCTCTCAAGTGATAGCATCACACATAGGCTCCCAGTTCACCGTTTTGGTTAGCTTACGTTCTTACGCAGTAAACAATGCCTTTCTTTTCAGTGTTAGAAATAAAAATAGACTGCAGTTTGGTGTCCAGTTGCTCCCAAGGAAGATAATGGTGCATACTGGAGGGAAGCAGTCTGTATATTTTGATTACACTGTTCATGATGAGCAGTGGCACACATTTGCTATTGACGTTACGGAAAAAGCCGTGTCCCTGTATACTCAGTGTGGAAGAAAGCACTTCAGCAGGGAGACTATTTCTAAAGTACAGCCGTTCGATTCGCAGAGTTTGTTTACTTTAGGAAGGATGAACTCCCATTCAGTCAACTTTGAAGGAATAATTTGTCAGCTGGACATTATCCCCTCTGCACAAGCCTTGGCAAACTATTGTAAATATGTGAAACAACAGTGTCGTCAAGCTGACACATACCGGTCTCAAACGATTCCTCCAGACACATCCCTTGGCATGCTGCCAAGCAAACAGTTGGATGAAGAAACCCAACCAGTTTCCATGCCATTGAGTACAAGGAAAGGAGAATCAAACCTTCATAGCAGCAATGGTGCATCAGTCCACATGCCACCAGAACCCCTAGAGACAACCTCTCCCCTGACACCTCATTTATTAGGAAATGGTACTGCATTGGAAATTATACCGGAACCAGATGACCAGGGAATTGTGAAAGCATCAAAAATTCCTCAGCAAGATGCCAGCAAAAAGAAAGATGGCTTCCAGGCTCTCACAAAATTGCCTCCAAACCTTACAGATAATGCCACGGGTGATACAAGCAGGAAAACCTACCCCGATCTGCTGTTTTCCATAAAGCAGACTAAAACCAAAACTGGCGCATCAAAGCAGTATCCATACGAACCCGTGGAGCTGGAGCAAGTTTTCAACACAACATCATATAGAGCTTCTGATTCCACACCTTTCGATAACCAGCTTGGTTCAAGGGACGAAGGGACGTTTCCGATTGATGACACTTACAACGCAGAAACCAGTTATGAGCTTGATATTGACAGTTACGATTACGACTATGAAGAATTGGAAAGGATGTTTGAACTCGAGAATCTGAGAGGGCCTAAAGGAGACCCCGGACCGCCGGTAAGTTGTCTTGTTTATGTTCCTTAATAAAATGCAGCAGGAGTTCGCAGGTTATACACCATAGTGACTCAACAAATTGACGCATAGCGACTCAACAAATTGACGCAGGAATTTCCTGTGGTTTCAGTTTGGTACTTTAAGCTGGAGGTATAAGAAATAACCTTGAACTTGTGGTCCGTGATAAAAGTAGGGTTTGTTGCTGTGGATGCAGAAAAAACATGTTGAGGCAGAAAACTAAACTGAAGGTTAGAGGAAGAGGCTAGAACCTTTCCTCATTTATGACACTCCACTGTTTGAATGCTAGAAGCCTTACGGTCAATGCCAAATAAGACACTTACTTGGCACTGGGAATCTGCCAACTTAATCTTGATAATGTTGCAGCAGAATGTGCTTGCCCAAAGTTAGATGCAAGGTGAGAGCTGAAAGAGGGCACAGAGACATGGTTGTCTAATTTGCCTGTAGTTGGTGTTGGGAATGAAAGTTATTTTAGGCATAGGAACAATTCAGTACACATGATCCCTCCTTATTGGATCATTGATAGATATGTAACTTTCAGGAGTCTTCTAGATCATGTATAGGGAGTCTCCCCCCCCCCCCCATGTTGCTGAACTACAGATCTCAGCATCCCTATCCCATTGGCAATGCTGGCTGGGGCTGGGAGTTGTAGTCTGGTGGGGGCCAAGATACCCCACACATATTCTAGGTTTCTGATTCTCTAGTTTTGTGTTCAGGTACTTTGTGCGGCTTTTGAGCCACTTGTCAGAAGTCTGCATTGTTTGATATCAGGAAAGTTGCTAAATATATTTAGTTCCATGGCCTATTGGCCTACAATAAATTGCTTCCCATTCTACAATTGCCAATAAATGAGTCCTTCTGTTTTCACTCCTTTTTGCTGATTCATGTGGTTTCTAGACTGCTAACAGTGTATCAACCTTTGACAAACTGGACTCTAGTTTGTGAAAGCTTATGCCAAAATACATTTGTTAGGCTTTAAGTGTTACACAATGCACTTTTTGTTGTTGCCAACAATGTAGTCCATCTCTGTTTTATGAAGATACAACTCTGTCACTCCTAAGTCACTGAGTGCTCCTTCCTGTGTACCAGTTTCCTATTAATGCTTGTGTCAGAAGAGCACACCTTATAATGTGCAGTACAAGATGATGTGTGCGTTTATGTACTGGGAAAAGTACAGAAAGTGGATATCCCCAATGGTTTCCCTGTGTTTTTATGCATGCAGACTGAATAAATTTAAGGGACAGAAGCTGCTTTTCAGTTAAGTCTTTTTAGCATCATATCACTTTACAACCACAGGATGAAATCTCTAATTTGATCCACAGGCAACCAGAAAAGTGACTATTTAAAAGTCAACGTTAAAAGGCAGCTATTTAAATAATCATTTTCAGAATGCTTTTGGGATATATTTTACATGTAACTATGTTTCTGTGTTATTTGAATTTCTCAACAGAATCATTTTAAAGTGTAGCAATGTATCTCTAAATATGAGAGAGAGAGAGAGATGTGAAGAATGTTTGTTTCAGCTCTAGGGCTTTAGTTTATTCAGGAACACTGAAAACAAACGTTTTAAGCTTGCAACTATAGCTTTTGTTTTGTATGTGATGTGTATTTGCTAGAAATCCAGACGGTGGAATTCTGCATAGCAGTGTTACTTCTTGCAGCCACGTGCAGGAAGCATGATCAGAGATGTTCGAAAAATTAAAAGCAAACAAACTAATGGAGAAACCAGATGTTTCACTGAGATTTATAGTGTACATAGCAATAGTACGTGATTGCTGATGGCCAAAAACGAATTTCAGCTCCCTTTCTATTGAGTTAAAGTAGCATAGCTAATTCAGTTCACCTTCCTCCTACTCTGTCAACATCTTTACCAAACATCTTTACCAAACGTTTGCAACACTAGTCTTTGCCTAAAATCTGTTTCCTGGGCATCCCACTGAGGAAGATTCAAGCTGGCTTTGTAAGAGACCTGTTACTGGTGTATGCATTCTAGCAGAGACCACCAAGGCTGCCCTAGTACCTGAAGCTAGTTGTGCAGACACGTAGCCATGCCAGGAGCAGCAACTGAGTGGTGGGCGGAGTGGGAGAAGGAAGCAGTTTGCCTGATATTGTTATAGGCTCTTGTCCTCTGCTCTAAACCAAGTCACACATGTGCTAGAATGGAAGGGATGGAGCTGGAGAGTGGAAGCCCCCTCTCTGCTGCTTGCAGGGTAGATTCCTGCAGGATCAAGCAGGTGTTTCAACTAGGAGGAAGCTGCCCTAGAGCAAGTCAAACCATTTGGTCCATCTAACCCACTACTGATGGGCTTGTTTTGCTGCTGAAACCCTGAACCACCAGGGACCTTGCAGACACCCCTCCCTGGCAATTCATAAGACCTTCTGAGAAGACCCTCTGGTCATTTGATTGTCACTTGGTGACAGCACAGAAACGCATCTTCTCGGTGGTAGCATCTCCCCTATGGAGTGCCCTCACTTGGGTAGTTCCAGCTACCTAATCCTTTTTGTTGAAGATGTCAGGGATTTGAACATGGGACCTTATGCAGGCACCGCTGTACTGTTGAGTTGCCACTTGCTCCCCATTCCCAGTTGGGGCCCTTAATCTCTGCTTCATCTTGCAGAGAGCTGCTGCTGCTGCTCAGGGATAGATCTCCACAAGAGTAAGAAGTGACCAAGAGTCCTAGGCAGAAAATGGCAATATCCCTCTTAAAGAAGGAACACAAAGACTGATAATGCAGATGTATATGCACAGTTGTTCTTGGGCAGCTTCCAGTCATAGGTCCTTGTTTTGCAAGAGTGGGATTTGGGTCGGGATGAGAGTGGAATGTCATCTTCATTCTGTGGTTCTGTACTAACTTTCACAATTCAGAAATTTGGTTTTTCTTATCCCTGTGTCATCTTTAAAAGGGGGGGGGGATAGATGTTCACAGATGTAAAAGCTGCAAATGGACCTTTTAAGCAGAGGCTGAATAGCCACCTGCCATGTATAATCTAGTTGAGTTTCCTGCATTGCAGGGGTTGGACTATATGACACTCAGGATCCCTTCCAACTCAGTTCTGTGATTCTATGATTAAACATTTCACAATCTTAATCTCCATATGGTGGCCTCCAGATGTTTTGGGCTACAATTCCCATCAGTCCCAGCCAGCATGGCCAATAGTTAGGGATAGTGAGAATCACTGCAGTGGTTATTTCCTGCAATGCCGTTTCCTCTTTCAAAGAACACACAGTAAAAATAATCTCATGCAATTCAATGTGTCTAAATGTTGTCGAAATAGGATGTGTTGAGTTACACTTGTCGCCAGAGTGCATTCATTTGTTTGATGTTAGCTTTAACCTGTTTGTTTGTTTGTTTGTTTGTTTGTTTGTTTGTTTACCTCTAGGGACCCCAAGGTTCTCCAGGATTACCTGGTCCAGCAGGGAAAAGAGGTCCGAGGGTAAGTGAAGGCTGATCTGTTGTTCCTAAAACATGATCGTTAATGATCAAATGGGACGCTATAACTCTGACCCTTCTCGTACGCTCATAACAAATTAAGTGCAGATAGCTTTGTTGTTAATTATCATGATATGGCATGTGTTGAAATAAAAAATAGACAAAGCAGTACTTTTTGCTTTGCACTTCCACTGAACGTTGGTTTGCTGCTACACTAATCCTTATGTTTTTCAGTCTTCTCATCGTCTGTGACTCTGCAACCTAAAGGTCATGTTCATTTGGTTGTTGGAATGAAGGGGAGTGGGCTTCCTAGATCACTGCATTCCAGAGCTAGAGAGTAAAAAACAATGAAGGAGGAATTATCCACAGCTGGAGAGAGGAAAAGCTGCCTTAGGAATATATAGTGTACCTTCTTAGCAGGATAATGCAGTCATACTTTGAACGACTGCAAGAAAATTCTACCCCTTCTAAATACCCCTTGAAATACCCAGGATTGCACCCTTTCAGAAGAAAAGCCTAAATTCTGTTTCAACACAGCTCGTTTTGCAATTATAGAAATTAAGCAAAGTTCCATTAAAGCACATAATGTGGCTTACCTGACTTAATGCAATATTTGGTAGATTTTGTCTCTGAGAGCTTTGAATATTTGGGCAACGCTTGGGGCAGTGGTCAAATTATTAGGGTAAGTAGGCTCTTAATGAAATACACTTTCCATGGGCATCTGGTTTGCTACTGTGAGAAAAGGATACTGGTTTGGAAGCACCCTCTTATAAACCTATGCTCTTAAGTGGAGAAGGAGGGAATGAGGACCTAAAATGTGGGGAAAGGAGATCCATTAAATAAGTATCCTGCTTATCCATTAAACATTAATCTTTGATTTGTATCCTTTGCCCAGTTGGGTCAATATGCAGCCACTTTAGTTGTCCAATCAATGTGGAGATGCCTTTCATTAAAGTTACGTATTTCTGTCCATTTCTAACGTAAAATAAAACCTCACCGGTTTATGGAATTTCTCACATGAAAATGAAGTTAAAGGATGCTTTGATGATTTCACACAAAACAAGACAAGTCAAAAAATTCTGAAGCATTTGACAGCTGTTTACTTGATCTTGTTTTTTGCCTATTCAAGAGTGGCTGTTTTTAACAATGCAATTCTGAGCATGTTACAAACTCCAAGGTTACTTTATTTTAGAATAACACTTCCCACTTCTGAAACTGCAAGTTATAGCACTTTATGAACTTTTCCCACCAGTGCTTTTTCTCTTGTACATCCCTGGGTTATCCCTGAAATTTCCTTTAAAAATCCCTAAAATTTACCTGAATATGTCACAAATGGTGTGACCGACATTTCGACGTTCCAGTGGCAAGACCGTTAGTTGCAAATGAGTTGACATATTTAAGAAGTACCTTTCAGCATGTTATAATTAGCAAAAACTAACTCATTAAGTAAACAATGGCACTGATGCAGAGATTCCCACGTGTATTGGCAAGCTGCATGTGAAGATCTCCTTGCCAAATGACCGAAGGCGTCAATTTTGGCAGCCCTTATTAACTGCTGTAAGGAGAGGGAAGAGAAAAAAGATTCCAACAACAATCAGCAGTATCAGAGTTGGCTGCACTGACTGATTATTTGGGCTGAGCAAAAGTGGTGCAGAAACGCACATGGCGCAGAACTCCACAGCACTCTCATTGCATTTGGACCCATTCCTAACAGGTGGTCTCTATACAGAGGAGCATGTTTCTGCACATGGATTAATTAATCTTTCTGGATTAGCATAATCATCTGGAATTTGGTGTTGCTGAAATCACTGGGACTTGATTATTTCATCTCATTTTCATAAATCAAGACTTGCACGAGTGTGTGGAAAGTTACTTGAACTAGCATAAGTGAAACATATCCAGAAATTGAATTGAATATGTTTGAATAGCATCTCTGTTCAAACATATACTTATATTTATATACATTACCAATAGAACTATGGGGTTCTACTTTTCATCCACACACTTCTATTTGGGTAGGAGCAGAACACTTCATGCTGACCCCTCTCTCTATATTTATTTTTTATTTTTACTGGGGGGGAAATATACAACACGTTGAACCTCTGATAATTTATCATTCTCTTGCTAATTCTGTTTTAAGTGCACATCTTACATTTGACTTCCTTTAGCAAGGTTTTCTCTGAAATGTTAAAAGATATTTTTCGTTAACTTGTGTTGCTTTGTGTTTGACTTTCTTTATTGATGTTTTATTTCGGCTTCTTCCATTTGATGTTTTAATGTAGATTGTGAGCCCCTTTGAGATCCCCCCCCCTTTAAAAATATAAAGCGGTATGATAACGATAATGATAATGATAATATATTACATTACTATTACTCAGTCCCGGGTAGTGTGGTGGGGCTGTGCCATTCATCTGACCTCTCTCTGACTGAGTTGGTACTACTTGGGCAGAGAAGGGGGTGTCTCAGTGCCACCGTGCCAGTAGGAATGCCAGGTTGGCTCCTCAGGCACTCTTGCACTTCACTGTTGCCCCCTTTTCTATCCAGCTTCCAGGGGCGACTTAGCAATCCTACCCTACCACCCGCTACTGCTTCTTCTTCATGATCTATTACTTAACGTGGTGGGGGCCAAGTTGAAAGTTAAATAAATCACTAGGATCTTGCTGAGCAGGGTGATGATACAGGGCCACATAAACCAGCCATTTGCGTATTGGAAGAGAATATGTAGAAATAGCTGAGAGACTGAAACAAGGGCTGAGCAAGAGGTTGGTCTCTCTACTGACTTGACAGTTGAGGGTGCCATAAACATGGCGGCCTCACTTAGGCCCTACTTTGTTAGTCAAGGAGGGCCAATTGTGTGAATGGAATAACCCTGCTTTGCCTGTTTTTCTTTTATTTATTGTACAGCTCTATTCATCAGTTAAACAAAGAATAGCTAACCAGTGGAAACTAACAATTTAAAACAAACAAACAAAATTCATTGTATAAAAATCCAACTCAATCAGGCAGCGGTAAAGAAATCATATATTGTTGAATCATACTCCAGAGAAGACCTCTGTGGATATGCTGCTATATATATATTTATTCTCTTTATCTATTTAATACATGAAATATTGCAAATATTCAGCATGTCCATTTTACTATGCTTATCAACCGAGGCCCTGAACCAGTTGCTCGTGCTGTAAGAGGCTCTGTGAATGGTGTATAGAAACAACTATTTCTCAGTGGTATCTCTCAGGCTTCCCCCTCCAGAAACATTTGCTAGATGTCCTATGTTCTTTAAACGCTTAACTAGTTTTGAGTTGGCATTCAGTCTGAGAGGGGAGAAGGGAGAAGCTTTCGATAACTATTCTTTTGCTGCAGATCACCTGATGTATTTTATTAGGATTTTTCTTTTTAAAATTTTTATTATTACTGCATTTTTATTTGAGTATGTTTCATTGGCTGGCCTGGGTATTTGAGGTAGAAAGGTAAAGTAGAGAGTTTAAATGATTTTTTTTTTTTTATTGAGAACTGTTTTATTGGGTCTGTTCAATGGAGAAAGGGAGGATAATCTTAACCATAACAATCACAGTAATAACAACTAAATAATATAGGGAATAAGGCAGTTAGTGGGTTATTAACTTGTTTGGGGCTTTTTTGGGAGAAACCCCCATACACTATTGACTATTGAACTAATGATCTTGTTATTTTTTACACAAAGCACTCCTTTACTCTTACTATTTTGTGTAACCTTTCCTCTCGCTTTCTGTAGGGTATTCCAGGTCCACACGGGAACCCAGGGCTACCGGGGCTGCCTGGTCCCAAGGTATGCTAACACATGAACATAACTACTGTGTGAATCCAATGCTCTTCCGATATGTCCATGTTTGGAATGGTTAAAACCTGCTTGTACTGAAATTAATGAGAGTCATGTATTTGGTTTATAAATGAAGTCCTGACTATAAATGCTTCTCAGCAAATATAGCTAGTAAACAGAAGTGTAGTAGTAGTAGTAGTAGTAGTAATAATAATAATAATAATTTAGTATTTATAGCCCGCCCATCTGGCTGAGTTACCCCAGCCACTCTGGGCGGCTCCCAATCAAGTGTTAAAACCCATACAGCATTAAATATTAAAAACTTCCCTGAACAAGTGCAAGACTGAGCGCAAACAGACAGTACTGTAGAATTCAAAAAAATGCCCAAAGAATTAAATATTGATATGGATTTTGCTCCTTTAAGTCATCATTAATTTTTGTAAGTGAGAACCGTTTCAGATGGAAAACGTCACCAAAGATTCAGTGGTGGTTAAACTGGAAAAACAATGTTAAGCTTTGATAGATTAAGGCCTAGTGACTCCGAACTCAAACCAGAGGAGCGCAAGCTATGTAAATAGTTTTGGACAGATTTGTGCCGTTGTGGAATGCCTTCAGCTCATATTTAGTTATAACAGTTTGATAGATAACGTTGGAGGGGGTGGGGTGGGGGGAAACGCAGCCCCAACCATGATTTGTTTTAGTGTGATTCCTCATGGCAGGAATCTGACCTGTAGTGACAGGTGCTAAAAATTGCCCCGGGCCAAGAAAATATATCAAATAAGGCTCTCACAGTTTGACATTGTAAAACAAAGTAGCCCATGATTGTTGGGGCGTCCTCTTATTAGCATCTGGTGTTTTAAGAGCAGGTAAGTGGAATATGTAAAGTTCACTAGTTCTGTCTGTGTGGGTTTTACGGTGAGTTAAAATATAGACAGACCAATCGGAAGCCGTTGCAAGCTGCTTGTTGGACATATCCTATGACATTCTTTTCAGTGACCAGGTCGCTCATATTTTGAGGTGACATGTTGGCTTCACCAAAACCAGTGTTTCTAACATTACTGGTTCTAACATTACTGGGTGTTTGTTTGGGTTTTTTTGTAATTAATTAGTTCAGAAAGCAAGAATTGTTTTGTACTTGCTCCATGGGGTTTTCGTGTCTTTTGTAATCCCAGTTCCTGCTGATTTCTTAGTCCAAGAGCGGTTATTTATTAATCAGCCACACATCAATTATTTAACACATTAATATTCAGTGGCTATATATTTTATATGCATGGCAAATCTTTCGATAAGGGTCAGTATACAAATCTAATAAATAAAAAATGGCAAAATAGCAGCTGGGTGGTAGATTACATGGATGATACATTAGCAAAGTATTGGAAGAAGAACCTACACACTGGGCCTTTCTGCACTTACCAATAATACAAAATATAATAATTTATAATGGTATAGTTGCTGGTTGTTGATTTTTGGGAGTTTATTGGCATGGTGCCACACAACATCAACATTATTCAGCTACTATTAATGTGCTAAAAAAACCCACCACCCCTGTTTTTTCTTCTACTACTGCAAAAAATCCAACATTTGTGAAAGCTCAATATTTTCATTTCATTTGTACAAGCATCACGCCCCCCCCCCCTTCTGTGTGAAGGCAATGAGAGGTGATAGCTATTGTTTTAGAGACATCTGTTTAATGCCACTTCCCTTTGACTGGAGCAAGCTGTCAGTTTGCAAGCTATTTAGTTCAAAGAAGAGGTACAGCGAATCGTGAATGGAGTTCAGAGACTAGCTGTTGCTCAGGCAGACACACATAGTTCCTCTCATCTGAACAAACCATTCTAGGGCAAACTAAAAGTACAAAGAGCCAGGTCCCACTATCTTCCATTTCATTGCTGCCCCCTGTTTATTGACAGCTGATTGAGGTTAAAACTTTCAGGGGTTACTTAGGTCATTTGCTATCATTCGTGTAAGATTACAGTGCATTGTATAGTTTTATTTTTGGTTTTATTTCTGGTCTGTTGCCTAAAATAAATAAACTGGTTAATGCGAGGTTGAAACCTGGATGTTGGCACTTTGCCTGCTATAGGAGGGAGCAGGAAGCAAGTTGTGTTGTTCCTTCTCATCCTTTACTGTTTTTTGATTGACATTATTACTATATCCTTCAGGGGTTTTTCCCCTCTTGAGTACTGACAAAATCCATCAGCTGCCTTTTTTCAGGATTTGGACGTATACAAAACGGAACATGTCATGGCATATATACTGTATATTATTAGAATGCAAAACAAAGCTACATATACTTCTCCTTCTATGACCCAAACCCAGGAAATAACAGAAGAAGAAAAAGTGAAGAATGGTGATTGAGTTAGTTAGTGAATGAGAGTAGGAATGGGAAATAAACACCAGAGACATCCAGAATAGGCAGTGCTTTTTTGTGACAGTAGTCACTGTCAGCACCTCTAGTTTGGTTGCCCATGGCAGCCATTTTGGGCTGGCACCCACAGCACTTTTATCAATATATGAGTAGTGGCATCTTAAAAAATAATAATAATAATCCCCAATGAGAATTAGAATTCGGACCAAACACCATTGAATGTAGTGCAGGCATTGTGCCTGTTGTTTATCAGATGTTGCTTCTGCCTGGTAACTGGTGACTGTATCACCAAAACTCACATTGAGAAAGTTGTAGCTCCATGGAGAGCTAGGGTTGCCTCAGTGCCAGTTGCTGCTCAAATTACTACTAATAATTTGTAGGTCTTGACATACTGATTCAGGGTGCTGAACACTTTTTAATCACCCCTGTTCTTCCAATTGTAATAATATGTAGAGACTTAATGGTGCAGTCTTATTCAGATTTGCTTATTGTGTTCAATGGGGCCTATTTCCTTGCAACTGTGTTTGGGATTGCAGCCACAGAACCATTTTGCATGTTGATTTACCATGTTGCCTGTTCAACAACTATGACGAAATGCGTGTTTCAGATAATTTCTGGTACTGTATTGGTTAGGTTTAAACTAGTTTGCAGATGCCAGAAATAAACACTTTGCTGCATTCTTGTAGATGTGAAACCCAAGTCATCCATTTTTTTAAAAAACCTCCAGAGGTTCTGACAAGGTAAATGCATGTGTAAAACGATTGATGTGTGGCATTAATTTTGGGACACAATGGCCTACTTAATTAGTTGATTTCCATTATACCATTAAAAAAAATATCGTAATTTTATTAATCTAGATTTTCAAGGTATTTTACAAAAGAGAATCATGAAACAAATATAAAACAGATAAAAAAAATCAGAAACTATCATAGCAACAGTAAACATACAAAAAAGTAGATATAAAATCAGTTAAAATCCTGGGCACGTTTTAGACATTATAATTATCCGTATCTCCTAAGTAATGGTAGCTATCATATGTTGTTGTTGTTTTCAACTCTTTATTTAATTTCTTAACCACAGGGTCCCAAAGGTGACCCAGGATTCTCCCCAGGACAAGCAAAACGTGGGGAAAAGGTAACTAGTTTAATTTTTTGAGAGCCATCTCTACAAATGTTTGAAATCTTGCTGATATTCTTGTACTCATGACATAAAATTTAAGTCTCTCCTGAATGTTTTCAGTAATAAACTACAGGTAGCTTGTTTATACTGGGGGATTTGCAGATTGGAAGAAAACATTTATATTTTATTGTTTGATACAAATCAGAACTGTGCCAAAGTCAGAGTTGTGTTAAAGCAGACATCAAAAGCAAGTGTGGAAATACCCTTTCTTGCCTTGAAGCTCCATCTGAATCTGTATCTGGAAAGCCTAATAACCCTAGCTATATTGTTCAGAAAAATGGTGCTAGATCAACTCAAATCTCGTTTCAATATGTTTAGCGGTGCTCGTGTAAATCAGAGTTCTGTGAAAATTAGGTGGGATGGTGGGCAACCTAGCTAAGTCATAGAATGCATTCTTCACGTGCAGAAAAGCTCCAGGTTCAATTGGTAGTCTCTTGCTTGAAAAAGTATCCAGGTAGCAATAGAAAAGATTTTTTTCCTCACTGGGAATGCCAAGGATTGAACCCTGAACCTTCTGCATGCAAGGCATGTGCTGTGCCATGGAAATATGGCTCCTGTATTGTCTTTTGGAGATATTGCTGATGATTTACTCAGGTTCTGTTCATACTGAATGGTGTTGTCTGGGTTTGCTTGTGTTGAACAGGCTGGGGAGGCGGGAGACTCCTGTGGTGACTGAATGGCTCTATCTTTAGGGAGGGGAACATAATGGCCTTTATCATGTCTTCCAGCCTATGATTTCATCCCTCCCCAACATTGTGACAGGTTACAATAATTGTTTGAATTCTGAAATTACAGGGCGATACAGGACTAATAGGCTTGCCAGGCCTTGTAGGCATCAAAGGTGAAAAGGTAAGGTGTTTTGTTATTGTTAATGTTGTTGTTGTTGTTGTTGTTGTTATTATTATTATTATTATTATTATTATTATTATTAACTTTCAGTGCTATTACTGGAAGTCTGCAAACAGAATGCTTGAGGCTTATGTACACACAGAGTTTCAGTGTGTGGAAAGGTTTCCTTACAGACTGGTGCAAAGCTGCCCATGAATAAGATTGCTAGTGAGCAAACGGAGCTTTGGATCAGAGCTCTAGTTACAAGTAGGTCTGCCATAGCTGAAGCAAAATTTAAAAATTCCTTCCAGTAGCACCTTAGAGACCAACTAAGTTTGTTATTAGTGTGTATCTGAAGAAGTGTGCATGCACACGAAAGCTCATACCAATAACAAACTTAGTTGGTCTCTAAGGTGCTACTGGAAGGAATTTTTTTTTTTTTTTTTTTTTTTGATCAGAGCGTAATTGTTCAGTGACGATTGTGGCTCTCAAGTCTTGATCAATATCTTTTTCCAGAAGCCTTTTAAAAAATAATTTGCCACAAAACCCACTCTACAGAAATGTCAATTTTTTGAATGCGTCAACTTCGGAAAACATGAGATTGTGGGAATTCAGCAAGTGGAATTTTGTTCTAATATTTTATTTTGCAGGGATCTAATGTCCCTTCTGTGACTGATTGCCATGGGATCCTCAAGCTTGTTCTGTTTTAGCTCTTGTCACAGAGGTTATCTAAATGAACGCTTATGGAAGGCAGCAAACAAGAAATGGAATTACAGTTGTTTTAATTTCTCGGCACTGAAATTTAGTGCTATGGTCATTCGCTTGGTGCCACAGTTGACATGCTTTCTAGGCTGGCAGCATAGAGATCTTTGCCACATCTGTGTGCTAATTTCAGCAAATGATATCCATCAACCTTGGTATGAGGAGCTGCTTGTAAAAAGTGAAGCATTTTGAACTGAACAAACTACAGTTCTGTCCTTTCCCATTTCCTCTACCATCTGAGTAGAAAATAGCAGGGCCGCCTGTAGATTTACTGGAAGTACGTGCTGCAGTGGTCCTTTAAAAGTTCCAATGTAAGTTATGTTCTAAAACCACAGGGGTGATGCATGTTTATCCATCGAAATAGCTTTCATACATCACAAGAACCAAAATCTTTTAAATGTGCTTTTATTCACTTTACCATAGAGTTTGAGCAGTAATTTCTGTAGTAAAATTCTTTCATGGTGCCTTGGCTACTGTAAAAAAGGAATTATGAAGTTCAAATATGAGGGGTGATGGGAAGATGAGGAAAAAGTTATTGGCTAAACCAAGCATGTCCAAAGTCCATTTCAGGGGCCTAATCTGACTGGTTTTATCTGGGTCTTGTGGCAGTTTATTTATTGGTGTCAAATCCTAAAAAAGCTCACAAACTTTGGTCAGCCCTCACGCATGTTCACTTCTGGCCCTCTTTGAAAAAAGTTTGGGCACCCCTGGGCTAAACAAAAATAACGTGCCGTACAAGGAAATATGTTCTTATTGTCAGGCTTAATGAATCCAATTAAAACATGTTGGTGACCATGATTTCTCTCAATATATGTTAGTCTGCTTTTTATTTTGAGACATAATTTCAAAACTTCCTCACTTCCAAAAACAATGCATGTAGATTATCCCAAAATGGTGTGCGCTGACTAAGACTCTTTAAGTGATCTTAAAGAGAAATTTTATATCATCTCTGCCAGATTGAGGTACAGACTGCAATAGTCACAAATGTGATTTTATGTGAACACTTCTCTATAGTGTCGTCCTATCCTTCAGTCAGTTTCAGAACCTAAAAATGTACTCCACATGGACAGATTTTTTCCCCTCCAAAATCCTAACATGCCCATTGCTAGTTGCAAATGGAAAATGTGGATGAGCTGTTGATGACATGTTGATGAAATGTATATACATAAATAGAGTTCATTTTCCATTCAGAGTGATGCAAGAAAACGCACACAGACAAAAGTATCCTTCAATGCTTCTTTATATTGCTTAAGCCAATACATCTGGTCTATATTTTGGCAAAACCCGACCTGCTTTTTCATGATTACAGCTGCAGTAAACTGTGAAATTAATTAACCACGTTGCAATTAGTTTATTTTAAAGGCTGCAGACATAATGCAAATTGATATGATCATATTTGTCAGCACATGCTCCTTTCTTTGCTGACCAAAATAGTTCTCTTAAAGAACCTAAAGTAAATTTAAAATCTGCCTCCTCAAAGCAGCTTTCCCCTGCCTCTCCAAAAGCTAGCCGTGAGAGTCATAGAGGAGACGTTCCCAGAGAGGAATTCAATGCTGCGTTAAAGGCTGCAGCTGAAGTTCTACAGTATATGTGGAAGGCATGCATTTGGGGTTCTTTGGATGTAATTTGGGTGCACTTTTCCTCATGCTGGATGTGAAGTCTGGACTCTATAGACAAAGTTGGGCTGGTTTGACTGTAAGAAGCATCTGAATCAATTCTATGGAAGCCATAAAGCAGCAATTCAAACGTACCGCTCCTCACTGTTGCTTCTAGAATCTATTCCAGACACAGAACAAAAATAATATGCTTAATTAAGCAGAACTGTAAGCAAAAGATGAGTTAGCAACTTGAAATATTACAAGGCAGAAGCTTAATGTGCTTAATTGTTACATGGTGGGGGAAATGTTCAATTTGTACATTATCTTGTAAGTAAAACGTTTTAATGTAATTTAGATTTTTTTACATAAAATAATCATGAAATAGAAATAAAATATTCACTATCAGTTGCATGCATAGAGGTGTTTTGTTGTGTGTGTTTTTTTAAAGTCCAGAAAATTACGGCTCAGATTATCTAGTTTCAGGGACACTTCTGTGCCTGAATAGAATAGAAAAGTTCAGCGGATGCACAAAATATACCTAATTTTACGTAATCCGCTTTGCAGTTCACACTTATTTGCATGTGTTTCCTGGTTTTGTTTCCTTGGGGGGACTCCAATGAGAAGGAGCTGAAACCTAGACCACTCACTTTTTTTTTAACCTATTGTGCTAAAAAAGAAACTAGCTTTTTTAATATTGTGGCTGGCTTCATTTGTCCTCACTTCATGTGTGTGTGTAAGGACTGGTTGTCAACACCTGGAATCCTTGGGTGTCTGTCAGGGCACCAGTATCCTGGCAGGTCCCACTCCTGATGCCTGCCCTGGGCCCCTTGCTACATTTTTTCAAGGAGCACTGGGCAGCTGCCATTTTGATTTTCCACAGTGTCTCCCAATATAGCATGTAGCTCCAGGGCATCATGATATGTGAAAGTGGCCCAGCCCCAGTGAGATGGTGCTGTTTCTGCTGCCTACCAGTGCTGCCAGGTATGCCTGGCACGGTCACCAGTAGAGGGGAGAGGGGTACATTTGTTGTAAACAAAAATTTGCCCTTTTCCCTTATGGGGTATCCAAGAGCCCATATAGAGTCCTTACATAGGTTCCCTATTGGTAGGAGAAAATAACAGAGGCCAACCAGAGAATATTGAGAAGCAAAGCAGCTAGTAAGCTTGATCTTTATTGATCTGTTGCAACAGGGTGCTCCCCTCACACGCAGGAGAGGAGGAGGACCTAGAAAAATGGTGTGCAAGGCCTTATAAAAACTTTTGAAATTCCCATCCTGTAGATCAGGACCACCCACAGAAACATCATACATGCATCACAGAAGGGGTGTAACCTAAGACCACCCCTCAGATACATCACACCTACATCACAGAAAAGGTGGTCCAAAATAGAAATTTTTATATTGTTTTTCTCCTGTTGTTGTTTATCTCCTGTCTGGCTGGTTACTTGATTGGATTTCCTGGGTAGCCTGGCCATTCTTTTGTGGTGATAAATATTTAGTTCCTGGGCCATGTCACAGACTCACACCTTATTCAAACACAACCATACCCTTAAGACAGGATTTGTGAAGGAAAAGACAATGGGGAGGCTTTTCCACTTTGACCATGCAGAGAAAACATTTACTCAGTTTAGGAATCAAAATGGTTCCGGGTTGGTCTTCCTGTGCTGATCTGTGTATGTGCTTGGTTGGTACACTTATGAACATTACCATATATCTAAGACCATAAAATTCCTATTACACATCCAACAGCCATTTTGCCCACCACTCCAAAGCTAGCCGTGTGTGCGCGCGCGCACAACACAAGGCAATTTTTCTGCGCACAGTTTGAAAGGGGCTTACAAACAGAATGGATTTTGTGCTTTTTTGTGTTCAACTGCTACAACATACCTTGTATGGAAGAAGAGGGAAATTCGTGAGATGAGCAGGTAGACCCTACAATGGAATGAATTCCTAGAAATTCCTAGAAATAGCAAAGTATTGATCAGAGTGTAATTTTGGTTTTTTGGGTGATCATAAACTTTCTCAACTCACATTATTTTCCCAAAGCCAGACAGTAAAATTTACAGGTTTAGTTCACTTTCTTAAACAGCAGTAATTCTCTATAATACAGTTCAGGACAATGCTATTTAAGTAGTGAGACAACAGCTTGCATAAGCTGGCTTGTTGAATATTCCAAATTTATCGGAATATTGATGTTTTCTTTTATGTGTGTAAAATTATCTTAATTAATCTCTTTTCCTAGATAGCTTTTTGGAGCTGTCTGTGAAAAATTTCTTTATAGCTACCTCACAGTATTACTCAGAGTGTTGCGAAAAGGATTTGGAATGGGGGGAAACTGCCTGGACCGGATCCAGCATTCAGTAATTACAAGCAGATTCCTCCTGGAGGTCTTTTTCATCTACGTGTTACTTAATGCAAACCTCTGCTTGATTTCAGGTTGGCATATCAAGAAGTTGATAAAGAGTATGGAGATACAAGTCTCTCCCCATTTCTCACCAGTAGACTTGTCTTTTCAGACGCCAGCTGTTAAAACTAAGCTATATTGATATCAGATGAAAATAGGCTTGGCAAAATTTTCTTTGCTTAAGGGTGCGGAGGCGAAGGGGAAGCAGAGTGCCGATACCTGATGTATGTGTATGATCATTTCAGCATTCATTGAAACATTTATTTTATCTTTCATACCTGTAGGGTCCCATGGGGTATCCAGGACCACCGGGGCCACGTGGGGAGCAAGTAAGTAGTCCAGTCGCAATCTGATGCATCTCTTATAATGCATCTCTTATTTAATAAAAGCACTTTGTGCCAGAGTTTGGGAAAGTGAGGCTGATACCTTAGGCAATTTTGGGAGGAACCAAAGTTCAATGGTAGAGCATCGTTTGCATGAGTAAGGGGCTAGTTTCAATCTCTGGCAATGCCAGCTAGAAGGATTTCAGAAAAAACAGGACTGGGGAAGATTCTGGCATCTGAGCACCACTACTAGTCACAGTAGATAATATTGAGCTAGTTGGACCAACCTTCAGATACTTCAGAGACATTTTAGGAATACATGATGTAGCACAGGGGTGGCCAGACTTGGCCCTTCAGCTCTTTTTGGACTACAGCTCACATCATCCCTTGCTAACAGGACCAGTGGTCAGGGATGATGGGAATTGTAGTCCCAAAACAGCTGGAGGGCCAAGTTTGGCCACCATTGATGTAGCAGATGATGTATTGTTGGGTGGTAACTGGAATACCACTCAATGTGAAAGGCTGTACCGGTGAAGAGTAAGGCCTTACTTGGATTGGAGACAGGGATTAGTTATGGCGTTGTTTATTTGTTACTGTTTTGTCCTCGATCAGGGGGGTGGGGAACATTTTTTGGCCCCTCAGGTTAAATAGGACAGTTGGGTAGGGCTGCCCACCTGTCAGACATTTGATGTGACTGGGTGCTTTGAAATCCCAAATTTGGGATGTGCGCTCAATCCATTAGGTTTTGTCTCTGCTGCTCATCAGATGGTTTCCCTAGCCAATGCACCATTGGGAGCACACTTTAAGTCTCCCAAGTTTGCCTTGTCAGACATGCCTCTTCTGATGTCATGTACGATGGCAAGTGTGGTTAATTGGGGGAAAGCGGTCTGGTGGGCTAAGTTTGCCTGTGGACCAGAGATTAATTAGCCCTGCCCTGGATGGAGGTGGCGAATGAGCTGTTTGTAAATTCTGCTTAATTCTGCCAGGGTGGGCTATTATTATTATTATTTGTAGACCAGACATTCTTTTTGCAACAAATGGTTGCCTGAGAATCAGCTGTGTTATCTGTATGAGAATAAGGTTCATATGTGGAAAATTGGTAAGGATCTATCTGGGAGAGGTCACTGTGTGTGAAACAGGCGAGATCATCTGCAACTATTACATATTACCTAGGTTCCCTCCGCAGTGCTAGACTGGATGCAGGGAGCATCTATCTAGCAGGCAGCTTCTATCCCCAGTTAGTCAAGTTAGAATATTTTCCTGTCTTTAAGCATTTTACGATCTTCTGAAACAGCATTTTCATCAGCGGCAGACAGTGTTCTGTGGCTGCATCACTCACATAATCTCTGTTCAGCTGAGTCACTGCAGTGTAGCAGGATAGAGGAGAGGGGCTCAGTAAAGTCAGCAAACTATTATGGTGTAACTGCTGTGTCTCTCCCCCTCTTGGTCCCAGGATGCTGCAGTGACTCACCTGGATGCAGGCCAGGTGAATGGTGCAGCCGAGCCATGTTGCCCCACCCCGGCCGATTTTCATTTATTCCAAATTTACGTAATCTGCATCCTGTGTATTTTAGAATGATTTGAAAAAATGCAGACTGTATTCTGTTCTGAACTGTGACGGGCGGTGGTGGTACTTTTGCCAGAATTTATTGCAGGTTCATTTCCCTACCTCCCTGACATCCTTGTCCGCTTAGCTGCTCCCATGCAGAAATCTTCTCAGATCACCTCAAATCCTACCAACTAGTAGGGTTTTGAGCCGCAAAATTGCCACTTAACTTGGCTTCTGAACTATTGCACCACGGTACCTGACAGCAGACAGCGTTGAGTAAATTCTTATGTAGATACTGAAAACCTTCTCACATGGTTCCCCACCCCACCCCAGTGTAAATAGCAATTGTATGACCAAGCTCAGGCTCAGTTTCTGTAATCTGCATTATAAATCACTGTCCCCTGAGGGAATCTTCCATGTTTCACTTTTTCCGAAAAGTGGTCTAACAGTTTCCCTCATGAATCAGCCTGGTGTCTCGCATTTCACCACTGAATGTCACGGCCCTCCTCTTCCGCCCACTAACTGTTGAGATACATGTTCCGTTGCTTGGTTGAGTTATCATGTTGATGCACAGGATTGACATTTTCTGTAAGTTACGTGAAAGGCAGTCTTGAATTGAACGTTTAGGCCTTGCCTACAAGTGATAAAATGCATTAATTCTTCTTTCCCCCACCCCTTTTCTTCAATTCAGGGAATTCTAGGAATGGCTGGCAACCCTGGGGCTCCAGGTTACCCTGGCAGGCAGGTGCAGTAACTATACTTCAAACCTAAACTATCACATTTTTTCTTTACTACATACCCAAATAATCAGATTTTCTTCTTCTTCTTTTTTTAAAAAAAGAATGCAGTCACAAATACAATCCCACAATAATTTGTCTATTCTGTTTAAGTTTGTTGGTTTCTTTGCACGGTTTATTCATAGAGCAGTTATAAACGAATGACCACTCACCTGGTCCTGGGGTGGACGGTGGTTGCGGTCCATCACCCCCTAGCTTCCTGGGGTGAAACGCTCCCAACATGGCGGCCAGCTGTTGGGGAATTTTCCTGGTTGTCTGCAAGGGATGGTGGAAAATCCTGCCCCTCTCAAATTTTAACTGCCCAATTATGGGCAGGTGTGTGTATATATGTGTGTGTGGAGTCTGGGCAGTAGACTCGTCTTTGTTCTGGTTTGCCACCTGGAGACATAAGCCGTCTGCACCTGAGCATGGTCTAAGTTTGTTCCATAAGTGGAGATTAAAGGCAACATGCAATATAGGAATTAAGACCCCACCAAAGTATAACTAGTGTGTCATTTCTTCACTATGATGGCAGGGACACGTCATGGTAAAATCACAGTTAATGGTTTAATCATGCACAAGGTGATTGCAGTTGCTTTCACTTAGTCCAGCTTGCCCCTGGTAGAAACAAACCGTGATCCTTGGATTAGCAATATGCCCAAACCATGGATCACAAGACACAGACAATTAACCAATAACAAATCTGGGCATATCACCATGTTTTGTAAGGTGTAAAGCAAAGTATGATTCTGGCTTTGGTGTATTGCAAAGATCCTTGAAAGAGATATTATACTAGGTAAAGTGCATATTGAAGAGATGTGGAATTTTGTGTCAGGATATAGTGTGTGCATTTGTCCTTACGCATCTAGAAGTTTTGTGTTCTGGTAAAGTTTATTGATATAAATTAGGCTGGTCACTCTGTTTTTTGTTTTAATCTTTTGGTTTGTCCTATGCAACATTTGTCACAAACTTCTATGCAAAAAGAGACGTAGATGAAAGGCTTTGGTATATTTCCCCCATTGGAGCAACAACCATGTTAATATTTGTTTCCTGCTCTCCTTTTCTTTTGTTTACAGCTCTTTCTCATGATCCTTTTATGTTTTTGTTTCTGTATGATTCTGAGACACACCAGCCTTCCATCAGAAATGTTAGAAACCAAATAACCAGCTCAGTAGACACTCAGAAGTTACAAAAACTCCTTCTCCCCCACTTCCCCCAACATCTGTCTTGATTCTTGTAGAGGAATAATTATGTGATAAGCCACTTTAGGACAGTAAGAAGCACCTGCTGGTTTTCAACCCCAGTTCTGATGGGAGTATGTTTATCAGCACCAGAGTCTATCCAGAATCTGAATCTGGGAGTATGATATTAACAGCTGCCACTAGCGTAGTTTTATTTATATAAAAGCAAAGAGGCAAAACTTGAGTCAGATTCTCAATTCTGGCCAAGCTGAAAGCCTGAAACAAGCATGAACCAAAAACTTTTTGTTAGGTTCTGTGCCACCCCTGTCAACTTCTTCCCCCAGGCTCTGCGGGTTTAATTCCAAGAAAGCATAAAAGCCTATTTTTAAACTGTGAGGGAGTCTTGGTTCTCACTGACTGAATCTTCTCTCAAAAAGGAGTTTCATGATTAAAAGAGAGCAAAAGACATTACATGGCAAGAACATCTGGCAAAATAACGGCTTACTTTTTTAAGCTGGCCTGTTGCGCTGCCGACTTAAAATTGGCTCCAGGCCTTCTTTGGCAAATCCAGTTACTGTGTGTACACTGAAGGTGTACCAAATATGTAACGTGCAGAAAATAAGTGCCCTGTGGATGACATACCCAAATGCTTAAGCACATCTGAGAATACTGACTTCCAAGCCCATGAACACCCTTTGTAAAACACGAGATTAAGGCATCAATAGTGTCGGTGTTCCCTGTGGGAAACACCAGTTGTGTTTGTCATGCGAAGTGCCCAGATTGTAGAAAGTAAGCAAAGTAGTTACAGCATGCAGTTATGTTATCTGTCTTCAGTTCAAGCCATGGTCCAAAATATCCAAGATGGATGCTTCTGCATTACATTTTCCACAACTCTTTGCTTGGGGCCAGTTCCTATAAAAGACAAACAGGTCCTGCTGATTCTTAAAACCTAAACCACCTGAAGAACCACATCAGTCCTCCACACGCCGCTGCTATTGGCCAGTTGAAATCCAGTGACTTGTTATCAGGTGTTAGAGCCAGCTAACCATGCATCCTCCATGTTGTTAACATCTTAATTACAGGTGTCAACAGGAAGAACCAAGATCGGGGCTGTACTTTTCAGAAGCACAGCCATTAACTGCAAAGGAAGCTGAATTAAATGAATAATATGATAGAGCATATCAGTTGCAACTGTCTTTGCAGGCTCATGGGGTGTGTACAGGAAGTAGATCTGGATCCACTTGTAGATCTCTGGGTAGTTTTCAATGAATCCACAAGGCTCTCTGACTTCCAATAAGAAAAAGGCTTTCCTTGCCAAAAAAATAATAATGAATAAGAGACTGCTGAGCAGAATAAAGCTTTGGGGATGGTGTGGTTCAGGACTGGGTTTTTGTATGAACTTTGTTCTGGTATTGAAAACAAATTCCTAGGCTGAGGGTTAAACGGGCCCACCCACTTGAGTCGCTACTTTGCTCCTGGTTTCTTTTGGTGAATCTCAGAATTCGATCAGAAAACAAAAGTTCACCCAACAAGCTTGAATTCTGTCCACCTAAGAAGGTATTAAGGGACGCGGGTGGCGCTGTGGGTTAAAGCCTCAGCATCTAGGACTTGCCGATCGAAAGGTCGGCGGTTCGAATCCCCGCGGCGGGGTGCGCTCCCGCCGTTCGGTCCCAGCGCCTGCCAACCTAGCAGTTCGAAAGCACCCTCGGGTGCAAGTAGATAAATAGGGACCGCTTACCAGCAGGAAGGTAAACGGCGTTCCATGTGCTGCGCTGGCTCGCCAGATGCAGCTTGTCACGCTGGCCACGTGACCCGGAAGTGTCTTCGGACAGCGCTGGCTCTCGGCCTTTAGAGTGAGATGAGCGCACAACCCTAGAGTCTGGCAAGACTGGCCCGTACGGGCAGGGGTACCTTTACCTTTAAGAAGGTGTTATGTACTTTTTCAAGTGTTGGTCATTCAGGTCAAGGAGGTTAAATATTAATCACCATGAATAGCACAGACTGAAGCCCCTCACAGTGGTCCTCAGAGTTTAGGAGAGAGGCACAAAGTGGCTCGCCAACAAGATATGAAGAGTTAATGGTTGGTGATGGTTGGTATCCTCACAGTTGGGCTACTGCCAAAAGTTAGCAGTAGGGAGCAAAGGGGTATAAATATGGAACAAGTCAAGAACTGAAGAGCCTGCTGAGAACCAGCTCTGGAACAAGAAGAAAAAATACTACTTCAAATGCACTGTACTTTCCCTTCAATATTTGCGTTGGTTTCTTAATTGTTTTTAACCACTGGAACTTTCATAAGCTCGTTAATATGTTAAACGACTCTTTCCATTAAGTCAGTACATACAGAGAGAGAACCAACTAAAACATCCATCGTCATAGACACAGGATTTCCTTAATACACTTAATATCAGGAACAAAGTTGAATTCCAATGTACACATACAAAGGGGTCAGTTTTATCCCTTAATTTTGGCTTTTGCAGTGAATCTGTGTCTGCTAATTGGTTTCTAATAACTCACAGAATAGGGGCTATAGCAACAGGATAATAGCCTGCCAGCTCTTCCCAACTATCAAGCACTTTGAATGACTGGAATCAGCATGTTGTTCTGGGAAATGTCTGGAATTGCATCCGAGCTTAAAAGTTTATTAAAAAATGGTTGTGAAGTCATATTAAGCCAAGTCTCTAATTGAAAGGGGGTGAGGTGCAATCCCTGCAAATAATTAACTGAAAGAAAAAGAAAGAAAGTTGCACCCATACCAAGGGAACTATATGTTGTTGTTTTAAAAAAAACCTCTGCAAATTTGATCACATATAGAGAGTTCTGACTTACACAATCATAACTTTTGAAAAAGTGTTTTGCCAGTTTTGCAAATGAATAGCTATGGCATTTAAAAATATAGTATCTCTGTGTATTAAAAATGAAGTAAAAGGCATTTCTTCTTGTGCTAGGGTTTAGCAGGACCAGAAGGTAACCCAGGCCCTAAAGGTGTAAGAGTAAGTAAGCATTTTTAAAGGATTATGACATGCATGACTTTATTTTATTTTTTTGCCCATTCACAATGTAGCATGGAACTGCTTCATCCAGATTTACTATTTTTTCCACTCACTGGGTCACTCTGTGAGTTATTCAAAAACTGTGTTTCATTGACGTTCACGGAAGGGTTTGTTTCATTGTGCTCACAGTCTACAGTCTATCCATACTAGTGCTCCATCTTTGATTGGAATACAGAGAGAGAGACAGACCCTGTAGGGAAATAGCATTGTGTGGATGTGCATGTATGGATGCTGGGCATTTTGTGCCTGAAACAATTGATTTTGTGTTGTTAAGAAGACAGGATGGAAGAATAAAACAGACTTTCCCCACAGTTATCAGGTTTGCAAAACTAAAGGTGTGTTTGGACGTTACTTTCCTGATTTCTCCTCTGAACGCAGTAAGATTGTGAGGAGGTCTTGGGCTTGTGTGCTTCCACACAGTCCCTCTGTAACTGACCCAGAAGAATGAAATCTCCTTTGATCTTGGATATTGAACTTGCTAAGTAGAAAAGGTCTAAAAGAGTTATGTGTGTGCCATCGAAAAGCGAAGCAATCCACTGTTCTATTCAGAATAGCAGTTTTAGCAAAAAGGTGTAACAGTGCAGGGACATGATCAGCGTTCAGTCTTTACCGCAAGGCAATGGTGGCTAATCTGTGTCCCTCAAGCATTGCTGAACCACAAGTCCCATTGGGCCCAGCCAGCATGGCTGGTGATGAGGGATGATGGGAGCTGTAGTTCAATATCTTGAGGGCCATGGGTTAGCTATGCCTGCCACTTGATCTAGGAACTAGTTTGCTCATTTCTTTTACATGGAAGAGGTTACTTCAGATTCAACTGAACTAGTTGAACAGCTAGTCAAGCCAGGACAACATGCTCTGTAAAGTTAAAGGACTGAAGTGCTGTTTTACACTAAATTTAAGTCAGTGGCCCAACTTACTTAGCATTATTAATCCTGTCTTTTTGGTTCCCAGCATCGTTTTCTGGTGTGCATGAAGTTTATTTTTAACTGGAGATGCTAGGAATAGAACGTGGGATCCTTCTACCACTAAGTCTATTCATTTTAATTGCCGATTAGTGGAATATTTTGTGGCAACATCTGAGAAATACGACTCTTTTTCTCAATAAACATTTGCTTGTCACCTTGGTTACTACTGCACAGATTTTGTTTTCCTTTGTGGGTTTTCTTTGTGTGTGTATGTATCACGTGCACAATTGAGAACAGTTGCCTTTAGTTATAGTTTTCTGTATTTTGACACCATAAGTATAGACTACTTGGACATACAGATTCAGTTCCTGTTCTGATGCCATGTTTGAAAAATGCATCAGAATTGATACAATTGGCTGTTAAATTGGTGGGGGAAATTTGGTTATCTTTAAAAGACTGGTTGGAATAAAATAGTGTGGAAGAACAATTCACAAAGTTAAAATTATGCAATTAAAGCTAGGTGTTTCTTCAATATTTGAATTAAAATAACTTTATTCGATTGTTCAGCCTTGGAAATAAGTATACAAAAGTTACTAGCCAATGACAGATTATAAGATCAATCTCTCCTCATATTAGTCACTCAGTTGTGTCTTAATTTTCTTTTTTAAACAACCCCAGTTCTTGAATCTTTCTTGCCGTGAGCAACCAGACAAGTGACTGTTTATTCTTTTGATCAGTTCCTTTAATTTCAACAATAGGGTTTTCTCTGCAACATGTTTTCCTCCTTAGTTAAATTGCATGTAGCATTTGGTGCTGGTCATCTATGAGCGTAGCAAATCGTAAGTGACTTTGCGCTGGAAAAACAATTTCTGATCTTCTTATTTCTTTTGTTTATCAAGGGTTTCATTGGGCCCCCTGGTGTGGCAGGACTGCCTGGACCCGAGGGAGAAAGAGTAGGTTTTATGGAATTTTTGCGCATTTATGATAAGAAAGTGCCATGAAATCTAAATGTGACATGCATTTCATAGGACTCTGCCTCACATACACCAAACAGAGGGCCAAACTAGACATGGCATTAAATGGGTCATTTCTCTTAATGTGCACATTTCATAAAATGTAAACAGCTGCTGCAAGGGAACTCAGTTCTCCAGGAAGTGTAATTTGTCATGTCCTCTCCTTCCTTAATTTAGCAACAACAACAACAAAATCAATGTGTTTATTCTTATGGCTTTCAGGGTCTATTCTAACCCCATTGACCGAAACAACTGAGAAATGAATGTGAGGTGCTTTGGTTCAAGTAATCGCTTTGGGTGCTGTTTAAATTTATTACTGCCTGCACACTGCCCACGCTTGTGCCCCAGAAAGGTCACTTCAGTGCTGCTAATGCAGCAAAAACAATAACACAGGAGGCAGCACTTATGAGTTACCAGTCTCTGTAGCCGTAGTGGGTGCTGTGATTCTCCAGCAGCTTGACTCCACCTCTGGAGGCGAACTCCATCGTCTTTCGGGACAGGCAGATGCCAACATGTCTACATATGCTTAGATATCTGGTCTTTCATTGTCCCTTGAGCACAGAGGCAAGACTTTGTCTATTTCTGCAATAGACAAATTACTCAATTTCTTTTTGACGTCAATACAAATAGAGTCAATTAGGAGCCAATAGTACCCACAGGTGTATATCTCCACCCCTACGCCACCCCACCCCCCAAAAGATAGATATCATTTTGTTCACAGTTTACTGATTTGGCTTTTGGGATCAGTATTTGCCAGCAGCCTCATGTTCTAAATCTGTGTGGAGTCCTTCTTTCAGTGGGTCAAGCACCTATGCTTTGAAACTGCTTGCCTATTAGGTAGGCCCCTTTTAATATAATGTTTTAGATGCCTACTAAAAAAAACATTATTTCAGCAGGACGTAAAGTTTAGTTACTCATACTTGTTTTTAAATTTTGCTAATTTTAGCTGCATATTATTGAAAATTATTATGCTGTTTCACATATGCCACTTAAATTTTGTTAAAAAAAAAAAGCAGGCTAGAAACGTTATGGAACTAATTGATTTATTAATTAAAGATTGTAAACAAATAACAAGAACAGTAATAGAAACAAACTGCATTAACAAGAACCTGCAACTTCAATTCAAGGATTCTGTTCTGTGACTTTTTTGTTTCAGGGCATCCCAGGTTTACCTGGAAAAAGAGGTCCTAAAGGGAGACAGGTAAAGTGCCTCAATGTTTCATTAATTAATTAATTCAGTCTTTATTGGCATAACGGGCCAATGTATTATTCACTTAGTTTGCTGCTTGTTTAGTTTGATTGGTTGTTCCCTTTTATATTCTGTCTTAAGAATGTTAAAATGCTGCTTTCCTCAGCTTTTTTTAAAAAAAAATTAGTTTTGTCCTGGAGGAAAGGTTTCTTATTAAAAGGATGTTCTGTGTAAAGGCCAGAAAAAGAAAAAGAAACGGGGGGGGGGAGTAGAGGACCGTAACAAAGAGCAGAAGGGTGCAGACAGAATGGAGGAGACCTCAGGATTTTGGAAAGAGCAAATAATGTTTTAACCTCCCCACTTTAGTTGTAAAACCTTGCTTCAAGAACAACTTAGCTTTATCAAAGTAGTGCTTCTTGCTGTCTCATAGACCTATGCAGTGAGAGACAGCACGAGAGGTAGCGCTCTGTGAAATAATAATAATAATAATAATAATAATAATAATAATAATTTATTATTTATACCCCACCCATCTGGCTGGGCTTCCCCAGCCACTCTGGGCGGCTTCCAACAAAAAATTAAAATACAGCAATGCATCAAATATTAAAAGCTTCCCTAAACAGGGCTGCCTTTAGATGTCTTCTAAAAGTCTGGTAGCTGTTGTTCTCTTTGACATCTGGTGGGAGGGCATTCCACAGGGTGGGTGCCACTACCGAGAAGGCCCTCTGCCTGGTTTCCTGTAACTTGGCTTCTTGCAGTGAGGGAACCGCCAGAAGGCCCTCGGCACTGGACCTCAGTGTCCGGGTAGAACAATGCGGGTGGAAACGCTCCTTCAGATATACTGGACCGAGGCCGTAGGGTTGCTCCTAAAGAAAGATTCGGCATTTGAAATGCATCAGGCTAGTTTAAATGATGGGGAGAGCCATTCTCATGCACCTTTCTCCATGTGTGAATTACACTCCTTGAAATCCAAAAAACAGCTGTAGTGGTTTTGTGGTGCCTGGCTTGCCCACCTGGGCTGTAATAGCTACTGAGTTAGATCTGATTTCCACTCCCCACCATTATATAGGCTGATGTACTGCTTTCAAAATGGTCTTGGCTCCATCTTGGTTACTCTTTTGCTACCGTTTCATAGGCAGTAGCATTAGAACGTCAGACTTTAGGAGAGAAAAAAGGGATTCTGCTAAGAGAGCAGTCGTGATTAGTACTTCAAATATTCTTGGCATACGTGAAGTGGAACAAAATATTAAACTGGTTAGCTTTATTATTAAGAAAATTATAGGGTTTGGGCTACAAGCGTTTTTAATATTCTGAATGTATAGTATGTTTAAATAAGAAACACTCTGTTATTCAAAACATATGTATCAAGTTTCTTTTCCACATTATGTATATTATATGAAAACTGGCATGTTTTACTGTATTTGAAAGTTATTGCCAATCGTATTATATTTGATACACAGAATTTTTGCAAACGTTATATTTGGTCGGGAGAATAAATTATATGAGGGCTTTCTTATATATGGAATTATTCTATACAGCTAGAAGTCAATCTGATGTAGGACACTTTATAAATTGAATTTACAGTTTTACAGTTTAACTCACTGTAGCTGCAAGAACAATCAATCATAGTTCCTAGTAAAATATTAATAGACTTCCTCCTAGGGATGTTCTACAGAAGCCCAGCAACTGGTACTATTTAATGCTAAAGAACAGTGTACCACCTGAATTCTTATAGGGATATTTAAAATGTAATGGGAGATAACTCTTTTAAAAAAGACAAATCCTGACAGTGGCTTATAGTAGATTTAGGCTGGCATCTGAAGAGTTATTTTTGTATCCCCAAAAGTTTTTTGGACTGTTATTGTTATTATTTTTTAAGCAGAGGACTGTCTCTTTGCTGCCATGCTTATCAGATACTGCTTTTGAAAGCAGCGTCAGGTGTCAAAAGAGAATGGCTATAGTAAAGTATCATTGAACTTGAAAGCACCCCTGGGAACGCAGAGCTAGCAATGTAATTCTTTGGATCCTGATTTTTAGGACTTCTCAGTTTTCTGAACAGTGTTGGATTTAAAACAACGCCGACCGATATTTGAGAATTAAAGAATTGCCTTGCTGTAGCAGTTCATAGCAGTATGAATAGAATCGTGCTCTGTTCTGTTCTTAGCTTTGTTTTGTCTTGCTTTTTTATATATAATGCTGACTTGTTTTAAATTGGCATGGCGTGGAGTTGCAGTGGTTGACTGATTGCTGTCACAGTAAAAGTTGATTCCCAGGGGGTCATTAACACAATAAGGATACAGATATTTATCCAGAGAAACACTCAAAAAGGAGTTCCTACTTCACCACTTGCTTCCAGTAGCAAATGCTGTGGTTTGGCAGTCACCTGACCTCTAGTTGGTTGTGTCACTACTGGTTACCAGGAGGTAGAGGGGAAGGGGTGAGGCAGTGGTGAGGTCAGTGTGGCACAAACGGATATAATATGCATGGGTTGCTTGTTCATGCATGTGTGTGGGTTGTTTGATTACTCTTGAAGACTATACACTTGAGGAGGATTCATGCAACCCCCTCAATGCACCGAAATAAGGTTTGTGCGTTCAAGTTACATCAGAAGGAGAACCACTCATGTAGTGCTCCTCCACATGAGGAGGAACCCCATTCCAATTTTGAACATGTGGATGTGGGGGCACTGGCGGAGGAAGAGGGGTGCAGCGGGAGCGCACCGCCCCCGGCAGTGTGATCCCGGTGGGGTGCCATCGCGGCTGCCCCCCTGCCCGTACTGGGCGCCATGCTCCTGCAAGCGGTGCGCCACACCCCCAGGACACGCGTCATGCCTCTGTGGGCGGTGCGCCATGCCCCCAGAATGCGTGTCACACCCCTGTGGGTGGCACACCACACCCCCAGGACTCGCGCCACATACCTGCAGGTGGCACGCCATGCCCCTAGGACGTGCACCAGCCCTGTCCCCACCTGCTCTCCGCTCCCCCAGTGCCGGAGCATGAAGCTCCGCCACTGTGTGTGGGGAAATGTGGTAGCAGTCCATGCAAGTCATCACTGGAAGCTGCCAGCCTGATGGTGTTGACTCAGTGTGCAGCAGCTGTGAAAAAAGATTAATTCGACATTGGGGGTCGTTAGGAAAAGGTTTTTTGTGGGGGGAAATGCCTATATCATAATGCTGTTGTTCAAATCTGTGGTGCAACCCTACTTGCGTATAGTTCTGGTTTTCCTCACCTCAAAAATGATACGGCAGAGCTGAAAAAAGTTTGTCAAAGGGCAACCCAAACAATCAAACAGTTGTAGAACTCCCCTGTGAGGAAAGGTGGCAACGTTTCGGGGTTTAAAGTCTAGAAAAATGGTGAGCACGAGGGAGCAGAGGGATATAAAATTATGCTTCATGTGGAAGAAGTGGCTAGGGAGAAACTTCTCTGCCTTGAAATGCTAACATCAAGGGCCAATGAAGCTGAATGTTGAAAGGTTCAAGCCAGACGGCAGAAAGTGCTTATTCACATAGTGCATAGTTAAAACTATGGAATTTGCTCTCACAAGAAGAAGTGGTAGCCACAAATCGGGACGGCTTTAAAAGAGTATTAGGCAAACTCATGGGGGATAAGGCGATCAGAGGCGTCGTAGGCTGCATGCTTCTGAATAGCAGTGGCTGGAAACCACAGGAGAGGAGAGTCCTGTTGTGTTCAGGTCTTGCTCGCAGGTCTCCCACAGGCATCTGATTGGCTACTGTGAGAACAGGATTAGACAAGATGGCCTGATATGCTGGGGCTCTTGAGTTCTTTATGTGGGAATCAGGCTGTTAGAGCTGGAAAGCTGATAAGAGACTAAATTAGTAAATCAATGAATAACCCCAAAACACTATTTGGTTTGAAGATTCCTAAGAGCAAGCCCCCCCCCCCCGAAGCTTACTCTCAACATATAATGTTAAATATTCAGTCATATATGCTGTGACTCCTAACATAACTATTGGTGATGTTTTAACTAGGGATTACCAGGTGATATTGGAAATAGAGGCCCCCCTGGTCCTGATGGAAGTCCTGTAAGTATGATGTCATGTGACAGAAAACAATAAGATGGAATTTTCGAGCTTATTCAGTGTCTGACAACCTGTAAGAGGCGTTGCTTCAGGATTATAACACATTCCTATCTATAAGAGGTTCCATTTACCTAATATGAGGTTAACCTCTCTCAGTATCTGGGTTGGAGAGATTGAGCATCCTAGGTCCCTATGTTTTCAGAGTGACATTTTAAGGTCAAGCTAAACGCCAAGTTAAATGCATGATTGTGTTTGTGTATCTTTAACCTAATAACAGCCTTGGAGTGATTGGCATACAATATGGAAGGAGAAAGGGAACTTCACCTTGCTCCTCATGCCATTCTTATTCTTTTTTTTTTTTTTGCTATGTGCCCTGTGGAGGGGACACGGGTGTGCTACTGGGGATGCAAATAGCAGAATCCCCCCCTCCTCCAAATGCCAGGGGCATTGTTCAGGAATGGTCCAGAAGGCCCAAGGTGTTTTATTTTGTGCCCCACATCTCATGTCTTTCCCCCTGCTTTTATGAAACACATTAACAACAACAACAACAACTTTACGAACATGCACACTGCAAAGAGCAGTGCTAGTGTGATCCCAGCCACCCATCATCTTAATTTGCCCAGAGGCACTTATTTCCGCTTTAATATGTACGTGAGCAGCAGTTCTTAGGGATCCAGAAATTCCTAGGAAGGTCCAGTTCACATACAGTGTACCAGGCTCAGAAAATCCTGCTGGCATTGCATAGCTCAGAGATAGCCCTGGTAGCCAGAGTTCATTTTTCCTCTCATCCTAAATTTCCACGTATGTGCATATATATATATATATATATATATATATATATATATGCGTATGCAAATTTGTGTCATGAGTCTGTGTGCAGAGTATTTTAAGCATCTGAAAGCTACACAACTGCTGAAGGTGAATGGCAGTGTTTTTCTTCAGGAGAAGAATATTATGTGGATGTATTTGTCCCTTTTCTCTTATGTTGCAGTCCCAGTCCAAATCAGGGCCTCCCTTGACTGTAGTAGTAGTAATAATAATAATAATAATAATAATAATAATAATAATAATACAGATAGACAGATTAGGTCAAACATTTTACTTCTTAGGGATGTCATCAGAAAGAAGGCAAGTGGTTCCTTGGTTGTATTCATGATAGACCCTTATAACAGCAACTGCTGTTGTGGAGCTGTGGACCCACGCTCCTGATCGCGGCATCATTGCAGAGCCAATCCGCCACTCCTGGCACTGCCTGACCTCAGTGTTGCCCCACTTCGGTCCCACCCAGGGAAGGTGCAGCAGTGCTGATGTTGGGAGGGCATCTCTGTCACTCGGCTCCACCAAACCAGCCGCTGCAGCTCTGTAACAGCTGAACACTTGAACTAGGACTTATGAAGAATGTTGTCCTGTATGACTAGGAATTCACAGCAATCTGAGTTTGTAGTCTGGGATGCTGCAAGCGCCGGACACCGCCAGAGCATTTTATGGGGGCTTCTTAATAATTGCTTATATCAGAATTAGTTGGTTGTGGGGTTCGTAAAGTAAGTAAAGAAAATACCTTGGACCTTCGGCCGTGTAAGAAGCCTGAGCTAACTGCTAGCAGCTGCTACTTTATAAATGCTCAGATAAAATATTTTGCAAATGCTGCTGCAGAATAAACAGTTTAATTATAGAATCAAACTTGGCAGAACCTGGATTCCAAGAAAGAGAGAGAGACACACACACAAAAACTATTCAGTGCAACTGAGAACGTTTATATAGAAGAAGAAGGAAGAAAAGTCAATAAATCTGTTTGCAAAGGAGTTCCTTCTAATTGTCTGTGACAGCTGCTGCTGCTATCGAACAACCAGTCAAGCCTGCCCCGCAGGGTTGGTTCAGGCAAGCTGCCAAACCTGCAGCTGCTGCGGTGGGGAGGGTTGCAGATGCTAATAACATAGTTATTGCACCTACTGTAGGAAAAATGTGGGATGGCTCAGGAGCTAATGCAGGTTTCCTCCAAACTCTGGCATTAGAACTTGAGCAGCTGGTAATGAAGAGAAACCTATGTTTAAAACATACCTAGATGTCATACGTATAACCAGCACTTTGGATAAGACACAGATAAAGGCAACTACAGATCTCTCCTTGTACAGTGGTACCTCGGGTTACAGACGCTTCAGGCTACAGACTCCGCTAACCCAGAAATAGTGCCTCAGGTTAAGAACTTTGCTTCAGGATGAGAACAGAAATCGTGCTCTGGCAGCGCGGTGGCAGCAGGAGGCCCCATTAGCTAAAGTGGTACCTCAGGTTGAGAACAGTTTCAGGTTAAGAACGGACCTCCGGAACGAATTAAGTACTTAACCCGAGGTACCACTGTACCATTTGCAAATGTGCCCACAGGCCCAAAACATTGGCAACCCTTGCCATATGCACTTCTTTTCCCCACGTGTTCTGCTATAATAGAGAAAATGCTTGTCTAAAGAATAGTTTTAGGTATAGTTGCCTTTCTACATCACCATTTTAAAAATAAGAACTGGAAATGAGGGTATTCCAAATCCATGATACAGATTTGGCCACCTGAGTAGCTGTTTAAAGTGCCAATGACTGACATGAACAGAGAAAACAAACAAAACAAAACAAAAACCCTCTCTGTGGTTCTTTGTGGCTTAATAGCACTTGAGACTGCAAATCAAGAAGTCCCCGGTTCGAATCACGCTTCAACTTTAATCCTTTTGGATCTTATTAAGTCCCCCTCTAAAACACGCCCCACGTCAATCATCTGCCATATGGGAATAATACTATTGGTTTTTCCTGCAGGGTGGTGGAAGGGTGTGTGTGGAATGCTTTGAACACTTACAGTGAATGTGAACTATCACCATTGTTTGAAAAAGAATGTTGATTGTGAAGTAGGAATTATCGTAACTGTGCAGCAGAATTGTCAGCCCCCCCCTACAGGTAAACCACCACCATCACAGATCCTTGAGTGCAGCAGTGGTCTGCATGACGATAAATAAATAGAATGGTATATTTCACACATTAACAGCGAATCCTCAGAGCTGCAAAATGGAAATATGTGAATCAATAACCTCGATTCCGTTGCATACTGAACAGATAAAGCAGCATATAAATGGAAAGACAGAGCAAAGCACCTTTTTGCACAGAGCCTGGAATTTGCTGCCACAAAAATCACATGCCCAGATGCATGAAAGGTGGGGTGTCAGAGCAAGAAATGTCACGGAGACAAGGCCACAATTTTTATTTTGGGTTACAGCAACCTGGGTGGCTGTATGGTACAGGGCAGGTCCCATCCATGCAGCTCACTTGCAGTCCAAGGCCCCTTGCCCATGTGCTGGGGTCTGTCCACAGGGTGTTGGCCTGAACTACTTACAAGCATGGACCAGTCCCGGTGGGCTCCTTAGGAAACCTGTGAGCGTTGCCAAGCAGCAGCCTCCCGAAGCTGGGTCTGCTGTTAAAAGGCAGACTCTCTTAATCCCTTATTATGGGAGATCCCCATTGGGGAGCTGGGAGCCAACCCTCTGCTTTGCATGGTAATTACACAGATTCATGAAGAATCAGCTGCTTGTGATCATGAGTGCTGTCTGTCACCTGCAGGAACAGAGGCAACGTGCCTCTGGATGTTGTGAGCATCTTGTAGCCATCTGGCCACAGTTCTGATCCAACGGGGCTCTTACATTCTTTTTCCCTATGCCAAACTCATATCCTGCAACCTGTGCTCTGTATTTGTCACCATCTGAACTTTTGCTTAGAAACATGCAATTCTAATTGTTTTACACCCATTTTTTCCCCCCAAAGGGAATTGTTGGTGGTGTTGGTCCCCCTGGATTTCCTGGACTTCGAGTGAGTAGATATGCTTCATCCCATAGACCTTTTTTCAAAAGTTCAATTAATTACTCATGGGTGCTGTGCCATGCATTCACAGAAGTTTCTGAGGGGATTTTAGGGATAGTGATTTGCACAAACCTTCTGTAGTTCACTAATGTACATGCAACTTGTACATGGCTGCCCTGATCTGTGGTCACTTTAACTATGTTGTGATCTTACAACTGATGTGATTGAATTGTGGCAACCTGTGCTGTAACACTAGGGCTTGTGCTTGAGTGTTAGTGCTTCCTGGAGAAACAGTACACAATGGCAGATTTGGCTGAATGGGAGCTGGGGCAAGACAGAAATGGAACAGAAAGCAAAAGGTTGTGGGGTGGAGGAGGTTTGCAGCCAGGATGAATGAACTTGAAATAAAGAGCAAAGTAGGCCATGCTGCAACACATGCATGCTTATTAGAGAAGCTTTCTTTTTTAATTCCAGGAAAAATACCAGTGCTTAAATGGGTTGGAATAGAGAAAACATGGCTTGGAGATATATGCTTATATGCTATTTACTGAATAGGAAGAAGTGAGCTGCAGTCTTTTAGCATGTAACTGAAAACATGAGCCACCTACACAGATGCATGGCAACGCTAATTCTCTCCAGAGGAAACATGCATCAAGCAATCAATAAGGAGGGAGGGATTGTGTTGGCATTTTGTGGCCAACCACCCTGTCCTCTGTACCACAACCACCCAGGCAGACGCATGATAGGAGTATGTGCTTATCAGAGTGCAAGGCTATAGCACATGTGTAGCATCTGGCAGTGCTGGTTCACTGCCAAACTTATGTTCTCTGTCTCTGGCCCCCGGACAAAATTAACTGCTCTGCCATTAGAAGCAGCTTTTAAAATTTGATTCTTGATTGCAAAAGTCTTTTTGCATCTTAATGCATTTGAGAAAGACAGTGGAAAGCTCCACTGCATGTTTAGTTATGTGAAAAGATGCTCTCTCAGCCAGAAACTCTTTTCGTGCACGAGATCTGTAGCCATTTCACATCAGTGGCAAAAATAGCTTTACATTTGTTGCAAATTTGTTCGTGTATGCTGTTTGGTCACCCTGAAACATACGCAGCGATACAAAAATAATAGGATGTTGATTCAAGTATATTGTTTACGTTTGAGTTCGTAAAGCCTGCTCAGACTTTTGACAAAGCTCCTTACAAATTAAAAGTAGTCTCTTTTCTTACTTTCTAAGTAGCAAAATGAGTTCTTATGCACAGCCACGCTTGTATTCTTTAGTCATCATGTTACATGATCTGCCTTTCAGTGCCATAATTTTGATTCTTCACAGCATTCTTTTATTTTGCTTCCTAAAACAGATTTTTTTTTAATGTGTTTTTCTTGGATGTTGCTAAGGAGCAAGTAGCACAAGTATTTCTTCCCTTCAGTGGAAACATATTCCCATTCTGTGCTTGTAGAAAGCCTTTGTTTCCATCCAAGCTCACATGTGAGTCTACTCTAGATCAACACACCGGGCCTAAGTTATTTTCTCTTTCTTATAGCTGGAATAGTTTCAGATGGCTTTAAAGTCGGCGCAGGACTTTGCCATATGGATATTTCCATAACATCAACATTGGCTTGGCTGTTTCTAGACAAAAGTACATTTAGCCATTGCCAGATCAAGGCTTCCAGGCTATGGCTGAGATCCTAAGCACACTTGCTTGGAAGCAAGTCCCAGTGAAATCAGTGATGAAATCAGTTCCAAGTTGTGGTTAAAATAAGGTCCCAGTATTCTACTGTTTAAAAAAAGACCCAAACAAACTCCAAAAAAAAAACTATAACTGGAAACGAAACCAAGGTGGACTTTGCCAGAAAATACTAAGACTAATGGTATGGTGACTGCTTTTGATTTCTAGGAATAAATGATGTGACAGAACATGTATGCACATTTAAATGAAAGGGTCAATTACACATCAGAGCAATCTAGTCCAAATGTCTGCTTCAAAACCTGAAGTAAAAAAAGGCTTTTTAAAAAAGTTATATACACTCATTTTCAGGGGAATATTTACTTACTTTACTGTCGGTTTACTTAGTCCATTTCTATTTTGAAAAATACACAATCCATTTAAGTGGCATTCTTCCCTTTGCCTGTGCTGAGACACAACCCACTCTTCAGAGGAGTTTTGGCCCGGATGATTACTCAGAGTTGATCTACACCCTCATAATAATCACGAGGTATGAGTTATTCAGAAGTGACCCACTTTAAATTGTTCTAAAAGTTCTATATGTTCCCAGTGTTCCCTATGAAAGCCTTGTATTTGGAAAGCTAGCCCTCCAAAACATTCAGATCCTGAACTGATGTATGAAATCAGATGTAGGAGAGCAAGCTGAGACTGAGACAATACAGAAATGCTCTTGTTGGTAGGATGGTTGATGTAGCATAGAGATACAGCCTATTTTGGACAGGGTTGCAGTGCCCTTGAAGAATCAGGTTCATAGCCTACGAGTATCTCTGGAAAAACTGTATTTTGGCTGTGCTAGGAGAGCTTTGGTATAACATAAGCTTGTGTCCCAGCGGCCACTGCAGAAAGAGGACACGGCCTGGGTCACTCATACTTTAATTTTATCAAGGCTAGTTTGCTGTTACAGGCTGTACTTGGGGCTGTCTTTGAAGTGTGTTCAGAAATTTCAGCTAGTACAAAATGCTGCAGCTACACTTCAGACCAAGGCCAGTTTTTTTTAAAAAAATAAGAAACGAAAGAAAACATTCAACTGTGTTGTTGTTTTTTACCAACTTCACTAACTCCATGTCTTATTTTGAGCTTAGTTCAAAGTTTTGGTCATTTTTTATTTATTTTGTAATTGTTTTCATTTTCTGATACACAAAAAGCAAAAATAACAACAATAAAGAGAAACTGCCAAAGCAAGATGAGGGGAAGAAAGGAAGGCTATGAGAAGAGAGGAGGGAGTGGTACTATTCTAAAAAACAACAACAGCATTATAGTTCCAGACAATTGTCCTTTACTGGCATATTATCCCGGAATGTGTTTTTTTCATGAGAAGAAGGCTTTTCCTTTACTTTAATACGTTCAGTAAATGGATGCCAAACTTTAGAAAAGTTGTATTTCATTTTCGGATGCCGTACCAATAGTCTTACATGCCCCCTGTAGCTGACTTCCATTGTCTGGCCACTATAAGCCTGGCAGCTACGAACCAAAGGAATCAAAGTAGTTCTTTATTGGAAAACTCTGCTTCTGAATTATCAAATAAGGAAAAAAGGGCCATCACTGGGTCCGTAGATTACGTTTGGAATGTAAGATAGGCTTATTTAATAAAGACTTTAAAGACTGAATAATGGGGCAAGGCCATTGCATATGGTTGTATGTACCCATCCCCTCCCCCTCCTCCAGCGAACTGAGCTTGTTGTTTTAGTAATTCTGTTCAGGGCATGGGGGGATAGGTACCACCTGCAGATAACCTCATGTGCATTCTCCCAAATGCATGCTAATAGGGTGTGAAATTGGTTAACGTGACCTTCCACACTTGCGAGCAAATGTGTGGCACTTCCTGATACTTCATTTTTCATCCCATCATTCAGCATAGACATTTCCCCATCTGGAAAGAGCAGAAATGTTCTACCTGGCTGTATTGTTCGCCCCTTTTCCAGTCTATCAGGCAGGCAGGATATCCTTGCAATGTATTTTCCAGCTGAGGAAAGAGAACGGTAATATCGTGATTACACGCACATCTTGGATGGATATTGTTGTTTAATTAGCTCTCAGACAGGTTAGCATGGATGGATCAGAAGAAAACCAGCACTCAACCAGCAAATACACTCTATTGTCTTATGGCAGAGGTGGCCAACATGTTGTTTTCCAGGTGTTGTTGGACTACAGCCCACATCTTCCCTGGTTATTAGCTGTGCTGACTGGGGCTGACAGGATCTGTAGGCCAAATGCATATGTTGGATACTCCTGTTATACAAGCTCTCTGTATGACTTAGTTCCCTTTTAAGAGTAAACACACAGAGCAGTCATGTTCTTTATTGTCTTTTAGGGTGTAGTAGGACCAGCCGGACCATCTGGCGCACCTGGGATTCCTGGACCTCTGGTACAGTGTTTCGTAGCTCATACCCAAGTGTTTTGCTGAAAGCCCTTTTCTGCCAGGCAGCTGAACAATTGTGTTTTGTAATTTCTTTTATCTTTCTTCTGCATAGGGTCTTCCGGGGAGTATGGGGCAACCTGGATTGAAAGGTGATAAGGTGATCTAAATAGTTTCATTATCGGTGCTCTTTTAACTTTGAACCTTATCTACACCTCCTAATGTGATTCTACAAAGAACCCTTTCTTACGTTTCTTTTTTTTTGGGGGGGGGGGGAACCTGCAATAAGGTTCTGCATTTTACCCGCTGCTTTGTTTTGTACAAGCTGCTCAGAGCTAAGAATCTGCGCCAACACACACTTCCTGCTGCTGTAGCTATTACTACTGTGAATAATCTCATCAAATGCTGAGACCTGTTTTAGCCATTAGAGGCTCTGAAATCATACTCATTTGTGCAGCAGTGCAATGCACTTGGGCTGTGAATAACAAGCCATACTGACACATTTCTATGTCTGTTGGACTTCATAAAACTTTCTATTAAAGTGTCCGTTCTCTCTCTCCCCCCACCCCAATGTTTCTGAATATATTAATACATTGTTTAGGGCGAACAAGGCATTTCAGGAGAGATGGGGGAGCTGGGATACCCAGGAGACAAGGTAACTCATAACAGCTCTGTTTTGACCAACTTCTATACGTCTTAGTCTTCTTGGAAATGTGCTACACTTTATACAGAGTGGTCTTATGTTCTGCACTGTTGTGTTTATCAGTCATGGGTGGTATCCAAATAACTCATTCTCAGCTCTGACGATGTCACTTCCTCTTCCTCTGGCTGCACTGACTGCTGGGGCTCGCTCATGGTTTCATCCAATCGTGGGTGAGCTTGGGGGCATGACCTGGGGGGCAGACCAGAGGGAAGACGTCATCTCTGACTTCCCTCTGATCCTCTCCCTGGCTGTATAAGTCACCCATGTCCAGGCACTGGTCTAAATCGGTGTTTGGTATCCCCACCCACTCAGTACTCTGCCTGCCAGTCTGCCTGTGGGCAGGCCATGCATAAGACCTTGCTTTGAATGCCTTCAATCACTGTATTGAGGGCCAGGGAACATTTTGCCTATGATACTTTTTGAGGCAGATTGATTCCAAAGTGTATGTTGCTGCCTTCTGGAAAACAACATCCTCCACGGAATTCAACATAGTGCTAACGCTTCCCCATATGTCCTCTAGATAAGCTCCCTGCAAACTTTGTGCAAACCATCAGGATGATTGCTCAATTAACAGGTTGTTCGGAAGCAACCTATGTTTCTCTGACAGAATGGGGAAGGATAAACACAGGAGGGAAGCAAGATGTTTTGTTTTGCTTTAAAACCCATCTAGGTGGATTGGTTTTCAAAGAAAAATGTTTCGTAGCAGTGGCAAAAAGAAAGAAAGAAAAAGAATTAAATATAAATGTCTGCCTTTTGTTCTTTTCAGCCCCCACGTAGCTTTGTAATGCAAAATATCTATGGGCACAAGAAAAATAATCATTATTTTAGCTGAGCTGCAGAGCTAAGCTGTATCTGGATAGGATTTTCCTATATTTCTATGGGAATGCTTTATCCCCAGAATGGAAGCATAACAAGTCCTCTGACAGATAATTTATAAAACCATCTCCTCCCTCCTTCTATTTTTAATGGGAATGTGCTGCCATAATTTTCACTTAAATTCTAGCCGCTCTTAACTGTGTTTTTCAAAGGGTGCAGCTGGTTTGCCGGGACCACCAGGAATCAGAGGAAAACCAGGACCCCCGGTATGCCTTAACACTTGAATTCATTTGCACTTTGACAGTGGTAGCATTCATTTGAGTTTGGTATCCAATAATGTCTAAAAGGGTTGCTGACCAAATCTTATCTGGCACATTGCCATACAATGCATGTTATTTATAAGAAGTAAGGAAATAAATCATTGGGCAATAGATTTGGGGTGTGTATGTGGTTGGGGAGCATTTTCAGATGTTCAGCTTTCATAATGTAAAGTCCTGATACTCATTGTGCGTGTTTCTTATTTCAAGCAAACAAGGATTGTTTATAAATTTGAAGAACGTAAATGGGGGGGGGGGGGGATTCTTTCCGGCCAAATTAATAACAACAAGAAACCAGGGAGAAAGAGAAACACCTACAGAATCTGATTGCTTGAGCAAAATAAGAACCCAATGGATATGAAACCATTAACCTATTTGATTCATATAAGAGAAAGGACAGTCCAAAAGGAACTGATCATATGACAGGAACTGAACTGTTTTTCGAATTGCAGGGATATGATGCATCCTAGTTATATTTTCCCACAGTGCCACCCGCGTCCCTCAGTAGAGCCTTTAACACACCTCTATTTTGAAATTAAAAATTTACCAAAAACGGGAGCCATTTCACCATGAAACCCTTAAAATCAAGATAGATAGATAGATAGATATAAACTTTTCTTTTGATAATTGTTCAGATGTACGTTTTTGTTAAGAAATAGGAAACGTCTTATGCAGAAAAACCTGAATTTATAATGGATGCTCTAATTTTAGGGTAAAACAGGAGATCCAGGACCCCGGGGACCACTGGGACCTATTGGACCTGAGGTAAGGAGCTATTTAAAGAAGTAAATAATGCATCCTGTTTTGCACTGAAAACAGCACAATTAGGCCAAGCTTCCGCTGCTCGTGCATGGCTCGTGCATGGCTCATGATGCAGTAACTGTACTGAAGCTGAGAAGGGCTGGATTTGGTCAGTGCCTGAATGGGAGACCACTTGGGAACTTTGGATGCCCCAGAAGAAAGGAGGTGTATACATGTAATAAATAAATAGCCATTGCTGATTCTTCGTTTAATGCAGATGTTTTTCAGTACCTGCTTAGAAAGCAGGATATACAGTTTGGCTCTGATCCGGTAAGCTGGGATCCTTTTAAGATCCTCAATAAGAATCTACATTCATGTTTTGCAATACATAAATATATTTAAGTTAGGAACGTAATTGCTTAAGAGCCAATAAGTTGTTTAGAAGAAGCAAACCCTTTAAAACTGGTTTATTTGCCTTAACCAGGTGTCATATTTGGTTAATACATTGGTGCATTGCAACCTCAGTTCTCAAACGTCTCTGTTGACGAATGATTCGGAACCCAAACGCCAAAAACCCGGAAGTACCCTATTTTTCCATGTATAAGACTATATTTTTTCCTACATTTTTGAAGTTTAAAATAAGGGGTCATCTTATACACGGATAGCATATAGTGCATTTTCTTAATTTTGAGTCCCCCAAAATAGGGGGGCGTCTTATACACGAGGGCGTTTTATACACAGAAAAATACGATAATTGCTTCCATTTTTAAACACGCCTCGGAAGTTAAACGGCTTCTGCTGCATGTTTTTCCATTTTTTCAATGGATTTTGCTGACCGCCCATTGATCCTTGGTTTTCGAACGTTTTGGAAGTCGAACCATCTTCCAGAACGGATTACAGTGGTACCTTGGGTTAAGTACTTAATTCGTTCCGGAGGTCCATTCTTAACCTGAAACTGTTCTTAACCTGGAGCACCACTTTAGCTAATGGGGCGTCCTTCTGCCGCCGCACCGCCACTGTGCAATTTCTGTTCTCATCCTGAAGCAAAGTTCTTAACCTGAAGCACTATTTCTGGGTTAGCGGAGTCTGTAACCTGAAGCATATGTAACCTGAAGCATATGTAACCTGAGGTACCACTGTACGTTCAAAAACTAAGCTTCCGCTGTATTGCAGAAATACGTTCAAAAGTTCATAACTATAATCTAAGGCTCATAAATATAATCTAAGGCTTGTGTTGCATGGCAAACCACAGTGTACTTCAACAAGCATTTTCTCATGTAGCTTGTGTTCGGTGGTGTGTAATGAGGGTCAGCTGACCGAAAGCAGGGAGAGGGAGAAGTAAAAAAAAATAATGCCAACAGGCGCACCCATTCTCTTGGGCCTAGCTACAGTATATTTTTGAATCTGAGTTTAAAGACTTCATTTTTATTTTTGCTGTGAAAATGGAATTTCATGAGAACAGGAGCATTGTTACTATTATCTCCACTGGAAAGCCATCTGATTAAAACCACTATCCTGTGTATGGAAAAAGGATTCCTTGCCAACTCCGGCAGACTGAACTTCTCTGTGTCTTCGTGGGGTTCTTCCCCCTTCGGTGGGGAAGTCCCTGCATTGCATCCCACAAACTTCTTTCAAAGCAGAATTTATTGTTTCCTCAAGGGGCTTTACTCCAGACTGCATCTGGAGTAAAGAAAACATAAGTCATTTCTTTCAATAGATACTTCATTGTATCCATAAACTGTTTTGATCTGAAATTGCGCACTTAATTTTTTTCAGGACGGTCAGCCATATGGGAGTCGACTGCCATATGTTTTGTGCACAGAGCTTGGGAATTACAAAGGAAAAGGGGCACGTTTGATTTGAATCATGTTTTGGTGGCAGCAAAATGCAAGTTTCTTAACGCACGAATCCCTGATCGTGCTCCCAAAAGTCTTCTTTCAAGCCATGTTTCATCTCAAACTGTGACGTTTTGAGGTTCTGCAAACAATGCTGTAAGCACTGGGGTATCCAATAACTTCTGTTTACTATTACTTATATAAAAAAAACCCCAACCTCATAACAGCTGGTAGTTAGCTATCAGTGCTTCTGCATAATTTCCTGCAACGTGAGAGTGCTTTGAATCTCTTGATTCTCAAGTGCCTTTGGCCAAGAGTAATTTAATTAATTAAGGTGCTTCGACCTATATTTCCAAAGCAAGGCTTGTTATTTCAGGGTTGCCAGGTGGAAATTCCAATCATAAGAGACACCAAGTGAACTATGGAGCAGTTCAGTTTCAGTTATCTGAAATTAGACACATACTCTTAAAATAAGAGACATCTGGCCACTATACACTTATACCTCAGGTTGCAAACCTGCGGGTTGCGCATTTTCAGGCTGTGGACTGCGCCGAACCTGGAAGTACTGGAACGGGTTACTTCCGGTTTTCAGCGCATGCGCAGAAGTGCAAAATGATGTCACGCACATGCGCAGAAGCACCAAATTGCGTCACGTGCAGATGCAGTGCTGCGGGTTGTGAACGCTGCGGGTTGCGAACGTGCGTGATAACATACCACTGTATATTATTTCCTCCATGCAGCTACAGTGACAGAACTGCATAGCATGGGGGATTTTGAATATATGAACCATTATTGGATATACAGTGGTACCTCGGGTTACATACGCTTCAGGTTACATATGCTTCAGGTTACAGACTCCGCTAACCCAGAAATAGTACCTCGGGTTAAGAAGTTTGCTTCAGGATGAGAACAGAAATTGTGCTCTGGCAGTGCGGCGGCAGCAGGAGGCCCCATTAGCTAAAGTGGTGCTTCAGCTTAAGAACAGTTTCAGGTTAAGAACAGACCTCCGGAACGAATTAAGTTCTTAACCCGAGGTACCACTGTATGAACTTTTCATTAATTCCAGACCTGGTCACAAGAAACACGACATGTTCCGGGGCTTTCATATCTCCAACAGAAATGTGCTAGCATTGCTTAAGTTTTATGTTTGACATTCAGAACACCTGAAGATTTTCTCTTGCAGAGCAGCTCTAGTAAAATTAATGACATGTACATTAATGGAATATTTTAATGTTGACTTGCAGAAGTGAAAACAAAGACTTGCAGAAAAGCAGTGACTGAAGTGTGAAACTAGGATTATAACAATTATACACATACACTTGGAGGCTTTAGACTTGTTTTACCTCAAACAGTAACTTCCTCTGTCCTTTTAAATGCCACAGTACGAACCACTTTTAAAACTGAGGGAAGTTTTTAAAGCATCTTGTTATGATATAGGAAGGCTGCTGTTCAAAGAAAAGCAAACACAGCTAGGCTAACATGTGAGCCTAAACAGCTCTTTGGATTATTTCAAGCAATGGTTTTATTTTGGTTGTTAGGCTGTATGTGTGTGCGAAGCTTTATTTAGTTAATGGGGAAATTAGCTGATGTTTGTTTAGACACAAAGCAGTTGCGTTACCATTCTGAAGTTTCACTGTTTCTTCTGTGATTTGGAACTCCTAGAATGTTGAGATATTTTGTATTTATACAAAATGGCCATAGCACTCTATTAGAGCACATATTCTTGGTTTTGCTTCAGAATGTATAAATCTGTCACCTTTTACTAAAGCAACAGGGCACGTGATTTGCCTGCAAAAGTTCCTAGGTTCAATCCAAGTAGAACTCAGAAAAATATCCATCTGAAATGTTTGTTGCCAGTCACTGCTGCTGACCTATAGAACACCAGTGGTCTCACCCAAGGTTGAAGGAGGCATCCCATGTTTCCTATAACAGAGCTGTTGGTTCTGCAGAGGAAAATAGTCGATGATAAGCTTGAGGTGGCTTATGAACAAAAAAGGAAAGGGTGGAGATAACCAGAGCCTTTTTTCAGTCAGAACTCACTGGAACTCAGTTCCAGCACCTCTCAAGTGGGCGTCATTGCCATTTTCAGAGAACAAGGGGGGTGTTCATGGTGAGTTCTGGCACCTCTTTTTCTAGAAAAACAGCATTGGAGATAACTTTGTTCCTCAAAGTAGTTCCTTCCTTTTACTTGTGCCTAACCTGCCACAGGGACATGGGTGGCGCTGTGGGTTAAACCACAGAGCCTAGGACTTGCCGATCAGAAGGTCAGCGGTTCGAATCCCCGCGACAGGGTGAGCTCCCGTTGTTCGATCCCTGCTCCTGCCAACCTAGCAGTTCGAAAGCACATCAAAGTGCAAGTAGATAAATAGGCAGGAAGGGAAATGGTGTTTCTGTGCGCTGCTCTGGTTCGCCAGAAGCGGCTTAGTCATGCTGGCCACATGACCTGGAAGCTGTACGCTGGCTCCCTCGGCCAATAAAGCGAGATGAGCGCCGCAACCCCAGAGTCGGCCATGACTGGACCTAATGGTCAGGGGTCCCTTTACCTTTAACCTGCCACAGAACTTTACAAACTATTAAAAATGCAAAATCTACAGATTCTTTGAAGGGAACATTTTCATTTCTGAAATTGTTATTTTCAATAGCTTTGCGAATGGCTCGCATAATGTGGCAGAGCAGTTAAGCGTTTAAAGTCGTTTTGAGTCTTTTGAGGTAGGTTGGTTTCTCTCTTGTAGCAAAATAGAAGAAACCATTACAATATGGGCTGGGGAACAGAATGTGAAAAGATTTGCAGGGTGACTTTTACATTTCATAGGTATTTATGTCTAAGAGTGAATGGTTTGATATAAATTAAGTTATCATCAGATAAATAAATAATATAATAAATAAATTATTGTATTAACTTGATCTAGAAAATGTGAAATTAGTAAAGTGTTTCTCGCATCACCCACACCAACATTTTCTCCATAGACCTGTTGGATTTTAGAACTGAATAAGCAGAATAAAAGCGTTATTTATTTCTTGATTTCTAGGGTTTTCCAGGGGATATTGGTGTTCCTGGTTTGAATGGCCCTGAAGGCCCAAAGGTAAGCATATGTGAAGTACTGTTGTAAGCTCTTTCAGAGTGCAGGATAATATCAGTATTCCTTGCTTAGAAAAAGTGTAACTTTTTTTTTTACTTTGAAGTCACTATCCATTTGCTTCAAATAACTTTTATTCAGAGGTCGGTCTTTGAGAAATCTTTTAGATCTTGACGTAGGTAAACTTGCTGCTCTTTAAAATACAATTGTATAGTTCTCTTTCAAAAGCACAGTAGAAGAAAATGGAAGAAAAATAGGCACAGCTGTTGCATCCTACCAGTTGGATGTATGAAGGAAGCAATGCTAAAAAAAATAGGCAGGAGTTTGTAGGAACAGATCCTGCCTCATTTGTTTTCACACTTACCTTATCAAGGGATCCCTGAAGCCAGAAGGGAGACTCCATAGACTTTCTGATGCTGTTCTAGGCATGGTCAATGTTCAGCTTACAATTGAGACTGTGAGTCTTTGGCTACCTAGTCATAGACAGGGCTAGATCTCTTCATCATTCATGGATGATGAAGACAGCAGTAAGATGATTGTGCAAGGGAGCTATAAGCCTGAATCCTGAATTCTCTGATGCTGCTATTAACATTTCCTAATCCACTGTTACCAATAATTTTGGACTCTTAATTAAAACAGGCTGTCTAGAACAAGGGCAAGAATGTGGTTTCCCCAGCCATGATCTAGTATCCTTGCTTTGTGGCTGAATGACTAAAACATTGAATCATAAACAGACAGCGCTATCATAACTGTGACAGAGTTGGGTTTAGGTGACAAAACACCTTGTTCTCAGCAGCTTCTTCCTGCTTCTTCTTGGATAGGCTTTTGTAACACTGGATCCAGTGTGGATAGGGAAACCAAGGTAATGCTAGTTGTATCTTGATAAAGGTCAGTTGGGAGGGTCCAGTGGCACAGAGTCCACTGAATTTTGAGGGTACTCTCTGAAGCTGCCTCAAAGGGACTTTGAATTTTTAAGTGGTTGCAATCAAATGCCCAAAGATGAACTGAATGTATGGTGTCAGCATGCATGTGGACCACCTAGGCCATGGTGAAGAACAAGATTTGCTGAAACAGAGTCAGCATGGATTATGCAAGGGCAAGTCCTGTCTCACGAACCCACGAGAGGTCTTCAGCAAGCATATAGAAAGAGGTGATCTGGTTGACATAGTGTGCTTGGAGTTTCAGGTACCTCACCTGAGTAAGCTTAGCAGTCATGTAGTAAGAGAACAGGTCCTCTTCTGGATCAGGAATTGCTTAAGTAGCAGGAAGCAAACCGCAGGAATACTGTAAATGGACAGTTCTCTGAATGGAAGGATGGGAAAAAGTGGAGTACCCAAAGACCAGTGCTGTGGCCTATATTTTTTAACGATCTAGAGTTAGGGATGAGCAGTGACATGGCTACATTTGTTCATCATACTAAATTGTTCAGGGTCATTCAGACAAAAAGAGATTGTGAAGAGGTCCAAAAGAACCACTCCAAACTGAGTGGGCGGTCAAATGGCAAATGCAGTTCAGTATAAACAAGTGTGTAGTGATGTATGTTGGAGCAAAAATTTATTAACTTCACATGTATTCTAATGGGGTCTGAACTGGTGGTGACTTACCAAGAACAAGACTTTGGGGTCAAAGTGGACAGCTCAATGAAGATGTCGACTTAGTGTTCCACAGCTGTGAAAAATGCAAATTTCATGCTGGGGATCTTTAGGAACAGAATTAAAAATAAAACTGCCAATACCATAATGCTGTTAGGCAAAGCTATTGGTGTGACTGCATTTGGAGTACTGTGTGGAGTTCTTGTCACTTCACGTCCAAACTGATACTGTAGAGCTGGAGAAGATTCAGAAAAGGGCAGCCCAAATGATTAAGAGGTTGGAGTGACTCAATCCATGAGGAAAGGTTGCAGCATTTAGGACTTTTTTATTTTTCACTAAAGCTCATTGATATCCAATAAAGCTGAATGTTGGAAGATTTCATGACAAATTTTAAAAAAAGGACTTAATCATGGAGTGCATAGTTAAACTATGGAGCTTTCTCCCACAGAAGGCAGTGATGTCCATCAACTTGGATGGCTTTAAAAGAGGTTTAGACAAAATCCATGGAGGAGAAGACTGTCAGTGGCTATTACTTATGACAGCTATGGTCTGCCTCCTTGATTTGCAGCTGTATGCTTCTGAATACCATTTGCTGGAAACCTCAGGAGGTGCTGCTCTTGTGCTGAGGTCTTGCTTGCAGGTTTCCCACAGGCATCTAGTTGGCCAACAAGATGCTGGACTAGATGGGTCATTGGCCTGATTCAACAGGCTGCTCCTTATGACTTGTTTAGAAGTTAGCAGATGCTGTTTTATAACATGGTCGCCATTGGTTGAAATTTTTGTATGACTACGTCCCAAGTTTCTGCTAGAACGCCTATCAACTCTAAATACACTTTGTGTGGACTATGACTTTGTCCCAAGTCTAAGTCCTAGAAAAAGCACCTCTCCTGCAGCAACAACTTGGATTGCAATCATTGTCCAAGTCCAATGACACATGTTGATATTAATGTTGATGTTATGTCAACATTTCAGCCATTTATTTGGGTACAAATATCTGCGATCGGGAAGTATGTTCACATTTCTCCCTAGTAAAATATACTGTCACAACCCTCACTGCTCTAGTTTATTGCTATTCACTCAGATCCCTGCCAAAATGCTGAATAGTTAGTTGGAAACTTCAAATGTTGTTTGCTATAATAATAACTTTTACGAAGAGACTTTATGGTCTCCATAGATTTTTTTGGCTCTTGTGCATGGAGAGCTCAAACAGCCATCTCTAATCAGAGAAAATTGGTGTCTTACATTTGAGATGAGCGTTAGACAAAATGGAAAAGCTTTTACACAGTCTGTAAGACCAAGAGTCGAGGCCTACATGACACTGGAAATGTTCAGCTTTAGCACTCCCAGCTGCTTTGTGCTGACTGCGGTTTTGAGGAGTTCCCCCTCTCTTTTATTTTTGGAAGAAAGCTTTGCTAAGCCTCTCTTTTCCTCATTCTTCTGTTTTTATGCTTCCACAGAAGTTAAATGTATGCTAACTGCCAAGAAAGCATTACAGAACTTTTGTGTTAACACTAGTTTAAGATATCCGTGTTTCATACTGTCTGCAAACACTAGACTGGCTGGTTCATTATTATTTTTTCTATTTCTTTTTCCAAATCCCTACGGTAATCAACAAATGTAATTCCCTGGTATATTTGAATTGTATAATTATGGACCGTGATCTGAACATACAGTTCAGCTTGTAAACAGCATTTTTCTTTTGACCTTTGGATGTGATCAACATCCAAACATCGTTGGAAGTATTTTCATTTCATTAGTTTTAGAAGAACATATTGGTGGTTGATTTTGGTATGTGTGCTTTCCCTTGAGTTGTGTTTGCCGATGATATCTCTGGCCTCTCCATCACAAGAGCAGCTGACGTAAGGATGCTAATTGGTTAGATGAATCAATTAAAAACATTTTGAATATAAAGGTGCCTCCACAATTAACAGATTTAAGCAGATCTCAAGCAATTTTTGATAATTAATATTAATTACTATACTTAAAAAAACCTGCAGGTAGCAAATGCTATCTTCGAAGAGGCATTTCGTCCTATGTGTACTAAAAGTGGCAATGTGTCGTCTAAGGATCAAAGTATGTGCAACTTTAGCTGCATCCTCATCACAGCTAGTTTGGCCTTGGATGCCGCAACCCTCAGAACAAAGAGAGAATGTTTCCCCCCCCTGTCTGAAGATTTATGCAAATTTAATAGATTGATAAATCAATTAGTCGGCTCATATTGATATGATTAATGGACTACAAATTGGCTATTCCCATATGAACCTGCACAATAACTTGGCTCAGGTTCTGAAGCCCTTCCTGTTGACTCTGACAAAAGTGCGCTTGGTGGGGATGTGGGAAACAGCATTTGCCATTATGGGCATCCAATCCCATTTAACCACACACCCAAAATCAGAGTTTGTGATGGGGCAGAGCACCAGAGCCACCCTCTCTGATGTTGGCATCTCTGTGACCAACCTGGACCGGAATGGGCAAGGCCATGGTGAGCTTGGGGCCACGTAGCTGTTCCAACAGCAGTACCAGATTGTTAGTCCTACTGGTGCAATTGTATGTCCCCAACCTTGCTGCCATCCTACTCCCGTCCCATAAAGCAGTGTTGGGAGGGCAACTCCATGGCTGTGCCCACTGCATGCATTGCCACTGCGCTTTCCACAAGCTGCTGAAAGGCAAGGCTGTCTTTTTTCCAATGTACACCTGGAAATATGCTTTTCTTTTCCACCTGAAAAGTTTATTGTAAGAGTAAGAACCGCCTGTCCTCAGAGAAGGCTGCCACTCAGGTTTCTACATGAGTCAGCGATCTGGACATAATAATATAATAATAATTTATTATTTATACCCCACCCATCTGGCTGGGTTTCCCTAGCTACTCTGGCCAGTTTCCAACAGAATATTAACATACAATACAGTGGTACCTCAGGTTACATACGCTTCAGATTACATATGCTTCAGGTTACAGACTCTGCTAATCCAGAAATAGTACCTTGGGTTAAGAACTTTGCTTCAGGATGAGAACAGAAATTGCGCAGTGGCAGTGGGAGGGCCCATTAGCTAAAGTGGTGCTTCAGGTTAAGAACAGCTTCAGGTTAAGAACGGACCTCCGGAACGAATTAAGTACTCAACCCAAGGTACCACTGTAGTCTATTAAACATTAAGAGCTTCCCTAAACAGAGCTGCGTTCAGATGTCTTCTAAAAGTCTGGTAGTTGTTGTTCTCTTTGACATCTGGTGGGAGGGCGTTCCACAGGGCGGGGGCCACTACTTAGAAGGCTCTCTGCCTGGTTCCCTGCAACTTGGCTTCTCACAGCAAGGGAACCGCCAAAAGGCCCTTGGCACTGGATCTCAGTGTCCGGGCAGAATGATGGGGGTGGAGACGCTCCTTCAGGTACACTGGACTGAGGCCGTTTAGGACATGGCTCCTGATTGAAAATGGGCAGGCCGAGAGCACTGACTTAGGCCAATGATGCAACATGCAGCCCCCTCTGGAGATATGTAATTTTATGATTGAATGATCCAAGTATGCCCAATGCAGTGGTATCTACCTTCTAGCAGAGTTGGATTTAGAAGGTAGTAAGCCAATCAAGTATACATTCAGATAATCAGAGCAGGGCCTTTCATCTGTGGCTCACGGGAACCTTTAATTATTTAATTCATTTATGTCTTTCAGAGCACTTATTTGAGAATTAACTGCCACGCATGCTGTAAAATGGAAATAGCTGGTAGCTTCTTTCCATTACTTTCTGGTGTTTTGTTTGGACTGCTTACATGATATTAAGAACTTCACTAATCCTGTAAGAGAAAGCTAATGGGGAAGTTACATAGCAATGTGAAGTATATATGACTCTTTGTAGACTCTCTAGATTCTTTCCTGGCATGTTTGATAAATCTCTGAAAGACCTTCACCTTCTTTTTTTAGTTGAAACTCCTATAAGGAATGGAAACTTCAGTTAATTATCCTGATAGTGTCTGGAAACACTTTTTGCAAACTGGATAAGTCATGTCTAAAGATCCGCAGTAGCAAAGAAAGTTGCTGCCCATCTGCATCACATTAATTAATTAATAGTGAAAAGTATATCGTGTTCGTTGACAGGCATGCGGGAAAGAAAACCAACAGCCGTTTAGTAATATTTATATTTCCCCGGTACAACGTCAATGTTTGAATGTGTTTTTTGGCCCTTTCCAAGAATTTTGGATCCGGTATGTGCCATTTCTGGCCCTCTTCAAGCCATTCAGAAATTATTTTAAAATTTTGCTGAATGTAGAAGCAGAGGCTGCATTGTACAAACCACAGTCTAGCAGCTCTCATTGGCAATGTGGTTCATTAACTCAAAGGGTCATGTAGGACCTGAGGATCTGGTACCTACACCTTGCACGATTGGGTTTAATGTATGTTTGCAGGATCATTTGGTCCAAGAGGAATAAACTTGTAATCCACTGGTTGGGTGGTTTAGCTGGGTCAGCAGGATGAAACATAGTCCAAGACCAGGGAGTGTGGAGGGTTGGCTTCAGAGTGGTTCCAAGGAGAAAGGATGAAGTGGCAACAGAGGCAGGGCAGCCAAACTCCAATAGGCTGGAAACTGGAGATGTGTTCAATTAAAAAAAGAAGTATATGCTGGCACCCATCTGTCTCAACAGACAGTTGAGGACGCCTCTGGGGGAGAAGTTCACACTGCTGGAGAATCACAGCACTGTGGGCTGCAGAGACTGGTAACTTGTGACTGCTACATCCCCCATTGTTTTGGCTGCGTTAGCAATACTGAATAGACCTCTCTGGGGCACAAGCCTGGGCTGTGTGTCTGGAGGTCTTGTACTGCCCAGACAATAAGCCCTCCCTCTGGGTCTAGCTGATGTGGTCCAAAGGAAAGTAGAGCGATACATTTTGCACCAAATTGGCTGCAGGAGTGGGCAGAAGGAGACGCCATCCAACTGTCTTAGGGACTCGACTCGGGATTCGTGTAGGGTTTACTCCTTAGCCTTTTCTTGAGAACAAAGATTTCCTGCAAGGGAGTGAGTATGGATCCTTCCTCAGGGTTTACTCCCGAAGCCTTTCTTATGATTGAGTATAGGCGCAAGGCAGAAGAGGTTTAGGATCAGAATTTTCACAGCCGTTATCACAATGGCTGTTGTTCCTAGATAATAACCGTTAAAATGGCGTTTAGACAACTGCCCTGCCTATGAAGAGGACTGTGTCTCAGTGGTAGAGCAACTGCTTTGCATGCAGAAGGACTCTGGTTCAATCTGTGACATCTCCATGTAGGGATGGGGATGTTCTCTGATACTCTGGAGAGCCGCTGCCAATCAAGGTAGACAATACAGAACTAGACGGGCCAGCACCGCTCATGCCATCATTGTGTTTCTCAGTGAACATTCCTGGGTTTTGGGTGGTTCACTTTGCACAAGGGAGCAAGCAATGTGGCGAGCTAACAATTGGTTGAATTCGGTTCTAGCCTTATAAACGCTTCTTGAAATCACACGTCTTCCTATCGTGAGAAATTTTTGGAAATGTAGCTTGATGAAGGAGGTTGTAAGCCAGTTACCATACTGAAAAATCACGTGAAAAACTGATTGTAGTAATTACTGTTAGTGGTTTTAAAGTAGACTTCCCCTATGGTGAACACAGTTGACCACTTTATGGTTGTGTGTGTAATTATTTGAGTAGTTTTGTAACACCTGAACCCAATCAGAAATGTGTGACGGTGGGACTGACCTTTGAATATATCCCTGAATATTAGGGTAGCCCTGCAGAACAGTGGTGAAAGTGGTGACACTAAACATCTGGCCTCCATCTGCAGCTTGGTTGTGGTGTAATGTGAAATGGCAAAGCTGTACAAGCAGTAGTGTACTGTACAAGCAGTAGTTCTTCACTAGATCCAGACATCCTCATAGTGCTGAACTTGTTCCTCAACCCTTGTTTTCTATCCTGAAGTATCCCGGAACAATATAATAATTTCCCCTTAAGTAGTCACATTATTGGCGATGCTATATTGTGGTGCTGGATTATGTAAAACAGCAGTTTCCAAATTGTACACAGGGGCACACTGGTCTACTCTGAGTGAACTGATATGTTATAAGGAGAACATTAATTAAATAAGGCACCTGCAAGTACCCATCCCTGGAGGAGGAGCAGATTTGCATTTTTGCATGATTCAGTGCTCAGGGCTTTCCTTCTTCCTGTCAGCTGGCAGACGTGCCACATATCTACGTTTGATGAGATCAGGCATCTAACTCAGTTACTTCTAATGCATCAAAAGAGGTTTCTCCTTGTGTCTCTGTATGATTAACTGCTCCAGCCTTGCTTCATTCCTATACGTTTCTGCTGTAGCTGTAGTTCCATGTCTCCGGCAAGTATTACTGGATTGTTCAGCAGTTTGCAATGCACAAATGCAGCATAATTATCCAGCTCTAGAGGTAGCTGTCTCTTGCATCTCTGCATCTCTGGACTTGTCTCCTTTTGATCAGGACATGCTCAGAGCAGTTGCTTGCAGAAAACAACATGGAACAGGGTTTCTCCAGTTGTGGGTAACCCTAGAGGGTGGGTTGTTTGTGTCTTATTTAAGTAGCGTTTTAATAACTGAATGCATACAGAATATATAGCAAAGGCTATTTTATGATTCTTAAATCAGACACACAACTGGATATTTTATGGTTGAATTATGGTTGAGTAAGGCCAACTTTAAATAAATTGTGCAATGTACTCCTCTCATTCCAGGCAGTTAGTGAATTGATACTGCAGTCTTGTGGAGTTATCAATTTGATTGCTACAGCAAAACTGTTGGAGACCCTTACCATGGAGCTATGTTTGTGTCCGAAACTCCTTTCCCCAGTTTGTTTCTCACCTAAAATAGGAAAATATGGATTCATTCAGATCAGTGCCATCAGCAGGAAATGCTTATCAGTTTTCCCTCGCTATAACCAGTTAGTTTCCCATTGTAAGCTGCCTTGTTCTGCGCAACTGAAATGCATATGCAGATAATTGTATACATATTGTAGTTTTACTAAGAAATTCAAATGGTCACAAGTGTGCTTCCTAAGGAAACACTTAAAAGAATAAAATAGAGTGAAGTGTCTTAGCTTTTATGGCATCACTCTTTCTAGGTTGTCTAGACTAACATGCTCATTCATTAATCTAAATATTTTGTGTGTGTGTTCCTTAGGGATTTCTAGGTGACAGAGGACCTCCAGGACCACCAGGCCCCAAAGGTGTTGAGGTAAGAAAGCTACATTGTTCCCTTAATTTCACACCATTTTTTTCTTGAAATTGGACTCCATTTTCACTAACGTGGTTGCTTTTGTTTGCAAAGATATCGACCTTCTGTTTTGGCAGGTGTTGAATAGAAATCGTTGCACATCGCTGTGCTATTTATTTCTTTTGATTCCTATGCACTGTTTAAATGAGCTGAATCTGGGAGCTTGCAGATATACTGAAGAATTAAGTTTCACATTCTGAAGAAGAATGATCTGGATGCCTAAATAAATTGAATGAAGTTGTTGAGTGCATACATATTTTTTTCTTTGTAAGGTTAGTTTTAAGAGGTATTAACGTTAAAAGATATTTCACTTGCTGTGGAGACAGTGGAGATATCTTAACATTGTGACCATCAGAAACATAGGTATAAGTAGCATCAACATAGGGTTTAATGAATATCTGTTTACCTTGGAAATTCCAGTAAATACAGCAAATCAAATACTTGGTATGCAAATGCTAGATAGTGGGCGAGATGGAGAACCTATTGCCTTCTAAATGTTGTTTGACTACAAATTCCATCAACCCTAACAATTGGCCGCTCTGGCTGGGGCTGATGGGAGTTGTAGTCCGACAACAATTGGAAGGCCACAGGCTTCCATCCATTCTGTTTCTAGATCTCTGGCTGCTGGTTATTATTATTTTTAACTCTTTCCTGTTTAACTGCACACAGAGCCATTTGGGTGTTTAAGAGAATAGTACACCATATGCTTAAAATAAACACAGCATTCAAGAATGGAGAAGAATGGCTAACCTGTTTTTATTTCAGGGAGAAGAAGGACCTGCTGGACCTATTGGGGGAGCTGGACCAAGGGTAAGTAACTTCATATTTTAGAACTGCAGTAGAAGACCTGTTGAAAGTGAAATTCTCCAACTGTTTGCCATTGTGGACTTGAGTTGGGTTTGTATTACAGTCACTGACTTTTTAGAGAGGTCACCCTGTGGCTAAGTGAATCAGTAGGGCATAGGAAACCCTTCTTCAGATCCCTGTTTGGTTGTGATGCTTGCTAGGTAGTCTTGGGCATGAAACTCTCTCTTGACATCCCTGCCTCATAGGGCTCTGAGAGGTTCAGATGAAAGCTGGGATGGAAACGTAGTCAGTGTTGTCCAGTTTTCTGCTTCCATCAGTGACCTGCCAGGTGCCTCAGGGTCAAACTGCGTGATGCACTTACTGCACCACATGCAGCTGTCTCTTTGTCTTTCTTAGATTAGTTACAGCCATGCCCCCCATTGTTACTGGATTGCAGTGTGCAGGGAGGGGAGGGTTATCCCTTTGCTGCTCAGCTGCGATCCTTCTGAAAACCACCCCTTCACACACCCTGTTTTATTTATATACTTCCATCTCATGAAACATCAGGGTGCCCTTCAACAACAGGCAAACAGTAAAACATGAAAAAGCTTTAAAAACAATATTACACCAGGAGTCCTAGAGAAGAGAAGAGGAAAAGAAAAGTAGAAAGAGAAGAAAGAGAAGAGAAGCTCTTATTGGCATCAAAGGTTACTTCCTTTTCATAAAGACTCGTCACCACTTTGGGGAGGCAATTTTAGGAGGTTGCAGTTGGGAAGAAGGGCTAATCGTACCTTCTCTGTGTGTTTTGATCCCAACACATCAAGCATGACATGTAGTTTGACCCTCGAAGAAGCTCAGAGAAGTTGGGGGTAATGGAAGCAGCCATCACTTGATGTTTGTTGCCACCATCTGGTCATCAAAGGTATATTGCATCTGGATATGAAAGTTGCACTGAAAATGGGAATGGTATTATTGCAAGCAGCAGTAGTTCATGTTTTCTGCTGTTCGCCTTCCTGCCTCTTACCCGAGGGCCAAAGTTGACAGGACAGTGTTCACATAACTTATCAATTGGTAGGTCCAGTTTAGATCTGCGACATGGGTAGGGCTTTATTCCTTTTCACCTCTCTGTGGTCCAGGCTGACACACATCAAATTTCTGTTTACCTTTAAACAACTCATTGCATAGTTGTTAACTGCATGAATGGTGTCACTTCTGGTTTGGCTCTGACAAGGCACCAGATGGAAAACAGTATGTAAAATGGCAAGGTTTATGAAAGCTGAATGATATCACTTTGTCTTGGTTCATCTGTTTTTATTTATTTGCTTTTTATTATTTTTTGAAAATATATGCTCTACCGAAATGTATATACACTTAATTAATTAAACAAGTTTTATATTCAAAATACAGTGCTTGTTTGCTTTTTCCTCTGAAGACCCAGGATAGATGTGGAGTTAAAAAAAAAAAGAGGCCCAAGCAAATGCTTTCACCAATAATATAAAGGAATACACCCCCAGTTTAATCTCTTCTGCACATACAACTTGCCAGAATCTTGCATCTGCTGATTAGACGTTCTTCTATAGGTTGACAAGAAGACACTTTTATAATATTTTTGGAACCTTGCTTGATGATGAGGATGCTAAACATGCTCCTCGGCTATCTAATGAGTTGATATTAATGGTGCAATTGCTGGAAATTCATTCTCTTAAAATTTGTCTGTGCACCTTTGATGGCAACAAATTTCCCATATTCCATTTCTTGTCTTTCACTGTAAGAACATCCCAGAATTCAGTATGATTTTCAGAAATAAATTCAATGAATTTTAAGGAATAATTTTAAGGAATAAATTCAAGTTTTTATTATGTTTATTAATTTTTAATCCATTAAAATACTCTGCTAATACGACCTTTTTGTAAAAGTAATATTTGAGGTCCTACTTGTTCTGTTCCCAAACCTGGCACACAGCAAATTGCCCAGGTTGTTACTGTGTGTAATACAGCATATTCTGTGTTAGTTTAAGCTTCTTTTGTTCATATAAATACAAGAGCCTCTATATGTTCAATTTTCAATTCTAGCTAATCAACAGTGGCAAAGTTTAGCTAAGCATTGCTTTTACTGTGTCAGCATAACTCAGCTCAGTCTATTGAAGCATGGACAGGTATTTTGTGTCAGGCATGATGCAACTCTGGTGCATTTCATGATTCCAAAGCCATTCAAAAGCAGAGGTTTTTCTTTATTTGAATGCAGGGAAAGCCTGGTCGAAAAGGTTATGCAGGTGAACCGGGACCAGAAGGCCTGAAGGTAGGGTTGACTTTTTTCCTGAATTTACTGTTGTGTGTGTGTGTGTGTGTGTGTGTGTGTGTGTATATATATATATATATATATTATTTATTGTATAGCTAATACTAGGTTCATAGATGAAAACTGAAAGCTAGTAAAAATATATCAATTTCAAAAAAATGAAACTCAAAGCGACTTACAAAAATGAGCATTCAGAACAAGGATAAATCAACCAAAAATTCTTTCTCTCTCTTCCCACTCTCTCTGATTCAACTTCACCCCAACATACCCAAGGATGAGCAGAAGATTCCCACCTTCTCTTCTCCAGCAGCCTTTCCTATCTCCACCAACATTTTCAGTATGGTCCTTGATCCACCCGAGAGGCTTTTGGGGATGTTATGGGCACCTGAGAGAGAAGGTGATAGGAATTTTCCCTTCTGTGGCTCCAAGCGATAATCTCCAAGTGTGTAGGACTTTGTGCACATGTTGGCCACCCGTTCCCTGCCCATAAAACACACAGCAGTGCCCACTCTTATAAAGAAGAGTCCAAACGGGGAAGCAACCCATAATTAAGAGACCATAGTCAGCAGGAACAAATCATATAATCGGAGAATTGTTGAGTTGGAAGGGACCCAAAGGGTCATCACCAATCAAACCCATTGCAGTGCAGGAATCCTGCCCACAGATGTCCCTTTGTGTCACTCTAGCCCACCCCGGCAAGCTTAGGGTTGAGGGTTAATATGATGAAATGTTTAAGCAGAGGATTGCTTGTATTGCTTTGGCTGTCCCCAACCCAGGACTTCAAGGCAATTATTCTACCCTATCCAGACCAGCACACCACTATCTAGACCACTTTGAGTAAAAAGAACTTACACCGCTTCTCAAAAATATACAGGCTTGGTCTGTGGCAGGTGTCTAGGAGAAGAACATATCGATGCCCACAGGAGATGCCATTGTAGATCTGACCTGGTGCATTGATGGTGTACTTAAAAAAAAAAAAAAAATGTCCCTAGACATGGTGGAACATAGGTAGGGGAAAATCTGCCCAATACACTTGGTTTTTTTAGTGGTTTATGGGTCATCAAAATTACCTCTGCTTGAACCTGGAATGTAGTTGGGAGTCAGGTTGGGAATGATGGTGCAGTCTGCTCCTTATGACCCACTCCTTCAAGAGGCAAGTCATTTTGCACCAGCTGAAGCCTCTGAATGTCTCTGAAAGCTTCCCCACAAATGACCTTACAGTTTTACCTGGAATAGGTATATTGAAGGTGCACATAGGCCTGTTTGTGAGTAGCATCTGGTGTGGTACAGTGTGCGTTCATTCACCTGTGGGCCATGGAAGATGGAGTGAAAAGGCCTCCTGCCAAGTGCACAATTGCATCAGTTTTTGAGTAACGTGTATGCATTACTTCTTCCTGAACTAATCAGCCTCATCCGACAAATAATCAATGAATATATTGTGCTTTTAAAAGGGGGCTCTGGCCAAGTAACATTATTACAAAATGCAAAATATAGCCAATTTATTTTAGCATGGCAAACTTGTAAAGATGAGTAGTACCGGAAAGGCAAAAAATTTTATTCTGTGCATTGATAAACTGCCTCAGGAAGAGGAAATGCACTAAGCTGTTAGAGGTAAGTAAAGATTGAAAACTTCTTCTGTTAAAATGAAATTGTGTGCTAAATTACTAAATCAATTTTTAAATTCACAGGGAGAAACGGGAGATCAAGGAATTATTGGGAAAACTGGTGAAACAGTAAGGATAAATTTATGTTTTATTCACAATATGGTATATTTTGTAATGATAGCCAGTGATTTGGAATGGGAAAACTTACAACTTATGGTAAATAGTGGTGCTGGGGGCAGAGGAAGAACTTGGCATGCGGCTGCAGTTTTCAGTGGCATCCCAACGCCAAGTATATTGTTCCACCCTCAGCAAAAAATTAAACTTTATCAAATAGATTAATATTAATAATTTTATTATTTATACCCCGCCCATCTGGCTGGATTTCCCCAGCCACTCTGGGCAGCTTACAGCCTATATAATAATGTAATAAAACAGCAAACGTCCCGATACAGGGCTGCCTTCAGATGTCTTCTAAATAATAAATTCAACCTTCAGCATAGCTGCTTCTGTTGAGGTGCTCATTTATCTTTGGGCTGCTCCAAAGTTTGAGCAGGCTGGGTTCCAAATGAAGAAGAAAAAAGGAATTAACTTGAGTCTAGATTTTAGCATAGAATATCTAATTAACTATCTCAAATAGGTTTGCACATAGCCTATCAGATAAGCATTCACTTACATTGGTTGCTTTGATTGCAATGCAAATAGCAGCTTGGGAAGAGCAATTTTCTTCTGTTTTCTTAAGAAGTATTAAACTCCTGCTCCCAATCTGCTGCAGTCTCAGTAATTATCAGCCCCTCTCAGGAGCTGCTATTTGCGTTTTTAAAAACCTGCATTTTTACATGCAAAGATGCATGCAATATCACATTAAATTGGTTTGTATAAAATGGTACAAAGGTGCTCACTGTTGGTATTAGGACCTCCTGGACATCTTTTCACAGAATCTGTAGGAGCACTTTCTTCCAATAGTTGACCTACAAACCTAACTTAGTTGTAGACATGCTTTAGTTCACCTTTATGGTGTCCATAAACAATATCAGTTTTTTTGTTCCCAACAACTCATAGAATCATAGAATCATAGAGTTGGAAGAGACCACAAGGGCCATCGAGTCCAACCCCCTGCCAAGCAGGAAACACCATCAGAGCACTCCTGACATATGGTTGTCAAGCCTCTGCTTAAAGACCTCCAAAGAAGGAGACTCCACCACACTCCTTGGCAGCAAATTCCACTGTCGAACAGCTCTTACTGTCAGGAAGTTCTTCCTAATGTTTAGGTGGAATCTTCTTCCTTGTGGTTTGGATCCATTGCTCCGTGTCCACTTCTCTGGAGCAGCAGAAAACAACCTTTCTCCCTCCTCTATGTGACATCCTTTTATATATTTGAACATGGCTATCATATCACCCCTTAACCTCCTCTTCTCCAGGCTAAACATGCCCAGCTCCCTTAGCTGTTCCTCATAAGGCATCGTTTCCAGGCCTTTGACCATTTTGGTTGCCCTCCTCTGGACACGTTCCAGTTTGTCAGTGTCCTTCTTGAACTGTGGTGCCCAGAACTGGACACAGTACTCCAGGTGAGGTCTGACCAGAGCAGAATACAGTGGCACTATTACTTCCCTTGATCTATGTATAACTCCTACTAAGGGCCCTCAGATCCCTGTAACGGTTTCTTAGTTCAGATTCTTCCTGTTTCAGCCAAGGGCTGAAGTTTGAAAGGAACCAGGGCTGTCTTACCCATAGGCTCTCAGGGACACCAGGCTGAGAGTTGAGTCTGGGGAAGAGCCCGCCCATCGGTTGGAGAGCCGCAACAGGCTCTTCTGCTGCGGGCGGCTGCACTGCTAGTTCAGGGGCGACCAAGCCAGTGAGACGCTGAGGCAGCCGGCTGGCTCTGCCCTTCTGCATGCCTGGGACTGGGTAACTGGGGGGAGGGCACCGGGCAGATCTTTGCACCCCTGCGCCGCATATTCTCTGGAAGGAACACAAAACAGAATAATTAGTACTGACTATGTGTAATGTGCCTCTGCTCCACTGAGGGGAAGGAGCTAGTGTTTCTCTGGGGACACAAAAAGAATACAAAAGAAAGAAAGAAAGTCTTGATTAATTTAAGATGGGGTGGGTATGCTGATTATAGATGCTATTCTGCATTAGCTTTGGTATTGGGGTTTGGAAATAATTAGATCATATTGCATCTTGCTACTCAAGATGAATATCATTATTTGCTCACGTTCACTCTATTTCTTCCTTTGTCCACCATGCTGGGCTCTACTACTATAACTCAGAGAAAAGGGAAATCAAACACATGGGTGCTAGACACGCACAGAGTTTCAGCTAAACCAAGCTTCTTGATAACAGTGTGGAAATGTAGCTTCAAGTGTGGCACAAAGGAATAAAAAACAAAAACTTAAGCGCATGGCCATGTGCACACAATGAAGTTTACTGAAATTTGGATTTTTTTTCAAGTTGCCGTTGGTGCGTATGTTTTCCCATAAATAATTTTTAGGGCAATGGCTATATTTCATATGCAATAGAGAGGAGATCTAGTTATAAACTCCAAAAATATTAACACAAGACACTACTAAACATGTTCATCTGCTGGGGCACAAATTTTGCATTGGAGCTAATAAAATATGGAGAAAAGTATTTTAGATGGCATGCCTTGCAATACTTTGAAACAGATGTTGGAGAATATCACCACAAGTGAAATAAATTTTGGAATAGTGGTTACACACACACACACACACACACACACACACACACACACTATCATTTCATTCTCCAAAATATTGGCAGACATTCATCTCTGCTTCTTGTAAAGACATAGGTAAATATTATTGCCCTTCATTTTACAAATCAAGAATCTGAGGTAGACATTAACCAAGATGAACAGGGGAGGTCCAATCCAAAATACCAGTGTGGCATACTATCTGGAAAGAATTAGGGAGAAATGTTCATGGATTCATTTATATTCTTTTGTAAGAAAGTGTATGCCTTGCAATATAAAGCAAAACAGGGTTAAAGTTTAGCATCTGGTCTGAGCCTTTTTATTGAATCCACTGTAATTAAATTTTACGGATATTTTGTATAGGTAATCCCAAAGTTGTCTCTCGGCCTAGTGGAACTACTGAGCTTTTTTTTAAAAAACAGCTGTCTCTGTGTTGCATCTCACTCAGTTCGTGGCATTTCAGCGTTTCCTTGAGCTATGTTGTGTAGCCTATGTCGGTGACTGCAGTTTCCTGGAGCTTTAAAAATAATTCTATGGTGGTTGTTCACAAGGTTCTTAAACTGTGATTCCATATATGGTTCTGGGACAATCTGGGACCCCGTTTTCCATGTGAGTCACATGACCCATGCGAGATTGTGGCCCTCCAAAAGCACTTTGGGGGGGGCACAGTGGCCAAAAGCATTTGTTTTGGGGCACCATGTGAGATCACGGCCCTGAAAAAGTGCTGGGGGATTGTGGCCAAAATGGCTGCCATGCTCTCGCAATAAAAAATAGAACCAGGACAGCTGAGGCATATGTGATTCATGTGCATGAACTGATTGACAGCTGTCTCCCAGGTGCTGATGACAAGATTAATCTTGCTAAAATTTGAGAATTTTTCAACAGAATTGAATGTGAAGTAGAACTAAATGAATTGTTTAGTTGAGTCTTAAATGTTTGTGCTCTCCTACTAGAGACAAAATAATAGTCATCCCCTTAGGAACACATAGACACTAATACAGAATAATCGAACAGTGGTCCCAAGGATGAAATACAAAGAGAGAGGGATAACTCACATTAAAATAGAATCCCTGGTTATTTGCTTCCAAACCACAGATATATTTGTGTAACCTTTGGCCCTAATTGCAAATAAGTATTATGTACAGAAGCGGCCTTAATTCCCTCCAAAAATATTATCGATATTGTATACAATGTATGTCAAATGTATTGTTTGTTTGGTTTCTTTTCATGAAACAAAGCTGTATTTACACAATCAAATATATAACCAGACGTATATTTATTGTAAAAACTCATCTTGCAACTTTACTTCATTAGAAATGATCAAATAAATAAACAGCACATTTGGCCTATGTGGTGCAGGAGCCAAAAAAGAAAAATGCTTTTAAAAAACAAAAGTAGGAGTAGTGGACTATGGTGAGTTGTGTACATAGCACTTAATTGTAAATTTGGACCAAATGTTGCAATTACTGAATTTAAGGAATATTTTTTGAGGTAGATGATAACATAGAATAGTAATGGAAAGAACTTTTTGGCTTTGGTTCAGTATTATCATAAGTGCATAAACTTGACGAATCCATGGACATGAACAACTGAGCCTCCTCATTCTGTTTATAGCCCTCATGGCCAAATTCTGTACCAGGTGCAGCTTCCAGACCAAGGGTAGACTGAAATAGTATATATGGATTTTGAAATACTTTTTTGGCTTTTATAAGTGATGCATGCATGAATGTGGATGGTATCTATAGTCCCATTGATAATTGGAAATTATTAGGTCATAATTTTCCCACAGTCTGTACATTTTTATCCTACATTCATGTATTGTTGGAAACACAGAATTCCAAACTGCCCTCCTCTTTATGCAGAAAATACTGCTGGTGGTGGTACCCTACTTTAATAATAATAAAAATAAATTATTATTATTATTATTATTATTATTATTATTATTATTATTTCTACTCCGCCCATCTGGCTGGATTTCCCCAGCCACTCTGGGCAGCTTCCAACAGAAGGTTAAAAATACATTAAAACATCAGTCATTAAAAACTTCCCTAAACAGGGCTGCCTTCAGATGTCTTCTAAATGTCATATAGTTGTTTATTTCTTTGACATTTGATGGGAAGTTGTTCCACAGGGCGGGTGCCACTACCAAGAAGGCCCTTTGCCTGGTTCCCTGTAACTTCGCTTCTTGCAGTGATGGAACCGCCAGAAGGCCCTCGGCACTGGACCTCAGAGTCCAGGTTGGACGATGGGGTGGAGACGCTCCTTCAGGTATACAGGAATAGTTATACATTTGATTAGAAGATAAATGTATTTAATGCTCCTTATTTGGATTTATGAGTATGAGCAATACTCACAAAAGTGATAAAAACTTGATAACAATCTCAATCAGTTTATTATGGTCATAGACCAGTTTAAATCTGATAGCAGTTTCGCCTGTTAAATTATATCTGAGTTCTAGATAGTCCATTGTTGATGACACTTTTTAAACAAGCTATATCTATCTCCTTGGACTTGTTTAAAAGTTCTAGCAGGGATGTGTAAAAACACACATATATGGTAATAGAAATTCCTGAAGCAATCTAGACAATATGCTCTAAAGCTGTCCAACAACATCCTCATTACAGGTGGGGAGAATGTTTAGATTGATAGCTCTAAGGTTTTCCCCCCTGTTACTTGTACAATTCTTTGTTATGCAGGATCTCCATGTGCCCTTGGCAAACATCAGTTTATTTATACTCCACATTTCCACAATGGTGGCTTACAACATACCAAATGAACAATAATGAACAAAAAAAATACACACATTAAGAACAATTAGAAATAATCATAATGTCAATGAATACAGAAAATCCACACAGAAACAATGGAAATAAGCTAACCAAATTTAACATCTTAAAACTCAACAAGAGAGAGAACAATAGCCAACAAGGAAATAAAATTAGCACATACAAAATAGATGTTGGTTACTGGGGAAACCCAGACAGATGGGCGGGGTATAAATAACTATTATTATTATTATTATTATTATTATTATTATTATTATTATTATTATTCCTAAAGGAATAGCATTAAATGTGTGCACAGTTACCTCTCTCTGGTTTTTCCAGTGTGAAAGGGCATCAAGGAAGCTTTATAAAATCTGATGTGCTGAAAATCATGACACTTTTGAAGCAGCAGAGAAAAGCTGTGGAAAAATCTACAGCAATAATGGGAATGCCTTGCTATAATGGGATTTTAACAGGCACAGCTGGCCATAGTTCTTTCCTGTGTGAAGGCTACCCATGTAAGTTGTGTTTGCCACAGTTAATGCTTACAACGAGTCTGTAGACACTTCCAAGCAAGCCAGTATCTTGGTTCCCCCCTCCCTTCATTGTTGTTGTGAGCCTTGGAATGCAACAGGCTTTTTTATATAAGGGGAAGCTAATTTGTTTAAGATCCTTATTAGATCCATGACTTTGACAGAATAGAATTTAAAACCTGAAGTCGAATTCTGCAGCTTTCCCTGGCTGGTAAGATTAGCCACCTCTTACAGAATCAGCAGATCCCTTTAGACAGCATTTGATTAATTTAATGAGAACTAAAGGAGTTCAGCCAGAGCAGATTTACAATGCTGATGAGACAAAGTGTTTTTTGGGTTGGTTTTTTTGGGTGGTTTTTTTTTTGGAAAGCAATGCCAAGAAAAACATTGGCTTCAGCTACTGAGAAAATTGCCCCTGGATTAGAGGGAGAAAAGTCTCAACTGTGCTGGCATGCACAGTTGAGTTTCAGATTTTTAAATTACTAGCTGGCAAAACTTTGAAACCACATTGTATTACGCACAGACGCATGTAGCCTGTCTTGTCCATTGCTGAGCATAATCCACTGCATGAATGGCTTTAGACGTTTGAAAAAGATGATTGAAAGATGACATTCTTTCACACATGAAAACTAATGTGACCTACAAAAGCGTTATGTTTCTTGGCTGCCATTATTACTTGGAAACATAACTCATTGCCAAGGGGCGGAGGAAACACCCTCTGAATATTTGATTTATATGGATGTGGGTTCCTCATAGAGAAGCCCAACATAAAATTCAGTCTGTAGACAGTCAGACCAGGATGGAAAATGTCAGCAGCAGACCAAAGGACCATAAACAGTGCCAGAATGTTGAGTTGTTGTCAGAAGGGCAAATAAGAATGTCATGTGAGCATATGAAGCTTCCTATTGGTCTATCCAGCCCAGTACTGCCTGTTCTGATTTGCTCTTTCAAGCCTGAAGCAGTGGCCCTTGCTAACCCAGTGAGTTCTTTAAACTGGAGATAAAACCCAGGATCAACCCTGGGATCTTTTGCTTCAAAGCATGTGGTCCAGTGTTATAGTATGGGATACCACCAATCAAATGCCTGCAAAACTGTATTTAAATACATGTTTGTTGGTAGACATTCATTACAAGTATATGTATTCTGTTCTAGCAACAAACACACAGAGGGTAACGAAAACAATGTATGGGAGTTCTGCTAGAAATGATATGCCTGGTTGAGCTATTACAGGCTCACATTTAAGAAAAAGCATAGCCAATATTTTTTGTATAGACCTGCCTGCTTGGAAGCTTTGCACTTAACTGCCTCGTTGCTAAACTTGTTTTAGGCCTTGAGGATACCTAATTTATCTAGGAGAGAAAATCATAATTGCCTATGCCCAAAATTAAAGGGAAAATTGAAATTGCTTTCAATGATTGAGGACTTGAAGATTCTGAGTAGAACAAATTCTTCGAACTTTGTAGAAATACCTCAGGTTTGGAGATAAGGAGCCAAAAAATAGAAGACAAGGCAATAAATCTGCAATATGATCGCAGAAGAACTGGACTGCTAATGTTTCATTAGCACAAGATGTAACTATCTCAGCCAGTTTTCAGAATTAACATCTGTGTTGCAAGAGCTGTGAGTTTGTAGCATCACAAGGGTCATAAGTCTCTGAGCCATGCTTTCCAAGGTAACTCACAACAGGAAAAAAAGAATTGTAACAAAACACATAGGTGCAGTTCAAATGTGTGGCCTTGTGGTTGAGCACATACCCGTCTATTTGCATCATCTGGAGGAGAAGACAGGAAGCATCTGTTTCCTGGTTTAAACTAACCACAGTTTGTTATGTCTGAACCAGGATCTGTAGTTAGTTTAAACTACAGTTTATTCGAACTAGCCAGGATCACAGAACACAGTGTATCTTGACTTGTTTAAAGAAACAGGTTAAACCCAGAAGCGAATGCTGGTGACGTCTGCCAGAGAAATGGTGTGATTGCTTGACCTAAAGCTTGATCCTGTCCATTTGCCATTTTTCAGTGTTCCGTCCAAATGCCATTACATCAGAAACAGGCCTCAACAAATTAAATTTACAATTAAAACAGCAGGAGCAAATCCAATTTAAAACAGAAGGCATTTTTTTTTAAAAAAAATAATCTCATTAAATGGCTGGAAAAGCAACTGCATTTTTAGCTGACCTTTAAATGCCATCAAAGAGCGTGCTAATGACGCGGACAAGAGAAAGGTGTTCCTCAGACTTGGAACAACTAAGTAGGCCTTGGCTTCACCATCACCTCACCTCAGAACACCAACAAAGAACTGGGCAAGTTTGGGTGAGAATAGGCAATCCTTCAGGTGCCCTGAGCCCAGACCATTTAAGATTTATAGGTAAAAATCAGCACTTTGATCCGTGCCTGAAAAGTAAGTGGTAGTCTGTGATGATTTATTTCAATACTGAAGGTGGCGGGAGAAACTGGAGGAAATGACACTGAGGGAATTAAGCCTAGAGAGCTATATAATTTCTATGTATTAAGTGCCATGTGTTAATTCCTATGGTCACTCCAGAAATTCAACCACTCCTGACTTGGAGTGCCTTTCAGAGCTCCTAAAACACGTACTTCCTTCTGGGAGAGGCAGGCTTTTATGAACTCCCCTGAGCAACTCACAGCCTTATTTGGATCAGAGCAATACCTGGATTAGAGATGGGTGCATTGCTTCCACAAACACCTTTCTTCTCCCTGCCAGCCCCCAAAGCACCCTTTGCTTCTTTTCCCTTCCTTTAGCTGTTTCCAGGGATTGTGGCAGCAACAGCAGAAAAGGAGACAAAGAAGTTCTTTTTTCCTTCCTCATCCCAGCTCTCAACTATTGCTACTACCAAACAAGAACAAAATAAACCAAGGACCCCCACTCCCTCCCCCCCCCAAAAAAAACCTTAGTTGTTTGTGTTTGGGGAGACGTGAACCATCTTTTCATTTGCTTAGGTTGGCTCTGGAACGAAATGAGAATCCCGGCTTGAGAATCCTTGGCTAATCCTATATTATTTCAAATGCACATTTGAAATGTGGACGCCGCGTGGTTCATCTTGCAAAATGTACTTAACCCAGCGGTGGGTTAACGACACAGGTTTTTACCCTGACTCACGAACCTGGTTAAGATTTCACAAGTCAGAAATGTTAACACAAACATCAACCAGACTCAATTCTTTGGGAACTTTTAGAAGGAAAACACACCTTTATAATCATATTCCCAACGTGAGTGAGTTTCTGTGGATCCTGGTGCTCCTGCCATAACATTCTTAGTACTTCAGCTAAGTGGCAGGAAATTGAGTCTGAAGTATGAAGGTGAGGCATCAACCCAAAGACCACACACAAAAATTCCGGCTTGCTAGTCTGATGGAGTGAAGCAGCTCTTACTCTGTGAATTGAGTATTGGGTTTGGTTAAAACTCAGTGCCAAATGAACTATGTTCCATCCTGGTTTTGTTAGGTCTGGAAAACTACTACCTTAAGATGAAATGCTTGTGGCAAATAGCTACTTTACACAGAAGTACGACCTGTAGTTTGCTTACTCTCTAGAAATTCTGTATATGACTGCTACCTTAATGAGGTTTGTTGGGGTGGGGGGTGAGCACTCACATGCATGTCCATTCTTGTGTATTTAAATTTAAAACAGCCTAATGAGAACTGAGCATGACCAGGAGCCATGAAATGTACCATGGTGTGTTGGAAAAGGAAAAATGGAATGGGGCAACAGTATGGGATGATTGGAATGCCCTTCTTGGAGAGAATGGGTGACCAGAACTCTGAATGGGAGGAAAGATATACTGCAGTATTTTGTTACAGGCCTCACTAGTAGTTTCATAGGTAGCGATTCCAAAAGACTTCAGCTCTTCTTTTGAAAACAATAGGCTGGACAACAGATAAGGAGACTCAAATTATATCCAAATAGTACTGTACTATACTGTACTACTGTGAGTTTTTATCCATATAGGAAAATCACGGTACATACTACAAATCACCTGTGAAACATCAGTTTCAACAACAACAACAAATTAAAGTTCCTATAAACGAACAGTTGTTCCTGATTCATTGATTCCATCTGGAATGATGAAATGCACTAGTCTCTCCAGGATAGTTGTGTGTTGCAATTCTTCAAATTTGATAGATCTCCTTTTATAGGAAAATTACGTCTTGTGCTTCAGTATACAGAACAAGCCGTCTGAAATACTTTTATAACTTCGCTGCCTCAAGGAAATCTGTGTTTCTTTTTCTTTTACCAAAGAAAAGAAAAGAAAAGAAAGTTATCAGGGTTCTATTACATATGTCCTTAATTCCATGCTAGTCGTTTTCTCTGGAATTACCATGTGTTCACTTAATTTTTTGCAGAGGATCCATGTAATGTCAAATTGTTGCAGTCTGGTGTTTTGTGTGTTGTCCTCTCCCCCCCCCCACCCCCCCCTGGCCTGATCTGTGGTGATCCCCACATTTTGGCAATAAAACACTGTCCAGTGTGGACACGCAAAGTACTATCAAGGCTTTACGTGGCCCCTGTGTGTTTAATTAAAGTTTCTTACTTGCAGATCCCATCCATTTAATTGTTTCCTGTTGATAATATTTCGTCATAATTGTATGCCGCCTTTACAACAAGGAGAATAGTGATACATCTTAGTTGGGGGATTAGTGATTAATAGCTTTAATTGATATATAGTAATTTATATCCCATTCATCTGGCTGAGTTTCCCCAGCCACTCTGAGCGGCTTACAACATATCTAAAAACATTATAAAAACATCCATCCTTAAAAACTTCCCAAAACAGGGCTGTTTAGCCCTGATAGCCCCAGGGTAATGGAAGGGTTTACCTTCTCATATATATTTTTTTCTTTTTTATATAATGAAACATTGACATAAAAATGGAAAGAAAACCAATAATTAAAGCACCTCACCCTTGCAGGGGCAGAAACCAACAATGGTGCCATTAGCAGGCTGATGATTAGTAATCCCCAGCTGTAATAAACATAAATAAGGAAGGAAAAAGCTGAATTGGGGAAATATTAATTGACTTTGTGAAGGACCTTTGCCCAACAAGCTGTGATTGTAAATAAGCATTATAGAAAAATGTTGGCCGCAGGGAAGGGCGTTTCGGGGGACTATGGCGGTCCTCTTTCTGGCTGTAGGGACTCACTTGTTTAATTCCACTTCCAGCTAGTTACAGAAAAGTAATGCCTCAGCAACGCTAAGACTTGTTTGGATGCAACATTAGCATAGCAAGATAATGCAACTGAAACACAGGCTTTATTAATTTGGGGATGAAATAGCTAACTACCAGTATGGCTTTCCACCAAAGAGGCAACGCTATCCATCTGCTAGTTCCTAACTCTTCCTATTCTCAGTGCTCCACCCCTTAAACTCCCTGAATGTGAGGTATTTTGTGCCTGTAGGCATTTTCTTCCATTGCTAATCTGTTGGAAGCAACCGTATGTGAAAATTGTACTTTTCTAAGCATATCATGCCAGAAAGGAAGGCACAAATTTCAGCTTTCTCAAATGAGAAGTGTGCATATCAGTAGTGGGGAAATGGGAAGATAAATGTACATGAAGTAATTGTTTTGAGCATCCCTTCAGAAAACTGCTTGGAGGTACAGGAAGAAGTAAAGTGTATATAAATATATGTGATAAGTAACTGCTTGTGCAGGGGATTCATGGAGCTACCTAGTTATAATCTTTCTAAAAGGGTCTACTGAAGGATTATTGTCGTTCCTATTACATGCTCAAGTGTCCCCCCCCCAAAAAAAAAAACTAAGCACATCATGTTTCCAATTATTTTACTGTAGTCCAACTTTTTAACACACAGCAGATGCCCTGGCAGAAGCTTTGCCTGCCTTAAGCATGTGTTAGATGTGGGATCTACCCTCTGATTAATTTTCCAGAAGAACGCATGTGTCAAGGAGGCTTCTAAAAAGTCATCTTTGCTGTTAGAGAGAGACAAACAGAAACCACAGCACAATATTTTCTGTAGTTGTTTTAAAAGCGCATTCCACTTCAGTTTGAGATTGTCCTTCGTGTTCGTTTGCATGTACAGTGGTACCTCGGGTTACAGACGCTTCAGGTTATAGACGCTTCAGGTTACAGACTCCGCTAACCCAGAAATAGTACCTCAGGTTAAGAACTTTGTTTCAGGATGAGAACAGAAACCGTGCTCCAGCGGCGCGGTGGCAGCAGGAGTCCCCATTAGCTAAAGTGGTACCTCAGGTTAAGAACAGTTTTAGGTTAAGAATGGACCTCCAGAACGAATTAAGTTCTTAACCCAAGGGACCACTGTATGCTGTTTAGTGTATTGATGGTGTGACATTTTTTTTAGTATGATATCGCACAGAAAATCAGTTGTTTCAGGAGACAGTGACTTTACCAGTATCCAGTAGCTTCTGGTTTCCACCCTGTGCTTACATTGTGATAGCCTTTGGGAGTGCTGAAATGATCCCTTTTATTTTAAGGTAGCCCATTGTTTCTGACTCAGATGCTGGCTTGTATATTTTTGTGTTCAAACCCTACAGTTTTGCCTTTTTGTGCTTGTTATTTCTCAGCTTTGTTCCTGGCTCTCTGATCTGTCTGTGCTCCAGTCTTGATTCTATTAAAAAGCCTAATTTCTAGCTTCAAACCTACCTGATCTGAATCTCTGCTTGTCCTGGATGGGGTTTCATTAGGGTATTTTGTCAACTACCTTTTAATTAGACATTTTCTGGATACATTTCATCCTGAACTTTTAAATTCCTTTCCCCCTAATTTATAGCTTGTCACTTGCCCTGGGGGCTGGACCATGCCAGTCAGTCTTTGGCACTCATGGGCCTTGGGAATATTTTTTCAAGCAGAGGAAAACAACTTGGCTTTTAGCCTTTATAAATATAGAGTGCATAATGCAGTACCAATCTCCAACTTCTCCACTATGGAAGAAACCCACCCCCCTCACCCTCTAATTAAAATGTTCTCAGGAAAACATCTGAGAGTAGCACTTTTTAGAAGTCCAGATGATGAATAAAAAGATTAGGCTTGCTGCGCGTGTTAAGATGGATGTGAAAATATACCCCAATTGGTTTTGTGATGTCTATTAAATGAGCATTAAATGTACTGAGGCAGGATGGTGCTGCAGGCTTTTATGCCTCCCTGGTTGCCAGGACATGTGTGCAACCAATGCCTTTTCATCCTGCAAGGCACACACACACCACCCAGGAGAGACCATTCATTGGCCAATTTGAAATGCAGCAGCTGGTGGGAACTCAACGCTAGCTACCCAGGCGGCCAATGAGAATTCCCCCTGTGGCCGCCTAGCCATGTGCGTTCCTTTCTCACTGCCCAGCGATGGCGACTGAGCTCGAGGGTCCGCAACAACCACCCACCCGAAGGAAGGGATAAGTGTCCATTATGTGCCATTGATGATAAGCAGGCAGTTGACTGGTTCACCACATGCACACCCTGACTGTGAGCAAGGAGAATCTGTGTTTACCTCCTTCTCCACCCATCCATGAGCCTTTGAGGGCAGGTATATAATGGTCCTATTTTCAGTAACCCACAAGAACAAAAGAATAGAAATAATATGAGATAGACTGATTATCCCAATATAGGTAAAGGTAAAAGGTAAAGGACCCCTGGACGGTTAAGTCCAGTCAAAGGTGACTATGGGGTGCGGTGCTCATCTCGCTTCAGGCCGAGGGAGCCGGTGTTTGTCCACAGATAGCTTTCCAGGTTGTGTGGCCTTCTGGCACAGTGGAAGCCAGAGCGCATGGAAATGCCATTTGCCTTCCTGCTACAGCAGTGCCTATTTATCTACTTGCGCTGGCATGCTTTCGAACTGCTAGGTTGGCAGAAGCTAGGACAGAGCAATGGGAGCTCACCCCGTCGCGCTGACTTGAACCACCAACCTTCCAATCAGCAAGCCCAAGAGACTCAGTGGTTTAGACCACAGTGCTACCCGCTCCCGATAAATATATATCCCAATATATTGGCATCCTGATAATAAAAATCAGTGCTACTACCAACAAACCTGTGTGTTTTCCATGATTCTGAGATCACCAAGCATGGTCTTTGAGTCCCCAAAATTTCTAATTAGTGAAACTAGAAGATACTTGACTTCCCAAATGCCATACATAGCTAATCTCAAATACCAAAACAGCGAAGGGCTTTCACCTTGGCCCATTGTCAGGCCCTCCCTTCAGCAATTCAGGAAGGTCGTTATAGGAAGATACCACACGAGGAGAGGAATTGCCCATATGGCTCTGGGCAGCAGGAAACAATGGAGCATGCCCTTCTTCATTGCCAGTCATATAGACATTCGAGCCAGGTTTATCCAGCCCATCCTATAAAAATTCCCAGGGCGTTCAGAACAACACAACATCTCCCTATTACTACAAGACGAAAGCCCAGAAGTCACATATTCTGTTGCCAGATTCTGCGCTGCCATGATAGATACTCGTCGAAGGATGGTCTATTCTACAAGTCAGTCCTAAAATGAAGGCCCACATTTTTAGATCTGTATCATTGAAGCCCCACCCCATATATCTGTTTTAACGGTCTTCTTATTCTTCTTATTGCCTGGGGATTCATAGTTTGATGGCCAATACTTCAATAATTTGATACTTGTTATTGTTTAGTCATTTGGTCGTGTCCGACTCTTCGTGACCCCATGGACCAGAGCACGCCAGGCACTCCTGTCTTCCACTGCCTCCCGCAGTTTGGTCAAACTCATGCTGGTAGCTTCGAGAACACTATCCAACCACCTCATCCTCTGTCGTCCTCTTCTCCTTGTGCCCTCCATCTTTCCCAACATCAGGGTCTTTTCCAGGGAGTCTTCTTTTCTCATGAGGTGGCCAAAGTATTGGAGCCTCAGCTTCAGGATCTGTCCTTCCAGTGAGCACTTAGGGCTGATTACCTGAAGAATGGAGAGGTTTGATCTTCTTGCAGTCCATGGGACTCTCAACAGTCTCCTCCAGCACCATAATTCAAAAGCATCAATTCTTCGGCGATCGGCCTTCTTTATGGTCCAGCTCTCACTTCCATACATCACTACTGTGAAAACAATAGCTTTAACTATACGGATACTAATGAATCACTAAAGCTAAAATGAAACGAGGTGAAATCGGTTTGTTCCTATTTTCCAATATACAAAGCCAATAGCCAAGTTATGAGTTTTTAAACATTAAATATCAGCAGTGCTATTTTTCCAGAAAAAGAGGTGCCAGAACTCACCATGAATGCCTCCCCTTTTCTCTTATCATGGCAATGGTGCCCATCTGAGAGGTGCCAGAACTGAGTTCCAGTGAGTTCTGGCTGAAAAAAAGCCCTGCATATCAGTCTGCTACATTGCACTTCTAATACCTTGTTTTAATCTTTTGAAGATTGTCAGCTTCTGTTAGCGGTATTTGTGATCCCGGGCTCTTAATGCTGTTTCATCAAACAGCAATTTTAGAAGCTCTTAGAAAGACTGAATGTTTCCAATAATACTTGCTTTACAATTACAGCATCTTGAGTCTCCTAAAGTTTGTGTACTGCTATTGTTTGAAGTCTCGAAGGTATTTTCCCAGGGAGGAAAATCTTGCAGCTGAGAGCCATTTATACACAGAAACACATCTGTATCGCAACTACCCTTTATTCTTGGATGAGACTCCCAGTACCTAAGCAAGAAGCTTCAGAACTTGCACTCTTTTTTGCTCTTGTCCTTTCCTTTTGCTCTGAAGATAGCCAGAATTATGACCTCCAGAATACTTATTTGGCAGTTGCTAAACTTCCTCTGTAGAAATATAGCATGCAAACAGTTTATGGGGCAGGCAGAAAGCTCTGTGCTTTCGTTAGCCAAATTAGTCTTGGGTGAGGCTTATAAATAGTTGCTTGTGGTTCATAAGGATTGCCTTAAAGGCACCATGCAAATAAGCTTTTTGTAATCTTGAGAGTTTGAGACATTTGTATTCTCCCCTTCCAAAGTCTTGAGACACCTTCCAACAAAATAAACATTAATACAATAATAAGAAAGCACAGTTTAAAGTAGTAAACAGTCTTCACTCACCGAGCTGAATAATTGTCCAGACTGATTGGAGTTATTAGTTATATGAATATAGTGTTGGCAGCCCTAAGTTCCCCACTCCTAGGCCAGAAAATCGGATAATGTGTGACAGTTTGGCAAAATGAATTTGGGCTAAGCTCCCCCCACCCCCCACAGGGAACACTAATGAGTTCCATGAGCTCGTTTAAAATAAAGATTGGACCCATTCATTGTAGCGTCATTCCAGTGACACACTTGTGATGAATTTATGGTAGCTTGACTGGGGCTAGGATTAAAGTGATATTTAAAAAGCTGTGCCATTAGGATTCATGCTCTTCCAATATTAATCTCAAAGTTGAAATGTATACAGATGAAATCACTAGAAGACATGAGGAAATAATAATTAGCTCCCACTAAACCCCAGTGGACCAAACTCTGTATCTTTGGGTGTAGGGAAAAGGACTTACATTGATGATTCCGGTAACACCATTATCATGCGTTGATGCTCAAATATGAAGATACGAAATTAGAAACCCATCTACTTTTGTTTTCCCTGTAGGGTCCCATCGGCTTACCTGGTGAAACTGGATCATCCGGAGGACCCGGCGAGAAGGTGTATAATGAGATGCTAGTACTGATAATGTAATAATCACTCTGGCACACACAATCTTCCAAATACAGTAAAATTGCAACAGCTGCATGTGAGGGTTTTGATCTTGGTTAATCTTGCCAAACTTGACAAGATGATGAAGACCTGTGCTTGGGCCTCCCACCTCTTTATCTTTTTCTCTAAAATCAGCTGCTGCCTCCTTCCAGTATGGAGAATAGGAGTTCCTCTTGTGCCATTTCCCCAATTATAAACAACCCGTCCCCTGGAGCAGTTAATTTTCTTGCATTTATTTGAAAGTTTTCCTTAATGGGGCAAATAGCACCTTTGAGAGTTGACTTTCATCAAAAGTGTGTAGGAGGGAAAGGTGGATTTTGGAGAGCATTGTCCAATGCCCGTGTGACCCCAATTGAGATTATAAGGCTACAGCAGCTGCTTTCTGCTAACAATTAAAAAATGGAAATCTATACCCTTGATCTTTGGTGTCTTGTCAAGTTTGGTCCTAAGTTACAAACTAGACACCTTTCGAACATGCACACATATTAGTGGTGTTTGTCTATGGTGTCTGTTGAATTGTAATGTCATTATTATTATTATTATTATTATTATTATTATTATTATTATTATATTAAAGATTTTTCTTTGGTTACAAGAGTACGTACATCGTCTCAATTTTCAGATCATAAATTCCTTTCTGTAGAACAGTCATACTCAATGTGAGACTTTAACGTTGTATACAGTATAAGGTTGGGGGAGAAGAGAGCTGCGTGGAAATCAAAGACTGGCAAAGCAAGAAGTTTTATTCAAGAGCATTCAGAACGTCTGGGAGATTAATAGCCTTATCTAATTTTAGAATACACAGTAGGGTTAAGTTACATTTCCAAATGTCCTTATTACTACAGCCCTTTAGTGTTCTGAAGAATTCTCCATTATTCCTTTTCTTAAAATTGAAAACAGGAAACTATTATTTAAATGGATGTCAGGTTTCATTATGCTAGAAACCTAAATATTTTTCAGTGTGATCTAGCATATTTGTTATTTCTACCCTGAAGGGAAAAATTATTACAGCCAGTTTAATGGCAGGAATTCAAAAGGAAATTCTAGAGAAAGAGAGGGATTCAGCATAGCGCTAAGTGGGCAATGTATGCAGGGAACGAGGTTTGCTCACGCAATGGGGCTGACCCCTATCTCTCCTCCCACCGCTCACCCCCTAAATCAGAGCAGATTTGGGAAGAAGAGGGGGGAAGTCCTGTTGCGCAAGTGGACCTTGTTCTGTGCACACAACAACTTAGTGGCATCCCACCCCAAAATTTTATTCTATGATGGTATTGTATCTGACATGAAAAATGTGAAAAGTCACTTTCGTTATATGTTAACATCAAAGTAAAATAACTGAAAAATAAACTTATTTCCTCTCTTCAGGATATAACTAAGAGATGGATTTTAATAACGCCAAACAGTATGACACAGTAATTGCAATTGGTTGCTACTTAAGGATAAACTGACAAGATTATTTTCAGATAAAAAGAAAGTTTTGAATCAAGAGAATAAAGTATTGGGGTAATTAATTGGTTTTCAAATGGAATGAAACCCTTAAGAGGCACTTATCTTTATCACGCCATTTGCTTATTTCTCTGTAATATATACCGTATTTTTTGCTCTATAAGACTCACTTTTTCCCTCCTAAAAAGTAAGGGGAAATGTGTGTGCGTCTTACGGAGCGAATGCAGGCTGCGTAGCTATCCCAGAAGCCAGAACAGCAAGAGGGATCGCTGCTTTTACTGCACAGTGATCCCTCTTGCTGTTCTGGCTTCTGAGATTCAGAATATTTTTTTTCTTGTTTTCCTCCTCCAAAAACTAGGTGCGTCTTGTGGTCTGGTGCGTCTTATAGAGCGAAAAATACGGTAATTTTACATGCTGAAATATTTTTCTCATAAAACTATTTTACACACATGAAAGTATTGTTGTAAGGTGTATTTTAATAGTGTAACACTTTTTTGGGGTCTGTTGTTGATAATTGTGCTATTTCAATGCACATTCCATTAGGGCTGCACAAAGTGTTTGTATGCCAATGTTGTTGTTGTTGTTATTATTTAGATTGGTCCACCACCCTATACCTGTAGATCTCACGATGTTTCACAACATAAGTGTTTTTCAATCCTTGGGGGGCAGTGGTCAGCCAGAAGTATGAAACCATTCCCAAAGACTGAGAGCAGGGTCAGAGGTTTCTTGCCAAGGCAGGGAAATCAGATGATGCAAGGTTATAGTACTTTACTAAACATCCAAGGGCTGTGTTTTTAATTTTGTTTTCCCCCTTAAGTTCTAAATTAAAATTATTGGTTTGGCAGCAGAGTACACGGCAACAGAGCTGCAGTGCCCATGGGAAATAGACCTACTAATGATCCGGAAACGATGATACATGATAATATGGCATCATTAGAGAGCCAGTGTGGTGCAGTGTGGAGCTTCCCCGCTCCTCCACATGCAGCTGCTGGGTGACCTTAGGCTAGTCACACTTCTCTGAAGTCTCTCAGCCTCACTCACCTCACAGAGTGTTTGTTGTGGGGGAGGAAGGGAAAGGAGAATGTTAGCCGCTTTGAGACTCCTTAAGGGGAGTGAAAGGCAGGATATCAAGTCCAAACTCTTCTTCTTCATTAGCAGGAGCGCTTTATGGAAAATATGGCTGCCCCATGCTATGTTATCCTTCATAATATTGCCATGTAGATAAATCTAATTGGCACCTTGTTCTATAAAATCATTACTTCTCTCTTCAAGTAGAGGAAGACAGTTAGTAGGAAAAGGGTCCCTCGTCCAAGGCCAAGAAGACAGTTTCCAGTTTGCCTATTTTGGAGGAGGGAACCCCAGATTCCTTCTTCTTTTCATTGGAGGCAGGCAGAGCTCCGTTTAAGCCAAAAGAAAAGAAAAGCAGTAGCAGTAGCAGGAAGAGAACTTCCACTAGCCAGAAGACCATGCAGCAATAAAGATGTCCCCTCACAGCAGCATTTTTCTTCCGGCCAATGGGCAAGTGGTTCTTTCTTCCAACCAGTATTCTGAGCCACACAGGAACCAACTCAGGAATACGTTGACAAACGGAGCGCTTCAGCTTCAGGACCTATAACTTTTCATAAGCAAAATTTTCCAGAAAACTAGCAGGAGTCCAACAACATCTGGAGGACCATATGTTCTCCACCCTGGCAGAAGAATTATATGACCAGGCCCCATTCTCCCACAACTAACCTTGTATTTTCTCACAGAAAAAGAAAAATGCAATGACAACATATCACAAAGTTTCATTTTTGTTGTTGTTTACCTTTTAGGGAGAGAGGGGTAGTCCGGGCCCAATGGGCCCTCCTGGGGAAAAAGGTATCATGGTAAGTAATTAATGGGAAGCAACTTTATGTGCATATTTATTTTATGTTATTTATGGCATGAACAGTGAGAAACCTAGTACTTAGAAACTTACTGGAAATTTTCTGCTTTGGAAAGAACTCTTGCAAGAAAAAGAAGGAAAAGCTGTGTTAGTTAATCCTTTTTTAAGAAGCGTTTTAGGACCAAGTCACATGTTAACTTCAAGGTGTTAAAGTCATGATTGCTTGGAGAGGCATTTGTGTGAAATAGCCTCTACCTAATACAAAATGAGAAGCTGTCATATCAAAGAAAATAGTAGACACATGTATTTTTGAAGAAACAAAACCTGTTGTGGCCTGATTTTTCAAGAAGCAATTTACAACTTGCCACTTTCACTGGGATAGAGTGTGTTTCTGGAGATAATCGACAGGGCAACACATGAAGTCTCAGAAATGATAAATTAGCCAGACGTATGAATAAAAATCTAAAGTATCTGAAGCTCTGGGAAAGCCAACTCCTACTTCAAAAATAAGCAACTGGCCAGAGCAATTGGCAATAATTGTTTCTGATAATAGCCATTCTCCTCCCTCATGTGAATATTCTCATGTGTTTGTGAAGACCCGAAGGTTAAAGCCTTGAGTCTGTTGGGTTTTCCTGACCTGCAAAATGAACATGGCGCTGGTAAGTTGTGAGCAGTCGCAGGTGTTGAATTGTGAGCAGTGGGAGAAAACACATGAGAGCATTTCGGTGGCTGCCATTCAACCAGACTAACCATTTCCTTCCATTTCAGGGATACCCAGGTCCTCCAGGTGGCTCTGGGGGTATAGGGCCACAAGGATTGCCTGTAAGTGAAACTTATTTTTGTTTGTTGGGTGCAGTGTATTACACATACAAATCACCCCACAATTACATATTAACCCTAGCTTTGTTAGTATACTGTGTATCCTTGCAGAAGGCTGATGAAAATTCACCAACTGCGATGTGGGGTGGGATGCAGACACAGCCAGATAAAACCAGCCATGCTGTACAACCAAAATTAATAATCAGCAAGTGTCAGTTCAGAGGAAGACATTTAAGCGCATGTTTAACAGAAGGGGCTTTTATTTAATAATAAGAATAATAAATTTTTATTTATACCCCACCCTCCTTGACCAGGGTTGGGCTCAGGACGGCTGACACCAAATATGAATGAATTACAAGTAATAGGAGAAGGAAAAATAACACACACAACAACAACAAACAAACAGTTAATTAAAATACGGCTTAAAAAACAGCTTAAAATGCAGCCTCATTTTAGTAGTAGCCCACAAATCAAGACCATAAAGGGCAGAAACATCAGATATTCATCCGAGCCAGCTATCCATGCTGATCCTACATGGGCCAGCAAAAAAGCCAAGGGAAAATTTATATACCAAATCCCATATAAGGGATCAGAGTGAGTCTAAGCCGAAGGCCAGGTGGACAGCTCCGTCTTGCAGGCCCTGTGGAAAGATGTCAAATCCTGCAGGGCCCTAGTCTTTTGTGACAGAGTGTTCCACCACGTCGGGGCCAGTGCTGAAAAGGCCCTGGCCCTAGTTGAAACCAATCTAACCTTCTTGAGGCTTGGGACCTCCAAAACGTTATTTATGGACCTTAAGGTCCTCCTTGGGGCATACCAGGAGAGGCAGTCCCGTAGGTACGAGGGTCCTAGGCCGCATAGGACTTTAAAGGTCAACCCCAGCACCTTAAACCTGACCCTGTATTCCACCGGGAGCCAGTGCAGCTGGTAAAGCACTGGATGAATGTGATCCCGTGGCAAGGACCCTGTAAGGAGCCTCGCCGCGGCATTCTACACCCGCTGGAGTTTCTGTGGCAGTTTCAAGGGCAGCCCCGTGTAGAGCAAGTTACAATAATCAAGCTTGGAGGTGACTGTTGCATGGATCACTGTGGCCAGATCAGGGCGAGAAAGGTAAGGGACCAACTGCTTAATACGGTGGCGTATTAATATATAATTAATAATATATAATACAACCTGCGCCTCCATGGAAAGGGAGGGGTCGAAGGTTATACCCAAGCTCTTAACAGAAGGCGCTGGCACTAATTGAGCCCCCGCAAGAGATGGGAGTTGGCCCCCCCAACCCCATGTCGTCCTGACCCACCCAGCCAGAGGACCTCTGTCATCGAAGGATTTAACTTCAACTGGCTCCCACTCAGCCATCCAGCCACAGCTTCCAAGCATCTGGTCAGTGTGTTCAGGGCCAAGTCAGGGTGGCCGTCCATCAACAGATAAAACTGGGTATCATCAGCATATTTATCAGCGGGAACAATGATATTTTATTATTCTCCCTGCGCTTTTCTTCTCAAGCACTGGGGGATGCCCTGGAACAGTGTGAGAGGTTTGTGGGATGGGCTGAAGGGGAAATTCGCCAAAATCACTTTCCCCATTTCTGTTATATGAAAGTTTCATTTGAATTGGAGCTTCTTCCATGAAATGAAGGGCACCATTACATCCAGCCCGACAGATTTTATCCTTTGCCATGATGACCTGATAGTGACTTAGAAATGCATGTACCTGTTAGTAACTCATTTAAAATTCTTGACCTTTCAGTCCAAGTGGGAACAGCACGACTGATATGTATTGTGCTTCTTGAAAAAAATGTTAAAGAAACTTCACAGAACATATTAAAATAATAACAACTTGACTCTCATACAAGAAGTTTTCCATAATCTGCTTGCTCAACCAACATCAACAAATCTTTAGAAGGTGATTACTAAAAAGCTGTGTGGTGGATAGATGATTTTCCTTGGGAAATCCCGGGGGGGGGATGTATATTTGTTCAGCCATTTAAAAAAAGGTAGCTTTACATAAGTCTTAACCTAACCTAGAGAGAGCCCTCATATCAGGGCTGCTATAAAGTGATTTTTATATAGGAAAGGTTGGAAGAAAATATAATAATAAATGCAGTCTCCTACTTGGTTAACAATAAATGATTTTGTCCTTAAGTGACCTAAAGGCAACCTAATCAATTTTCTTTTGTTTAGCAACATGCTGCTTGCAATGCTATTTGGATAAAGTTATAAACAACATATTAATGTGTTTACATCATCATCACTTCCCATGTAGGAAAAAATATATATATAATGAATTGGTTAAGGAACTTGGAATAGGCATGGGAGGATTATTGTTTAATTGATTGGTTGATTGATTGCCATTGGCTGGTGTTGAAGCACTTTGGAATGCACTTATCTATGCTAAAAATTAAATTGTATTCACTAGCTGCCTCAACTGGCCTTCTGAAATTATTAACGTTGAAAATCTTTTTTTTTTTCATTTCTAGGGTCCTCCAGGGGCAAGAGGACCTCCTGGACTACAGGGCCCCAAAGGTCAAAGAGTGAGTAGTAGGATTTTATTTGTCGTAAGATAGATTCGTACCCTACAATATCTCAGATCATCTGAAGATATAGTCAGCTGATCATCTGTCAAGATAAAGGAGAAGAGCTCTGGAATATGATTCCAGTCCCTACAGCTGTAATTGGTGTTTTGAAAGGAGCTCAGGCCAATAATCTAGGTAGGATAAACACACTGGATACTCCTGGGTTCTGAAGCCACACTTTTTTCTATTACACATAGAATACACTATGCAGGGCAAATCACAGGTGAAGGTCTGTTTCCACATGCAGATTTCCTTCCTGGGTATGGATAAAGGACCAGTAATACAGCTGTGTGAGCTTTTTAAAGAGTATTTAAGTGATTTTAAAGCTTTTATGAGCAAGCCCAAGATAGGTGACACTTCCTCAAGCTGCCCTGCCCATAGCTGTGTTCCATTAAGCTGCACTCTGCGCATCCAGTTGTCATATGTTCTGAGATTTTGGTGGGCTGCTCAATCTGGCTTTGAGAAAATGAAAATGCAAGAAGCTGCCTGAACACAGTTTTCCTAAACTAGAAAAAACTGCAAGAAAGAGGAATTGTTCTTTCACTTATAAAGAATGATACACTAGCACATTATATTTATCTTTGCATGTTCATGCTAAGCCATGACTTGGCTTTGCATTACATGCAAACTAGTTAATACTATCCTCCATATGAGAAAGCCGCGGAGAACAGAACTCATGCAGTTGTTGAGAACTTTTGAAAACAGTAGGAATTTGAGTGAGCTGAAAGATTGTACTATCAAATCCAGTTTTGCAATTCATGTCTGAAATGTAGCGGAAAAGCTTACATCTGGATGTTGGTTATTCGGAAGTTAAGTAATCTAAACAGGATCAGAAGGAAATAATTTATTATGTAAGTTTTATTTATTTTACAGTGCTATTGCTTCCAAGTCACCGATACTAGCATAGTGCATTCTAATAAGCCTTTGCACACATAGGAGCTGGTGTTAACATTCAGAACTCTTTTGCTGAACTTTAAGACCCACTTGACCTCATTTAGTATACAGAAAAGATAGAGAGATGATACGGAGAGGATACTGTTAGCCTAAAATTCTATGTCTCAATTGTTGTCGTCCATGGAAACATGGTCTGCCTGATTTCTGGTTCCCTTAGACCAGGACTCCTTTGCCATCAGCCTGAGCCATCATGGCCAGGAGTCAAGGATGGTGGAAGTTGCAGTCCAGAAACATCTGCAGCACTAGAAATATACCTATTCCTTCTTTAGACCCCCGTTGCCCCACTTGCCTTTCAGTATGCTCAATTGCCACCAAGAGTATAAGCTCACAAGTGTTTGTCAGGCCATCCTGAAGTGGGGTTTTATGTTTTAATTTACAGTTCTATATATTCATTTAGTATACTGAATGTAGACAAAAATATTAGGTTTGGCGTAAATATGCATAGATGGGGCTTACACAAAGATACAGCTGTTAATTCAAATGATTTGTTTTTCTGCAAAAAGCATAAATAAATGAAATAACCATCATTGTGCTTCAGTGGTACCTCTAGTTACGAACTTAATTCATTCCGGAGGTCCGTTCTTAACCTGAAACTGTTCTTAACTAGAGGTGTGCTTTCGTTAATGGGGCCTCTTGCTGCCACTGCACTGCCGGCACACTATTTCCGTTCTCATCCTGGGGCAAAGTTTTCAACTCGAGGTAACTCTTCCAGGTTAGCGGAGTTTGTAACCTGAAACATTTGTAACCTCAGGCGTTTGTAACTCGAGGTACCACTGTGTATGTTTCCACATACCTTGAGGGTCCTCTGAGCACGTAGAAAACACAGTCTTGTTTTTAGTGGCCCTGTTTCCCTTCTAAACTGAAAGGCATTTGGACGTCTGAGTTCTCTTTATTAGAGTGGGCTACCCTTAGTGCCCAAAATACACTGAGCATCTGTTTGGTGGAGGTGGGGAGGGAATGGAAAAATGGGATGGGGGAAGGTGGTGTTGGATTCACTAAGTCAACCTTAGGTAGCGTGGTATCTCTCAGCCCCTCAATTTGCAATATGGGAACAGTGAAGTCAATCTACCCTAGAAGATTGTTGCAACATTTTTGGATATTAGATATGTGAATTCTTCTTACAACTCCATATGAACACTACATTTAAGTGTGTGATATCCTGTTAGCTTTTCTTCGAAACAAAGCTGACTCAGTGGCACTGGGTGGGGCAGGCAGTAGCTGCCGTTTGGCAAAGTTACGCTTTTGACTTCTTTGTTTATATGGAATCGTACAGCAGACAGCCCAGCAGAAGTGACCACAGCCAAGTAGCTTAGTGCATCCATTGTGTACTCCCTGAAAATGCAGGATGCCAGCAGTGAGTCACACTGTGCTATTTATAGAAATACTACAACTCTGCTTTTTTCTTTTTTTTTAGGGAAGTCCAAGAGTCCACTCCAAATATAGGTTTACTATTATTTTGGTCTGTTATAGCAAAGGGGTTTATACTCCGTTTCAAACTCCTGGTACCTCTTGGTGTACATAACCAGCTTGTTTGTTTTAGAACGAATATGTGGGGCCTCTTCCCATTGCACCTGAAAGGTTTAGAAATACTATCTGTGATTGTGGCTCCTGAGAACTGATTTGGAGTGACTCTCCTCACTCTCCGTAGAGAATTCCCAGGCAGCGGTGATGGCTGATGGTTTAACTATCTCTTCAGGATGTTTCCTCTACAATGTTATGGAAGAGCATCATTGGTTGTTCCTGAGTTGGCAAGACTCGCTTGATAACAGCAAGAAACAGCCTTTAGCATTATCATCCCAGTACAGTCGTACCTTGGAAGTCGAACGGAATCCGTTCTGGAAGTCCGTTCGACTTCCAAAACATTTGGAAACCAAAGTGCGGCCTCCGGTTGGCTGCAGCAAGCTCCTGCAGCCAATTGGAAGCTGTGCCAGACATTTGGCTTCCAAAAACCGTTCAAAAACCTTAACACTCACAACCAGGTTTTGATAGCTTGGGAGCCGATTTGTTCGGGAGCCAAGGCGTTCGAGAACCAAGGTACGACTGTATTGTGGAACACTTTGTCTACAGAGATTCAGCAGGCTCCTTCTATTTCAACTTTTAAACACTTGCTGAAAACCTTTCCATTCTGCCAAGCTTATGCAGGCAATTAAGAATACATTTTTTCCAATACAATAGTTAATTGATATCTGATTTTAACTATTTGTAGGGTGTTTATTGTATGGTTTCTCTATACTGTTGTAAACCACTTTGATATTTTGAAAGGAAATAGCGATATATAAATATTTTTATGAGTAAATATCTCTTTGCCACCTTTCTTTTTTAATATGGATATTTCATAGAACCTCTGGGAGAAAGTATTCAGAAACCTGGGAGGTGCAGCCAGTGTGTTGCTGCCATCTTGCATTTTCTCGCTGCCCTTTTCATCCACCCAAGAGTCTCCTTTCCTTGGGCCTTTCCAAATAAGCAGGTTTTTTGTTTTTTGCACAATACACGTTTCTGATCTAGTATACGCATTGTCCACGCGTTCCCTCAAGGCTGCATTTTTGTGGATATGAGATCACTTCCCCCACCCCACCCCCCAATTTTATAAGAAATAATGTTTTGCACCAGGGAAAATATTGTGCTTACTACATAGTGCATCATTGCAGTTATGGCTACTGTTTATAATGTGGTTACAGAAGTATTTCTGACCCATGATGGAATTTGTGTTTTTTGTTAATTATTTGTTTTTGGAGGATGTACACTTCATTGCTATACAGCTCCTGTACGGAAGCGCTTCGCTTTTTTAAAAGTGAAAAGCAGCAGTGCTATGCCATTTTGTGAGCCTTTTATTTATATTAAATTCTTTGTGAGTGTGTGGGTATAGTTTTAGCCACAGTGCAGTTGCTTTGAATGGGGTGGGGGGGACAGAAGGATGCTATCCATCTGCATGTACAAAAAAATGGTATTGTGGCATTGATTGTTCTTGTTTTCTTTAGTCCATATACATTGTATAAATAATTACATTATCTTCTGCCTTGCTTTTGACATTTCCCTTCCATGTAAATGAATTGAAATTTGGGCCATAGCAAATAACAAGAGGAATAATGTAATTGCAATGGAACGCCTTACCCTTTCCTGCATATTCCTTTCCACATTTCCACATTAATTTGCTATTTTTTTTAATTTTTAAAAAGTCATTATGAAAATTCATCAGCATATTAGTGTTGATTTGTTGTCTGATACAGTGGTACCTCGGGTTACGTACTTAATTCGTTCCGGAGGTCCGTTCTTAACCTGAAACTGTTCTTAACCTGAAGCACCATTTTAGCTAATGGGGCCTCCTGCTGCTGCCGCACCACCGGAGCCTGATTTCTGTTCTCATCCTGAAGCAAAGTTCTTAACCTGAAACACTATTTCTGGGTTAGCAGAGTATGCAACCTGAAGTGTATGTAACCTGAAGCGTATGTAACCCGAGGTACCACTGTATACACATTTTTACAAAACTCTTTCCCCCAATATAATGCATTTGTAATGTTATTTTCATGAGTATATGCATTTTATGCATACTTTCCCTACTATATAATTTTTGTACGCATTACTTGGTTGCAGAACTGCGTTGCAAAATTCAAAGATGTGTGAATTTCAGTTCACATATTGTTTCAGAAAGTACACATTAGGCAGGTTCGTTTTCAGTTTCTCACCTCTCTCTATTCAGGACCACGTCCTCTGATTTCAGTGGGCCTTGCATAGGATTACAGCCTTTGTGTTATTCTTAAAATGCTAGCGGCCATACAACTTGTTTTCATGAAAACAATAAGAGAGCTATTGCTGGAAATGCTGACAGCTTGAGAGAAGCCTTTCTCCCTAACACACACAAACACAAACACAATATTGCACCAGTACTGAAATGCCCCCTTTATATACCAGAAATTTGTTTCTTAATTTGTAGGGACCAAGAGGCCAGGATGGTCCTCTGGGAGAGCAAGGGACACAAGGTATTAAGGTAATATTAACTTGTTCTTTTTTGCACTTCAGAAAGTTTGTCATCATGCTGCTAGAAGGTGAATGAAAGCAAAGACTGTTGAGATGTGTTGCTTTCAGCTCTGTGTAGTTCCTGTGTTAAGCATTCTTGTCAGCTGCTCATGGAAGCTGCTGCGTGGAAGTGATGTATACATTTTAAAATAAATAATGGGGTTCTTGGTGGAATTCAGCATAGCACTAAGGTGAACATTTCACCAGTGCAAGGATTTTTCTTTGTGCACAAGAACGTTTTTCCATTACCTCCCCCCCCACTCCCCTAAATCTGTTCTGGGGTTCCCACATACAAAAGCAGGAGAGGGAAGGTCCGATGGCTCAAGAAGAATTCCTTGTGCTGATGGGACTTATTAGAAGAATATTGATCTCTGCATTTCTCTGTCTATGTACATGGTGACAAATGGCACTCCAGATGTTTGGGACTACAATTCCCATCATCCCTAGCTAACAGGACCAGTGGTCAGGGATGATGGGAATTGTAGTCCCAAACATTGAATGGCTGGAGTTTGCCTATGCCTGGTTTGGGATTTAAAAGACAAACTGAAGAAACTGTCAACTTCTCATTGTAAATTTACAGTAATTTGTCTTTACATTGCCTTTTTCCCCCCAGGGAGAGAGTGGTGACACAGGGAAGAAAGGCATCCCTGGACTCATTGTACGTGCCAGAGAAGTAGTGTTCTTTCAGCATTTATATTTGCAGTTGCAATTGTAGCAAGATGCTTCTTACAATTATTATTATTTTTTTACATTACCGTTCTCTTAATTTTGTCTGAGCAGGGCAAAGCTGGAAACCCTGGAGAAAGAGGTAGCCCAGGAACAGCAGTAAGTTCTTCATACTTGGGCAGAAGAATTCTTTATATTGCCATTGTGCCCAAAACCTAATTATGTGTGCCTGTATTATTTTGCATTTTTCATCTGAAGGACTTCAGCTGATCAGTTATGATCTAACTGAGTTTCCCTTCTATATTATTATCTGCTATTGAGGACAGAATAATTGTTCCTTTTTGGTGTGTGTGGCTGGTGGCTTCACATTGAGCAGAGACTTGACAGGAGGGTAGGGGACTATTTAATGCTTTCATTGACATCAGTTAATCCCCTTCAGACTTCCAACAACACTTTCCCCAGTACAGTGGTACTTCAGGTTAAGAATTTAATTCGTTCTGGAGGTCCGTTCTTAACCTGAAACTGTTCTTAACCTGAGGTACCACTTTAGCTAATGGGGCCTCCCACTGCCACCGCGCAATTTTTGTTCTCATCCTGAAGAAAAGTTCTTAACCTGAGGTAATATTTCTGGGTTAGCGGAGTCTGTAACCTGAAGCGTCTGTAACCCGAGGTACCACTGTACACAGCCCAGCAAGACAACAAGAAGAATTGGCCGGCACCATACTAATTAATCCGGCTAACCAAAAGCACACACATACATACCCCACTCACACAAAAACAAATCTCACTACACCCAACCAAAGACAACCAACCACACTGTACAGCAAGAGCATTGGAGCAGCATATTCTCTCCCCCCCCCCCCGCCCAGAAGAAAAGCAGCAGGTTTGAGCAAATAAGCATTTGGCAAAGAAAGAGTTGAACAACCGCTTCCCCTCTCCTGCCAATCCTCTGCTCACACTGAAGCCATGAAATGCTACTTTGCACTGTAAAAGAAAACCTTGGGAACAGGAGGCAACAGTTGTGAGGTTGCTTCAAGTGGTTTACTCAAAATAATAATAAAGAGGCATATAAATTTATTTTCCCAAGAGATTTGAGTTTGAAATGTTATAAAAGTGGCAGAAGGAGCAGACAGGGGAAATAATTTGTTGCTGATTGAATGGGTGACAGAATGGCAAACAAGAGGCAATGTTAGCAGAAGCAGCTGTTTTTCTGGCAGGAGGGTCATTGTGGTTGACTGGAAGGTGAGCGGCAGGGAGGTAGGCATGGTGCAAACACACAGATGCAGCCAATCTTGCACTCCTTACAGTGCGTTTGCACTCTACTGACCTCCTCCACCTCCTGGTCAGCAACAGGGGCCCACCAGCAGAGAAGCTTGTGTAGCAAATCCACCCTATCTGAAGAGCCAATTCTGCAGTGTAGGATCTAAACTGGCTGTTGAGTACCCTATGGATAGGAACTCCACCGTTCTATGCTTGTGAATATCTGTGGCTGATTATCGTTGTACGGAGAATGCTGGACCTTGGCTTGATCGAGCAAAGTAGCTTGTATTTTTTTGACCAGTTGTCTTTCTTAAGAGAGTATGGGAAAGTCACACATGGAAACATGGGTTTTCTTGCAGAATCATTTTAAAAAGATGAGAGAACTTCCAAAGAATATAGGTTTTTTTAATAGGGGGAAATAAAAATCTAGAGAAACTCAAAATTTCTTGGGAAAAGCCGGTGTGTTTGCAATGCACTGTTATACTTCAGTCATCCTGATTAACATTGCCATTGATCTACTTGACACGTTTGCCTGCTGTTTTGTTGTTGTTGTTTAATTTGGAAATCTGCTGCCCCCTTCCTGTTGCTTTCTAAAGTGCCACAAGCATGGTTTTTATTGTATTCATTTGAGGAACATTTGAAATACACAGTTTACTAGAAAGTAAGAAAGCCTACAGAGAAGAAACACCTGAGAAGAAACACTTTTCAGCAGGATAAAAGAGGTGCATTGTTTTGCCTTCTAAACTCGTTGCTGTGCCCACCTGCTTTAGGATATTATTGCTTTCATTTTGAACTTTTAATGCGATGTAAAATCAACAAGGGACGCGGGTGGCGCTGTGGGTTAAACCACAGAGCCTAGGGCTTGCCAATCAGAAGGTTGGCGGTTCGAATCCCCACAACGGGGTGAGCTCCCGTTGCTCGGTCGCTGCTCCTGCTAACCTAGCAGTTCGAAAGCACGCCAAAAAGTGCAAGTAGATAAATAGGTACCACTCCGGCAGGAAGGTAAACGGTGTTTCCGTGCGCTGCTCTAGTTCACCAGAAGCAGCTTAGACATGCTGGCCACATGACCCGGAAGCTGCACGCCGGTTCCCTTGGCCAATAAAGCGAGATGAGTGCCGCAACCCCAGAGTCGGTCACGAATGGACCTAATGGTCAGGGGTCCCTTTACCTTTTTAAAGTCAAGCTACAGCAGGCATAACCAGGTTTGATTTGGCAAAAAATATCATTTTATTATCAGTTATCATGGATAGTATTTGACTCAGAATAGACCCGTTGAAGTTAACAGACCAACTTAGTTTTTGTGTACATTCATTTCTTCAAATACTATTAAGGATCCAGCTTTTTTCTGTTTTTAATTGGCAAAGCAGCTAACCAATTAACCACAAGAGTTAATTTGGTAAGAGCTGGGAAGAAAACCATAAATGTCACTGAAGGGATTTTGTGAGCAGTGTTTTGATTGTGTAGGCCAAGGAATGTAATGCCTCTTAAATGGAATTTGAAACAACCTTTTTTTCCCTCTGTTGGCTTTCTGCTTTTAGGGTTTGCCTGGTCCTCCAGGAAACACAGGAGACAGTGGTCCTATGGGTGAACCAGTAAGTTGATTTCTATGATTTCTCCTATAACACTTTCCCGTGCCATGCCGAATTCCTTGGAAAACAGATGTTCTATTTTGCACTGTAATTAAGTAGACCTTGTAAAAGGAGCTACGCTAAGGCTTCAGCCCTTTGCACACCCTTACCTTGGAGTAAGTCCCACTGTATTCAATAGGACTTGCTTCTGAGTAAGCATGTATAGGCTTGTGCTGCTAAACCTGTCATGTACCCCTACATACTAATTTGTACTTGCAGTCTGTTTACATGAATATTTTAGCCTGTGGTAGTGCAAGAGAAAAATTTGCTCATGTTGGTGCTTAGCTACTTGAGCTTGTAGTAGTCTAATCGTTTGCACCCACCACCAGATGAAGCAGTCGGCTTTTTCTGGCACCCCCACATATAACTTTGCAGTGCCTGCAGTAATGTTACAGACACCTAATGTTGTTTGTGGTTGGAAGATACATACAACTCAGGCAAATGGAAGAGCAATACAGTCGAGGATTTTCACATCGCTGCTGTGCATCCCTGCTCATGCCCTCTGTTTCTCCAACTCTACCTTTCTCACGCTCCCCAAATTCCATGGTATCCTTAAATGACTGCATCTCTGTTCCAGCAGTGCCCCTTATGGGAACTCTCTCCTAGAACACTTAGATCACAGATAGGGAAACTGTGACCTTCCATATATGGCTGGACTGCAGATCCCATCATCTCTGGCAATTAGCCATATTGGCTGGGGATGATGGGAATTAGAGGGCTACAGCTTCCTCCTCTCTGAAGTAGGCGATATCAGTGTTCTCTCCTCCCTTCCTCCCCACTCGCCTGTCATATGTTTGTGTGCATTGATGCTGCTGTATAAAATACTGTTTGTGTTATTATGCTGTTCACCCACATTGTTGTGTGAAGTTGTCAGCATGCATAAGCAGTTGTTCTGAGTTTAAGAGCATCGCTTTGGCAAAACATATCCAACAATAGTTAGGTTGGTACAATCGTATTCCTTTTCTTATGCAGCTCTGTGTTGCTTGGAGGTAGACACATCTACATTACATGTTTATATAAATAGTTTTTGAATACTTATGTTAGTGGCTTCTGTGTTGCTCTCTGTCTCTAGACATTCTGTAATGTTAGAGCTGCATGCAATTGGCCTGTTGGTACTTTATCAAAAAGTACCGTGCTGTAAACACCAGACATTCTTTTGCTGGAGAATGTCTTCTTGTTCTCATCTCTATACTGATCTTCATTTATGTTTAAAACTACTGAAAATGCAATATAATGTAGAATCAATTGAAAGGTGTAAACACAATGAAATCCAGAAAAAAACGAACATATGTCATGCAGTAATATGTTGCTTCTTGATTGAGGCAGCACTGGAGCTATTATGTCACATGTCAAAAAGTCAACATTACTTCTGGAATTTCATTGTTCTGAAAAAGTACCCTTCCCTGTAAGTGATGTAAAAATATACTGCTATGTTTCTTTACATCAGCAATATAGTTCTAAGATTTACACCACTGTGAATTTTTCAAGGTCTGGCTTTGCGCCTACTTATCTCAGAAGTGTGCCTGCAGGCATTTGTTGCATAACCTTTTTTTGGCTAGAAATACAATATAAATCTAGAAAGCAGAGGGTGAGAAAAATCATATCTCACAGCATAGTGGGGGGAAACACAGATAAATGTGTGGGAGTGAGCGTGTTATCTATATATCATGTGGGACAATCCCTCACGCATATTTTCACTGCATGAGCTCAGGAGGAAAATGTGAGCAGCTAAAGGGATGAGGACCGTGAGGCCTTCCAGATGAATGTTGGACTCCAACTCCCATCATCCCTGACCATTGGCTAGGCTGGCCTGGGGCTGATGGGAATTGCAGTCCAGCAGCATCTGAGGAGCTACAGGTTCCCTATCCCAGTGTCAGAAGGTTGAAATGGCTTTGCTAGGGAAATTGCATGTTGCAGATGGACACAAACAGCAAAGAGGTGTTTGTTCTGTGTTCTTAAAAACTTGGGCAAGATGCTCTAAGCCCAGGGTTCTAGACTTAGCTCTTTACCTGTTGTTGGACTACAGCTTCCATCATCCCTAGCTAGCAGCACCGGTGGCCAGGGATGATGGGAATTGTAGTCCAACAACAAATGGAGACCCAAGTTAGAAAAACCCAGCGTCTAAGCAACCAGTCATAGAATCATAGAATTGTGGAGTTGGAAGGGACCCTGAGGATCATTAACCAAACTCCCTGCAATGCCGGAATCTCAACTAGATCATACATGACCGATGGGTATTTGCTCTCGAATTCTCTGCCCTTTTTAGTTCATAACAAAGATTCTTCCATTGAGGCTGCAAGGTAGTACTGGCTATACTTTGAAAGGGATTTCACCTCAGTGTCACACCACCTCATTATAATCTGTGCTGGTGACCACTTGTGTTCTTGGTTGCACCTGAGCTTTCCAGTATTGTTCACTTACATGCTTTGACTTCTGGTTTTCCACTGGAGTCATGAGAAAAAGGTGTCTGTGCCAAGCCTGTCTGAGCTCCGTGGGAATAGTATGGAAAAAACATTCGTCTTTTCGATCAAACCCTAATCTTCATGACACCCGAAGCAGCAGAATACAGCGGAGGTGCTCAAAGCGCTTAGGTTGCCATATGGATTTCTGCCTAATGGTGAAATTTCAATTCCTTGAAGTAATTTGGACCTCGTTTTAAAATTCAGGAAGGCACCTGTTGATAAGTTCTCAGCAGTATCCTGCTTACTATAGTGCTAGGGGAGAGGAATTTCCTCCCCCACCCCTTCAACTTTGTCTGTGATTGCTGCCCTGCCTGTCTCTCTACCTTCTGTCAGCTTTTCCATGGGTTCATTTGCTTTCCCCAATTGCGACATAGGCTTTCCTTCTCCTCCTGCTCCAATGTGGCCTAGTGGTTAGACTAGAACAGGCGTGTCAACTCCTAGGGGCCAAAGCAGTTTCGGCCCTCCGGCTCCATATTTTTTTGAGGAGTCTGGGCACCCCAATCTTCAGAGGGCGTTTGGCTCTGCCCTCTGGCTCCTTGTGACATCGGGATATAGTGTTGGGCCCCCTCAGTTGTCTTTAGACGATGGCACCTCTGGACTAGAATCTGGGAGACCACAGTTCACATCAGTCAGGATGCTCACTAGGTAATCTTGGGGCAGTCACAGCCTTTTAAGCTAACTTACTTCACAGGGATAAAATGAGAGGAGTGGAGAACCATAAAATGCCACCCTGAACCCTTGGGAGGAAAGGTGGGGTAAAATTGTAAATAACAATTAATAAATAAGATACAGGGTTTCATTCACCCTTGGTGGTTTGCATCGTTTTTGTTTTTTGTAAATATGCAGATAAAACTGATAAGGGTCCCCTTCCCCATCTTGTATGTTTTATTGGGAATCAGAGAGGAGGGATGGTGAAGAGAATAATGGGGGGAAGTATGCAAATGACAGGGAAAGGCAGGGGTTCTTCCAGAGAATCACCCTCCCATGTTATTTATTTATTTTTTAAAAAAGCTTCCAAACTCAGGTGAAAAACTAGCACTAGTCAATTTGCATGTAAAAGTTTCCAAACTCCCACTAGGCTAACATGTATTTGTTTTGCAGCATAAAGGGAGCCCCTCTTTTTTTTTTGTAAATTGCTTTGAGGTTTGTTTGTTTTTACAGTCAGCAGTATATAAAATAAGAATAAGAATAAGAATAAGAATAATACAATAATAATAAATGCTCACTCTTTTCTTTGAACTAATGACTAACAAGGCTGTTATTCGTAGTTACTTTCACTTAATTAAATTCCAGGCTGCCTTAACAAAACAAAGCAGAAAACAAATTACGTCCTATCTAAACAAAGTCTGTATTAGTCAAAAGGAGGACAGAATAACAGAGACAGAAAGCTTATTTCTGATCCAAGTTGGAAGAGATTAATCCTTAGACGGAGCAGACTGATTTTCGTATTTATTCTGATACAGGTATCAGATACCCTTCCATTCATTTCTTATGAGCAGAGCTGCTGTAGTAAGTAATTGTACTAGTTTCTACAAAAGATAACTGAATGGCATGCATACATAAACTTTTGTTTAATACTAGGGACCAAGGGGACAACAAGGTGATGCTGGTCCTGTGGGTGAACCAGGCTTTGAAGTAAGTATTGCGCAGGCACGCCTTGTTTTATTGCGCTTTGAGTTATTGCGCTCTGCATATATTGCTCCTTCCAAAGACATGGGTGTGGCTGGCTGCAGGCAGCCTGGTCACTCGCTGCCCTTCTTCTGGCCCTGGGAGGGGAGCTGGCTAGCGTTATCGTACACTTCATAATGTGTGCATTCTGTATATGTGTTAAAAAAGAAAGAAAAAAGGCTGGGTCGAATTTGCCCCGATGGTCTAAGGACAAAGAAGTGCTAGAAGTCTGGTGTGAGTTTATTGGGGGAAAAGGGGAGGGGATGCATACAATTTTAGGATAGCCACCTTCAGCAAAACTGAGCGTTCCAAGGTCACAGGTGTGTGAATTAGAGTGATGCCGATCAAGTGTGCCCATTGGCTATCACACAGGGAAATAGTTTTGCTTGGAAAGAGGTTGGAAGTGTGTTATCAGATGTTCAGCTATGCAACACAAGCAGGATGCAATACATAGGGAAGGATGTTGGGATGTGAACAGGACACATGTCTGGAAGGAAAGCAGGTGCAAGGGATCATCAGTGGCCATTGTTGACCTGGACAAGGTAAGAAGCACCAAGACCTGTAGAAGAGATGGCATTCAAGCACCTTAGAAAGGGTTTTATGGGACGTTGTAGAAGCCCCCTGTTAACACACAAACCTGTTGGGAGAAGTGTACCTCCAATTTTAATCCCTCCCCCTCTAGCTGTATGATCCTCTTTGTGTGCTCCATCTTGCTTTTATGGTGGGAAGCATTTAGTGGTGGGCAGTGAATAAGCTTGCTTATGTTTTCAATTCAGGGACCACCTGGCCCAGAGGGGGACCCAGGGCCACAAGGAGAACCAGGCACAAAGGTAATTGTTGGCATGCTGTTTCAGGGAGACCTTCTGGGATATGGGGAGAAAGAGGTGGGGAGTTGCCTCTCAGGCCACATTTGATTAGATCTCAGGCGCACCTGAGTATGGCATGTTCTTGCTGAGCTGAATGGCTATCGTTAAAAATAAAATGGGCCTGTGTGCTTGGTATGTGTGCCAGGAACCCAAATCCCTGTGGTTCAAAGAAAGAAGAAAAGCTGCCAATTTCTCTATTGATATAATTGATTGAGCGAGTTATAAATAAGACAAACAAACAGAGATGCTTGCAAAATTCTAAAGTACTTGTTGCAAATCTACCTGCAAAATATTTTTTCTTTCTTTCTTTATCACCTTTTCTCAGTAAGAGCCCAGGGCAATGTAAATCAAACATACGAACTAAATGCAATAAACCAGCACTAAACACACACACACACACACACACACACACACAGAGAGAGAGCATTTGTAATAGTTTAATTTAAAAAGAAAGATGTACATTATTGATGTACCCCTTATTAATTTGTGAAAGCCTGGGCAAATTTAAAACGTTTCGAATTGATGTCTGAATCCATCAATGTGGGAAACAGACGCACTTCTAAGTAAGGGTGAAGGATAAAATTGATTTGTTACCATTTTAATAAAATGCTGCCTGATGCTCACTTCTTGATCCAACAAACTGAAACACTTCAAAGTTCCAATTTTTGCAATTTAGTTCTCCAACCAAATAATATATGTTTACTGTTTGCATGCCAGTGTGGTGTAGTGGTTAAGAGCGGTAGACTCGTAATCTGGTGAACCGGGTTCGCATCTCCGCTCCTTCACATGCAGCTGCTGGGTGACCTTGGGCTAGTCACACTTCTCTGAAGTCTCTCAGCCCCACTCACCTCACAGAGTGTTTGTTGTGGGGGAGGAAGGGAAAGGAGAATGTTAGCCGCTTTGAGACTCCTTAGGGTAGTGATAAAGCGGGATATCAAATCCAAAATGTTGTTGCTTGAGTTTATTTTGTTACAAGACTTCTGCTGTGTTAGATATAATCTTTTGTTCTGTTGCTCCTGTTATGTAGTCCATCGGCTTCATGTATTTGTGTTGTATGTCACAGGGAGATGCTGGACCTGTTGGCAATGCTGGAGAATCAGGAGAACAAGGTTTAAGAGTAAGTGGTGAATATGAAACATATTTTGGAACTAAAGAGAGTCCTGAATTTTAGAAATGCAAAGCGGTATGCAAATTATGAAACCAGAGAAGAGATGAAGGAGACTCTTGGATTCCTATGCCTGGAAAATTCTCAGCATCATCATAAGCAGAGGCTTAAATATGACTAGTTATGACTAGTGTAGATATCTTATTTTTGAAAAAGACAATAAACATGTTAATAGGACTTTCAGTAGGTATAAGAAGGCTTTAGGTCAGCCTTATCTAAACTTCTCATAACCGAGACATGTTTCTTTCCGGAATGAAAAATGGAAACACCATTCTTACATCTGAATAGGATTACTTTTTAGAGCGTTCTTGAGTAAGATTTACCTCCTTCCCCCATCAGTTTCTACATCAGTGACCTGGGTGTGCCTTTTTATTGGAAGAAGCTAGGCCCATAGCAATGGATGGCAAGATCCAGTCACACCTGGTGATATAAGCATAACTTGTTCCCAGTAGAGATGCATTGGAGGCAAGGAAGGCTAGAGCAGTAAATCCTGCAGAGAAACAGGTTCACAAGAAACCTTAATTAATCATATTTCTTTTTCCTTGTAGCATACTTATGGCAATGCAGCCTTGAACACAGTTTTGGGAATAACTCCAATAGGCATTTTAATTCATATCAGAGTTGGTTTTATTTTCAGTCTTGGCTAATGTGAGTCAAAGAGCACAGTTGGGTCTTGTTCCTCATTGAAAAAGATATTAATATTGGTCCAAGAAACCTGAACACAATGGTTCACTTGTCAAACTTAGTGTTACGTGAATTAGATTTGCATGTTCGTTTCCTCCCCTCCCTCCTATCCTTGTGTACTGTAATTCCATTAACATCTGCTTGTTTAGGGCAAACCATAGTTCATAATTACAGCAAACTATTGCTTGTGCTTGCCTCCAAACCAGAATTGGAAATCACAGTCAAAATATTGGCTTTCAGTTATGATTTGGAGGTCAAACGCAAACCATAGTTTGATGATTTGTATGCAGTGGCAAACTGTGGGTTGGATCGGATTGAGTATGAGGAAGAGACATAAATCTAAGGCAGCAGTGGCTAACCTTTTTCGGCATAAGGACCCCTTTGGCCCCTTTGGTTAACCCTTCAAGGGCTGCAAGTAAAAATGAGTGTGGCCAAAGTATAAAAGTGCACATTTGGATGGGTTTTGATGGGGTTACAAAGACATTTTGTTTTTAAAAATAGCTTAAAAAATAATGTAAACATTTTGTCGGGCACAAAATCTTTTTGAAATTATGACATCACAGCAAGGGACCCATAGATAGAGTATAAAAAGGACAAAGAGGAGGGAAACCTAATGGCAAGATATGGTGGCGATCGCTGCCTCGTGGTGTGGCATGGTATGTTTATTATAGCTCATTTTCAAATATGTAGGCATTTGACAGTTTTGCTGCATTCTAGACTTCTATAATTCTGATTTCTCTTCAACATGAAGGCAACAAAAATACATGGTCATCAGTGGAGACACTAAAATAATGTTGTTATTCAATCCAAGCAAAACAATGAACTCATCTTCAGGCTAGAAAAAGACATTTCTGGTAGAAGGCATGATAGAATAAACAACTATTTTACTTTTAAAAGACAACTTAAGGCGGCCCTGTTTAGGGAAGTTTTTAATGTCTGATGCTATATTGTTTTTAATATTTGGTTGGAAGCCGCCCAGAGTGGCTGAGGAAACCCAGCCAGATGGGCGGGGTATAAATAAATTATTATTATTATTATTATTATTATTATTATTTATTAAAACCCAACTACAATCTTAGAATGATAATGAAAGCATAGCTTTGCTGATTAATGGGCCCGATTTTATATATATCTTAACAATCTCAGGTTGCACCAGGGCATTCTGTGAAAAAGAGGCAAATACCGATCGTGCTTTCAAAAATACGAAAGCCAGCAATCTGTTGTCATCAGCCTAAAACCATTTCTTCCAGAATGTTAAGTTGTCTTGAATAAGTGAAAGGAATACGCTGCTTGCCAATAAACACATTAGCTCTTTCTGTTCAGACGTATTTCAAATCATGATGTAAGCCCATAGAAATTTCCCATTTTGCAGAGGGTGCTAAGCCTTGCTTTAAAAGTTCAGACCCCTGTAACCCCCTCCTTCCCTCCTGCTCACCTCCTCCAGCTACACACATCTCAGGTATAGGGAGCTGAAATCCCTATTGAACTGTCATTCACAGCTCACTCTGCCAAGATATGCTCAGGAAGTTTGTCCCTGTTTATCCCCTCTCCTTTTCAGACAGGTCTTGGTATTGTGGGAAGACAGTGGCAACCCCCCTTAATATGTTGTTTGTTCTAACCCCTCACATGGTGTTCCTTCTACTGTTGTTCCCCGGGCTAATGTACCACGATTTTAGGTATTTGTACACCACAGTTTTTGAAGGTGACAACATTTGGATTTTTTTCTTCTGAAAAATAGGGTGTACCAGGACCACCAGGGGAAGATGGTGTTCAAGGGAAGGATGGACCAAAGGTACATTTTAACAACTGAACAGCCCCAGCGTTGTCTTTGTACCGTGTTTCTTTAAACAAAATATATAACAAAACACAGCATTGCCGCATTTGTGTGCATAGAAGTTGTCCAGCAATGTCACACTGATGCTGCAATAAGAAATCACAGAGACAAAAGGCACAGAGAATTTGCATCTTTGCACAATTCCTGTCTGAAAGAGCTGTTGTCACCACTCCTTCACTGTATTGCGGAATGTATTTCAAGCTGGTTTCCTGTGATTGGTAAAGCAGGCTTCATGCAGACATTGCAACAAAACGGAAGGAGTAAGATGGTGATTTAGGAGAGCTGAAAAAAATAATTCACATCTGGCAACTGATTCGACCCTTTGGTTTCAGATAGTACATGGGTAGACGAGTCTAAAAAGCCTGGGGCAGAAATTTTCATGGCCCTCTAGCAGCTATGGTGGCTCGTGTACCAGAAGTAGTGTAGTTAGTGTTAGCTTTGTAAGTGTATACTCGTTTCTGACCAAACTAAGCCTCCTATGTATATTTTGCTTTAAGGGGCTTAGTTTGGTCAGAATCATGTAAACACTTCCAAGGTGGTTGAACTTGATAAACAGATCCCATCCCCTCTTGACCTTTGCTTATGCATTGTGACTGTTTTAGGGCAGTGTAGGAGACCGAGGGCTTCCTGGAGAAGATGGTGAAAAAGGAGAGACCGGAATCCCAGGAATCCCAGGCCCTTCAGGTGCACCCGGCATAAGGGGCATTCCAGTAAGTAATCTTGGAATTATAGTGCAAATAATAGCGATGTGACCTATTCACTCCAAGGGAACTTGGCAGATAAGCACGCTATATGAGTGGTCTCTTGTGCGAGTGGTATATAAAGAGTTAAATACAAAACCCATGAAACAGACGGGAGGGGAGTTATATTGCTTATTGCCTTTGATCCCACTAGGTGCCTCCCATGACACTGCGGGGGGACGACTGCATTTTCCCAGGAACAAAATGTGGTTTGAGTCCTAGAAAATATGATTTCCTACATATCAGAAACACTGCTTTAGGGGGAAATGTTGGGATCCTCTCCAATGACTACCCCATCAGAACTACACATTTAGTGTACAGAAATTGTCGATATAGGCCTTGGAAGCCATGGCCAAAGTTGGAACAGCTGAGTGGCTCATATGGGGGGGGGGGGAGTTGTTGATTCCAGTCCAGCTCAATTTGGATAGGTTTCTGTCTCACAGCTAGCACTAATTATCACTTCTGCTGGCAAGCACAGTAATGGGACCACCACTGTGGATGGTTGTGGAGAATTAACTGTGTCTCAGATTGACTTCACGTAATAAGCAGTGGCACTTATCCTCCCAGTTTTCGTTTCTACACATCTGTGCTCCCGCTTCAGACATTACACAGAAGCATGAAAACAGAAAGCGCGTGTTCACTTCTCCTTCCTGTTTCCATTGCTTGTTGAATGCTTGTTCAAAGCCCCACCTAATCCTATGGGAAGACTCTGGTCTCAAAACATCATCCCAATGGTTTAATCCAGCAGAACATTATTCATTGCATGGAGTTGTTTGTCTTAGAATGAAATGAAGTGTGGAAATCCTGCTCAAAATCAGAGCTTTCCACATGTTGACTTTTTAAAAAATACACATGCTTCAGAGATGTAGATCTTCAAGAGACAATGCATAAAATCAGAAGATTTGAGACTGCAATTCTATACATATTTACTTGGGATTAAGTCTCACTTAATTAAGTCATGTTCACTTCTGAGTAAGACGTGTAGCTTACATTATAAGCGTCTCTTCCTTGCGGTATGATTATTGTTTTGCTGTAAAATGTTCTGGTGCTATTTCTCCCTGATTTAACTCTTCTTTTTATTATGTAGCATGTATCTTCAAGGTTTGTTAAAACCAAATGTTTGATGTTGGTGTCAGCTCTGCTATTCATTCTTTGCATATATCTAGGTAAAATGTAGTAAATCATATCCACTTCCTTCACATCATTATTATTCACACATTATCACATAGTAACTTCGTACGTGAATAGTAGGTTTAGAGACCCCACCCATTGTTACCCTGGACATTACCAGAATTTTCCAGTTCATATGGCAACCCTATCCTGGTTACTCAGAGTTTCGTTTTAAGTACATCCCAACAGATATTAATGCCAGTATTTTTGATTGGACCATGAGATAGATTTAGCATGTCACATACCATTTCACTGTATATTTTTATATCATAAGAAGGCAGAATGTATTCCAAAGATGCTCCATGCAGCCCCTATTCTGTCTCAAATTTTGCAGGACATTTCAACAACATGGTATAATCAGAACACTTGTTTGCCACTACAGTGGTGCCTCGCAAGACGAAAAGAATCCGTTCCGCGAGTCTTTTCGTCTTGCGGTTTTTTCGTCTTGCGAAGCAAGCCCATTAGCGGATTAGCGCGATTGGCAGTTTAAGGGCTATTAACGGCTTTTTAAGGCTTAAGGGATTAGCAGTTTAGCTGCTAAAAGGCTATTAGCAGCTTAGCGCTTTAGAAAAAGGGGTTGGGGAGCAGAAAAAAAACTCAAAAATTTTCGTCATTTTCGTCTTGCGAAGCAAGCCCATAGGGAAATTCGTCTTGCGAAGCGCCTCTGAAAACGGAAAAACCTTTCGTCTTGCGGGTTTTCCGTCTTGCAAGGCATTCATCTTGCGGGGCACCACTGTATCCATTAAAATGCCATTTATAATATAGATTTCCCCTAAGCTCTAGAACCTATGCACGGGCCATTTTGTCCAGGGACCAAACTAAATGAGATTGTTGCTGTTGTTAAATTTATGTTCCATCCATCCTCCTGAAGGAAACCTGACTGATAAAAACGAGATGCATGCTGTTCATTCGGCTAGCAATTATTGCATGAGCGGCTTTCAAAAAGTAAATAGTGGGCACTGGGAGGGAGCAGCAATCTTAATTGGGACTCTGGCATGGTCTGTGAGGTCACAGGTGTTATTCAGAAGCTGCTAATTGCATGATTGGCATCTCGACTAGCTTGGCCTTCAATGCTGCTGATCTTTCATGATAACCACACGGTTTGGAACAAACCAGAAATGCTTTTGCTTTGCATAATGCATTGGCTAGAAAAGCCAAGAACGAGACAAACAAAATCTGGTCAACTGCAACATGTTGTCCTCTAGTTATTTTTCCAAGCATATCCAAAGTGTTATCAGTCTAATCCGGAAGTCAGCTGTTGATAAAAAAGCCTGCTGAAATCTTCTTACTTTGGATGTGCTGTTGGTTTTTTTGTAGTGTGGCAATCAACAGCTTTCCTCTATTCCTAAATTACTGTTTCTTGTAGCCATAAAAACATTGGTGATGGGGCTGGGAAATTAAACAGAGTGATGAAACATCCACTTAATATATGTGAAGAAAATCAGTGAGACAAAACAACAACAAAATTGTTAGAAACACAAGAAAGGAAACTGTCTTCTACTGAGTCAGACACAGTGGTCTTTCTTGCTCAATAATATCAACACTGTGTAGCAGTGCCTTCCTTGGATTTTAGAAGCAAAGCAGATACTCTACTGCTGAGCTATGGCTCCTCCACCAAGTCCTGCCATGCGGTTGAGAACAGGTACACAATACTGTTCACGCCTAGGCCAGGAACTGTGGCTTCCAGTTTTAAGCTGTAGTTTGTCAGTGATAATTGAACTATAATTTCCAGGATGAGAGAACAATCTTGCTAGAACTGTTTTAGGGCTGTCATACATCTAGAATTTCCTGGGCACATCTGGGATTTTTTAAGGCAAATTTCCTAAGAGAACTTCATTTTTTTCATAGATTTTGCAAAAAAGGGCTAAACAACTTGTTCCCACCCCCCAAAAAACCTCAACAACTTTTTGAAATATGGCAACCCTAATTTCCTCCTACATTTAATATTGGTGCCTATTGGTGCCATGGAAGGTGTTTGAAAGCGCTGGGTGGGACAAAGAGAAGGAGAGTTTTTAGGACCAGAGGGGAAAGTTCTCTTTCCATTGTGCCAAGTGGTAGTTGGGGCTTCTATCCCTGACTGCCACATAAAAGGGGCAGTTAACCTCTGTGCTCTTCCAAAACACCGGGAATATGGGGACGGTGGACTACATATTGCTTCAGTTGTGGTGGTTCCTGAGCCTTTGATTTGCACCGTGCCAATGCAAATCCAGAATATCTTGTTGCTTCCCAAAAGCTTTCCCAATCAAGTACATGTAGGGATGATTGAACATGTCCTGTATTGCTTAAGAGGAAAACTTGAAGCCTGGACATGTGTCTGCCCCAGTGGGCTTGATCCCTAGCTTAGTGAGTAACTGGCTACTATCTCCCTTGTCGAAGCCTAGTCAGGAACCGTAGTAATGTAAATACACCTACTTTCACTGGAGATACTTCTCTGGCCTGAATCTGACATTCTTTAGTCCTTCCCTGATTGAATATAGATCCCTACTAAATGAAGTGTTTGGCTTGAGCACAAAATTTATTTTAGTCTCCAGCTGTTGTTTTCTGTTCAGACATGTTAGATTTTTGTGGCATTTTCATTGGCTTGATAAAAATCACCAGCATTATATCACTCTTCTCCAAAAAGGAACAGTCATACTAATGTTTAATAAGAGTTTCCCATAACCCTCATGCTGAATGTTATAAGACCTTGCTAAGATTATGCAGTTCACACCAAAGTTTAAACATGTTCTCAAAGCTCTCTTCCTTCATAACAAATATTTCAGGGGCCCGAAGGAGCTCCAGGAACTCTAGGTCAAAGGGGCCGCCCAGGAAAAAAGGTAATTCATCTTGGTTCTTCTGCCATGTATTTGTATTAATTGAGGGCCTAGCACTTATTTATTAATATTGGACAGGTCGTAAACAAGCAGTTTTGAAACAGAATGTTAACAGGATTTTGGGACTCTTGTTTGGCTCTCCAGTGCAGTTTGCATTGGGAATAACATCTTGTATTGTCTTATCTTTGACTCTTAACCTCCCCCAAAGGGGGCAAAGGGACAGCATGGCCCCCCAGGAGAGATTGGCGCCACAGGTGACCGCGGGCAGCCTGGAGAAATTGGTCCAAAGGGTTCAAGAGGAACTAGAGGCCCAATGGTTGGTATACAGTTGTTCTCCCTATTACCTTCACGACAACCCTGTAAAATAGGTTAGACTGAGAGAGACAGAGACAGAGAATGTTATTGGCTGAAGGACCCCCAGTCGGTTTAATGGCTGAGTGGGAATTTTAACTTTGATCTTCCTGCTCCACGATGCCACACTGACGCTCTGTTCATTTGCTTATCTAAACTCTTACAGAACTTGTTTGCCTACATATTTAGTTCATTAGGGTATAGGGTTTTTAAAATGCATGTGCCTTTTTTAAACAACAACAACATTGTGCTATACCTATTTGCAGAGATATATTCTGAAATGGTGCATTCGAGAAGCAATTTGCATCTACTTCCATCAATTATTTATACCGATATTATATGTGTTTTCATTATTTTTATTTTATTTTATAAATATATTTTTATTAAAGATTTCATCATTTGCAAAAATACATGCATTGTCTCTTTTTTCAAGTTGTGTTTTCTACAGATCAGTTTCATTTGTTGTGAGACATTAGTGTTGCTTACAGCATTATTTTTATGTGAAAGATCTATTTCTGGTTCAAATATGCTGGAGGTAGACTTTTAAATCTAAGCTGCGTTTATTCTGGTTCCCTTCTAGGCTGTTAAAAAAAAAGTAGTTAGGAGAATCTGCACGCTTATACGTTTTTAGGTGCTTTTCAGGAGAGAGCACCATCAAACCTGGTGCTTGCATTTTTTTAACTTTTTAAATGTATATGCTACACCTTCAAACACATGGGTTCCCGGGGCATTTGCTTATATAAATATTACTACATTAAAAGGCGGGGGGAATCATTGGGCATAAGCCAGCCACTATGAACATATGTTATGTTGACAGTATGTGTTCGACTCTCGCAATTTGAAATCAACGGGATTTATATCTGCTTAACTTGGGTGAGAGTTATGCCCTTTGTGTTTTTCTGATCAGAAGGTTGGTTGAGAGCTTAACTACTTAGAAATTAAAATGTGTTTACTGCTGTTTATACATACAGGGACATTTAGGGTCAATGGGATCTGCAGGAGAGCCAGGAATTCCAGGTTATGGGGTAGGCTGCACTTCCTGTACTTTCTGTTGAGTTTGTTGACTGTGTACCATCTTTGTACATTGCGCTACATTTGTTATGGCCCATTGACTTGTGCAAAAAAAATCTTATACACCCTCCCCCCCCCCCATTTGGGAGCTTTGCTGTCTCCCGCTGGTGGGGGCCACTTGCCCACCCATTCATTAGTCAGAAAGGGGAGGTTGGTTACCATTGGCAGGAGGCCAGCTTAGCCAAGAGAGCTGGACAGAACTACACCGCCACATAATTCGCACAAGCAGCCTGGTATCAAGGCATGTGTGTGGATTGCTCTGCCCATTTATCCCTTGTCTGCTTCAAGATGGCCATTCTGAACGAAGCCTATTGAAAGCTGCCATTCCTCCCACAGCTATACTTAAGTCTCTCTTTTTAAAAAATAAATAAGTTATGCAGTTTGAATTAACCATCAAATTTCCATTTTTCAAGAAAATTATATTTTAAAAAATCAAACTGATACACACACATTAGATAGCTCCGTTTTATTTATTTATTGTTGGGAAACTTTCATTTTTCAAGAAAATTATCAAAAAGGCAAACTGCCAAACACATGTTAGATTTTATTTACTTCTTGTTGGGTTTTTTCTTTTCTTTTTTTTAACATATATATCTTACCTTTCTTCCATCACGGATCAAAGGGCACCCTCCATCAATCCCAACAAGACCAGAAAACACATGTGGTAACTAAAATTGAATCTGGGCCTGTTGAAAACTGGTGGTTTCTGTCCCAAATGTCTATTGTCTTCAATTGTCCAACTATCCTGTTTGCCCGACATGTCACCTTTGACAGCATATTGACTACATAACAATGCAAATAGATTGCACACATGGCATGGCATTTATGTTTAATTGTTTCTTTTCCTAGGGTCACCAGGGTCAGCCGGGCGCTCCTGGCCCACCAGGAGCCAAAGGAGAGAAGGTATGAAGAGTGGTAGCAAATACTGTAGTTGACAGAGGTGGTTGCTGCTGGCTAGAAGTCTCAGAGGCTCACAAAATAAGCATATATTTTACACAAACCCCTCTATCCACTTAGAATTGTAGAGTTGGAAAGCACCTTGAGAGTCGTCTTGTCCAACCTTCTGCAATACAGAAATCTTTTGCCCAACGTGGAGGTCGAACCCACAACCCTGAGATTAAGAGTCTCATCCTCTACCAACTGAGCTATTCCTGATTTTTACAGATTCTTATTTTAAAGCTCTGAGGGAACAATATTGTGTGAGGAGAAACCTCCGAATATTATTAATGAAATGACTTGGGTTGGGATGCACACATTTATGCCAAAGCATAAATCCTCAGGTTCGGTTTATAGCATAGATGCACTGATGCTCAGCCAGTGACTGATGACATTGTGCTGGGAGCAGGGCATGTGCTGATTTTTCTAATCCGTGTTGTCCCTTGTTATGTACTGAGTTGAATAGGATCCAAAATGCAGCAGTCTGATTGGTCCTAGAACAATAGGATTCAGAATACAGCAGTCTGATTGATCCTAGAACAATAGGACCCAGAATGCAGCAGTCTGATTGGTCCACAGGAGCCACCCAATCCAGCTCCAGGTGGAAGTGAATCCGCAACCTGATTGGCCTACAGGAGAATCCCGGAATTAGCCAATCATGTGGGGCCCATTGTGTAAATAATGTATATAAAGCAGACATTCTGGGGGAACTTCCATTCCTCCTCACCACTATGAGCTGAATAAAGAACATGAAATCCACTCTCGACTCTGAGTATATTTCATCCCTGATGTAGCATATGCTGTGTGAGCTTTGATTCTTCCTGTCACATCATACTATTAAAAGAAAAACTGCTACCTTTCCCTTATGGGGTATTCCAGAGTCCTTAAGTGGCTTCCCTATCGGTAGGAAAAAACAGGCCAAGCAGAGTACATTGAGAAGCTAAGTGACTAGTAAGCCTGATCTTTATTAAAGGAAATGTTGCAACACAGTCCCCGCTCACTACACACAGGAGGGAGGAGAAGGCTGAACAATGGTGCACAAGCCCTTACATAGACTTTTGAAGTTCCCCACCCTGTAGTCCAAGACCACCCTTCAAACCATCGTACATACATCACAGAAGGAGGTGGTCTACAGCAGAAATCCTGTCTGTCAGGATAGCTGATAATGGTCACCGATTGCATTACCTGGGCAGTCTGGCCATTCTTTTGTGATGGATAATACTTTAGTTCCTGAATCCAGGTCACAGGCTCACCCTATTCATACACAAATATGCCCTAAAGACAGGATTTGCAAGTAAAAAAGCAATGGGAAGGCTTTCCCCATTTGCCTCCCTTACTGCAAAGGAATATTTGAGGTCACTGAGATAGTTAAAATGGCTTCAGGATTGCTCTCCCATACTATTTCAGACACATGATTCATATATTTAGATATGTGTGCATTTATGAATATTCTGTATTTGAGACCTTAAAATTCTTATAACAATACCTTTGGCTCCCAGCAGTGCAGACGCTTAAGAGTTCATCATATAAGATTCTATGCTTCTGGTACTTGTTAGGCACTTGCACTGTTCTAATTTGTCCTTAGGGTACATGAGTATCTCTTTGTTCACTGTGAAAGGGGGCAGGGCTTTACACAAGATAGGGGATTTCCCCCATGGTTTGTAGCAACTGCAGCTTATCTTCTCCTTCTTTGTCCCCCTGGCAGAAAAGTGTAACATCTTTCAATAAGTGGGCAGCATATGAGGTCCAAAGGAATGTACTTTCAGACCTGTCTCTCTACACTGCAGTTGGTGGGAAAGTCTTAATTCGGAAACTCCCAGGTGCTCCATTTGTGCATTGGAGAGCACATGGAGCTGTGGCTCAAATAGATGGTTTTCTGCGTGCAAATCGACTTCTCCTTTTTATTTTATTTTTTTGTTTGATTGTGCCCTTACAAAATATGCTTAAGCACTTTTAATAAATTATTGTGCTATGCAATGTAGCTTGGCAACTGATTTTATTATTAAATTGTGCTTCAGATATTAGCTGTTTTACTTTGCTGTGCATGATATAATTAGATTGCATGTCTGTTTGTAACGGTAGTAATTTGTACATTATATCTGTTTATGGAAAGAAAAAGAATGGAAAAGCAATTTATGCAATACTAATGAATGGACATAGAATCTAATACTCATCTACCTGGGAGTGGTACTTATTTCTGGGGACCTGTCTGTTTGGAAACTGAACTTACTACTGGTCAGCCAATAGATTTGCTGTGAAGCAGCAAGTACAGTCGTACCTTAGATCTCAAACGCCTTGGCTCCTGAACAAATGACGTTCGAAACCCAGAAGTGAGTGTTCCAGTTTTCGAATGCTTTTTTGGAAGCTGAATGTCTGATGCGGCTTCTGTGGCTTCTGATTGGCTGCAGGAGCTTTCTGCAGCCAATCAGAAGCCGCTCTTTGGTTTCCGAACATTTTAGAAGTCGAACGGACTTCCGGAACAGATTCCGTTCGACTTCCAAGGTACAACTGTATATGGTTCTTCAGAATAATGAATTATAAAATCTGTTTGCTGAGGGGATGCTACAGGTATAACTATCACAAACTACTAAGTCTTTTACGTAAATGGCTCAGTACCTCTTTGCGTACGTATGGCCTGCATGGGGAATATATTTCAATTTTTCATGCATAGTTTACTAACAATACTCTGAGGCTTCATGGCCAATAAACCATTGATTTGTCTCTATTACAGGGTTACCCGGGGGAAGACAGCACAGTGCTGGGACCACCTGGGCCCATAGGTGAACCAGTAGGTCTTTCTTTATCCAGAAAACTATATACGTGATTCAGAATTGAAAGTGTTCCCAAAAATTATACAGTTGCCTCCAGATACTACACTCATGTTGTGCAAAGATGTGTAGTTACTTTGAAATACGTTATGTTTAGATTTGTACAGGTTCCAGCTTTCTCATTGCTACCAGCAATTGCATGTGTGGTTTTTTGGAAATCAGCAAACATAAGGAGTATCAAGGGGCTAAACTAGAAGTGGCAATAATGTGTAATTAGAAACGGTGTCAGGGTTTGTAAGACATTTAATAATAGGGGTGTGAGGGCAGGGGTAGGGGTTCACAAAGATAGCAGGACACAGGGAGATGAGGTTTAATGTTTTCCTCCGCAGTCACAGTTCTGATGAGAATTGGACCTATTTTCAAAGTCAAACAAACAAACAAACCCAAAACCCGTCATAGTTTTTAACACTTTTAGTATCTCATCTAGTTTGACCCAAAGGTAATGTTAAATGTAGCATTTTAGAGGGTTCAAACTTCTGTATAAATGCTAAGTCCGACAAAGATTTTTAGTGTTAGTAGCACCAGTAATTTAAAACATTGTTGCTATAGAAATCAGGCAGGTACCTACAATTCTATTTCATCACTTGCTCAAAACGATTTTGTTTTGCCTTTGTTTTTAGACTGTCTGGTTCCATGATGATAATTGGTTTTGCATTTTGTTATTTCCTAATTTTGTGGCATTTTGATAATTGATTGTACACAGAATGTTATTTTTTAATGAGTTTGCAGTTTTAAAATATTCTTATCAATAACTAAAGTATGATTAGTCCTAATTTGCTGAAATTACATTTTCAGTTTGTTTGTTTTTGGTTTAACATATATGTGATTCAAAACCTCAACTAGCCATAGTAAAAATAATTTTAGACATCATTTATTGTATTGACTATGTTTGCTTTGCTTTCTTTTTCCTTTCTTTTTTTCTCTTCTCTCTCTTCCTGCTCCCCCGGCCTGCTCGAAGTTTCTTTTGAATATAAGTTCCCCTTTCTTTTTTTATTCTAAAGCAGCCATATTTCAAAGAAATTTTAAACCATCTGGACTTCTTGTGGTTATTTCTCTAGGGCCCTATTGGTGAACGTGGAGAGAGAGGAGAACCTGGTGATTTTGGTTACAAGGTAGAATTCTGCTTCCATTTGTATTTATATGGGGCATACTCTGTAGTTTATTCCAAAACAGCAATAGAAAAAAGCACTCTTTCATACATCTGAATGCATGTTAAGTACAATATCACTAACATTATACTAACTTGCCGGGGAGTAAATTCTGTTAAACTCAATGAATCTTTGTTCTGTCTAGACAGGGCCGTAGCTAGGGGGTGGCGAGGTGGGCCCTTGCTAGGGGGGCATGACAATTGGGGGTCGCAAAATTGGGTAAAAAATATGTCCATAAATATTGATTATTGCCTCATAAGAAATGGTTTTAAATAGGGGGTGAATTGAATGGAGGGGTTGGAGGAGAGGCAGGAAAAAAGAGCTAATTTGTCTGTGGCTCCGGGTGCAATCTGAATAGTTCTGCCGGGGCGCAAGATCACCTAGCTATGGCTCTGTGTCTAGATACGAATAGAATTTCAGTGTAAATGATATTGCAAAAGACAGAGCTATAGTTGACTACTGCCAAAGAAATTATGGACAGGATCCGATACTAGAAGCTAATCAGAATTCAGGTTCAACTGTATCAGGGTCCCTACTGGAAAACCGGGTAAAGATTTGGGAACTGGCTGGATGAATAGGGTTGAAACTTGTTGGGATATCTGTGTTGCTTCTAACAGCCTTGCCCTGATCTTGAACTGCTTTGTTTGCTCCTTACCCTATACTGCTACTTGTCTGAATAGAGATCCCTTTCTTACAGGTTAGAGCCTCTGCCTGTATGTGTTGGGCAGAAGCCAGGACAGATGAATAGGATCAAAGCCTAGGCCAAATGCTATCTGACAACAACGCCTCGGGCTTTAAGACTTGGATACAGTGTAGGGGTAGTGCAGATACAGACCAGAAATAAGGACGCATAAAGGCATGTGAGCATTTTTCCACTGGCAAATGCCAGATGGATGAACAGGTGATTGTACAGAAGGCAAGGGCAAGATTTACCAGGCTATGAGCCAATAGGTGGAGCAAAGGATTAACAGATTAATGCAATATGTTGCAATAGATGCTTTAGGACAAAACAGGTTGAATGGGGTGTATCTGGGGTACCTAATGCTATGGGCAACAGCTCACATCATCCCCAGCCAGCATGGCCGGTGGTCAGGGATTATGGGCGTAGTAGTCCACAACACCTGGGGAGATGGAATATATCTTGAAGACCAAGTTCCAATAAGGTGATTAATATACTGAAATATATTGAAACAAACATGTTGTAATACACCTTGGCTCCTCTCAGGCTTGTCCTCTCACCAGAAACTGATAGTATTAATTGCCTGCCCAATAATATATTGCACTTCCTATTTCTAGGGTCACACAGGGCTTCCAGGACTTAGAGGTGCTGTTGGACAACAAGGGCCACCAGTAAGTCTCTTGTGAAGTAGGTTGACTTTGTGCTTTGATAAATATAATAAAACGAATGGTACTTCTATATTTGTTACCAGGTTCCTTTGCCTTGATGTCTCCTAGGCTTTATTCATATTACTTTTTTTTTTGCTTTTTCCAAAGGGTGAGCCAGGTGAACGTGGTGAACCAGGACTAAAAGGAGAGAAAGGATCTCAAGTAGGTAGAAAAGAACAAGACACTTTTTTGTGATATTTGAAATTAGAGCTCTGCAACACTAGACAGACCAGCAGTTTCATTTATAAGCTTGCTTGTTTTGTTTGCTTGTTTCTGTCTCCAGAACCCATTAACTCTAAAAGGAATATAATATGTTGCTGAAGCTGCTCTGAAAGTGAGATATGCATTTATAATGAGGGTGTCATTTGCTGGAAAGTCCTTCTCCTTAACCCCATCTGTCTAATTTTACATAAAAAGGGCATTTTGAAAGAGGTACCTGTGAGTTTTCAAAGGCAACTCTTCGTCCACTGTTGGTGAAAAAGCCTTGGGCAAGATGATGCAACAAGGCAGTTCTTATTAACTCCATTAGCTTTGCATATCTCATTATGTCTGGGATGAGGAACCTGTGGTCATCAAGACTCCAGCTTTTCCCATTAGGTGGTACCAGCTGCACTTTTCAGCAGACCGTGGCAACCTGCAGAGGTCTAGGGTTGGCTGCTGGAACAAGAACTCCAGGTGTTGATCTCAAGTGCAGCGAGCTTAATTTTCATTGTGCTGTGATATCTTGAGAGGCAGTTCCTAGAATGAAGCTGTTAGAAAATAAGCAGATGAAGATCTTCAGTGCTGACATCAATGATACATTGGGCAGCAGCATTTATGGACAGTTGCCTTTCTGGCTTTATCTCTGCTGATATTTTTAACCATTCTCTATATTTTTTGTTGTAAAAATATGCTTCTTCCTTTGGGAGGGGGGGAATCCTTTTATTTTGTGACTTTAAAAGTAAACTCAGGAAGCCAGATCTGAATGAGCATTTGGGCTGATAAAGGCCACCATCAAAAGAACTACACAACAAACTCTGCATACCTTGCAGAACTTTTGCCTTGTCTAGTTTTTACCAGCGGTTCCCCCCTCCTCTGCCCTCCAGCACTTTTGAAAATAAGGTTAATTTCAAGAGCAGTGATGTGGCATTTGGGGGCTGCTACTCTTGGGCACGGAGAGTTTGCTATCCCACTGAGCATGCACGAGATCCATAGGAGCTATCTGGATTCTGGCCATGGTACAAATCCATTTGAACTCATTTGTAAAGAAGGTACATACATGTTTGGCGTGATGTGTATTGGGCAAGTTCCAGAGCACCAAGTATAAATGTTCCACTTCTGAATAATACTTTGAATTGAGGCTACATTGAAAGCTGCCAAAGAAATGCTCTGTTCTGCCACAGAGTGACTTTTAATATGTTTTTAAAGGATTACATAAGGAACGGCTTTTAATATCCCCATTGCACCTTCATACTTCCACTTTCCACCAAGTCTTGCTGCAATAAAGTTGTTTTCTGAAGGGTATGTGATAATCTGCGACTCAAAGCAAAACCACATTTTATTAACTTGCATATCTCAGTAGTTCTGTAAAGCCTACACTGTGATCACAAGCCGCTTTGGCAGGGTGTGCGTAATATAGAACCCCAAATCCACAGCCTCTTTGGGCTTCTTTCAAACTTTCTATGAAGTCCCTTAGGCTGAAATTTTATACCAGAGTTTTATTCCTAAAAATAGTTTTAACAACCAGAAGCCTAATGCAAAATGCACATCTTAAGACTGCAGTTAAACCTGTGTCCATAACTTGAACCATACTGTACTGCTAAGTTCTGCAAAATGCATCACGTAGAACAGGAATCCAAATAATAAATGAACCGCTTTTCTTTCACATGGACTCCAAATTGGTAACAAATGTAAAATTGTGTAGGAGGCTTCATATCCAGTGTTCATAAGAGCCTACTTGATCTGGTTAATAGCCCATCTAGTCCAGCATCCTGTCCTATGGAAAACCTGCAAGCGAGACCCGAGTACAAAGTCCTGTAACTGGTATTCAGAAACATTGGTTCCTCCAACTATGGCTCACAGCCATGGATAGACTTCTCGTCCATGAATTTGTCTAATCCTTTTTTTAAAGCCATCTAGGTTGGTTGACATCCCTTCCTCCTGTGGGAGCAAGTTCCATAGTTTATAAACTATTGGTTCAGCAAACCTTGCAAATTCCTCCCTCCTCTCATCAGTGCAGCCATGAAGAAGAGATAGGAGCATTTGCTTCTTTTTTTAAAAAATAACTGCAGATTTGCGTTTAACCTAAAGTTAACCATCGCAGTGTTTTATTGAAACAAATCATTTTCTTAAACTCTGGTTTTAAAGTTGGCTTGTTTCATCAAACCCTAGTTAATAGTACCCACAGTTTGTTGGGTTCAGATGACCCAGCAAACTGTGGCCAGTCAAAAATGGAAGCAGTAGCTTGCAAACTCACAGCCGTGAGGCTCACCTAGGTTTGTCCTTAGAATGCACTGGGGTTTAGCATTACCTCCAAAGCAGGGAGGGACATGTGTATAATCCTGTTTCCCCCCATAAACATACACACAGATTTAGAAATGAGATTGTGTGACCCAGCCCAGCTTGCTTTATTTTCTGTTTATGAATATTGCATTTTTAACGTCAGGTGGGCAGCAGCTGTGATTCAAAGGACAATGATGCATAATAATGTAGCTTACATTTATAACAAAGAAGCTGCTGTAGAAATTAATGATCGTTAAATGACATTGTCCTGGTTCAGACTGAATGAACCATGGTTTCAGCCCTGGTTAGTAAGCAGATATTAAACCAGTTTTCCTGGCTTGGATGACACAGGACTCTTATTTTACGCAGTCTTAAGCACTGAAGCAGCATGTATTCTGGCAGGGGCACAATCTGTTCTTGGGCTAATATAGAGCAGTTAAAAGCTGAAAGTACTCCAGTGATGTTTCATTTATTAATGGGAAATACCACAAATCCTATAAATAGGGGACATTTTTTAAAAACAAAAACAAAATCCATTCTAACTGACCTGTGAGCAACGTGGATGCAATTCTGTCTGGCCCATTCATTCTTTCTCATAAATGACATGTTGCTGAAACAGAAAAACATCGGGGAAATGATAATGTGCTTTTGTGAAGGAATGCGGTGCTTTGACAGATTTTGTACTCAAGTAGAAAGAATAGCCAGCCGGTTTATGATCTTAGATTCCCCGGAAACTGAAGTGATTCTTGTGTTCTTTGACCCCAGCGCTAGATAATAAATATGCTCCTAGCTTCTATTCTGCTTTTATGTTTCATTGGCTTTGTCAGTAAACACATGTTTTGAAATTTCTAGGGTCCCGCTGGGAAAAAAGGAATGAGTGGTCAAGCTGGGAAACCTGGGATGTCTGTAAGTAAGCAAAATGTTTTATTAATCACACACTAGATTTCAGGTATCAGGTACACAAGTATCCCTATAATGGGAAGTTCTAAGTGTTTGATATTTTATTATGTTTTTATATGTGCTGGAAGTCGCCCAGAGTGGCTGGGGAAACTCAATTAGATGGGTGGGGTATAAAAAGAAGAAGGCAGTGACATGTAGCGATGAAAAACAGCTAATCAGATGGAATTATATTCACTAACATGCAAAGTAGAAAAATTGATATAAATTGTACCATGTGCATATTTCACCTTTATATCTCAGTTCTATGCATGTTTACTTGGACTGTGCTTAATGGGGATTTCTGTCTAGTTAGTGTTTTTGGGATTGCAGTCTATTAGAGCATTAGAAAGCCACACTTCATAAAGTCTCTGTTGTAGTCCTAGACATGCCTGTAAAGGGCTGGTCGCTTTTTTCCCTGCCCCTGCAATTTTTCCTGCGAAAGCCCACTCTTTATCACTGAATCGGAACAAATGGCAGTTAGGGTTTTCCGCAAATTGCCATTTGCTCTGATTCAGTGGTAAAGTGCAGGGAAAACACTAGCGCCCCAAAATGTTTTTAGCATGCTTGGACACAGTGCTTTAAAGCATAAACCTGTTCCTAGATACAAAAGGAAGCCCTAAGATTTCAATGGTAATTTGTAATGAAACCCACAAGTGGGGCAGGGGGTGGGATGTCCCTGGCACATTTTCAAGTATTTCCTTCCCTGGGAAAGTCCTCTAATATAGATCTTTCCTCTTTTCTGATTTTTTCCATGGTTGCATAGTTGTGTACAACATGTTTGTTCTTCTGCTACTGAAGCTTAATGGCCTGGATGGAAAGAGTGGTTGTAGTTGATTTGCTAGGTGTTGCACTTTAGCAGTCCTACTGATTTTAAAAAAAGGCATTAGCCAGTATTATTTCCCTAAAACAAAAGAAGGGAAATCCAGAATATAAAGTGTCTCCATCTAGAGAGGAAGGAAGCATATCTAAAAACAAATTAAATGTTGTCTGCTCTCAGACTTAAGTAACTTTCTCGAGGTATATAACTGTACTTTTTTTAATTGTGTAAAATCATGTTTAGCATAGCTTAGTTGTAAATAGTGTGCTGTTCAGGGCTTTCCTAATACATCTCAAATTTATTTCAGGGTATACCTGGTCCTTTGGGTCAGAAGGGTGTACAAGGCTATCCTGGACCAGAGGGCGTTCCTGGGAACCCTGGAAAGGCTGGCTTACCTGGACAACAGGGCCTTCCTGTGAGTAGTATTTGCACGGTTGTTTTCCACATGAAAAAAGTCTTTAAATATTCTCAGTGCATCATAAACACCTTTAAGCAAGAACCATATGGAAGAAGGGAATTCCATAATTTCCTCCTGCCACCTCTCCCTGAGGGCCAGCAGCATTTGTTTGAGAAGTAGCTACATCATTTGTTTGCCAGTATGGTTCTTGTTCCATGCCATTGTGGTGTAGGCCCAGCTATGCAGAAGCATCTCACATCCTGCAATGGGAACATATTAATCAGATTCGGCCACCTTTCTGCACAACCTTAGTGTCTTTTTTTCCTGCAATAGAAAATCAGTTCCAGGAGCCCCAGTCTGTTTTAGAGTGGTCAGGTGCAAAAGACACAGAGCTTCCGTAGCTTCACAACACCTGGATCGCTCAGCTGGTTAGAGCATGGTGCTGATAATGTCAGGGTTGCCAGTGGCGTAGCGTGGGGGGTGCAGGGGGGGCCGGCCGCACCGGGTGCAACATCTGGGGGTTAGGGTTAGGGGGCGCAAATCCACAGGTTAGGGGGCGCAAATCCACGGGTTAGGGGGCGCAAATTACCTGCCTTGCCCCGGGTGCTGACAACCCACGCTACGCCACTGAGGGTTGCAGGTTTAATCCCCGTATGGGACAGTTGCATATTCCTGCATATTTGCAACCCACTTTTCATCAACAGAGATACCAGGGGTGGATACAACTGCTGAAACACCAGTTTCTATGTATGCAGGAACCCTGGCCAGTTTTACACCCAATCACCCTAGTCTGCTTTGAGCTAGGGCCTTATTTCTCGAAGTCATTGGGGGTTGCAAACTTAGTGCTTATTTATGAAATGTTAAAAGTTCGTTTCTAAGTAACAATGTTTTTCAATAGACAGCATGTCCTCATTTTAAATAGTATTGCTAATATCACCATCACTTAATCACGTTTCCAAGCACAATTCAAAGTGTTGATACTGAAGGAGCACCTCCACCCCCATTGTTTAGCCCAGATACTGAGGTCCAGCTCCGGGGGCCTTCTGCTGGTACCCTCCCTGCGAGAAGTGTGGTTACAGGGAACCAGGCGGAGGGCCTTCTTGGTAGTGGCGCCCAACCTGTGGAATGCCCTCCCATTAGGTGTCAAAGAAATAAACAACTATCTGACTTTTAGAAAACATCTGAAGGCACACCTGTTTGATGTTTTATTATGTTTTTAATATTCTGTTGGGAGCTGCCCAGAGTGACTGGAGAAACCCAGCCAGATGGGCAGGGTATAATAATAATAATAATGCCATAATAATTTAGATAACAATTTATAGGATGCCATCATTGTACTGATGTTGTGTAAGAGTGTCATGCAGATAGATGTATGAAGGTGTGTGTAAGGAACATGGCTACTTTGAAGAAACAAAAGCATGTGTTTGGCATATTGCTCAAAAAAAATGGAACCAGTGGTTGATGTGACTATGTATAACTTGCTTGTCAAGGGTAACAGAGGAAGCGTGGGACTAGCTGGACTGGCAGGATATCCTGGAACTCAGGGACCAAAGGGGTTACCAGGTATGCCAGGAAACACTGGACCACCAGGACTAAAGGTACTTCGAATGGGGAGCTTCTCAAGCCGGCTGGCACTGTGTTTGAAATCTTTCTGCCCGCTCATTCGGAAGTAATATCAAAGGCAGAACTGCAGCTTCTACCAAAGCTTACGCACCTGGTATTGTGGAAGTATGCTCCTTCCCTCTCTGAAAATGCATGTATGTGAGCTGCCTTAAAACAAAAGGGTTTTTCTTATAGGGCTTCCCATTTATTTATTTTTAGGCTCTTTACAAACTTTCGCATTTTATAGGATCACAAGGGCGACCTGTGAAATTTGAAAGCCCTAATTAGTCTAGGAGTGGTACAGGCATTTCTTCAGCCCCAGTGCAAATTGAGCTATCTCTCTGAATTTACTTCAGGAGCAAGACAAGGCTTTTTGAAAGGGTAAAAAAAAAAAAAAAAGAGGGGGGAAAAGAGCATTTAATTTCCCAGCGGTTTGGAAAGAAAGATAGACACAGCCTGCTCTCTGTACCGAAGGGAAGGCCAATTAGTTTGTATTAATTGCCTTGAAAGAGACTGCTTTCTGTTTTTATGATAAGTGAATCAAGCTTAAAGCGAACTACTGGAGAGGGGAGGGGGTAATTATAACTATCATTATAATTGCATTTGTTAATATTGTGGAGGAATGTGGGGTTGTCAGTTTAATGGTTGCTATATTGCCAGCTAGGAGCACATTAAAACAGCAGAGTAACCCTAACTCCCTGCTTAGGGGATTCGTGGAACTTTGGATCCTTTGGACTGAATGGCACCACTGCTCCCCACCCTGAAACGCCCCATATTTGCTGGCTTCCATCAGTGGCAGAAAACCCAACAGTGTTTGCTTCCCATATAAGGGTCTCTGCAGCAGTGAAGCCCACCCAGTTCCCCAGGCCAGAGGCATGTCGATTCCACCACATCCCAACCCCCTCCAGCAGTTAAGATCAAGCTGGGGTTGGTGGGAAGGGATATTCCTACTGAGTTTATATGCCTGGTAGACTGGGTATTAGGGTGTTCTTCTTCCAGGTTTGAAAGAAGGAGTTTTTATTTTATTTCAGCAGCATTGGCTTTGCTTCTATGAACACGCAATGCAAGAAGTCTCACCATTCAGTCCAAATTAGCTGATATTCTTTTGCTTTTTTTCAAAATTCACCAACAGAAAACGAGGGGCCAAAATTAATGGCATCACACAAGCAACAACAGTTGTCCACCAACATTACCAAGGATCAGGCTGATAAGCTGATAACTTATTCAGATCCTAAGCACAGTTTTGAAATATTCCTTTAATCGCTGAACCTCAGAATCAGGGTGAATTCCTGTCAGGAGTAAGCATGGACCAATGGTACCAAATAGTATGGGAAACAGCCTTACTAGAAAAATTAACCAATAAACTGAAACTGACACGGGGACAAATAGAAGACAACGCCTTCACCCCGGTATGGCTCCCCTTTATCACATACACAGCCCAACAAGACAATGACAAAAATCCACCAACAGCATACAAATCAATATGGCTAACCTGATCCAAAACACCCACCCACCCCACTCACACATGAAAATAAAGATCACCACAGCCAACCACAAATGAACAGTCACACCCTACGCCAACTCCAACCTCTCTCACCACCAAAGGAACACAAGTGAACAGCAGAGAACCTGCACAAGCAACGCTGACACAAAACCCCACATATATTAAGTAAAATGGAAACATCGCCACCCGACCCCACCCCCACTCATCTTTCCCCCCTCCACCTCTTCCCGCCTATTCTTCCTAATGTCTCAACAAATGAAACCGATTTGTTGTTTTGATTTTTGTTACGTGGAAAAAAAATACGAGAGACATACATTGCACATACCTTTGTAAATCAAGAAAATCTTTGATAAAAATACATTAAAAAAAGAATCGGGGTGAATTCTGCATCAGCAATCATTATCTATGATTTCTTCATGAAGAAATTCCAAGGCACCATATGCTTCTCCTGTATAAGAATAATAATGAATGTGTACTTTCCCTCTTGTTGCAGGGTGAACAAGGGCTTCGGGGTCATCCAGGAAAGCAAGGTAAAAGAGGTCATCCTGGGACCCAAGGCGATCAAGGCCCCCCGGGAGAACCTGGCCTCAAGGGTCATGCTGTATGTACCGCCTGTTGTATGTAAAACAGTTCTTAGTACCATTCAGATGCAGTTTCATATATTAATCTTCCTATCTGCTAATATTCCAGGGACAATCTGGAGATCATGGTTTGATGGGATTTCAGGGATTCCCAGGTCCCAAGGTATGTGCTCACTTTGAGCCCAGTCCCAAAGCTAAGCACTTTTACATCCCATTAAATGGGAAATATTTAAGCATGTCCTTAACCCTCGCATTGGAGCGAATGGAACTAACATGTTCTTAAACTTTGTGTGGCTGGATCATGTCCTTTTTAAAAATCTGAACTGTAAGCCATCTGTAGTGCATGAAAGATCTTCAGCGAGCACTTCTTAATTGCCCTGAGATTGGAGAGCAAAAGAAATAACATTTCACTTTATGAAACAGCTACAGTAATTTAACTAGAAGTGCATTGTCTGTTGAGGCTTTTTCACTGTATCAGAGATCTAAAGAAGAAGATTGCAATACATAACATTTTGTATTTTATTTTAGTTTCACTTTCACTTTCTTTAATTATTTTTTTAAGACAAATGCTTTTTTAAAAAGTGTATCAGATGTACTATGGCTAAGCTTTTTCTTTTCATTTTTTAGGGTCCTGAAGGTGACCTTGGTTTAATTGGAATTTTGGGACCTAAAGGCCCGGTAGGACAAATAGTAAGTGATTCTGTCTATTAATAAACTTACTGTTCACTGTACAATCTAACTGACATCTCTGCTGTTCCCATGGGTTTATAGTGAAAACTCAGACCACTTTTCTCCTATGCCAGCAGATAAGTAGGAACAACTGAATTTGAGGACAGGTGACCCAGAACAGAATTTGTGAGAGTTGTACTTACACCTTGGTTGACCCTGGTTGAGGCAGGGTCAGGTGACCTGCTTCTGACAGCAAATTTGGGGGTTACCAAGGGAGGATAGAGCATTGCCAGTTATATACTTTAATTCTAATCACCATGGAGGCAAAATCTGCCTGTCTGCAAGATTTAATGAATTAATCAGCACTATTGAAGCTTTAACCATAGATAATCCTGTTCCCCCACGCAATCCCCAGCAATTAACTAGCCATAACATTTCAAAACTTGCCAAATAGATCACTGTGCAATCTGCACAAGCATACCAGTTGTATCTTATTACTTATTGCAAGTAATGGTATTGTTTGTCTGTTAAGCTGAAAATTACGTCACATATAGATAGGGCTTTTAGATAAACAGCAGAGGTCAAGTTCCTTTCAGTACTCAGGTGTTCATAAATGCATGTTCAGAAATACAATTGATTTGGTGTGCAAATGAAAGGGATGCAAACTTATCTCGTCTATTTGCCCTTCTTAGATCCAGAAACAGAACTGGCCTTCTTTGAACATGAATTTAATCTCATATCATTTCACTATTGTTTAATTTTCACCGGGCACGCAATTGTATGTTCTTTAGTCAAATGTCACACAGCACAGTACTGTTGTTCATTTATTGCTCCGAAAATTTATTTACATTTTGATTTTAGGGAAACATTGGCCCTGTTGGTAATGAAGGCATCATAGGTCCAGCAGGCAAACCCGTAAGTACTTGGTCTTTCCCAGCATTGCTTTTCATCGCATAAAGGTTTCCACACTTTGAACAACATATAGATGAGAACTCTTTTGCATTGTAACATGCATGCAAGATAAAAGACTTGTTTTGTAAACAAGAACATGAGAGCACTGATTTCCCTTAATAATCCAACCTTTGCCCACCTGGTGTCCTATGGACATCCATCAGCCCCAGCCTAAATGGGCAATAGCAAGGGATGATGGGAGTTGTAGTCCAAAACATCTGGAGGGTGCACCAGTTTGGCAAAGGCTGCTATAATCCATAAGTATTGCTGCTCGGTTCATTCAGGTGGTATTGAGCCATTCCAATATATCTGCACAAATGTTATGCATAAGTGAAGTAAAGTTAGATATCCTTCTGTTCTGTAGAAATGAATGGTTTGTTCACAGTGTAAAACACATTGAAATAAATGGTTTCTGGAGTGACTATAATTCACTGTCTTTGGGGGGTTTTAAGATGACATGTATTTCTTTTAATTTCAGGGACCCAGGGGTGAAAAGGGATCCAGAGGCGAAATGGTACGTAAAACTAAAGTTTGTAATGTTAAAAATAGGGTGCACAATATATGGGACACGGCATGTTTGGGGGTGATTTCTGCTCCATCCACATCCTGCAAAAGTACCAAGTTGGGGGATCATAACTTCCTTACTAATTCCTTGTTTTCAAGATGTTGTGGGCTGTGTTCATCTGCATCTTTCCAGCTGCTCAGGTGAAAGAAATCTATGCACTTCCAGTGAGTCAGATCTCTAGCCTGTCTGGTTCAGTATTCTCCACACTGATGCCAGGAATTGAACCTGAGAATTTTGTGTGCAAAGGATATACATTGGTACTTCTGGTTGCGAACGGGATCCGTTCCGGAGCCCCGTTTGCAACATGAGCAGAACACAACCCACGTCTGTGCATGTGTGGGTTGTGATTCGCTGCTTCTGCACATGCACGTGACATCATTTTGAGCGTATGCACATGCGCAAGCAGCGAAACCCGGAAGTAATCCTTTCCGGTACTTCCGGGTTGCCACGGGATGCAACCTGAAAAGACGTAACCTGAACCGAATGTAACAAGAGGTATGACTGTACTCTACCACTCACCTACAGTGCTTCCTGCAACATCATGATTACATAGCTTCTGGGGACAGAAGTGCAAGTGGTAGATAGATGTGCCTCTGCGTAACTAGGAATTGTAGAATGTCACCAGAAATATTAGTTATTCTTGCAGCTGCAGTGTAGTAATATGGGCTTTTTGTTGAGAGCGTATTTAGGCGACGCTTGTTAATATGTTCACAGAATGGTAGCTAAGTTTAGCAGCACTCGGACTAATCCTGAACACTGTTGTCACTGCAGTGACTTGAGTGAAGATCAGGACCAGCCCAACTTTAAAAGCAACCCATGAAACTCAAGATTTGTGTCTTGAGACACTTATCTTGGATCATAGCATAGATGATTGGAACAGCAAAATGTCTTGGGCCAACCCTGGTAAAGTAACCTTATTGAGATTTATTTTAGTACTAAGGGATGGAACAACATAGGCCAGAGAGTACAGACTTTTTCCTTTCTCATAAATGTCATCTTCAACGCCAAATCCTTGCAGCTCAATCTTACTTGAGAGCAAAGCAATTATCAGAGACCTTTTAGAACCATAGTACATCCCAATGTCTTTCCCATATAAGAACCCGCAGTAGTCTGTTCCTAATAATTTTCAAGTTCGTGGCTAACCTTCAAAACAATCACTGGTTTCTGTGATCGTTATTGTTTGCGTTTTCGGCAGCAGATATGTTCCATGCATGTTTACCAGAAGTAAATTCTTCTGTGTTCTTGATATTTTTATGAATGTTCAGTGTCCGAAGATGCTCCTCCTCCTCTTATTCCCCCCCCCCCGATAGTCTACTTTGCTGTCACATAAACACATCTTCCTGTTAATGGATCTTTCCAGGGCGTTTCAGTGGAAAATAGGCGTCTCTGTGTCATTTAAGTACTCTTTTTGCCTTTGAAATTGTGCACCGCTGGCAATTAGCAATTTCCTTCCATCACGAATTCATTGCGTGGGCCACTTGTCAGAAAAGGGCAGCACAAAGCAATTAGCTTTGCCTTTACAGCCAGGGTGAAAGTTCTATTTCCATGTATTTTCACAGACATCAAATAATTTTCATTCAGCTCTGTACTGAGCCTGAACACATTCCTTTGAAGCAAAGAAAACTGTTGGCAGCCTTCCTAGATGCCCGATTACTTTTAACAAGGAATGGTATTAGGATTTCTGAGCAGAGCAATTAAAAGCAATAAATAAGAAAGGGGTAGCCTTCTTTTTCTATGAATAAACAAGAAGTCAGAAGTATACTGTGTTTCCTGGAAACAATATTTTTTGCCAGTTCAGTACTGACAAGGAGAGTGTACAACAAAAAATATGCAGTGCAGAAAAAGCAAGATCATGCTTCTCTGAGTTTCAGGATTATAGTCTTCTGCTCATATTGGGGGGGGGGGGGGGCCAAGTACATCAATAGTCAGAAAATGGTAACTGATTCTGAAAAGGCTGGATACAAGGACGAGGGGAACAAACTATAATGGAGGTTCCAAGAGTTCTATAAGAGGTATAATATATCTCAAACCTCTCTCTCTTCTTCTCAGAAAGTCAGGCTGCATACACAATATACATTTAAAACATACATTTGACTTCCTCCAAAGAATCTTGGGAACTATAGTTAACCCCCTTGCAGAGCTGTAGTTCCCAGCACCCCTAACGAGCTACAATTCCCATGATTCTTTAGGGGAAAGCCATGTTCTTTAAATTTATGGCACATACTCAGCGTCACATACCTATCTGTTCTGGACCTGTGGAAGAGCCTGCAAAGCAAAGCTATGGCAAAGTTATTCTTCTCTTGAGTTCAATGGCATTGCAAGGCCAGAGGAAAGGCCCTATTGCTGCCACCTACTGACCTGTAGTGTTGTGGTTTTATTGTTTTACCGTATTTTTCGCTCTATAAGACGCACCAGACCACAAGACGCACCTAGTTTTTGGAGGAGAAAAACAAGGAAAAAAAATATTCTGAATCTCAGAAGCCAGAACAGTGCGCAGTGAAAGCAGCAATCCCTCTTGCTGTTCTGGCTTCTGTGATAGCTGTGCAGCCTGCATTCGCCCCATAAGATGCACACACATTTCCCCTTACTTTTTAGGAGGGAAAAAGTGAGTCTTATAGAGCAAAAAATACGGTAATTTTATTAAATATTCTCTGTGGTTTTTGTTTTATGGTTTGTATCTATGTCTGGGGAGCACAGAGACTGCAGCCAACTGTCATGCTGCATCCTGGGTGGTCCTACCCCATAATAGGGTTGGACAGACCAGAAATGAGACCGCAGAGTGACGCTGAGGCTTCTGAAGCCTTGCGATGCTTGTACAGACAATCATTTTTGGGTTTCTGCGGCATAAACAGGGAGGCAGAGCAGATAAGGGAAACTGGTGTAGCAGAGAAGGCGATAGATAAACAGAGGAAATAGGACTGACTGAGGAAGAGGAGGAGAAAAGGGGAAGACTTGAGGGGAAGGATCAAAGAATTGTAGAATTGGAAAGGACCCCAAGAGTCATCTATTTTAATTTCAGCTAAAGTATCTAGGGGTCTTAGTATGGACCACAAGTTTAACATTAAAGTGTGGTGCTGATGACGCCAAGGTTGCAGGTTTGGGACAGGTATGGAACAGCGGCATATTTCTGCATTGCAGAAGATTGAATTAGATGATTCTCAGGGTCCCTTCCAACTCTACCATTCTATGGTTTTATGAGCCAACAGTGTGATACAGCAGCAAAAACAAAACAAAACAACTAACGCTATTCCAGGCTCCATCAACAGACATATAGTGTCCCAAACAAGGGAAGTCATAGTCCTGCTCAATTCTGAGTTGGTCTGACCACACTTGGAATACTGTGTCCAATTCTGGGCACCACAGTCTAAGAAGGATATTGACAAGCTGGAATGTGTCCAGAGAAGGTCTGGAAACCAAGCCTTATGAGGAACGGTTGAAGGAATTGGGTATGTTTAGCCTGGAAAACTGGTTGGACAGTGTTCTCGAAGCTACCAACATGAGTTTGACCAAACTGCGGGAGGCAGTGGAAGACAGGAGTGCCTGGCGTGCTCTGGTCCATGGGGTCACGAAGAGTCGGACACGACTAAACAACAACAGCCTGGAAAACAGGAGAGTGAGATGGGATATGACAGACATTTTCCAATATCTGTCTCCAGGAAGATGGAGCAAGCTGGTTTTCTCCTGCACTGGAGGCTAGGACCCAAACCAATGGATTCAACCCATCCTATGGCACAGCATGTAGACATTATATGGGGAGGTGTTACTTCTCTATATGACATGCTTATTTAATTTCCTGAAAAACACACACAGTGTCCATTATACATGACTAATAAATTAATAATACAAATTTTAATAAATGATTTTTATTTATTTTTTGACTGACGGGTTGGCTGGTCGAAAAAAACACAGAATTGCTTGCTCGTGATATGCTTTAAATCCTTTATTAAACCGTTTTAAAATGCTAAATGCACCCACAGTATTCACAGGGGGTAGGACTGGATAAACAGAGAACTCCAGTAATTGAGTCGTATTGGGCTGACACCTTTGACAGAAAGCTTACTCAGTTTTTTAAAAGTACACAGACTCGCTTTAAAAAGTACACAGCAACTCAGGCAAATGGTCTACAGTGCACTAAGAAATCTTTGTGTAGGTCATAGCTAGTAGAGAATAGCCTTTGTCGTCCTGGTCCATTTTACAGATAGTTTAATATATGCATTAAACATGTCAGTCTTCTTTGTAAACTGCATTTCATTCTAAGGTGGTGTATAGAGATTTATGTTACTTTTTTTAAAAGAAAAACTGTATTTCATGCATTTTTATCATCTCTTTTTACTCAGGGACCTCAAGGATCACGAGGCCATCCGGGTCCACCTGTAAGTGAATATACATTATTTTAAAGTTTGCATAACTGCATAATTGTATGAACCACTCTTATATGGCGTTCCCCTCTCTCCTACCTTTTAGGGTCCCCCAGGGCCACCTGGTCCAAGAGTAAGTTGGCTATGTTTTCTATGATGGTTTCAGCATTGAATACTAAAAGAGTTGGGGCACTATCCTCTAGAACTTTTGTAGTCACTATTAAGAAGGGGTGGTGGTATTATGGTAGTTTGTTGTTGTTGTAAGATTTATATACCGTCCTTCATTAAAAGATCTCAGGGTAGTTGACAAGATAAAAATACAGATAAAACACAAATAAATAGGGTGTTTGTTTTTTTAAAAAAAGTACCCCCCAACACATTTAAAAGACTGTAGAATATTAATCACCCAAAGGCCTGGCACTGAAAACGCCAGCCAAACTTTCCCTGGGGAGAGGGATTTTTTTCGTGTTCTCGTTTTTGTATTTTTATGTTGCAAACCACCCTGCGATCTTCGGATGAAGGGCTGTATACAAATTTAATAAATAATAAGAACAATGAATGGGAAGTGGACAAGAGTAACCATGCCCAGCTGCCATCCCTTTCAGTGGAGCATGCCTAGGAGGAGATTCTCTGCCCACTGAGCAGGGCAATGCAGTGTAGTTGGCAGTTTGAATCCCTGCAACAGAGTGAGCTCCTGTTGCTCTGTCCCAGCTCCTGCCAACCTAGCAGTTTGAAAGCACACCAGTGCAATTAGATAAATAGGTACCGCTGCGGCAGGAAGGTAAATGGCATTTCCGTGCGCTCTGGTTTCCGTCATCGTGTTCCATTGTGCCAGAAGCGGTTTAGTCATGCTGGCCACATGACCTGGAAAGCTGTCTGGACAAACGCCGGCTCCCTCGGCCTGAAAGCAGAGATGAGCGCCAAACCCCATAGTCGCCTTTGACTGGACTTAACCATCCAGGGGTCCTGTACCTTTTTTTTACCTTTCTCCTCGTAGGCATGTTTACTTTCATGGGGCTGCATTTAGGATTGCAGCCGTGAGCCGCATCAGGGCTTAGAAAGGTTTGCCTTTCACTTGGTTCATGTTCTGTGTATAAGCAATTTATTGAGTCTTTATAAAATATTACACATCATGCTGTTCCTAGGGATCCTTCCTAAAAGGCAATATCTGACTAAGCCATGCTAAGGATAGATCCATTGAAGCCAATGGATTTAAGTGAATCGTGGCTGACTTAAGTCCATTGCATCTACTCCGAGTATTGAGGAAGTGTGTCCATCCAAAGTATTTCACGCTTTTAAAAAACCCTTCTCCCTTCTTTGCCACGTTTTGCTCTTTTTAACCAGTATCCACCAGTCCTCAGTCACAACTTCACCACAAGCTTTAATGTGTGATTTATGGCAGTTCCCTGCATTGCAAGGCACAAACTACCTTGAAGCATAGAAATGGCAATTGTAGGAATTGCAAGCAAGCCTGGAAGATTATAGTAAAATTAGCACACTCTACACTCCCCCCCCAAAAAGCCATCTCTTTTTTTATAATATTTTTAATTAGTTTTCAATTACAGTGGTGCCTCGCAAGACGAAAAGAATCCGTTCCGCGAGTCTCTTCGTCTTGCGGTTTTTTCGTCTTGCGAAGCAAGCCCATTAGCGGATTAGTGCTATTAGCGGTTTAGCTGCTATTAGTGGCTATTAAAGTCTTAAGGGATTAGCGGATTAGCTGCTAAAAGGCTATTAGCGGCTATTAAAGGCTTAAGGGATTAGCGGATTAGCTACTAAAAGGCTATTAGCAGCTTAGATCAGCTGATAAGCGGCTTAGCGAACAGCTGATAAGCGGCTTAGCGAACAGCTGTTAAGCGGCTTAGGGGCTTGGGGAAAAGGCTGGGAGGGGGAAAAAACCCCCAGGAATCGCAAGGCATTTTCATCTTGCGAAGCAAGCCCATAGCAAATTCGTCCAGCGAAGCACCTCCAAAACGGAAAACCCTTTCGTCTAGCGGGTTTTCCGTCTTGCGAGGCATTCGTCTTGCGGGGCACCACTGTACAGTCAAATAATAGCCTCATTTTAATAATACCAGTTTCTAATACAATTATTAATACCAATTGCTCAAATACCAAATTATATAATTTAGATAAAGTGCCCCCCCCCCCGCATGCTAGATTTGCTGGTTTTCTTTATTCCTGCATTCCAAAATCTTTTTAATTTCAGTTGCATTCCGGTCATAATAATAATGCCTTTTACAACAACAGCAATAAGTATTTTAATTATGTGGCAGGAGCCAAAGAATGTGCATAATTAATTTCTGATGTTCTGATGGTTTGTTTGTTATGCTGCTGATATTAAAATGTTTGATTATATACAGAAGCAGATTGACATCAGTGCTGCTATTCAAGCCTTGATTGAATCCAATACTGCGTTACAGATGGAGGTAAAAATATTTGCATGTTTAGCTTGTCACATGTATACATGTTATAAAAGTCGGGTCAACGTGGTGTAGTGGTTAAGAGCAGTGGACCCGTAATCTGGTGAACCAGGTTCGTGTCTCCGCTCCTCCGCATGCAGCTGCTGGGTGACCTTGGGCTAGTCACACTTCTCTGAAGTCTCTTAGCCTCACTCACCTCGTAGAGCGTTTGTTGTGGAGGAGGAAGGGAGCGTATGCGCATGATAAGCTGTATGTCTTCACAAATATTTAATTCATCACACATTTACAAATATCATCTACTTGGCAGGGGCGGGAATAATGAGGGGGAAACTGTACATATAAACACCGCAGGATATAGAGAATAAGTTTTGCAGCTGAGTCTTTGAGACCTCTGGCCTAAATGCTCAGAATGTTATGCAATAGCGGTCTGCTTAATTGGAAACACATTATATGAATGAAGTATTGTGTTTTTCGTGAGGCTGCAACTTGAGATATGCACACAGTGCATTTATAAAATGTACTGATGGCTTTTCTTCGTACCTTACCACTCCATCAGAACTTGTTTCGTCCCTGCCATTCATGTAATAAATGTGCTTGTGGGGTCAGTCATCGTTGTAGGGGGCTGAAATGATGTTCTTCTGCAGAGAGTTCCCAATTTGTCAGAAATCAGGCCACAAGGTTCGGTTACTGGGAAACGCTCTTCTTCCAAACATGTCCACCACCACTATGATCGCTGTGTGAAATAGTTAAATAAATATCTCAACCCCTGTGCCTATGTCATTTCTGAGCCATTTGATGATTTTTTAGAAGTGTTTTTTTTTTAATTCAACCTACTTTAAGGGACAAAGCACCCATCTAACCTTTGAAGAAGTGGTGGTTTCTTTCCCTTCTTCATTTCACAATTCTTATTGCCCTCTCTAGGATAGGAATGCAAATCTGCATTATTAATGTTATTATTCTTTTCCTTGAAAAGGAAAGCAGTATTCCTATTTACTGCAGCAGCAGCAGCATCCAGTCTCTTGTTTCCTTCCATGCGCCATTATGTCTGGGAAGGATCTCATGCTATTGCCTTAGAATAGTGATTAGCTATTTTGTCTTTCAAAGACAAAAATGTCATTGGGGTATACTTGTTTGGATTTTGGGAGGTTAGCATGTGTAGACTTTCTGCATATATGAATCACTTTCACTTAAAAAATTAAATTCCCTCTTTATTACGTATCTTTTACCTCAGTGTAACTTTCAGTATCTCTTGTGAATACGTTGCCCTTTCAGTTGAAAATCCAGCTTTATGATCCAGTTTGCCATTTGGCCATGTCTCCGTACTAAGGCATTTTTTGGGTGATGCCATAAAATGTCAATTTTTGTTGTTTTTTTTCTCCTTGGCAGAGCTACCAAAACACTGAAGTAACATTACTGGATCACAGTGCCGAGATATTCAAAACATTACATTACCTTAGCAATTTACTGCACAGTATTAAGAACCCTCTGGGAACTCGAGATAACCCAGCACGTATCTGCAGGGATTTGCTTAACTGTGAACGTAAGGTGTCTGATGGTAAGTCCCCCCCCCATTGTTATTAATTGCTCTGAAATGAATCCTAATCCTATCTGTAGCGACCATACACAATCTACAGTGCATTTGGTTTTGTGTTTAATTCAGCTATCTGGGCATTTTTGGCCAGTTTGAGGTACTGTTTCTAGGTTGGATGGTGACTATGGTTGGAGAGCCAGTGTGGTGTAGTGGTTTAGAGCGGTGGACTCATAATCTGGTGAACCAGGTTCGATTCCCCGCTCCTCCACATGCAGCTGCTGAGTGACCTTGGGCTAGTCACACTTCTCTGAAGTCTCTCAGCCTCACTCACTGTTGGGGGGGGGAGGGAAAAGGAGATTGTTAGCTGCTTTGAGACTCCTTAGGGTAGTGATAAAGCTGAATATCAAATCCAAACTCCTCCTCCTCCTCTTCTTCTTCTTCACTGCCTCTGCAGCATGGCTCTCACACTACTTGAGTGTTCTCTTGAGTCTCCTATCACTGCTGTAGGATTCAGCTAGCATAAACATATCACCAAAAGAAAAGTACCGTATTTTTCGCTCTATTGGACGCACCGGACCATAGGACGCACCGGACCATAGGAGGGGGAAGAACAGGGAAAAAATATTTTTTCCTTGTTCTCCCCCTGTAAAACAAGGTGTGTTCAAGGTGCATTCACCCGAGCCTATGGAGCTGGCGGTGGGGGGAAGCGCTGCTTCCCCCCACCCCCAGCCTCAAAGATCCTCTAAGCCTTTGGAGCGCAGCGCCCTGCTGCCCTGCAGAGGCTTTGCGCGCAGCCGTCCCCAAGCCAGAACAGCGAGACGGAGGGCTCCGTCTCGCTGTTCTGGCTTGGGGACAGCCTCGCTAGCCTCTGCAGGAGAGCGGGGTGAAGGCACCCCGCTGTCCTGGAGAGGTTTTGCGTGCAGCCGTCCTCAAGCCAGAACAGCGAGACGGAGCCCTCCGTCTCGCTGTTCTGGCTTAGGAACAGCCTCGCTAGCCTCTGCAGGAGAGCGGGGTGAAGGCACCCCGTTGTCCTGGAGAGGCTTTCCGCGCAGCCGTCCCCAAGCCAGAACAGCGAGACGGAGCCCTCCGTCTCGCTGTTCTGGCTTGGAAACAGCCTCTCTAGCCTCTGCAGGAGAGCGGGGTGAAGGCACCCTGTTGTCCTGGAGAGGCTTTGCGCGCAGCCGTCCCCAAGCTAGAACAGCAAGACGGAGCCCTCCGCAGTGCTCCGTCTCCCTGTTCTGCCTTTCAGCTTAGCGGCGCAGCCTGCATTCGCTCTATAGGACGCACACACATTTCCCCTTAATTTTTGGAGGGGAAAAAGTGCGTCCTATAGAGCGAAAAATACGGTAACTCTCGCTGCTTTCACAAGATGATTGTACAACTCTTTGGCTGTTGTTACTGTGGAGCCAATTTTTAAAAGGAGTAAAAAGTGTAAAACACTTTGTTACACCTTTTCCCACTTCCGGATTTCTCCGTTGAACATATTTGAGCCTAAACTCACACCTATTTTCCCCCCTCCCTCTCCATCTTGGAAACTGGAAACATAAGGCTGGAAAATTCTATTTTCTTTTCTAATTTTTCTGCCTTCCCCAACTGGTAGGAAAATACTGGATTGATCCGAATATTGGATGTCCTTCTGATGCAATTGAGGTTTTCTGCAACTTCAGCGCTGGTGGCCAGACATGCTTATCACCTGTCTCTGTAACCAAGGTATGTTGTTCCCTTCTGAAAGACCCTCATTACAGTCTTCTGGATTCTACTTATGCCTTTTTTTTTAACGTAACCTCACCGTATGCGCCTAAGAACAGGAAAATACCCTGATAGTATTTCTTAGCACTGGATTAGATAGTTTTCTGAAAATCAGTAAACTTCAACTCCACATTAGGGCCAGTGAATATTTGCAATATATACATAGGAAGCTGCCGTGCAGAGTCAGACCATCGGTTCCGCTTGCTCAGTATCGCTATTGTCTGCACTGACTGGCAGGCAGCTTTCCAGGGGTTTATGCAATACGTCTCCCTCACCCCTATCGAGAGATCCTAGGAATTGAACTTGGGCTCTTCTGCATTCAAGGCAGATGCTGTACCACTGAGCTACAGCCCGTCCCCAAAAGAGGGTGCTTTGCAGCTGAGAAGGGGCAGGAGAAATGTGTGCTTAACCTTCCCCCATCAGCTGCTTTTCTCCATGCAGGGTTGCAGGCTCATGTTTGCAAGATAAATCAGGTTCGGAACCCTAGCAAAGGGAGGAGGGAGAAGTTGGTTCAATCAGCAGGGAACTCTTAGGCTAATGTTATACGTAGCTGCAGTGAAGTGTTAGTTCAGTCATCAATTATGGGCTTGTTCCTTAGGCTGGATGTCCAAAAATAAAAGGAAAAAAAAAAAGGTATTTCTGAGTGACTGCATGGTAGTAAGCTCCACTTACCGTCATATTCAGCAGTCATAACATTGAAATGCAAGTGGTTAATTTGAGTTCTCAAGTTACACAGAAGACAAAACTCTTTTCTTACTGATAAAATGACAGTTATCACTCAGTAATTTCTGCTGTTCGATGTGGCACTGTACCCTGGCTCCCGGAACATTTGGTGGATTTAATGGAAAATTTGAAAAAACAAGAACAGGAGTGTCTTAAAATGCTGTTACACCCTGGGACGTAGACTAATGTAAAAGACCATGTTGTACACAGCTGAAGAAACATTGGAAAACACTAGCAAAGTGTCATATGGGAGTGACATATGGAAGAGCAGGCATTGCTTCAAAGAATGTCGTCTTCTTTCCACCCCCATTAACATTATGAACTGCACACTGTCATCTTCCTACTCATATTTATGTAGTGCAAGTTTTCTGTGAGGAGAACATATTTCTGTGGAGAGCAGTATGCATGTTTTGTCTAAATAGTTTACATTAGCAGATTAAATGTCAATAGTTTGTTATACCAGTGGAAAGAAATGTTTATGAAGCGTTTCTAAGGTATGTCTAAATTGCATGGGATCACTGTGCTTTTGTGGCTATGAAGTGCAATCTGACTTTCCGCACTAACGTGTGTTTTTGTTAAAACAGTTGGAGTTTGGCACTGGAAAAGTGCAGATGAACTTCCTTCATTTACTGAGTTCAGAAGCAATCCATACCATCACAGTCCACTGTCTAAACACCCCGGTGTGGGGAACCAATGACCTACGTGCTCAGAGGCCCTCCGTCAGCTTCAAAGGATGGAATGGCCAAATGTTTGAAGCAAATGCTCCACTTGAACCAAAAGTGCTTCTAGATGAATGCATGGTAAGCCATCTGCTTGCATTGTTAAAATTTGCAGTGAAAGTAGTGTTTAGTTTGAATTAATACAGATGAGAGTTGAAATTCTGGACATTTACTTTACCCACTACTGTTAACATTTAAGATTTTACTTCAGAGATTCTTATTTCTTAAGGATACCAACACAGAGACACACCTAGCACTCATGCAAAATCCAAACGTACCTCTGTCCAAAAGTTGCAAGCAGCTGTAGTGCTTTCTTTCCCCGTCACTTAGCATCAGGCTCCATTTAACCATAGAGTTGTTAGCCTTGGTGTTCTTAATTACTCACTGGGCAGGTTACAACATTTCTATCAAACTGTATTTAGAAGTCTCTGCTTGGGAGAAAGCAATAGTGCTTCATAGGATAAAGAGGGATGTGGACGGCGTGAGCCCTTCTGCAACAGTGCACAAATGCCACAAATACCTCTATCTGCACTACTGGTACCCATGCCAAAGATGGGTCACCCATGTCCTAAATCAGAGTTTTCCAAACTTGGGTCTGTTTTTGGACTACAGTTCCCATCATCCCTGACCACTGGTCCTGCCCACTAGGGATGATGGGAGTTGTAGTCCAAAAACAGTTGGGAGACTCAAGTTTGGGAAACACTGTCCTAAACGAATGACAGAACTCAAAAAGTCTGAATGTTTCGGACTATTTGATGAAAACTTGAAAGAGCTCCTTTCCCCTCCCAATCGCTATTGAATTGCCTCTGGTTTATGAACAAGATGTTGCAATCCAAATACTTCATGTTTTTTTATTTGAGAAAGCCGAGAAGTATCCATTTACACATGATCTGGTCTTGTCATCATTTGCTCTTCCTGACCTCAAAGAGCAGAATAAATGTCAGCATGACAAGCCCTTAAAGAACTGGAAGCTGTGCAAAGTAGGTGCTAAAATGCTATCAAATCAGCATTTTCCATTTGGTTAGTTTTCTAGCTCTTTCCACTCACAGCTATTAAACATATTATGTACTATATTTATATCCGACCCTTCCGCCAAACAGCTCAGGTTAGTCTACACAAGGACATCCCATTTTATTCTCATAATAGTCCTGTGAGGTGGGACTGAATGATAATGTGTTAGTCCAGTGTCAATAAATTTAGTAAGTACAAAGGAATCTGAAAACAGATTTCTGCAGTTCCCCAAACTATCCACTAAAACACACTGGCTCTTTATGAAACTGTGGTGAATGTAGGCTGGAAATATATGATAAAGGTAGTGCTGTGAAGTTACTGAAAAGTGCAGTTTTTCTGTGAGATTCTCTGAGATCTTTATCTCTTTCTGCAGGAAAGAGATTCCTACACAATTTCACAGATGCCTGTCTGCAGGGATTTCACTTTTCAGTGGCTTCCACTGTGCTCACATCTTTGACTGGTTGGGCAAATACAAAAATTGCAAACTTCCAAAGCCCTCGTCAACCCAAGACACTGTTGTTGTTGTTTTGATATATTTATAGATTGCACAAAGTTTTGATCCAAACATTATCAATCCTGAAGTGTGTACTAAGATGTAGCTTTTAATTTATTCATAACCTTTTTTTAAAAGAGCATTTTTAGAACTGAGCAGGTTACACAAAAAGCTCACTTTCCAAATCCTTTCTGGATTTTCTCCATGGTGCTGTTTTCCACACAACATTAAGAAAGCATAAAACAGGGGTCAGCAAACTTTTTCAGCAGGGGGCCAGTCCACTGTCCCTCAGACCTTGGGGGGGGGGCGGACTATATTTTGGAGGGGGGGGAAATGAACGATGCCCCACAAATAACCCAGAGATGCATTTTAAATAAAAGGACACATTTTACTCACGTAAAAACACCAGACAGGCCCCATAAATAACCCAGAGATACATTTTAAATAAAAGTACACATTATACTCATGTAAAAACACGCTGATTCCTGGACCGTCCGTGGGCCAGATTTAGAAAGCGATTGTGCCGGATCCGGCCCCCCGGGCCTTAGTTTGCCTACCTGTAGCATAAAATAATGTACCAAATCCTGAACACATTAATATACAAGACCAAGTGTAATGAATAAATAATTGTCCTTCGTTATTGTTTTTCTCTCAAAGGGCTAGAAAATATTAAAATATTAAAAAACCAGCATAGGGGCTGATTGTTAATGTGTGTTAATTAACACTCTTGTTATATGCATTGCAGATTCAAGATGGCAGCTGGCATAAAACCCAGTTCCTTTTTCACACTCAAGACACCACTCAGCTTCCAGTTGTTCAAGTGCAGAAATTTCCTCATCTCAAACAAGGACAACAGCGTTACATAGAAAGTGGCCCGGTGTGTTTTCTCTAGACTTCTGAATGGAGTGGAGTTTCTCACATGTAATTGCTGCAAGTAGTGGTTTTTAAAAAAAAACTGCAGAAGAAATATAAAGAAAAATGTTGGTGCTTTCTAAATGAATCTCAGGAAGAAAAAGACTTCCTCCTAAGAAGGAGATATTGCTCTTAAATAAAGAAGAAGAGAGAGACCTTGACAACCTTAATAAAGTATTTAATTTTCCATTGGTGCTTTTTATATTATTCGCTGGAACTGAAAACACTACATATATCTGGAAATTCTTCAGAAAACCCAGTGTTTTTTAACCTTCGTAACAGCATTTTCCCGGGACACCTTAAGGAAAGATAGAGGCATGCAGTACCAGGAGCAACTCTGGCTAACGCTCCCAAATGTGCAATAGCTTGTATTATAATTGTATGACAATGAGTTATGCCACCGTAAAACAAATCGTTCCCTTAAACACTTAAGTTGTATTACAGTCCTTTGTGGACACAGACATCTTAACAGATGATACACTACCTCTTATGTGTTTCCTGTTTGTGTTGCCTGGTGCTCTCTGTACAACTCAAAAGTCTTTGTGGCCTTGGTCAAGATTATTTGGATCATTTTTTTATTACTTTTTTTTTTAGACTGTATGTGCTGGTTGCATTCATTGTAAAATTGTGTCTTTTAAGAAATATTTGGTCACATACTTCATTATGAGTGAAAACATTATTTATGTGAAAACCTTGTTTAAAATGTTTAAAATGTCTGTAGACATGGAAATGGTACATGAGGCAGAACAGTATCTGGTGCTTATAAGAAGAACAGGATTTTGTAGTTGTAGGACGACTACACACAGTAGTCTTTTAAGAAGTTTTTGGACTGCAGTTAAAGATTTTATCTATCAAAGGCCATCTACAATGATGTATTGTGTAAATATTTTGTAACTTGTTGAAAATGTTAATACAGCATATATTTAAATGGCTGCTATTAAATTATAATAATCTTAATTACTTCAGCCTCAGGGGCATTCTATCCCAGTAATGTTTTACTGTTTCACATATATATTTATTTCAGCCCAAATATTTTGCAACTCAGGAACGCAGTACCTCAAGGGTCAAGGACCACCTCTTCCCATATGAACTGACCCAGACTTTGTGGTCATCATCTGAGGCCCTCCTTCGTGTTCCATCTCCTTGAGAGGTCCGGAGGGTGGCAACACGAGAACGGCCTTCTCTGCAGTGACTCCCCATCTGTGGAATGCTCTCCCCAGGGAAGTTCACCAGGCGCCTTCATTATACAGTGGTACCTCGGGTTACATATGCTTCAGGTTGCATACGCTTCAGGTTACAGACTCCACTAACCCAGAAATATTACCTCGGGTTAAGAACTTTGCTTCAGGATGAGAACAGAAATTGTGCTCCAGCGGCGCGGCAGCAGTGGGAGGCCCCATTAGCTAAAGTGGTGCTTCAGATTAAGAACAGTTTCAGGTTAAGAATGGACCTCCGGAACGAATTAAGTACTGAACCCAAGGTACCACTGTACACCTTTACACGCCAGGCAAAAACGTTCCTTTTTAACCAGGCCTTTGGGTGATCTGATTTACATCTTATGCCCTTTTAAAAATGTATTTTTTTGGGGGGGGGGAGGCTGCTGGGTTGTTGTTTTTATCTTTATTAGGTGTTATATCTTGATGTTATTCTGTGAACCGCCCTGAGACCCCCGGGTACAGGGTGGTATATAAATTCTAATCATAATATATTTTATCCATCAAACTGTCAGAAACAGTCTAGCAACTTATCCTTTAAAAGTTCCTTTCTGTTGTCAACAAGGTTCAATCCAATATTATCTGCACCTCCTTGTATTTGGGGAGGGAAAGTAGTTGTTTTCAAACAGTCTATCAGTTCCAGTCCTTCCTTCTGGAGCAAAGAGAACAAGTCTGTGCCATCTTTTGCATAATAGGCTTATGCAAGCCTTCTCCAGGCTTAAATGTACCAATCTCTTTCAACCATTCCTCATAGATCTCACTTTATTGACTCCTCACCATCTGTTTTTTCTCCACTAGGTGCATACACTTGTCAATTGCCTTCTTAAAAATCTCCTCAACACAACCATTAAAACCTGATGGATGCTTTTTGGACAGCCATTAAAACAATTTATGCAGTTCTTCCAAAATGTCTTGCCCTGCAACTGTTAGATCCTATGAAGTCTAAGATTTGACGTCTAGTTTCATGAATCAGAATGGTAAAACCTACGAAGCATATACATCGAGTATGCCCACCAGCAGCAGAAAGCCTTTGCTTGGTGTTCTGCAAGCTTGTCAACTCATTAATGTAGCCCTACTCCCATAGCTTCAATTGTAAGATCTGACATCTATAAAAGGAGATGTAAAGGTTTGGCTACAGAAAAAGTCATACACATAGGGCTTTGTGGCTTAAATGTTCAGAAGCAAAAAAACCCCACAGATGTTTAAAATCATTCTTATTTGTTGTGATTTAAGCGGTAAAGATGGAGTTTGGGACTTGGTTCATATTTTTTTATGCATCTGGATCTGAAAATACAGCTACTACATTTGTTTAAAGAAATCTACACCCTTCCTGGATTTAATGCTTCATCCATTGGCTAGTAACATCATTATTGCAGATGTTTCTGCTAGGAAATATACCAGGGTTAGGAAGAAAACAAGTAAAGTGTCGCTGTTTCACAGATCCACCCAAACCAACGCCTCATAAATTTGTCAGTCGCTGTCCAAAAAAAAAGAGGATCGCATTGTAAACAACCCTAACTCTAGGGTCAAGTCTGTTACTTGAGAGTCTCATCAAAGGGATCATTCTAGCGTAAAATGACTCAGAAAATGTAGTTTGCTTATACTGCATTGTAATTTCTATCTGCTAAAGAGTTTAAGGATTTCTACTGAAGTGCTTAGGGCTCTGTTTCAACAGATCCTGGAAATTTACTACCATTATATATGTACAGTGGTACCTTGGTTTAAGAACAGTCCTGTTTACAAACGATTCGGTTTATGAACTCCGCAAAACCAGAAGTAGTGTCCTGGTTTGCGAACTTTACCTTGGTCTAAGAACAGAATCCGAACAATGGAAGGGCACCGGCGGCAGGAGGCCTCATTAGGGAAAGCACACCTTGGTTTAAGAATGGTTTCGGTTTAAGAACAGACTTCTGAAACAGATTAAGTTTGTAACCGAGGTACCACTGTGTAATGTTATGCTGGCGATAGCTGGACCACTGGATTGCTCTGCCCTGCTACACAGATGTGATAATTGAGGTTAATCTGAGACAAGCTCATGAGAATTCAGCTCTAAAACCTGTTGTCAACACCAGGCCCCCACAATGTAACATAGGAAAAAAGGAAATACATTTGCACAGGTGCAGAATGCCTTTCCTGGGCAAGTAACAGTATAGCTTTTTTTAATTTATGAGACTTGAAGGGTGTCTGTGGCAGAGGAGGCGGCTTATAAATTCTAGACAGCAGCTGCCATCTTGTGCTACATGTTATGAACCATCCTGGGTATAATGAGAAAGCAGAAAAAGAAAGGAGAGGTTTCCTTTCATATCCTAAGCTTCTCCAGGTACTCTGCACATTCATATGCGTAGATGTGTGAGTGCATACATGGTGGAAGCATCAGGAATATTAAAAACACATGTACACACATAGTCTTGCATCAGGAATATTAAAAACACGTGTATACATATAGTCATCCCTTGATTCACCTAGAAACAATTGTTTTTTATGATTGTAGGATGTGTTTTTAGGATTTTTGAGAGTAGATCTGGAAGAAGCTACAGCAAATTAATACAACCCTATACTTGTTTGCTCAGAAATAAGTCCCAGTATCTTCAACAGGGCTTATTCACTAGAAAGAGAGTTTAGGCTTGCAGCCCAGGATAGGTTATTCAGAATACACTGGGAGCACTACTCAGAGAGATTGTTGTCTCAAAACAATTTTGTGTAGCTAGCAACACTTCCTTTGCAGCTACGGGGATCGAACCTGCAACCTTGGCATTCTCAGCACCACCCTCTTAACCATCCAACTGAACAATCTGCCAGGGGTCTACAAGCTTCATTCGGGTAGCCTGTGCGGTGCATCCGCATTACTGATTATATCGTTTTATTTATTAAACTTGTACACCGCCCTTCCTCCGAAGATGGAATCTAAAAGCACACCATGAAAACACAAAATGCCTAACAAAATGCATAATAAAACACTCCCATTCGCACCCATATTTTAACGCTGAGCTTTGACTGCTTTCCTTCTGTTGCATTTTTTGTACCGTTTATGGAATTCGAAGTGTGACAAAAATAAATGAAAGGTGGCGCCGTGAGAAAATTTTAAAACAACAAAAACACAGTTTTAAAACAACCCAAACCCAAACCTGGCACTGCCTGGCAAGGGCAGGGAGGGGGGAAGAAACCCCAAAACACCAATTCAAATGGGTCCCCTCAGCCGTTTTCAAACGGGGAAAGTTTGGGGAGCCGACTGCGCTCCTCCAAACTGCGCACAGCATCCCCAAGGCTGGCGCTTTAGCCCCGCGGAGGGAGGATGCTGCTTCCTCCTCCTCCCACAGCCCAACCTCGAAGGCATCCTTTTCGATGCACTTCCCCGAGCTCCCGCCAGGGGCCAGCAGCCTCCCTTTCCCCCGCGTGCCGCAGAGGCGAGGCGACTGTCTAGGACTTCGAAAAAGAGGAAGGGGAGCCACCTCGACGGGCAGGCCGTTGGCTGAGCATGGCGGCGGCGGCGGCGGCGGCAGAGACCGAAGGGAGCGCGAGGCGGAAGATGTCGCTGCGAAGGTGTGTGTGTGAGGCGGGGAGGAATGTCTCCTTGGCCTCTTTCCCCTCTGCCCTGCCCCAGAGTTATTATTATTAGGTTGGCTTGGGAGGGGAGAGGCTCAAGCCGGGAGGAAAGGGTGGAATCCAACACACGCGTCCATACATTCACACGCGCACCATGGAGGCGATGCGGGGCGCGCGCGCAAAGCCAGAGGGCTCCTCGCGGCGTTGAGAGAAACGTGTCTGGAAGGACGGGAAGGCGAGCAAAGTTAACAGGATAATATTTAAGGAGCAGTGTTATTATTATTATTATTATTAGTAGTAGTAGTAGTAGTAGTAGTGTGTGTATAATAAAATAAAAATTATCATATATATAATTATTATTATGTGGGGGCGGGGGCAATATGTTGTGATGTCCTTGCAGGCAGCGGATTGTAGTTTTCCAGAAGTTTTCTTCTGCGGAAGATAGTCTGGGGCTAAATTAGCCTTCCTCTTAACTTTGGGTAAAGGCAACTTATTTTAAAAGGGATACTAGATAGCCGTGCGCTGCAACCCCAGAGTCGGCCATGACTGGACCTAACGGTCAGGGTTCCTTTTACCTTTACCTTTACCTTTACCTTTACCAGATAGCCCACGCCTTTCTTAATATGGATTTAAAAAACACCACCACTTTCTTTGTTACTTATTTATTAAATTTGTACATAGGCCTGGGCAATGTAACCATACATCGCCCAGGACCGGTTTGAGGGTCAGAGCGTGATGGCATTTTCACCTGACGGTAGGTATATCACGGGTATAGGGCTTGCCTGAGCCTGACTCCCTCTGCCCCCAGTGCCTGGCATGCGGAGGGAAGACCCAAGCTGTATTGGCCCCGGTCCCACAAGGCCCTGGGGTGAAACTGCCGCTGTTTCGGAGGTGATCTACGCTCAAACAATGTGTGATTTTTGTGTATTTTGACTTTACTTGTTCCATATCAAGTACAATAAAGTAGACAGCATTAACTAAGACACTTAAGTGATTAGCTGTGAAGGGCATAGAAACCCTGTCAGGAGGGGAAAAAATGGCAGCTCCAAACCAAAGTCCCAGAGTTATTAGCTCACTGTTGCCTTTTGGCTGATCTGTAAACCATTTCCTCAAATTTACTGTGTTAAACTATAGCCTGGGTCAGTCTGACCTAGCTTTCAAATTTAATTTCTAAAAATGTTTCTGCAAGAAAAAGAGGGACAGCAGTTAAACCAGAAGTTGAGATGACTGTGCGTAAATAAGGTCATTGTGTTCTGATGGGAGTATGTGAAGAACTTTGTAGATCATGGGTACTTCTTGTGATCGGGCACATTCTCTCACCAAAGGATTCATTTCAGAGCACACATGCTCCAGTCAGACTTTCCCCCCACTAAAATAGGAACTCTGATGTCAAATCACTGACTTTGCTATTAAGATGTTGCCATCATCCATCATAGGGCAGGAAGATCACTTGCTAATGAATAGAAGAGGAGAAGTAAAAAGCAAGTGCAAGCTTGGTGTTGGAGAAATACCTGTCCAGCCTTTTCAGAATAGTGGCAGCTCATTAGTTTATGTTAGTTTATGTTTTGTTGTTTCTGACTGAAGGCTCTGAGCTACTCATATTACTTGTGTCTGTATCCCAGAGCCTTTTGCTGGAAGCATATCAATACTACTTAATCCTTGTTATTTGAGAGATGTTCTGGGCCACTAATGTAAGATGGGTTTTTAAATACTATTTGTATGCACTGAAAACATTATGGATATATATATATCTCCACACACACACATACACTTATCAAATAGATCTATTGCTTTTACTGCTTATTAGCATGAAGGGACGCTTTCTCAAAATGGTGTTTTAGCACCCATGTTATTCCAATGTGAATATGTCTCTTTTCCTTTTTTTTCTCCTTTCAGTTGTGAAATCTGCAATACAGAAGAAGCAAAATATCGATGCCCCCGTTGTATGAAATACTCATGCAGGTAGATGTAAACTGATGGGCATCCCTTGCTTATATTTTTCTTGTGTACTGAAAAGAGAGTGACAAGATTGCTTTGCTTTCTTTGTGTGCTTTCAGTTTGGCCTGCGTGAAGAAACATAAGACTGCATTCAGTTGTAATGGAGTAAGAGAAAAGACAGCATTTGTTTCCATAAATGAGTTCAGTGATTTAAATCTTCTAAGTGGTAAGAGAGTCTCTAAAAATCTCAATTGTTCTAGAGTCCCAGGGTGTTATTGTGATGGGTGGGTATGGAGGAGGCAATGTTCTACATCTACAGTGTTCTATACCTACCATTATATAGTGTTGTTGGAGATTCCTATCTGCAATGCCAGTAGGCACAAGGCCTAGGGTGGCACTACTGAAGTAATAATGCAATCATTAGTGTGTTTACATATAAATAAGTTGCCTTGAACTCAGGGTTTAGGATTGCAGCCTAAGTATAGCCGCCATCAGCAAATGTATAGCTGCACAAAGCTGTTAAATGGCACAATTAATACAGCTTGTGGGGCGAATGAAAGAAAACAGGTCCTTCTGCTCCTTGCTACCGTACAAACTTTGTCCACCTTAGAGAAATCTGGCCCTGTATGAAGCAAGTGAGTAATGCACAGTAGGTAAGTAGTTAGGATGGTATTAGCACAGGCATTTATTTCATTTAAAACATTTTGTCCTGCCTTGCTGCTTCAGATAGAGGCGCCAAGGTGGTTCACATTTGTTAAAAAAACCATCGATAATATCACATATTTAAGCTTTAGAAAGCACAGCCAACAAATGACAAATTTTCAATGCACACCCTCTCTTATTTGCTGTGAACCTATGCTAAAACCCATCACTTCCATACGATCCCTTAAGAATCACGTTGTAAAGGGTATGGGAGCTAATTTCATTTGAGCCTTTCCCCCGTTACTCTTCTCAATTTCAGATTACAGGTTTCTGGAAGATGTGGGAAGAACGGCTGATGGTGCTGCTCGAGATGACACTTCACATAGACCAAAAAGCAATAAATTTGTAAGTCTTTCTAGCTACCTTGAGCATACTACAGAAAACAAATGTTCATTGCCTTTTTTAAAAAACAAAAGGGTGGTATTAGAAACTTAAATGACAAATACCAGATGGGGCAGATGGGGATGGAAGGAAGAATTTGATTCAGTCACGGTGATTGCTTATTATCCTTCAAACTGAGAAACATACTGAACCAGATTCAAAAGTGATCCCTCTAATTGAAGGTTTTAAAGAAATTTGTCAAAGAAAATCACTTAAGTACAAATTACTGTATTTGAAAACGTAGTGATATTAATTGGTGACAGGGCTTAATTTTGTTTGTAGTCAGACAGTTTGGCTGCTTTTCTGTGTGTCAACATGCCCCCTCCCCCCAGTAGTAGCCAAGGTGTTGTCCTCCAGATCTTGCTGTATTTTAAAAGGTTGGAGAGATTGGCCAGATAGAATGGCACCTCAAGCCAGCTTTTGTAGAACAGTGGCTTCTTCCATTCTGCCCCCTCCCCTGTCCATCTTGGTAAATTACATTAAGTTTAGTAGGGGTTTGGGGGACTGTTCACTTTCCATCTCTTGCCAAGCCTGCCTCCCCATCTGGATCTCTGCAGCTGCAAAGTAGCCCCAATGAAACCTCCTCTGGAGACTAGTCCAAAATGAGCTGTGTACCTGGGTTGGCCAAAGCTAGATGGCCTGCATCAGGGTTCACAGGGACAATTGTGCAGGTTTGGAGAGTGTGATACATACGGTACATACATCTACCCTCAAAGTGGAGGACAGCCTTTGGGCATTATAATGTAATCTAATGACATTATTCATTTAGTTCCTTTTGACACTTAAAGGTTGCAGTGTATGATACAATGAGAGATTGTGTTGTTCACACTTAGTTTTCCTCCAAAGATAACACATTTAGTGAGTAATGCCACGCTAACTCCACTATCAAGATCATCTCAGTCTTGTACTTTCAAAAACAGCACTAATAACTCTTTTTAATAGCAGTTTTAAAATATTTGTCCTTCAAGTCAGATTGAAAAGAATGCGAGGAACGAAACTACAGCATTTGCCTGTATTAGTGGAAACAAAATCCAATCCAGCTTATTACATTATGTCCTGATAGCTTGATAATGTCTAAATTTTATGGGTTGGATCAGGGAACTGAGTTTCATGGGTCTAAAAGAACGCAGGAACAATTTTGGTAAAAACTTTCTTTACTCATTTAGAAGGAATGTGCCCACGTTTCTATCCCGTGAAACTGCAACGTGAAAGAATCTCATCTCAGCCTCTTGCTTGCTAGAGGGTCGGAACATTTTTATTTGTTTATTTTTATTTAACAGAACTTATATACCACTAGATTGGTATATGTGGCTTACATAAATATGAAACATTAAAATTATTGCTAAAGGCAAGTCTTTAAAAAGTGATTAAAAATACAGTATCTGAAAAGAAATAGAACACATGTAACACATAAGCTTAGGTGTGTTCCTGGGTGCTTGTTTTTGCTTTAACAAAATCACATTACTACTTAGCATTGTATTTGCAGTACATGATTTGCAGTACCATATCAGTATTGTAGCTGTTATAGAGTGCATATACTGTGCATTGTGGGATAGAGTTTTAGTTATTAATGGGCTCAAGTGTTGAGTATAGTGAGTAATATCCAGGAACATTGCAGAACGTCTGCAACCTTTGACACCACAGAAGAGTGCTTTACTGTGCTTCCTGCAACTGTTTACTAATAAACATGGGCATATAAATTTCTGTTCCTCACATGAGAAATATGGGAGTGGGATTCAAAGGTGATGCCAGCGGAAAACATTTGCCCAAATTAGAAATTGCCTATCTTCTTTGCCCACTCATCTGTGAGAGGGTGTCACTGAGCCAAGGTGAGAAAAAGTATTTCCTCTCTCTCTTTCCCTCTCTCCATTTGGTCACACAGGTAGATTACTTTCTAGCACAAATACGCCGTGATGGGAAATGCCACCTGTTGAACTACTTCCTGCTGGGTTACTGTTAAGGAAGAAGAACCCTGCAAAGGGAGGGAAATTGGCAACTTGCCACTCTCAACCTGGCTGTACACTTAAGAATTTGTGGTGCTATGAGAGAAGCATTTTGTACACCAATATACACTATAGAATTGTTGCTGGTAACAAAATTATAACATATAGAATGTATATATGCATGCACACCTTAGCAAATGTCTTCAGAGTTGTGATGAGACCTGGAGGCTGTAATGTGTGGTTGTTGGTATCTGAATTTAAAGCAGGAGGATCTCATATCGTGGTCTGGATTATTAATGCAGAAGTAATAGTTTTTATTTTAGTTGTGTATAAAACCAATCAAACATCTTCTGAATCTTAAGGGGACAGCATGGGTGAAATTTGTTTTAGAGTTCTGATGTATTATTTATACAGTAATACATAAATAGTTCTTCATCAAATAATGGCATTTATGTGCTACTAAAAATGTACATTGATAGGCCTTTAAACTACAGCTTTAAGTATAATTATGCTTTTAGTTACATCTTACTGAGACATAAATCCAAATGAAATTGATGGGATTTACTTCCAGCTATATATATATATTATATTAAGCCATTAATGAGAGCAACTACTTGTGTAGCTTGTGAATTGAACTTTTGGTTTTTTTATCTGATCTCTGTAAAGACTACTATACTAAAATAGTACAGTGGTACCTCGGGTTACATACGCTTCAGGTTACAGACTCTGCTAACCCAGAAATAGTGCTTCAGGTTAAGAACTTTGCTTCAGGATGGGAACAGAAATCGTGCTCCGGCGGTGCGGCGGCAGCAGGAGGCCCCATTAGCTAAAGTGGTGCTTCAGGTTAAGAACGGATCTCCGGAACGAATTAAGTACTTAACCCGAGTTACCACTGTATAAATCAATAATAATATTAACTCCTGAAAATTAAGCCCAACACCTATCTGAGCCAGGAGGGTTTAGATCCTCAGGTAGAAATTGTACTTGCCTCTCACTCTGCTCTTTCGCCACTGCTCTCTTTCATTGGCTGTGTTTGGATGTAATGTTAAACCACAGTTTAGTGTTTCACGAACAAGCTGCATTGGGCCTTGGACTCAAACATTCCAGCCTCTCTTCCTTTGGTATATCTGTAAGGAGGAGAGCAGAAGTTTCCCCTTCTGTTTTAAATTAACTACAGATATGCAAACCTAGATAAACAGTGGTTAATCTTAACTATGCTTTGTTGAAACAAGCCAGCTTCATAAACTGGTTTGCATTTGGGTTGTTTCAGTAAACAATCATTACAATAAGCTATGTTTCATCCATGTTCAGGTATCTCAACGAGCAACAGTAAATCAAAAACCAAAGCAGCAGTTTCCAAACTTCTCCTTATGGTCACAGCGTGCAAGTGCAAAGCTTACTGCAGCTCATTCTTGTAACACTTAGTAAACCATGGCTTAGCATTGCATAAAAGCAAGACCATTAGCCTGGACTTTGAAATTGTCAGCAATTATTTTTTCTGTCTTTTGAAACACTCAATCAGGTGAATTTTTTGAGAAACCGAGCTCGAAGGTTCGACATCTGCCTACGAACTTTGCCAATTGGATTCACAAAGAGACGAGAGAATTCTACGTTCTTTAACAACAAGTAAGTTTCTAGTTAATATTACTATGGGGATAATGTCATCAAAAGTTGTCATTCTGAATAACTTATGGCCCACTAAGTTAAAGCTAGCCCGTCAGCCAGAAAGGCTGACTTGACCAGAAACTCAGTGATACCTGTTTTTTGGTCAAGGTTTGCTAAGACTTCAAAAATAGGTTTGGACTGTACTAAGTTGAAAAGTCCCAAGTTATAGAGACCTTTTCTAAATGCCATTCTCATGCATTAAATTTAAGCCTATATGTCACAATTTAGTATTAAGCCCACTGAAATAAAAAGGCTTGTATATGCTTAGCTTTGTGCTTGATTTTAGCCCGTGGTATTTTCAAGATTTTTTTCTTTAATTAATTCCTTTACTGTGTGCTAAACTTATGCCATGGCGATAGTTGGACAATAGGAACAATCCCTTGATGGATATTTAGGTTATATAAACAATATAGTTGACATTAATGCAATATGTTTACCAAACAGTTTCTGTACATTCTAATGAATATTTGATGAAGCAAAATTTTGACGGAGGGAGTAGAAAATAACTTGCAGTTCTTCTTTTTGGGAGAATATAGGGTAGGATTCACCTAAGTAACCCCATCAACTTAAGCCCGGGACAAAGACTTCTGCTTGCACAATGGGACTCCCCACCCACTTTCTCTCCTCGCTCCGGAGGATGTCTAAAGAACACGGCACTAACAGTGTGCCTGGGGAGGGGAGAGGGGGCTCATTCCATCTGCAAGCTGAAGTTCAACCTTGAATTCCATCCCATAGTATTTCTGAACTACAATGCATATTTTAGGAAATACTGGGATTTTTCAAAAGGATGTGAATTGGTCAGCATGTTAACTGTCAAGTGAAATTAGAAATATACTTTCAGTAACATAATGCACCTACAGTCGGCAGAGCATGAGACTCTTAATCTCAGGGACGTGGATTCAGATGTCCCTTACTTTGCAATATTTTTGTTTTGTTCTGTATGGGGCAATCAAGAATTTTGGGACCTTTTAATGAATCCACTTGTGTTTCTGTTAGAGGTAGGTAGAGGCTTTTTGTTTACTAGTGACCAGGTACTTATGGGTCACTTGTTTATGTGTGTGGTTTATGCCAGAGGAATTGTTTTGTTTTTTCCCTGGCAAACAGAAAGTCCTCAGAAAACAATGATAGAAATGGAAGGTGAGAAGCCCTAGAGTAATACCTTGGAAGGAACACTAGAAAATCATCTCTCATTGACAGATAGTGATGGAGGGGAAATGTGATGTTTCGCTATAAACCAGTAGATGTCTCTCTTGCAGCATATTAGCAAACAGATTCTCCAACACTGATGTGCTTGCAAGGAGTAATTATGAAACCAGCCCAAATAGTTCTCTATTGAGCATGTATTTTCTGAACTAAGCAGCAAAGTATCACAGGAATTTGCAAAAAAGTTACCTAACACTTACGTCTAGGATATAAAAGATAGTGCCTGTATGCAGCTTTGCAAAGGAAATGCAATTTTTCTTTCTTCCAAAAAATACAATGCTGCATCTTTTCTTCCTAGCAACAGGACTCAAATAATTATTAAGTCTGACAACCTTTTAGCTTGCAGCAATTTTACCCTAAGTAAATCCAGAAAGCCATTTGGCCAGTAATAATTTACAATGATGTGCATGTAACCACTTGGTATGTGCAGTTGTTGTTTTTTAATAAGCTACCCACCCTTCCTGCAAGGAGTTCCCTGTTTCCTCCATCCCATTTTATTCTCACATCAACTCAGTGAGGTAGGTTAAGCTAAGAGATAATGACAGGCACAAGGTCACCCAATGAACTTCATGGATGACTGCGGATTTGAACCTGGGTTTCCTTAACATTTTTTCCCAGCACTCTGCACTATAGCACTCTACTATGTATGGTTCTGTTTGGGTCACCATTCCAAGGCGGGGGGAAATTGCAGGTGCCTGGCTGGTATTTGGGTAGCAAAAAAAATGGGAATATTCTTTCAAATGCAGAATGAGGTTCCAAAAACTGATGTTGACCCCTTAACATGATGGTGCCAAAAATATAAAGTACTTCCAAGCCTTAGCTTGGGGTGGAGAACTGGAACCTGCCAGAAGGCTAGATCCTTACGTTCCCCACCAGAGTGGGCCAATGTTGACAGGTGCGTAGGACTGCCAGCATGTCACTCACCCTGCATCATAATGTGATCAGGTAACTGACATCTGACACAGATCAAAGGAGGTAGTTGTAACCCCCAATCAGTTGACTGTCAATTAGACCAGCCTCCTTTGAAGATGCATTTTCAACTGCAATCAGCTGATTGGCACTGGGAACAGGCTTTCAAAAAGGCTTACTTTAAATTTTCATTCCTTGAACTGATTGTTGGTTAGGGGAAACCGCTTTGAAGTCCCTGCAGAGGGGGAAATGCTTCTTTTAAAAACTGCATTTCCTTCCCTGAAAGCTTGCAGAACACCTAGTGCAGTACGTCCAAAGCACCAAGTTCAGCTGATTGTCAGATGCTTGGGAAATGCTATTCAAGGGGCTTGCAAGAACCTCTGGTGAGCTGGTTGGTAGTGCCTGCAAAGCCCTTTGCATCCAAGACCTGCCCCTTCAGCTGTAATGCACGTTGCCATGGCTTGGTCAAAATGGCATTGTGGGACAAGTGTGAAGGCCTGATGGTTTGGCATGTGGGCCAGAGCCTCCCTGCCTTTTAGATTATATCACTCCCCAGCTGTATGGCATATAGACTAGGCAGATCAGGTCAAGTTTTTGTCTAGAATTAAGCTTTGGGTACATTGAGATTTCTTGCATACTCTTTGAACCATTTTTGTTCCTCCTCTAACAAAAATAGATTTAGCTTGGCCACAAGCTGTAAACCAAAATAATCATGGACTCTGTTCATTTGGGTTTCCCCTCCAGTCAGCAGAATGCAGACAAAATAATATCAACAGCAGCCATGTAAAAACACACTCATTATGCTAACAGACCCATGTAGTGCAAATCAAGCAGTACCAGGTGCAAAGCAATCAGGGGAAACCAAAACATGTAAAATGTAGCTTTAAAATGCATTATTCAGTGGTTGTCAAGCGATGATGTCTTGACACAATGATGGTTGAACTCATGTTTCAGAATCCACATTAAGCTCCAAGGCCCGACGTGTAAAATTCATGTTGATGTAGATACATGTTAACAATACAATTTAGACAGCTAGAATTGTGTACTCTGTCAAATGCTGCAATGCTATTGGTCTTCCACGTATTGAGAACTGTAATGTAGCTTTTCCATTCTGATCATAAAAATGAACTGAAAGAATGACAGCAGTTGCATGTCACAGTGAACCGTAAACATTGGCTTACCACGCGCAAGAAAACTGTGCTCCCTTCGTTCCTTTGAGCTTGTGCTGGGAGGAAGCAAACCATGATCCCTAGCTTAATGTTATGTCCAAACAAGGGGTTTGTAATGTTTTCCGTGATCAGTAAGCAAAGACCAAAGTTTATTGTTTCATTGTTTGTTGAGAGTAATGGGAACAAAGTAGCCCGTGATTAGTCCTTCAGATGCAACACTAAAGCAGGTGGATTGAAGCAGGGAGCAGTTTGCTTGTGTGTAGAAGTAAGCCAAGGTTTATGTGCAAATGTAGCCAATAAAGTAGACGTTGTTTTCAATCAATGAAGAATCTTGAGAATTTTAAAATTGTTACATGTTTAGTCGCCTTGGAATTATCCTTGTACATTTTAAATCTGCTGCATCACGCTTGGGCAAGAGGGCCTTCTGGCAGTTCCCTCAATGCAAGAAGCAAAGTTACAGGGAACCAGGCAGAGAGCCTTCTCGGTAGTGGCACCTGCCCTGTGGAACACCCTCCCATCAGATCTCAAAGAAATAAACAACTATTGGACTTTTAGAAGACATCTGAAGACAATGAAGACAGCCCAGTTTAGGGAAGCTTTTAATATTTGATTAATTATTGTATTTTAATATTTTGTTGGAAGCTGCCCAGAGTGGCTGGCGAAACCCAACCAGATGGGCAGGGTATAAATAATAAATTATTATTATTATTATTATTATTATTATTATTATTATTATTATTATTACTATTATGCACCTAGCAAGGTAGTTTTCCTGCTCTTGTAAGGCCTTTCTGGTAAGCCATTTGTGTAGCATGAAAATGGACTTCAGTCAGTTCTAGGTGAATTGTCTTGTTATACAAATTATAGGGATCAAGAAATAATTGAGCTTGCAGTAAAGTTAACACAACTTTCTTGCTTATATATCAAATCTCTACTGGGTTGTTACTGATGCTTAGCTAAGCTTCAGTAAAACAGAGGCTCCTCTGGTGCCTTACGTGGTTTAGGACCTCAGCTATGTCACACTGGCGCTTCAGTGGTCGGTGTGTCATAAAAGGCTCAGCATTCATGTACTTTAATGAGATTTCTAGGTGGGGGCGGGGGTTCACAGGAGACTATAATCACTTAATTAGTCTGGATCTGTGTTGTTTACAGAAGCTTATGAGACATATATAACACTGCAGGGACCTCATTTACTGAAAAGTGAATTAAGTCTGGCTGTACATGCATTAAGGTTCAGGAATGAATGCTGCTTCACCTTTGCAGACCTCCTCTAGTGTCTCCCCCCCCCCCCCATTTTTACTGGTGCAGGACAAGCCATCTTGGAGGCTCTGTGAGAAAGGTGGGATATAAATTTCTTAAATACGTTTAAGGTCTGTATTAAAGCAGCAGTTGGGTCGTTTGAAAATGCTATTGCATATCCCGGTTCTCATTTCCCCTCCTTAATGTCTAGTTCTGAACAGAATGAAGTAATGCACTTACGTATAATTATGTTTGGGTAGTAGCTATTGTCCTCCCATGCCTGTGGCTCCACCGTTGCTCTTAACATACCTCAGCGTTATTTTTTGCAGCCTTATGGACAGACCCCCTCAAGGACTCATGATTAGACTAGCTAAAAAACAGAAGCTTAGCATGTGGTGGCCCCTGTCCAGTGGACAAACAAGTAACCACTAGTTAAAGAAGAATAAACCTTTTCATAATTACTTTGGCTTAATTTTGCCCCACTTGACATCCATGTCAATGCAACAAGTGGTTTATATAACTTGTGGTTAATGTTTCCAAAACCTTAGTCCATTTTTCTTTCTCATAACTTGCCTTTTGATTACTCTTACCTCTAAAAAAAAAAAAGCAAAGACCTACAGCTAAGCCTGTTCTGTGATCTTGTGAATTCTAGTAAGATAATTCAGATTAATTTTCCTACATTCATGGCAGTGGGATTCCTCAGGGGTAAGGGAGAATAGGGCACTGGACATGAAAACAGATAGCCTCAGGAAATCCACTTTCAGCTGCCGTTTATTCTGTAAGCAAGTGGATCCCTTGTACAGCAAGGGTGGCTATCCTGTGGACCTCCAAATCCCATCATTGGACTGCAAATCCCATCCAGAATATGTTTTACAGCATACAGTACTCGTTTTCTGCCTGGTCAGCTTCTAAAACATGGCATCTTCACGCTAGCGAAACTTGCATCTTGCTTTCTGTGTAAATATTGCAAAGTGCTTTGCTCGTTACTATACTGATCAATCCAACAATATCTCAAGTGAATATTTAATTGTACATAGCAACAGATTTGTCTACTGTTTTGCTACTGTGCATGTTTCTGTAGCAAGTTGGACTCAGCTGAATGTTTTATCTGCCCAATAGTCAAAGTAACTTTGCTATGGCAACAGTGCATTGTTTCCAGTCACTGATATCAGAGCCTCTTAAACTTGATACTTGTATTTATATATATATAGCCTTGTATAATAAAAGAAGTATTATCACATCTTAAATATCAGGGAAGCAGTAGTTCATACATTTTAAGCTATACAGAATGTAAAGGCACCATTGTGCTTTGAATGATGCAGTAGTCATTAGTTCTGTTCAATGTTGGGTTGAATTGACTTGTATAAACAACCCAAGGTGGAAGTGATTTTAAGAAGTTTGTTACCTGCATAAGTGATCATGGGAACAATCCTTTTGTAATGATATTGATCTACCTTTTCCTACCACCTTGGTTTATTTTGGACTCTCTGCCACAGAGCTCAGGCAATTGCATTTGTGATTAGTAGTTTACATAATGAAGTATTAATAGTTTGCGCTGGTTTTGTTTCAGGGAACAAAAGTTCTACTGGCACTTGAAGCTTCTATTTCCTCATAGCCATGCTAAATTCACAGAAAAAAGGTACCCAAATGTTTTTGTTAGCCTCTGTTTACCATGAAATGTAAACCACTACCGTTGTATTGTATCACAGCTTGTTTTGCTTTTTGTTTCATAAAAATGATTATTGCAGCCTTCTTGGCTAAACAATAAACTGAATTCATAGCATAAAATTTAAATCTTGATTTTAAGATACTGTTTCTGTGGTTTGGTTTAAAACCTATTGTTTTAAAATGTCCATCTTTACCACTGAGAGGTGTAACTGATCTGTTATAAAACTGAATGTGTTCCATAGTTTTTAGGTTTAATTTATCCATTCACCATGCAGTCAAGGGCAGGTCTGATCATTAAATTTTGCCGACCCTGTTGCAAGACATAGATGTTTCTTGAATTATTACCATCCACTTTGTATCTTGCTTGGTGACTACCATTGCTCAGTTAGGCACTCTCCCAGCTATAATTTCTTATCTAGAAAAGGTGGCAGAAAGCTTGTCTTCCCATAGAACACATTGAAAGATGTGGAAGATTTCTTTTAAAATTAAAGCACCAGCTCATCTCTGCATTATGGAAAGGAAACATTTAGAACAGGAAAACCTTTCCCCAAAGGCCTTTTGTATTCTTGGACCAGTCTCAGAGAAGTCAGGTCCTCTTTTCTTCTTGAATGTGCTCTTGTGCTATAGCCTTTTCCACAGCTCTGACACTGGGGCTTATATAACTACAGTTTCACACATGTTGACCTGATTATTCTAGTTCTTGCCAGTATTAAGCTTCATGATTGATACATTTTTGTCTTTTTGTGTAAAGGGTCGCAGATGATAAGCCACTGGATGACATTCTAAAGCGGTATGTTGATCCTCAAGAGTCTGATCCTGTCATTCATCAAAGGTATGTGCTTCTAAATATTTAGCATCCTAGCGTTCTGTTGAGATACAAATCAGTCATTAAAGCATATTGGGCAGTCTTTTGATACATCATGGCTTACACTCAACAAGCACATTTGTTTTGAATGAAAGATTTCTTGTTATGTGGCAAGGTTTATCTAATGTTATGCCTTTCATTTCAGATTAAAAACCTATGCAATGTCCCCTCAGTCAGACATACGAATTTTAATGAAAGTGGAAAACAGACCACAAAACTCCATCAGGTAAGAGATTTTTGTTTTACAAAGCAGCAAACTCTGTATCTCCATATACCTTTTGAGTAGTAAGGCAGCTATAAAATGGCCAGCTTAAAAGAATGTGGAGTGAAATGTTGTCCCTTAGGTCCAAAACGCAAGACATGCATGGAAGAACACAGTTACTTTCTTTTCACTTGTGGTACTTTACGGACACGAGTGGCACTGTGGGTTAAACCACAGAGCCTAGGGCTTGCTGATCAGAAGGTCGGCGGTTCGAATCCCCGTGACAGGGTGAGCTCCCGTTGCTCGGGCCCAGCTCCTGCCAACCTAGCAGTTCAAAAGCACATCAAAGTGCAAGTAGATAAATAGGTACCGCTCCGACGGGAATGTAAATGGCGTTTCTGTGCACTGCTCTGGTTCGCCAGAAGTGGCTTAGTCATGCTGGCTACATGACCCGGAAGCTGTACACTGGCTCCCTTGGCCAGTAAAGCGAGATGAACGCCGCAACCCCAGAGTCGGCCACAACTGGACCTAATGGTCAGGGGTCCCTTTACCTTTACCTTTACTTTGGGGAAGAGCTGCTGCTCAGTGATGCAGCACATGTTTTGTGTGTGAAAGAGCCCGCATTCATTCCCTAGCAGCTCCAGGTAGGGCTGGGGGTAAGACCACTGTCTGAACCCCTGGAGAGCCACTGTGGTAGATGTAGACTGAGAATGGGGAATCTGCACTCCTGTATCACCCACTACAGCACCAGCCCACTCAGTGGCTTTTAGTCTTTTTCAGTCCAAGCAGGTTTCCAGTCCTACCTTTCTTTCTTGCTCTGGGTTTGGTGACAAAGAGAAATCCACAGATCTACACGCTTAACAGCATCCACAAAGGAAGTCCATAAATAGACTCGCCTACCTCAGAAACAACAGGTGCAGCACGGGAACTGAACTAATTAAGTCCCAGGCAAAAGAGAGGGTGGAATGTGAAAAGGAGAAGAAAGACGGGATTGTAAATTACTCAGAGAGGTTAGGAAATGGTTATATAGTGTTGCCCTTACTTTAGAGTAAGTTCCATTGAAAGCATTAGGATCTGCTTCTGTGTAATCTTGACTGGCTCCAGTTCTGTGAGGGTATCTGAATCGTGTGTTACCCAGAATTCCAAAAATATAATATCTGAAATGCCGATAATGCAATCATATTGTATAAATCAGATATAGGTGTTCAGGGTGATAACAGCTAGGTATCAGTAAAGAAATACTATGGTGTAAAAAACAACAACAGGCTTGCTAAATATTCTAAATTCTAGACTCTCCCTCTGAGTAGGATGCAAAAGCCAATGATCAAAATCTGGATAAATTTCTAAAACAAATTTGCCATCTGGTAACACAGTAGGTGATTTTATTCTTCTTTTTCTGTTGTTTTGGGGAGCAGTCAGTTCCAAGTGAGGCATACTGAGTGGGGGTTTTTTTTGCAGTTCATTGCGTTCCTTTTAGAAATATCTATTTGTCCTCTTCAGAATAAATTAATAACTTTGTCTAGTGCTTTATGTTTGGGATGCCTTCAGAATGACTTCATGCAGTAGGGGATATTGCTTTTTCCAGTAAAGGAAGGAAAGAAACTGCTGCCAAATTATACAATCTGGTTAGGGAAGTTCACCTTCTCCTTTTCCCAGGAGAGTGGTCAGACAAGTCTTTGTAACCAAAGAAGTTGATATTAATTGACACAATGAGATACTTAATTAATTATTTTAATTCAAAGTATAACACTACCCTGGTGATAATTCATGAATGACTGGTATGGCTTTCTGACACTTGAATGTGACAAAGTTTTATTGCAGGACAGCTTTTCCCTCGAGCTATTTCTCATAGGAAGCCAGCATTACCTGGCTTCAAATGCTCAGTTAGGTGTGTCTCGAGGGTACAGTTAAGTCTGGTTAATATCAGTGCAGATGTTAAACCACGTGGCCTGTGCTAGATCCTTAAACAGTTGACTAGCGTGACACCTGCGCTAGCCATTAATAATATATAGTTTTTCTTTTGTGAAGAGTCTCTGCTTTATGTTCTTAGGACCTAAACACTGTTCTAGGGTTTTGCTCCTTGTATGGTGGGGACCCCATCAATTGACTGCTGGTTTAGTGCTGTACTTCTGCTGATCCCAGTGTAGTAGACTCCAGCCTGAAAGCTAGTATCGGAGCATATGGGAATTCAGTGGGTGTAACTTCACTGGTAGAAGGCATACATCAGCAGAATAGGGAAGGAAGCAATTTTCAGCCATTCATCTTCTCTTCTGCAGCCTTCCTCAGGACGGTTCTCTAACCCTTCAGTGCAGAGGCTCCATGGAGGAAGAGAAGTTGCTGAAAAGTGTCTCTTTGTCCGTTCTGCTGATAGATGTCTTTCTTCAGCAGAGCAACATCCATTAAATTCCACCTTACATACTTTTCTTTTGTTGCAGAATCTACTTTGATGGTTGCATATCGAAAGCACTAATTGGCCTGGTTCACGTATAATGCTAAGCCATGTTTTTAGCACTGTGGGCAGGCTTGAACAAGTCTGGCCCAAGTGAAGCTGTGGGCCTATGCATATCCTCCTCCTGCTCCTATTGCACTGAATTTAATTTTTATGAATCTGGTCTTAACATTATACAGTCATACCTCGGTTTAAGAACAGTCCTGTTTACGAACGATTCAGTTTATGAACTCCGCAAAATCCAAAGTAGTGTCCCAGTTTGCGAACTTTACCTCGGTCTAAGAATGGAATCCGAATGGTGGAAAGGCACTGGTGGCGGGAGGCCTCAGTAGGGAAAGCACACCTCGGTTTAAGAATGGTTTCGGTTTAAGAAGACTCCCAGAACGGATTAAGTTCGTAAACTGAGGTACCACTGTATTTGAACCAAGGTTTCATAACCCATGTCTGATGTTGACTTGTTACAAAATATGCTAGAATTTGTTTTAAACTTGGATCCCAGGCTTAAATGTAATGATAATACAGTAAAACTGAAACTGAACAAAGCATCACTCTTAGCTGCAGGGGAGCAGCAAGTGCAATGCTTCATTTGGGCTTCTTGAGGCATATGGTGCTAAAGCAATAAACCATGGTTTATGCATGAACCAGGCCATTGTGTACCAATCAAGATATCTCAAGATGACCTTACTTTCTTTAAAGCTAGTGGTAGAGCAGATGCATTTGGTGACTTGTTTCAAGCATAGTGTGGGAAAGAGACAGACTGCAAGTGAGTCTTATAAGACTTTTGTGCTTAATGCTCTCTTTGTTTGAAGTCATTGTTCTTTGTTGAGGTAGTATAGTCCTTCTCCTTATGGGAAATCTGCAATAAAACGTCAGTCTTAAGTTTTACTTTCAGAACAGATGCTTATTTCAGCTGTGTGATATCCGTTTTTGTGCCCAAATAGACATTTCCTAGTTCAGTTTAAGGATATGTAAAGATGATGGTTACCTTTCGGTTTTGTCAGTGCCTTAAGTTCTATCAGTGCTATTTTCCTATATAACTTAAAAGTTGCTAACTATTTTTATGGCATTGATGGGAATCTTCCAGACTGTGGGCCAAATTTAGGCCCATAAGGCCATGGAGATAGGCCTGTCAGGCTGTTTTGGGTGAGCCACGCCCACATTTCCCAGGCTTGGTGTCATAAGAAGTTAGGCATGGGAAAGTTAAAGCCATGGCTCAAAACTTGAAGTGGCTGCTGTGAAGGAGAAAGAATCGGGTACACTGAAATGCACACTTCCAGTTCCTTTGCAGCTGCAGAAACCAGGGATGGAAAGCAAGTATTTTAAGGATTGCAACTTGCTACCATTCATTTTAGCACTTGCATGGATTATAGACCCAGTAGCTGTAATCAAGTGGACAGTCCTCGACAAAAAAAATTTGCTTTTAAAAATGTAATCATGATCTGTTGAACTTCATCCAAGCATAATAGCTTAGTTTATAGCTGTGGCTTAGAAAACTTGTGGTCTGTGAGGAGAGTTCTTGAGAAGCTTTCTACCTCCTGTTCCCTCACCACTGTTCCAAGGGAAAGTAAACTTTTGGTGAAACGAATTATTCTTTAAGTACGTCATTTTTGTGTGATCTTGACAAAGCTTTGCATACCTAAAAGCATACCTTAAGAGTCTTTGCTGTAGAATCTGCTTTTGTTTCTCATGTTGTGTCAGTTTCCTTTGGGTATTTACATTCTGCTGAAAAACACGCTGGCTTTGTCTCATATACTTAGTAAGAAAACTCCTGCTTACATTAAATACACTTTGAAATAACCATGAATACAGTGGTACCTCGGGTTAAGAACTTAATTCGTTCTGGAGGTCTGTTCTTAACCTGAAACTGTTCTTATCCTGAAACACCACTTTAGCTAATGGGGCCTCCTCCTCCTGCTGCGCCGCCGCTGCACGATTTCTGTTCTCATCCTGAAGCAAAGTTCTTAACCCGAGGTACTATTTCTTGGTGAGCAGAGTCTGTAACCTGAAGCGTATGATTAATTATTGTATTTTACAATAATTTTAATTATTGTATTTAATAACATACTACAGGTACCACTGTAGTATGTTAGCAAGGGTGGCTTGTGTCATTGTATCGAAAACCTGGCCAACCTTTAGCGAATTGGCTAGTAGATCAACACTGGCTCTGTTCCAGGTCAAGTTGCATATTTAAGAAGTATCTGCCTGTGACTTCCGGAGGCGGCGCGACCGGTAATGGCTGCCTTCTCCGAGTAAGGAGAAGGGAGCTCCGCTGTAAACGGGTCGTCCGCTACGGCGAAGCGGAGACCCATTCAGGAAAACCACAGGTGGCAGAAGCCTGTGGTCTCGGGACCCGGCGGGCGCCAGAAGCAGCCCCCAAAACGCTGAAGGGACCCCGTAAGGGGCTCCGGATCGCGGAGGGGGTAGCGGCGCTGTGGGTCGTTGCGCAAACAGCGAAGTGAAGCCGCGTTGCTGTGGCCGGTCAGCGCTGTCCTTTCTTCCTGCAACTTTTCTGAACTTTGGAAACTACAACCCGTGAGTAAATTTGGACATTGAAAACTTTCTGAAACTTTTGTCAACTTTCTGAAACTTTTTGAGAACTTTCTGAAACTTTTAAAACTTTTTTAAAAAAAAGTTGAAATCTGGCTGAAAACGGAGTGAGGATAAGCAGGAAGCCCATCTCCCGCTATACTGAACTTTAAGCAAAGAGCAGGAGGAGTGGAGACAAAAAGTTATGCGTTAACTAAATGCTGGCACCCTGTTAAAGCAGTTTTCTGAGTGAAAGACTTTGAGCTATTGACTTTTGCTGGTCATATTGGGGGTGCGTTGATATCCTTCTTCTGTGGCACCAGTGGATTACAAAATAAATAAGAATCTCTGGTGCTGGAGCTGCCTGGATGAACACCAGTTTGCAACTTTGGATACATTGAATTCAGGTTTTGAAACATTCTGAGTTGGAACTGGATACTTTGAAACTGTTGCAGTCAAGGCACTGTAAGAAACACTGTTTTGCTTTAAGTTTTACTCTGCTAAAAATAATACATTGTGGAGGCGATGGACATGGATTTAAATTTATAAGTTTAACTTGGATTTGATCTTTTCCCTGAAGACGTATTGGATTTGATCTTTTCCCTGAAGACGTATTAAGCTCCCTCTAGAGGATTTTGGATTTACAGCAGTGACTTTGTTTTACTTTCCCTTTCCCGGCCTCTGTTTGACTATTGTATCTGGGACTCTGCTTTCTCATGGGAACAACTTGGATTGACCTTGGATTACAGATAACTTTGGAATGAGTGGCGCAAGGAGAAGAGGAAGGACCAAACAAACAACTCTAACTTTATCTGCAGCCTCACAGCGTAGATCTTCTGTGCCGGCCTTGCCTTCCACTTTGCCTCCAGACATAGAGGCGGCCTCCCTAATACAGGCAGGGGAGGGTGAGACAGAGGAGCTGCACCTGGGAGATATGGCTTCAGGGACAAGTAGCTCTGTCTTGGAGAAAATTTTGGAGAAACTGGAGGCTCTGGACAAGAAGGCTGATTTGCATACAGCTAAAATTGAACAGAACACAGAAAGCTTGAATAAGCTGACTGGACAAGTTGCACAGAATGCCCAGTCTATTGGAGAATTAAAGGAGGCTGTAGGTGAAAATCGTAAACTGGCTGAAGATACTAGTCAAAGACTGGAAGAACTTGAGAAAGAAGTAAGACCACTCAGCAAACGAGTTGGAGAACATCAGACTTACTTTTTGATGACAGAACTGCGAAACAGGGAGACCAACTTGAGGATACGGTCAATACCAGAGGTGGAAGAAGATAATTTTATTGAATTTCTAACTAAGGAATTTGCCAAGTTTTGGAAGTTAGAGGAAAAAGACTTTAAAATCGTATCTGCTTTCAGGCTTGGCAGAGTCAGAAGGACAGAGAAGCCCAGAGATTGTTTGATAACACTGAGATCAAAGGAGGAAAGGGACAAGATTTTGGGCCTGCACTACGAAAAGTCACTAGGCATTTTGGGCAAGAAAATTGAAATCTACAAGGACATTCCTAAGCAGTTGCTGGACCTTAGATCTAACTACACGGAATTGGCAAGACTGTTGAGAAGCAACGCAATTATCTTCAGGTGGGAGTTTCCACAAGGATTATCCTTTACCTACAGAGGGAGAAAGATCAAAATCAAAACAGTGGAAGATAGAGACAAGTTTTTGGGAGCACACGGAGAAGACCTCCACAAAGGACTTGGATTGCCAGCGCCAGAACTTCCAGGGGAGCCCGCCCCCTCGGATCCTCAAGGACCGGAGAACAAGGTACCACCCCAGAAAGAATAACCAGACCTATCCAGGATGTCTCTGCAGCTTTTGAGCTGGAACATAAATGGCTGTAACAGTCCTGAAAAAAGGTCTAAAATTTTTCATATTTTAAAAAAGGAACAATTGGACATTATATGCTTACAAGAAACACATGTGATTAGGCTCCATAGAAAGGTGTTAATAAATAAAAGGCTTGGTCAAGAATTTATATCATCGGATACAGTTAAAAAGAGAGGTGTAGTGATCTATGCAAAAGAGAGCCTTTCACCAAAATTTCTTTTTAAAGATGAAAGTGGAAGAATCCTCGCAATAGAAGTACAGTATCAAGGAGAAAAAATTTTGATATTAGGAATTTATGCTCCAAATGAAGGTAAATCGGATTTTTATAAGAAGTTGCACGAGACCATGCTGGATTATCTGGATTACAACAACGTCATCATGATGGGGGACATGAACGGGGTCGCATCAACAAATATGGATAAGTCACAGAACCAGAACATTACTAAAGAGGGAAGACTACCTAAGACCTTTTTTGAAATGACTGACAATATGGACTGGGTTGACATCTGGAGAGTTAGAAACCCCTTGGGAAGAGAAGGAACATTCTTTTCTGAAGCTCAACTGACTTGGACACGAATCGACCAAATATGGATAACTAGAAGTCTGGCACCTAAGGTGAGGAAGGTGAAAATCTGCCCTAAAACATGCTCCGACCATAACGCCTTGAGAATGGACATGACATTGATCCCAACCGGCTCCTTTAGATGGAAGATGAATGATGGCCTGTTTAGAGACCAAAGAATTGTAAAGAAGGCCCAAAAAACTTTAAAGGACTATTTTGAGATTAATTTGAACACTACGGTGGAAAAAAGAACTATCTGGGATGCAAGTAAAGCTGTGATGAGAGGGTTCTTGATTCAACAGAATTCTTTAAAGAAAAGACTGCAAAATGAAAAGAAAGATAAAATTCTGGAAAGTATCAAAGAGTTGGAGAAGAAGTTAAGATCTAACCCGAAGTCCCAACCGATTCTGAGAGAAATTAAACTTTATCAGGCACAATATTCCAAACTGATAAATCAGGAAATAGAATGGAAGATTAAAATAATGAAACAAAAAACTTTTGAATCGGCAAATAAATGTGGGAAACTGCTAGCCTGGCAGTTGAAAAGGAGACAAAGATTAAATACAGTAACAAACTTAGAGGTTGAAGGAAGGAACATTCAGAACCCGGGAGAGATTAGAAAGTGCTTCCAGAGGTATTTTAAAAAGTTATACACTCAAGGGCCACAAGATGAAATAGAGATTACACAATTTTTGGAGAGAAATGGATTAGCAAAGCTGTCAGAAGAAAATAGAATAATTTTGAATGGCAAAATAACACGACAAGAGATTGAACAGGCCATCCAGAGTCTGAAACAGGGCAAATCACCAGGGCCAGATGGACTGACCTCTAACTACTATAAGACATTGAAGGATTATTTGATACAACCTTTGTTGGAGGTCAGTAATGAAATAATGGAGGGGAAGAAGGCGCCTGAATCGTGGAAAGAAGCATTTATCACATTGATTCCAAAGTCAGAAACTGAAAAGACACAACTCAAGAACTACCGTCCCATCTCCCTTTTAAATGTGGATTACAAAATATTTGCAGATGTTTTGGCACGAAGATTTAAGAAAGTTTTAAGTGAGATAATCCATAAAGACCAGGCAGGCTTTCTCCCGGGCAGACATATGTTTACTAACACGAGGAACATTATAGACATATTGGAACTTTTACAAACAAACATAAACACTAAAGCAGTTTTAATTTTTATAGACGCGGAGAAAGCCTTCGACAACATATCTTGGAAATTTATGAAGGGGAATTTAAAAGAAATGGGAGTGGGACGGGGGTTTGAGAACGGGATTGAGGCAATATATTCAGAACAAAAGGCTAAACTGATAGTTAACAATGTGGTTACAGAAGAGTTTAAAATTGAAAAAGGTACACGACAAGGCTGCCCGATTTCCCCATTACTGTTTATTTCGGTTCTGGAAGTGCTCCTGAATATGATTAGGGGGGACCGGTTGGTGGAAGGGATTCAGGTCGGAGCGAAACAATATAAACTTAAAGCTTTTGCAGATGACCTAGTTCTGACATTACAGGAGCCGGAGTCTAGTTTGAAAAGAGTACTACAACTGATTCAAAACTTTGGTCGAGTGGCAGGATTTAAGTTAAACAAGCAAAAAACTAAAGTTTTGGGGAAAAACTTGACAGATACTGAGTTGGAACAGCTTCAGAAAGAGACAGAACTAAATGTGGTTAAAAAAGTTAAATACCTAGGGGTAAACATAACAGCAAAAAACCTGAGTTTATTTAAAGATAATTATGAAAAATGCTGGTCAGAGATTAAGAGAGACTTGGATAGTTGGTCAAGACTAAATCTTTCTTTGTTAGGCCGAATAGCTGCCATCAAGATGAATGTATTGCCAAAAATGTTATTTTTGTTTCAGACACTGCAGATTGTAGACAAGACAGAGTGCTTTCGGAAGTGGCAGAAAGATATTTCTAAATTTGTCTGGCAGGGCAAAAAGCCCAGAATCAAATTTAAAATATTAACAGATGCGAAAGAAAGAGGGGGCTTTGCCCTGCCAGATTTAAGGTTGTATTATGAAGCTGCAGCTTTCTGCTGGTTAAAAGATTGGTTACTTCTTGAAGATACGGATGTCTTGGATTTGGAAGGTTTTAATAATGCGTTTGGATGGCATGCATATCTATGGTATGATAAAGCTAAGATAAATAAGGCCTTCAAGAACCATATTGTCAGAAAATCAGTTTTTAATGTCTGGACAAAATATAAAGACTTACTGGAGAATAAAACTCCGAGGTGGCTGTCACCCCTGGAGGCTAAGGCTTGGAAAAGAACCAATATGGAGGCCAACTGGCCAAAATATTGGGAGATAATAGAAAAGGATGGTGACAACTGGAAATTGCAGAGTTTAGAAAAGATGAGAGACAAAGTGCGAGACTGGTTACAATATGCTCAGATTAAAGAAGTGTTTAAAAATGACAAAAAGCTAGGATTCCAAGTGGAAAAGTCAAAGTTAGAAACTGAACTGTTAGAACCTAAGACTAAGGTACTTTCAAGAATGTATAACTTGCTGCTGAAATGGAACACACATGACGAAATGGTAAAATCAACAATGATAAAATGGGCGCAGGATATTGGGTATAATATTATGTTTGAAGATTGGGAAAGGTTGTGGACCTCTGGGCTGAACTTCACTGCATGTAATGCGTTGAAGGAAAATGTGATGAAAATGATGTATAGATGGTACATGACCCCTGTTAAACTGGCTAAAATATACCATTCGTCTGATAGCAAATGTTGGAAATGTAAGGAAAATGAAGGAACATTTTTTCACCTCTGGTGGACCTGCCCTAGAGTGAAGGCCTTTTGGGAGAAGATATATAATGAATTAAAAAAGGTGTTTAAATACACCTTTACTAAGAAACCAGAGGCCTTTCTCCTGGGTATTGTCGGCCAGAGTGTGTTAAAAAAGGACAGAACATTCTTTATGTACGCAACAACAGCAGCAAGAATATTAATTGCCAAGAATTGGAAAACTCAGGAGCTACCCACTGTGGAAGAATGGCAGATGCAACTGATGGACTTTATGCAATTAGCCGAGATGACCGGCAGAATTCGAGACCAGGGAGAAGAAAGGATGGAAGAAGATTGGAGGGAATTTAAGATTTATTTACAAAAATATTGTAATTTGGCTGAGTGTTGAATTGGATGCCAGTACAGATAATTGTCTACCATTAAATTAGATTTAAGGTTGAATTATATGTCAAACCAAATTAAGATTATTAATTAAGATGAGTTAAATGATAATTTGTTTGAAATTAATTTAATAATGATGTAAGTGTATGCGGGAGGTGTGGGGGAGTCCCATGTAACAATTGAGAGATGTTAAATGGACAATGACAAGTTGTGCTTATCTAATATATGCTTTATTTGAAAACTTCAATAAATATATTATAAAAAAAATAAAAAAAAAAAAAAATGAAATGCACACTTCCAGTTCCTTTGCAGCTGCAGAAACCAGGGATGGAAAGCAAGTATTTTAAGGATTGCAACTTGCTACCATTCATTTTAGCACTTGCATGGATTATAGACCCAGTAGCTGTAATCAAGTGGACAGTCCTCGACAAAAAAAATTTGCTTTTAAAAATGTAATCATGATCTGTTGAACTTCATCCAAGCATAATAGCTTAGTTTATAGCTGTGGCTTAGAAAACTTGTGGTCTGTGAGGAGAGTTCTTGAGAAGCTTTCTACCTCCTGTTCCCTCACCACTGTTCCAAGGGAAAGTAAACTTTTGGTGAAACGAATTATTCTTTAAGTACGTCATTTTTGTGTGATCTTGACAAAGCTTTGCATACCTAAAAGCATACCTTAAGAGTCTTTGCTGTAGAATCTGCTTTTGTTTCTCATGTTGTGTCAGTTTCCTTTGGGTATTTACATTCTGCTGAAAAACACGCTGGCTTTGTCTCATATACTTAGTAAGAAAACTCCTGCTTACATTAAATACACTTTGAAATAACCATGAATACAGTGGTACCTCGGGTTAAGAACTTAATTCGTTCTGGAGGTCTGTTCTTAACCTGAAACTGTTCTTATCCTGAAACACCACTTTAGCTAATGGGGCCTCCTCCTCCTGCTGCGCCGCCGCTGCACGATTTCTGTTCTCATCCTGAAGCAAAGTTCTTAACCCGAGGTACTATTTCTTGGTGAGCAGAGTCTGTAACCTGAAGCGTATGATTAATTATTGTATTTTACAATAATTTTAATTATTGTATTTAATAACATACTACAGGTACCACTGTAGTATGTTAGCAAGGGTGGCTTGTGTCATTGTATCGAAAACCTGGCCAACCTTTAGCGAATTGGCTAGTAGATCAACACTGGCTCTGTTCCAGGTCAAGTTGCATATTTAAGAAGTATCTGCCTGTGACTAATAGCCTTTTTGTATGCCCGTAAAGGTAAAGGTACCCCTGCCCGTTCGGGCCAGTCTTGCCAGACTCTTGTATGCCCATGCACTCCATCAAAGGCCAATGGATGCAAATAGGCAACACTTACCTTCAGATATAAATTGGATTTGCCTCTGAAGTTCCTGACCCAGCAAATCTGTGTGTGGACATCTCCTTCTGTGGCTGCAGCTCAGTGCCATTCAGAGCATCTGCTATTCATACAGAAATTCCCAGGTTCAATCACTTTCTCCTAGTGCTCAGATTGGGGGCACGGGAAGAGGAGAGGGTGGGAAGCCCTGTTATACTGTTAAGGACTCCTTGTGCTGGCTGTTGATAGTGCAGCAATTTAGTTGCCGTTATGATGATGATGATGCTCATCATTGCTTTATTAATCACCTTCCAAAACAACCATCTCAGTTTAATTTGCCCCTTATGGACTAGAAATGAATCAAAAGGTTTGTTAAGAAATCCTTGTAGTATAGAAGCAGTCAATTAGGGAGCAATCAAAATGTTGCTAAATGTTATTAAATGCAATAGATCCTCAAATAAATATGGGGGATCTTAATATCGAAACTTTTCCCACTTTGAATGCTTGCATTCCATCATTGTAACATTTTCATTAGTTCACTGATTATCTCCATTTACTTGTGATTCAGTCTGCCAGCACCACCTTAAAGGAATTAGCCTGTGTCTAGTCAGTTCTTATCTCTGGTTAACAGCGCCAGAATTTTCAAAAGTATAAAGAAAAATGCTGTATATCTGAAGAGTTGCACAGAGCAAACAGTGCGTTTATAGGGTGTTGATAGTGCCTTAACTCAAGGGTCTATTCTGTAACCATCTTGTTGAAATCACTTTAACCGTTGTGACCTGTAACTGTTTTGTAAAAGTTCATACAACCCACAGACGTTCTAGAAACTTTAGAATGGAGCAATAAATACATATGTCATAGTATACGGATGTAGCTGAATATGAGCTGGTGTTTTGAGGTGAAAAGGGGATAAAGGCATAGCTGGGAATAGTATTCTTAGGATTGTTTCTTTCACTGGTTTTGAGATGGGAATCTTACATGTTGCTGTCGAAAAGAATCCCCAGAATGATTTTCCATTTTATGTTGCCAAAAGGGAATCCCTCTGTTTATCTCTTTCCGACAGTAATGAACTAGAACTGTTCCTCTGACCTTGTCAGGAGAGGTTTGACCTTCCTTCCTTGGCAGAGAAGAGGGAACATGTTTGTTTTGCAAGGGTTAGTGAATTTTTGGCAGGCGGCAAATACAACCTTTGTAAGAATGTGAAGACCTGTGATGGGAATGTTAAAAGTACGGAGATTAAGATACTTGTGTTTTATAACTCAGTGTGTGTTAATTGGGAGAACAACCTCAACTTTCTCTTATTCATGGAAGAAATCATGCCAAATAAAATGAATACAGTACATAGAAGTAACTATTCCTTTTCGTAAAGTTTCATTCTCTCCACAGTAGATTAAAGAGTCCGTGTTTCTGTTCCCAGTGGCCTTGTCCAGAACCACAAATGACTACATAGAGTTATGTAATGCTTGTTGCATCAGCTATTTATTCCCACTAGGTTTTGTCATAACTGTAGTTAGGCAAGAAGACCACTATTGTGTGTCTGTGCGTGTACACACATACGTGCGCGCACACACACAGAGGACCTTATTTTAGGGGTTAGGAGGACACAGTGGTGGGTCAAGTGGCGCTTATATGGCATTTGCAGATCTGAAATCCATGACCTGGATCCAAATTTCATGGGAGGCTCATGGTTGCTCAGAATTGGCCAGCTGCAGAAACCAACAAGTGTCAGCCAGTGGTCAGATAAAACGCTATATAATTGCACCATCAGTATCTTTGACTGCCCCTGAAGCTACTCATTGATCTTCACATACCCCTGAAAAAAAGAGACAATATGATTCCAGACCAGTGGTTCCCAGATTTTTTGGCCATGCCCCACCTAAGCATCTCTAAAATCCTGATGCCCTACCCCACCCCGGTTACATATAATTCTTATTATTCAAAAAGTGAACTCCTATTCACATGGAGAAAGCCTAAAATGCCATTCACTGTTAATAACTCATTCTCAAATTGCCCCCCCCCTTAAAAATCAAATTGCCCCCCTGTGGGGCGTGTGCCCCATGTTGGGAAACATGGTTCTAGACTATCATTGACTATGGTATACTGCTCAGTCAATCAATATAGCTTTCACATTCAAGGTTTTTCTATGTCTTTCAGCTATTGGCCAGATGATCCCATTGGGATATTTTGCAGGAGGCATCCCATACTGGTGTGATTTAGTTTGGGCAAAATTGTACATTATGTAGCACAGCAGAATCTATTTGTTCACATCACAGAAATGTCCCAATTATATCAAGATCATGGACTGGCCAGTATCAATAATATACCGTTTACATCCTGATGGAATGAATCTGCATGGGAATTGGTATAAGTAACAAGGACAACTCTTCAACAATAAGCTGTGCTTAATCGATACTTATTTTTGTTTATATATGTGGGATTTGTACTATATGTGCCTCCAGGGCCACATTCGCATTTCCAGGGCAGCTTACAATTTCATAATATGAATCCAGAAGTGGCGTGGACTCTGTTTAAAAGACATCATTGTGTAAGCAAGGTGAGAATTTGTATGCTGTGGTTTGAAATGGTGCCCTAGTTTGCTCTGTAACAAGCTTCATCAAAATCTCTGGACAAAATTCTAAGGCAGAGCTTTATATCATGACACATTTGTGTGTCGGCTGCAGCGTGTAGGTGTGTTGTGTGAATGCTCCCCGCGCTCCTCCGGTTTGCTAGTAAAACTGAATTACTGTGTCGCGAAAGGATGCATGTCTAAAAAGTGTGTCACCAACATGAAAAGATTGGAAAGCTCTGTTCTAAGGTATAAGAGAAAAACTGCTGGGACTGCATTGTTTGAAGCAAAACAGTTACTAGGTATTTCATAGATGGAACATCTTTGCCCAAATCAAAATTTAATAATTTTGACCTATTTTCCCAAGCTCCTGTTTAGGAAATTGGCAGATACAGTGGTGCCTCAGGTTAAGTACTTAATTCGTTCCGGTGGTCCGTTCTTAACCTGAATCTGTTCTTAACCTGAAGCACCACTTTAGCTAATGGGGCCTCCCGCTGCTGCCACGCTGCCGGAGCACGATTTCTGTTCTCATCCTGAGGCAAAGTTCTTAACCTGAAGCACTATTTCTGGATTAGCGGAGTCTGTAACCTGAAGCGTATGTAACCTGAGGTACCACTGTATAGGGTTTGTGGCAAATACTTTTGATTAAGTAATTTGGTGGAGACTTCCATTGACAGGCAGCCCTACTGCTCCCAATCAGTTTCCCATCAGTAGTGATGATTAGCTGCCAGAGCTTAAGCTTCTGAGTGTATGCTTCAAACATGTTTCGGTTGATATAAATCCAGGTAACATTTGTGGCACACGTGTCATCTTTCCTACACATAGATTACCAGTGCATAGCAAAACAATTATGTCCAAGTTTTGCATGTATCTTTTGCCATGGTAATTCATTTGTACAACATGCAACTTCATCAGCATGTAGCACCATTATACAGCAACAAGATATGTTTTGAACTTTCATTTTAAAACTAAAGTTCTCGTTTGGTGTAGGAGAGAAGATTTAACATGATGATTCTGTATGTGCTACGCGGTTCCCACTTCATAGTTAAGTTCTGCGTTTATACTCTTTGAACATCTGTGTATTAAATTAGCTACAAAATTAACAGATATTTATAAATTTCATTTATGTTTAAGTTAATATCTTAAATTCCCTTGATGTTGATGTTTTGTAACTAGACCAGGAATCACCAACTTTTTGTGTGGACATTTTGAGTTCTGGAAGCTGCAGTAACTTTAACCACCTATCTTTTCCCCTTTTAAGTTCTAGACTAGCTTTTCAAGCCTTTTCCTTTGGATCATTGCATTGTGGAGCGTCACTTAATAGTGTTACACTTGGAAACTGTAGGGGGTGTGCGCTTGTTTTCGGGGATTCCCTAACTACCTTTCATATTTCCTCCTATTGTGCCTCACTTGTTGCATATTTTCCTACCATCTGCTTTCCTGAGATTTGACTGCCATTGTGCTGCTGCCTTCTGTAAACTTACAGAGACGCAATGCGGCTGCACTTGCAGGACAAACACTGATTGTTGCTAAGTGAATGGCTGTTTGTTGGATTAGGCTCTGAAATGTTTGCACTGGGCACTGTTCCTTTACATCCAGTGAGTCCTTTCAGTAGAAATCAGGGCCCTTGCCTTGTGGCCTGTAGCCCCTATACATCTGTCCCTCCTAGTTCCTAGTTTGGGTTGTTCTTATTTTTATTATGTATGTTGTGGCTTGTATATTGTAATGCTGTGTTGTGAACTGCCTTGAAATCTACAGATGTAGGGAATAATAATAATAATAATAATAATAATAATAATAATGATGATGATGATGTCTTAAGGTTTGCCAAAGTCTGTAGTCTGTTCCTACATCAAGCTAGCAAACAAACAAACACTAGCTCATTGGTTTCCGTTCCAGGCTTGTCAATAAAACCTGGGTCTTGATACATAACTTAATCCCGTGAGCCATAGTGGGCTATTATCTACTTCTTGCCTGTAGTTCTTTTTCCTGTGCTACGGCAGAAAAGAGAAGAGTGCTGAGAAGGGAAAGTGGCTTCTGTCTACTGCTGCATCAAAAGTGCTCTCCTGCTTTGAGTGTCATATCTTCTTTTTATTGTCCTCATCATTCTCTTGGCTGTTTCTCCTCGATCATTGCAGGATTCAGGCTGTCATGATTTCTCCATATCAGGTGATTTAATTGCCTCAGTTTTTGATTCATCAGTTGCCTGGACATGGTGGGGTGAGGACTTGGTCATGGGTTCTGTTTCCCTTTCAGGATAAGTTACCAAAAGCCATGTAATTTTGAGAGTGTTCTCCTACCACTGGGTTCTTGAGACAGAATCGGTGTTCCTTTGATGTAATTCCAACTCCACAGTCAGCTCAAGCAGGAAGACACTTAGCTGTGTAAGGGGCAGCCATCATTTAACATTGATACCAAGATCTCTTTCTTGGGTGTGGCTCAGAATTCCATAATTTCTATAGCAATGGTGGATCAGTCATATTTGTGGCAGGGCATGCTCTTGATCTGGTATTTTATCCAGGATACGAAGATGATCAGGAATGATTGGTAGCTTTGTGCGGCTCCTTTATTATGGACAGATCTTTATGTGGCAGGACTTACAGAGAATCTAAAACTGTATAGGCATGGGGGAATCTATTAAGATAGTTCATTGCCCGGTGGATCCCGGTGGTTTCCTGAAAGGTCTTGGGGTTTTCCTACTGCAATCTAGAAGCTAGGCAAATCCTTGGCCTATTAAGAGCTTGTGTAATGAAGTGACAGGAATGATGACAAGAACAAAGATGCTAGGCTAGACCAGACCTGACCAATTAATCACAGATAAGATCTGATCTTTGACCCTACTGCATAGCAGTGATTGTGGTGAAGGTACTTCTTTCCAGTTGTTGCATCTGCCATGTGGTGGAGCTGTCCTAAGTGACTACAAGTGGCATGTTTTTAAGACAAAAATGTTCTTCAGATGTCAGACACAGACTCTAGGGACTTTCTCTTCATATATTGTCATGTTCCCCATTTTGGTTTACATAGGCAAAGATATACAATGCCGGTTTACAATTCAAATGATTATAGTTATATAGCCTGACCTCTAAATAGTGGAACCTATCCCCCACAGAGGTATGTGTGGCCTCCATGCCACTTATTTTTGAGTAGACCTTTAAAACCCATCTTTTTCAGAATCCTTTCTCCTAAACAACCCCCATTCTCTTGTGTAGCTAGTGCTTCCATTGCTAGTTTTAGGCTGAAATTGTAAGCCTCTTTGGGTCAGCTATATTCCAAAAGGTGGACGGTGGCTGCTTATAAGTAAATAAATGTTTATGTAATGGAGCATTAAATGTAAAGGATATGTCCTATTAAAAGTCAGGCTTTCATGGTGAAATATGCTTCATGAGGCAAACAATTGAAACTAATTATTTTTTGTTAGCTGGGCAAAATGTCTTAATTGGAGCTAAGTAGCAGTGAAGGGAAGATAATTGCTATCCTTCCTAAAAATGCATCTGAAGCAGCATCTTGATCTTCAGCTGGCAAATACACAAGTGACTCGTACGCACAGACACTTTTGGTTAGCTGAGGTGGAATATTTGATAATTTCAGTGTACAAAGCATATCTATTTTCAGGAAGTTGCATTTTATTGCAGTGTTGTAATCCTTTTTATGGGGACTTAAACCAAGTTATAGTTCAAGTGCCAAAGCTCTTTATAAATCCTTTCGGAAAACATTAGCTCCCTTAATACTTCACAAATCTGAATGATCACATTAGTAACGAGACAAACATAAGTGCAAAGTTTAAGGTATGCTGTAGTTGTAGGTGGAACTGAATTTTATAATCCAGAATGTAGTTTTTCCCCTTGCTGTATAACTGAGAAGAGCATTTCACTATTTTCCCGTTCACAAATCATAACCACAAGGAAGAGTTATTCACCACTTAGGAATGAATGTCCATCTGTTAGTTATTATCTCTGCAGCACTGCAGCCCCTCAAAACTAGTACTTGAAAGGATTCTTAAGTGCAGTGGACATCTCCTCTGTTCTAACTCCCCCTCCTGAAATGGGGTTAAACCTTCTGCATTATTAGTAGCAGTACTACCAAAATTCATTTATATTTTGTGTTTTGGCAGTAATATTTCTGTCAAGGAATGCTCTAATAAAATGGGATGGTGCCCATAGCTGCTTCAGGAAGTACTTCCATTTTTCATTGTATGCTGATGTCAGCATGTTTTGTGGGGGGATTTCAAAGCCTGTGTTAAAAGAGTTTTTCCCCCCACGAAGTACGAATACATTGTTCCAGTGAAGATGCTTCAATGGAGCAGTCATGCTTTATCATAGGAGAGTAGACCCAACGGGATTTTCGTTTTTATCTTTAATCACAGACTACAAAAATGCCATTATTAAAACGAAAGGCTGTGCAGATGACATGCAGGAAGGACTGATCTTAGCAGGGAATTTCCTGCTGTCTGAGCTGGCAGGGATGACTGAGTTCACCACTAAGATAATAGCTGGAGGCTCCATTGGAGAGGTATACATTTATGATGGAGGGTTCTGTAGAATGCAGCAGTTTTCAGAAGGATTAGTTGGCTGCCTTTTTGGCCTTCTTGCAAGCCAGTAGGCTCTTTCGGAGCTTATGCGGCTTCTGGTCAGTCATAATGGACAAAATTAAAGCATTAAAATGCAGGCGCAAAGCTCTTGCCAATATTGTCTCTCTCCAGCATCATCGTTTTTCTTGGGGCACAACAGGTAAATCCATTCCATCATGTTGCACTGATGATACTTGTTCAGATGCTGTTTGAAATCCTTTAATATGGTAGTCGTCACAGGGTAATTCCAGAAAATGCAATCTTTTTACACACACACAAACATAAATTGCAGGTGTGTACATCGTGATCTTATTTGTATGCCACTTTCCCATGCTAGAACCATGCTCGAAAAGAGTGGCTCACAACAATGCACAGAATAAATGCAACATTTCGTGATGATGCTTTAACAGTTACAAAGCAGAACACAAAGTCATGCTAATATCAATAAAGGCAAACAAACATCTCATGTTAATAAACACTGAAATAACAATAAAATACAAAACATCCAAATAGTAGCAAAAACGATACCACCAACCCCAGTTGGCGTGAATGCTGAGCAGGGGGGAGCTTGCCCTTGTTGATTCCAGAAGACTGTCCCCTGTATCAAGGCACTAGAGCCTCATATTCCTTACAATGGTATTATTGCTTAATTGAGAGGGTGGTGCTGTGGTCTAAACCACTGAGCCTCTTGGGCTTACCGATTGGAAGGTCAGCAGTTCGAATCCCCACAACAGTGTGACCTCCCATTGCTCTGTCCCAGTTCCTGCCAACCTAGCAGTTCAAAAGCATGCCAGTGCAAGTAGATAAATAGGTACCGCTCTGGCGGGAAGGTAGACAGCGTTTCCGTGCACTCTGGCTTCTATCACCGTGTTCAGTTGTGCCAGAAGTGGTTTAGTCCTGCTGGCCACATGATCCGGAAAGATGTCTGTGGACAAACGCTGGCTCCCTCGGCCTGAAAGTTAGATGAGCATCGCAACCCCATAGTTGCGTTTGACTGGACTTAACCATCCAGGGGTCCTTTACATTATTATTATTATTATTATTATTATTATTATTATTATTATTAATCATTAGACTTGTTATCTAAAGGTCTCCAGGCAATTAATACCCATTTTAAAACATGCAACAGCCACACAAGCAAAATAATCTCAGTCCATCAATGTTTCAGTTGGGACGCGGGTGGCGCTGTGGGTAAAAGCCTCAGCGCCTAGGGCTTGCCGATCGAAAGGTTGGCGGTTCGAATCCCCGCGGCGGGGTGCGCTCCCGTTGCTCAGTCCCAGCGCCTGCCAACCTAGCAGTTCGAAAGCACCCCCGGGGGCAAGTAGATAAATAGGGACCGCTTACTAGCGGAAGGTAAACGGCGTTCCGTGTGCGGCTCTGGCTCGCCAGAGCAGTGATGTCACGCTGGCCACGTGACACGGAAGTGTCTTCGTACAGCGCTGGCCCCCGGCCTCTTGAGTGAGATGGGCGCACAACCCTAGAGTCTGTCAAGACTGGCCCGTACGGGCAGGGGTACCTTTACCTTTACCTTTATCAATGTTTCACCTGGTGCTAAAACAATGTCACCAAAGGTACCACAAATTCCACTAAAAGAAGAGCTCCTGAACGTGTCGCTAAGGAGACGACAGCCTCTGACTTGTGAGAAACTATCTTCACAATCAATCGATCTAAAAACCTCCCACCCTCAAGGATAAAATTCAAGAACGCCAATTACATTTGCACCCTCTTAATCGCAAGCCCTGATGGACCACAGACCAAGGGCCCATTTTGACCAGCACAGATGCCTGTAGGAATCCCACAAGCAATGACAGGAGCACAACTGCCTTCTCCTGCTGTTCTCCCCCAGTGACTGCCATTGAGAGGTGTGTTGCCTCTGATTCCGGAGCCAGTATACGGCCATCATTAACAGTGACCATTGGTGGGTTAGGCTGAGAGAGTGTAACTTGTTCCAAGGACAGGTCCAAAAGTGGACTTAAGGTGGGGTGGGTGGGATTTATTCATTGAAATACATACTTTGGGGGAGGGAACAAGTTTGTTTTCTCCTGCTCTGGGGGGTAGGGCTTGAGCCAGTGGCTTCAAGTTACAAGAAAGGAGATTCTGACTAAACATTTCTGACAGTAAGAGGCGTTTGACAGTCTTCCATGGAAGGTAGTGGGCTCTCCTTCCTTGGGGGTTTTTAAGAAGAGGTTGGATGGCCATCTGTCATGGATGCTTTAGCTGAGATTTCTGCATTGCAGGGGGTTGGTCTAGATGGCCCTTCCAACTCTACAATTCTCTGAGTCTTTGTTTTTGTTTATTACTGGTTTTATATGCGGTTTGTTTATGGGATTTTTTAAAATATTAAGTTGGTCTGTGCAAAAATATGATCAATAGAAGTAATAAAATGGTAAAATATTGGTCTAACATTGTCATTTACTTCGAAACATTTAATATTTGCAACAGTTTTTTTGTGTTTGAAGTGCTGTGAAATGTGTTGATAGATTTTATAAATGGGACACTCTTTAATTTATAAAAGCAAAGCAAATCAAAGCTGTATTTGAGAGAGAGCAGAATACAGTTAACAGTTTGCTTGTTTGTTTGTTTGTTTGTTTTTATGGGGAGAGGGAAGCCAAGAAGGTAAAAGCAAAATAGAATAGTAAGTTCCAGAGATTTAGTTAGATCACTACAGGAAAAAGCTATTCTCTTAAGATTCTTTTGCTCTTCGTACTGCACCAGAGTCTTGGCTATTTGCCAAAAGCTGTCACTGTCTGTCAACCAATAAAGTTTACTTAAAGCTATGCCTTGGTGATCTAACACTTGAATAATTTACTATCATAAAATAGTTTAAAGTACAAATGTTTTATGCTATGCCAAGCTGGACGCTAAAGATGTTTTGTCTAAAACATGAGATAATGGAAAGTGTATTGTGGCATGTGAATGACTTTAGCCTTTTGGTGGTAGATGTTTGCTTAACCAGAAAAGAATGTGTTGAGACTCTTGCCAATAGAAAGGTATTGCCATATTTTGCATTAAAGTACTGTAAATAAATCAGTAAATATGGTTCTGTTCATGTGTTAATCCACAACTTATGAATGCATTCATTGAATAAGAAACGCAATATACTGTTATCCTTTTTAAAAGGTTTCAGAAAGAGCTGGTCATAATTACTCTGGGTTGAAAGAAACATGAAACTAAATATTTTCATGATGATTGAAGTTGGATTTGAGGGACATAACCATTGCTTAAAGTTGTTTCTTCCAGAACCAGAAAAAGCAAGTTGCAAATTTTTAACATCTTGACTTTTAAAAATCTGACTCCTGATACAGTGTTATGCAATAAGCAGTGAGGTATACCAGTAATATCGATTTAAAATATTGTGGTAACTGGTAAGGAATTCTACAATAGATAATACAGTTGGTGGAAGTCAAGGCTAGGCAACATACTGGGAATCTATTTCAGGCAAATACTTTATATCTAAACTTTTTATTCACTGGATTTAGTAGATTGGTGGCAATTGAGGAATTACAGCTCACTTTGCTTTTTTTTGTAATAATTGCTGAGATAGTGTTGGCTATTAATAGCCTTAGGAGTTGAAGTTTTCTGTGGTTTTTTTGCTCTTGAAATGTATAGGTCTGGAAGGACCGTAGCTTGCTTATGTAATAATTATTAGGAATAGGCACAGTTAAGTTCTTAGGATTACTTCAGTTATTTAGAAATGCTATGATGATGCCTGCTCCTGGCTTTGAACGCATCCTCCTAAGAAGGAGAAAGTCTCCCTTATATGGAATTGGCTGGCTGATCCAAGTCACATGGATGAGCCAGAACACACAAATAAAATGAGGTTTTCTTTTGGGAGTTTAGTTTGGAGCTGCTGGTGTGAGTAGCTGTGGATTATACTATGAAGTTATGACATTTTAAATTCTATATCCACAAACAAATAGTTCTTAATTTCGTCAGTTAGATTTCTGGTTTTGTTTTGCTACATAATTCGGCCGTTCTGTGACTTTCAAAGTTTTGCACATGTGTATTGATATAATTTTATCCTACCTTTGCCATCTAACTACAATAGTTCTTAATTACCGTATTTTTCGCTCTATAAGTCTCACTTTTTCGCTCCTAAAAAGTAAGGGGAAATGTGTGTGCGTCTTACGGGTCGAATGCAGGCTGTACAGCTATCACAGAACCCAGAACAGCTAGAGGGATTGCTGCTTTCACTATGCAGTGATCCCACTTGCTGTTCTGGCTTCTGAGATTCAGAATATATATTTTTTTCTTGTTTTCCTCCTCCAAAAACTAGGTACGTCTTGTGGTCTGGTGCGTCTTATAGAGCGAAAAATACGGTAATGTCATACACAAAAGTCAGATAGAAGATACCCTGATTACTGGATTACCTTTTTAAAGGAAGCATTTATATATCTTCCTCAAATGACTGAGCTATTTGTAAACATGTGTTCCCAACCTTTTGAGCCCAGGACACATTTCTTCACAGAAGAAAAACTTGCAATGCCCAGATCACGCAAAATACCTGCATCCCACTAAAACAAATAAAATGGATGAAGAAGGGAGCATTCCCCAAAACTGGTATCATTCCCCCCCCCCCAATTTTTTTAAATAGAAAATGGGAGAGCCTTGGTGGGCAGCAAAGGAGGGTGTACGGGTGCCATGGCTGGGAAGTTGCAATTTTATATAGGCTGCAACCATTTTGCACAGGGAATATGATGGCCTGGGATTTGAACTTGGAGACTGAACCTGAGGAATCCCAGCCTGCACAGGATTCTCCGCCTCCAGAACCAGCTGAGCCAGGGCTGGGGCTTGAGCCTGAAGGGTCCTCACCTCTGCTAGATCCTCAGGTGCAGGCACCAGCTGAGTCTGCTCTGGCTCCTGAGGTGATGGAGGACCTATTGCCTGCAGGTGCTCCACTCTCAGCCCTGTCAGGGGAAGAGGAGGTTGCCTCTGGGTCCGGTAACCCTCCAGCCTCTCCTGAGCTGCAGAGGCTCAGGGCAGAGAGGCAGAGGGAACTAAGTTCCCGCAGGAGGCGTGCTCGCCTCCACGCCAGGAGAGGCGAGTCACCTGAGGACCGGGGCCGCCCTATGCCTCGGGGCAGATAAAAGCCAGCCAGCCCCAGTCCCAAGTTGCAGCAGCAACATTGTTGGTAGCCAGTTCCTGCCTGCACCCTGTCCTGCTTTTCTGCCGGAGCTCCTGACCTCACCCGACTCCCTGCTTTGGACCCAGCTTCAGCTTTGACGGACTGCCTCCATACTGCACCCTCGACCTAGGACTGGACCATGCCTCACGGTTATCCCACGGGACCAGCACAGGGAATCTGGTCCCTGTGCACATCGGTGCAGCATGCATTATCACCCCCTGTTATTCCCCGCCCCCATTATACCCCCATTTTTCCAGGTCCCAAAGGACCCTCACGTTGCTTGGACGTGCCTAAAATAGTTGGATTATTTATTGGGTTTAATCAAGTCACTCTTGTTACTAGAGAAATATAAAAAGAGTCATAAAAGGCTTGGAGGTGATATATATCCACCTCACTTGCAAAACCAAAGTTTGATACATGCCTGCAGCCCAAGTTATATCGAAGAGCCTAAAAATGAACCATTTTTTTCTGTTTGTGTCTCGAGGCAGAGGCCAACAACCCAGCAGAGAACTGCACATTGGTACGGAATGTTGAGCTGTGGGCATGCAATTGCTGCTTCAAATACTTGAATGAGCTTTGGGGGATTTCCAGTGGCAGCCTGGAATGTGCCTCCATGTGTACAGCACAGCATACAAACTGAATTACTAGAGAGAGAGAGAGTGTATATATATATAAACAGTGGTTTCGGTTGACTGGCTCAACAGGTTATTAAATGTTTGTTTTATTTCCAGGAAGCTGAAATTTGTTTCACATCTATCCCAGAGTACACTGATAGCCTCCCTTTCAGATTTTTATTTTCTAACCCTGCCCCTTAAAATGGTGGACCTAATCCTCAAGGGCCATAGTACTTCAGCACTATCAAGGGAAGGGAAGTCTGAAATGGGAGGTTTTTATGACGTAATCAACAAAACGAGACCTGGAATTACTTATATAGGCCCGTATGCCAGCACAAACTAGCCACACTTTGGACACAATGTTAGATTGCAGAACTGCCCTTTCCTTTCTTGGATTTGACCAGTGCAGAGCGCAGCACGGCGTGGGTGCCATAGTGAAGCCAATCCAGCACCTCTGTGCTTCTTACATTGTCCCTCTTGGTAAATGGCAGCAGTCATTCCCGTTGGCAAAGCAGCTGTGCCACACCGCCTATCGGCCGCTACTGGGTTTGGAGGAGAGATTTGTCACGATGCCTGTGAATAACTTTGATTTGCTAACGCTTTCAAATATCTGCTTGCTGATAAACTTTTGCAATTACTTTTTCAAAGGTACGAAGAACTGGATGCCAGCAAAGGCCTTCGAGACAATTTGAAAGGGAAGGTTGTCATAGAATACCCAACTTTGCATATTGTTTTGAAGAAATTCCAGACGGATATGGTGATTCTTGGCCACGGTAAGAAACTATACATTACAATGCAATAACATTTTATGCAAACAAGAATTAAGGCTCTTTATCCTGTTAAAACCAGGAATGAGCATCAGCTTGTAAATAATAAAGCATTTCCCCCTGTTGCAATTACTTGGATTATATATATTATCAGTGCATATGTTGATCCTTTCTAGTTAGGTTTTAAGTAATTTAATCACTGTAATACCGTTAGCATTTTATTTACCAGTTTATGATAATGTAAAATAGATCTAAAATGGTATGGTAGAGAAACACATACCTGTTATATGAATAACCTTCCAGACAATTTTGCAGCGTAGCGTTTGTTAACATCTGCAGCTGATTTGTTTTACCAGATCAAATGCCTGCTTGGTAACTGGAAGTTTGAAGGCACCAGGCAATGCTTGAATATATCTTACAAATTATGGTTGGTTACATAACTGAGAAAAGTTTGCTTCCTCTACTGTGAAACCTTCAAAATACCTTGGAACAGAATTAATCCATTTCTTTTTCTTGGTCATATCCTATATTCCAGAGTCAGTATGCTAGGTAGAAATAATATTTTAATATTCTGCCACATAAATATGTTAATGTTTATATTGGACATGATGGCTATATGCTACCTCCAGGCTCAGAGGAAGCATGGTCCAGATATCAGTTGTTAAGGCATAAAAGGGCTAATTCATGCGTACGCAGCTTGTGGATTTCCCATAGCATCTGGTTGGCCACTGTGAGAAACAGGATTCTGAACTAGGTGGGCCTTAGGCCTGATCTAGCAAGGCTCTCTTACATTCTTATGACAAATAAGGCTTCTGCTTTGCAAACTGCACAGACCTGAACATGCCCAAGTGTTTTATAGCCTATACATTTGGTCAATATTTCTGGGTAGAGTAGATGCGAAAGAAGAAGAACGAATGCATCTCAGAATGCTACCTGGTTATCAAGTGCATCTTTAAAGAACCCAGTGTAATCTGGGCGGCCAGCTGTTTTGCAGCCAGACATATTAGTAATTGGCACAGAAATGTTGCTTGGAGTCAAAATTGAGTTAAGAATCAAGGGCGACAAGAAAAGTACCAAAAAGTTGTGGTGGGGGGGCTCTACACAACCTTACCTCTCTGGTTGCTGCAGTAACTTTCCAGTGTGCATAGCAACATATTTTCCTACCATAGACTGACTCCATGTTATATCTAGATACCACACAGAAGAGGCAGCGTCATATGCTACCTGCAGACTCCCTTCCTCCTTTCGCTATGTTTTTAGGAGTTGAGGGTGCTGTACTTAATGGAAGATGAGCTTTTAAGTGCAGCTGGAACAATGTTTTAATCCCTTGCATTGTATTTTACTTGTATATCATGGTATTTTAGCATAGCTCTTTTCTGTGCAGCAGTTTTTTGTTCCTGAATTTTTAATTGTGCGTGGTACTTTGCAATGGTTACACTTTTGCAACCCACCCCGCAACTATTTGATGGAAGAGGAGGTTATAAATACAAATAATAATTAACAAATAACAAAGATCAAACACATCAGGGTAGGCTTCAGTGGTAAATGGCTACAGTGTTGCACTGGCAGTGCTGAGCAGGCACAGTAATGGCATACATTTTAAAAAGGGAAGATGCCATCGTTGTCTTCTGGAATAAGTTTGGGGCTAAGAAAGTTTTTCTGATATCCCTCTTCGCTTGCTTATGTTTCTATGTATACATATGTCCTGTATATATAAGCAGGGTGCAAGGTGGTTTACATCAAAATAACCTTTTTCAAAAAGCTTGCTCTATAAGTGTGTTCAGTAGCTTGAACAAAAAAACAGAATTTAATCTAGCTGCTAATAGCATAATGTGGATCACACCTTTCCATTTGTAGAACATGTGAGCGCTAGCTAATCTGAATGGGAAACTGAACCTTACAAAACCTCGCTAAGAAGCTGCTGTGAATTGTGCCTGATTGGCCGTTTCTTAGCAAGCTTTTGCGTTCCCATGGTATTTTAGTTGCTGCCTATGTAGAATTTTTCTATTTTATTTTACATAGATAGATAGTCAGTAGTAATGTGGATATAAGTGCAGGTCACAACCAAACACTTCTAGAATTGAAATATCTTGAATGTTTTTCCTTATGAGACCCAAAAACTTTGAAAACATTCATGAGCTTATTGAAACAGCAGATTCTTTCTGTTCTGGTCACCTTGGAAAGATCTTACAATGGGCCTTGCAATGAGATCACCAAAATTCTGGATTTATATTCTTGTCTTTGAATAAGATTGATATTTCATTAGTTACGTTTGTAACTGAGCAATATGTTAGAAAGTATGTGTTTTTCTCTGCACAAATTGACAAAAGACACAACCTGAATTTATGTATGCACACACAATAAAATACAGTATTCCACTTAAAAAGCAGGCAGTGTTCTGCGATGACAGCATAATAGAAAAAGGGCCCTAGCCTTCAAATTAAAAGTAATTTTAAATCAGATTGTTTACGCTGCTTTATGGGGTTAGTATGGTTGGTCTTGTTTAAAGAAAGTACAGGTGTTCGCCATTCTGTCGGCAAGCATAGTCACGGCTAGAATTACTAAAGGATTATAGATGTTATTACAAGACTTAGGGACAAAAACATTTCTTTCTATCTCAGTACTCAGTACATCTCTGGCATATAGATGTTAATTGATTATACACTAGATTTAATGTAGACAAAATGTGACCTCAGCCGTTTCTGGGTGAAGTGCTTTTATTTTCTTGTCTAGATTCCATTGAAGTTATACAGGTGCACACTTGATCCCAGTGTTACCCCTGCTGACCATCTGCTCAGCATTTCATGACTACGTAGCAATTCCCCATTAAGTCCATCTTAGTAATATTTCTCTAATAAGAAGCCTTTGGCCTCATATGTACAAAAAAGCACATTGGTGTTAAGCAATGTTAGTTAAATGAAAATACCCATAAGAAAAATTATGTGTATTTCCTTTGCAAACATGCATTTTATATGTGTGTGTATATATATATATCTGTTGACCTCATCTGAGGAGGGGTTGGTAGGGCTGTGGCAGGAGAATTGGGGTGATCTGGAGGGTGGGAGAGGGAGGGGAAGGTTGACAAACACTTCAGGAAATGATGACATCAGTCAGTCCTGGAACTCTGGACAGCTTGAATCTGTAACATCTTCGCTTTGGCTCAGACTTGCAAACGCTATGTTGAAATGTTGAACTATACAAAAAGGCAACATGCATGCGTCATGTCTTAGTTTCGTTGAAAGGGTTCCAACATGAAACAAGACCAATTCTCAGTAGTGCTCTGTGTAAATCAGAAGTTTTAATGAAATGCCAAATTCTGTTCTGCCTGACATTACAAATGATGGCTGTCATGTTGAGTCTTTCCACCTAGTGATACATCACCACACCCTGTGTTCCACGAATCCAGTTTTGCTTTATAAATACGGTTTCTTATGAGAGCCAGTATTCTGAGAGTGCCAGGCTCAGATTGGGAACACCCGGGTTCAGCTTTAAAGCTCACCGGGTGACCTTGACCCCGTCGCTATCTCAGCCTAACTTTTCTCACCGGGGGGGGGGGGGGGGATATATATGCTGCCTTTATTCCTTGAAGGAAAGGCTAGATAATAGATACTGTAGTATTGTTCCATCAGTTAAGTGTTACATTGAAGAAAGAAAAAAATGCATCCTTTTGTCCTATGAACGAAATGTTTAATGAAATAGAAAAGAAACTCACTCAGGAAAATTCCCTCTCAGTGGTCTTCCTGGCCAATGAATTGCTAGAAGCACTCATTTGAAACTGCACCCATGGTCTCCGACAGCACATCAGAAAGGAACACTTTTATTATATTTTCATATTGTGATTTGAATTGTTGCGAGCCACCTTGTGCATTAGAAAGGAAGGTATACAAATTTTAAAAAAGAAAAAAGTCTATTGCTGTGCAGTTTTTGTGGTAGATGTGAGGCAGCAGTCACAGGCATCCCGTTTTAAAGAAGGTAGCTCTCTGAGCACCACTTGGAAGCCATCCTCATTGGAACTAGGGGAAAGAAAAAAAGCCTGGCTGCTCTGCCTAAGGGAGATGGAGAAGAAATCCGCCAAGCAATCTTTTACCCATACAAAGCCCTCCTCCACTTCCAAACAGAAATTGCAAGCCTATGTGGCTGCACCTCCAGAACTATAAGACCAGGTCTAGTCAATAAACACAATGCTCAGGCAAGAAGTCCAACACCACATGGCAGCCCTTCTTGGATTCTGATTAGGGGTTGGTTTAGGAGTAACTCCATGAACAATTGGTAGAACTGCCACCTATTAATGATGAACATCTTATACCCCTTTTAAATGTGTTTGGGGGGAGGAGGAGGTTTATTGGTTTGTGGGATTTTTTTGTTCTTGTTTTTTATTGTTTATTTTGTAGTTTTATATTGCGTTTTTATATTGTGAACCACCCCTGAGACCTACAGATGAAGGGCAGTATACAATTTATAAATGAATGAATGAATGATAGTTACTTTGCAAGTAACTATGTACTGTGGAAATGTGCATTTATTATTCATTTATTCCACCTATTTTTATACCACTTAATTACCAAAGTTTGTAAGTGGTATAAATAAAAATACCCAAAATCATATAGTAGACAAGAATCCATTTAAATCGAAGAGAATAATAGGAAACATTTGTGGAGGGTGCAAAACCAGGGCTGGGGTTAGCTTAGTAAAAATATAAATATTGTATTTCTTTCCCCTTCTCTCCTTTAGATGCCAGTAAATCCAATCAGGAAAACTCGTCTGAGGAAGAAGGGGAAATCCATGATAGTTCCTGACAAAGCAAAATCGGATGTGGAGTTGGAGCAACTTGCTTTGCACCTGACTTGTTGAACATATATTCAGCAAATTAGTTTTGGGCATTGCTTTTTATTAATAGTATCCAAAACCTATAGCTATTAAAAAAGCACTGCAATCTGTTAATGTATGTTCTACATTATGTTCTAATCTATGTTTATAGATTAAGGTGCCTAGCTCTAGCTTTCTTTTGTGAAAATCACTGATGTAACAATTACAATTTTACAGGCCTCTGTTACCAATCTTTGTACGCTTGGCTGTTTTTCCCCACTTATTGAAGTAGAAAGCTATAAATACTTTTAATAAAACACCTAACTCTCCTTTCATCTGGGTGTGGTAAAGAATATGAAACAGAAGCAACCAACTCATAAAAGAAACAAATATTTGTTGGAATAAATCCCTGCTTTAATATATTGATCTGGATTGCACATAAGCAGCGGCTTGGGGTGAGTTTGTGGGCTCCTAGAGAGATCGCAGCCACTTGCTCCTTCCCAGTTGTTCTGCTGCTATGCTGGGCTTAGACATCATTAGGCTTAACATGTCATCCAAATCTGGGCTTCCAGTTTAGTTCTTTCCAAACCAATCATGAGCTGCAGCCAAGGTTTGGTCTATGTTCTACGGCTCATGGTTTGCAAAGGAGAGCTAAACCACAAACCTGGGTTTGGATAACATACTGAGGCTTAGTGCAGTGCAGCACCAGAATGACCAGGGAGAAGCAGAGCTCCTCTGATCTCCTCGAGCATGCCTGCTCACATGCTCATTCTAAGCAGTGGCGTAGCGTGGGGGGTGCAGGGGGGGCCGGCCACACCGGGCGCAACATCTGGGGGGGGGGCGCGCTCGCACTCGCAGCTCTCTGCCCCTACCTGGCTCACTCACTGTCTCTCACTGCAGTGCTGGCTGTGCGAATCCGATCCGAGCCACCGGGTAGCCGCCCACTGTGGAGGTGAGGGTGCCAGGCGTGCGGTGCGGTGCGGAGAGAGAGCAGGGGACTATCTGGGGGAGGGACAGTGCAGCGGGGGGGCGCAAATTACTTGCCTTGCCCCGGGTGCTGACAACCCACGCTACGCCACTGATTCTAAGCCAGTCTTTTTGTGATGCATGAACCAGGGCATTGTTAGAAAGAATTGTGCGAGGTTCAGCCCAGGGCATATCTCGGTAAAAGAATTTCAGGTAGCTTAGCACGGCGAGGCCACTGAGCCCTTGGAAAGTAGCTGTCAATCCATGTAGAAGTCATAGAACTAGATGGACCAGTGGTCTGACTCAGGGTTAAGCTACCTTAAAATGTGTGCGTAATTGATTTAGCTTTAAAAAAAAACAATGCAGGCAATGTAAATATTAAGGAGAGATTAGTGTTGAATTTCCCTCAGTGAGTTTATTGAAACAAGAAAATGAGAAAAAGCCAGGGCATCCAGGACTCAGCTACATTCGCAAAGAAAAAACGTTTTATGCATTGTTTATACATTCCAACATTATGACGCAAGATGGTGCTCTGGAGTTCCATTTTTGCTAACCCAATTTCTCATACAAAGTTTTCAACCCGTTTAACTGAAATGCTTTTTCAATGGGTCTAGATTCAGCCCTACTCTAACATACTATTGAAAGATTTTACCACATAGTGAGCCAAATCTGTTGCTCATGATGCAGCAGAGGTGGGTGGAATCTAGAGAAATTTTGCCCCATCGTGTGCTCAGAAGAGCACCTGTCTGGCAAGATGCTGTTATCAAGGACTAAACTGGCAAGAACTTACCTTAATGTAACTGATGACGTGGAGTTGGGTTCATAGGTAATTCAAACAATCTTTTGATATTGGGAAGACCCTATAGGTTGATTGCCCTTCTTTTTACATTGTAACTGGTCTCTTCCTGTGCTGTGTGTATATGTGGTAAGATCACAGCCCAACTAGCTTTTATACGGTGGTGAACAGCAATCTTTTTGTTTCTCTCTTGATTTATACAAAGCACCTGAAGGATCAGCTGCTGTGTGCCCTCAAAATAACACTCCATAGTGGATTGGTGATGACAATTGAATCGTGAAGTGAGATCAGTATCTGAAGTCAGTCTTACTTTGGCCGGGTTATGCCCATCAACAGCCTTAATGGTTCATTAAGACTTCAGTTTCTGCCCATGAGGACTGAAAACTGAAACAAATAGATGCTTCCCAGAGGACACGTAACATACTCTTCTAAACATGTTCCTGGAACTTTGCTTGAACTGGGCTTCAAGAAACAAAAAACGGGCTTCAAGAAACTCTGGGATAATAGGTTTGAGAAGAGGGGATTGCATTGTGTTACATAGTTTGCATGATGTCAGGCTTCAGGGAATCAGCTCCCCCCCCCCCCCCCCTTTTTGGCCGTAGATAAGCAGAACAAAGAGAAAGGACTCTTCTTACCAATTATAACCTTTAACGATCACGGTGAGAGAACAAAGAATCCATTCCTAGGAATGAAGGTGCTCCCAATTAAGGGTTCCACCCACTTCCTCCCTAATCACCCAAGTCGCTACCGCGTCTTGTAACCTGGTCTTGTAACCACTATGCTTTCTGTGCTGCCACCTTTTCTGCTTTTCTTGACCTTGGGCAGAACGGATGAATGCTTTCCAGAGACAGTGCGTCTGTTAACTCTCTCCCAGTGCTTCTCCTCCTAGCTGTTCCCCCCTCCAGTATTTCTCAACTTCTGCCTTCTGAACTATGTCCTTCTGCAAACCACTGTTCCGAATCTATACTGTCCTCCTGCTCCTGGAAGCAGCAGGGCTGGGGGGGCTCCCACCAGTCCTCCCCAGTGCAGTCCTCCTCAACATGGTCCCTGACTCATGAATAGTTTAAGCTTAATGACCTGTTGAATTCCCAGTGATAGGTCCCTGGTCTTATGGATGCAATTAAACCTGCCCTGGATAGATGGAACTTCTGACAAATTCAAATGCTATTTTAATGTTATATAATGGAAATAATGCCTTGGCAAGGGGCTTATCTCTCCCTGACCTAGGTAGATAAATAATCACTTTTCAATGCTGCGGTTTAGAGAGCTAGATAGATATAAACGGAACACAGAGCTGCCCTAAGGAATATCCATCATTGTTAGAAGATGGTGTCAGAACTGGGAATGCTTAAAATAAAGAAGCTTTCTGTTTGCATAATAAAGTAAGAGAAATACAAGCAACTATAATTATTTGCAAAGGTGCAGTGTGCTCCTTGCTAATTTGTAGTTCTGAAATGAGCCAATGTATTAGATAGAGGCCAAACAGTATATGCATTTGAAGCTGTTCAGTATAACATTTGGCCATAGATAATTGCGTGAACTTGAATATTGTTAGCTACCTGATCCATTAGGCTGACCTTTTGCCTCCTTTTATGCTATAAGGAAGCTGTAGACAGTGGTGTGCCATAACTGCATCAGCCAAATAGACCAGGTGGATCGGGATGGACTTCAGTTTAAATAAGAAAACACAACAAAATCAAGCAGTTGACAGATTTTGGATGAGTACCCTAAAAGCCTTGACAACTTGTTCAACTGCACTGCGCAATGATCTCCCTGGGGGAATGGTGAGCATCTCATTAACTGAGTCATTTAAAGCTAGATTGGACAAAGCACTGGAAAAAGTGCTGCGGCAATAGCAACTTCAGCTCATGTGTTGGTACATTTGCAGCTTCAAAGTACTAAATAAACATTAGCTCATTGTCCTCGCATGAAAGAGTGAGTAAGTATTTATTACAATGACTTTATTGTCTTTGTTTTACCAAAAAAAAAACAGAAACCCACAGGAGGTGGGGCAGTGTAGCAAACCCCATAATTGTTTCAGGGCACATAGAAAATTGGTGCAATACCAAAGCGACAGCCAAACAATTCATGTGGTCTGTTTACTAGATTAACTGCCTGTTCAGAGGACCCCAAGGAATAGTCTATGAGAAGCTGACTTATACTGAGAGAGACCAACAGCCTGGCTGGCCAAGTACTCTCTGCAACTAACTGCAGATAGCTGCCCAGGATTTTAACTAGTAGTCTTTCCTAGTGGGGGGCGCTAGCAGGACAGGGAAGGAAGATTGAAATTGTTACTCTGTCTCAAGCCTACTTCCTGAACAAGCGAATAAATTGATACATCTGTTCCTGAAAACTACTTTTTTATTGACAATGAAAAAAGAATTAATGGTCCGATATAAACTGGCTGAAAATTGGGTCACAAAATTATATCTCCTCATGTAACATCAGCCTTAACCTATAGCATGATCTGTTTTATAATTGGGAACAAAATAATACAGTGGTACCTTGGTTCTCAAAATTAATCTGTTCAAGAAATCCATTCCAAAACTAAAGCGTTCCAAAACCAAGGCGCACCTTCCCATAGAAAGTAATGCAAAATGGATTAATCCATTCCAGACTTTTAAAAACAACCTCTAAAACAGCAATTTAACATGCATTTTACTATCTAACAAGAGCATTGAACCATAAAATGAAAACAATAAACAATTTACTGCAGTCACACAATCAATCAATCAATCAATCAGTAGCTGAACTGGATTCCACACAGTCACAAAAACAAAACAAAAAAGAGCCACAAAAACGCAAAACAAATAGCAAAAACAGGCAGACCTCAGTGTAACACTCAAAATGGAAGTGTGGCACTCAAATCGGAACCGTAGCATTCAAAATGGAGCATGTTCGGCTTCCAAAAAAAGTTTGTAAACCGGAACACTCACTTCTGGGTTTGCATTGTTTGGGTTCCACGTTGTTTGAGTACCAAGGCATTTGAGAACCAAGGTACCATTGTATGTTACATATCAATAAGGATTGGCACTGGGGCTGGATATAGATTCAATCATGTAGGTTCACGACTGTAGTGATAAAAGCTCAGGGGGCATAGGCAGAACTTGGAGAAGGGCTAGTAGGGGCTTAGTCATATTTTGCACATGCCCACCCAAACAAAATGTCTTACCAGGCTATGAAAAATCCACATTTAAAGGGTGAGCCACACCTGGCAAGTTGCCAGGTGTGACTCAGCAACCTTTTAAAACAAAATGGATTCGCAACACCCTGTTTGCTTTTCCAGTTTCCTGAATGTGCACAAAGAGGCAATTCTAAAAACACTTCTACATGAATCTGTATTGCACCCTTCCAGGAAAAGGTGTGGCTGGTTGTAAGCAGTGACAGCTGCAGCAGAACTGAAGGGAATGTGGGAACTGATGAACAATTCCTGAAGTCTGCTCTATAGTGAACCACTAGAGCTTGAGATGGGACCAGCGTTTGTCCGTAGACAGCTTTTCAGAGTCATGTGGCCAACATGACTAAACTACTTCTGGTACTTCTGCTCCAGATAGCCTTCAGGAATGTTTCAGGTGCTTCCTTGTTGTAGGAAAGGTCTGCGAGATTTAACACTTGGTGCTGCTGCCTTTGACTTGTTTTGCCTCCTTCTCTCAACTGCATATAAAGGCAAAAGTAAAGGAAGCTTTAGCATCCAAAGCATCTATTTTCAGTTCTTCAAGCCACATGCAAACTTAATAAATCCCACTAGTTGCATTGGGATTTGCAAGTAATTTCAGAAATAGAGCCTTATTTGTGTAGCATTTTCCTTCTGTCTCCGCTGCTTCTAATAACAAGTATAAGGTATATTAGTATAAGAGACACTCTTTTTCAACATATTTCTAGTTTATAGAAGTCCTCAACTTGCGAGAAGACAGACACAGAAAAAATTTATAGTCAGTAGTGCTACCCAATTCAAGCTGCGTTTGCTTACAAACATTGCATTCTGCCCTTTTAAGTTCCAAGCTATTTCCCGGAAAACTTTTTTTTTTAAACCCCAAAAACATTAATTTGTATTTGTGTGGTTGCTATGGAATTTGGGTGAACTGTATGCAGATGCAGATTGTGTTAATAAGAAATAAAAAAGAACTGTGTACTCTAGTGAACAAAGATTAGTCTGTGTTTGTATTAGAATGTTGCTATGGCAGAGCATATGGTTTTATTTCGTGGACGTTTGCAGGGAAATGGAAGGAAATCGGATGCATGCAAGACAAACAAACAAGAAATTGCAACAAATACAGCTCCACATACATGCACAAGTTGAATGGGTAGTCGCAGATGAGAAAGCTAAGGTAATTGCCGAACATGTTAGGTAGACTTCTTTCCTGCCAAGCTGTATTGTTTGGTAGGAAGCCAACACTCCTATTCTCATAGATGGAAAGGATCCCAACGATCATCTAGTCCAACCCCTTGCAATGAAGGAATCTCTTAATGCCATAAACTTAATGCTATGTTCTTTTCTCTGTGGAGACGGTATTGCATAATCATTCTTTTTTTAAAAAAAAACAATGGAATCTCAAGTAGATCTTGCATGACAGATGGCCATCCAATCTCTGCTTGAAAACCTCCAAGGAAAGAGTCCACCACCTCTCCTGAACCTTAGGGGCTCAAATTTCAGCGGCGACGAGCATGTGTGACGCCCAAATTTGGTGCCCCACTGCCTCTCATACTCCATTCTAAATAATAGTTGCAGCATCCTCTGTGGTGCCTCCAAGACCCAGCGTGACCAAAGTGGTCGTGCTTCCCTAAATCCACCTCTGCTTGTGGGAGTCAGAAAGTTCTTCCTGGTGTTTAGTGGAATGTCCTTTCTTATAACTTGAAGCCATTGGTTCAAGTCCTACCCTCCAGAGCAGGAGAAAACAAGCTTTCTCCCTGCTCCCTGTAGAAGCCCTTAAAATATTTGGCTATCATACTTCATCTCAGTCTCCTCTTTTCCAGGCTAAACATACCCAATTTGTTCCTCATAAGGCTTGGTTTCCAGGCCCTTGATCATCTTGGCTGCCCTTCTCTGCACACGTTCCAGCTTGCCAATCTTAAATTGTGGAGCCCAGAACTGCACACGGGACTCCACGTGTGGTCTGACTACTACATCCCTTGATTGGCACACCTTTTGGATGTGGAAAGGATGACACAAATAAGATAGCTGTGGTGGTTAGTGGGGCCAGAGAGGAAGCAGGTATTTCTAGCTCGGAGGAAAAGCAAAGCACTCATGCATTGTTCTTAGGTGTGTTTTGAAAGATATCGAGATAAGGGGGTGCAGTTGCAGGGAGCTTGGTGGGATTTTGTCAGGTTAGGGTACAGCCTGGGTTTGCTTTTGGGTTTTTTTGGTAGATAAGACCAGAGAGAGAGGGCTAGTCAGATCAAAGGGAGGTATAGGAAGTGGCCTAATGGTCAGGGCTATCTGCTATCAGATAGCAGGGCTATCAGGGCTATCTGCAATCACCGGCAATGACTTTCCAGAGTTTCAGACGGGACATTCTTAGTCCTACTTGGAGAGACCTGGGACTGATTCTGAGACCTTCAATATGCAAAGTAGATGTTCTATCTGAGCTCTGGCCCTTCCCCTGAAGGTGGATCAGAGTGTGAGAGTAGGAGGGGATCACTTCTTAAAATAATTTTTTATTTTTTTCTTTAAAAACTTTAATCTGAATGTGAAGCAAAAGTCCCAACTGGGCAGAAAAAATATGTTAACGGTTGCCAACCCTAACTGGCAGATAGCAGCATTGTACAGTGTCCCCACCCCACCCCCCGTATCAAGACAACTGCTTTCAGAGAATGCAAGCAATGAACTTGATGTTGCCTCTAATAATTTTCCTCAGATGTTATGTGCAATATCTTGAATGAGCAACTTTCCTGCCCGCCCCCCTCTGCTCAAGCCCTTTCTCCTATACTACAATACTGGGGTTTTTCTATGGGTTCTACCAAGCTGGGAGGCTAGCCAGGAGCTTCCTGATGCTTCAGAAATGCAGGAAGGTGAAAGGCTTGGCTCAGGGACTTGTATGGCTTCCCAGCGTTGGCTAGCCTCCAAATTCCCATCTACCCTGCTGTGCAAATTCCATGGAACAATGTTCAGGGGCAGGCGGAGTTCCCCTGGCCTGCCTACCTATAACCTTGTCTGCCCTCTGTTTAGAAGGATGGCTGATGGACTGTCTGCTTTTGAGGCCTTGACGCAAAGAGGATTAGCAGCCAGCCAGGCCTTGATTCTAAAATATTTTTTAAAAAATCAGATCACCGTGTTGCTTACTTTTTCTTTTACCAGTAAGCATGATTATGATTGTGTCCTTTTGCAGTCTTTTGGACTGTGCCTCTCTGTGGCGTTTATGATGAGAGCGGAAGATAAAACAAGCCCGCCGCTAACTTGGACTCTTCTTGGCAATCCGGGTCTTCATACAAATCCAGAGATTTATAACGCTGACAAACTGCATTAGCTGCCTCGTGAGCAAATTGGATGGGACTTTGCTTGGCCTTTCCGTGGGGTTTTTGTTTGTTTGTTTCATACCATCGTGGCTTCTTTGGTTCTGAGCAGCTCAGGACTCTCCTGTGTGTGCACAGTTACAAAACACTTGCTGGGGTTACGGAAGGGTGATTAAGCAAACCTTGTTGATTTGGGGGTTTGGAATGGGGATATCTTCTTGATATGGAAATTGGCCTGAAGCGTTAAAAGAACAGGCTTTATTTCTGGTGGCGCCTATTTTGTAGAATGATACCCCTTATCCCAGAGATCAAGTGGGCACAGGTTGTTGGGTGCTTCGGCCAGAAATTGAAAGCATACCTCTTCATGCAGACTTTGCCTGATTATTGTTACCTGCTCCTGGCATTTCTGGGTGTTGTTGCAACTAATGTTATGCTGTTTTACAGATAGTGTTTTTATTGTTCGGTGTGGGTTTGTTGGTTATTCTATGTGGATTTTTTTTTTTAATCAAAGGTAAGGTAAAGGTAAAGGGACCCCTGACCATTAGGTCCAGTCGTGACCGACTCTGGGGTTGCGGCGCTCATCTCGCTTTACTGGCTGAGGGAGTCGGCGAACAGCTTCCGGGTCATGTGGCCAGCATGACTAAGCCACTTCTGGCAAACCAGAGCAGCGCACGGAAATGCCGTTTACCTTCCCGCCAGAGCGGTACCTATTTATCTACTTGCACTTGGTCGTGCTTTCAAACTGCTAGGTTGGCAGGAGCAGGGACTGAGCAACGGGAGCTCATCCGTCGCGGGGATTCGAACTGCCAACCTTGTGGTTGGCAAGTCCTAGGCTCTGTGGTTTAACCCACAGAGCCACCCACGTCCCTATCAAAGGTAGTGTACCAATAATTTTCATAAATATATTTTTATGATGATGATGGGAGTACTGATTCAGGAGAGTGGAGGAAACAACTGCCTCTAGCAGCCATTCCCAACTTGCTGCCTCCAAGTCGATGCCTCAAATTTCAACTCCTTTCAGCTTCTGCTAGCACAGCTGTGCTAGCTGAAGCCAATGGGAGTTTGTAGCCTGAAACATCTGGAGGACACCAGCTTGGAGAAGGCTTCTCTACAGGAAATGCATGTTCTCATCCAGGAGATGTTGAAATGTCAGTAGTCACCTGAGTTTAAAAGGATGGCAGTGAGCGGATTGCGTTGGCAGGGAAGAAACATTTTCCTTGCACTCATTTCCATCACTTGGATTTGTGTTGCTACTCTCTTTTGAGGGGAAGGCAGTCGGCAAGGCATAGCAGTTTGACTTCTGTATTCGGGGTCAAGAACAATCCAAAACCACGAACTTTAAGGTTGGGAAACCCATTGCTACTGTCCTTGCTACATGCCTGCTTGCCTAATTATGCTTTGGACATGCCACCAGGTTGCTATAAAAACCCAAATAGAAAAGGAATTCAAAAGCCAGGCACTTAAGCTTCCCAGGTGGTTTGTGTGACTAATTCGGTCAATGTACAAACACACACACACACAAAATCCTATGCAGTCTGTTGCTGTACAGCCCCCTTATGTGTGATGTTTCTTTGGTCTCCTCTCACCTTGTCTCCAATGGAATGTGTGATACTGGGGCTGTAGCACACACTTTGCACCAGTGATTCCTACATGGTGGGGCAAGTCCCACTTTTGGCACAAATGACCTTTAGACTAGTCATTAAGCCAAACCTGGTTGTCCATGCAGAGTTCCACCAGATTCTGACTTCATCAATCCCTTGACGAGCCTATAAAGTTGTCAACGACCGCACTCAAAATGTCAGGAATGTAAATGTCCCAAAGCCCAGAAATCCTAATACATACTCAGCATTTATTAATCATCACTCAGCATTACTAGGAATCGTACCTTCTTACTGGGTTCAACTGGCTCTGGTCCTCCACGTTGATTTCTTCCTACATCTGTATTGCAGATGCCACCAATCCTTGCTGTTCCCAGAAATCATCTGATTGCGTTGAGTACTGCCAGTTTTAATTCTGTTTCTCCAACACTTCCAATGAATTAGAGCATTTCTCATCTTTTTCATTCATTTCCGAAGCGGCTTCCCTACCATATGCCATATTGTTCATTTGGTGAGAGTTTGATAGCCCGTATTTATAATTATCCTCATCGTTTTAAATTTCTCGAGACACCTTTCTCAGGACGTCTCAGTGCAACTTCCACAAATATAAGATATACAGGATTTAAAACAAGGTGATCAAAACACCAGTCATCCATATAGTAATAAATTCACCCCAGCTCATAGAAAATTAATAACATCAGCAGAAATAGCAACAACATCATAGCTCATCAGATGCCTGAGAGTAGACTTCTCACCCATGATTTCTATAAACACGGGTGCCTTATGGCTTCCCCTACTGCCAGTAGAAATATCATGTTAGTATTTGCTCAAAGCAATACATAGTATATTGGGGAGTTAAGGCCTGATAACCGCTCCCTAATATATTTTGGATGATGGCAATGTTGCCAGTTGGTGCCCTCATTCTAATGCATAATGTGCAGCTAAGTACATCAGATACAGAGAACTCCTTTGTAGAAACTCCCTCAATTCTAGGCCTTCACCACCACAGCAGTCCCAGAGGCAGCAGGAAACAAGCCAGCCCTGCTCATCTAGACAACTTTATTCTATATTTCTAAGCTGACAGAAGGAACTGTGCAAAAAAGCTTTATTAATTCCTTCAGCAGAGTATCAGCTAATTGAAAATAGATCTCCATGTGGAGACAACTGCTTTAACCAGCTTCCAAGTTGGTGTCATGATGCCTCGTGGTGTTGCTGTGTTGCACCTAAAACCAGACCCTTGGCCCAAGGGTGAAATATTGAAGAATGGATTATACTTACCCCAATCAGGACAATCTGAGCAATTACTTTTCCAAGAAGGGATGCATTGCCACTTTCTTTAAAACAGTTGGAACATGACCCTCCCTCAGTGATGCATTAACAACCTCTGGCGACCGGTCGGTCCTTCTCAGCCTTGCCGTCCTAATCAGCTGGGATGAATAAGGGTCAAACACACACATAGTTGGCTGCACTCCAACAAGAATCTTGTCCGCCTTCTCAGGCGAAACAAGCTGAAAGATATGAATAGAAACCTGATAACAGAGAGCAATAAATACCACCGGCACACTTTGTAAACAGCCAAAGCCGGAAGAGATGCAAGCCGTTATCTGGGAAGTGCTTTGCAGGCTGGTCATAGCAAACTTCCCAAGTTCTCTGTATTCCTTAGTCTTCCTCCTTGGATTCTGTACCTGGGTTCGGTTGTGGAATTTAGAGTTGCGCGGAGCAGGGCAGCAAGGCTGTAATCCTCCCCATCCACTAAAATAATGAATTGGGAGACTACAGCTCCCATCTTTCCTGGCCATTGGCCATGCTCGATGGGAATTGTAGTCTAAAGACTGAAAGGCACCACCATATTGACTACACTTGAGTTGGACCATCTAGTCAAACCCAGTAGTATCATCACCATCTATAAAACTGATAGAAACAGGAAGTGACGCCATATTGAGTGGAGCTGGGAATGGAGTGGGAGGGATAGAGCTAAGAAATGTGTTAGATCTGAACTTCCAGTAACACACTGAAACGCTGTACTGCAAGGAATGTCCCTTGGGAATTCGGGACTCTTTGTGACGATCCTGGTATTTTGGGGGCAGTTGGAGGGTACGTGAAATATTTCAGAGTGTGGAATATTACAAGTAGTGCAAGGTTTAATATGTGCACACAGAGAGTTGTCATGTTTGTGAGCAAGAGGTTTAAGACAATTACTGCATTGCCGAAACCAGGGTGGGCGAAGGCTGGGCTTCATGTTTTTTCCTGTTTATGACAACATAAAATTCTTCGTGTAATTTGTAATCTCGAAAGAAGGAAACTGCAGGGAGTGGGGAGCATCCTTGTTATTTACTTATGGATACCACATTGACACCCAGTAATAAATCATTGTGCTTCTTGAGCTGACATAATCTAGCATACTCTCTTGAGAATGTTTCCAGGCTTGCCTGTTTTGCTGTAGCACAAGGGTGGCTCCTTGTGACTGCCAGCCAATTCAGTGAAGGGAATAGAAGTTCACAAGAAAGATGGGTGAAGTAATGTTCGTATTATTTTAATTCAGCCTTCGCCAACCTGGTGTCTTCCAGGCGGTTTTGGACTACAACTCCCATCATTCCTTGATATTGGCCATTGTGGCGGGGGCTGGTGGAAGTTGTAGTCTTCTGCATCCTTTCTATCAACCATTGACAGAGTCATAGACTATGCCAAGTTAACTGACATGAAATCTGGGGATAACCTCTGAGCATGCAAAACTGAGCACTGTAAAGCATGCCAAGCAATCCAATATCAGATGTGATAATACTGTAGCTATTTTTTTTTTTTTGAAGGCATGAATAAGGTTGGAGGGAGGCTAAGGGACTTGGTATACTGTTCTATTGTAATACGGTGAATGTGAAGGCCCTAATCAACCATGGATAAAAAGTAAAAAATATACATGCTCACTTAAAAACACACACAAACAAACCCAGGAAATTGTAGTTGGGTGAAGCTGCTGATATAATGTCAGGGACTGGGTGGACGAAGAGGAGTGGAGGGAGACACCAGTCGGGGAACCCCCAAGGGAAACTCTAGAGGAGGAAGGCTCGGAGCCAGGGGATTGGTGGTTGGACACTGAGGAGAAGTTGGAAGAAGAGGATTGGGAGATGGTGCTGAAGGGGCAACCGGGTTTAGTGAGCAGGAAGAGCTGGTGAAAGGGAGCAGTTCAGACTCCGAGGCTGAAGCAGAGGAGGGGGCTTAAGAGGCTGCTGAAGAAACCAGGGACTCTCCTGCTCCTGCTGTGACAAGCTCCCTTTTCCCCCGGTCTCCAAGAATGCGCAGAATAATGAGGAGGGCAGAACAGAGACCAGAGGTGTGCAGACACAGATTGAAACTGCTTGGGAAACATCCAGGAGAGAAGGAGCCTTAGAAAGAATGGAAGGAAGCAACCTTCAGTCCTGGCAACTGCTCCACAGGGGCAAGACTTGCTGGGAAGTGTTGCCTGTTTCCTTGAATAAAGACAGAGATATCCCCCTGTGGCTGTGAAGGCAGACGTTTGGGGCTTCTATACTGCCTTTTATGGTGTACCCCAGCTGGGATGGAGGAGGTGCCTCTGTGGTGGCTGGAGGCGGGTGGGGAGAAACAAGTGATAGGAGGGGACTGCATATTTCACTGGAAAGTCCCTTAATTTTGGAGGGTATTTTAAGCCCAGTGATGAATGTAAATGAAATGTCTCTCTGGGACTCCTCGGTGTTCTCTGCGTATTCACAGCTGACCTTGGAAGGGACAGAGCGCTAGTAGAGCTAAGGGATCATTTAGGCACCGTGAGAGCAGAAGTAGCATCATGTCTCTCATCTGTAAAATGGGAGTAATAATCTCCGACAACACAGACTGTTGTGTGGGCCAGCACAGTTAAACACTGTGAAGTGTTGTGCAGTCTAAAACTGCTATATAAATAATTAGCTACAATCACAGTCCTAGCTCAGAATAGATTGCTTTTTCCTCTCTCTTTTCTCCATTCTCAGTTTTACCATTGAATTAGTCAGGCAACTGGAAGATTAATAGGATCTTCTGCCCACAGTTATGTTGCTTTCACTCCATATCTCATGAGCCGGGGTTGCCCATGGTGTAGGGGGATATAAAAAGGCAGGGAATTTTTGATATCTGTAACCCATCTGGAAGCCACTGAAGATATTGACACTGCTGGGTCTTTGGCTGCATAGAAGACTTCAGGAATGGCAATTGTGAGAATTTTCCCGACGAGAGGTTACGAAAGAGCTTGAGCAACCAAAGTTCGGCAAACTGCAATTTCTGTAAGCCATTGGATCGTCCTGAAACATTCTGCCTTTTCCAGTGTAATGCCTTTGGACTTAGTAACCCCACGGAGGAAGGCATTCCAAGAATGCTTTGTTGGTGTGTGTGTGTCATCCACGTGGATTTTCCATGGGGCAACCTTTAAAGGGGAGAGGAGCCATAGTTCAGGGGCACTCGCCTTGGATGGAGAACAGCCCAGCCTCAGTCTCTTTCATCTCCAGTCCATCAGGTAGCAAGCAGGGCTTGGAAATGCTTCTACCTGAAACCTCCCAGAGTTACTTTCAATCTGTGCAAACAGTACTGTGCTTGAGATCAACCAGTTAGTCTAATAAACTAAGGCAGTTTTGCATGCCAAATTCCTGCTGGCATCAGCTTACAGGATTGTCCACATATTTCTACAGACTCCTTCCCCTCTGCAGTCTGCAGCGTTCTGTGGTGGCCCTCAAACTGTGAGAGAACAAGCCTCAACTCTGAGCACCCAACTGCAGAGTCCTACCTGTGTATAATAATTCTTTCTTATTTAAGAAACAGTCATGCTGCCTCTGTTAACATCCAGGAAAAGAGCAGAAGGACAAGGAGAAATACTGTCAGCTGCCCCTGAGCTGGAACGGGCTGATTCAATGTGATGCACTGCTCAGGTGAAACACCGAACAGAAATACCTGGTGAATTCCTGTAACTTTTCAAGGAACTGCTGGTTGCAAAACTTGCCACTCATTTGAGCACAGGAACGTCTCCGCACAGTCACAGGAAATCAGCTGGCAGGTGTATCAAAAAAGCAGTTCATTGTCCATATACCCACCGCCCTGCTCCATGAGGAAAAACAACATTTAGTCCTCTTTTAACTAGTACATTGCTCCTTCCCGGGATTAAATAGGAGCCTGGCCAAACATGCTTCAGTTAGTTTCAAACCTCCCTTGTCAACAAAAATATTGTACAGACAAGTTCAGATGTAGCTGCGACTGGTGGCCAGGTGGTACTTAAATTCCAAACCAGCTCAAGATTCGAATGCCTTGCAGGGAGAGGAACATGACTGAGCAGAGATAAGGAGAGCTGCCATTAGAATAAAATAAAAAACTGAAGTGGAAGCTATGCTTATCGAGACCCTTGGCTAGTCATTTGATTGTGATGTATTACATTTATTAGTCGAACACACGCCAGCAATTTGGTGGTCCGTTCTTGCCTTAGACCTTTGTAGAAAATGAATGTATGAATGAATGCATGCATGGTGCTGGAGACCATAGCTGATGTCTCCAGGACGGTTGCGAAACTGTAGCAACACAGCTCCCCCATGTGCATATGATGACAGATGTGAAGCTGTGAGGAATGCTAGATTTGAAAGGGAATCCTGGGTTCAAATATCCGCTGAGCTTTTTTAACCAGCTGTCTGCCTCTGCCCAAACTTCCTCACTGGACTGTTATTTTAAAAGAATAACAACTCCACGTTGCCCAGGGATCAAATTAGACCTGCTTGATCAAGCTGCAGTGTTCAGCTGATGGCTTGTTCATATAAGAAGTGCTTGCATGACCCACACCGCTTTTATTTTGGGGGCACCTTAGGGCAAGATGCTCTCAGTGGACCTCCCACTGACGTTCCCACCTGTTCCTTGTCACTATGGCCTATTTGCTACACCTCCATCTGGCCCCAGCCTGCCCCACCTTCCAGAGAAAAGAGGAGAAGGCAAGCAAATATCTATTTTCCTTCTCATCATTTCTCTCCCTGATTGTTCACTTAGAAAGTGCAGGTGAACAGGTAGTTAGAGCAGCAAGAGCAGGAGACTCCAGGAATTGGCAGCGGGCCTTCCCACTTCGCCATGGGCCTTGGCAGACGCCCAGCCATGCCAGACTCTTGACACCAGCCTTGTGTTTAACAATTGCTCCGCCTAAAGAGCCTCTTGTACATATAGACTCACAAGACCTGTCTTGGCAAATCAGGCCAGCCCATTTCCAAAAGAGAACAGTTAAATGCATCTGGAAGCTTTTAAGGAAGGTTGTGTACATCACCCAGAGAGCCCTGGCTCCGGGGAGACTCAGAAATGCCGCAAACAAACAAAAGTATTTCCTTACTGTGCTTCCTGAATGCCTGGTGTTCACAGGTATGCTACCTCCGTACGGGAAGGTTTAATTTAGCTGCCATGGCTAATAATAACCATTGGTAGCTCTGTTGTCCATGAATTTGTCTCGTCTCTCCCCCCCCCCCCCCGCTTTAAAGCCATCTAGGAGCTAACCAACCAGTCAGGACCTCAAACCCTCAAGGCATTACCGTAGACCTACAAAATGGATGATTAGCAGTGGGTGTGTTGAGGCTGCACATGGTGCTCTTATAATCCCATGGGAAAGTGTCTCCACCTGGCTGGATCTAAAAGCAGCCATTGAATCCCTTTTAGCAGAGTTTTCTATAACGTAGGTGCGAGGAGAAATATGAACAAGTGGGCCCTTCAGGAAAGTGTTAGTGTGGAATGCATTCCAGTCCAGCATTCCAGTCAGCCAGCCATGCCATTCTTCAGAATGTTCTCTTCTATTTCCCCTCCTACCGGACATTTTTATACAACCCTGCCCCCAACAGCTGCTTTGGGGTTTTCCCACCTTCTAGTTTGTTTGTTTTTGAATACCTGGCGCTCTCTCTCTCTCTCTCTCTCTCTCTGTGTGTGTGTGTGTGTTTCAGTAAACTTCAAGGTTCACCCAAGCCTGCTACTCTACTTCCCACTTGTATGTGGGTGGTACCATTTGGCTGCATCGATCAGAAACCGAAAGGATGATACAGCTTGAGCCAAAGAGTTTCCAAAGAATTGTAGAGTCGGAAGGGGCATGCAATGCAGGAATCTTTCACCCGGCGTGGGGCTTGAACCCACAACCCTGAGATTAAGAGCCTCTTAATGGCAATTTGGCCCAATTTAAGACTAGGTATATAGCATTTGTGTGAGCTCTGCTCGCCGAATGGCCTTGCACGAGTCCATCAGCTCTAAGCCGCCTAACTATGAATGGAAATATAAATTAGCTTTGTTGCTGGATTGTTGAGGATTGATAAATTATGGACTGTGAACACCAGAAAATAGGACTGAAATTGTTTAGACTTTGGCTACACACCTAGATCCACTTCCTTGGGAGGAAGCCTCATTGAACTCAGTTGAGACTTACCAGTCAATATAAGTTTGCACTTTCTGCTCCTTTTGAATAGTTCTGCTTCCTTTACTCTCTCTTCGACCTTACATTGTAGGGGGGTGGGGAGAGAAGCAGAGGCAAAAGGAGAGGCTAGTTCTTGGCCTGCTGGAAAAATACTATGAATTCCTAGCATTCTTTTCCTTTTTAACAACATGTTTACTTTTAATCACCATGTTATTTAGGATTAACACAAGTAATTGCTTCAAGCTCATTTAAGTTTGAATTTAGTGAAAGCAAACTACCTCCTGCAGACTGAAGGAAACCTTTCCCCCACAAACAAAGAAATGTATTCATCTGCAAGAAGCAGCAGCAGTAGGAATCCTTAAAAGCACTAGCAACAACCCATTTAGCTGCAGAGTGAGCTGCATTTTAGAGAAATGCCATCAATAATGAAAAAATACTTTGGCTTCACGGTGTACTTAACAATCCGTATATGATCTGATTTAGAATCCTTAAGAACTGACCTGGAACAAGCACAATGCTGTGTTTAAAGATTACAAGTACAAAGAAATGTATAATTTAATCGAGCAAGAGTTACTAACTTCTTTGGTAAAATGATGGCAGAACTAAAGTCTAACAATGCAATGCTATACATGTCTATTTATAAACCGCACTGAGTTCAATGGAACTTACTCCCAGGTAATATGTGTGTATAAGACTGCAGCCTCAAAAGCCAATGCTGAACATGTTTAGTTGAAAGGAAGCCCTCTAGTGCTAATAAGTTTAGTGAGACTAACTTTTCTTAGAAATTGCTTCTCATAGCCATCTAAAATTCCATAGCATCTCCTGCTTCCCTAAATCAACACACCATATTAAAAATGAAATTAGGTAAATATTTCTTTATTAAATGATTAATTTCATAAATAAATTCTCTTAATTCATTGAATATAAAATTAAATCATTTACAACTTATTCCAGTATTAGGGATTTTTTTTCCTCCAAAAAAACAAAAAAGCTACATTTTGATAAATAAAATATTCAGCTTTAAAAAGAACCGATTTCTGTTTGTGGGTATGAAATATATAGCTGGTGCCTATAGCTGCCATAGGCGAGGACTCCAAAAGTGCCCACCATAGGAAGGAATGTAACCTCGAACAAAAGTTTGGAACAACAACTAAAGCATGATATTATGTTGAACAGTAAGAAAATGAAGGTTTTCATAACCGGAACAGACGGACAAAGTATAAACAGATCAGTTACAAACAGAAATCGGTCATCATGAAAGTGCTCCAAAATGAAGCAATAAGATTGCTCCAGTACTATGAAGCTTTAAGTATGCTCAAACTGTTGCATTAGTATCCAGTTGCACAGTGCATTTTGTGTGTGTCTCAGTGTTGCCCTCCAATGGACAAACGCACCACTTCCGTAAGAGTTCATTTCTCCACTGTTACTTTAAAAAAAAAAAAAATTGGAGCAAGCCTTCCGCTCAAGCCTGCACAAATCACAACCTAGTCCCTAAATTTGTGGATGTCATTGAATAGCCGGTAATTAGGATAGGCCTCGTTTGCATGGGGGCAGTTGTAGTTGCATCTGCAAGACTGGATCATCATGACGTTCTTAGTGAAGGTCTCTCCGTCGTCGCAGCGGAATCGGATCTTGACAGTCCTGGTCTGCTGAGGCGTGCAGCATCTGCTGTCCACACATGAGCCGCAGTACTTGGGCCGGTACTTCTTTACGCTGGAGCAACCTGCGTAAGTGAACTTGACTGGCTCTTGGGACTTCTTGGTCTTTGTGCATTTCTTCCCCTTCTGGAAGGAAGAGATCAACAGCGTAAGTTAGGTTGCAATTCCAGCCAAAAGGCTCCCTCCACCCAAAAAAACCACCTGGGAATTGTTGTGGGACGGTAAAGGGGGCTGTGTTGTTTTTACCTTTAAGGAGTCGTAGCTCGGTTGTCCGCAGGGTCTCACTTCACATATCCTGGTCTCTTTGACTAGTCTGCAGTCGGGATTATCGTTGGTGACTCGGGTGGAGACGCCCGTCCCACAGGTCTTTGAGCACTGGGACCACGAGGTTGTCTGCACAATGCACTTTGGGTTCTCAAAGAAGTGAGTGCGTGGCTCAGATTCAAAGACTAAAAAAAAGCGGGGGAGAGAAAAGAACAGTATAAATTTCTCATTCTTACAAACTCTTTGTTTCTCTTCTCATCAACATGCATAGCAAAACACTGTAGACAGATAATCCCTCACACTAAAAAAATTCCAGTGGTAATCCCCCTTCCCCCTCCCTGGCAGAAGAACAACATGACCCTGGTCATCTTAAAACTCACCGGGTAACATTTTCAGCCCTCCTTTCACGATGGCTATGAGCTCATTGTTCCTGGTTAGCTCTCCTTCGGAAGCATCCCGACCAAACTCTTTGTCCATGAAACCTTGCAGGTCATCCAGGTTATCTTTGGAGTCATCACAGACCCATTCTTCGCAGCACTGGCCAGGGACTTTCACTAGCCTTGGGTTAGGGCAGCCCAAGTTAGGAAGGGAGAGTTCTTGGGGGCACAGCGGGATACAGCCAACCGCTCCATCGATGCATGTGCACTGGTGCTTGCAGTTGGGCTGGAAACTTTCTCCGTTCTGGTAGATTTTGGAGTTGTACTCACAGGGTCTCCCTTCTGATTGTGCTGCAAAGATTAGGAAAGAGGAGAGAGAGTTGTAAATGGGGGCTCAGTCTGCTGAAGCAGGGTGTGTGTTTCTCTCCCCCCCCCCCTTTTCTTTCTGCTCTGTTAAATTCGATTTATGGTAAAGTTCCCTGCAATCCCCAAGAGCTCTAGGCTAGAACAATAAGTTAGTCAGGAATCACTTTTCCTTATGCGCTGTTAGTGCAGCCCAGACATAGTGAATTGCATTCCAGACTGTTGAAGTCATATGCCCTTTTGCCAATCTACCAACAACAAAGCATAACCATACATGGACTGAAAATTACTAAACTTCACCGCTACAAGGACTGGTTGGTAATATATATATTTATATATATATACACTTCAAAGGGAGCCAAAGCCACAAGCTTTTTACCTCTGCAGATCCCCTTTGGAGCTGTGGAGCTGGCGCCGAAATTGCATTCCAGTCCCTTGGTGTGATCGCAAGGCTGCGTCTTGCTGCAGTCCTCGTTGAGCTGCTTAGCACAGACTTTACAACATCCACAGCCGTCCAGGACCAGACCGACTCCCGGGGCACATCTGGGGACCTCCAGGGGGCATTGGCAAGCAGCTGGGCAAGAAGAAGAAAGCACCTGGGGAGGAGAGACGGATAAAAAGTTTGGTGAGACACAAACAGGTACAACTGAGCAAAGCAGGAAACAGTCGGCCTCCCTGCCATAAATGCAGACCAAAAACACAGGCACGTCACCTTTGATCATTGCCACTTCAGAGCTCAAGTTCCTTATATTTCTGTGAACTGGCAAGAATACATTCTCCTCCCTTCGCTCACAACAGGCGTGCCGGCTGCCTCTGCCTTCTCCCAACTTAAGTATATGCCTCCCCAAAGCCACACTATATCTTATTTTAAAAAAACAAAAACCTTTCTGCCCACAGCAGACCAGAGAAGGCAAGAATCCTCAGCAAATGAGAAAGAAACGTCCACACCTACCCTGTTTACTAACTGAAGGAGTGCAAAAGCCAGGACGAAACAGCTGGTTCTCTGAGAGTTCATCTTCGCTTCCCTTTTTTTTTAGGCGAAGGATTTCTGGTCTCTTTTCTCCCTTCTTCAGCCAGAAGCAAACTTGGACAGAGAGAGAGAGGGGGAAAGTAGGACCTAAACGATTTCTCGGTGTTTGTCTGAGCGAAGTGGCGGTGACTTTGTTTTGTTTAAAAGAGAGAGTCGCGAGTCCTGGAAAGCCTCGGGGGCTCGCCTTGCTTCTCTTGCGGGGAAGGCGGAGAGGAGGACCCGGCTGCTTTCTCTTGGCTCCCGCTGCTCGTGGCGCCGCGCACTTTCCCGGGGATCCCTTTGCCGTCTGAGGAAGCTCCGAGAGGGTGCAGCCTTATATAGTGTGCAGGCGCCGCGTGCTGCAGCTGCACTGACGTTGAGCGTTCCAGAATTCTAAAGCACCAGGAATTGTAAGGCATCTCAGGAATGTTTCCTTGGCGCGGTTTGCATCCAAGCTCCGCCCTGTCTAAGCTGCACTTTTTTCCCCCTCGCCGTCTCACAAGCAAGAAAACAGGTTCTCCCTCCCCTCCCCTTTCCAACGCTTTTAAACAATCGCGGAGTTATAGATTGTAATATCGCAACACGCACGCCTCTCTTTTTTGGGGGTGGTAGAAAATATTTTGCTTGGCTATAAAGATTCCTTCTCTTTGCCACCCTCCCCCCCCCCCGAAACTTTCCCCATTTGCAGCCTAGGAAACAAGCGCGTTAGACATATTGTCCCGGTGTGTTTGCTAAATAGCTTATATGCTATTGAAGATTAAAGGGGAGGGGGTTGAGGGGGAGGGGGAAGAGGCATGCAAATTTCTTAAGACATTCGGATTTGATCCAATAGTGGGATGAAAAGGTGTATCCCTTAACTAAGACCCAAACTGCGTCGTTTAAATTTTTATTTTTATTTTTTTGAATGGGGCATGGGCAAAAGAAATTACTCCCCGTTGTTTGGACCGGTTCCAGGGAGCGGGGGGGGGGGTGGTCCTCTTGTGCCCTTAAGTTTTTGGGTTATGGATTATTATTTTTACCTTCGGTTACCTTGATCTCGGAAGCTCCGTTTCCGCTATTTGAGGTCATATCAAGCAGAACGTCGTCTCCAGCAGCTCCCTCGCCCTGCAGCTATTAATTAACTTTTCTGGGTATAATTGGCACATTTCGATGGCTCGAAAAGCAGCTAGCCAGACCTCCACGCTGCAAATGTTTCCAGCTTTTCAGGGAAAAGGTTCGGCTTTTCTTATCTCTCTCTCTCTATCTTTTAAGCCGATAATCTTTAAACTTGGGATGTTGCTGCAAGAATTTCGGGACGCTGACAGTAAACACACACACACACACACACACACACACAACCTTTTTAAAGGTCCCTTTTATGATTCTTGATCCGTCTTGAAGGGTGCTGTGATTGTGTGTGTGTGTGTGTGTGTGTGTGTGAAATCTGCTTCAATAAAAGCAAAATTGAAAGTGGTTCCTATGGAACAATGAACTCTCCGTGACCTTCCCCTCTAGCGTGGAATGATAAGCAATTAGAATAAAACAGCGCCTTCCCTGCACGTCCCGGCTAAGCAGTATTCAAATGATGTTTTTGTTTTTTGTATTTTTACTATAATGTGGAGAATGTTTTGAAAGCCATACAGATGATAAACCATATATTGCAATACACCTACGGCGTTCTGTTCAAAATGCGTAATAAATAAATAAATCCGAATGTTCCTTATTGGCGCTTTAATTACGTGAAAGGCAAACACTTTGGTGAACGTGGGCTCGCATAGTAAGTCATTTAAAAGCGGTGGCGGGCCTTCAGAACACGCCTTCCTTTGCGAGCCTGTTGTTTATGGGTTTTGGGGGTTTGTTTGTTTGCTTATAGTATTTTCCTCTTCGGTTAAGTTTCTTTCCTAATGCATCTTCTCTGGTTTTAGGATTTGGGTTTTTTTTTATTATTACCGTGGAGGGCACGACGACGACACAGAGGTGTTCCTAGCTTCTGTTGTGGCGTCTTTCAACCCTCCTTCATCGCCGTAAGTATTTCCAGATGGCGATTCAGACACCAGACGTAACAATATTTCCATATTTGGTCGAGCAGTAGTCCGCATTTTCCACATTTTTCTGCACTGTTACCCAACCACAAAGCATTCTTGACAGCTTCAGATGTTGTTAAATATAGACTTCACTTTTGTTCCCAGGGCAGGAAATTCTTCGGAATTCTTGGTGGGGTGTTTTTCTTCTCCTCTCTACACCCCCCCTTTCTCTCCCCCCCCCCCCAGTCCTTCACGCAATCTACCTATTATGGTTTAGGAGGAATTGCATTGTGGCTTTGCTGGCCTGTTATTGACAAATACATAACTTAGAAGAAATATCCCTTGCTAGATATTTTATTCCCCTGGGGAGGGGAGAGGGGGGGTTGTTGCTGCGGTTAACTTTTAATAAAGCAACTATCGATTCCGTCCGCGCCGTCTGATTTCCAACCACAGAAACGTGCTGCTCCCAAGCAGAGAGACCATGTAGCAGTGGGGGGCGGGGGGGAGAGAGAGAGGTTGTTGGAGGCGATGCGAAGGGGGGGAAAGCAATGTGATCGACCTGGCCGCCTCCCATGGCCATACGGGTTGTGTCTTATATGCGCTATTCGACGCACAGAGGGTGGCCCGTGGAGGGGAGGGGAGCGGACCCCTCGCCAGCCCCGCTGCTGCTTTGGAGCAGGGCAAACCCAGACGGGTCGTCGCCGGGTCCGCACACAGGGAGGCGTTTCAGAGGGGCTGGGAGCGTGTTTCCAGGGTAAGTTGTTGCTGCTCCTGGGTCCTAATTGGAGGTGGGGGTGCGAGTGTGAGTCTAAGTGAGAAGTTGGGGGCAATGTTCGAGGAATAATAAGCAGCTTTGTTAAATCCTGCAGGGAACTTCAGAAATGACAGAGTGGCTGTTGTTGTTAGGTGTTTTTTTCCAAGGGAAAAGGGGTTGGGTGTCTCTGCAGCCAGGGAGGTAAGAACCAATATAATGGAGCCCTGTGTCCTCTGAGGGGGGGCGGCGGGTTGAAGCACCAGCTTGCAGAAGCAGTTTCCACGCACATATACGGTTTCTCTGTCTCTCTCTCCCCTTCGACTTAAGGACTACACATGTAGCTCAGTTGGTACAGCGTGAGGCTCTTAATCCGAGGGCCGTGGGTTCGAGCCCCACATTGCAGGGGGGTTGGACTCTCGGTGGTCCTCATGGTCCCTTCCGGCCCTGTCAAATATGGGAGTATTTTCTGACTAGCTCCAGACACCTGCCCCCACCCTCAAAAAAAGAAGAAGGAATACACACGGGGTTGGGGTAGCATAAAAGACCCGTCTTTTTGTGCATCCTTCAGGAGGGAATTCTCCATCCCTCTATCCCCACCCCACCAGAAGACAACATGAGGTAACCATCTGTCCAAAAAGGAATTGAGTCCAGGGTTATGACGATTGCGTTCCCCAGTGACTGTTCACCGGAAAGGGAGAAAACTTGTTTCAGTAGCTCGTGGCTCCCCCCACCCCTAAAAAATAAAAAAAAAACCCACGCCTGTCATAACCCATGGGGGGTGCGCGTGGGGGCCAGAGAGGAGCCGAGGTGTGTTGTGGCGCCGCCTCCCATTTGCTCCTCGTCGGATCTCAGGCAGAAAGTGCTGAGTGGGGCAGCCAGGGAAGCCGCCTCGTCACTGTTAGGGAGAGTGGGGTTTCCCCCCTCTCTCTTTGCCCTCTGCAGCCGGGGTGGTGGGGTCGGATCCCTTCCCTTGCTGCCTGGCCTTTGCTTTGGGAAACCGACGTAGCAGACGTGGGGGCTTGGGGTGGATGGAGAGAAAGAGGAGATAATTGCCAAAGTGATTTCCGGCTCAAGCTAAACAAACTCCCGAGGTTTCCAACCTCGATCCATATTTGGTGAAAGTCTTGAGGAGTGTCGTCATCCGCTAGCCACCCCCCACCCTGCAGGAGGACGACGATGATGTAGCCGAAAGGGTAGGCGTAAGGCGCGTCCGGCTCTCCTTTTAGCAAGGCGAGCTCATTTGGGGTCGTTGACCCTGCAGCGTTCCAGAGATCCGGATCACTCGGGAATCTCTGGGCACGTGTCCCGAGCCTTTCCTAGAGAGGGGTTTTTCCTCCCTTCCGCGCCGTCGAAGATCCTCCCCGCGCAGCTCTGTGTGCGCTCTGCCTCGCTTTGCTAAGCCAGCAGCAAACCGGGTTAAGGACTTGGTACCTCGGGGCCCTTCCTGCAAGGGACATAGCAACCAACTCCTAGAGGACGAGGTCCTTTTGCCTCACTCACCCCACCCAATAAAATATTCGAAGGGTGGGGCAAAGTTAACAGGCACTGCCATTCAAATGGGGTGTGTGTGCAGCTTCATGTGATCAATTAATGTGGAGGGTGGATTACCTGAGGCCTCCCCCCCACCCCGAATATTTTATTCAAGTTGGCATCCCTGGCAGGGGATGCTTGAGGTGGGGGGAGAGGGAGAGATGAGCCATGCAGGCAACTTTAGCTGGATTTGGCAGTCCTTACTGGCCAGAGGTGGGTGGTAGGAGTGTGGTGGTTTAACTTCCTTTCTTAAGGTTAAGTTAAAAGGCACAGATTATAAAATTGCCAGACTGGCTTCACATGCGACCAAGAGGAAGCACATGGGAGCGTCGCTATAGATAAGGTCACTGGCCAAGCGGCGGCCAACCTGAGAGGTGCATCTGAGAAAGCCTTGCAATATTACGGAGGTCTGTTTCTAGGCCTGTTTCTAGGGCCGTACACCACTGCAGAGAATCCGAGAGTAGGCCCCAGTATTTTCTCTGTGGCGCTTTGGTGCACCGCTCTTAGATCATTTGGTTGCCAGCACAATCTACTTGTTGGCTCTGTTCAAGCCATAGAGCAGCACTTCCCAAGCCTTTTACTGAAGTCTAGCCTAAGACATTTACCTGCATGTCCTATTCATTTGCTTAAGTATTGGAAAGCTGCATTCCCGGAAGCCGGTGCAGTCCTATGTGCGCATGGGTCCTTTCGCCCACATCTAGCCCGGCACTTTACCCTCAGTGTTTCCTGTGGATGCTCTTTTGCCATGTCTGCACCATCCATTTCCCCTGGAGTATCCTGGGAACTGTGGGTTGTTGTGGGTGCTTGGAATTGTAGCACTGTTAACTCGTTTCATATTGTCTCCTGTGAACATCTGTTGCAAGACTGTGTCAAGGTCACTGTAACTGCAGAAATGACTGCATGGTGCACCGAGGCATAGACCCTCTAGTGCTGTGAAAAAATGTCCCTAGGTCCTGATTAGCTACAGGAAATACAGGCCTTTTTGTAATAAAAGTTGGTATCTGGCTTTGGTTTGATGGCCCCCAGTTGCAAAACCCCACATGTGCCTGGATACAGCTTGTTGGTTCAGTAGCTAATCTTAATGATTAGTTAGTATTAGGGTGGGAGCAATCTAGTTCTGTTATTTTCTATTCTGTACCTGACTTCCTAAAATTATCTCTACACTGCTGGCCCTTTTTCAATTGCCCTTTCTTGGTCCTGGGTTTATAACCTCCTTAATGAAGCATTGCATTTTTGCTGCTGTGGCTTCTTGGAGTAAACTTGGCTCTGAATCTGGATGCTCGGCTCCATGCGACTGGATAAAGTGTGTGGGCTTGAGGCTCAAAAGACAATGAATGGGACTGTTTGGCTCCTGTTTTTGTGAATCCCAAGGATGTCAAGATAAGAGCCTGAGTTTCCCCTGGCTCAGCTTGCGGAGCTACAGGTTTGATGGCCATATTACCTGGCAGGGTTGGTATTCACCCTAGTCAATGATCATTCAAGCATCCCTCACACCAAAGGAACTCCTGGGAGCTCCAGGTCTAAGGGCACCCTTCCAGGAGAATCCTTTACATGGCAGCAGGATGGGATGAGAGCAAAAGGAAAGACAAGATAAAACTGATAAAGCTCACCTTACCAAACCTATTCCCACATATTTTCTTCCCCTAAGGGAGCTCATAATTTCTTTCCCTCTTGGTTTGCCCCCTGGCTCTGTCCCAGTCAATGTGATATTAAACCCACACACTTCACATGGTCCCATTGGGAGCCTCTAAAGCAGGGGCGAATCTGTGCCATTTTACAGTCCTGAGCTGAATTTTAAGGAGTTGAATCCCGCAGCTACATGAATGACTTTTGAATTCAGATTTCCCTGTGAGCATTTCTCAGATGCTTTTCTGTTGCAGTCTTTTCTGCAATCTGTACCTTAGAGAATGAATCTGCTTCTCTCTAGACACACTAGGGGAGCATATATGTATATATATATTTTCCTTCAAGATTGCTGATTGCCATTATGTCGTTAAGGGGGTTTGTCCCACAGAGAGAAAGAGTGTAAAAGAAGATTGGAATGATTCTGTTTGTTTCTAAATGAAAGCCGTACAATTCCTCCCAGACAGGAGGCAATGTTGAACACAATCAGTTGCATTCTGTTTTGATCTGAACATTTCTGCCCGAGGAAAAGCCTTGCATTCGTGTATTGTAAGCAATGCCAGGGCTTCTATAGCAGTGGTTCCTAAGGCGATTCAGCTGCAACTACAGGTGCTGCCACAGACCATGCATGGTGAATTCAGGACCAGCCTTTCAATATTCTCTTTGATCAATGGAGCAAATAGTGCTCCGCTGAATTGTGTAGAGGAGAGGGGCAGGATCTGCAATTGTAGGAACCAATCAGTTGGAGGGGTGGCTTTTCTTCTCTTCCACATCCCAGGCCTTGTTATCCTGAGGCAGTGGGCGATCTCCATCAACGTTTCTTCTTCCTCAGTCCTTCACCCATCTATTCCTACATTTATCTCCCATGAGCCCAGTCACTTCTTGCCTCTGCTTCTCCTCCTCCATCCCATAGTATAGGCATGACTAACCTGTGGCCCTCCAGATCCTGCTAGACCAGAGTTTGCCAAACTTGGCCCTCCAGTTGTTTTTGGACTACAACTCCCATCATCCCTAGCTAGCAGGACCAGTGGTCAGGGATGATGGGAACTGTAATCCAAAAACAGCTGGAGACACAAGTTTGGGAAACCCTGTGCTAGACTCTAGCCCCCATCAGCCCCAGTCAGCATCACCAATGATGGGAGTTGCAATCTACTACCATTTGACGGTCCACAGATTAACTGTACACTTCTTGGGAACAGACTTTAAATAGATTTCAGAAGTTCAACACAGAACATCTTTGCTCCTATAGCATGAAGGTGACTTTGCCCCTTCACACACACCCCTCTTCCCCAAATAATAATTCACAATTCTCGTCATGGAAGGAAATCCTAATGTTTGGCTTGCTAGCACCAGTTGCATGCCTGGTTTATGATGCTGTGGCTGGAGGTGGAAACCAGAATTCCAGCCGGTCTTCTTGGTCAGCCAGGGCTCATGAGGCAGTGTTGTGTGCTGTGGGTTTCTGCCGTGCTGCACTGACTTCCTGGAGTAGCTTGCAAAGACATGACAACATCAGCAGCAGGAGCTGACTACAGACCACAGCATAAACACAGCAATATGGCACGTGGACTTCAGAAACTATCACATAAAGTTGCCCCTTCCTTGACATGCCAGGAATTGAGGCTTGAACGTCTAGTACAGGCTACAATGGGAGAGAGCAGAACTTGACCCTATTGTGCCCTACTGGCTCGTCTGAGTTTCCTGTGTTCATTTAAGGACAGTAACTCAACCAAGGAGCATCTATTGGGGCCAAGGTTTCATTCTGCATGAATGCCCTGAAAATATATATTGAGAATGGAGATGGATGGCAGTCATGTCCAAAGGCTGTCTAAATGTTCTCTTAGGAAAGCTTTTGCTCAATGGAAACACCTTTTGTGGTGTTCTTAATGTTTCCAGATTCGAGTTTCTCCTTCCTATGTCTTTCATTCTTCTCCTTTTCTCCACTTTTGGTTTCTTCCCTCAGCCCTACACTTTTCTGCATTTAATGTTTGCGCTTACCTTCGAACTGGCCTCTCCTGCTGCCTTTGCCAGACCACTGGTTCCTGCAGCCCTAAATCATCCCTTCAGTAGTAAATGTCTTGGTTCCGTGACTCACAAGGGAGGTGAAAAGCTGGGGAGGGGGCCAGCTAAACATGGAAATGCATAGAGAAGACAGCGGAACTGAAGTATGACCTCAGTGTTTAATGTTCAAGTGGTTTCAGGTTTCTGCTTCCTTGGTTTGCACAAAGTTAACGCAGTATTCTTCAGGAACAAATAGACAAGTCTACATTCCTTGTGCAACAACTGTATAAACAAGGCCTGCTAAGAACAGGTTCTGGGTGCTTTTTCAGTCCTTGGGAATAAAGATGTTCTTTCATTCCTGTGCCTCTCCTTTCTTCTTCTGCTGTATCTTTGCAGATCTCATGGTTCATCTTACCTACAGAGCCTTTTGGAACGTCCTGTCTCATTTGCTTATTTTTCTTCAGGGAATTAAAGAGAGGGGGGTGGAAATCTAACAGTTACCCTGGCGTTATTCAGAATTGGGGGTTCAGGTGGATGTTGAAAAATATTTCATTTCAAACAGAAGAGGTGCAGGGGCTTGAGCAGGAAAAGCTATGTTGCTTTTCCTAGAAGAAGCCCCATCCCCTAATGTGGTTGTGGTTACTTAGTGGTGAGGAAAAGGTCCTTGGTACTTGCTCAACAATACTCACTTTTTATTGTAGGAGCCAGTGTGGTGTAGTGGTTCAGAGCGGTGGACTTGTGATCTGGTGAACCGGGTTCGCTTCCCCGCTCCTCCACATGCAGCTGCTGGGTGACCTTGGGCCAGTCACACTTCTTTGAAGTCTCTCAGCCCCACTCACCTCACAGAGTGTTTGTTGTGGGGGAGGAAGGGAAAGGAGAATGTCAGCCGCTTTGAGACTCCTGAAGGGGAGTGATAAAGCGGGATATCAAATCCAAACTCTTCTTCTTCCTCTTGTAACCAGTGCGGATGGTGCTGGCATTTCAAGCCACTTCAGAGGGTAAGCCAAGCCCTAATCAGCCCTGAACCATATATTGGAAGTGAAGAAAATATGTACTAAATTGTGCAACTTTTTTCCAATAATGTGGAATCCAAATAAAAATAAAGGCAGATTTCTAAGAGCCAGAACAGACAAAACGTTTTCATGTGGTGGTGAAAACATTTATGTGTGGCGGTGAAAAAAACCTCATGAAATCTTTATGCTGTTTTCCATCTGAACAGGAGAAGGCTATTGTGACTGACCTGTGAACTTTTAATAACCCGTAAAATGACTGGACAACGAGGGACATTGGAGGGACAATTGCAAGCTAAACAAGAAGGTGAGACTACTCAGCTTTTTGAAAGGTTATTTACTTCCTTATCACAGGTTCTGGCATGGGAATTTCTGTCTGATGTGTGTTTCTGTGTTCTGAAACTCTTCTGAAATCAGATAGAAGGAGCATAGCTGGGCAATGATGATGAGATCACTGAGCAATTACATTTGATATGAGCATTTCTTTGCTGCATAGCGTGACAATCTTACCGTATTTTTCACTCTATAGGATGCACTTTTTCCCCTTCAAAAATGAAGGGGAAATGTGTGTGCGTCCTATGGAGCGAAGACGCCATAGCCCCGCGGCCCTCTCCCAGCTGGAGAGGTGACGCGCGGCTATGGCAAGAGCCTCTCCGCTGCTCCTTTCCGCTGCTCCCTGACCTGCTCTTTGGGGCTGGTGGTGGGCTTCCCCCCGCCAGCCCCAAAGAGCAGGTCGAAAGGAACCTGAAGCCTGGAGAGCGAGAGGGGTCAGTGCACACTGACCCCTCTCGCTCTCCAGGCTTCCAAGGTAGCCGCCTGAACGGGAAAACGAGCGGGAAAACGAGGGGGGAAATTCTCCCCCTCTCTGTGCAGCGCCTCCTGCCGCTTCGCTGAAGGGGCGCTGGGCAGAGAGGGGGAGATTTTTTCCCCCTTGTTCTCCCCCCTCTAAAACAAGGTGCGTCCTATTGTCCGGTGCATCCTATGGTGCGAAAAATACGGTAATTGAAGCACCTAGCCTGTTCTTATACACATTTACTCATTAATGAAAGTAGCATTCTGTTCCTTGCTGCTACTAAGAATATACACACCAAGTTTCAAATTTCTTGAGTGCCTAGAAGCGTCTTAGCTATTTGGGAGGAACAGTTTTATCCCTCATTTTCAGGAACACCCTTGCAGTTGTCTCCCTTTTGGACTTTTTGAGTAATCTGCATGTTTTGGGCAACCTGAGTGCCAAATATTCAGCTTCTTTGTTGTCAAGAAGTACCTTAACCATTTGGGGTGAACTTTTGAGCCCCCTGTTTTGACAGAATAGTGTTTTTAGCTTTGGATTACATATGTGCCAGGTTTCAGAGCTCTAGGTCCTTGGGAACTTTTCTAATAATTTGGATATCCAAATTATTGGACACAAGTTGGACACAAGCGTGCAAGACTCAAATCACCAGAACCGGTTGAGATGAAATCAAGAGACCAAATAAATGCAAAGGAAACACAAAACGAGTTCTGCTATAACTGCTAAATTTTATTTACAGCCTCAGTATGAACTAGTTTCAATTTAGCTCCAATGTGCAAGTAACATGCTACCTTGGGATGTGGCTTTGTGCATTATGGAGAGGGTTTGAAAGGAAGCGGGAGCACTCTTAGTCTTCTGCACTTCAGGTTGATGTGCGAAGGAGGAACTCAGGCTTCTTCCCCGCAAAAAGATGTGTGATCTGTCTGTGGCAGATGTTTAAGTTCCCCTTTCATTAAAAACAGTGGGAACATGAAAAGCAAAAGGGTTATTCATGCTTTCATCTCCCCCATACTTGCCACAGGCAAAGCTTCTATATGCAGAAAGATATGCCAGGGCTGATGATGGCTGGTGTGTGTGGAGAGATCTAGTGCATTTGTGAGCAGCAGCCAAGGATGTAGAGGCAAATAAAGGCAAATAATGTAAAGGCAAATAATGGCTGAGTCCATGCATGGTGTTAATGACGTAATTGTTTCGCATGGTTATTTGCAGAAGGAAGCAGCATATGGAATGTGTGGTCCTACCCTTTATTATTATGCCTTATTTTATCGAGGGTACTTTTAGCTCCCTCTTTGTTAAAATAAATCCTGCAGTGGAAACAATATCACAGCATATGTTGAGGACTATAATCATGGACACAATAAATAAATAAACAACGAACCAATTCTAAAACAAATAGCAAACAGTAAATATCGATCAAATCACAGATCAGTTCAGCGAGCTTGCAGTATGCGTAACTTTGTGTTGAACTTTTGTTACGCCCACTAGGCTGCAGAGGCCAGGAAACAAACTGGCTGTCCTCTTCATGGCTTGGTAGCAATCAGTAAAGACTGCAACATGTATAGCAGCAGAGGAGGTGCTGAAGATTGGGGGGCCGGCAGAGCACATATGGTGTGTATGCGTGATGTCACGCGTGTGAGAGCGACGTCATGCACGTGACATCATGTGGCAGCTTCAGGAACAGCTGGAGCCTCCTTTCACATCAGGAGGAGGCGGAGGAGGAGCTGGCCACGGCTCCACACTTAGCCTCCTCTCCCCCCTCCCCCGATCATTCGGGGTATTGGAGGACCTGCGCCCCCCAAATATTTTTTGGGAGGGAAACATAGCTGATCCCCCACGAGGTTGTGCCCCTGTATAGCAGCAAGTGTGCTGTTGGCCACATGTTCCTGTAATGCATGTTTCTGTTATGCTTTTACCTGTGACAGAAGGTGTTCTTGTGATAGTTGCCGCCTCATGATCATCGAACCCTTTTGCACCAAACTATCTCCTACAATCTCACCAAATCCCTTTGTCCTGTTTTATGCCAAAGTCAATCATGTTTGCTCGAGAATGACTCAGTGGCTTGGATCTGAACTTGTTTTTGGTTTGTTAATGCAAGGCTACACCCTAGTTTCCACTCATTGCCTCCTCCCAGAGCCGCTACCTGTGCCACACTGTTCCAGAGGGTCTCCCAAATCCTTAGAAATGGCTCTTTAAGAGGGCGCGGGAGGTGCAGCGAGAAGGAGAGGGCAGGAAAGTGCCATTGTGCCATCAGATGCATTGCAAGACTACCAATTCCATGATGCAGTCTGATGTTGGAGAAAATATGCATGATTGCGAGTGATTCAAAACCATTAATACATGCAGCCATGAACCTAAGTAGTATCTTGGTCCTAAATTGCTTTGAACAAAGGTAAAATGCCAGAAGAGTGCACATGAATTTTAATTTGACTTTCTGCAAAAAGTCACTGTTGGGGTTTGGATAATGGAAGTGGAAGCACACTTTTCTTCTCTACATTTTGCACATAACTTCCGCAAACCTGTTAACAGATTTTGCTTGCAGTCAGGATTCCAGATTCTTTCGTGAATATGTGAGCTAGTCGCCAGCTCCAGTACTCCTTTTCTTGTATTTTCCCTTAAAGGTTCTTGCAATGTGCTATATCTAAATGTTTTCATCATCTTCTGAAGTTCATATAATGCTTACATTAATATTTTTCCCACTTCTATATGACCCAAAAGCGTGTTAGGCATTTAGAGAACAAAGCGAGTAAGGTGCTGTCTTTTCTCCAAGGAGCTTAGAATCTAATTTTACACATGACGGAACAACAAGGCCATGGCAAACAATAGGAGAGATGGGGTGAAAAAGAACAAAAGACCCAGCACGCTAGGTAAGCTTCAGTCATCCATTCAAAGTGCAAAATATCACCATGTAACTTAGGTGACCGCCTGCTCGCAAAATAAAAGCCACATAGCCAGAGCAAAGAATTAATGAGCACCCCTTGTGCGGAAAGAGGTCTGCGTGAATTTTAGATTTAATATCGCAATCCGAAGAATGTGCAAGTTAGTCAAAGCTGAAAGTCTGAGAATAATTCTAGCTTTAATAAAATTATCACTTGTGTCAATGTTATTTATATAGACGTCCCCCCTTTATCCTCCCTTCGTATTCATAGAATCCACTGGATAGATTATAAAAGCAATACATAACTGTACTAAAAACAGCAACTAAAAAATAGAACAATAGAAAAAAAATGCTTTAAAAGCTATGATGTCAACTATAAATTCAGGGAAATGGGATGGTTTTGGTTTGGTGCCCAGTGAAAGGCTCCAGGTGAACTTCTCTAGGAAAGGAGTTTAAAAACTAGGTACTCTTTCTGGTAACACCTGCCTAACTTGTGACGTGGGAGAACTCAGAGAAGGGCCTCAACTGCCAGTATTAATTGGTGGTCAAGTCCTTGGTCCAGTGCCATTTTATTGGGAGCAGGTGGCACTGTGGTCTAAACCACTGAGCCTCTTGGGCTTGCCAATCAGAAGGTTGGCGGTTTGAATCCATGAGATGGGGTGAGCTCCCGTTGCTCTGTCCCAGCTCCTGCCAACCTAGCAGTTCGGAAGTATGGCAGTGCAAGTAGATACAATAGATACCACTGTGGCGGGAAGGTAAATGGTATTTCCGTGCGCTCTGGCTTCTGTTGCGCCAGAAGCGGTTTCGTCATGCTGGCCACGTGACCTGGAAAGCTGTCTTCGGACAACAATGGCTCCCTTGGTCTGAAAAACAAGATGAGTGCCACAACCCCATAGTTGCCTTTGACTGGATTTAACTGTCCAGGGGTCATTTACCTTTACCTTTTACTAATGCCATTTAGTATGTTAAAGGTAAGAGCCTGAATTGTGCCTGAAAGGAAAGTGGGAACCAATAAAGCTCTTTCAAGATTGAGAAATACATTCATTCATATTTTGTGGGATACCTTAACTGCGTCAAAACTGGCAGAGAACTTGTCTCCTGCTTCCACATCAGTACAGCCTGGGATGATGATCAATGGAGGTCCATGTGGAACAGAGCGGTCCAACTTTTCATGCCAAGTGGCTTGCAAGGGTACTTCAACAGGGAACTCGTGGGCCGCACACTGCCTCGTGGAGGCTGTGTGAGGAACAAGACCAAAAGTGAACACACTCACACACACCAGCCCTCATGTTGCCTTCCCAAAGCTGACTAAGTGTGGCGCTGGGCTTTAGGAAGGAAGCACAGGGCGCTGGCAGGGTCCTGGGAACCCCTCCCCTGCTCCTTCCCAAAGCTGGGAAAGTGCTTTTACATGTACGTCTCAAGGTAATTTACAGACATAGTCTATGGGACAATGTGGCTCTTGGCTCAAAAAAGGTTAGCTACCTCATATCTGGTCCCTCATTTCCAGGAACTGGAATGCAGAAGCATACATCTCACTGAACATGGAGGTCCACATATTTGTGGGGAAATTTCCAGAGGATTCTGCTGACCTCATATCCTATGAGTTAGTTTCTGTCCCAGGCCATATAAGTTCCAGTCAGAAAGGGGGGGAGGGAATCCACTGACGCAGATGTCACCTAAACCGACATAGCTTTCGTTGTCACAATGACTACAAATAGAATTTGGTCGCTCAAGCAGTCGACTGAACAAACATATAGGATGATCAAACTGCTGCTGTCCTAATTCAGAAAAAAGCTCCTCTTACCTATGTGGTTTGGCTAATTTATCAACAGGAGACAAGTGAACAGACATGATGTCACTCTTATATTCATGGAGGCATTCCAGGAAACCTTGGGGTCAACATACCTGACTTATTGACGAATGATTTTTTTTTAACACACACACCGACCACAAAGACCCCCATTTAAATTAGTATTTAAATTATGCCTTCTGGTTTTATTTCAGTATAAACCATGTGCAGATAAACTAAATATGTAGTCCTCCTTATGTTGTCATGCTGGATGTAGTGATTGTAGAGTCGCTGATCCTTGCCTAAGCTCTTTGCATGGCACCTTAGCATAGCAATACAGCGGAACCTCGTGTTACGTACCGTCCTCCTTGCGAACGCTGCAGGTTACGAGCTCCGCTAACCCAGAAGTAGATGCTCCCAGTTGCGAACTTTGCCCTGGGATGTGAGCGGAAGTCGCATGCCGGCAGCGCGGCAGCAGCGGGAGGTGCTATTAGCGAAAGCGCGCCTTGGGTTATGAACGGTTTCAACTTAAGAACAGACCTCCGGAACAAATTAAGTCCGTAACCAGAGGTACCACTGTATTGTGCCCAGCAGCAGAGTTTAAGCACAGGGGAAAGAGGCAAAGGGAATTGTAGAATCATAAGAGTTGGAAGGGACCCTGAGGTTCATCTAGTCCCTGGTTCTCAAACTTGGGTCTCCAACTCTTTTTGGACTACAACTCCTATCACCCCTAGCTAGCAAGACCAGTGGTCAGGGATGATGGGGATTGTAGTCCAAAAACATCTGGAGACCCAAGTTTGGGAAACACTGATCTAGTCCAACCCCCTGCAGTCCAGGAATCTTTTGTCCAACATGGGGCTCGTACCCATGATCCTGAGATGAAGAGTCTCATTCTCTACTGAATGAGCTATTAAGTCCCATTATGCAAATGGAGGTCCATTCGCGCAAAACTGGATGTCACTTATGACTGTGTCTGTTAATTTGTCGTATTTCTTTTGATACGGGCAATGGGTTCACCAAACGTTTTGGAAGGAGTTGCACATATCACTTTTTTGGGGGGAGTAACCTTATTTCAAAAAGAAAGGGGATGTTGCTGTCTTCTCCCATCACAGATTGAAGCAGAAATCACTTAGAAGCTTGTATTTTATGCTTCATTACCTTCCTTTCCGAGGGACGCAGGTGGCGCTGTGGGTTAAACCACAGAGCCTAGGGCTTGCCAATCAGAAGGTCGGCGGTTCGAATCCCTGTGACGGGGTGAGCTCCCGTTGCTCGGTCCCTGCTCCTGCCAACCTAGCAGTTCGAAAGTGCAAGTAGATAAATAGGTACCACTCTGGCAGGAAGGTAAACGACGTTTCCGTGTGCTGCTCTGGTTCGCCAGAAGTGGCTTAGTCTTGCTGGCCATATGACCCGGAAGCCGGCTCCCTTGACCAATAAACCGAGATGAGCACCGCAACCCCAGAATCAGCCACAACTGGACCTAATGGTCAGGGGTCCCTTTACCTTACCTTCCTTTCCAGGAGGCCTATCAACTAACTAACTAAATAAATAAATAAATAAATATCATAGTTCACCCCCTACTGGCTGTGGGCTCAGTTCCTCTGTACCCTCTGTACAGTGGTACCTCGGGTTACATACGCTTCAGGTTACATACGCTTCAGGTTACATATGCTTCAGGTTACACACTCCGCCAACCCAGAAATAGTGCTTCAGGTTAAGAACTTTGCTACAGAATGAGAACAGAAATCGTGCTTCGGTGGTGCTACGGCAGCAGGAGGCCCCATTAGCTAAAGTGGTGCTTCAGGTTAAGAACAGTTTCAGGTTAAGAACGGACCCCCGGAACGAATTAAGTACTTAACCTGAGGTACCACTGTAGTTGCTTCTCAGCTTCCCCGCCTCCATCCATTTGTCTAATTGCCTTGCAAAGTTAAAACCAATGGCTGATACTACATCCTGTTGCAATGAGTTCCATAAATTTATGCTAACATTCACAGTCCTTTAAAAGATTAAAGCCCTCTCCCTTTTGGAATGCAGATAACTGTGATCTGACTCTGAAATAATAATAATAAAAATGCAAACTTCTACATGCATTACTGTGCTATAAGCAGAAAACATTCTGCATTAAACCTTAATGGAGTTCGAGATACATGCCCAGTAGTCACATCTCGTGCCCAGTGCACACATTTTACTACGGGAGAGAGGCAAGAATTCCCTTTTGGATGTTGTGTGAGAAGCAGGTGACTGTGTCAGCTGCACAGCTGCATTCTCTTCGAAGTCATATATAATGTGCAAAATCTGTAGGTCACAAATGCACAGCAATCTCTTGACTTTTCTTCCTTCATGAACTCAGCCCACTGAAATTCGCTGAGCGTGTCAGATGCTGGTGAGATGATATGAGTGTTTATTCTGTGTCGTTTGCTTTCTGATGTCACATTCACACATGCAAGTCGCCACTTGGTGCTTCGGGATGAGGGACCCCATCGTGTCTCATCATGGCTGGAAGTCTTTTCGCTCCAGGAAATTATCGACAGTCACTCTCTGTTCTTCTTCCTTGCAAAGTCTTCCATATCAGTTTCTGTTTGGCATCCTGTCCATCCTTAGCCACACATGGCATTGCTCTTGGAGATAAGGCCTTCCTGCGGAAGAGTGGGCATTTACAATGTCATGGGACCTCCACATTTAGGCAGCTTTGTGTTCCTGGTAGGAAAAGCCTTTGAGAAGGAGAAAATGTAAGCAGACACGATGTCATATTTTCCTACCGATAGGGAAGACTTGCTGGCAGCCAAGAAATCATGCATGTGCTTTAAGAGTGATGGTTGACCCAGCGTTTCTATTTAGGAATGCACAAGAACCTGCCCACCCCAATATTACACGCTTGTGAATAAAGCAAATGGTGGCATGTGAAGCTAACCTCTTAGCACAACTGGTTTCCAAAACTTGATGTTATTTCATACCTGATGTTCCTGGTTCCTCTAAACGGAGTGGAGTGATGGGTTCAGGCCGGTGGGAGGAGTGAAATTTCGTAGTTCTTTTATTTCTCCATGAGATAGAAACAGATTTTAGGAAAGAGAAGAGCAAGGTTTGGAACTGTGCTCTCCAAAAAACAACCTCGACCCCGTCCCTTCCTACAGTTCTGTGATTCTATAGCGGCATGTGCAATGCATAACTCTTACTTTGACATCCTGCTTTGTCAGCCCAAGCCAATTTCAGCAAAGGATGTCCTCTTGAGCCAGCCAGAATTTTAAAGCAGTGTAGATCACACATCCCTGGGAATAAAAGTACATTTCCATGTTATGCAGCTTGTGGGGTGTAGCTACATCTTTAATTGTGGAAGATGACCGGCTTTTATAGTGGTGACGTAACATCCATTCATTCACGGTGCTTGCTTAAGGAGCCTTTTTTGTTTTATCGTGGCAACGTCAACGGTGGTTTCCCTGTGAGGGATTCCTGGCCGCATCTGGCTTCCTAGATTATACCATAAAGTGCTAAGCAGTTTCCCTAGGATCACAGAAAAGAGACTGGATTCTACATATTTGGACATGTCTAGACGCTTTCATAATAGCTCTGGGACGCATAAGCAGGAAGTGCAGTAAGACTGTGGTAGAAATGTTTGTCGGTACATATGCCACCGCCGATGGTAATGGAAAGAAAGCATGGCCATGTTCCATGGGCATTTTTTGTGTTGTTTCAGAAAGGTGTTGTTTTTTCTTATCAGTATTGTCAATAGCACATGGTAGAGATGCAGAACCTGTGGCCTCTAGATGTTTTCTGGGCTCTCAACTCCCATCAACTCCAAGAAGCAAGGCCAGTTGTCAGGAACAGTAGACATTGCAATCCGATAACATTTGGGGGTTCACCAGTTCCCCATTCCTGGCATAAGGTAAAGACTGTGCCAGGAAGCACCTTCAAATACTGCATTAACGTAGTTATTTAATATAGTTAGAGAAGCCGAGATTCCTAGTGTGAAGTGTTAACATTGTGCCAGAACATTAAATTATCCAGGATACTTACTGACAAGTATTTCCTCTAGCAAACAGTAAAAATCCAGCTCCTGTGTCTGTTAGGTATACAATAAAATTATGAATTGACGCAAAGCTATCCGCCTGTAGAGCAGTTGACTTTTATATGCCATTACACTTTTGACCTTTCTTTCGGTTTTGCTTCTTCACCTCCAGCACTGTCTTTTTGCCTACCTCTCTTTTTAATTGTAGGGTGTTTGCTGTTCCAGCAATCTCCCCTGCTGGAATACAGCACTTTGTGGTGTATGGGGAACTGATGGCAACATGAGAAGTGATATTGCCCTTTCATGCCAGGTAATGGGGAGATAAGTAAATACTTTCTATACCTGGTGGTAACTGACATAACTTAAATTAGGAAGGGTTTGCATTTTCAGAACGTGTTGGGTATAGAATCCTGGGCTCTGCAATGGCAAGGGAACCATCCCCGTTCGAAAAAAATGTCATCTTCTTCTACTGGCAAAACGTTTTCAACATATGCCTTGTAAACAGCAAATGTGTAACGTACAGATTTCCTTGTCCACCTTTCATGCTGACTTTTCTCAGCTTAACAGCAAAGGCAGACAGTCTGTTTATAGCCGGTTCCATGTGCTAGCACAATGCTGTACTGTTTGGCTTGTGGGCTCTGGAGGGGAATGTTTTAAAAATATAAAATGGTTCCATTGACTTTCTTCTTCTTCTTCCTTAATTTGGGAGAACATTGCTGTTAATATTAGCTGGTGGAAAAGCTTCCTTTTAAGAAAAATAGCAACTCAGTCCTATATATGAGGCTTGAACTGTTGACACAAGAGAAAAGGCTAGAATGTTGTTAGAGTAGGTCTAATAGTGTTCAGAAGGGCTGGATTGAGGATGCAGTAAGAGGAAATTCCTCTCTGTCTCCTTAACATATCCTGTGTAGGAGGCAGTCAGAATAGCAACCCTTAAACTTAATGGAGCACAGAGCTAATGTCCAAATATTATTCCTGCATACCTGCATAACCACCGGAATGATGGGGGTAAAGGAGCAAGCTAGGTGGAAGTGTGGCTAACTTTCAGCTGTCCCCAGAAAACCCTGTGGATTGTCTTCTGCTACCACAGAATAATCAATCCCCTATAGAGGAAATAAGAGTCTTTGTTCTTCCCATTGATTTCAAGGCACCTTGAATGTTTCCTGTTGCCCTGCAACCAGTGTTGAGCTGAATCATTAAAGAACAGTAACACTCAAACGCCGGAATAGATTAAAGATTTAAACTCTTCAATGGCGAGGGAGTGGTCAGTGTTGGTGCCATTTTGAAAAGTAATGCACAGGTATGGGGGGGACATCATTGGACCGAATCATGTGTCATTGTGGTTCACATGAACACCACTTGAGCTTTGTACGACTTGAACCAGCAGAATGGTAACAAATCTTTATAGTCTTAATTCCATTAAGCCCTACTCCATAAGCACTACTTAGTAAATTCAGCACTACTTACATACCTGCTTAGTAAGCACTAAGTTGAATGCTAGAGGATGTGGGTACTCCTCCATCTCTATCCCTCCAACTCTGCAGTTTACTGAGCTTTGCTCTTGACCTTCTCCCCCAATCCCCATCCCCAATTCCCAGGTTCATCACCAGTTGTGATTTGCAGGTCAGCCCTCTATGATTGATGGCTTTCAGATTCCAAGTTGATGCTTTTGCCTGATACATAGCCTTCTATATACTGGACTCCTACAAACTCAGAGCCATGTGGATATTCATTTTGTTGTCTGACTCACCTTTTCCTTACCTCCACACAGCAGCGAGCCTATGATCCTTTGTTTTCTTCACGCTGAATACGTGTAACAAAAGTCCATACATCCAAGAGATTTGGATAGGGGAGTTCCGTTATATCTATTTCTGTGGAAAAGGGCCAACTTCTTACAGAATGCAATGCTTAGGGGGCCATATTGAACTGTGTCCCGTGGAAAGAGCCACCGAGAACAGTGTGTTTGCTAGTGGGGTGGCTTTGGGTGAGGGGAGACACTGATTATTATTTAATTTAATTACTGGAATACTATTTATTAGATCTCTTACCAGCCATAAAGCAAAAGTAGTAGGGGCAATCTTTGGATTATATAGATACTTGACTAGTTTGCATTGCAGGTTAAAATGTTACAAATACATTCCTCATGAAATAGGATAGAAAATAATTAATATTGGTGGCGAGGTTGTAGGCTGGAGTACAGTTGAGGGTAGAGATGGGGACCAGGCCTTCTGAAGCTGGGGGAAAAAAGTGTGTCTGTAATCTTTCGGACTTAGCAGTTTCCTCTTCCCCGAATTTCTCATTCTTTTTGAAGGCTCTGCATCTCGATAGAGTCAGGGACAGCTGGCATGATGACAGGAGATGTAAAAAATGAATGCTTTGTCAGCCTCCGTCTGGATGCGACCATTATTTTAATGCTAATGTGGTTTCTCCTCAGTCTTTTTCCCATCTGAATGTAGGGAACTAAAGCCTCCTGATATTTATGGGATTTTACTAGATTAGCTTTTTTAAAAAACAACCCCCCAAAAAAACTTTAAAGTAAAAGAGGCAGTTCATTCAGTAGTGGGGGTTTGCTGAAAGTGCCACCTCAGATAAAATATTACAGGAGTCAAGTAAGTATAAATAAGACTCTTGCCTATGAAATGGCTTCTTATGTGAATTTGGGATTAAGGCCAAGAGTATGTCTAGGTTTTAGGGAAATTTATTAGCCGAGGTCAACTGTATTTCTAGGACTCGGAAGATGGGATGGCAAAGAATTTGCCAGTTGGAGTCAGCTACATCCTCAAGTACCATGCCTTCCTTTTACTGAGAGTTTTTTCTCTCCTCTCTTTTTTTATTTAACATTTTGAACTCTTAGGATGATACTGTTTGCAATTTTGACTATTATGCATCCTGAATCGCAGCAGATTAGTAATAGTACCACATACTGAACACATGAGTGCAGCACATTGTTCTTCTGAGAAACTGCCAAATTTTAATGACCCCCCCTTTTTTGGAGACACATAGCTCTGCTATAGGATATTTCTCTCTCCCCCCCCCTTTCTTCTACTTTGGTAATTCAATCTGAAAGGATATACTGTTGGCCATCTTAGCTGACACACCACTTATCAGTTGCTTGCCCCTTTCCCCCCTCGAATAACTTCTTACTGGATTTTGTAAACAAGGATCATAGGAATAGCAAACGATACAAATAAATAGACCCTCCATCTGGTCGTATCAGATTGTCATGAAGTGTTGTGGGAGCAGATGGGTGTCCATGGGCTGTAGTTAGGATTCCTGCCTTCTGTTTCCAAGTATTCAGCATGGTTTGTATGAATTCGTTTTCAATTTTTTAGGCCAGTTTTAATTTTTTTGCTTTAAGAAGGGATATGCGGAGGTTGGAATTTCCTCGCTCGGTTCTCTTTCCAATTGTTTTGTAGCATCATCTAAAACAGGCATGTACAACAGGTGGATCGCGATCTACTGGTAGATCCCCTTGTGATCCTGATACATCACGGGATCCTTATTGATCCCTCCCCAAAGAAAGCTGAACAACTGTGGGCCCTCTACCCTAAAAAAATCTCAAGAGGTCTGGGCAATCCTCCCCCCTCCCCCCAAAAAGGTAGACCACTCTGAGTCCTCCCCGGAAAGCTCAACAACTCTGGGCAATCCCCACGCATGCTCCTCCCTCCAATGACAATGGGTAGATCACTTTCAGTTTTTTTATACTGAGAGTATATCACAATCTCTTGGGAGTTGGACGTGCCTGATCTAAAATAAAAGGGATGGTACATCTTACTTAGGGATGCGGGTGGCGCTGTGGGTTAAACCACAGAACCTAGGATTTGGTGATCAGAAGGTTGGCGGTTCGAATCCCCACGACGGGGTGAGCTCTTGTTGCTCGGTCCCTGCTCCTGCCAACCTAGCAGTTCAAAAGCACGTCAAAGTGCAAGTAGATAAATAGGTACCACTCCGGTGGGAAGGTAAACGGCGTTTCCGTGTGCTGCTCTGGTTCTCCAGAGGCGGCTTAGTCATGCTGGCCACATGACCCGGAAGCTGTATGCCAGCTCCCTCGGCCAATAAAGCGAGATGAGCGCCGCACCCCAGAGTCGGTCACGACTGGACCTTTTTACATCTTACTTGGTTAGCAATAAAATATAGCTTCAGTTTTGGGATGACCCAGCCTCCTTACACTGTGAGGAGGTACAGAAGTTTGGCATTTATTCTGGGTCTTTTGCAGGGGGGGACGACCCACATTTCTGCCACTTTCATATCTGTTTGAGTGGAATCCAAGTTGGGAGTGATTGGAATAGAAACAGCAATTTTAATAAGACCCTCACTTTAACCATTGGTGATCTGCCTGGGAGGGTTTGTTCTATTTCCCCCCTTCAAATTTCTTAGAATTGTTTGCCATACAGGGGGATAGTGAATAGAGTGTGTTAAGGTTTCTTGTGATAATTCTTCTTAAGCATCTTAAACTTCGTGTGACGGAGTCTAACACCTGTGAGTTCTGCAAATACTTCTTGGATCTTAGGTGGTACATTGAAGCATAAAGCTCCAGATTTTGAGAAGCTAACCTGAAAACCTGGTAATGTTGCAAAGTTGCTGAGCAATTGAAGTATTGCTGCTTCCCTGTTTGGCAGGCCCGGTGTCAAAATCATTAAATCATCAGCAAATAGCCTGGTCGTGTAGTTTTGTTTTCCAATTTGGGCTCCCTTGATGTAGCTAATGGTTCTAAAGCTAGGATGAACAAAAAGGGAGAGTGTGGAGCTAGTCTTCAAATCTCCACTAGGGATGGACTGATAATTGTTTATCCTTACTGTGATGGAAACTTCAGAGTATATTTGTTTCAAAACATTTGATTGCCCTTTTTTTACTGTGAGTCAAGTTACGGTTTCGTGACCTGTTTAAAGTAAAACTGCAAAACAGGGCATTTCTCACCCAAACTTTTCTTTTTTCCTTCCATTATCTTCCACTTAATCCTTTAAGAGTGTATCCTCCTACAACTCCTCTCAGAATCCAGCAATTCACAAATACCAGCGTCAGGGGTGACAAAAGCCCAACTGAAAATGCCATCCACCAACAGATTATATATAAAAGTGGCTTAGAAGATGCTTTTCTTTCCTTGGCTCCTCAATGTTTTGTACCCTACTGGCGCCACTGCAATCTTTCCCTAGAGCTCTGCCTCCCTCTACGGATCCCCATGTTTTGTCTTCCTCTCTGTGGTCCTCCTGTCAGCTGTCCATTCATGTTTCTGATTTATTTCACTCACAGTCTCCATATAGGTTGGTGATGTTTTGCTCCAGGCGATTATATTACAGGCTAAGATTCAGAGAGGGTGGAACTACACATGAATGGATGCCCGCTGTGGGGGCAATAAGTAAATGTCAAGGCACTTGCCGTCTTCTCACAAACACAAGCAGAAAGGGCCCACCCTCCAGCCATGGGTATCATTTAGGGAGGGCAAGGGGCATCTATGTCTCTCATTCTGCACTCTGATTGACTACTGTAATAAACAGTATGCAAATAAAAAGCAATAAACTATGTGCTAAGTACGCATGCCAAAGGCACACATTCCATTGCTTCATAAAACGGAGACCTTTTGGCCTGTGTTGATAACATTGCTATAGTATGAGGTACAGCAAAGTGCTCCTTGGGTCATTCCACACCAAATCACCTGGTGCCATGTGCTCTCACGACTCAGATTTTCTTCAAAAAAAAATTATGTGTAGATACCTATGAGATAAGCTCAAAATAATATTTTAAAAATTTTTGGTCCAAAATTGGGCACAGGAGAATATTTTGAAAATTTCAAAATTTGAAGAAAATCTGAGTCTTGAGAGCACAGTTGACTATTAAAATCAGGTGATTTGGCTTGGAATGACCCGTTTTAAATAATGCTGGAAACTTCCTCCCCACTACCCTGAAATACCCCCCCCCCCCATTTGAAATGTGAGGGGCTTTATTTCTTAGGGCCCAGTGGCAGCCAAAGAGAGAGAGTGTGTGTTGTAGCTTTCTATTTTAAAGCTTTCCTGTGGTTCTTGGCTTAGACACAGTGTTTCTCAACCTTGGGTCCCCAGATGTTGTTGGACTACAACTCCCATCATCCCTGAGCACTGGCCTTGCTAGCTAGGAATGATGGGAGTTGTAGGCCAAAAACATCTGGGGACCCAAGGTTGAGAAAGGCTGGGCTTTAGAGTGTGGTCATTTCCCCTTCCAAAATGGCGCCCGTGCAACCATATCTACACCCATAGTAAGCCCTCCTTCCCAGGCCTGAGCACTATACAAGTTTGAAAGGATTGTCTTGTTTCTGGTCATTGGGAAGTTCTCCTTTCCCCACACATATGTTCCACAAATATCTTAGCAAAATGCTGCGGGTCTTCATCTGGATAATAAAATAATAATACAAATAAAGTGTAGCTTTATTGCTTGTTGAGACTTAGAGTCAAGAGTGGTTGAACATTCTCTCCGACTCTGATACAAATCAGTGTTTTAAAAGAAATCCAATAGAGAAATCCACTTTGGCGTGTCATTTGCAATCTTTCTGGCATCCAACTTCGCTGAGATTTTTTGGTGAAGCTCTGAGCTGAAGTGTGTGGGGGAAAGCCTTCAAACTGAACTTCACTTCTTGTCTTCTGTGTCATTTCGAACTCTGGAATATTTGTCCTTCCCTTTATTTGGACTTTCCCTGCTCTCGTGAAGCATCTTTTGCTGTAGCATCTGTCAAGTCTATTTCATCCTTGTAAAAATAAAACACGTCTTTTAGCATAAATGAAAAAGCAGACAGAAGAAAGAGCAAATAAGAATCATGCTGCTCAAATTATTCATTTTAGTCCAACATAACTGCAGAGATTATGGCCTTAGTCCTTAACACTAGAGCATGAATTTGATTTAAATAAACTATTGTTTTAATAGTAATTTAAATATTTTTAAAAAATTAATACACACGCCTTACCATGTTTACCTATTGAATATAAAGGGGCTTGCTCCCAGATAAGTGTGTTTAGGATTGCCTTAGATTGTGTTTGCACTTTCTTCACAAGGTAAGGTCCTCACCTTCATGCCTGTACAGTGGTACCTCGGGTTACGAACTTAATTCATTCCAGAGGTCCGTTCTTAACCTGAAACCATTCTTAACCTGACCTGAGGCGCATTTCACTAATGGGGCCTCCTGACGCCGCCGCATGATTTCCATTCTCATCCTGGGGCAAAGTTCGCAACCTGAGGTACTGCTTCCGGGTTAGCAGAGTTTGTAACCCGAAGCGTTTGCAACCCGAGGTACCACTTTACAGTATACACAGCCACACTTCATGATTGACAGCACAAGCCTAAATGATCTACAGTGGTACCTCGGGTTACAGACGCTTCAGGTTACATATGCTTCAGGTTACAGACTCCGCTAACCCAGAAATAGTACCTCGGGTTAAGAAATTTGCTTCAGAATGAGAACAGAAATCGTGCTCCGGCAGTGTGGCACCAGTGGGAGGTCCCATTAGCTAAAGTGGTGCTTCAGGTTAAGAACAGTTTCAGGTTAAGAATGGACCTCCGGAACGAATTAAGTACATAACCAGAAGTACCACTGTATACCAGCCTGGTTTGCTTAAGTGCCTACATGCAGGGGTATAAGTAATGCACCATTTACAGTTTCGCTACATGTGACACAAGATTCCCAGTGCTATTTTAAAAAGTCCAGTAATCGATATTTTCAAGATTGTATCATGAAATTAAAAACATTGTGTTTTGGTATCATTTGTTGCAGTCCCTTCTAAATATTTGTTGTCCCTTCTAAATATTGTAATAGCTATAGTGATGTTGTTAGCGCAGATCAGTTACATACAGACACCCTTTTCTTTTGAAGCAAAGGGATTTGTGTCTTATTACGTGTAGACAAAGCGAGCACCGGACTCCTAGAAAGAGCAAAGGGACTAGTTCATGCTCTTGTTCAGAATCTTCCTCCTTGCACACAAGTGCTGGAGATAGCTCAGCCTCAGAAAACAGCCTCAAAAAAAAGGTTCTGAGGGTTTGTTTGTTTTTAAGATAGGCTTGTTATGCGTGCGCACATTTGATTGCTCTTTTATTTTTAAAAGGCAATTGTCGGCACTCTGTGCAATCTGTGTAATGAGCTGCATTTGCTCCTGGGTGTAGGTCCAATTTGCAGCTATCACACACACACACACGCTTTTGACCACGTTGGAATGGCAAGAAGGTAAAACGAAGAAACAGCCTAACTGCTTTCAGTGCTGACTTCTTGAGAAACTATAAACAGCTGATTCAGGAAAAGGAAATATTGTGAATATATTTGTGCTCGTAAGAGCATGCCGCTGTGTTGTGGAAAGTGTTCTTGCAGCAGCCTACCGAGTTCAACAAACCATGTGAAAAGCGAATGGTTTGCTCATTTGCAAGCTGCACGCGCTCTGTTAGCAGAACGGGTGTCTGACCATGTGAATGAAAGCAATGTTTAGCAAGATGGCCCCCATAACTTTTTATGAAAAGTGAAATTTTAATACACTGTTTATCGATGAACTGAGCTGCTTGTTTTCTTTTTACTTCATCGTCTTTGAAGGTAGAGGATACATTCACATGTGTACATACACATGTGTGTATATGTGTGTGAGAGAGAGACAGAAACAGACAGACAGACAAAGACAGGGACAGAGAATATGTGTGCATATAAATTAGGGGAAAATCACATACGTATATAACTAATTAGGTTGAAAACAATCAACATCTGATCTGGTCCTCGGCTACTCTGGTAAAGTGCTATAAATATATACACGCCTATATTAATATGGAAAGGGGCTGAACGCCCAGAAAGTCTCTTGGCAGCTCCTGCTGTCTGGTTAGAAAAGGAAGCGAGCAACAACATCTGAACATTCAGTTCTGAGACTTGAAAGATTTCTGGATTTTATTATGGGCTCAACAGGGTTTTCATTATGCATGTGGCCAAGCGGAGAGGTTTACGCAAGAGGAACATATTGCCGCTGAACGTGTTTGTAATTTTACACATTGTTAAATAATTGAGATGAATAGATACCTTCGAACTGTATGCAGACCGAAAAGAAAAAAGAAAAGAAAGGAAAAGCCAAGGGTAAGGAAGGCTAGCAGTGTCAAGGCAGATTGACAAGAGTAAACAAAGGCAAAAGGACATCCTGAACCCGATTCTGCACTGCTAAAATTAATGACAGGTTGAGAGTATTGACTTGAGGCTGCTTAGATCCATTTAACTACCCTTGCTGCTTGGCAAGTCTTGAGGTCGCTGCATCCACTTCTCCAAACTGGTCCACCCCTTACTCCTTCCCCTTGCTATCCTTAATAGCCCTTAAAAAATGAGGGTGAAAAGGCTGGTACTGGAAGGTGGGGTGGAGTAAGGGGAAGCACTCCACAATGAATTGGTTTTAGTCAGTGCTGTTTTTTGTTTTGTTTTGTTTAAGAAAACGGTTCTGGAACTCACCACAATTTCTTTCTCAATGTCGCACACCTGAGAGGTGCCAGAACTGAGATTCTAGCTGAAAAACACACCCTGGTTTTAGTTAGTATATTGGTTGTTAAGGTAAAGGGACCCCCGACCATTAGGTCCAGTCGTGGCCAAATCTGGGGTTGTGGCGCTCATCTCACTTTATTGGCCGAGGGAGCCGGCGTACAGCTTCTGGGTCATGTGGCCAGCATGACTAAGCTGCTTCTGGCGAACCGGAGCAGCACACGGAAACTCCATTTACCTTCCTGCCGGAGCGGTACCTATTTATCTACTTGCACTTTGACGTGCTTTTGAACTGCTAGGTTGGCAGGAGCAGGGACCGAGCAACGGGAGCTCACCCCGTCACGGGGATTCGAACTGCCGACCTTCTGATCAGCAAATCCTAGGCTCTGTGGTTTAACCCACAGCGCCACCTGCGTCCCTTATATTGGTTGATAAAAGGGTTCTATTGCTACAAAACAGTGGGGACAAAAATCATCAAAGCACCAGCGGAGACTTATATTACTAATGTCTCTGTATCATAAAATAATCCATCCTATCTATTACTAAAACGATGATAGAGCTTATTGCAGACCCTCCAAGTGTCCCTATTTTCCAGGGACAATCCTGGATTTACAGAAGCTATCCCGGCTTCTGATTTGATTCTGGAATGTCCCGCTTTTCCTTAGGACATCCCTATTTTAATCAAGATAAGTGTTGGAGGGTATGGTAGGATGTCCCTATTTTCATCAGAGAAATGTTGGAGGGTATGTTATTGGCCTCATCTAACTGAAATTAGATGGGGCCAATAACATTGGTCCAGTTAAGATGGCCAATACTAGGTTGATGTTTATGCCCCTGTAGCTGGTTGGGATCCTATTATCTTCTGGGAACGTAACTGAAAGCACAATAATAACAGAGGCAATGTAGCAAAAGCCACTCCTGCTGAGCCCCTAACAACTTCATCACAACCCATCAATCGCATTGTTGCTACTGACAACACCCCTACACTAGCTGTGTCAAAAGCAACCTTATGATGATGACCAGAATGCAGTTCTGCCAGGAAGGGTCCACAACACACCTAATACAATAGCTAAGCAGAGAGCAGCAGTTGACGCTTGCAGCCTTAAGGTCCAAGCCTCCCCTTCGGTGATGTGCAGACATCGGAGAAGATATTATTGCAGGGAGTGGCAGGGAGCTCAGCCAATGAGGCAACACCTTTGAGGTTACAAAGCTCCCCTTGGCTTCTCTATTTCCCTCCCCTGTCCCACAGTCTTCCAGATTGCTCCCCTTTCCTTCCTGCTCTCTTGGTCATTCTGCTGCTCAGGTCTGAGTAGAACTGAGCCTTAAAAAGCACATTGCTGAAAGAGGAAGTGGGGAAAATCTTGGCCCTTCCAACTTCCTTCGGCTCTATTAATTTTTCCACATGTCAAAAAGTAGCTTACCTTTCTCACCTCATAGCGAAGGGAGCTGGAAACAGGGGAGGGGGAGAGAGGCTTAGAGGTTTTGTTGGCACTGGGGGAGTCCTCAGTGGCACGTTGGTGACCCCAGAATTAGGCTGCTAAACCAAAATGGAATGTTCCGCTACTTCCGAGGATACACAGCTACGTTACAGCTGCACCATTTTTGTTCTGCTAAAATTTTATATCTGGATTAACGACCCATGTGCTCTAGGCAGCATTTCCACTGAACGCTCCTAGGTTGGTTTCTGAATCTCTGGCTACCTTTGGATTCAGAAAGATGAAAGCTTAAAGGTTTTATAATAGATTGTAGCAAGTGCCGGACCTATTCAGAGTAGACCTATGGAAAATGGCTAGCTTAGGCCCGTTTAATATCATTGGGTCTATTCTGAATCAAACTCAGTTGGATGCAATTTTGTTTGGCAATACGTCTATATATTGTGCATCATCCTTGTGTCTTTCTTGTTACGCCTAAATGCATCTTGAAGGTCTCACAGTTCTTAAAAGCTTTTATTAATTAAAAATAATAATATTGTGGCGTTTCTCAAGAAGTCTCACCAGCTGACGGGCTCTGACTTTGTCCAGATTATGTGAGGTTAGACTGCAATGTAAGATGTATCCGGCTCAAAATAGTTTTGTGTGGTTTTTCGTTCACGTTGCTTGCAATGCCCTCATTGACATGCTTCCGTAGCTGATGCACACATTATTTCCCCCACTTCGCCAGCATGCATAAAGTTATACTTGGCTGTCCCTTGCTTGTCTGTCATCCTCCCAGGTTGACCTTTTAAAAAAAAGAAATCCTTTCAAACATTGTGCTCTTGCAGACTCATGTAATCCTGGAACGGCCCAACTAGAATGAGAAACAAATGGCACAGACCAGCCACAGTTAAGCACTTTTAAGTCCTTGTCTGGGTAGGAAGGTGCCCCCACCCCTTCCCAGCTGCAGCTGCAGATTTTCCCTCTCCCTCTGTGACCTCAGCTGGAGAGAAATGAGCTCTCTGGTAGCTCAGATGCCTTCTCCTTCTCTCCAAGCTCCAGCTTGTATGCAATGCTAGTCCTGGTCACAGTAGACCTGTTGCATTTCATCTTCAACATGTCCTACTCTTAGTAGGAGTAGCATTGGATTCAATCCTCCATGGCTAGCACTTGAGGAACTCTGGGAACCTTCATTTCTGGCTACCTGCCTTCTGAGCCATTGTAGGCAATTTCTGGGCCACACATGTCCCCCACCTGCCTTATCTTTCTTTCAAGATTGCCTGGGCTCTGATCAAATGGTCTCCAGCAGTCAACAAAAGCTCTAGCCCATCATAAAATAGGCCTTAAGACGCTACAGGACTTTTGTTGCTGTCTTTATGAGAACTAAAAGGTCGCATCAGTTTGGAATACCTGCCTGTGAATAGAAATAAAAAGATATTCAGGTGTTCCTAAATCTTCTGCCAATTTATGTGGTTCTGCGGTGACATCTGCCTTTCACATGCTCAGCCGCTGGGTGTGGATTGACCCAAACAATCCTTAATGGTCACTTGTAGAGGAGAATAATGATTTCAGTTCTGTGAACAAGACACTAGGATTCTTTTTAAGTTTATGAATATATCTAGTGCTTTTTTCTGGGGGGACACAGGGGTACGCATACCCCTAAACATTTTGTGAATCTAAGTTTGGCCTCACTGAGGGGCAGTATTTCAATATGAGTAGGAAAATGAGAGTACCCCTAAACATTTTTTTTTAAGAAAAAACGCTATATCTATATCTATATATCCTGTAGCAATACTTTGATAACAATGGCTTTGTTAGTAAGTTTCATTTAAACAGTAACTCGGCTGCAATTGCTTTTTTTCCCCCCAACAGCTTCAGGGGGGGAATAAAATACAAGTTGAAACTTTCAAATAATGAGCCAAGCATCTTGCAGGGTGCAAATATGAGACTCCATAGGCACCTGGCAGAGGCAATGAGTTGCACCCAACATTAGGTAGCTCAATCCCTTGTGTGTGTGATGTCACACACACAACATCACACGCGTTGCGATGTTGCACGACTGTCGCAGCCCTCCCAAGTGTCTGTGCTGTGTCTCCCAACGCCGCAAGGTCACCTGGGGCCATGCAGCATTGAGAGACACACCACAGACACTTGGGAGGACTGCGACAGGTGGGGTGGCCAAGCCACACCTGTCTGAAATGGCATCTCCCAAGATGGCAGAGGACAGTGGACAAAGGGAGGATGGAGGAGGCTGGCGGGCGAGGAAGGGCTCTGCCTCCTCAAGATTGGAGGGAGCTCAGCCCTACCCCAACAAACATTGGGAGGCTGAAAACGCCTCAGCCCCAGCATACCTTCCTCCTAAGAGGAGGCTGTAGCTGAGTGGTAGAGAGTATTCGGTCCCAGGTTCAGTCCTTAGCATCTTCAAGACAGGCTGGGGATGTCCTCTATCTGAAAATTTGAGTGTGTGGGCAATCCTAAACCAGATGGTCCAATAATCTGACTCAAGAGTAAGGCAGTTCCCCATGTTCCTTTGTTTCTTGTGTCTCGGAAGCCTGATGAGTGAAATCCTCTATGCTGCCGCTTGTGGTACCTCGGGTTAAGAACTTAATTCGTTCCAGAGGTCCATTCTTAACCTGAAACTGTTCTTAACCTGAAGCACCACTTTAGCTAATGGGGCCTCCCACTGCCGTTGTGCCGCCGCTGCACAATTTCTGTTCTCATCCTGAAGCAAAGTGTGTGCTTTGCCAGTGTGGTGTAGTGGTTGAGAGTGGTAGTCTTGTAATCTGGGGAACCGGGTTCGCGTCTCCGCTCCTCCACATGCAGCTGCTGGGTGACCTTGGGCCAGTCACACTTCTCTGAAGTCTCTCAGCCTCACTCACCTCACAGAGTGTTTGTTGTGGGGGAGGAAGGGAAAGGAGAATGTTAGCCGCTTTGAGACTCCTTAAAGGGAGTGAAAGGCGGGATATCAAATCCAAACTCTTCTTCTCTTCTTAACCAGAGGTACTATTTCTGGGTTAGCGGAGTCTGTAACCTGAAGCGTCTGTAACCCGAGGTACCACTGTATAGCCATGAACCCCTGAGGCTGAGGACAACTGAAATTCTATGACCCTGGGGAGCTGGCACAAGGGCTTAATTATTCTCTCACTTTGTTTCAAATCCAGAGACATTTCACCGAAGCTACTCAACGCTTTGCAAGTGTATAAGCAGCACTACTGGGGTAGGGTGTGCATACAATACTTAGAGCTTCAGGGAGCCTGACCACAACAGTTAGCAAGTTAGCAAGACCCATGAGACCACTACCTTGCAACAGCTAAGCCAGTCTGGGGCTGGGCAATGCCTGGGTTGGGTAACCACCTGAGAAAAAACATGTACATTTTCTTGAGTTCATGACGGAAGAAAGGTGGAATATGTATAAACTACAATGCCTGTCTTAGGAGTGGGGAACTTACGCGGGGCGAGTTACGTTGCTTAGAGCAAGTTTTGTATGCTGCCCTATAGGTATACTGTAATGCCACTCTACTGAGAAAGCAAATGGGTTATAAAGTGCTGGGGAAATCTTTAAAAGATGGCAAGTGTTTCTTGAGAGTTCTACGATACATTCAGCAGCCCAGCTGGTTGTATGTGCCAAGAAAAGTAAAATTATACAGCTGGTATACATTATGCAAATGTATTGCTTCGTATACATTTTGCATAACTTATCCCTCGTCTGCTATTAATGGGGAAGAACAGAGACATGTCGATGAGGCATCTGGCTCTAGGGATTTTACCTGGCATTGCCCAAATGCTTTCAAACCCTTTTTGGTAGTCCTAAGGGCTAAAAACTTGCTTTTTTGAAAGGAAGGAAGGAAGATTCTTAAAATGCAGACTTCTGTGCCCATTATCAAATAAATTACTTTTTCTGCAAATGTGTAATCATGGAATATAAACAGCATTGACTAGGTTATGTTAGGCTTGCCATACATCAGGAAAATTCCTGACATGTCCTGGTTTTTATGTGTAAAAATGGTGTCTGGGAGAATTTTGCTGAAATGGCAAAATGTCATTGAAAACCCGGATGTATGGTAACGCGATGGAAATAGTATTTTGGAGGGAGGTTTCCCCAAAAAGCTCAACAACTTTGCGGGTGTCAGGAATTTCACTTTTTGAAATGTGGCAACCCTAGGTAGGTTTCCACAGCAGCACAATTAACACAAGTCCCCACTTGCCAGGACAAATCTGTGTCACCAGAGGGAGCTTATGAATTCACTAGACAAGCAGGCTAACAGCAGAAGGCATCACTTCTTGAATCTCTTCAGATTTCTACTTGGTTCCCACCATTTGTTAACTGAAAAAGAGAAGCATTTGTTTGGGGGGGATATTTGGCTTTGTTCAGCCACTGACAATTCAAATGAACAAACCCCCATCTCTAAGCATAAGAGCTGCCTGCCCACTTCTCAGTTGCCCTCCTGAATGCATTTCAGGAGACATGGATTGTACTAGCAGGTGGGCCTTTGCCAAGGGAAGGCTTGGAAACAACTGTGAATTGCCTTATACAATGAAGGATGCCACAGAGGCAGCATCTGAGACTGAAGCCGGGGCTGAAATATAGGACATGGACAGAACAATCCTAGCACTCTGGGTAATGTGCCATGTATAATTTCTGTCGTGTTCGGGGTGGGGGAAGCAAAATATTCGTTTCTAAAAGGATAATTTGTGAGCTCAGACTTCTCTGTCAGCTGCAGCATCTGACGTGGAAGCCCTGTTTTGACACGTGACCTGGAGTGAATCGGTGCTGAGGGAAATCTACTCTGTATGTACATGGTGCTGTTATCATTTCTCAAAGGCCAACTAAATAATACATGCAAATGCATGTAATGATACCCAGTGCTTCTTCGGTTTTTGTGGCCTTCAGGTGGCCTTCAGCAAAGCACGCTCTCTCAGCCTGCATTATGGGGATAATAATCCTGACTTCGCTTACAGGGTTGCTGGTAAGGATTACAGCTAGATAAAGTACGCAAAGTGCTTTGAACACTTGGAAGTGCTGTGCAGATGTTAAATCATGGGCAAACTAAGGCCCGGGGGCAGGATCCGGCCCAATCGCCTTCTAAATCCGGCACACAGACGGTCCGGGAATCGGCGTGTATTTACATGAGTAGAATGTGTGGTTTTATTTATTTGTGGGGCATAGGAATTTGTTAATCCCCCCAAAAAACAATATAGTCCGGCCCCCCACAAGGTCTGAGGGACAGTGGACCAGCTCCCTGCTGAAAAAGTTTGCTGACCCCTGTGTTAAATGGTGGTGGTGGTGATGATGGAAAGGGATAGCTTAGGAAGGGAGTGCTTAATTCTTTCTAATCCTGGCGTTTTTCTTTTCCTAATTTCCGTCTCCAATGACCCCCGGTAACTGTGCTTTGCTACATTTTGAACCCGCTGGGGTGGTTAATTTTGAGCAGAGCAACAGTGGGCAAGGGTTGATAGCTTTTCACTCAAAGTTTCCTCCTCCTCAATGATGCCTCTTCTTGAAAATAGCATTTGGGGCAGCATAATATGCACTGTAGCCACTCGTGGGTTTTGGCATGCAAAAGTGGTACTTACATTTTAGTACAGTCATACCTTGGCTCTTGGACGCCTTGTGACTTGAACATTTTGGCTCCCAAACGCTGCAAACTCGGAAGTGAGTGTTCCAGTTTGCAAACGTTTTTTGGAAGCTGAATGTCTGACGCGGCTTCTGATTTAGTGCAGGAAGCTCCTGCAGCCAATCGAAAGCCGCGCCTTGGTTTTCTAACGTTTTCGGAAGTCAAATGGACTTCTGGAATGGATTCCGTTTGAGAACCAAGGTATGACTGTGCTGACATATTTTAATAATCACAATGTTGGCAAAACTTGACAAAAGGTTGCAAGTACTAGTTGGAAGTTCGTGTCTCCCCCCCCCCCGCCCCCCCAAAAAAGTATTTTTCTTTTCTCTTTGAAGCATAATACCAGATGTGTGAGAGAGTTTTGTTATCACAAAGCCATCTTTTCCCCCCTGACGGCTGATATGTGATGCTATGCTGTCCCATTTGCGGGGTACATTACTGAACTGGATGCCTGCAGAGCTGCCTCTGTTGAGATGAGTTCTTCCGCTGTGCAAAAATGCATGTCAAATGGGAGCTCTGAGAGGTCAAGACGTAATAATAATAATACTAAAAACGCAGACCAAATAGCTTGCAGTGTAAGCGTCTCAAGCATGCTTGTCTGGGCAAAGCTGGAGACAAACCTGAGACTTCCAGAGCACTTTGGGTCAAACATTGATATGCAAGAGGAATAAAATGGCAATCAAGGTTTTTTGTATACGCATAACATTTTATTGGAAAATGCTAAATCATGTTCAGATAGCAATGCGAAGAGAAACATTTTTAGCAGCTTCTCCACGACCATGAGCTCTTTTCTCATGACCCAATTCTGGAGCATCCTTCTTAGGACTTTAAATGGAGGACTTTTTGAAATGGGATAACTTGTGGCCAGGGTTGGAGAGTAAGGGATTGTGGGCTTAGTTCATGGCCAGAAGCAGGAATCAGCACAATGGGGCCCGTGCCAAGGCTCAAGCCCTAGCAGGTATGTCACTGCCAATTCCTGATGCCCTGTGGCTCTGCCACTTCTTCTTGCTGTTGCAGAATGCTCACTTGGCACCTCTAAGCAAGTAAACAATGGCAGCAGGGCTGATGCGGCCATTAAACGCCTCAGGCAGCAGAAGTCCCCCGAGCCGACATCCCTTGTGGTGCCTTACATGCCCCACCTCCTCCACCACTGACATCAGCACTGATTTGGGGTAAGATCTTATGGAAAGTGATACATCTCACCCGAAATCGGCACTGGCTTCTCCAGCAGCCATGCAGGTCTTGGGCCAGGCAGCACAGGGCAGTGTGGCACTTCCTGTTTTGCCTCAGGCGGCAAAAGGGGATGCGCTGCCCCTGAGTGACAGAAACGAGGAAGAAGAGAAATGTCCTTGGCTCATTTCGTGTCTCTCTTTCTCTATCTGGACTGAGCTCCAAAGGAAGGGGCAGGCAAATGGGCAGTGGCAACAGCAGTGAGGGTGAGGTTTGCCTCCTGGAAAAGGGCCGGCTAGGACAGCTGGCATCTGAAAGTGCTGTAGTTCAGGGGCAGAGTGTCTGCTTGGCATGCAGAAGGTCTCAGGTTCAATCCCCGGCAAGTCCAGATAAGGCTGGGAACGCCCCTTCGCTGAAGCCCTAGAGGAAGAAGAAGGAGGAGGGTTTGGATTCGATATCCCACTTTATCACTACCTGAAGGAGTCTGAAAGCAGCTAACCTTCTCCTTTTCCCTTCCTCACCCACAACAAACACTCTGTGAGGTGAGTGGGGCTGAGAGACTTCAGACAAGTGTGACTAGCCCAAGGTCACCCAGCAGCTGCATGTGGAGGAGCTGAGACGCGAACCCGGTTCACCAGATTATGAGTCTACCACTCTTAACCACTACACCACACTGGCTCTCCGGTCATTGTGGATAATACTGAGAAAGATAGAAGGCAGTTTCCTCCAACCTGGAGCTAGCACTGACTGCATAGATGCCCTACATCTGCTTTAGGTTGAGTTTGACAGGCATATACTCCATATACTTACCCAGAATGTGAAGAATGGATTGGACTACCTAGAAACTTCTGAACAATGTGAAAACTTTAAACAGGCCATCTTTCATTACTAGGAATGCTGTTTGAGGCAGGTGAAGAAGTCCACCCCTGACCCACATATGATAATTCCTCAGAAGCACGTGTTTATTATGCGGGATACGAATGCTCCTGAAAGACATCACTCTTTCCTGTTTAATCTTCAGTATATCCAGTGACAGGCCTTTAAGTGATGCTGTCAATCTTGGCTGACAGCTCAAGTCTCTTCTTCCATCCCAGCAGAACACTTTCTTCACCCATCCCCATTCATTGTATGCCATGTCTCAATAAGTGATATTCAAGAGTGTGGTTTGAAAGCTAAAATATTTAGTTGAACATGCAGAAAATGCCACAGTCAAATCAGAGCGGGGTGAATGTGCTTCAAGTGGAGCTACCTTTGAAGGTGACTCGGAAACTACAACTAATCCAGAATGCTGCAGCTATGCTGGTGACTGGGAGCGGCCGCCGGGACCTAACACTGGTCCTTAAGGATCTACACTGGCTCCCAGTACATTTCCAAGCACAATTCAAAGTGTTGATGCTGACCTTTAAAGCCCTAAACGGCCTTGGCCCAGGATACCTGAAGGAGCGTCTCCACCCCCATCATTCAGCCTGGACACTGAGGCCCAGCTCCAAGGGCCTTCTGGCAGTTCCTTCACTGTGAGAAATGATATTGCAGAGAACCAGGCAGAGGGCCTTCTAGGTAGTGGCACCCGCCCCGTGGAACGCCCTCCCATCAGATGTCAAGGAGATAAATAACACTACAACTTTTAGAAGACATTGGAAGGCAGCCCTGTCTTGGGAAGTTTTTAATGTTTGATGTTTTATGCTTTTATATTGATTGGAAGCCACCCAGAGAATAATAATAATGTTGTTGTTGATGATGATGTTGCACAAAGGAGATTGTGCACCTTATTTTCAGTACATTTTATGGTCGGTGGGACACAAATCGTTGCAAGAGGAAGGGAAGGAAATAGCCTTGGCACATAGCAACACCATTATTTCCCATGGAAGAGGAAATAAAAATTTCTTCCATATACAACTGAAGTCCTTCACATTCTTGAGCTTTTCATGGTCAGAGCAGAAGCCTTTGATGACAGCAAGGATGTTAACTTGTCTGGAATCTTTCCCCTTTGCACCTTCCCCTTCCATCCCATAAAATGCAGCCAAGAACAGCGTCTTCTCAAGTAACACAAGAACTCAGCTCAAGGTCTCACTATATCGGGTGAACCTCTTGGCTAGGGGGTTGGGTCAAGTCCTGCAAGCTGTAATAACAAAGCCCTGTTAAGAATGGTTACCCTGACCCACGTCTGTTGTTGTCACTATAAATTTTGAAAGTGCCTAAAAATACTGGAAGGACAAAGTGTGGCTTTACTAGTTGACCGTTATTCTTCGTGCACGGCTATGGAAGGAGCAAAATTTACAAGGAATCACGATGCAACAACTGTTCATGGATTCTGCTGCAGATGTGTTCCATGCAGGATGACGACCGCAGAATTGTACAGGATTGGAAGGAGCCACCAGGGTCATCTAGTCCAATCTCCCATGATGCAGGAATATTTTGCCCAGTAGGGGGCTCAAACCCATGACCCTGAGATTAAAGAGTCTCATGCTCTACCAGCTGAGCTATGATGTCCAGTTCAGATTATATTGTGCTAGCAGGGGCTCAAGCAGCATGCCACACGGTCTGTATCTTTAGCCTACCTTGGTAGCCTTCTGTCAAGCCTTAATAATAAAATAATAATACTAATAATAATAATAATAATAATAATAATAATAATAATAATAATTTATTTATACCCCGCCCATCTGGCTGGGATTCCCCAGCCACTCTGGGCGGCTTCCAATAAAACACTCAAATACACTAACCTATTAAACATTAAAAGCTTCCCTAAACAGGGCTGCCTTCAGATGTCTTCTAAAAGTTTGGTAGTTATTTTTCTCTTTGAGATCTGGTGGGAGGGCGTTCCACAGGGCGGGCGCCACTACCGAGAAGGCCCTTTGCCCGGATCCCTGTAACTTGGCTTCTCACAGCGAGGGAGCCACCGGGTAGAACAATGGAGGTAGAGACGTTCCTTCAGGTATACTGGACCGAGGTCGTGTTCTTGAGTGACAGAATGGAGCCGCGTGTGTAACACCAGTACCTGTAATTGGCTGGTAGTATGCAGCCTCTGAATTGGCCAGGTCTGGTTGAAATACTGTGAGCCCGGCCGGTTCAATGGGACAAAATTTCTGTCCTTTGAAGTAAGCTCCTGGGATCCTCAGCTGGGGATCATACCCTCCAGGTCTAGACTGGGTATAAGTACACAGGAATATGCCTTATAGTGAGTTGGGCTATTGGCCCATGTAGTTCAGTGTTATCTACACTGCATGGCAGTGGATGTCCAGGTTTCGGATGATATTATTCCCATCTCTACCTGGAGATGTCTAGAATGGAACCTGGGACCTTCTGCATGCATGCAAAGCAGATACTGTGGTCATAGGTAGAGCTGCCCATAGTTCCAACTTGGCCTTGATGTGCAGGTGTAGATCAATGCACATTTTAGTATTTTTTATATACATACAGATTTTCATACAAATTTTAAAAAGCACGGACTAATGTGGAACCAGGACAGAACACGGTTAGGAATGAACACAACACAGATCAAAAACCGACTGATCCGCCCATCCCTACCCCAAGGGTGCCGCCTCCTGGCCTCTGTAGACTCTGCAATAACAATAAACATGTGAGGCAGGCTTTTGGAAGCTGGCACTGCTCCTACCAACCACGGCAGTATCACTTAAAGGAACACAGCACCACAGTCCCATGTTGGCTTAAGGAATCCAGCTCCAATTTCTGTTGGGTGGGCAAAGAAATTTCAGTGCATGTGAAGTTTAGCCTTGAAGGGCTGCTCTTGGATATATGCAGGATAAAATTGCAAAGGAGTAATGCACTATATCAACTTATATTGTGTAAACTTTTGTTTAAACCTTACAATAGCAAGAGTAAAAATACTGTCAACACAGCTGGTTCGGATATAACAATCAAAAATGGTTTGGCTGTCTGGCCTCAGTTTCACATTTCCTCCTCGCTTCTTCTCACAGGGAGGTCTGGTTCTCTCCCTGACCTCTTAGTTCACAGCAAAACCATTGTTTGCTGTCACATCCAAACTGGGGAAACTGTGGTTTGCAACTACAGCTTGAATACAGTTTCCAGTTCTGACATGTGGACAAACTGTGGGTTGCCTTATTTGGGTATAATGTTATATCTGTTCGCACCCCCATTTCCCCATTCTTAAGCGAATGAATCTGTAAACATGCCTAGTTTAATTTCACTTAACACTTTAATTCCCTTCATTTACTTACTTGTTGTATTTATACTCCACCTTTCTTCAGTGGTATCCAGGACCGTACCATGTCTAATGTAAGCCATACATTAAGAATTGAAAACAGTATAGAAATTGGATTGTATCCACTGCTCCACATATGAAATTCCGCTTGCACAACAGGACTTTCCTTTCCCTTCCTCGTGCTGTGTGCCTTTAAAATCTGCTCCAGGGGGGTCTTCCAACTTTCTAGAGCAGATTTTGAGGGTGCAGAGGGGGCTTCCCAGGAGAGGAGAGGAGAGAGAAGTTCCATTGCACAAGTGAAAGTCTGCTTCACAAGCAGAACAGCAGCATTGCCAGTCTCAGAAGTATTTAAAAAAGAAACTGTTCTGCCATCAAAACAACAAAATCCATATTTCACATAATTTTTCAATAATAAATAAATACATCACATGCAAAACAAAACAATCAAAAGAAAAAGAGAAAAAGAGCAGGGGTTAGGGAGAAGAAGGCAGGGTGGAACATGTGGTGGGTGTGTTTCTGGATCTTTAGTTTCTTGGACCATCATACGATATAATTTATTTGGAAAACAAAAGCAAGTTGCCTAGCTGTTTCCAGTTCATGGTCTTCCTTCATTACCGAGCATTTTCAGTAATATTTCAAAAACATGTAGCTCTGTTGTTACACAGTAACAGAGCTGTAATTTGCAAGATTTATAGTAATTTATAAGAAATCAAAATGTGATATGTGACAGAGTCTGTTGGGCTAAATATGCGTGTGTGGTCTCCAAAATTCACCATATGGGTCTGTCAAGTCAGGATTGGTTTGCTCATCAGACATGCAGCTGGCCAGGGACAGGTCATGCTCGCAAAAATGACGCAGATGACTAATGGCTGCTTGACAGCATCACCAGCCGCTAACTTAAGATGGGGATGTGCACGATACAGTGTTTTGAGCTCATCGCTGTGGCTCATCCTGACCAGCCACTTAGAGGCTTAAAATAGAAACCACCTCAGCTGGAGAAAGTACCACACACTATAAAGTTTCCAAAAATAAATGTGATTGTTGCAGAACTGATTTCTGGAAGTAGTGTGCACTTTGAGCCCCTTTCTTGCTAATGCATTTGCACCCAATAACCCCTCGTTTGACTAGAGCTATTAACACTATATTCCACTTACCTCACTGAAGTGGAAACATAGCCTAAACCGGAGCAAAACCAGTTTAGATATTCTGTTTACAGATTAGCACCGGATCCCTTTACAGTGGTACCTCGGGTTACAAACGCTTCAGGTTACAGATTCCGCTAACCCAGAAATAGTACCTTGGGTTAGGAACTTTGCTTCAGGACAAGAACAGAAATTGCGTGGCAGCGGGAGGCCCCATTAGCTAAAGTGGTACCTCAGGTTAAGAACAGTTTGAGGTTAAGTCCAGACCTCCAGAACGAATTAAGTTCTTAACCTGAGGTACCACTGTACTCTTCTTGATAAAGTCTTTGGTTTTTTTAATTGATTAAGAATCATTAATAAGACAGCATCATCAATGTACACAGAAATTGGATAGTGGAGAAGAAAACTAAGGGGATGAACTGAAGGGATGAAGATGCAAGTGTAGCATTTACACAGCATGGTGGGGAACCCTTCTCAGAACAATCCATAGGCCAGTGACGGGCAAGGACAAAAGTGGGAAGAGGAATGGATGGATGTGACTCTTGCTTTGTACAGTAGGCTAAATTCCAACCGTACTGAAATTTAAAGATTTCCATACATCTCCTAATTGCCACCTTCAGTTCTAGCAAGTAAGATGTGTTATTATAAGAACATAAGAGGAGCCTGCTGGATCAGACCAATGACCCATTTTGTCCAGCATCCTGCTTCCACATTGGCCAAGCAGATGCCCACAAGCAAGAGCCAAACACAAGAGCATTTCCCCCCCCCTCCTGTGGTTTCCAGCAAGTGGTGTTCACAAATATATAGGCATGGAGACAGAGCGTTGCCCAGTTGGCTAGTAGCCATTGATAGGCTTATTCTCCATGAATCTGTCTAATTCTATTTTAAAACCAACCAAATTGGTGGCCCCCATCGTCTCCTGTGGGAGTGAGTTCCATAGTTTATCATCATGGAGTTTTTTTTGAAGCAAAGCAAACCACAATTCCTCATTTGGACGCAATGCTAAGCCAGAGATCATGGTTTGTTTCTTCTGCATACTACCAGGGAGGTGCAAAAGAACCCAGTTTGGTGCATTCACAGTAAACTACTAGCTGTGTTTTCACCATGTGAATCAGTACAGATCACAGAATAGAACTATAGAGCTGGAAGGTACCGCAGGGGTCATCTAGTCCAACCCCCTGCAATGCTGGAATCTTTTGCCCAACATGGGACTCGAACCCACCACCCTGAGATTAAGAGTCTCACACCGGCTGAGCTATCCACGTTTCGTTTCAGTTGGGGTAGTGAGGGTTCAATGGTTAAGTCAGATCCTTCCTGGAAGAGGTAGGATTTGAGGAGGAATTTTAAACAAGAGAGATGTATCTCCGTAGATGTTCTGGGATGTAATTCTAAGTACAGAGAAAGAGACAAGGCTGAGGTAGTTGGACAACTGAGGATGGCAGAGTTGGTGACCTGAGGCCATAGATATAACAGAAAATAAGTGACAGTAAAAAAGTCTGAGGCAAAGCGCTGGTGTGGAAGGGAATGGGAAACCATTGTGGATGTCTGAGGAGACATGGCACGTGTCCTGAGTAATAAGATGGATAATGTTCATCTAAGATAGAAAGCTGTTTCATAAGGCCTCTATCACCTGCCAGTGCCGATCCACACAAAATATCAGAGCCCCACATAGATCAATGCGACCAAGACTTACAAGTATGCTGGAATCAGAAAGCTGGAGGCAACTTCTGTGTATTTCAAATGGAAAAATGCTTGTGTGCCCTTGGCAACTGTTGTGGAGAACACATATTTTGTACTGGTATATTTTTACTTGAGTACAAAATGTGAGAAGACACCCTCCAATTATCTATTCAGCACACTGCATGGGTCATTCGGTGACTGTGTTGCTTTCCTTTTACCCAAGCAACACCCTCTGCCTGTTTTTCTAAAGCTATGGGTATAGATTTGGAGATTTGGTCAGATCAGAGATACAGGGGTGCTCCATACCAAATTATCACAATTTGGATGGCAAGGGGAATGGGTTCATTTCTGAACCCTGAGAAACAAAAAACATAAGATGTAACCTGTCAGAGTGGATTACTGTTTTATACTAACTAATTTCTTGTTGAATTTTATATAGAATATGTTGTATATGCAGTATATACATGTTTTAAATGGATTAACAATGTAAATATATAAACAAAAGGGGGAGGGAGGTGTGAAAAAAATTTAATGGGCTAATTTATGTACTGAAAGGAGTAATTTTGCAGTACGTGGTGAAAAGATGAATAGTCAAGCCTGTGTAGGTCAGGATTCAATTTGGGATTGTTGAGTTGTGCTATATGACAAGGCAGGGCTGGAAACAGTTTATTTCCGGCATATATTCTGCTAAAGTTTAGTTTAACTATTACACGATTTGTCTGCCATTTGTTGATTGAGACAATCTGTCCTTTCCCAAAGTACACTTGAGTTTGCATACAATTTCCCCCCGCATTTGTGCACTTTTCTATAATATACCATTTCAAGGCAGATGCACTTATTAACAAGAGTGCAGGCTGAGGAGAAAAGGTGTGGCCTGAGGAGACTTCTGGGAATCAAATAGAATGGCTTGGGAGGCTGTGTTTGATCTCCAGGCCGAGGTGCCTCTAAAGGGGGGGGGGGCGCACTGCCAATCCTTGGAGACTCCTGGCTCTTTTGGTCCCCCTCCTTGTTTTTGTTGCCTGTTCACCTGCCCTCTCTGAGCAAGAGAGCAGTAGGAGGAGCGAGGAGGAGGAACAATAATCTCCACCAACCTTGCCTTCTTTCTCTAGGAGTTGGTGCTGATGGAGCCTGGCAGAGTCAAGAACAGTGGTACCTTGGTTCTCAAACTTAATCCGTTCCAAAACCCAAAGCATTCCAAAACCAAGGAAAGTAATGCAAAATGGATTAATCCATTCCAGACTTTTGAAAACAACCCCTAAAACAGCAATTTAACATGAATTTTACTATCTAACGAGACCATTGATCCATTAAATGAAAGCAATAATCAATGTGCTGTACTATAAAATAAACAAAACAGTACTGTAGATGATAAAAATTGAAAGTATTATTTTTTTCTTAGCTGCACTGATGATAGTCACTGTTTGGATGGGAGGCTTTTATCCATTTCCGCAGTCACACAATCAATCAGTCAATCAATCAATCAATCAATCAGTCAGCAGCTGAACTGGATTCCACACAGTCACAAAAACAAATGAACCGAAAAAGCCTCAAAAACAAAAATGCAGAATAAATAGCAAAAACAAAAGCACCAAACTTAATCCGTTCCAGAAGCCTCTTTGACTTCCGAAATGTTCGAAAACCAAGGCGCAGCTTCTGATTGGTGCAGGTGCCCCAGAAACAATAGCTGACAGCTGCATCCGACGTTCGGTTTCTGAAAATCGTTTGAAAACCGGAACACTTCCAGGTTTTCGGCATTTGAGAACCAAGATGTTTAAGAACCAAGGTACCACTCTAAATGGGAGGTGGACACAGTTGAGGAGGAGGTGGCAGGTGTCCATCCAGCACATTAAGTTTGCTATTTGTGCACAAGTATTTAAAAATAACTCTTTGGGTCTCAGCACATTACCTTGTTTGGACAGGCGTGCTCTGTTGTCGCTCATACTAGTGGCAATGACAAAGTGACTTTGGAGAGGAATGTGGCCACAAACAGATACTCTATTCCATTTGCCATCTAAAGTTTGTGGTTGTCAAGATATTTCTCCAAGATGACTCACCAATGGAATTCTTCTCTTGACTAAGAATCCACCTATTGGATTACACTCTACAAGTCACCACTTTCTGCATGGTGCCTCAGTGTCTCCTTTGCCCACCAGCCCATCCAACTGTTAGAATTCCTGCTCCATGATTGCAGCCATGGGATTTTTGTCTATCACATGACTGTGTGTGTTTTGACTCCACAGTGGGAAGTGACGGAGACAGGATGTTTGTGTTACTGTGTTCCGTGAAGTGGGATTATTGTCCTTCGTTCTTTTTCTCTTTGCTGTCTGATGCTAGAGAGAGAGGGGGAGTCATGTTGGAGTGCACTGTGTGTGTTTATATGTAAATAAAGTAGATTAGCCAAAATGCTCAGTTGCTGAGGTCTGTTACGCAACTGCAAAGACTCTGCGGATCCCTAAGTGTGCCAATGTCTGTTGGCATCAGTCACTGTGATGTTCGGGCAGAAGAAAGCTTTTGAAGCTCCCGATCGACCAGGAGGGAGGAAACATGCCAGTCGGGCATGTGTCTCTGCCAGGGTCCTACTCGAGAGTAGGATGAGCTCCTGACACCAGCCACCCATTTTGCAAATACTTAGTGTAGCGTTCAGGACAGTTTGTCCCCCTGACACTGGACATATGCCTAATGGATAACGAATGGATAACAAATTGGGCTGTCACATTGAGCTTGCACACTCTTCCCACTGATCGTATTTCAGCTTGATAAGCCAAAATACAAATGAACTTCATGCAACCGCATACAATGGTTTTGCTCCTCCCCTTCATTTCGGCAGGTAAACAAGCCAGGAAGCAGCAATGAACAATGGCTGCCCGTTAAACGGAGATACGAATGAGCCTCCCGCACCCACATTACAGTTAATGGCTTCCATACAAGGCAGGATATAAAGTCATGGTTTCAAGTTGGCTTAATGTCCTGGCTTGTGTGGAAGCCATTAACCACAGTTTCCTGGTTTGGATGTAGCAGGAAGCTATGATCAACTGCAGCTTCCTGGCTTGTTTTCTCGCTTGCACAAAGGGCACATGCAGGCGCAGGAGGCTCATTCGTATCTCAGTCTATTAAGCAATGTTATGATCAAGCCAGATGCAACTGCTGTTTCTCTATGTATTTAATGAGAATTTGGGCACGCATGTCTTCACAAATATACTGTGCTTGCATCTTTCAAGACAGAGCTGAGAAACCTGTGGCTCTCCAGATGCTGGATTCAACCCCATGATTTTTTGCAACACTAGCTGGGGCTAAGGGAAGTTGGCATGTGAGGGTTTCTTCCCTAGCCCCATGTTAAGTGGTGAAAGTATTGCAAGGATCAGTCAGTTGGACACACTCTGCTCATTTCCTGTGTCACATTGTATGGGAAGATTGGGTGGTATTTAACTAAGTTCCTGCAGCAGTGCAAGGGCTAGCGATACTACAGAGCGATCCCTCCCCCCCCCCATTCCCCTGCATATACTTGCCATGGGCCAAGAGTCAGCTTCACCTGCTGAACAGCAGCCTGAAGGGGAAGAAGGCAGAGGGACCACCTGCAGCTGATCAGCTTTCAAGGACACTGAGAAGAAGGCACTGATGATGAGAACCAAGCTGGCTTCAACTTTAAATAGAGCTCTCAGCAACAGTCAGGTGCTGGAAACAACACCTGTGGTTCCCAGCCCTACCTTGCTGCTTCCTGTTTCCCATCTGGACCCCTGGCTTCATGATCATCAGATTCCCTGACCTCTCCGGGTTGTCTGACTATGTGGTTTGCTGTTGGCCCAACACTCGAAACGGACCTAACTTTGTGTGCTGAATCTTTCTCCAGGCAAGCCTACCTCTTATGTTCTGTTTGGGGACTACGGCAATACTCTGTGCTGTCCCAAAATCTGCCCTGGAGATTTAAGGGCTTGTGGGTGGGGGAGGAGAGTGGGGTGTGGGGAATACTGTTTCAATGAAACATTCACATTAGTGCTGTGTTGAATGCAGCTTAATCAGGAAGTTTTTAATGTTTGATGTTTTACTGTGTTTTCGTATATGCTGTAAGCTGCCCAGAGTGGCTGGGGAAATCAAGCCAGATGGGTGGGGTATAAATATAATTATTCTACCCAGACACTGAGGTCCAGTGCTGAGGGCCTTCTGGCGGTTCCCTCACTGCGAGAAGCTGAGTTACAGGGAACCAGGCAGAGGGCCTTCTCGGTAGTGGCACCCACCCTGTGGAACACCCTCCCACCAGATGTCAGAGAGAACAACTACCACCAGACTGTTAGACAACATCTGAAGGCAGCCCTGCTTAGGGAAGCTTTTAATGTTTGATGCATTACTGAATTTTAATATTTTGTTGAAAGCCGCCCAGAGTGGCTGGGGAAGCCAAGCCAGATGGGTGGGGTATAAATAATAAATTATTATTATTATTATTTATTACGTGGGTGGCCACTATGAAACAGAATGTTGGACTAGATCAGAATTTGGCCTGTTCCAGCAGACCTCTTGTTAGCTTCTTATGCCCAACTCGTATGAAGTTTCTGGGTAGGTGGATGCAAAGCTGGCCCACCCATGAGACGGAGTGAAGCAGCCTGCTCAGGAGGTAGAAGACCCGCCCCACCCCATCCCGAGACACCCCACCCGTGGGCACCCCACCGCCTCTGCTGTTGGTGGAGAAGTGGTGCCAGCACTGGTGAGATCTCACCCAAACCTCGCGAGATCTCACTGGAACCTGCTGCTGCCGTGCAACCTAAATAAGAGGCGCTGTGGCAAAGGGAGGCACGGTGGGAGTGGGGCAGCATTTCCTGTTTTGCCTGCGAAACAGGATGCACTTCCCTTGAATGGGTGCATGAGGTGGTGGTAGAAATATTCTGGTAGAGAGGTGTGTGCACACCAGAATATATAGCCTAGTTTGGCTGGTTAATCGGAAATGACTTTGCTGCGCAGGATGAATGCAAGCTCCTGTACCAGCAGCTTGGTCCTAACTGGTAACTGGTTAGCTAACGTTAGTTCTAACACTATTCCCAAGAGCTGTTTGAATAACCAGAGAAAATCAGAATTGTGGAAAGTGGGAATAAAGAAGCATGTCCTTAGATTGGGAAGTAGCAAGCTGAAGGAAATGCCTCATTTAAATGAATAAATAAATAACGTATGTAACCGTCAAAGCACAGGTCCTTTCTTATCCAACCTAAAATTATATAAGGTGGCTGGTTGGGGTATTTATATATATATATTATTTTTAGTGTTGGACTGGAAGGTAGTTTGCGGAAAAAACAACTCGCAATGAACTGGTGGTTGGAAAATGTATTTCAAACTACTTAAAACTTAAAGCTAAACATTCTGCCTTTAAGTGTGGCTTTTGTTGAATGGGTTGTGCGCCTGACACAGTAAGTGGTGGGATGTTATGGTAATTAGTAATGACCCTTGAATACTCTGGTTTACCACAGTGCAGGATACCAAGTGCAGTAGCTTTTCCAGGAAGGTTTAGCTCCATCTTCAGGATTAACTGCAAGTCTCCTGTTTCAGCAACTTTTCAATTATTTCAGTCCAACTCTTGGAGTTTCCATTCTGGAAAACAGCATGTCCTTTTGACATTTGACTTTTTTTTTTTTTCCTTGCGGGGGTTGGGGTGGGGGGATGTTCCATTCTCTACCTTCCTAGTAATGAACTGTGAGGTTATGCAAGGGAGGAGAGTGTGGGGGGAGGGGGATTTTTGAACCACTTGTTCTGCAACAGATATGGGTAGTGGTGTGTTTTTTCTAAAGTCTGCAGAGCCACACTATAGAAAGGTCTTAAGACTGCTGCATTGCAGGAAAACCTTCAGGATTTGCGATTTCTTAATCCTGCTCTGGAAGGGGCGAGAACTAATGGCAGCTAGACTAAAGATAGCTAAGCACTGGGAACTGGGAGGAACTTTTCATTTGAAGGATGGCTCCATAGAATCTGGAATGTCTTCATGGCAGAAAAACTGGCTTTTTTTTTTTACTTTTAAAGGGGAAAGCAAAACCAAAGGATTTATTTTTATTTTATTTTGCAGTCTGGTACTCTTTGATGAGGTATATTAATGTAAGTGATCAAACACCGGACGTGCCACATGCATTAAGGGACAAAAACTGACCACCTTCTAAAATGATGAAAAAATAACTTCTACCTTGTTGCTGTAGGAAGTGATGTATGCAAAAGATATGTGCATCTGAAAAGTTACTATATAATTTGCATCAAAAGAAGATAACATTTCACTACCAAATTCCACCCCATCTATATGTAGTTAGTTCACCTAGTTTAAGTGGTTTCTTGTCACTTCCCTTATCTCCCAACAGTCTGATTTTTGGGACGAAGTAGATGCAACAGTCGGGACATGGGTGGCGCTGTGGGTTAAACCACAGAGCCTAGGACATGCCGATCAGGAGTTCGGCAGTTCAAATCCCCGCGATGGGATGAGCTCCTGTTGTTCGGTCCCAGCTCCTGCCCACCTAGCAGTTTGAAAGCACGTCAAAGTGCAAGTAGATAAATAGGTACCGCTCCGGCAGGAAGGTAAACGGCGTTTCCGTGCGCTGCTCTGGTTCGCCAGAATGACCCTGAAGCTGTACGGCCAATAAAGCAAGCTGAGCTCTGCAACCCCAGAGTCGGTCACGACTGGACCTAATGGTCAGGGGTCCCTTTACCTGTACCTAGATGCAACAGTATGCGATTGAATCTTACCTGCAAAATAGTGGCAGTCTGCAATTGCCCCTAGTAGGCAACCTGATGCACAAAGGAAAAACATAGGCGTGTGGTTGTCCATGCTTCAGATCTTCAGCCAGGGGGCAGCTCCAGAGAACAGTGAGGTATACAAGAAGGTGAACAGCAGTCAGCAGAGGAGCTTGTTGGAAGCCCAACAAAAGCCCAACATGGTCTTTTGAATTCCCCTTGGTCTTAACTTAGCTTTCTATTAATCATCCCGTTCTGCTTATAATTAAGTTTACCCACGTAGGGATATATATTTTTTTAAACATAGTTTTAATAGATAATCTATAAATGAGTTGATCATTCTAAGCTCTACTAAGTAATTAGAATAACAGGCTAGATCCATATTCATAAGGTGTGATCTTGTATAAACTGGAGTGTGAGAAAAATGTTATTGGGGGACACTTTTATGAAGGATGGCGGTGCTATCCTTTTAGATACACTGTGGGCAGTTTAAAAGACGACTTTAAAAAAGCCATGTGGGTTAGTCTGATTCTGTGATTCAGCTGAGAAGATGATTTAGGAAAAGCATTGTTTGCATGCTGCATTCCATCTCCCCTTAGCTGCTTAAGCCCCCCACCAAACTGCCTTTAGTTGCGGGGGGGGGGGGGGGACCTCCAGAATCCTACATCTGTCCCAGTGCCACACTTTCAAAAATCATGGCTCAGAATTAGGAACAAAAATCTGTATCCCTGTTTCTCTCCCATAAAGGCAGTGGAGGTGAGGATATCTATTATATTAAATTAAAATCAAGGGCTTACGTCGTCAGACTACGGCAGTAAATTTAACAAAATGCCAATTGTAAACTTGGGCATTCTGTTCTGAAAAGAAAGAAAACTGGATTCAGCTTCTCCAAAATGACTTGAAATGCTGTATGTTTTGTGTAGAGGCAGAAGACGTTGCATTAAGTACATGATATCAAGCTTGGAAACTCTTGCAATGTAGTTGTTTCTGTTGAATTAGCTCTGTTTCCTCCCATTTGGCACAATAATACAGAAAGCCAAATACTGTATATCTGCGAACACTTAAGGGATTTAGCCACCATTTGTTTTATTTGTAGCCCCACAATTATGTTAATGAATCACCTGTCTTGCACTGAACTACTATTGTGCTCGATAAAGCTTTGAGACTGGGGCTGTGAGTCATCAGCTTGAAACTGCGTATTACTGAATGTGTGTTCAGCAGCAAACAGCGGTAATCATTAATGCTCAGGAAAATGGTTTCTCATCCATATTCCTAAACATGAGCATGCTTTCAGAATCAAAATTGATAGTTACTTTTTACATCACACATGTAAAAGGGGGAGGAAAGGAAAGGAAAATCTATCAGCTACTCTTTTTCTGTTTTCCATGTCCAGTGATGGAGTGTGCCAATTTCAGGACAGGATGAGGACTGAAAGAGAAGCATGTTGCTTTGGATTTTGGAATGATGGCAAAACCAACAGCACCCCATAGTCGAATTTGACTGGACTTAACCATCCAGGGGTCCTTTACCTTTTTTTTACCCTTATGTACCCTGAGCAAGTTTTAAAAAAAATGCTTTGGACGATATTCATTTGCTTTGGAACTGTTGAAGTGAGCCCCCTTCAAAATCAAAATTTTCATAAATCTCTGCCAAATTACATTTCACTTTCCTGTGTATAGGAAGCAAACTTTTCTTAGGAACTTTGCCAATTGTCCCTTGTCTGTATCATACCGGTTGCTTCTCTCCCATTAGCTTGGGCAGTGGATAATTCCTACTCTCCCTTCCTAGCTGAGCTCCTGTTTCAGAAGTTTCCCTCTGTTTTTCTCATATTGCGCTGCGTTAGTTTTTTTGTTATGTTAAATGACCTTGCAAGATATTTAGAGATCTAATATCTCTCTCTCTCTCTCTCTCTCTCTCTCTCTCTCTCTCTCTCTCTCTGTGTGTGTGTGTGTGTGTGTGTGTGAAAGAGAGAGAGAGATCACCTTGGTTCCTGATTCGACACCTTGGTTCCTGATTCGAACATAGCTTGTTGTGCACTCTAGTACAACATTGCTTGGACGTGTTCATTCTTACAGTTCTCACATGCAAATTTTGTGGTAAACATACATGCCCTGAATAGTCACAGATATTTCCCAAATATTTGGTCAAGTTGTTGTTGTTTGTTGTTGTTAAAAAGCTTAATTAATAAAAGGGGGAGATTCTCAGTGCCACATTTTTTAGCCCAAAGAGAGCATTGTAGAGTTGGAAAAGTTGCAGGACAAGAGACCCAGGAGCAACTTCCCTGCAAGGAAAAGCATTTGGGGCTCTTTAGGTTTAATAATAATAATAATAATAATAATAATAATAATAATAATAATAATGTGGGAGATGCAAGAGGTGTTTATCGAATTGTGCATGGCATGGAGAATGTGGAGATAAGCATCCCTTTCACTTCCTTTCTCCTAATACTAAGATTTGGGGTCATTCAGTGGAAGAGCAAGGTTCCATGTTCATTTTCTGACATCTTCAGGTAGGACTCAGATAGGATCCTGGAGACCCACTGTGAGTTCATGACCTAGATGGACCAATGGTCTGACTTGGCATTACTGTCTTAGTTACATCACTTGAGCTAGTTCCAAACATTGCCATGATGATCTAACAAAGAGGAAGGCAGCCAGGAGTGACAGCTTTCTCTATGCTCATTTATGGCCAGTTATGCTATCTGTGTTCCTGTGGGGCTCTCGCATTCCAGAGCCGAAGGTGCGAGTTCTGCTCACGTGCACAGCTTTGGATCACACTCATTAGGTACCACTCTCTTGAGTGTCTTGCCAAAAGTGGAAGCGGATTTGCTACAAGTGAGAGAGGATCAGCCAGAGTTTGACTGCAACTTGCCTAAAATGTCACTGGGGACAGATGGCAATTACCGAATTTACAATGGAGTAAGTGCCACATAAATACAGTGTCTGTGCAGGTGAAAAGGCTGCAATAGAATTGCAACCCATTAACTTTGGATCAGGCCCAATTGCTTTAATTACTAGGCTGTTCTGGAGAAAATCCGTTGTGCGTTGCGGCTAAAGCAAATGAGTTTGGCTCTTAAGTAAACCTTTGTGACAGAATTTATGCAAGGCTCTGAAACGTACTAAAGTAGTCCAACTGATGAAAGAACAGTCCCTTAAATGAGATACAAATTATTCGCTCCTTTTATGACTTTTTGTACCTTTTGCCCTTGCGTATGTATAACCAAAACAAACTTGTTTGGTGGAAAGAAGGGGAGCAGAAAATACTGCACTCTTCCCCCCCCCTCTTTTGTCTTCCTCTTTAGCAGTGTGGGCTTCATATGCAATCCCAAAATGAGGCATTCTAGATGTGAAAAGATTTCCTAGCGGGAGCCTGGACATGCATAGCAATTCAGGAAGTGCTTTGTGCTGAGAACAGCCCGGCTAAGTTTCTGAGAAAGCAAGATGCGCAGCAAATGGTGGGAATGTGCATGGAAGCATAGCCATAAGGCTGCACAGTGACTGAGTGGGCAATGATTTGGGTAATGACATCTACTTCCTTCTCCAGTTGCACTGTCCCCAGATCTCTTGCCCCTCCATGGTACCAGGTTAAGATCACTTTGGAAAATGAGCTGGAATAGCTCTGTTGGTAGAGCATGAGACTCTTAATCTCAGGGTTGTGGGTTTGAGACCCACGTTGGGCAAAAGTTTGGACCAGATGACCCTTAGGTAAAGGTAAAGGGACCCCTGACCATTAGGTCCAGTCATGGACGACTCTGGGGTTGTGGTACTCGTATCACTTTACTGGCCGAGGGAGCCAGCATACAGCTTCCGGGTCATGTGGCCAGCATGACTAAGCCGCTTCTGGTGAACCAAAGCAGCACACGGAAACGCCGTTTACCTTCCCACCGGAGCGGTACCTATTTATCTACTTGCACTTTGATGTGCTGCTAGGTGGGCAGGAGCAGGGACTGAGCAATGGGAACTCACCCCGTCATGGGGATTCGAACCGCTGACCTTCTGATCAGCCAGCCCTAGGCTCTGTGGTTTAACCCACAGCACCGCCCATGTTTGGACCAGATGACCCTCATCCCTTACAACTGTACAATTCTGTAATTCTATGACTGTTCCTTCTACTCATCACCTGATTCACCTGCATCCGCTGCTTCCTTTCTGCAGTCCTATTCAGCTCTTGCCTGCCATCTTAGCGAGCTCTGTGTAACTCCTGTCTGCACAGCCCCATCCTGATTGCCTTAATCCTGTACTCTGTTGCTTGGAAGTTTTGGTGAATGCAGAGGAGGAAGACTGGTATATCAAATTCTGATGTCCCAAGTGTTCATGCATTCAAAGAGAACAGAAGAAGTCAAGGTTCTATTAGCTGTTTTCAGAGTGGGGAGTGGGTGCAGTTGAGCTAGCCAAAGGTCTGCTGGATCCTAAGCCAGTCCAGGTACCTGCAAGCTGTGGCAAGGGGCCCAATTCAGGCTTGTTTCCTGTATCAGCCTGGAACTTTCGCAGCAAACTTGTAGACCTCTCCTGCCTTCTCACCTTCCACCCTGGACACTGGAATCAGAGGAGCTGTGGGTGCAAGCGGTGGCTCCACCACCCTGTAAATCCCCTCTGCTGCCAGCCAGGAGATAGGATTGTGCCCTTAGCAACAGCCCACCCTCAGATAAATACTGCTGAGATATTTTAAGCAGCGCAAAATGCCAGTAATAGTACTTACTGTGACTAAAACATTAAATCGGGCAAAAATAAAACAACACGTGTAGCCCCTTGCCAAGAGGGCCGAAAAATACCTAATGCCATTGTTTGTTTTAATTGAAATGCCTAAGCAATTGAGTTCCCTCCACTTTTCCTTTAAGTTTTAGGTCATGGAACGCCAAACGGGATTTGCATTGCCCCCTATCCCGAAGCTTCTATTTGCTTGCAAATGCCAGAATCAACCGCCCGAAACCCGCTCTTGGAAATGACTGTGGAACTTTTATAGAACATCGTACACTAAAATCTGCGGTGCTTCACCAACATAGATGAAGACATACTGCACATTGTGAAAGGTAATCTTCTATACCTATTTTGAGAGGTGTTATTAAGACAGAACATTTAAAAAAAACGATGGTGGCGTTGAACAGATGGCATCGTTATCTCTGGATGTGAATGCCCACATGTTTCCTTTGAATAACTCTTTGCGTGTGATTCCCCCCTCCCCCGCTTACTTATTTTTGTTGCAATTAGTAACATTTTGTAAGTATACCAGACAGTTTTCTCCCTGACGAGCCTTTCTTCTCGTCAGCCGTGAGTCTGGTCTCATTTACATGAAGAGCGATTCAACGTGTTTGGTATGCAAAGATGAAGGGGAAAGATGGGGAATCGGAGGCCCTGCAATTATTGTTGGACTCTTAACTCCCATCAGCCCCAGCCAGCATGGCCAGTAGTCAGGGGTGGCTGGTTTCTTTAATTGTGATAATTATTTCAGACCAGGGTTTCCCAAACGTGGGTCTTTAGCTGTTTTTGGACTACAACTCCCATCATCCCTAGTTAGCAGGGCCAGTGGTCAGGATGATGGGAATTGTAGTCCAAAAACAGCTGCAGACCCAAGTTTGGGAAACCCTGATCTAGACCATTTCAATAGCAACTTATCGTATTTTTCCGTCTATAAGACACCCTGGTGACTCCAATTTAAGAATATGGGGAGAGATGGCCCCTATGTATAAGACGCCCCCAAATTTTGGACATTATTTTTTAGGAAAAAACCAGTCTTATACATGGAAAAATATGGTACATTTCTCTCTCTCTCTCTTTCACACACACACACACACACACACCCTACCTATATCTCCAAGCAGTTTACAACATAAATTGAAACATGAAATGAAACATTAAAATATATCAATGTGAAACATTACAAATGAAACTAGAGTACAAAATACAACAAAGACCCACATTTAAAGCAGCATTATTAACAAGAAAACAAACTGTTATCTGAAACATATACTGTATATTTTTAAAAAATGTGAATAAGACTCAAACTTAGAAATGCAATAAAAAACCCCACATTGTTAGTGGTTAAACAAAATAATTAAGGTAGAAGGTGCACCCCCACTAACCCCACCACTCAGTAACACCTCCCAAACACATCCTTAGCACTCTCCCTCATACAAAATTCACTCTCAACTATTTGTATCCACCATACTCATAATTGAGGGGTGGTGTGTCCTGTTTCACTGCTTGAGGTGAAGTGGGAAGGGCCACCTTGCCCTGCCTGTGCTACCTACCATACCTCTTGCTGCCGGCACTGCTGCTCTGTGGTGCCTTGTTGCGCCGTTCTCCTGTTCGGATTTTAAATATACTTCAACTGAGAAAATGCACGCTCAGCTGAGCAATTTGTGACCATTAATGTTAAAAATCTGTCAATGGAAAATTTCTGTGGTGTCCCCCTTCTCTTGATGCCCTAAGCACATGCTCATTTTGCTTAATGGTTAATCCAGCCCTGTTTACGCCACAATAAATTGGTTAGTCTTTAAGGTGCCACAAGTCTCCCGTTTTGTTGCACCAGACGAACATGGCTCTGGAAAACGTTACTGGTAAAAACATAAGACTGATTCCCTGAAATTTGGATAGGCTTTTTTTAAAAAAAAAAAAAAAAAGAATGTGCAAATTTACTTTCTCACATTACTTTAATCTCCATGACATTTAAATAATTCCTCGCTTTTAGTGGCTTTCGTCTCCAGAGAGCTTTAGACAAATTAACTAATTCACAATGGATTCTAGGCTTATTCAGAATGGCGTCACCTTGGCCAAAGTCACTGTAGTAGTGTTACTGGAAGCCATTAACACCAGCTGACAGAGACCATAATTTATTTTTTGCTTCTGCCTCCGCAGAGAGTGGTGTTTGCTTCGCAGAAAATAATACAGATAATCTTGCACATTTCTGCCAAACCTATCAGTTTTTGGTGCTGCTGCCAGTTTTGACTTTCAGCTTCTAATCTAGAGGGATCGTTTGAATAATTTAGTCAGGAAATCCAGTGCTCTTGTTGGTCTTCCATCAAGCCGTGCTTGATAGAATCTGGTTTGCAGCATAGCACTCAGGGTCTTGGTCAGAACCTTTCTGTCTTCTGCTCTGCACTGTCTGTGGGACACGAGATCTGGCGCCAAGGGTTCCAAGAGAGCAAATGGAGGAAAACAATGTTTTCTTGCTCAAGTCCTATGAACCAGGCCTGCCCCCTGCGCTGGTATTGTACTACAGACCCTCCAAGTGTCCCTATTTTCCAGGGAAAGTCCAGATTTACAGAAGCTACCCCAGTTTCTGGTTTTATCCCGGAATGCCCCGCTTTCTCTTAGGACGTCCCTATTTTCATCTGAGCAATGGAAGGTATGGAATTATCTGAACCCTGAGCCATCTGAAGGCAGCCCTTTATAGGCATTTTTTTTTAAATATGTTTAATGTTTTTATATATACTGGAAGCAACCCAGAGCGACTGAGGCAACCCAGTCAGATGGGTGGGGTATACTTAGTAAAATTATGATTACTGATGAATAGGACGTCCCTATTTGTTCTAGAGAAGTCTCATGCACAAAACAAAGTCCCGTTGACTTTACTGAATCGTACCTTACTTAATACAGTTGTGATTAGGAATGAAGGTCCTGTTCTTGTGTGCCCAGAGTGCTGCAGGAATTATAAATAATTACAATCTTATCTGGATTAAAGTCAGATGAATAGGGGAAACAGAAGTTCTGTAGATCCTTAACATTTAAGCCTGCGGTTAAACTGTACTGGATACAATTTTAAAGGCAGTGAAGACCCCTAGAGTCCACTGAGTATGGCTGATTGTCTCTCCTGCGTAAAACTGCACATGGTACAAAACTGAAAATGTGTTCACTCCTACAGCTGAATTAATTGTCCTGTCATGCAACAGTAAGCTGGGGCAGATGCACCTTCTGTTTATTTGCTTGAGTGTTTCGGTTCTTTGTTTTTGCTTTGATGCTGCGCTCCCAGCAGTGGCACAGAGGGAAAAACCTCATCCACATGCTTTAGCGCTGAGAGCTGATCTTTCTCCCCTTGCACCAGGGCAGCAGCAGGAGCCATGGGAAATTATGTAGAAGCTCGGGGTGGGGGGGAGCCCTTGTGCAGCACATGCATTCCCCCGAAGGCTTTTAGAGGCTGTGAAAGGAGTGGAGGAGGAGTGCTCATGGTGCCAGCTTAACACTGCAAGAGCAGTAGTTTGCACTGGAGCAGAATGGAATGGAAACCGAGGTATCAGGGCCGCGAGGTATGTGATGTCCTGCTTCAGACTACAGAAATTGGGTTGTTCTATTTTTGAAATCTCTCCTGAAATGTTAAAAACAGAAAAGCAGCACAACGAACAGTTGGCTGAGCTGAAAGCTGTGCACCTGGATAGGCTAGGTTATTGGTTTGTTTGTTGTCGTTTGGCAGGGAACATTCAGAAATGTGTCTTATCGTGTGGTGCAGCCCACACAAATCTAACTCCCTTTTTCTGCTGCAAGTGAGATTTCAGGCAGAGATCAGAGGAAAGGAGGATTCCGGTAGAGCTTCTTGCACAGTAAAGTTTCCTGCAGGTCCCCCCCAAATGCAAATTCTTCCTGCATTGCTATCCACTTGCCTCTTCTCATCTCACCTTTTAGTTTGAAACTGGCTCAAAACACACAACGCCCCACCTTCATTATTTGATTTGCTTGTGTGAAGATAGCCAGTGGTAAGGATTTATCAGGGGCAGGTACTGAAATATAGTACAGGTCTTGAGTAAAGCAGTCTAGTAGGAAAATCTTGTAGGAAGTAACTAACTGGGGTGGGGGGTGGGGACTTTATCCTGGGAAAATAATTGCATTACTCATAAACACGTTTAGAATTGACTTTCATTTAACTTAACCAACAGCCACCGTCCAAAACATATTAACAGTGAAATAAGTACTATTAATTTCACTGAAATAGCGATGCAGTCTTTAGCAGCTTAATCAGTCCAATTATTAGAAACTAAGCTTAATTCTAGTTAATCAGGAAAAGAATAATTACCCTTTTGTGCTTTAGAAGGTTGCTGCAAATTGAGCGAAGGAATATGGAGCCAAAACAGAAAATAACCACTGTGTTTCCTAATTATATAGTGGTTCCTCGGGTTACATAAGCTTCAGGTTACAGACTCCGCTAACCCAGAAATAGTATCTCGGGTTAAGAACTTTGCTTCAGGATGAGAACAGAAATCGTGCTCTGGCTGTGCGGCAGCAGCGGGAGGCCCATTAGCTAAAGTGGTGCTTCAGGTTAAGAACAGGTTAAGAACGGACCTCCAGAACGAATTAAGTTCTTAACCAGAGGTGCCACTGTATCATGAAGCAAACGTAACAAGAGGTCTGACTGTCCTAAACCTAGACTGAGCCCTTAGCAGATGTGTTTTCTGCGAGAGAGTTATGAGTTATTGAGAAGCCATTACATTTACTTCCAGGTTTCACCACTCGTGCATGCGCAGATAAACAAAATGATGTCACGCACGTGTGCAGAAGCAGTGAATTGCGACCCGCATGTGCACAGATGCGGGTTGCGTTCCTTTCTGGTTGCGAACCAAGCTTTGGCTCCGGAACAGATCCCGTTAGCAACCAGAGGTACACTGTATTCATTGTCACAGTCCCAATAGTAAGGTCAAGCCCATTGCTCACTCCAGGTCTGTGTCTGCTTCCAACATGGTGTAGTGGTGTACCGGGTTCACGTCTCCGCTCCTCCACATGCAGCTGCTGGGTGACCTTGAGCCAGTCACACTTCTCTGCAGTCTCTCAGCCCCACTCACCTCACAGAGTGTTTGTTGTGGGGGAGGAAGGGAAAGGAGAAGGTTAGCTGCTTTGACACTCCTTCGGGTAGTGATAAAGCGGGATATCAAATCCAAACTCTTCTCCTTCTTCTTCTTCTCCTCCTCCTCCTCCTCCTTCTTCTTCTTCTTCTTCTTCTTCTTCCACCAAAATCCGGTGGCACGGAAGGTGTTAATTCCTTATCAGTCCCATTTTAAAAGCTTACAAAGGCTGGGGATGAATCAAGGGTAAAGGAAGGGGGGTTACAAATGTGGGGGGAAATTATTTACACCCTTGTTTAAGGTAAGCTGACCTTGGCAAGGAGCAAGGTTTTTTGGTGATGGCCATGGGGCTATGGAATGACTTACTGGATGTTTATTAAAGTGCATCCCTGATAAATGAATTTGTGAGCTGAATTTGTCAGCCATTTGGATTTTTTTCTTGTTTGAAAATTTGTTTTTATTACTGATGGTTGCTATGATTTTAACTGTGGTTGTAAGCCACCTTGTGCTGCTATAGGATATACATATTTTTAAGTAAATAAAGAGCAACTTGGTTCTGACTCCATGTCTTACCAAGTGACCAGAACAGGCTCATACTAACCATTAGAAATCCATATTTGTCATGGCAAGCAAGCACAAACAAAGCAGTGTTTCAGAGTTGGCTGACATCTTGACGTCCACTAGGTTTTTCCTTTCTACTTCGCCTGCAGAAAAGGTTGACTCTTTGCTGTGCAACACGTTTTGTTGGGATTTGCTGTGCAACACGTTTAGTTGGGATTTAGTCATTAGCAATTTTCAGGAAATAAATCAACATTTTCCAAGGTGGACCGTTCAAGAGGAATAAATATTACTTTCCCCTCATGTGTCAGGTGAGGTCTGTTTAAAAAGAGTCAGTCATAGCAGAAAGCTTTATTGACAGTGTCAAGTCAGTTTCCTGTTGCGGTAAAAATGTCGAATTCAGCCACGGGAATATTTAGAAAAGGGACTGAAAACAAAACTTCCAAGAGTTATTGCGCCTTTGAAGAGATTTCTGGAAATACATACAAAGCCCTAGATGACAACACCATGCCAAGCCACATTTGGAATATAAGTATATCTTATCGTGCTAGACTCTGTGCATTCACAGTGCCTATGAACATTGCCTGTTCCCTCTAGTTACATAGGATACACAGGATTTGCTGTCAAAACTGGTTTCTAAACAATCACCATTGGCAGCCGGTCCCCCCCTCCCCTTCTTCTCTGCCTAGCTGTCAGTTTTGCTGACACTGCTATTCATCTGAATGTAGAAAACGGCGGCAGACAAAATGCCAGGTTAATTTAACCGCATTGGGTGACACAGACATACCCCATGCATCTTCTAAGGATCTTTTCATGTGACAACTTTTTATCACCTGAATTGTTAGAACAGGAAGGTGAACAGGGTGCGCCTCAGAGGAAGGCTGGTGCTAGGGTGGTAGCTTTGATCCTGCAAGTTCATTTGAACTGGAAACAATTGGAATGCAGATCCACTATATCATTTGAAGGTGATAGTAAAGCTGATTCTGTAATGTGACACTTGCAAATTATCTCGGCCTGGAAGTGTGCCTAGAAATGGCTGTGCCACAGAATGACAGACAGTTTCTAGTTGCGGTGATAGTTTCAGTTCTTCCTGAAGGATCTTCCAGCTGTAATATCTGGGAGCTGGTTCAGACAGCAATGTTAACTGTCCACATTTGTTTGTAGGTAATGGCCATGCCCATGGTTGTGCTTGTGTTTCTTCCAGCTTCTGTTGTGATTATCCAGGATTACTTGGTCCACACATTTTGTCTGCCCTCATGAGCATAAATGTGGGGATATTTAAGACTGCTCACATAGGCAAATATTATTTCATCTATGCTGCCTATCTGGGATTAAATGGTGGTGGGAATAACTTGTCCCACTAATTTTGGGAGATTGTTTGAGGTTGCACCATAATTCATGCAAAGGTCATGTAGGGCAAATAGCAGGTTACCAGTGCTGTGGGTGTGTGGTTTTCAAACATGAAAATTATACAGTGGAAAGAGTTAAACCCTCCCTCTACCTAGTCCTGATTTTAGTGGGGGGGGGGGTGTGTCTTCTTTCCTGATACCAATGTTTGAAAGAAAGGAAATCTTAATCATGGATCTCACATATATTTAAACCATAACTGGGATTCTAAGTAACAAGGCTGCCTTCGCAGCCCAAAGGAAACTGTTCATTATCTTTGGGGTCACTTGGAATGGAAAACTCACCTGCCAAGTTACTCTTTCAAGCAACCCCCTTCCCACTTCCATTTCTGAAAAGCTCAGTTTGGGGGAAATAATTGAATACAGAAAGGGCATTTGAGAGAGTGGAGGAGGGTTGAGCACCTCCTCTCACCTACTGGTTCAGCTCTGCAAGTGCCCCCCTCAGTCCCCACAATATGGTTATGAAGAAATCATAGGATTGGAAAATGCATGTTTCCAACATGTCTTGTTTGGCCTTTTGATATAAGAATTGGTGCTCCTCACCTTTGCTTTTAAGTCAGACTATTTGTCTGCTACACAGATAGCATGGCTATCTCCTTAGATATCCAAAGTTAGAAAGTAGCCTGTAAAGTATAACTTGAAATCTCATATCCAAGTTTTAAACTCTTGTACCCAGGCAGCTCTTTGACAAAATTCTAAACATTTGTTTTCAAATTTAAATGTGCAGTGAGGGGGAAATTTCATAGATTGCTGAATGAATGAATGGTTGAATTAATGAATGAAATCTACTTGTTCACAGCCAATGGAAGTCACAATATGCACTTTGTTTTAACTTATTTGCTGTGCAGAGCGCTTGCAGTTCTTACTCTCACCAACTCTCTGAATTAGGTCACTCCTTATTACGGTGTCTAATTAATGCAGGCACTTTGGAACAAAATAATTATTATGTGTTTACACATGGGGACATGAAGTTCAGGCTTTGTCAAAACCATCCTCTGAGTCCAGAGTCCATGACTTTAGGTAAATGGTCAATCCACGTCTCTCCAGCCCATATTTAAGACTCTGTACACATTAGCAGCTTGAAATGCGATGAGCTCATCCCATCCCTGACCTCCCGCTGTGTTTCAAGTTGCATTCTTACATTGCTGTACTCGATGTCCCTTACCTGACTCTCCTGCACATGTGCAATGCCTGACTGAACTGTACACACCTCAGCTTAATTGGGGCTTCCATTTTCTAGCTGGTTTCAGGGGAAAGCATTTCAGACAGCTGCAGGATACATATGGATTGTGGCTAACATAACAAAGCCTAACACTTTATCCAGGAGGTGATACTGCAGTTCATTGAGGTCAATGTGCAAGAAAGTTGTGAGATCCAATTGTCCCCCACAACTGAAATCATTTTCTTCTAGTCACAGTGCAAAAGGTTTCTTCTTTTGCAATATTTTATATATTGAAACACACTTGTCAACTTTCTTCCACCTCTTTTCTAGCTAGGCAATACCACCACCAACATCCCTTAAAAAGGCATACACTGAAACACCTTTATGAGCTAGGGGACTCATCAGTCACAAGTCCAGTTATGCATAACTTGTAGCCAGCCATACTGTAGGACATATATTTTTCATCATCCCTCAGTTGAAAATAGGTGTATTTTGTTTTGCATTATGTGGAAAAAAAGTTCGCTTATACTGAGGGACTAGAGAGTCAGATGCTAGAATTATGGGGTATCTGTTAGCTGACATCCACTGCCATAGAATTTTATAAAGAGGAGAGATCACCTAGAAAATCTTGAAAGTTACTTCATCCCACTTTGCAGAGCAAATTTATTTTAGCTCAACCTAATCACCAGACTCTCCTCCTTACTAGAGGGAAAGTGAGGTGTGTGCAGGCATCACAAGAAACTGCCTTCTTCTCAACTCACCTGCAGCCCTCCGAGAGAAGAAGCAGAACACTACTAAGTCTGGTTCCAGCCTAAGCTGTCTTCTGCTGGAGAACCTATGTGAAAACTTGGTGGGGAAAACATACCTAACGTTTTCTGCATTCTGTACCCGGTTATCAGGTAGAAGCTTATTCCGCGCTCACACTCTCCTATTGCTGTTGCTGGTGTTTCAGAACGGGTCCCTTGGACAGAGGCGGTTGGCGGGTATGTCCAAGGCCAAGGTTTCCCCAAGGTTGTAAATCAGCGCACAGGTAATTTCTGCTGCCTCGAGCCAATCGGACGCCCCGACCAAAGCGCCCAGCCAATGGACGGTCCCCGGGATGCAGGACTGCGATGAGGCTAGCGTGGCCAATCCGAAGCGGCCTCGGCTCCTGGCGCTCGCCCACCTCCTCCTATTCTGAGGCGGTGGGGAGGGCGCTTCAGCTGGTGGTGGGAGGGAAAGCGGAGGAGAGGTGGGGGGAAGCTTGGCAGCGCCGGAGCCAGACGAGAAGGCGGGCTGTGGTGGTGCCTCCTTGCTCTTGCCGCGGCTGCCCTCTTCTTCTTCCTCCTCTTCCTCTCTCTCGCTCTCCCCAACATGGCAGGGCTGGGCGGCGGCGGCGCCTCCGCCTTCGGGCGCTGCACGCACGCCTTGGTGCGGGCTCTGCCCGAGTCCCTGTGCCAGCAGGCGCTGAGGCGGGAGAAGGGCAAGGAGGTGGACTTGGCGCGCGCCGAGCGCGAGCACCAGCTCTACGTCGGGGTGCTGAAGAGCAAGCTGGGGCTGCAGGTGCTCGAGCTGCCCGCCGACGAGAGCTTGCCCGACTGCGTCTTCGTCGAGGACGTGGCCGTCGTGTGCGAGGAGACGGCTCTCCTCACGCGCCCGGGCGCACCCAGCAGGAGGAAAGAGGTACCGGGGCGGGGCGCGCTGTGAGGGGGCGACTGAGGAGGGAGGGAGCGGGAGGGGGCGCCTGTGTGAGTGTGACTCCCCCCACCGCCACCTCTAGGGCGGGGGCCGCTGCAACTTCCCACCGTGGCCAAAGGAGTGTGGAGAGCGGGAAAGCGGGTTGGGTGGGAGAAGAAGCGCCTTGGTGGGGGCGGCAGCATCTTGGGATGGGCCGGCAGAGCGTTGGCAGGCTGCGCTTTCCTCTCAGCCGGACCTGAAGGGGAAGGTCGGGGTGGGAAGCGCGCCCTGCGCGGAGCGAGGGGCTCCTGGGCGCAGCAGGCTGCCGCCGCCTCCCCGCGCGCTGGGTGTGGGGAGTGCGGTACTGTAAGGCGTGGCCGGCTGTGCTGGAAGGAGGGAGAGATGCTGGAGGAAGAAGATGCTCAGCACCAAGGCAGCCTCCTCTCTCGTTCCTCGTGAACTCTGAAGCCTCCCCATCCTCGCCCGTCTTTCACCAAGCCAGCACAATATTGCAGATTGGGAGAAAAAGTAGATCTGAATGAGGGTTTTTGGGGGGTGGGAGCATGAATCAGTTTTCAGTCGTGGGGCACACAGATGCGTTCTGGCAGGGTGCTTGCTTTAGAAATAATTGGCTGGACTGAAAAGATAATCTCGTTCCTTTCTTTGTGTCTTCTACCCTGCCCGCAATTTTAGAAGGGACAGCTTTTTAAAAAAATAAATAAATGGGCAGGTTCTTTTCAGAAGTAGTAATGGCTCCAAATAAAACCACAGCAGGTTTGTTTTTAATGAAGCCAGATCAAGAGTGATGCTCATCACTTTTGCCAGGAATAATTAGAAACAACAACCACAGGAAACTTCACAGGTGCAAGGAATAAAAGGTACACTTCCATGCACTGTGGAAAAGTTGGTCATGAATATTGCTTGAAGATATATCTTTGTATTCCGAGTAGGTTATTTAAAGCACAGGTGCATGTGCCTTTGGAAGAACAGCAGAACGTAGAAGACATCTTTCACACTGATGTATAGGCATCTTTGTGGGGAGCGAAGTATCCCCATTCACTTCATTAGGTGAATAGTTGCTTAGCCTTCCACACCAGTATATATTTCCTTTTGGTGTTTCTTCCTAAAAATCTGTAGCTTGGTTCAGTTTTCCCAACAGGTTTCATGCCACTGGTAATTTAAATGAAATCTTACAGCACAAGTCAGCGCATGATTACTTTGGAGAGAGTCCCATTGTGTTCAGTGGGTCTTGCTCTCAGGTGAGTGCAGGGCTGCCATGCTCTGCTCTCTTTCAGGTGAGAGATCACAAAGTCTCAGACATTTCTTTCTGCTGCAAAAAGACTCTGATAGAAATTGAATTTATCCTGGACAAAGTGGTGAAGTCCACATGTAAACATTCAACATTCCATGCATAAGTTCCATCCGTTTTTATTTAGGGCACAATCCAAACTCGCACATGCACATCGTGCTGCCAGGGCTTTGCAAAGCGGCAGAGCTATTGCTGCATCTGCAGCTCTACAGCTCACACAACCAGCAGCGGAAGGTCAGGGGCAAGATGGCCAAGCCTGATGTGGACCTGATGGCATTGCCCAATTGTGGTGAGACTGGCTTGGGAATCCAGTGGATCCTGGGCCAGCTCAGTCCCATCTCTCCCCACCTTTGAAATGTCCCGTTTTGGGGTCTTTTGCCCACTGACAACTCTTCCACTCACCTGCACAGTCAGTGACCTGGCAGAAGGCCAGTTCATTAAGGAAACCTGAGCAAGTCTAATCCAGCCTTCTCTCTACCAGCTCAGCAATAGTTTCAGTTGCTCTCTACTTTACATACAGTTTGCTATTTCAACATATCCCAACAAAAAAGTATTGGTGTAAAATGCCCCCATATATAGTCCACATTCAAATCTAAACCATCCTGCAGCTACCACTGATAATAATAATTAATCCCACATTTTAAATAACATAATTAAGCAACAACAAATAAAACTATATGCATGAATAAATAATCACAAAAGTAAATTATTTATGAAACTTAATTGCAGTATATTTTGTCTAGAAAATTTGAATGATAATACAAAATAATACAGTGGTACCTCTGGTTAAGAACTTAATTTGTTCTGGAGGTCCGTTCTGAACCTGAAACTGTTCTTAAGGTGAGGTACCACTTTAGCTAATGGGGCCTCCCGCTGCTGCCGCACCGCCGGCATGTGATTTTTGTTCTCATCCTGAAGTAAAGTTCTTAACCCGAGGTACTACTTCCGGGTTAGCAGAGTCTGTAACCTGAAGCGTTTGTAACCTGAGGTACCACTGTACTGGAAGGATTTTAGCAGCACACACTTCTCGTTTTTTTGGCATTTCTGCTGCTGTTAGAATGATCCTTCCTCTCCTTCCTGCATACTCTTCTGGGGGTTCTCCTGACCCTCCAGCGTGGGAGAGGGAAGGAAAGCCCCATTGCCATCGAGGAAGACCTTGCAACTGACATCCACTAGTGTACCGGGTTAGTTGAATCCATCCCACAGTCTCCAAAATTATTCACCTGCACAGTAATTACACAACGCTAATCTAACCATACAACCTCCACATATCCAATAACTCATCAACCAACTCAACAACCCCAACATCATTCTATCCATTCAATTCACACTTCAATAAATTAAAAAAAACCTTCCAACGTTCAACTCACCAAGAGTCCTGTGCAAAGAATTAGGTCCACTCAATAAGAACAGCTCAATAACAGCAGAAAAAAGCAAACTAATAACTTATTCATTTCAACCCCATCTCTCACCTGGAGCAATACAAACACTCTTTGCCACCTTCTTAACCTAGAGAGCCCAATCCCTTCCCACAGGCAGATGCTCACCCAGTAGGGAGGCAGATGCAGCCACCAACACTCTTGATTCCCACCACTTCACAGAGAGCATCCCTATCAGCCAGACAAAAGCAAAGACAAATCTCTTTTAACAATGCCTCAGGAACACTGAATAAATAAGCAGGTGTGAGGACTCTGAAGTGGAAACCCAAAAGGGACGGACCTCTTTGGTGTTTTCCTGCGGTGCCGTTCACTGCACTGCAGCAATCTTGCTTTTTTAGATCTATGGGCAGATGGTGCTTGGCTGCCCAGAGCCCTCTCAGCCACCACCACGCTTCCAGCTGGTTCTGCTGCAGCTGTAGAACTTTGCAGACAGATGAGAGACTATTGGGAGCCCAAGTGTGGGGGCTGGCAATATTTTTTTCTCTCCCAGTCTCTTTCCTCTACCTTAGCCACAAACAAAGAAAAAGTCAGTGTTCTTCCAATGTGTAATCTTCAAATGTATATTTGCACTTTATATAGGAAGAATGCTCAAACTATTGAGATATATATATTTACAAACTGCGCCCCCCTCTATATAAGCTTTGTTGATTTGTTTGTATATACGAATACATATTTCCATTTCTTCTTCCATAATCTTGTGGAGATGTGTGATTTTTAGACCTCAGTTTCAGAGCCACTGGAGTAGACAGTTTGGGCAGAACCTGAGTTCTAAGTTTTAAATGATGATGATAATACGCGACCTAAAGTTTGCTTTTGTTTTCAGCAATGTTTTATTAACATGAAATCCAAGTACATTATATTCTGCCCTGTTAAATTTTCTCATACAGCCCATGAGTTGTAATTGGTTTCCAGGACGGAAGACAGTCATGTCAAGAACCACCTCTGCAATCCATTCAGACAGGCAGGGATAAGATCAGTGAGCCAGAAAATGAAATAAAAGCAGTCAGCAGAGTCTGATTTGGGAAATGGCTGAAATGGATTAGCAGCTAAAAGGGGGGGGGGGGGGGACCAGGCTGCTAAATACAACAAAAATCTACCATGGAGTACTGATTACTGTATATTGGGAAATAAATGTATTGCATGTATGAAGTTAAATGCGCTTAGGTACTATGGAAATCTTCAGCACATATTTGCATGGATGTGTCTGTGATTTTAGTAGGATGTGGTTATATCAGTAATTTCCAAACTCTGTCCTGGTGCATAGCAATATGTTTCAGGAGACTGCTTGGAATAAATAAATAAAAGGAAGTAGTTGCAGTGAGAAATACATTAATTATATAATTAAATGCTCCTCTGAACCCAAAATACACCACCACCACAACAACAGCCCCCAACACATACAATGCTGTCCGCTGCATTTCTGTTCTGTGCTTGCCTATATTCCAACAGCCTCCACTAGGAGTAGGTAATTTTGCCATATCATATTGGGTCATTCATTCACTATTAAAGCACAAAGTGGTAGAATTCTCATTGCCATGAGGGGCTGCCTGCTACACCTCTGCATGAGTCACTGATCTTGGGTTTTCCTTCTTCCGATCAGCAGGTACCCCAGAAATGTGATTCATGCAGAAATGCGAGGGTTAGATTAACTCCATTTAAGGTGGGATATGTTCACGCATCGGACGTGGGTGGTGCTGTGGGTTAAACCACAGAGCCTAGGTCTTGCCGATCAGAAGGTCAGCGGTTCGAATCCCTGTGACAGGGTGAGCTCCCGTTGCTCGGTCCCTGCTCCTGCCAACCTAGCAGTTCGAAAGCACATCAAAGTGCAAGTAGATAAATAGGTACCGCTCTGGCGGGAAGGTAAATGGCGCTTCCGTGTGCTGCTCTGGTTCGCCAGAAGCGGCTTAGTCATGCTGGCCACATGACCCGGAAACTGTACGCTGGCTCCCTTGGCCAATAAAGCAAGATGAGCGCTGCAACCCCAGAGTCAGTCACGACTGGACCTAATGGTCAGGGGTCCCTTTACCTTTATTATGTTCACTCATCAACATACAACATTTTTAGGTGTAAGGGTAAAGAATCTGCATCCAATAACAGGTCAGAAAGTTTTCCTCAGATCTGATCTGAGAATTTTCAGGAAGCGCTGGATTCCATCGTAGGTTTGGATATAGTTCTCTGGAGCATGTAAGATCTGTTAAAGGGTGCAGATTTCCTGTATCTGTTACTGACCTCCCTCCTCTACTCACCAGTGTGGTGTAGTGGTTAGAGTGCTGGACTAGGACCTGGGAGACCAGGGTTCAAATCCCCACTCAGCCATGAAGCTCACTGGGTGACCTTGGGCCAGTCACTCTCTCTCTCTCTCTCTCTCTCTTAGCCTAACCTACCTCAGAGTTGTTGTGAGGAGAAAAATGGAAGCGGGGAGAATTGTGTATGTGCCACCTTGAGCTCTTTGGAGAAAAGCTAGGACATAAATGTAACAACAGCAACTCAAACAACACTAGGGAATAAGTTGGACAATGGTGCTTATAACTGAGCAGCAAAGAGAAGCAACAACAACAAAATTGTGGCTCCCTCTTCTCGCCTATTGTTGCCACAAACTAGAGGGAAGCGAGTGAAAAGGAGGGAGGAGCAATGAGTTTTCCAGAGCATTAAGAATAACCTTCCTGTAATTAAATTGCCGTGATGTATTAACCTAGTTTCTTTGTAAGATAGCAGAGCATGCATATATTGTAGCAAGAGATTCATTATTTTTCATGTTTAAAATGTAAATTAAAAGTATTAGATTTATGTTTGATTAGATTAGCGCAACTAGGATATTCAAGGGTATTTCAATCCGTTCTGCATCCCACCAAGTTCCTGCACAGTGGGAAAATGAGACTTTATTATTATTATTATTATTATTATTATTATTATTATTATCATCAGACTGGCATTTAATAAACAGTTGCAAGTGATTTATTGTTGCAGTGGGAGCCTTATATTCGGAAACGACTGATTTAAAAATTTAAATCTTATCTGGCATTTGGCTTTTGCCAAACCTGCTTGGCTTTTGGCTTTTGCCAAACCACTACTTATGGGTGTCCAGTGGAGATGGGAGATGTTGGTAACAAATTGAAAAGCACCACGCAAATAGTAACATGCATAAAGTTCAGTGTGTACCAAGTTCAGTTAGTGAAGTTGCTGCTTTCTTTTAAAGGCTAACTTTTAGGTAATAAATTAATGGAAAGTAAACTGCTGGCTAAGTGCTAAAGCGTATTCATCGGACCAAGTGATGGACTTGGACCTAGAAATCAAAGGCTTCAAATTCCCTTTTAAGCATTTTCTTGGGTCAGGGTTATTTGGGAATGTTGCTGTCTCCATTCTACTTACTTTCTCATCTGTGAAACAGTTGACAATAGAAACTTGCTCTGCAAAGAAGGTTGAATGTAGGGTGTGCTGAATTTCAGTTTGTGCTTGCGACAGAAGCACCCACCCTCTTTTCTTAGGGCATTCTCAAACAAACATTTTGCCCATAGTGGAACACAGGTTGCAATCACCAAGCTGAACGATTCTAGTGGAAACAGGTTGTCTGGACAATATAAATACCGTATTTTTTGCTCTATAAGACTCACTTTTTCCCTCCTAAAAAGTAAGGGGAAATGTGTGTGCGTCTTATGGAGCGAATGCAGGCTGTGCAGCTATCCCAGAAGCCAGCGATAGCTTTCGCTGCGCAGCGATCCGTCTTGTTGTTCTGGCTTCTGAGATTCAGAATATTTTTTTTTCTTGTTTTCCCCCTCCGAAAACTAGGTGCGTCTTATGGTCTGGTGCGTCTTATAGAGCGAAAAATACAGTAGTCTGTGTCCATTGGAGAAAGGGAAATCTGTTTGTCTGAACTTACACCAAGGGTTTTTTTACCCACAATTCATGACAATTCTGCTATAGTACTGAGACTGAAGGTCTTGTTTTCAACCGTTGCAACTGGAGAGAGCAACAACTATAGTGATAGTGAGGAGTGATATAAAAGAAAAAGAGTCCAGTCGACAGAGGAGTTTTGGCATTGTTTAAGCCGCTTGGAGATTATTTAGTCGAAAGGCAGGTATAAATATTTAAAGTAAATGAATTAATTGATGGTTCTTGGGTTAGACAACAGATAGACCAGATTTGACTGGAGCCAAACCCTGATGAGTCCTGTGGTGTAGGTTGTCATGTTGATCAAAGGCAGCAATTTTACAGCAATTCCTGTAAAAATTTGTCCATGTTTTTCAGTTCTGAAATCTGCAGATTTTATTTAAATGAAATTGGTTGGTTTAATCTGTTTCAAGGAAGATGATTTATCCGCTTAAAATTTTGTGATTGGTTGGCAGCTCTATTGTGTATATACAGATGCAATATCAGTTCAATATCAAGGAGTCTCACTAAAAAGGAAACAGGATATGCTGTTATTATATATGCACCGTTACACCTTTGGTTCTCTGTTAATTTGAACAGCAGCCCAATTCCAAAATGTCCAATAACCTATGGAAAAGCTAAGCACTCCAAAGGGGTGAAGCCCACCCCCCATGCCATTACCACTTTTACAGCCTGATCCTACTCAGAAGCAAGGCCTATTGAGTTCAGTGGTGCTTACTCTCAAGTTAGTCTGCCTGTGGTTACAACACTGGGATTTCAAAGGCGGACTTGATGTTCGAGGGGGGGCGGGATTTCCAAAAGGTGGTGCTTTGTCCTGAATCTTAGGAAAGTTAATCGAAAAATCGTGGGGGTTTTTGGGGGCATTTTTGTAAAAAGAAAGAGAGAGAGAAGCTTTGGGGTTTGTCTAAAGAAAAGCTCCTTAAAAATGCTCAACAACTTTTGGGGTGTCCTGGTTTTTAGTTTCTGAAATATGGCAAACCTTATTTAAGTGTGACACAAACAATGTATTAAGTGATTCTGGGTGAGAGACCCAAATTAGTAGATGACAATTTCATTATTCTGCTATATGCACACATTGTTTGTATTGTATAACTGGATATGTTATTTGAAACATTGACTGCTAAAAACATGTTTTTTTCTCCTTTCCCCCATAACATGTTGGACTTCTTACCTGGTTTTGTGATGAAGAGGAGTGCAAAGAGGGGGGGGAAACAGTAGAGTTGACTTCAAGTGGATGGTGTTAACATAATTTGTATTATAACATGTTCTAAAGAAAACATTTCCATATAATGCAGATTATAAGTGTTGCATGATCGTTTATGTAATTTGAAAAGGCAGATCTCATCAGGTCCCACCTAACTTCAATCCTTTTGAGGCTGCAGGTCCAGATACACTGGTTCCAGATTTGAACTCACCTGGTGGGACCAGGGTGCTCTGTTTCTGTTCTAATAGCCTTTACTAAAGATGGAGATTCTTAGGTGAGCTGCAAGCTTAAATTGCGTATGCCAAACCTTCAACATTTAGGGGTTTTTTGAGTGCTAGTAGGGTCCCATGAGGGAAAAGAGAAGAAGTGGACCCAAGAACCTCAACTCAGGCTCTGCAGCCTTTCCTTTGGTGCTGTACTAGGAAGCATCCATTCTGAGGACAGCTTTAAATGGATTAAGTAGTACTGCTCAGAACTGTGATATGTGTGATGCAGTTTGTGAAGTTTATCATATGTCCTGAAAGCTCTGTGCCAAGAGATGATTAAGAATAAGGTTGTTAATAAGAAAGAAAAAAAAACTAATGGAAGTGTTGGCCATATGCTAACTTCCCTATCATTAATTAGAATAATTAACTTCTTTACATTTCACATTAGTAGCAGCAGTAGCTCCAGTCACTGGCAGATCATTTAAAATAGACTCTCTGCTGCACAATTGGCTGTGGTCCATCAGTAGTTCCACGGGGAATTAGCACTTTACAGTAGATCAAACCCAAGAGATGCAAACTCAGGCTGAAATTTTCTATTATCACTTTGCAGTATTTATGTCCAAGCTTAAGTATACCAGTATGTACACTTGGTGGAATGTGTGTGTCTCTATTTCCCCCTCTGTTGCATTTAGACATTACTATGCTCTTGCTCTTTTCCCTGTCTCAGCTAGGAGGCAGGCTTCTAAAACCATTTAAAAAGCAGCAATGGTACATACCAGCCTAGAAAAACCTGCAGGGCAGGGGGAACCTTGGAAAATGGCTCAGTTCATTCCAAACCCTGTCACACTCCCTATGATATAATCAGGAGTGTAACAGAGTCTCACTCCCCCCCCCCCCAACCTACAAGATGCAGAAGTCCTCTGCATGGAGAAAAGGATACCTGTACGCAAGCTAACACTGACAAGTAGACCAATTCCTGAGGTAACAGTGATGGCCTTACAGCTATGTCCTGTGTGGGGCTGGAGAGGCTCAGGCTCACTGGCGGAGGGAGTGTGGGGGAAGAGCCCTGCCCCCAGCAGCATGATCACGACAGGGTGCCATCGTGGCTTCCCTCCCACCCGTGCTGGGTGCCCCGCCCCCGCAGGCAGCGTGCCACACCCCTGCGGGCAGCACACCCCGCCCCTAGGATGTGCGCCAGCCCCGCCCCTGCCTGCTCTCCACCCCCGGTGACAGAGCATGAAGCTCCGCAACCGAATGCTAGAACAATGCCTTTGTGCTATGTGGCTGTTGGCTCTGGCTAACTAGTTGTTAACATCAGGAGCCAGCAGACTTTTTCAGCAGGGGGGCTAGTCCACTGTCCCTCAGACTTTGTGGTGGGCCGGACTATATTTGGGGGGGGGGAATGAACCAATTCCTATGCCCCGCAAATAACCCAGAGATGATGCATTTTAAATAAAATGACACATTCTACTCATGTAAAACAGCAGGCAGGCCTCTCAAATAACCCAGAGATATATTTTAAATAAAAGGACACATACTACTCATGCAAAAGCACACTGATTCCCAGACCGTCTGCAGGCCAGATTTAGAAGGTGATTGGGCCGGATCCAGCCCCGAGGACTTAGTTTGCCTATCCATGTGTTAACTGAACACTGCCTCTTTTATTGGTCTTTGGGCTTGCTTCACACTTCCTTCAGGCCTTGTATCTCTTATTTGTCCTTTTGGGGGTTATTGATCCTGTGTGTGTTTTGCGCAGGTGTGTGTTTGGGCGTTGTTCATTCATAGCAAGGGAGGACTGAGTGTCTAATTTACTTGTTTGCATTTACATAGCATCATCTATATTCTCCCTTTAGAAAGAACAAGTATCATAGGTCCCCACTACCAGGGGCTTACGGCTTATGGTGGACAGATCCTCTGTAATTTCCATGAGGGCAGTTTTTTGTGGGATGCAGGGGTAAAAAGCTATTTTGAAGGGTTGTGTGTCAAAGGACAGCTGCAGGAAAGAGAGTTTGGACAGTGGTTGTTAGGTAGCACATGCCAGGAGCTTGGAGATGAAGCATAGAAGGAAAAGTGCTCAATAGCTTGAGTGGGATGATGGGTTTTTGGTTTTTTGTTTAGAACAGGGGAAAAGTGAAGTACTTGAATATCCATGTGTCTTCCATCTAATATTTACTTGGTTGGTTCCCTTTATTTTTGTACTTGAATATGTATACCTATGGTGCATCCTTTTGGATGCAGTGTGTGTGTGTGTGTGTGTGTGTGTGTGTGTGTGTGTGTGTGTAGAATTAGGTATCTGTCTCCACAAAGCCCAGCTGACCTTTTTCTGCACACCTAATTCTACATACACACAATCATCACATCTGACAAGGTACGTGTTTGTTTTTTTATCACGTGCTGTGAATGCCTGAATACAAAAAGGGAAAATGAAGGACAGCTCATTGATATACAACCTGTTTTCGAAGCAATGTTTCTTCTGCTCTTCTCTCAGAGAAGGCCAACGTAATTATAATTACTTTAACGAACTGTAAGCATTCTCAGGCCGTCATACATGGTGAAACTGAGATTTTCTACATAAAGTTTTTTTGTTGGTTGGTCTTTGTGAACTCATTAAACTAACAAGCCCCACTGGTGGAAACTTGCACAAGGACTAGTCACTAGAGCAACAAGGTTTCCACCCTATCCTCCCCATGCCCCCCCAAATTGGCTCAGAGTGAGAGAACCTCCACTATAGCAGGAAGGAGAAAAGGAGACATTGTTCCATCAGGCGAGCTGAAATTCTTGCATTGATGGAGTGATTGTCATAGTGCTACAATGAATTCTTCCATTGCTGTTCAATAATAATAAAAATACTGAAGGAAAATGTGCAGGAAAGAGCAGCTATAGCATGGAAAAGAGAACATCAGATTTCACCTTATTCTAACATTTACTCTTCTAGTGCGTAATAAACAACATCCAGCTTTCAGTAAACGTATCAACTGAAACCCATATTCAGGCCTTCTGCAATGTAATTTGGACCTAAGTGCACTGGTCCAATGCCATTCTAGATTGATAGAGCTATGCTGCCTATATATATAATCCTAGCCAAGTCTACCCAGGAGTAAGTCCTGCTCAATTCAGTGGGGTTTATTCTCAGATAATGTGTTGTCTTTGAGTTTCTTCTCATCGAGTTTGGTGCAATGAAGGTAGTACAACTGGCCATGTAGCTTACAAAATAATGGTCAGTTTGATGCTACAAGTCCACTTGTTCTCAGCTCCTGTAATTACTGTGTAGGAGGTTAATCTATGATTAAATCAATAGCTGATTGAGTATACCAATAATTTGATTTGAAGATTGCAGACTTAACATGACGACATATCCTTTATCCAGTTTGGTTTTGTAACAAAGATTTTAGGCAAGAGATTTTTTGTTTTTTTAAGGTAGTATGTGATTGATGACATCCTGAATTTTGGGCTGTGCTCCTTTTAAAAATGTGACTGAAAAGTAACTGTTTGTTGTGTTAAAAAATGCATTTTGAGAACCTTGTAAAGAAGAAGAAAAAGTGGCAAGAATATGGTTAACATGATACAGTCTATTAGCCATTTCACCCTTCTAAGTTAGCCTGTATTTATTCACCCATGAAATATGAACATTTGGCAAGGCGTTTTGACAATGTACTATATGAATAGCGCAATCAAGGTTACTAACCTTGGGGCGCTCAAGGTTATCTGCTTAAGAAAATGTGTCATCAGATATCAGGCCTAATTTTGTGGTTGAATCTCTGGTATGAAGTGAAAGACTAGCATTCAGGAGAAAGGGAAAATTCAGCAAAAATGGAGCTGCCTGAGCCAGAAGCTTTTTGAAAAGGTAATTAAATAATGAGTTTCTGTCATGTTTGTGGAGGAAAGAAAATAATTTGTACAAGTAACCATGTTAATTATGCTTTCTGGCATAATGTTAAATATTTTATTAGATGTCCAAGGGTTTCTTCATAAAACATTGATCTAACAAAAGCTATGGGACATTTGACTGTGGCAAAGCTTTGCATAATCTCTACAAAAAAAGGGAGCTAGATTAAGTGAAAGCTTGGGGGGGGCAACAGAAGACCCTGATTGGGGGGTGGGGTAGGAAACAAAACAAACATATCTCTACTCATTTTGCCTGAGACCTGAAATGGAAAAACTAAGAACGGGGATATGATTTTAAATAAAACATTATTATGCCTTCCAGAGTGATGTATGAAATATGTTTAAAGGAGTCTGTTATAATGTTTGCAGCTAATTCTCATTGCTAACTGAAAATCTGTTGTATTCAAGTAGGGTTGCCATACATCTGGAATTTCTTGGACATAGCCAGAATTTGGCTGTCAGAAACTGTGTCCGGGCGGAAATCACTGAATGTCCAGGAAAATCCCATGCCGGAAGTGTAGATTTAGGTGAAGTGTAGATCTTTAGCTCAAAAACCTTTGTGTCCGGATTTTCACATTTCACATGACAACCCTAATTCAAGATTCAAAGGTTGTTTTGTTAATGATTGTTACTGCATTACTAAACAAGTACGGTAATGCTTTGGGACTTTGTGCTGGAAAATCATATCCAAATGTTCCAGACTACAGAACGCCAGGTTGCTGAAGTTGCAGTTTGAAGCAGAAGAGTAGAATGGGGGTGGGGGGAAGGAAGAGGGACCGCTTAGCTCTTTCCTCATGTATAGGAAAAGAATAAATAAACTACATATACCCAATGCGTGCATAGAATACTCTTCCCTCTGTAATTGTACAAACTCTATTGATGTGACTCTGGCGGCCCCAAGCCCATACCTCTTAACAGTCCCGATTTGAGTGGGGCATTCCAGAATTGCACAAGCCATCCTGGCTTCTGATTGGATCCTGGAATGTCCCCCTATTTTGGGTGTTGGGCGTTCTGGTATGAGTCGGGTGGCTCGCGCCAGAGCACCCAACCAAAAGCTGCAATTTTTTGCCTCTCATGAATCAGCTGGCTGAGGACCAAATAACAAACGTCCCAATTTTGATCACAGTGGGGTTTGGGAGGGAATGCAAGACATGACAAAGGGCACCAACTTGTAGGAATGCTTCCAGGGCCCAATGTCTTGGACTGTGGACCAGGCCAGACCCTAGTAGGCAAATTACTAGAACTTTCAGAACCAGAAACACATGAAATCAATGCCTACATGGTCACTCAATCCCTCTCACTTCAGTTGCCAGTTAATTCACTTAGAAAAACCAGCATGGAGAAGATTGCAAAGCTTTAGGTAAGGATGGCGCCTGCTCTTCCAGATATCCCAGAGAGGGGAGTGAAGCCCGGGGCTGGCAGTGTGGCAGACGACTCCCTTTGGTGGGCACTTAAATATAACTCCCTACAAATGATGCTTTGCAGAGCAGTTGCTATCCTTGAGGATGTGTGCTCCCTCCAGTTCCCATCCTCTGATACAGATTTTCTCCCTTCCCTTGCCAGAAATAGCTGGTATAGCATCACCAGTTCTTGAAGAGTGAAATTATGGTACCTGGGCAGGTGGCAGCACCTAGCCAGGTGTTAATCCAACAGTGAAACTGTTCACAATATGCATTCTATGGTCAATAAATTAAGTACTTAGAAAACACCCAATGTGCATTTCTTTTCCTGATCCCAGACAGAAATGCTCACTCACACCCTTTCATGCATGCACATGTCCTCAAAACATTGAGGTCACAAAAGGACCCAGAATCACATCATGTCCACAGCAGAAGATAGGAGGGAAGTTATCTGCATTGCTGATGCTCCCATTACATAAAGAATGCTGAATGTGTGCTGGCCGTGATTCATTTTGAAGTGTTTTCAGCACAAAAAAACCATCTGTGATGGTTTGGCTTCCTTGCCAAATGCATATATATGCAGAAAATGCTTTTACTTGCAAAGATCTTATACAGAGTGCATCTCACGCCTGTTTGTAAAAATGCATACGGACCAGGGCATCTGTAGTTGGAGGTGCTAATGTATGGTTCAGATACATTAGATCCCAATTCAGCAAAAGTTAGTTATGACTGAAGTCCCACTGAAAGCAATGGAACCTAAGATAGTAATGACTAACTTGTTCCAATAGCGTGTAGTAATAACTAACTTTAACTGAAGTCCAAGAAATCTTGCTTTGAGAGCTCATGGTGTATCTTCAATCAGGATAACAGTTATGTAACATTTGCCGTGTTTTTGCACTCCGAGCGACACATCTCCCTGGTCTTTAATGATAAACAGAAATCATAAATTTAATAACACAGTAGCCTTTAATAACATTGTAAACCAGGAAGGCTAAAAGAGCAGAAGAAAGCAAATTCTAATATCCTAAAAATTAAGCTATTTAATTTTCCACTGAAACTGAGTTTTGGCCTGGACAAATAAGGAGCAGAACGAAAGTGCCAAAATACCACAAGAGTGTCTGCTGTTGTCTGGCCTAACCAGAAGCAGGAAATTCTTGCAAGATCCTGTCTCCTGAGATTGTCAGCCAGCTCTGAGGCTTGCCTGTTGCTAGTTATTAGAGAGCAAGGAATGTAGCTGAATGCAGCATCTCTGAAGATGTAAAAAGCAGTGGGTCGCTGGACATCTTTTTTGCATTTTTAAGGAAATGGCCTCTAGGTTTTTGCTTTCCCCTATAGCATGTGGCACAGCTTGCTTTTCTGAGCCATCTGGCTTTGTTTTATTAAAACGTCTACTGTTTATCCTGCAGCCACTTCACTTGTTCCTTCCTCTCCTGTTTGTAGGACATTTTAATCTGGATGTGATGTGTTGTATGTTAAATGTTGGACAACAATGGGGATTGAAATGCTACTTGTGTCTCAGACCCTCCAAGTAGCCCCTGATTTACAGACGCTGTCCTGGTTTCTGATTTTATCCCAGAATGTCCTGCTTTTCCTTAGGATGTCCCTATTTTCATCAGAGAAATGTTGGAGGGTATGAAGTGTTATCCGACCCTTGAGCCATCTGAAGTCAGCCCTGTATAGGGAAGGGTTTTTTTTTAATGTTTAATTATGTTTTTATATATGTTGGAAGCCACCCAGAGCAGCTGGGGAAACCCAGTCAGATGGGCATGGTATAATTAATTAAATAATAATAATAATAATTAATTGAATATGACATCCCTATTTTCACCAGAGAAATGTTGGAGGGTATGGTGTCTTGAGAAGGATTAGATTAGCAGAATTGATTTTTGTTTTGTACGAAATCTGCAGCTGTGACACAATTGTGCAGTGGGATTTCATTTTATTTTTGAGCATTTTCACAGGAGACATTATTCAAAACTACATCACAGAAGCTGGATATATGGGAAAGGATAAACCATAGGGGAAATGGGCACTGGACAAAGCACCTTTATGCTCATGATTTGGTGTGCCACACTCTTCATCAGTGTTGTACATGAAGTGTTAGCTTAGACTGGGGGCAGGTTGATACCTCTTGGGTTATTATGTTATGCAGTTTATCAGAAGCCTATGGCAAACCATTTTTTTAAAAAAAATCTGTCTCCCAGACTGCCTCTGCTAAACGAATATTGCTCAGAATCCTTCATTTAATAACCATTTCCTGCAGCACCAAAGCCCATACTGTGTAGGAATTTCCAGAATGGCACTTGTAGGCACTCTTCCCCTGGTTGCCACAGAGGCTCTGATCCTTCCCTCAGTGGCTCCTTTGTCATGAGGTGGGCGTGGGGGTTACCTTTCATTGAAAAGTACATAGAGGTGAAGGACAAATTTGGAAGTAATACCCTTTCCAACTTCATCTTCAAGCTATATGTGTTTTCATATATAGCCCATGGCAAAGTGTAGTGTGTGTGTGTGTGTGTGCGCGCGTGTGTGTGTGCTTTATCTATTTCTCCCTCGCTGTGGGAAGGGGACTGATCTGGGGGCAGGAAACAGAAATGACCAGATAACTTCTCCAAGGTAGTCCTAAGGTTTGTGGGTGTCAGGAATATATTCGGCTTGGAGAGAGCTCTACTCAAGTGACTAGCAGCTTGTGATCGTAAACATTTATGTTGATTGCCATTGGTATTGCAACATTCCTAAAACCATTATTTTGTGATGTTGTGCTGTTTTGCTGATTGACAGTGCTGTCAGTCTCGTCCTAAGGCTGGGCTGAATAACTGACAGTTGAAACATTCCTTTAACAATATTATAACGATCTCCATTTATCTTGATAGTTTGTTTGTAGTAAAAGGTGGAGCTTGGATGGTTAGGATTTCTTTTCTACTTTTTTTTCTCCACTGCTTCTTTTGTTCTAATAAAATTACCGTATTTTTTGCTCTATAAGACTCACTTTTTCCCTCCTAAAAAGTAAGGGGAAATGTGTGTGCGTCTTATGGAGCGAATGCAGGCTGCGCAGCTATCCCAGAAGCCAGAACACCAAGAGGGATTGCTGTTTTCGCTGCGGAGCGATCCCTCTCGCTGTTCTGGCTTCTGAGATTCAGAATATTTTTTTTCTTGTTTTCCTCCTCCAAAAACTAGGTGCGTCTTATGGTCTGGTGCGTCTTATAGAGCGAAAAATACGGTAAATAGGAAGATGCCAAGGAATGGTAGATGTAACGTTGTTGTAATATTTTTTTCTAGCGTTGATGCCGTATGACAGCTTTTAATTATAGCCAGCTACTTACTGGTATAGTGACCAAGCAGTAAAATGCAGTGGGAAGATAGTTTTCTGTAAGTACTATTGAAATTGATGAAGCAGGTTAGTTACAATTAACAGAAGTTTATAATTGATTCCAACAGGTGCTGTCACATTTTGAATTAGGGTATATCCAAGCCCTGTCAAAGGCCTTATCAAATAAAATAAGAAACAACAGGGAAGTGCCTGATTGCACTTGTAGCAAGGAAGCCTCTGATTGGTTGGCCTGGTCTGGTGCTGTAGAATGTACATGACCATTCTAAGTGCTTAGCAAAATATCTGCGAGGGAACAGAAATTTCTGCTATACCTAAGGTCTATGTATGGTTTTACTCACTGTAAAACCATACATAGACTTTAGGTGTAGCAGAAATTTCATTGGGCTGTCTGAGAGCTTGAAATAGATGCTGAAAAATAGGGGAGCTATGGGGCAGGTTGCCCAGTGAGGCAAGGTGGCAGAAGCAAGGGTTCACAGTAAACAACAGATTGAGAAACAGAAGGCGAAGGGGGGCTCTGATAAATGGGTGGAGAAGGCAAATGCTAAAAAGGAAGGTGGGACTGAATTTCACATCTTGAATTAAATAAATCAGCCAGTTCTTTGGCTGTGGTATTAAAGAACTCTTAGAAGAAATTCATGTGGTGGAACTAAACATGAAGTCTGTAAGCTCCCTTTCAGTATCCTTGCCCGTTCGGATTATAAAACAGCTCTGGAGCTCTCATGTTGCATATTTTATTTTAATTGAAACATTTCAACATCTGTATACAAACAGTCGTGGTTTTATACTTTAAGTTCAATTAGGTTTATTGAACTAAAAGTTACTATAAGAGAAAATGTTCTGTGCTTTGTAAATCTCAGCTTCCATGAAGAATGTTAGTTCCAGATGTTAAACTGTTGTTTTTTCAGAAGCCTTGTTAAGTTGCCAGAACGTTTTGATTTTTTGAATGATTTTCCAAACCCCAGCTGATTATCACAACATGTAGGAATCCAAATTCGGAGTTTGGCTATGAAGTCATCTCAGCAGCTGCAAGAAATATGTGCGAGGAGACAGGTTCACAGAATTATCCTCCGATGCCCTTAAAAGGTTTAAGAAAAAGGTAAATTGTTCTTCCTGCTCTGCATAACACACTGCTCCTGGTATTTCATCAACATTTAAATCTACCACTTTTGCAGCACATATTAAGCTTCATTAATTGTGTAACATGTTTATGGTGTGTGCCATAGCCCAAACTTGTAATGCTTAGGACCCCACCCCAAAATTAACAGTTCATGCTTTGAAATTAACGGATTACATTGGGGTACTGTTTTAAGTATGGCTTGTTGATATTGCAAGATGATCTATGAAAGACTGAGTAAAAGTAAAGAACCCCTGACCGTTAAGTCCAGTCGTGGACAACTCTGGGGTTGCAGCGCTTATTTTTCTCTATAAGCTGAGGGAAACGGCGTTTGTCTGCAGACAGCTTCCGGGTCATGTGGCCAGCATCACTAAGCCGCTTCTGGAGAACCAGAGCAGCGCACAGAAACGGCATTTACCTTCCTGCTGGAGTGGTACCTATTTATCTACTTGCACTTGAGGGGGACCGAGCAACGGGAGCTCACCCCGTCGCGGGGATTTGAACTGCCGACCTTCTGATCGGCAAGCCCTAGGCTCTGTGGTTTAGACCACAGCACCACCCACGTCCCATTATGAAAGACTGAACTTTGGCTCAAAACAATGGTCTGGTTTGGATGTAATGTCGTTGCCTATGAGAAACCTGGTTTGTGAAGCCAGGAACAAGCATCAGACTTGTGTTCTCCCTCTCTCCTCCCCTCTCACGTGACACATTGGTACAGAGATCCTGCTTTGTTTTAAAGCCAGAGTTCCCCACTACACCCCAAATGGATGTTACATTACTTAACTAATCAGGGTATTAATCCAGGATACTGATCAGGATATTAATCCAAGAAGCAAAAGTCACGTCAGAAGAAAAGATGGAAGGAGGAGGCAACCAATTAAAGAGCTAGTGAGCTAGGAGCAACTTCAAACGTGTCTTGCTGAGCCACACAGGTGGATACTACAAATGCATTATATTATTTGGCACCAATGGTATCTGTATAAGCAAGATTCACTCTGAACTGAACACCTAGTCTTCCTCAAAAGGCTTCCAGTGACATACAGTGGTGCCCCGCAAGACGAATGCCTCGCAAGACGGAAAATCCGCAAGACGAAAGGGTTTTCCGTCTGCAGAGGTGCTTCGCAAGACGAATTTCCCTATGGGCTTGCTTCGCAAGACGAAAAATGACGAAAAAAATCGAATAATTTTTTTGCTCCAAAACCCCTTATTCTGAATCGCTAAGCTGCTAAAAGCATTTTAGCAGCAGAACCGCTAATCCCCCCCCTAAAAAAGCCGTTTTTAGCCCTTTTTTAGCCAATAGCGCTAATAGCGCTACTCCGTCAATGGGCTTGCTTCGCAAGATGAAAAAACCGCAAGACGAAAAGACTCCCGGAACGGATTCTTTTCGTCTTGCGAGGCACCACTGTACTCAATTTCATTATCTTCCACAATGCAACCATGATTTGTTTTGTGGGGTGGGTGTATCCAAACCAGACCATTGTTTTGAGCCAAAGTTCTTGTTTGTATTCATTGAGAGAGAACACAGTATATCTTGTATGTATCAAATATCATTTTAAAAAACCTATGGTTTTGACCCCATCATAACTACAGGCCACTCTCCATTCTGCTGAGCCCGTTTTTCCTCGGATGGGTTTTCTTTAGATATACCACATCCCTAACGCATTGGACAGGAAACAGTTGTGAAAATTATCTGCATTTATGTAGATTATAATAAAAGTTAGCAGCTTGCCCAATAAAATCCTGGCCGATTTGCACTCGGATCATCCAAATCTACTGGTGGCCATGTGAACTTCTTTCTTTAAAGGGATATAGTTAAGATTAAGTTGCTGCGATATTTGTAAAAGGAATAACATCTGGAAGAGAGCTAGATGTGAAAGTAAGATCATTTAAGGCTAGCCTGCATTTTCCAATGAAGTCACTCATGCCCGTGAAGGCAAAATTTACTGCTTTGTGGAATGCAGGTTATTTCCAGCCCCCCATGCAAATATCAACAAGGGATCCCAGTGAAGATATGAAGCAGCGTCTCTGAGTGATTATCTGTACTCTTGCCGCATCATCTCATTAGGTAGCTATTCCCCACACCCCCTCAACATGTTTTTAATTATTAGAATTTCCAAGGTTGACGGTTCAAATTCACGTGATGAGGCGAGATCCCTTTGCTCTGTCCCATCTCCTGCCAACCTAGCGGTTCAGAAGCACACCAGTGCAAGTAGATAAATAGGTATCACCACTCTGGGAAGGTAAGCAGAGTTTCTGTGTGCTCTGGCTTCTGTTGCGCCAGAACTGGTTTAGTCATGCTGGCCACATGACCTGGAAAGCTGTCTGCATTTTGAGTCATTGCGTATTGACTTCCAGTTGCAGTTGCCATTCATGGAGACGCTTCTGGAAATGTGACACTACCAGCAAAATGAGGATGAGTCAGCCCTTTTTTGCATGCTGCTGTGAGAACAGCTTTAATGAGTGTCCATAATGGCATCCCAAAATAAATAAATAATGCAAGCCCCTGTTTCCTCTGAATTCTGCATCTGGCATCAGCATTCGCATGACTATTTCATTCCATTTTACATGGCAGTCCTGTCTATCTCATGACTACAGTGCCTGTCATATAAATAAGTCCTTAAGGCTGTCTCCATTGCAATCTTTCGACTCGCTTTGAGAACCCTTATTTTATTCTTGTCCCTGGTTTGCGTAGAGTAGTTTTGAAGCATTTTCAGCCAGAAGTACAGTTGTTCTAATTAAGAGGAACAGAGATCACTACTTTGTCAAAAAAGCAAGATTTAGAAGAGTTACCTGGGTTTAAGTCCTATGTGGCATTGAGAAGAGAGACGTAGGATTAGTAGGCATTTGTTTTTTCTCCAGGCGTCAACCGAGTTGGAGGAATGTACGCAGCTTAGCTTTCCTCTGATATAATAGTTTCGAAGAGATCAGGGTACATTTTGCCGTAGTGTCTAGCAATATGAGTTTATTCAGGCCGTTTGGCAGACAACCCTGTGCTAAAAACTGTGAATCATCCATTGTTGGCTGAATCCACTCTAGTGACTAGTTGCTAAGAGATTTATCAAATGTTCACAAAAGCTTAAGACTGTGTTTGCTCCAAGGAAGGATAGATGTATAAAAACCGAAAGATTTTTCACCTATTTTCTAAACAAACAACTCCCTTTCTGTTATTATAAGCTGAACTGTAATTAAATAGGCAAGCAGGTATATTTCTTGCTACATGGGATTCGCAGTTCAAGATTTGCTAGGGAGGAGAAAAATTAACGCAACCATTTTTTTAAAAGCTACACGTATGCCATCTGAAGCTGCCCTAGATCACACATGTATTGGAAAACATCACTGTGAATCAGATTGTCTAGACACACAACCAGAAGTATTTATTTCACTTGTGACATCACTTCCCACTTACAGGAGCTTCTGTAGCAGTTCCAATGTAGAGTGTGTCTCACCTGGACTTTCTCTTAAAAGCTATATGAAATGGTTGCTGTGTTGATAAGATTTCCCCACCCCCTACTTTTTTTTACAGCCGAGTATATCATAGTAGGAAAGAATGAAACCTCTTTATAGAGCCCTATAGCCCCTTGAAATGAATAGTCTTCTTAACAAAGGAAAAGCAGTTTCTTTTCTCTGTCCTTTTTGTTTGTTTGGCTTCGGTCAGAGAATGCCAACCCCTCCCGCCATCCAGCGTGACTGGTTTTGTTTCCTTCTATTTTTCATGGGTGGTTGTGAACAACTTGTGTTGGTCTACTTTTTACCCTACCCAATACAGCCATGTTCCTGTGTTCTGAAAGGCATGTCCAAATCTATCATTAACCGGGGAGGTCTTCTATAATCTATCATTAACCAGGGAGGTCGTCTACATAGTAACAGAAGCAGATTTAGGCTATAGTCTTAAAACACAGAAAGGGAAATGCAACATTGAAACCAGTACAATTTTGTTTTGATTAAGCAAGGATTGTGCTTGCATCTGTCTTAAGTTGCCAACAGACTAGTTTTCTATCTTCAGTGCTGAAAAAACAAAATACCACAACCCACATATTTCTGCAGAGGTCTAGGTTTACTTTATACAACACACACTATTTTCTTTAATAAAAGTTTTAGGAAAATATAGAGCTTTGGGGTTATTGATATATGTTTAGAAGGGAAGGTACTATAGGGAAAAGTACTATAGCCCACCCTTAGGCTTCCTGCCATGTCTCCTTCTTTCCTTTTGTTATGTTTCTGGCAGCCTCCCTACACAAGTTTATTTAAATTTTGAAAAGGTAAAGGATCCCGACAGTTAAGTCCAGTCATGAACGACTCTGGGGTTGCGGCGCTCATCTCGCTTTACAGGCCAAGGGAGCCAGTGTTTGTCTGCTTCCGCAGACAGTTTTTCCGGGTCATGTGGCCAGCATGACTAAGCCGCTTATGGCAAAACAAGAGCAGCACACTTGACGTGCTTTTGAACTTCTAGGTTGGAAGGAGCAGGGACCAAGCAACTGGAGCTCACCCCATCATGGGGATTCGAACTGCCGATCTTCTGATTGGCAAGCCCTAGGCTCAGTGGTTTAGACCACAGCACCACCCGTGTCCCAGATTATTTAAATTAGCAATAAGTTATTTGAACTTACTCTTGGCTTCCATTGATAAAAAGCAAAAGTTTCGCTGGAATCTCAGTGAAAAGGTATCGCACATTATTCTCTAATAGCAAGTGGTATGAAGGTGTATAGATATAGATATTCTTTCCAGTTCTTCTGATCCCTTGCAAACCATTGGGATACAAAGATGGGAAGTATATTATGTACATATCTGTTGTTCTTGTCTTGCCTTTCATGCTCTTCGAACAGCATGAGCCAGGGTATAGCTTAAACTGAGAGTACTAAATCGCTATCCAAGTGTCCTTATCAATCTCCACTATGTACTTGTTTGGAGCCGCTCTTTGCTTTAGTGCGCACAGTAGCGGAGGTGAACCATGCCAGTCATTTGTTTGTGCTGTAGAGATTCTGCTGTAGTTAGGTAGTTCTCTTGTTTCCTTTGCATTGTTTTTATTGTCAGAACTAGTCAGCGTGCCTGGGGGGGGGGGGGGAAGCCTCTTTCCTGTAAGGGGCATAATCATTGCAGGATATTACCAGTTGTTTATTTGTAAAGCATGTCCCACTTAGATCCCCCCAAAAAGAAATTTAAAGTGGCAACAATAAAATATACAGGCTTCCCCTCATTTACACACATTCAAGTCATGCACCACTGCGCATACGTGCAGTGTCAAAAACCCAGAAGGGGAGGAAGAAACCTGAAAAGCTTCAACAAAGTCCCACGGCACCTCCAGCTTATAAGGAGACTCTCCTTAGAGCCCAAAGGGGGAGTCCTCTTCCCACTCCTGGAAAGTTATTCTCGCAAGCCAGAGGGGCTGTGGGGTGCTCCTTGTTTATGTGTGCAGAACATAACCTCTGCATAAATGGGGAGTCACCTGTACATACAATGTAATCAAATCAACAAAACACACTAAACTACCACCAGAAAATACCAACATCAGAAAAACAATGCCTCCCCAAAATAAAGTGAAGGCACAGAAAAAGCAAAACAGCCTTAACATACTCATAATGAGGAGATAATGTGTTTTTTCCAGCTAAATGCCTTCTTAACCAGGTTTTGGTAAATACTTAAAGCTGTGTAGTGCTGGGGGGGGGGGGTTGATCAATCTCCACTAAAAGGGGTGGTTGTCACCACCAACCAGGTCTTACTCCTTGTTGGTCCCTACTGAGCCTCTCGTGGCTGAGGAATCTGGACCAAAGTCGCAGATGATGAATGGAACATGCAGGAAAGAACACATAGAAGACAGGACCATTCTGTTCCTTTTCTTTCTGATGTGCCATGTCTTGAAATTGAGACTATGAGCAGAGCTTGCTTTCATATTCAACTGCCCCTAATAATTTTAGACACTTTATAAATTAACGATAATAACACCTTGTGGCTCTACCTCGGCCCTTCCCTTCCATCGGTGGTTGTCTGCTGTGGATTATCCATTGGGCTTGCATAAGGCTGCTGTAAGAGCTTGGAACTTAGAAAGAAGATGATAGAAAAATGTCCACAGGCCTAGCCAGCTCATGCAGGTAAGAGTCTACAGCCTGATGGGATGGCAGAGTGAAAACCATTCCCAGAACCTTCTGCCCTGGTGGTCTAACCAACCCACACTTAGAAGTGTTCGGCATGTCAGAGAGATTTCCAAAAGGATTAATGAAATGCTTTTTGGAGCCATTGGTTGCTTTGTTTTCAGTCACTTCTTAAGTGAATGCTGCAAATATAAAACACTAGGTTTTCTCAAGGATGGAGGATTCCAGCGCTTCTTTCATTGTAAAAATGCCCCTTGTAATAACCACATGTTTAGTTTGTTGCACATCTTGAATGAATTTACTAGTTTTCCATGATGCTATTGTTTTCCGTTTTGTGTGATTTCATAAATTGCAACATTTCCATTCCTATTCAACACCATGGTACAGCAATGGGCGTTGTAAAGGACTGAGAAAGGAAAGTTTAAAAAAATGTCTGTGTGTGTGTGTTTTAAAAAAACAACGACATGTACCTATTTATCTACTTGCACTGTGTGCTTTCAAACTGCTAGGTTGGCAGAAACTGGGACAGAGCAATGGGAGCTCACCCTGTCACACAGATTCGAATTGTCAACCCAAAGCATATGGACTGTGGCAGTCCAACTGAAGCCTTTTGGAGACTAATGTATTCAGAAGAAGTTAGGAACATTTCAAAAAGTTTAGAGCTGGGATGGAGAGCCTCAGGTCTCCCAGAGGTTGTTAGTCTCCCAAGTCCCATCAGCCCCAGCCAGCAAAGCCAATGGCCAGGCATGATGGGCACTGTAGTCCAACAGCAATTGGGTGGCCAAAGGTTCTCAAACTCTGGTTTAGGACAAAAATGTTTTAGGAAACATGGAATCTAGATGGCAATTTGAAGAGGCCCCAATATAAGACTTACAGCATTTAGTCTTGCTCTAATACTCTTGGTATTCCTGCAGGCATACATACACACAAGTCCATATAAGCTGCCTTTTCTCCTGCGATATTAAATAAACATTGCCATTACATTTCCAACTTTTCATACTGTATATGAAGCAAGAAGAATCATATCATTCTCGCAGTTATATTATTATTTAATTCTCCTCCTTTCTCCCTTTGTATTTTAATTAATTTGATAGTAAGGCTTAAGGCAATGCCTTTTATATTTTCTTTAAACTATTTTTGTAGAGTACCTCATTCATTTTAGGTGCTTTTTAAAAAACAAAAACCACGATGATAATTAAAAGGAGGGACTTGGCAGTAATCTACACCTAAAGGATATTCTGGGCCCTTTAAAACAGAGCAGCTTGTGATCTCTGGAATGGAGCAAGCGTTCTGAATACCTTGCGTCAAGCCCTGAACAAATAGCACAGAAACAGCAGTACTGTACAAAGTGAAATCTGACATCTCAGTGTTAGGGGAAAGGAATTCTCCTGTATGGCTTGATTGTTATCTACATCTTCAAGTGGGTTTATTAGCAATTTAATGGAATATTGGTTATTCAAGGGCAATAGTAGCTCCAGCTGAAATGTCCATTATACTCTCTTTTTCCCATGCACTTTGGAATGAGTAGAATGTGACAGCTGAGCTTTCAGCAAGCTTCATGAATTTTAAATACTTTTCATTGCAAAAAAAAAAGGAGGGGGGAAATGGGGCACATGGCGTGTGGTCAATGGTGGACTTGGAACTAGCAGTCAGTCTGGGTATTATGGGATATTGGGTGTCTCAAAGATAATGAATGCTTCGCTTATGCAGGTGCATTCCTGGCCTACGGTGCAGGTCCCAGCAGAATAGACTGTGCCTCTCTGTCCAGCATCTAACAATTGACCATTTTGTAATTGTGAGCAGAAAAGTATTTAGAATGTTGCTTTCTCAGCATACTTGTCTAAGATTTACATTTTCTGTCATCGTCTCTATCCAACCAAATATTTACTGGTATTTTGCAGCTAATTATCGGCAAAGGTTTTCCATGCCTCCGCAACTTATTCCCGTATTTCATCATGTACATTTTGACCAGAATCCTCCCTTCCTTAACCCTCCTTCGCCCTTAGTTAGGCCTCAAACTTTTTAATATAATTTTTCACCCTTGTTCTAAATAATATGCATGTATAAAGCTGTAATCCATTAATGTAATATTCGCACAGGCTAAAAATAGCACACACGTATACCTAAGTGACGGTGTTGTTTAAAGAGCCCTTCACATGCCTGTTTTATAGCTCTTGCATTAAGCGCTTTTCAAATTAAAGGAACAGTCAAAAACTGCAGCATGTGGGGGTGAGGGTTGCTGATAGTGAAACCGATGTGGGGAGCAGAACTGTGAATCCTTATGACTTTATGCTTAGGATTGGTTGAAGGAGAGAGATATGTCAATTAAACCAAGCAGAACACCTGAATGTTATGTGTACACAAACATGCTTTGTTCATGGAAGCAACCCAGCCAGATGGGCGGGGGTATAAATAATAATAATAATAATATGATGATGATGATGATGATGATGAAGCAAACAGTTGAACACTCACATAGGAAAATTAAGAGTTTCACTTACAAACGAGAAAGAAATTAAGATTTGGATGCATGCTGCAAGCTCATGTTTAGAGCTTGAAAACATAACTTACAGAGTTGCTTGGACATCTGTTTGACCTGGAGCAGTAAGGAATCTCTGTGGAAAGCAGTGATGGGGCCTCAAAACCTAATGCAGTAATACCTCGGGATAAATACGCTTCAGGTTGAGCGCAAACGGAGCGTGTTACTTCTGGGTTTCGCCACTCATGCATGCGCAGACACTCAAAATGATGTCACGTGGATGCGCGGAAGTGGCGAAATGCGACCCGCGCACACGCAGACTCACTGTTGCGTCTTACGTTATGTTCAGGATGTGAACGGGGCTCCGGAATGGATCCCGTTCGCATCCCGAGGTACCACTGTACTAGCTAGAACCTTAACAATTTCCTGTACCGCTGGCTTGTTTGTTTCACTAATAATATTTCTTTAGAGGTGGTGCTAATAGGCTTGTTCAGCATTGCCATTTGTTCTCAGAGAAGAGGGTTAGGGGGCAAGGAAGGAATTTTAACATACTTTCATGTAGTCTATAGAACCAAGTTCTGAACAAGGCATTCACAGTGGGAGAAATTCAGCTCCCACCAAATGACATTTCAGCTCCTGTGTTGGGTTAAGTTAAGAATACTTCTTTGCTGGCCATTTTCTAGAGGGTATGCAAAGACCAATAGAGCCATGGCTTTTTTTTTGACATAGATCAGGCATAGGCAAACTCAGCCCCCCATATGTTTTGGGACTACAACTCCCATCATCCCTAGCTAACAGGACCAGTGGTCAGGGATGATGGGAGTTGTAGTCCCAAAACATATGAAGGGCCGAGTTTGCCTATGCCTGACACAGATCCAGGCATTTGTTCAACGTTTTCAGCTTCAAGCCAATTTTATAAAATGTTGTACGCTGTTTGCACCGGGCAGCTAAGAAAATAAAGGGTTCGTCTCCCTGTTTCTTTTCCCTCCCTCCATTCTGCTCATCAATCTGTCATTTCTGTTCTCATTTTGAAAACATTTGTTTTGTTGCCAAAGTTGAGATAACCAAGTGCCAATAAATAACTTTTAAAGAAATGGCTTTCATTTAAAGCACATTGGCACAACTGTGGAAGGGATAGATATTTTGCATATAGCAGCTGAGGCAGTTGATGAACTGCTTCTATGCAAAGACTAATGAGTTCCATTTTAAAGTGGAGGGGCCAAGGAAATAGGATTCTTATAAATGCCATCAAACACATTTAATATCCTTTTTCTTCAAACGTAGCTCAGCTGGCTTAAGCCCAGAGTCTCTCGACCAGATTTATTATGGATTAGATGCATTCCATCTCACAACAGGAATGTGCTTATTTGGGGTGGGGGAATCGCAGCACAGAGCAATAAAGGCTTAAGCATTCAGCCACTTGATATATTAATGGGTAGCAGTTATTATAAAAGCCTTCTGTTGTGTGCTCTTAAACTTAAAATTGAGTCTACATGCAGCTTTCTTTTAAAAAGGGCATGTGTACAAATGTAGGCCGTTTTCTCTTCTTCTGTAAGCAAACATACAACTTGCTTTCTAGGGCGAGCTTAAAAACAACTGTGAACTTCCAACATAATAAAATTTAGCGGACATCAGAACACCAGTGGAGAGCACCTGATGTTTGGAGCTTCTGATATTATAAGCCCGTTCCCCACTGCACCGATCACAAAATTCCTCGAGTAGTTTAGCAACCCTTTATACAATAAAAAAATAAAATTAAATAAATAAGAGGGTTGGACGTCCGACTCTACAGTTCTATGATTATATGCTTCTAAGGAAGGATAAATTGACTCAAGGGCTTCAATATTGGATCTGGGCACAGGGGGACCTAAGTTAAGTTCAGGCTCAGTTAAAGGGCTCAGGTTCAGTGCCTTCTCAGTCATACTCTCTTCTGTCTGTGACACTGCTGGAATCTGAGGTCATGGAGGTTTTCTTGTTGAAATCTTCTTCCACCCCCCAGAGCTGCTAATAGTCCACTGCAGGCAGTTGGGGGGGGGGAGAGAGAAGTATAATGGGGTTACATTATGCCAATTAGCAACTGGGGGTGATCATTTTGAGCAGAAAGAAGTGATGCAGGGAGAAAATAATTAACCTCCTTCATTGTGCTCGCATATCTATCTATCATCTATCTATCTATCTATCATCTATCTATATCTGGTCACAGTTATTCAGTGTTGCGCCTAGCTTTCACCCAGAGAGAGAGAGAGAGATTTGAAACAGTTCATAATATTATTAATGGGCATCGAACTAATATGATCAACTCAGGTCATAGCTTCAGGGTTTCTTTAAATGAATTCACTGTTTTGTACCACTGCACTCAATTTTTTTTACGAGTGAAATAATTTTTTAAGTCTGGTTCATATTGATTCAATATTTAAGCTTTCACACTTGCAGGCAAATAGATTTTTTAAGAAATTATGACCTAGCTTATGAGTTCTCTCACTACTTAGATTCATCTGTACCAGGAGGTTAAACGAATCTCCACTTAATCTCAGCCAATTCACTTGGTATTGCTATGCCATCACAGGCAGCGGAGAAATTTGCTTTCTTTGTGGCCAGCATAAGCCTCGGTACTCCTAAGAACCTGTCTTTTGCTTTACTTGCACCTGCCTTATCATATTGATGTGACCTCTTCCCATGGCAGTGAGTTCTGTATACTGAGTGTTATCCAGAAAAATCAATGGAACCTTACAACCAGTTCTCATGTTACCTTTGTGACTTGTTTTGTCTTCGCACATGAGGGCAGCTCATATGGCAGTGAACCAGTAACTTGAATTTTGCAATTGCAGCAAGATCCATGATTCAGAATGGTCAGTGAAATTGCTAGACTTATGGTGTCTAAAAGCATTTTTGTTGGCATCCGTTGAGAGACAAATGAAAGAGCATGCCTTCAGGGGCGAAGTCAAACCGTTGGAGAGTTGCAGTGCTTGCTGTGGCTGTAGAGACCGATACGGGAGAGACATGTTTTATTGCAGGTAGGGCAGTTAGATGTGGCATCCAGTTTTGCTGCCACAGGTGTACCATGGTGTGTGTTCTCTCTTTGCTCCTCCCAATTGTCTTTCCTTCTCTGGTCACTGCTGTGGATAAACAACCTGACTGTCTGTCCCCAGGCACTGAGATCATCTGCAAGGGATTCCCATATGGCAGGGGTTAATGTTCCCAGCCTGCATGTCACTTTTGCAGACATGTTTGTAACACAGAGTTGTACTGCCAACACCTGAACTACTTGCTACAAACAAGCAAGGACTGTTTTGTTAGCTGTGCGCAATCACGCCACGTTTTGCAAAGAAAATGCCCAGTGCACACCAAATTAGATATTCAATGTCTATCAAGGAATAAGTGTAGAAATCAGAGCAGAGCAATTGCAAGTTTGTCAAGGAGTGGGCAACTCGGAATACCCAAGTTGTTAATTTACTATGGTGGTCTATTTGCGTGTCAAGACCCAGCAACCACCCCCTCGTTGAAGAATAAACACACAGGACACAAATATTAGGTTAATGTTATTGGGCAAATTTTGGCCACAACTTTATTGATTACAGAATGTGAGCGGTATTGGCTTAGGCATTGAATGAACCCGACTATATCTGACTCCTGCATTGCACAGTGAGTCTGGTAAGGGTAAACCACCAGAAGGGGGAGCCCCGTCAATGCAGACGAACTCGAGCTCCCCCAGGTGTTCCTGATGGGGTCGTGGCATGGCCCTAGCCTAGTCCCAGACTTCAGACAAGATCCACACACCCTGGATTCCTTTAACAGAATACCCTTAAGCTTGGAGGAGCAGGTGATGGCCACACCTCCCCTCCCCCTCCCCCATCAATTTTGCCAAGTGGAAAAATTCCCACCAGGCCCCTCAACGGCCATGCCCCCACCAGCCAGAGGATTGGCTGGCTGCTTGTTGATGTGGCCAGGATCCCCCGGGCAACACAAGACTTTGTCCCCCGCCCCGGAGGTGAGTGGGTGGCCACACGGTCCACCGCAACTCCTCCTCACAATGAAGTGGAGCAGACTTCCTGCCCCCCGCCATGCATTAGCACAATTGACAACTTTTAATTGTAAGATAAAAATGGCTTCTGGGCACAGAAGTTTTCTAGTTCAGGAGTGGTGCTGTGGTTAAGATGCTTGAAGTGCTTTTATGTGGATGCCCAGAAGACTTTACAACAGATTCCCAGAAACTTACATTCAGTCTTGCAGGGCATGCGTGACTAATGTCAAAGTGTTGCCTTTGAAATGCATTTTGGGGACTCTTCAGTATCACAAAGCAAATGTAAAGGTAAAGGTACCCCTGCCCATTCCGGCCAGTCTTGCCAGACTCTAGGGTTGTGCACTCATCTCACTCTATAGGCCGGGAGCCAGCGCTGTCCACAGACACTTCTGGGTCACGTGGCCAGCATGACAAGCTGCCTCTGGCAAGCCAGCGCAGCACACGGAACGCCGTTTACCTTCCCGCTGGTAAGCGGTCCCTATTTATTTACTTGCACCCGGAGGTGCTTTCGAACTGCTAGGTTGGCAGGCACTGGGACCGAACGACGGGAGCGCACTCTGCCGCGGGGATTCAAACCGCCGACCATGCGATCGGCAAGTCCTAGGCGCTGAGGTTTTACCCACAGCGCCACCCGCGTCCCTAAAAAGCAAATGAGGTACTAACAAGTCCAAGCTGTGCAATAAATCTTGAAATATTTTATTTGGTTAACCCCTCCCAACTGATTGATTTGGGGGGGCGGGGGGGGGGCTTTTCTTTCATTTGAATCTACCTTCACAAAAATAAGTAGACTTTCCCAATAACACCAATCATCAGTGTGATTATGCCAGATTGAAAGTTGGTTCTCTAAACTTGGCTAAAGAAGCATATCACCTTTAAATAAATTTCTGGACATCTCTTTTTGGTTTGATATGTGGATGTTCCAGTACAGCAGATACAAAGCCGGACAATATGCATAGTTAAAAACTGTGCCTAGGGCTGCAGTCTTTAAATGAAATTCTAAAATGTGTCCTTTTCCAAACAGGTTGAAGTAATGAAGAGAGCACTTGAAAGCCTTAACCTGAATATTGTAGAGATGACAGATGAACATGCAACCTTAGATGGAGGAGATGTTTTATTTACAGGTACAGTAAAATAAAATACGAAACTTTGCCACATAATGTTTCAGCTGCACAGACAGCTTGATGGTAAGGTACTGATTAAAAAAAACCATTTCCCGTTTCTCCTTACATTTTCATTAGTTAATTTGCTTTTCCAACAGTAACATGAGACTTTGAACACAGGAAATAATTTCCTAATGCAATAGAATAACAAGCGAATTAGGAGAAGTAAACTATGTTGTTGTTGTTATTTCATTTCTATCCCATCCTTCCTCCCAAAGGGGTCTGAGATGGCAAAGCAACAAGACAACACAATTACAAACAAAATAAGAGCATTAATAATATCTAAAAACAATTTTAAAGTGCTATCAACAGGAGTTGCTCATATCACACAGGTGCCCTGAGTTTTTGTGTGTGTTAATCAGTCTGCTTTATTGTATAGGTTGCTTGGAAAAAATAATGCTAGTACAGTCGTACCTTGAAAGCCTTGCGAGATGAACGTTTTGGCTCCCGAACTCCGCAAACCTGGAAGTGATTTTTCCGGTTTGCAAACATTCTTTGGAACCCAAATGTCTGTGGTGACTTCCGATTGGCTTCAGCCAATTGGAAGCTGCACCTTGGTTCCGAAATGTTTTGGAAGCTGAACGGACTTCTGGAATGGATTCCGTTCAACTTCCGAGGTATGACTGTATTAAGATTGCATCAAAGGTCAATTATCCAGGCCCCGCTGCTCCTTCTCATTGCCGTTGCTGCTTGTTCACCTGCCCTTTTTGAGCTAGTGAGCAGTGAGATGGTGAACAAGAAGGAATGGGAACCTCCAGAAACCTTGCTCTCTCAGTTGCTGCCACTGGGAGATTATGCTGATTGGGCACAGAGGGAGAGTCAAGTGAATGGGCAGCAAAAGGGATAGGAAAAAAAGCTGGCTTCATTCTGAGATGAGTAGCTCATTGAGATGATCGTGCCCACACAACCTAGGTGTAGCACAGGTTACCGTGCTGATCTCAAAAGGACAGGAGACCATGCAAGAATAATAGTACTTTTCAAAGGCCCCAGTGTCTATTTCTATGTATGTATAAGCCTTCTGTTTTTTTGGAGTATTATTCTTTTGTCTATCTGAAGGAAGTGATGGTGTTACACTTGTAAGTTACTATTTCTAAGAAAATTATAACTATAATTAAACTTGATGTTGCGAGATGGTGTGTGTATGTTTTCAAAGGACATTTCTTAGTTCAGTTTACGTATTCAAGTGATGTTAACTTCAACAAGATTGGACAAAAACAGTGGATTATCTTATTGCATACGAACTCAATCATGCCCATTAATATTTTCTTTTCTCAGGCAGGGAGTTTTTCGTTGGTCTTTCAAAGCGGACCAATCGACGTGGTGCAGAAATTCTGGCAGACACCTTTAAGGTTAGCAGAGTTGCAGAATCACCTTCGGATGGGGGATCCAATGCGTGGTAAAGTTTTGCACACTGTGTAAAAGGAAGGAGCCAAGATATATACCAGTACTGAAGCATCTTCTGTGGAGAATTCAAGGCATTAACACAGTGCAAGGACTAAAAACAAATGAGAGAGATTACTACAGCTCTGTGCTATAACAACATATTTATTTTTTGATAGTCACTTTCAATTTTTTTGGGGGGGGGGCGGGCCAACATTGCCTGAATGATCTTGTACCTTACCTGATTCTGAGGCTGTGAGGCTAGAAAATGGATTGTTCGTCTTTTCTTACTTCATTTTTACACTATAAATAAAATTCTGCTGAGGCACAGTGTCAATGTAGGAAAGAGGACAGAGTGCTTGTTTTAAATTGCTGAGACCTGGGTTCAAAGGTCCACCGCACCATGAAACTCACTGGGTTCTGGTGAGTCATGATGACAAGGCATGGTTCCATGAGAACTTGGAGAAAACGTGAGAAAAAATATATAATTGAAGAACATGTCTTATGCTGCAATCATATGCACAAGGTACTGGGAGTACAGGACTTAAATCCAAATAAACATGCATAAGATTTGCAGCTCATCTTTCATTTTGATTTAAAAAGTGGTCGGCATTCCCGGAAAGTTGATGTTTCAATATTTCTTCTGTGTCTGAACATCCTTAAAATATGGATGGAAAATGTTTTGAAGATACATACAAGGAATAAAGAGAATTTTGTTCAGTCTGCATTTTTAAGCAGACTGACCTAATTTGCACATCCCAGACTAATACACTAATTAGAACATTATTATACTTCTGATTTCCTCACTGCTCCGAAGTTTGCAATCCAGAAACATTCCAAAGTTTTTTCTTAATTGACTATTTAGAAATGCTTATTTTAAATAAGTATTTTGTATAATATATAGTACACTTGTTTTGTGATAATTTACATATTTAAATACTCACGAGTATACAATAAACTGATCCATCCTATCCCTACACATGAAACAGTTCTATTAGTGGTGCTAAGCAGATCCGACGCAGAGCAGGGGTGGAGATACCTGCAACCCCCATGATGTCATTAGATTAACTTCCATCCACTCTAGCCAGTATGACCAATGATCATGGATAATTGGAGCAGCTAATAATAATAATAATAATAATAATAATAATAATAATAATAATTTATTATTTATACCCCACCCATCTGGCTGGGTTTCCCTAGCCACCCTGGGCTGCTTTCAGCAGAATATTAAAATACAATGATTCATCCAGTATTAAAAGCTTCCCTAAAAAGGACTGCCTTCAGATGTCTACTAAAAGTCCGATAGCTGTTTATTTCTTTCACATGTGATGGGAGGGCGCCACTATCTAGCCTAGGTGGGAGACTTCCAAGGAGCCATACATCAGATGTTCAAGCTCTTTGGAGGAAGAATGGAGTAAAGTATAATAAATCAATAATTTCTGAAATCATAATTGAAATATTATTTTGAATATTATATCCTATCCAAACCTAATTTTAAGAATGGCAATCCACTGGCTTCAGCATAACCTGCTTCCATGGAAAATATTCAGGAGAAGGGTGCTTGTTACTAGGAAACTGTTGTGTCCTTTTTATGCTCATAGCCACTCAACATTTCTTTTTTTAGAGGCTCTTGAAGTCAAACTGTCGATTTTATGGAGGCTTCTTTTGCATGTTAATGAAGCATTTTTTAATCTACTTTTTTCCTGAAACAACAATGCAACTGAAGTGCACGGAACGACCCAAAACTCTCCATAGAAAATTGCTGTGGTTCTAAGAGTTGACTCTACACGAATTCATTAATGCACAGGGGTGGGGGATGCAATTTATAATTGTGCTAGTTTACGAGATTACCAATCTAACACATTTCCTTTGCAAATGCCTAATTTCTATACAGGATTATGCCGTTTCTACAGTCCCTGTTTCTGACTCCTTGCATCTGAAGAGTTTCTGCAGTATGGCTGGGCCAAACCTCATTGCTATTGGTTCAAGTGAAGCTGCACAGAAAGCCCTCAAGGTAAAGCGTGCTAAAAATAGCCTGTGCTTAAAAACATTGCTTTAAGATTCCGTGTTTCCTTATAGACTCTGTGTAAGAGGGAATCCAGCCTATGCAAGCTGCAAGCATCAACAGCCTCAGCAACTTCAAAATGAAGAACCGTTCCAGCTGTAATATTAAATACATCTTTGTTATTCACTTAAAAAAAAGGGGGGCCAGTAACGTCAGCTTGAGGGGTTGATATTGTTGGGGATCACGGCAGATGTGCAGGGGGAAATTAACACTTTCCTCTCCTGCTGTGGTGCTGCAGAGAATCTGCCCCCCCCCCCCAGCTATCATTTACTTGGAGTAAAATAAGCAGAATGTATGTTGAGAGATGGGGGGTAACGGGAAACTGTGGGGAGCTGAATGAAATGAAGTATCCTGAAATAGGCATTGCCTGCTAACTGGAACACTGTACTGCACTGCACTTCTGCACTGCAGCATTTTGTTATTACAGGTCCCACTTGTGTTAGAGATGTAGCAGAAACCAAAAGTGAAGTAAGCAGTGTTTTAACAAGGAAATAGCAGTTATGCTTGCTTATTGTTAGTGGGACGCAGGTGGCGCTGTGGGTTAAACCACAGAGCCTAGGAATTGCCAATCAGAAGGTCGGCGATTCGAATCCCCGCGACGGGGTGAGCTCCCGTTGTTCGGTCCCAGCTCCTGCCAACCTAGCAGTTCGAAAGCACGTCAAAGTGCAAGTAGATAAATAGGTACTGCTCCAGCAGGAAGGTAAACGGCATTTCCGTGTGCTGCTCTGGTTCACCAGAAGCTGCTTAGTCATGCTGGCTACATGACCCGGAAGCTGTACGCCAGCTCCCTCGGGCAATAAAGCGAGATGAGCACCGCAACCCCAGAGTCGGTCATGACTGGACCTAATGGTCAGGGGTCCCTTTACCTTTACCTTATTGTTCCATACTCCCCTGCTCATCATTCTTCCCAGTCACTGCATAAGTTGCAGGCTGCCATTGTGTTCAGTTATAATATCTGAACCCAGGCCAAAATGCACATGCTAAAGTAGTCATCAGGTTTGGGGGTGGGGGAAGGGTTCTGCTATGTTTTTTGAGAGCAAGCATGTAGGAATGTTGGCATCCTTGTCAGAAATCTTCGGGTCCTTGCTATTATTCAAGTAAATTAACTAACCTGTTTATGGGGTATGCTGTATGGGCTCATCTGGCCGTAGAGCATTTTGCTCAGTGGTACAAGCTGTATTGGTTGCAAGTCCCTCTCACTGTCACAGAGTGTATATTACTCAGAATAGGAATGGAATGTGGCTTCTATTCCTTATCAGAATAGCAGTGGCATCTCTTTCCAAATTCCTGTGCGCTCTCGTCCGCTGGGGACCTGTTCAGCAAAGAGTGTAAGGGAAGCTGGAAAGAAGGTCCAGAGAAAGTTGGTGACTCTTGTTTGGATCTTTGCCATCACTTTATTTAACTTAATTTTGGTGCCTCGTATGCTCTGTGTGTGAGAGAGAAAGAGAGAGAGTGTTACTGAACCAGCAATAGAACGGCTTCCCTGAAGGCAACTTGGGATTCTGCAGTTTGAGCTGCCATCACTTGAATCCAGCCAACACCAAGAATCCCAGGGGACAGATAAATCTTACATTCAGGATTCCAGTGCATACATTCTGAGCCCTCTGGTACTGAGGTGTCAGCTTGGAGGAGGAGGTTGTGTACAAAAACTTACATGGGTAGTAAAAGACTGAACATTTCCTGAATTATTGTTATGCCCGACCTGTTTTTTGAAAACACATGGCTTGAAATACTCCCTCTGGTTGAGCATGCCCTCATAATTACTGATCTTTTGTTTTGGCAGATGCCTGCTGTCTGTGCTAGGGTTAGCAGCCTACTTTAAAAATATAACTGTTGTTGCTGAGGGAGTCGTAAATGTTATGTTTATCTCTTGGTTTAGGAAATGTGTTAAGTAAGGATGATTTGACCCTCCCCAACCAATAACTACACATTTGTCTGTGTTAAGTGGAAGAAACTGTTACCTTAATTAAATTTCTTCAAAATGTCATTGATTTTTATACACGGAAAGACTTTTTAAAAAACTTTTTTATTAGCAAAAACATACATACAAAATATTCAGAAAAAACAAACAAACAATAAAGAAAAACATGCCTAAAAAAGAAAATCGAAAATGATAAGATAGTCTTACAATGTTTGTACTTAAATATAACTCCTACTTTATATATAGTGAAATTATTTAGAAGTCTAATATGTGTATACTAATATAAAACAAAAGGAAAACACAAAAACAAAAAAGATTAAATCAGATTAACTACTTAGACAATAAGTAGACAATAAGACTATCTATTGATAAGTAATACTTGATATAATTTGAACCCATATTAATGTTTTTTGTACATTATAACATTCATCATTATAACGTTCATTTTGGGTCGAATCCCTTTTCCATTGTTGTATTGTTGACTACATTCTACCTCATTACAGTTTTAATATAAATGTTTTTGTTTTCTACCCTGTTTTTGATTATTAATCCTCGTCTTGGAATGAGGAGAAAATATTTTGCTATCTGCAAAATTATTCAAAACACAGCCAAGTCTTGTTGTTGGAACCTTGTTTTATCAAGTAGTTATTAAAACATTCCCATTCTTTTTTAATTTTATCTGTTGGTTGATTTCTTATTAACTCCGTCATTTTCCCAAGTTCCAAGTACTCGCATAATTTTAGTTGCCATCCCTCTCTTGTTGATGTGAGTTCACTCTTCCAGTATTTGGCTTATTTTAAGCAGTGAATTAATCTGTTGAAGTGCAAAATAGCCAATTGACTCTGGAAACCCTATAGCTGATTGACAGTTCTAGAGCATGCATATTCTCAAATTCATGACTTGACTTCCACTACCCCCATCCACGAGCTTTAATTTCTTTCGGAATATCTCAGTACTAGACAAAAGCCTTTTTAATTAGCACATTACGCCAGGCAGAGTACCCAAAAGAAGATGGATTTTAAAAAAATAAAATTCTGGCTGTGCTTCTCTTTGTTGTTCCTTATGAGGAGTGACAGATGAAAGTCATTTCAAAGTCAATGTTCTTCAGTGTAGAAAGTTCATCTCACCCCGCTGAAAGAGCAAGTTTACTATGATACCTGCGTGGCTAGCTTGCTATATTTTAAAGTTGCAAAAACTATATCAAAGCAGAGGAAGATTGGAATTGAGTCGTGCATTCAGTGTAAGTCAGGAGCCATTTAAACTGTGCAGTGAGGTTAACTGGTGGTGTCAGGCTAAAGAAGGAGACTTTGAGATAGGCAGGACTCCTATCAAAAGCAGGCAATTTTTAGGGCAGGTGCTTAATGGAACTTGGAAGGAACAGGAAATCTTCACTGTGCAAGAGTTCAACAATTGGCCTTCTGTTGTCGCTTGGCCTGCTTTGGATCAGCAAATCTGTTGAGCTGGGGAGACTTGTTTCTGTCTTCTATGCTGTAGTAGAAAAAGTTTTCCTACAGGACTAGCATAGGAGTAGGAAGGACTCCAGGGGATAGCAAGAACTATCAGGTGCATCTCCAAGCATGTGTCTTGCTGCCCCATATATTTGATCAGAAACTTCATGAATGATCAAAGATAAATAAATTAAAAAGCCTTCACTCTGGGTCGGACTAGGCAACGGAGGCTTCACCTGAAGCACAAATAGCAGGGATTTTTGTTTTGTTTTGTCCAAACCATAGAAGAGAGAATGAGCGTGCCAAAGGTGATTCAGGCTTCCCTGCCACCATTATTTTACATAACGAAAAACACGCACCTTCATTGCATTCACATAATTAACGTCAGGACAAATGACGTTGCCGAAAACGCAAACTTAAGTGGATACCCTTTGGGGAGCTCTGAACTAAGAACTAAGAAGAAGCAAGTAAGATGAAGATGAGTATACAGCCTAATTACTGCATTCCCTGCCACGATAGGGAAAAAGAATAACAGGAATATCCCAGGGCATGAAGAAACAGGCTTGAATTTACAATCACTCCACAAATTCTGGAAACTAAAAAATTCTGGAAATATACTGTAGCTCCATTAGTATGTGGCACCTGAAGGACTATCAAGTATATTGTGATGTAAGCTTTCACAGACTAAGAGTCCATTTCATCACTTACATGACATGGGCTTCTTGAAAGGTTTGCAATCATCAGGGTGATGTCACGGCCAGATTTCTGACACTAGATCCCTTTGTAGCATTCCCCCATTGTAGCCTGAGTAGGTTTTGTTTTTCTTTTGCTGCTTTTGATGTACAGCAGAGCAGAAGCTGTACCCAAAGGGCTTGAATAATAGCTCTTTTCAGTGAAATGAAGTTTGGTCCTAAGGATGCAAAGGTTACACTGCAGCTCAGCCTGTAACTGAAATCGGATCTGCTACCTAGAGCTCCATCTAGTGACTTCCCAGCAAGATCCAGAGGATTTCCCCCTCATTTTCTCTGTTTGAAAACAGAAAAGAAAAATGGTTTCTATTAAGATGAGCAGATGCTGCTGGGGGCATCAAACTGAATAAGGCTATTGTGAATGGCTCTTGTTTTGCTTTTTCCTCCTGTTTATAATTGCTGAGATTTTGTGTAACTCAGATTGTTTGTAATTGTTTGTTTGTTTGAAACGTTTTTACCCCCAAATTCCTTGATCTGCTGGTTTAACGACATGGGTTGTGATTGTAAGAGAGAAAACTGAAGACTTGAGGAGGTATAGTACAGAATCTACTGCCTTATTTTGCATAAGGTATAGAAAAGGAATGGGGGACATGTGGTCTTGCAGATGTTGCTGGACTCCAGTAAGCCTCCACCAGTATAACCAGTGGTCAGATACGACAGGAGATGTAGTGTAGCAACATCTGAATGGTCATAGGTTCCCCATTCCTGGTGTTGTAAGACTTTTTAAGATTTATTAGGCTGCAATCCTGTATAAGTATAAGTGCCATTACGATACGATATCTTTATTGTCATTGTCCCATACAGAACAACGAAATTGAAAAATCTACATAAGACATTCAAAACCCAATAAGCCTGCTATCCCAGCTATCCCAACCTGGTTAGCCCCCTAAAAAACTCTGATAACGCATTTTTAAATACAATACACTCCCATACAGACTCCTTATAATGTGTTTAAAACCAAAATTGTTTTTGGGTAGAAACTGTTTCTCAGGCGGCTAGTCCTAGTCTTTATAACTCTGTAGCTTCTTCCAGAAGGCAGAAGCTGAAAGAAATCATTTCCGGGCTGCGCACTGTTCTGCGCTATCCTCAGCTTTCTTATGGCACCTGGAACCATAGATTTGATCCAAGGTGGGAAGAGTGCACCCACTTATTCTCTCCACAGTCTTTACAACCCTGGACAGCATTGTTTTCCCCCTGACTGTGCAGCTCCGAAACCACACACACAGACCATAAGTTAATATACTCTCCACAGTACAATGGTAAAATGCCATCAACAGGTCCTTTGAGAGATTGTTTTTCCGGAGGATTCTCAGAAAATATAACCTCTGCTGTGCTCTCTTCATCAGGTCTTCGCTGTTTTCTCCCCAGGTTAGGTCACCTCTCAACTCCATTCCCAGAAATCGAAACACCGAGACCTGTTCCATGCACTTCCCCCTAATAATAAGTGGCTGAATATTCAAGCTACATTTCCTTGAATGCGTTGGGACTTATCATGCATAGGATGGTGCTGCTGGTCTTAGTTTAATATTCATCTTGCTTGATGCAGGTTGCTGGTAGAACTAGTAGTTCTTCCTCTTCTGGATGGGATCCAAAACTAAGACCCAAAGTCAAGGGAGAGAAGATATAAACATTAAGGGCTGGCGCTACCATTGGGCAGAGTGAAGCAGCTGCCTCAGGTGGCAGATGCTGGGGGCAGGGGGGCCACAATGAAGCACCAGAGGACAGAGCTGTGGATTCCATGTGGCCTGCCCTGCACCGCTAGGCTAGCCTCCTGCCCCCAGGTCACCAGTGTTGAAGTAAGATTCAATGATCTGTCCAGCTGGAATGGAGTGGGGTGGAATGGACTGGATTAAACAAATAGGGATGACATGTTGTCTTTTGCCTCAGACAGCAAAATGGCATGGTCTGGCCCCGATAAATATCCATGCCTTCAAACATCTAAAGAGTCTTTAATAGGATCAGTAAGCAACGGTCTTTCGTCCAAGATTTACTCTAGTTGCTAATGCTGGTTGTTATGAAGAAAGAAAGAAAAAATGAGGTAACTTGCACTCCCTTCCTAAACCCTCTTCCAGTAGACCAGTAGTGCTTCTGACTTCCATCAGGAACTTTAGCTCTGAGAAGTCTGGAGCATGCTCCGTGTAACTTAGATTTCCACGTCAGCCAATAGATATCTATCTAAGTATTATGCTTTAAATGGCCTCACTATCCTGTGTTTTGTTTCTCGAGTCACTTTTTAGCAGCCCTTAGAGTCCTGCTGAGGCAATACTTGAACGGATGCCTATTTCTGATGTAATTCAGTTAAAGTTTCATTAGCCCTGGGGACACAGGCTAGACAAAATCACCACTAGGAATTACTGGAAGAACAAAAACCCACTTTATTCCTATTATGCTCTCCTTCTCATCCCTTCCTTCAAATGTAAATCCCAAGATTCTGCTTGTTTACTTAGCTGGCTGGGCAAACATGAATGTCCAGCTACCAGGCTCTGTCTAATCCTCTAGAGCTTGTATCAACTTTACCAGGCAACGTACTTCTGTGCTGCTTGCCGTAGGTGGACAGAGGCTCTGACTTATTCAATATCGAGTCCTGCTTCAAGCCATCTGTCATTTTCAGGCACTTCAGAGCTTTCCCCTTAGTTCCAAAAGGCTTTTGTACATGACAATCTGAATTCCCATTCAGGCTTAAGTACTATTGCATATGCGCCAGCAAAAAAACAAAACAAAACTTTGTGCATATTTTTCTGGAATATTATATACTAGTTATTTTCCAGTTCACTAACTGCTGAGTTTACAGAGAAATGAAGAGGTAACATGCTTTGCACTTGAGACTTCTGGCTGGTGCTGATCATTGTGTGCCACTGAATTGTTCTCCTCTTGATTGGGTTGGGTTCTTGGTGCAGATGTATATTGGACAGAACTTAGTGTGTTCGGCAGCTGGGAGAGAGGGAGATGGAGGGAGGGTCTGCAAGGGGCACAGATACCCACAGGTTTGGTGGAACTGCAGCAGCTTGCAAATTTCTCTAGCATCTGAAACCCTATCTGAGGCTATTAAAATGGAGCAAATAGGTAGAGCCATATAACATTTCCTGGGTAGATTCTGTGAGGACTGCTACACAGAGATCTAAACTGGGTTGGCTTTTAATAATAATAATTTTATTATTTGTACTCCGCCCATCAGACTGAGTTGCCCCAGTCACTCTGGGCAGCTTCCAGCATATACAAAAACATAATAAAACATTAAATATTTATAAACTTCCCAATGCAGGGCTGCCTTCAGGTGTCTTCTAAAGGTTATGGTATGTAGTTACTCATCTCCTTGACATCTGATAGGAGGGTGCTCCACAAGGTCGGTGCCACTACCGAGAAAGCCCTCTGCCTGTAACCTCACTTCTTTCAGGAAGGTAACCGCCAGAAGGCCCTCTGTGTCCGGACTGAATGATGGGGGTGGAGACACTCCTTCAGCTATACAGGGCTGAAGCCATTTAGGGCTTCAAAGGTCAGCATCAGCACTTTGAATTGTGCTCTGAAACGTTTGGAAATGCTGTTTTAAATGGCATGTGGTGAAAATGCTTTTCATCCTGGGTTTCATATGTATTCCCAACATATTGCTGTGTTAATTTTGGAAGTATTGGTAGTTTTCTACTACTTCAGCATAGTGGATGCTGATCGTTCTTAATTGCATAGCTGTAGTTGACACATTACTCTCCTAGTGAGACATTTGTCATGGGATATCAAAGTAATTGAAATAACACTAATTAGCTCCAACTATATCTGTAAAGAGCAAATTAGCACAATTTCTCAAGAGCATTCTGACTGTAGGAGAAAGCACAGCAGCCATAAAATAATTTTACCACTGGTGCTGAGGGCAGTTGAGGAAGAGCCCAACACCCCGATACATAGAGAGCTGTATCCAATGTTAGTCCTGCTGAGAGTAGACCTATTGAAATGAGTAAACCTAAGGTAGTCATGTTCATTAACTTCTGTGGGTCTCCTCTGAGTAGGACTAGCATTGGGTATAAGGATGGCACAATGTGTCCTTGTCTACATATGTAGACATACACACTAATGGAACACACATAGGTACGTTTAACCAAGAGTCACAGTGTACCCTGACTTGAGGTTTGCTTTTCTTAGAAGGGCAATCAGGTGCAAGATAACAAGCCAAAGTTTAGTGCAAGTATGGAGAACTACTGGCACTCATGTATAATTAGGCTCTCTAGGCTTCCCCCACCTGGCTTCCAAGACCAAGCTGCACCTTTTCTGGGAACCTGCTAAAACGCAACACAGCATCTCATTGGCCTGAATCTTCTGCCCTTCTTGGGCCCACGGCTCAGTGTACCTGCTCCACATCTCCTGGGGCTATTGGAGAATTGTCAGCTATTTGTCTTCTACCCCTTGAATTCTCAGGTTTGATCTCCTGGTCTACTACTGTGTTCCTGCAGCTTAAGTTTATTATTCAAATGAAGTTATTCTAGGTTTTTTGTTTAATTCGTTCTCCTGCCAGGTTAACCTTCTCCACTATTTCAGTGGTGTTGCTTTTGACTGAATCCACACGCTCGCTCAGATTGTCTAGCGTTGTCACCCAGCAATCTTTTAAGTTCCTCTTTAAACGATGAATGTTGTTGCAATAACTCCCCCTTCGCTGCGTTAGTCAGCATTGCCAACGTTATTGGGGCTTCCTTGGAAGGAGATAAACTCCCTGTTTTGGAAATGTCTTTGGGGGTTCAGATGTACCGGGAATATTGTTGCAGAAAATGCAATTGCAGATTAAGGAAGGCGGATTTGGGATTCCAGATTTGGAATTTGTATCATCATGCTTATTTCTGGGCAATTATCGGACACTGGAGACCTGCTGATGGTCTTAATCTCCCGTGTTGGGCAACCCTAGAGCATACATATACCGGTATAACACTCTTGGTTGGGCGGACAGTATTAGGATAAAAATATTTGAAAGTTCCAACAACTCCTGAAACAATTTAGTCAGCTAATGAAGGCTGATGCTGTTTTCAGGGCCTGCAGCATTCCTAGAACCTTCAGCTTTTAAAGTATGCTGAAACCTCATGTTATCAGTTCTGCCTTTCCCCACTATTCTACCGCAAGCACAGAGATACTGTTTATTAAGCTGCGGGTCACTTTAGGCAGGCTTTGAGGTCCATTTTTACTGGGTGAGCCAGGTTGCTCCCTCGTTACGCCAGCATCTAGCAGGCACTGAAGCGCTGTCCCCTTATACATTTTCTGAAACTTTTTTTTTTTCAGATTTCTCTCTCTCTCTTTTGCTGCTGTTGCATAATAAACTGGGCAAATCTGTGATTGCGAAAGAGTTCAGCTAACCACAGAAACGCTGAGAGTACAGCAATTAACCATAGCAAAGAAAAGTTAGCAGAGAAATTAAGCTAGTAAACAAATGTGTGTTAAAAGTTTGGGACTCCTCTAATCATGTACCTCTGGCCACCCGGAGCTTGCCAGCTCTTATGACTGGGGAAGCTGTCTGCTTGGCTTACGTAAATAGGAACTTGGCTTCCCTTGTTATTGTTCTTGTTTGCTTTCCTTTGCTTTTCTGAGGACCAACTTCCCTTCTCTTCCCCTGCTCGTGTTCCAAAAGACAGGATGTTCATTCTCCGAAATTTCTTGAATGCAACAGCAGTTTGAGCCATTTCCTGGACATGTTTTTTGCTTTCTGCAGGAGTTCCTATGCAATGGCTGAAGCTATGCCCCCAATGCCGTCTTGTTTCAAGGTTATATCAGAAGACGCAGCAGAGTAGCTCAGGGACACCATGTCAAGAGTAGTGCAAATCTACAGCCTGGTGATCAGTTAGATTCCTAACTGCCTCTGAAAGGCCAAAGTACGAATGCATCGCAAGATGGAAAACCCGCTAGAGGAAAGGGTTTTCCGTTTTGGAGGTGCTTCGCAAAACGAATTTGCTATGGGCTTGCTTCGCAAGACGAAAATGTCTTGCGATTCCTGGGGGTTTTTTCCCCTCCCCCCCTTTTTCCCAAGCCCCTAAGCCGCTTAACAGCTGTTCGCTAAGCCGCTTAACAGCTGATCGCTAAGCCGCTTAACAGCTGATCTAAGCCTCTTATCAGCTGATCTAAGCCGCTAATAGCCTTTTAGCAGCTAATCCGCTAATCCCTTAAGCCTTTAATAGCCGCTAATAGCCTTTTAGCAGCTAATCCGCTAATCCCTTAAGCCTTTAATAGCCGCTAATAGCCACTAAACCGCTAATAGCGCTAATCCGCTAATGGGCTTGCTTCGCAAGACGAAGAAAACTGCAAGACGAAGAGACTCGTGGAACGGATTCTTTTCGTCTTGCGAGGCACCACTATAATGGCGGGAGTATCCTGTCCTTTTTTCAGCCAGAACTCACCAGAGTGCAGTTCCAGCACCTCTCAGGTTGGCGCCATTGTAGGCCAGCACTCCACCCCCCCCCCAAACTTCTTGCCTTTACATACTTCAGAGAAGCCCCAGATGAACATTCAAGTCAAAATTGCAACTGGCCAGTGTGTTACTCCTTTACTCCACCTAGCTGCTAGCCACTCCTAGCTGTAATTGGTAAAACTACGGATCGGGCCAATTTGTATTTCCTTTTCTTCAATCCGTCTCCCATGTAGTGAGCCAGTGTGGTGTAGTGGTTAAGAGCAGTGGACTCGTAATCTGGGAAACCAGATTCACGTCTCCGCTCCTCCACATGCAGCTGCTGGGTGACCTTGGGCTAGTCACACTTCTCTGAAGTCTCTCAGCCCCACTCACCTCACAGAGTGTTTGTTGTGGGGGAGGAAGGGGAAGGAGAATGCTAGCCGCTTTGAGACTCCTTAAGGGGAGTGAAAGGCGGAATATCAAATCCAAACTCCTCCTCTTCTTAGTGGCGGCAGGCTTTAAGCTTTTCAGCCAGGCCTCCACCATTGCCCATGCACACGTTTGCGTGAGGACCCTTCTGAGCTACCCTAGCCATACGCCTGAATCTAAGAGAATGAATGAGGAGGGAGTGCATTTATTCGACCTACACCAGAATCAGGGGTGACCCCCAAACCAGCTTTCTGTAGTTTTTAGCACCTCCGTGGGCGGTGAATGCAGCTGTTGTCAAACTGGCACGTTTTCAGGGCTGCCCCAGTAGCCTGGCAACTTACTGTAACAACTTCATGGTGAGTTCCGGCACCTATTTTCTTGCGAGGGTGGGGAAGCAGTGGTGGTGGTGAGGTACACTAAAGAGAGAGTGCCTTGTGCCTGCATGTGTGGTCAGTGTGCATGCTGTATATGTGTTTGTTGTGTGCAACATGCATGGTGCTGGTGTGAGTGTATATTTGCCGTATGTGTGATGAATGCACATGTGGGTGCAAGTGATGGAAGCCTGCTGGGAAAGGTTAGGTAAAGGTAAAGGGACCCCTGACCATTAGGTCCAGTCGTGACCGACTCTGGGGTTGCGGCGCTCATTTCGCTTTATTGGCCGAGGGAGCTGGCGTACAGCTTCTGGGTCATGTGACCAGCATGACTAAGCTGCTTCTGGCCAACCCGAGCAGCGCATGGAAACGCTGTTTACCTTCCCGCTGGAGTGGTACCTATTTATCTACTTGTACTTTGATGTGCTTTCGAACTGCTAGGTTGGCAGGAGCAGGGACGGAGCAACCGGACCTCACCCCGTCACTGGGATTCGAACTGCCGACCTTCTGATCGGCAAGTCCTAGGCTCTGTGGTTTAACCCACAGCGCCACCCGCGTCCCTGCTGGGAAAGGTTAGCCACCCATAATAAGCCTTCCCCATATCTACCACATGTTAAGTTGGCTGTTCCGTATTCACTCTTTCCCTGAACACCATCTGTTTAAAATAAGGTCTCCAGCAGTTGAAAGGAACACCAAACTAAATATGTGATGTCTCATTTAAAAAATAAAAAGTAATAACAGAGATTTGACTGGAATGGGGTTCGGGGCACAATGGAACAACGAGAGCTGGGATGACAGCATGTGAATGAAGAATACTCGGTCTGTTTAGGGTCTTTGCTGGGCACATTTAATTGCATTACTTGTTATCCTAGACTTCAGTTGGCAAAGTATGCCTTGTAAAACACAATTGGAAAAAATGAGATTGGGGGCTTTGGAAATTTCTTTGTTTGACATCAGGAAAGCGTGACTCAGGCTTTGGAGAATGCGGACCAAAAATTGCCCTGCACAGGAAGGACAGAATTCCCAGAAAAATTATGCATAAAGGAAATGCCAGGCTCTTAGTGTAGATGGCCATGCAAAGGTCTCTGGGCAGGAATCCAGATTCACACACACTGAATTTGTGACTGTTTTAATCTTTGTCAATAATGAAGTTTCCCCCTGTACTACATCTTAAACACAGCACACACTGGCGAAATGGATGTTAATTTTTCTATAATACAGACATTTGCAATGACTTAAACACAGTGGTACCTCTAGTTACGAACTTAATTCATTCCAGAGGTCTGTTCTTAACCTGAAACTCTAACTAGAGGTGTGCTTTCGCTAATGGGGCCTCTTGCTGCCACTGCGCCGCTGGCACACGATTTCTGTTCTCATCCTGGGGCAAAGTTCTCAACTCGAGGTAACTCTTCCAGGTTAGCAGAGTTTGTAACATGAAGCGTTTGTAACCTGAGGCATTTGTAACTCGAGGTACCACTGTATGCTTGTATCATCTTATATTCAGAAGGCCTTTCTGCAGCAAAATCCAATCCATCACTACCATCTTTTAACTGCTAGCTGAAAGAGAGGTTTAGGAAGAGAAGGGTTTCATTTGCTCCAGCAAGACCTTTCGGTGCATTGTGGTGAAAACTGGTTTGCATCTAAATGGTAAATGGAGCAGCTTCTTCCCATTAGTAGTCCCAGAATGAAATCCTACTTGTTTTGCAGTTTTAGGGCACCACGAAACAGCATTTTCATCAGATGGTTCTCTCAGTTATCTGCATAAATTTGCAATTTGCTGTGCTATCAATACATTGTAGAAGTTGTCTCGTTTGGAGCACTTTGTCAGCAGCACTGATAGTGCTGAAATTTGAAAAAATTAAAGGTTCTGAATATGCATTTCCCCAGCTCACAGTTCCCAGATATATTCCAAGAAGATCTCACTTGTCCTGAAATCCTTTGTGTACATGGAATTTAAATGAAAAGTATTATGGGTTTATGTGCCAGGTTTGTGCTTGTGCAGTCTTACATTCATTAGGTTAGGCACTCAAAGCCAGCAGCGATGTTGGTACTTGTTCAGAAGTTAATTGCTTTGATCCTTATCTTGATGACACTCTGGTTTGTAGACTAAAACTTTAAAAAATGGAAATGTAATTTACAGAGCAGTACCTTGGCTCCAGTTGTGAGCAGTCAACTGCACCTGGAATTTCCAAGTTTGAAAAAGTCATGTATGCCTCAAGAGCATACATGTCCTGCATGCAGCCCAATCTTAGCAAATAATAGGCGAGCAAGGAATAGATGCAGGTGGGCTTGTGGGCAGTATGGCTGAGGGAAATATCTTGCCAGAGACCGTGCTGACTTTCCTGTCCCCCACACTTAATGGTGTTGAAGAACATGCATGCATCTTTTAAACTTTCTTGTATAAAGAGTCGCATGCAAAAAGCATTCTGAGACCATATGAATATAAATATTAATAACTAATACACACACACACACAGAGAGAGAGATTCTCCAATAATGCTTTAAATTGCTGGTTTGATTCCCAGTCAAGCTGATGGGAGTTGGCTCATTGCTGACATCAAATGCAGAGCCATCCCTGCACCACATGGCTATGACTCCTCTTGCATAGACCTGTAGGTTTCACATTAGAGACAAAACACTGCTATTTAGTCATTCTAAAGTGTTTCGTCTCTTTCTTTTTCTATTGGCCCTATTTTCATCTAAGGAATGTCGGAGGGTATGGATGGAGAAATAATGTGATCTGGTATAAGTCAGATTCCATTGTCCCTATGTGATTCCTCAAATCATAACTGTGGGCCCATCCTTATACCCTCTTTTTAAATGTTAGTTACTTAGACCAGTGGTTTTCAACCAATGTGTTGTGGCACCCTGGGGTGCCTTGAATGATGGTCAGGGGTGCCACAGGCAACCCTGGCCTCTGTCCCTCTTTCCTTCCCTCCCTTCCTCTGATGTCCTCTCGCGTCTCTGCCTCCCAAAGGCTTGCACAGCTGTTTGCTGCAGCAGCCCTGCTACAAGCTCCCCAGGCAAATGGTGCCTCTGGGGCTGGCCAGGGGGTGCTGGTTGCCAGGAGCTGAGGTGACCTCGGAGTAAGCAAGTAGGCAAGGGAGCCCAGCCAGCCATTCCACCAGCCCTTGCTGTTGGGAATGGACAGAAAAGTCCCAGGGCCCTGTGGGGCAGTGTGAGGAGGCACCTCTCTTTGTGGCAGGGGGGCAGCTCAGAGACCAGGGGCGGCAGCAGTGGCTGCCTGGAGGACTCCCAAGGAGAGGAGGCTGAGGGAACACTCCACAAAGGAGGGTGTTTATAAAAAGGGTAAGAGGCTGCCAGCTCTGCAAGCAAGGGGTGACATATCTGTGCTCCTGAGCCCCACAGGGGTGCTGAAGAAAGAATGTAGTTGGGCAAGGGATCTGTGGACTCAAAAAGGTTGAAAACCTCTGACTTAGACTAGTAAGGTAAATAAAAGAGCTTAAAATGGTTCGTTTGATATTCTTCCACAGACACTATGTGCACAAACTATGGGATAGTATACAACACAAGAGATTGACTTTGCTGTTTCTATATTTGTGTTTGGTTCACATCTTTGGTTTTGTAATCTACTATGTGATTTCCAAATGCCTTCTGTTATTCCAGAGTTTGGTCTTGGTTTAATTTGCTGTCTCACTTGGGGGTCTTACATCTCTCAGAAAGTATCGCTCAGTATAAGATTACAAATTCCAAGGATTCGTTGCATACTGTAAACAAAATCAAAAGGTGTTTGGTTTCTGTGCCTTCTGTTTAAATGATTGTTTGCAACTGACTCAAAATACATTCCTGAGAGCTGAGCAACTGCTTCCATAAAAAAGTACAATAGCAGGGATTTATCTCCCTTTTCCCTTCAAGAGTGAGGCACCCAATTTGTGTCAGATCATATCCAATCACAGGTGCTTTTTGCACTGATACCAGGAAGATGATGCTATGATAAATTATATACCTTAAATGGAACCTAGACAGGTTTACTATGAACAGATCTAGCACAAACTAAATTAATTCTCAACCAAGGTAATCCAGATATTGTGCAAAGTATTTGCAAAAGAACTCATCCTCCTGCCACCTGTTTGATCTTGAGATTTATCTATTTAATTGGTGCTAAATGCATATAAGAGCATGAATCTGTTGCAAGGATCATCTAGTTCACTGTTCCCTATCCTATAGTGGTCAACCATATACTCCTGCTCCCTCTGTGGCAATCAAAAAGTATCACTGCTTCTGCCTGCAGTCTGAAGTGAAACAGTCCAGAATTTCTACCAGCTTAGTTTATCACTTCATTCTGAGTAACTGAAATTGAGGGTTGAAACTTCCATAGAGGGCATGTGCTATTGTCAACTGCAATCCTATACACACTTAGCTGCTGGTAAATCTCACTGAACTCAGCTGGTTTACTTCTGAGTAAATGTACAGCAGACTTGCCCTGTAAATGCCATAGCTCTTTCCTAGAAACTGATGGAAATGCACAAAAGACAATAGCAGGCTTTACTTTCAGAGACTTGCTTTAAGAAATCCTTCCACCATCTTGGAAAGTATGCAGTCCTAAATTGTACAAATGGAATTCATTGTGACTTTGCTTTGTGCTAATACGTTTGGGACTTGGAAGTGCGTGGTATGCATTAGAGACCTCTCTGCGGAAACAGTACCTTTGTGCAATTATTTCTTGTAACCCCCTCCCCCAGAAGAGCCCCCCCCTTACAGCTGATGAAATCTTGCTCTAAAGGTCTCCACCTTAACTTTCCATAACAGACGATGCAGCAGATGAGTGACCACCGCTACGACAAGCTTACAGTTCCTGACGACGCTGCAGCAAACTGTATATATTTAAACATTCCTGGCAAAGGTCACATCTTGTTGCACCGAGCCCCTGAGGAATATCCAGAAAGTGCAAAGGTAAAAAAGCAAATAGAATAAAAGCTCCTTCTTATAAGGTGCCGATCAATGCTAAACTAATAGTGGCTGTGTAAGGGAAGGTGTGGAACGTTAGCCGTGCCTTCAAATACTAGCCATTTCCACTCCCCCTTGCACTGAAATGCTTCTGTGCGTTAAAGAGGAAAAGAGGAGTGGAAAGGTGAAAGTTTTATGTGCATGGTGCTAGCAAAAAAAATTAAGCAATGGGTCTTGTGCCGTGAATTCCAACAGCTTGTCTTAGCTGCTCCAGGTGATGGCACAAAGGTTGCCATTTCCACAGTGGCATAGCGTGGGGGGTGCAGGGGGGCCCGGCCGCACCGGGCGCAACATCTGGGGGTTAGGGGCGCAAATCCACGGGTTAGGGAGCGCAAATCCACGGGTTAGGGGATGCAAATTACTTGCCTTGCCCCGGGTGCTGACAACCCACGCTACGCCACTGCATTTCCAAGGATGTACCTGAGTGCAGAGCATTTTTGTATCATTCACATGTGTTTTCATAACTAAAGCATAGGAGACCTGGTCACAGCTCCTGATGCTTAAGTTGATCCTTCATAGGTCTTGTAAGTTTCCCATCATCTCTGCTCTGTAAAGGATTCACAGTGCAGGTTTGGGATACTTGCTGCTACTGTAGTACTGTTTGGTTTAATCAGTTCTGTAAGTGATGCCGACACATGCTGCGATTTTTAACCACCTGATAGTTGTGCCTTGGTTTCCTTGGTTCGCACCATTAGTGCACTTGCATTTTTAGCTCCGATGAATCATTTCCCTGTATCCCCTTTCCAGTTTTAACAATTCGTTGGACCGAGAGAGGTTTTTAACCAGGCCTCCAGAAAGCGCTCCCCCTAAAGGCCTCTTTTTAGCCCTCATCAGACTGAAATATGTGCTCCCAGTGTGATCTGAGAGCTGTAGATTTGTGTGTGTGAGAGAGAGATTTCCAAGTCAGAACAGCGGGGGTGGGGGGGGGAGGCATAAGTGAATATGGAACCAAAGCACAATTTCAGTAGCGCAACCTCTTATTTAAATACCTAGAAACCGTTTCTGTGAAAGTAAGAAATTCGCAAATATAACACCTTTTCCCTCTTGTTTCTTCCCTCCCCCATAGGTCTTCGAAAAACTGAAGGACCACATGTTGATCCCTATAGCAAACACAGAGCTTGAAAAAATAGATGGGGCGCTCACTTGTTGTTCTGTCCTTATTAATAAAACTTCACAATTATGAGTTTACAGACTTCCTCCCGTGTAACTGGCAATAACGTACATGCAAGGCAGACGAATCTGTACCCACTTTTTATTGGTTCCCTTGACAATCTACTGTACCACTGTGCTACTAACCTTTGTTTACAATGGTGCCCTTTCAGGTGGTAATTAAGGTGTGTGTGTATATATATATCTCTGCTTTTTTTTCTGATGTAAAAGGACTCTGCTGCATGTTTGTCTGGACCATTATGACGATTAGTGGTTTATATAGTTGGTGTGAAACTGATCTAGAAAGCAGACGTAGGGGGCCACATCTAACATTACTTTTAACTGACACAAACCTTATGACCCAGGTCTTAAATGCTACTTTATAGAGTGCTCAGGTGCATATTGTGTACATTTCATTCCCAAGGCATGCTTTAGGTGCAGGATTCCAAATGGATGAAGCAAGTCAAGTCCCCTTAACGGCACATGCGGACAGGTGCTAGACAAAGTATAACTTTTAGAATTTAGCCTCCCTTCACACAAGCCAGCTTTATTGCTGTATTGTGTCCAGCAGTATGCTGATGACTGCCTACCTTGTACCCCAATGTAATATACAGGGGTTAGGGGCCGATGGTCCAACTCTTTGCTTCTGCTGATGTTGACTTTGTCACGGGAATTTCAAATTTGTTCCCATAAGGGCTTTCTCGTCTTCTTTCCCCATTGATCTGCCTATCTTCCATCCCAGGTATTCATGGCAAAAAAAAAAAATGACCTTTAGAAATAACAACAAAGCTATGGGTTATCTTCATGTTAGAAAAGAGAAATGGCAGAAGAAAGGGGATAATTATCTCTTCTCCCGCCTGACCACTTTTAAAAACTAAATATTGGTCTTCAAGCATCTTTTTTTACCTTCTGGAGAAAAGTTATGGTGCTGTATATTTTCTCCCGTGGGTAAAAAAGCAGCTTGAGGAGGATTTCGGGGGGGGGATGGCTAGATGTGAATAGCTTTAGCAACCCCTCCCCTGCTTATTCCTCCACTTGGACTTGAAGATATCCACAGCTGTTTTTCTTTACAAAAGGACTACATGTGACTGCCATGTAACTTCTGCCATGTAACTTCTATAACCTCAGGCTTGAGCGATAGCTGGGACATAAAGGGCTCAGAGTAATACCAATGCCTTTAACTGGGGATGCATTAAGATGGATTTCACGCCCTCAAATCAGACTGTTACACTTTGGTGGCCTCTAGTCATTTCCCCTTGAATTTTGGGATGCTTGCTCATTAAAGCAAGATCTTTGCGCCTGTGTTAGGTGGGTTGCTTTTGTGCTTTGCTGAAAGCATCTGTTGGGATTGAAATTTACATAGCGTGCCATCACGCATGAGGCTTATATTAGTTCTTGCTTCAATCCATTTTTAATGTAAATGTGAAATCTACGTTGGCCGCAATACTCATGTTGCAAAGGCCTCTAATGAACATCTATAGCTGACATTGGTTCTGACGTCTGTGCTCATTAAGAGTAATGCAGAAATCAGCCTCGGTTTTATTCATCCCTGACTTTTTCTCTTTTGTTCTGTGTCTCGTTTTTTCTTCTCCTTCTCCCTCCCCTTCTACCTTTGCCTTCCGTTTCTCTTGTCTTCTCTCTTCCAGAAATCCCTATTATAGGTAACTAAAACAAAAGAAATTCAGTAGCATCATGAACCTGGGCTTCTGTGTAGTCCTTTTTAGAGTACCAGCTGCAGTGTGAAATGTACTGTGTTTTATTATTCCACAGTATTGTGTTGCTGCTCATGCCATGGAAGTGCATTAGAAGAGAATCGTGAGCAGAATCTATTGCAAACGGCGGGTGGCACCTAGAGAAAAAGTGTTACTGCAGAGGAGGATTCTCAGGGGGATTTCATTCTGATAGTCTTGAATTTCAGCAAGGCTACTGTATCCTAGAAGCTGAGACAATGGTCTCTTTGTTTATCCACTGGATAGGCAGATAGCTCATAAATAAATCTTATATCAATCTTTGTTTTAAGAATAATCCATGTGTTTTTGTGAATCTCAAACTTAATGTTCTGACACCTGTACAGTCGGCCTTAACAAATGATGTTAACAAATTTCACCTTCACCAATTTTGCTTTACTTTTCATGGAATTTTGTTTTGTTTTGAATTTTCGTTTGATCAGAGTTCTTCTGAGAGCCAACAGTGAACTTCCTGGGAAGTTTCGGTTGTGAGAAAGAGATTGCGGGAGTTCTAGCTGCAGAAGTTTTGCTTTGGTTTTTTACTGTGGTGTATTCCTTAGAATAATGGGACGCGGGTGGCGCTGTGGGTAAAAGCCTCAGCACCTAGGGCTTGCCGATCGAAAGGTCGGCAGTTCGAATCCCCGCGGCGGGGTGCGCTCCCGTTGTTCGGTCCCAGCGCCTGCCAACCTAGCAGTTCGAAAGCACTCCCAGGTGCAAGTAGATAAATAGGGACCGCTTACTAGCGGGAAGGTAAACAGCGTTTCCGTGTGCGGCTCTGGCTCGCCAGAGCAGCGATGTCACGCTGGCCACGTGACCCGGAAGTGTCTTCAGACAGCGCTGGCCCCCGGCCTCTTGAGTGAGATGGGCGCACAACCCTAGAGTCTGTCAAGACTGGCCCGTACGGGCAGGGGTACCTTTACCTTTACCTTTATTCCTTCAAATAAGGAAGAGAGTTGTCTTCCAGCAGGCTGCCATGACTACTCTGTCTAAGCTTTCAGGTTGTTGTGCTCAGAACAATGAATATCTTGGATGATTTTTCTAACTTTTAATTGTGTGACTGTTTACTATGGAATTCAGCTGAAAGAAATATTTCTTATGGTAAATTCCGCAACACGCTTAAGGCCTTAGTCATATGTTTTTTCACCACACACACAAAGAATATAGACAATTGCATTGTCTTGAAACCTGTTATGTCATTTCAAAGTATGGAGATACTATCTAGCTTAAGTAGCGCTAGGAACTCTCCAAGGGCTGACATACGGTCTGAGTATTTTATCAACTTCCTGGTTAAGGCCACTATTCTCCAGTGCTAATTCTGTCTAGTTGCTGAGGTGTCATGGAAGGAAGGAAGACTGGGTAGCCGAGTAATAAGGAAAGAATCTCTGAAACTATTTAACCATGTAGGGAATCCAAGAAATGTAAACTGGAAAATGCTACCAATACCATCCTGTTGCCTTTTAGAAGGATTAAGTATACTTAAAAACTCTCTGGTTCGTGATTCTTTTGCCCTTTCATTTCTCCCTTTTGATGAGAAATTATACTGCGTCTTATTCACTTGTCAGGTATTGCTCATGTTCCATCAAGCCAGAAGCCTTAGAATGAGTTTACATGAAATTTGTGAAGTGAAATAAGCATTCATGAAAGAGGCAGTGCTGATTCATATGGGAAGGGTTTTATGCGGTAAAGGGAATTAATATGAAAGCAATGCATTTCTTTCACCATTTGGAATTCAGTTTATAAGAGAGAGAGAAAATAGTGGAAGAATTGCAGTGATTTTTGTGACAATATATCCCTGCAAGGAAAAATGAAATAAAAACAGCTGCAGAAACCCACTCTTCAAGAAGTCATAATCTCTCCAGCTGAAGGAGGAAAGAGGAAGAGTTATGAAGTCATCTTCACCAAACACAAGCCCCACAGCCCAAAGGATGAGAGTTCTGCTCTGTTATGTTTCAGTGGACGCCCTGTCAATCAGTCAATCAGTCTCCTTTACTGGCATGCAGGGACCACTTGCCACGGAAGTAAAACCTGCAAATTCTTGTGAAAGGGTCTTCATCTTTGATGCTTTCGTTTGTCTCTGCATTCCAGCTTCAGAGCTGTGTTGTCAGTACGCCAGGCATATATCTTTCTAATTGAAGACTTGTAGATTATGTTTCTCATCTGCTTTTTGTGTATAAATTTGTGTGGTGGGTTGCCTCTGCCGAGCTTTTGATAGTTCATTGAAGGCTTTTTGGGCACATAGTTTAATTAATTTTATTTATGGATAAATTCGTATGTTGCGCTCCAAAACCAGTTTCTGTATTGTTTCCAAAACAAACAAACAAAAATGGATTGCTATGCCTGATTATGCAACAGTTCTAGGATTGCCAGCTTTCCTGATTTTTATCATTATGGTTTAGGAAATTACTATCACCCCAGTATCAAGAAACATCGCTCCACAATGGGGGGATTTTCAGAATTTAAAGGGTGTTAATGTAGAGTGAGAGAAACTCATTTAGATCTTTATATGTGTGCATACTTTGTATTCTTCCAGCAGGTACATTTCCCTTCCGTTATTGTGTGCCACATGGAAGCATATGTAAACACTTGGAAATCTATGCTCCAGAATCAATGTTTTGCAGTTCAACTTTGTAGCGTAGCAAATTCCTTTCTGAGGCTGGAACTAGACTCTACAGCTAATGCAGAGCTATTGCCAAAGCCAATTCTCCCCTTCAATATCTAGAGGTTTGTAACATAATCACAATAAGTATCCTTATATGTTATGGGTGGGGTTGGGGAAAAGGAAAAAGGGTATGGAGCTGTTGCTTTCAGCTACTGCTCGCATCTTCCTAATTTTGGCCTGAAGCACTGAAACTTCATCTAAATAATTATTTAAGCCTATGTTTGGCAGTTGTACAATCTGATTGCCCATTGTACAATCAGTAGACTCAAATGGTAAGAGCTTTCTTACACACCACTGCTTCGAATTTTGTTATTGAATATTCCATTATAGAAAATAACCATGTATTTAGAAAACTGCTATTTCCATTGAGGGTAGTTCAGCCTGGCCTCCTCTCAGTCCTGATATGTTGTAAAATTCTATCAACGTGTATGTTGGGGGCATTTTTTTAAAAATGGCCCTTAACCCTTTCCCTGAAGTGTAGTCTAGATTGGTAAGAGTCCATTTACCACCTGTTGATTCAGCTGGTAAGGTAAAAGTAAAGGACCCCTGGACAGTTTAGTCCAGTTAAATTTGACTATGGGGTACGGTGTTCATCTCTGCTTTCAGGCTGAGGGAGCTGCCATCTGTCTACAGACAGCTTTTTCGGGTCATGTAGCCAGCATGACTAAACCACTTCTGCTGCAGCAGGACACCATGCCAGAAGCCAGAGCGCATGGAAACGCCGTTTATCTCCCCGCTGCAGCGGTACCTAGTTATCTACTCACGCTGGTATGCGTTCAAACTGCTAGGTTGGCAGGAGCTGGGACAAAGCGACATAAACTGGCCCTTAACTTCTGATAAAATCTAAAATGACCTCTCTTGCACTACCCAATTCAATGTTCGGAACTGCTTAAATGAAAAGATGGCAAGCCTAGCACTGTTGTATTTTGCAACTTACTTTGTCCCACTGTTTCCTCTGTCATCCATGACCTGCCTAGAACTTTACACTTTCCCCCCAAACACTTTGGTGGTTACAAAATTGGAAGCCCCAGATAAGCTCTCCCATTTCATTTCTTTTTATTCTTGTGTTGTTTAGTTTATTTTGGGGCTGAAGAAAGTGATGCAACTTGTGGGTTTCCTTGTTGGACAAAATGTGATCAGTGTCATCTAAGGTTCCCCTCCTTATGCCAACAAGAAGTTTGTATACATGATGTACCTTACATTGCTACACTTGGCATTTTTCCACTCCCACCCACACCACAAAGTATACACTCAGTTGAAATATTTCACAGATATGCCCCGTTTTAGAAGTGTACTGTGGCATTTTTGTTAAGGACAGGCGAAACACAGCAGTCCCATAAGATGGGATCATAGCTCAGGCAGAACATCATGTTCAGCTTAGTGAAGAACTGTCAAAATCTCCCCCTCCCTGTCTTCTCCCTCACTGAAAGCAAACTCTGGTACAACTTTGGCACTTATTTAAATATAGGCAGGGCAGAATCCATTTGAGTAATAATCAAATGTTTCTCAGGAGTTGGTACATATCCATACAAAAGAGAGACTGTGTTGTTGTTTTTTGAAGAGCATTTTTTCATCTGTTAGAAGCTGTGAGCAAAATATCAGGGACCTTAGTTGAACTCCCAGAAAGCTTGACACTGGATGCTTGATGGTGTAGCTTGTATGAGATCTACTATGAATCAAGTGCATTGTGTTGCTTTACTATGCACAGATATGACTACTAAATTACCACAGTATTTTAGACTCTGTTACCTTTGAGAGACCTTTATTACAATCCAGTATATTGTTGCCCACTTTTTTGTGCCAAACATCCACGCATTCCATAGTCTGTTAACACTGGAAAAAGTTGATCCAGATTTTCCATTTTGTTTCGTCTTCTGCAGTTTCAGTACTTCATGTACACATATCACTATGGAATAAAGTGTCAGTTGTACCTGGACCATGTGTGTTTTGTTCCAGCAGACGACTTGAATTTTCTGCTTAGTTTGGGTTTACACAAAAGTTTGCATTATTTTGCCAGCCATGCAGCCTAATTAGAGAAGTGGAGTTTAGTCACAGACACTGCTTTTTAACATTGGGTTGGATATAATATAATAATAATATTAATATTATTAATAATAATAAGAGGTATTATTATTATTATTATTATTATTATTATCAGACCCCAAGGCAGTGTACAACATTAAAAATACATAACAGAACATCAATGATATAAACATAATTGAAACATTAAAAAAACATACTGACAAATATCGTTTGTGACTTAGGTCACAGTGCAATCAATGTGAAAAAATTAGTCATGGCTTAAGTCTCATTAATTTTAATGGGAACTAGCACTGCAGTTCTATATATGTCTACTATAGGGGAGACCCAAATAATTTGGCTGCCTGAGACAAAGGAAAAGATTCCACCCCAATTCTATATTCAGAAGCTGACTAGAATGGCCATGGAAACTTATTTCAATAATTGCAATGGAATAATGCACCTGAAGGCAATGGTCTACTTATGGGGAGTGCAGAACAGGCCATATGGCATACAAAGCCCTGTCCTTTAATAGGAGGGTATGACCCAGAAGGTTCATTCCTGCTACTCCCCACCCCCACCCCCAGCACTAGTTGCCTGACACAGTTGCCTCACTCTCCCAACAGTAGGGCTGGCTCTGTTCTATAGAGAATCGAGTCTGTTTGAGCTCAGTAGCACCTAGTCCCTAATTAAGTTTGTACAGGATCACTACTGGGCATAGAAAACCAGACCCTGCATGGAGCAGGGGTGTGTGTGATCAGAGTGGCAGAACCACCATTGCATCAGAAGTCTCTCAAGGTAGAATGGGGGGGGGGGGTTCTTGGTTTGTTGTTGTTGTTTTCCTGCACCAGCTCCAGGCTAATACAGCATATTGCCCCCCTCACCTGGCAATGGGGCCAACATAGGATCCAGCTTAGCTTAGCTTTGCTTGGACCCTTTGGTAGCCTCCAAACTATTTGGAGAGAGGTCAGAGTCCTCATGAATCAGTAGCAATCTGCTCCACCAGTGGAGAGTGGACTGCACTACATCCTAAACTCCCCCCAGCTATCAGCTTTGATGGGTTAGGATGGTTCCCTAAGTCTAACAAACAATGGACCCAAATCATAGTTCATAAAAGCAAAATATTCCCAACTATTATATTGATAATGCTATTTAGATAATTTGAGGACTTAATGCTTATATAGCAATGTCCACACTTCTTTAATAAACCATTATTGCAGTCCTTAACATCTATCCTATAAGATGGGTCTGTGTTATTATCCCCTTATTGTAGGTGAGGGTGCAGGTAGGGATGTTTGATAAATTTGATTTATTTCAGATTCTGATTATGAACTGACTTGATCAGTGCCTCCCAGACTTGTACCTGTACAGAAGAGAACATAGCCACCGAGAGTGGCTGGGGTATATTATTATTATTATTATTATTATTATTATTATTATTATTATTATTACCTTTGGTTTTCACATGCTCTGAATTATGCAACACTGTCATTAATTTAAAACAACAGAGCAAAATGCAGCATAAAATCGTATTTTGATATAAAATAGTACATAAATGTGAATCCTGTTGTTTTCAATAAAGAAAACACATAGGTCAATATGGAAAATGCAAAGCAGAAATAACTGGCGACTGCATCTTCCTTGGTGTGCTCAGATGGAGATAATTTGCACCTCACCCCCAGATCCTGCATCTCTCCTGTTTCCACTTATTCTAACACTTTAAAAAGGTAAAGGTACCCCCCTGACTGTCAGGTCCAGTCGCGGACAACTCTGGGGTTGCGGTGCTCATCTCGCTCTGTAGGCCGAGGGAGCCAGCGTTTGTCCGCAGGCAGCTTCCGGGTCATGGGGCCAGCATGACTAAGCCGCTTCTGGCGAAACCAGAGCAGCACACGGAAACGCTGTTTACCTTCCCGCCGGAGTGGTACCTATTTATCTACTTGCACTTTGATGTGCTTTTGAACTGCTAGGTGGGCCACCACTAATCACTGGTGTGTCATTTGTAAGTACTTGAACCTAACTGGAGCTCTTGTGAAGCAGAGAGTCGAGAAGGAGAAACATCCATGAAGAGGTGCCCTAAAGTCGCAATGTTTCATCAGCATCAGCTTCCCTGTGGCTTGATTTCATGTGATATCTTTTGAACTGAGACAGCATCTCATGCTAAGTCGGGAGAACTTTGCAGCTCAGCTCTACAAATATTGACTTGGAGGTAAATCCCACTGTGATCGATTGAACTTACTCTGTGTGTAGGATTGCTTCTTTAAAGAGAGGATAATGCTCTTACGTTTTTTAAAATAGCAAAACCATTTAGGTTACAGAAAGAATAGTTGTATTATTGTTCTACGTATATTGCTTATATTTTTATACCTGCATGTGATTATCATATATGATAATATTAAAACGTGTGTGTGTGTGTCTAAAAAAGAACAGCATATAGAAGATATATTTAGAGAGAAGAGTTTTTCACAGCAGTGTAGTACCATCTAGTGACAGCTGGAGGCTGGTATGACTATTAACATGCAAGATGAAAGTCTACATGACATGCAACATTTACCATACTGTATAAATCACATTACATTAATATAATATATAGATTTGTGTGTGTGTGTGCGTGAATCTATCCATCCATCTATCTATCTATACACATAGACACACACATATACAAATAGTTGATATATTACAGTAAAGGTTGCATTAACCACTTGCTGGAAACTGCAGGAGGGCAGAGTGCTCTTGTGCTTGGGTCCTGCTTGTCGGTTTCTCACAAGCTTCTAGTTGGTCGTTGTGAGAACAGGATGTGGACTAGCTGGGCCACTGGCCTGATCCAGGAGGCTATTCTCATGTCTGCTTTATTCATATTTAGATTTATTTATTAATTAATCACTTTACCTTCATGGTTGAATGGTAGTTTTTTTAATCCTGTCTGCCAGCCTTAACGCTAACCCAGAGCTTTCCAAACTGTGTATCGCGACACATCAGTGTGTCAGCTGCAATGTGTAGGTGTGTTGTGTGAACGCTCCTCTTGGGGCTGGAAAGCGGTTAGTTTAACCTCCGGTTTGCTAGTAAAACTGAATTACTGCGTCGTGAAATGATGCATGTCTAAAACATGTGTCACCAACATGAAAAGTTTGGAAAGCTCTGTTCTAACCACTATACCATGGATTGACCATATAAGCATGATTTTAGCTAATTTGGCACAGTTTTATGAATACGTAAGGCACAGGTGTAACATGATCAGAATCTCCCACATATTTATTTTTTTAAAGTTAAATAGCTGGGTATGTATGTGTTGGACTGGGACTGCAGTACTGCAGCTAATATTGCACAGGTGCAATGTTTTTGCTCTCTACAACTAAAAACACTTGGAGATTGGCGATTTCAGTTGGGGACTGGTATATTGATGTGTTCCCTTGCCATCCAATATGCAGGGTTTTTTGCTCAATTTAAGAATGGTATTTAAAGGAGGGAACAAAATTTTATCCCGACTGACCAGAGATCCTGGCCTAACCACTGCAGTAATACATGGGTTTGGCTTTCCTGGATAGAGGTGCCCTGCAAGCATTTTTCCGCATGGCAACTGTTCCCTGCCACAATGCAGTCTGATCGATGAGATTGATCTAGGTAGGCTCAACCTGTGAGGTATCATTCTTCCACTGATAAGAACATATGAAGCAGTCTTATGCCAAGGAGGCTTCTACTGGGTTCGCTATAACATTGTAAAGAAGAAGGCAAAAGGTGAGAGGTAAAAGATTGCAAAATTACTTTCTGCAAATTCCCATCTTGGCCTGTGGAAAAGCATAAGCCTAAAGAAAATTCCCTTGTGGAAAGATGAGTTTTGCATTAGGGAGTAAATAAAAAACAGAAGGTCCATTTCACGATGCAGAAGCCGAGTTAAATGTGGAAGACAACAGCCATGGCAAAAGCAGGGATGAATGCTGTTGCCACATTTCCAAGAAAACATCTCTGGCAGAACAGTAAAAGGTAATAAATGTTACATGCATTTAGGAAGACATTTGCATGCATTATGTGTTTTTTCCTTAAAAGTCTGCCGCCCATTTAAAGGTGACCTTTGATGATTGCGAGCCAACAGAAGTTCAGATTGTCAAGGATTAATCTTGTGACTGCAAGAGGAAATGAGTGGTGATAAAACCACTACCTGCACAGCAGAGAGAGCTGGGAAGAGTGCTAAAGAGTCAAGAGCTATGAACGTCACATGTAGATGACCTGGATACAGCAATCATTCTGAGCGATCTCCTTTCAGAGCTCCTTCAGAAGTAAGAGAGAGCAATCTTCCTCTTCCTGATAAGGAAAACTGATTTCATCAACTGACAGCTTACACAGAGAAAGAGTTTCTCAGATATGGTATCAAAGGAGGGGGCAGGGGGAGGCTGTGTGTTACAAGACTGAACGTGGTTCCTGGTTCCTAGTTCCTTACTCAACACAGAGGTACACAACACAAGCAGCTTCAACAAGTATGCACACAATTGCACCAAATCATGAACACGATGACTTGAGAGGATATCTCTTTCAGCATTGTCTCCTACCCCAAGCCTTGTTTTTGTGCCATGGATTCATAGAATTGTAGCATTGGAAAGGACAGTAGGGTCATCTAGTCTGATCTCCTGCAACGCAAGAATCTTTTGCCCAACATGGGACTTGAACCCGTGATGTCCACGAGTTCCAGTGCTAGGAGAGAGAGAAACTTCTCTAGCCACTTTCTCCATGCATACACTTCTATCCCATTGCCCCTTTCTCTACAATGTAGGTGGAAATTTCAATCTAGCAGCTATAAATTATAAGAATTTAAAGTAATGCTGGAAATGATTGGGGGCGGGGGGGGGGGGAGAGAGATTTGTTGGGGTGAAAGTGTTAAACAGCAGAGACCTCTAGTGGGCACTCAATAATTAGCACTGCCTCAAATTTGCTTCAGCATTGTATCTCCCATAGTTTAGTATAACTCTTGGAGTGCTAGCCAAGCTGCCTCTGGCTTCTTTGCATCCAGAACGGAAGGAAGGTTGACATTATCAAAACATGTTTTACTTTTGTGGAAAAAACAATCTCCACCATCTACTAAAAAGATGGTTTCTAGGGTTTTTCCTGTTGTTATTCTGTCTCTCACAGCTACACTAAACCTATCATTAAAATTATGGACTGGTCATTTCTTCGTCAGGGGGCAAACGGGCAAATTTAGCAGGGGATAAAATACTTTTTTCACTCACTGAAATATAATAATATGACAATATTATATTATTACTGCTAGCCTCAGACTATAGTGAAGAAAGTATTATTACCAGTGCAATCCTACTCACATGACTACTCAAAAATAAGTCTAACTGACTTAAATGGATACAGGATTAAGGCCTTACAAGTAGGCATACAAAGCGAAATCCCACAATAGTTTCCTCAGGTAGTTCTGTGTTTCCCATATATGTTAACATTAGCTAGCTAAAACGAACATCTATTTAAAGGGTCTTTTCACAAGTGATTACTTTGATAGAATGATAGAATGTGACTGTAAAAAAGGGAGGAAAGAAACAAAGAAAGAAGAAACTAAAAAACACGTCTCTCTTAAAAATGTCTTCGGGGCCTGGCTAGATCAACCATAAGAGGCATATAATGTGATGCTGTCACAAAAGGTAAGCTATTTAATTTATTGTTGTATATTTGCTGTCAGAGGGATGAGAATTGTCTGTGAGATTTCCTGTCTCAGATAGAATGAAGTACGTACAGTACAGTACAATTCTTAAAGATTTTTTTACAAGGGATCCTATTAAAATTACCTTCAAATTATAGTTCATGCTTGTACCTCTGGACTGCACCAAACAACAACAACAACAACAATTTATTTGTACCCTGCCCATCTGGCTGGGTTTCCCCAGCCACTCTCGGCGGCTTCCAACGGAATATTAAAATACAATGGTCTATTAAACATTAAGAGCTTCCCTAAACAGGGCTGCCTTCAGATGTCTTCTAAAAGTCTGGTAGTTGTTTTTCTCTTCGACATCTGGTGGGAGGGCATTCCACAGGGCAGGTGCCACTACCGAGATTCACTGCACCCAAAAACACGAATCTAAGACATGCATCCCAAAGAATTTGCATGATTTTGTACAGATTCCCAGCAAAACCACTATAAAATTAGAGGTCGTTTCCATACCGATAGACTGGGAAAATCACAGGTGTGGCACAGGTTCCTGGCACCGTCATGGTGCAAAAACATGATTACAGGGCGTGGATCCTCACGGAATACTTGGGATTTTCTCCTGGCATCTCCCCAAACCTGAGTGAAGAAAAAGGTTACATCCGTGTCCTCAGACTGTACAGTAAAAATAACACTATGGAACCAGTATGGAGCTTAAGGACAGATCCTCACGCATCCTCCGAATTTTTATATATGATTCTGGCAAACCACCATCAAATCACCGAGCACGTCTGCGTCCATGTATATTATGCTGTTTGATACAGAGGGTGTGTGTGTCAAACACAAATTCTTAGGGATTTATGCCTTGGGTTCACGTTTTTGTGCCATGAAGCAGCAGATCCATGACTGTACCGTCTATGACTGTACTGTCTATAGACTGCAAGTCTATGGATGTTGATCAGGCTTCCTCAACCTTGGCCCTCCAGATGTTTTGAGACTACAATTCCCATCATCCCTGACCATTGGTCCAGCTAGCTAGGGATCATGGGAGTTGTAGGCCAAAAACATCTGGAGGTTGAGGAAGCCTGATGTAGATATAAACCAATGGCGAATAAATGAACAAATGATTTTTATTTATTTTTAACTTTTTTTAAGTTAACAATGGTTAACCACAACCTTATATGTTTTAAGCTATATGTGTTCTATCTCTAGATTTGTTTTGAGCCACCTTGAATCCTGGTTCTGACTGGGGCGGAAATTGTGTACACTTGAAAACGTTGGCAACATTAAGATAAATTCAACAGTGTAAATAAGTTTTGATGGATGTAATAATGTAATACTGAATGGCTTAGTTTGTGTAAAATATGCAGGGATTTATGATATGCAAAATGAACCATGGAAAGAGAGAAAGGGAAGTCACTGGTATTTTAAGGATGTTTAAATGAGCATTCTAAATTGTAAAACAGAACATTCCTGGTTCTGTGAGAAAAGCGAGATGTAGATAAATATAGAAAGAATAATAATATTAATAACGCAGCCAAAATAAGCCCTAAAAAAACAAGCAGAAACGATTAGCAATAGTTAAAGAGCGCTGCCACGATTTATATTAGGGCGCGGAACTTCAGCTAATTTTTTTTATTGATTTACTTTTTTGGAGGGGGGGCAGTTGCCTAGATAGATAAGACTAAGAGTTCAGTCGGTAGAGCGAGTTGCCTCTTTTATCTCTTTTATCTCAGCGTTATGGGTTCGAACCCCACGCCGGGCAAAAAGATTCCTGCGTTTGCAGGGGGGTTGGACTTGGATGGCCCCTGGCGGTCCCTTCGAATGGTATGATCCTGCGATTTGTCCGGAAGGTAAGCCTTGCGCGCGGTCTCTCGCCACGGCCGGCGGAGAGTGGGCGTGGCCTCGAGAGAGAGGTGGGCGGGGCTTCTCCCCACCCCGGCGCCGGAAGCTTCGGCATCTCCCCGGGGGAGTCGGGCGTGAAGGGCCGCTGAGGAAGAGGGGGGCAGCGGCTCCCTTCTCTTTCCCTCCTCCCTCCCTCCCTTTCTTCCCTTCCCTCTCTCGCCCTCTCACCGTCGCCCTCCGAAGCCGTTTCCGCCATGGCCGACTCTGGGCTCCCGGCTGTCGGGCGGCCACTCACCGACGACGAAATGGCGGAGGTGAAGAAGGAAGTAAGGACCGCGAGAACGCAGAGAGGAACCTCTGCCCCTCCAGACACGCGGGGCGGGAGGGAAAGCGGGACGGGGGTGTGTGTTCGTATCGTGTGAATGGAAAAGCGTGTCGTGGGAAATGGGGAGAGCGGTGGGGAGGGGTAAAGCTTTTGGGGTGGGGTCGTGTGGCGGGGTGCTTGTTTATAATGCAGTGAATGCCGAGGCTGCCGTGTTCTCTAAAAGCAAAAGGCGCTGGGTTGTTTATGGCTCCTCTGTGCAAATATTCCCGCCTTTTTGTTTGTTTGTTTCTCTCCTGGAAAAGGGGAGATGCCTTTTCCTGCCTCTGTAGGATGGGCGTAGTAGCTGCTGCTCTCCCCCCTCCCTCCGCCACCAGATCAGTAAAAATAAATATAAATACTTAACTCATGGAGGGCCTGCCCCCCCCCCCACTACTCCCAACAAAAACCCCATGCTCTGTAGCAAGAGGGTGAGAAGGAGGAAATGCATACCTGCGGGTGCCTTGGATAAAATCTTGGCTCTGGCCTGTAAGATGGATATTGTCCTGGGGTAATAGTGTGAAGATCATATGCCCTTTTAAAATGTGGGGTTTTTTTGGGTGGGGTAGTTATTGGGTTGTTTTTATTTTGATTGTGTATTTTGCAGTTTTGGATTTTATTCTGTGAACCACCTGTCCCTGAGACCTCTGGGTATAGTGTGGTATATAAATTCAGTTAATAATAACAATAAGCATAATGGAGGTTTCTGTATTCCTTTCACCACCGCCACCCCTTCTACTCTTGGTCCCCAGTGCACCTCCCACCGAGGGGTGCCGACTTGAATAACATATTAGGTGGGGGGAACCAGGTAAGCCTCGCCCCCACACAATGGATCACATGTGGTGCTCACACACTGCTTGAATGGCCATGTCCATCAACTTTGGGTGGGGGCTGGCCCCTTCAAATATTTTATTGGGGGAGAGGCGAAGAGACCCCACCCCCTTTGATTTGGTTGCTTCTGTGCACCCCACTGCTCAACCTGCATCGGAAGGGCTGTATTGGAGCGTAAAATATACTGTACTAGGTGAGAGCTGTGAGTAATGACAATCACAGTTCCTAGCAGTGGGGCACGTTCTCACAGGCATGTCACTGTTGGGGGGCAGGGAAGGTTGTTCTCTGAATTGCAGAAAAGCCTCTAGGTGAGTGCCCTTTCTTGTCCTAGAAGAACAGTAAAAAGGAGGAAGGAAGGTCCACTAAATCGCATGCATTCTGCCCCCGTTTGTAAATTTCTACGTAGGAGTTTCTCTTGGAGTGTTTATAGGAATTCCCCTCCTTTGTTTCTGAGCTTGACACATGTATGAGTCAATAAAAGTAGTTCTTGCTAGTTCTATTTTTTCCTGCTATGAAGTCCACATACTGTGTGTGGGATATACAATGTTTGTTCAGAAGCATAAATCTCTCTCAGTACGTTATTACTTTATGCTGGGCCAGAGGGTAATAACAGTTTATGTTCACAGCAGTAGTGTAATGACAAATTTAGGAAGTGCAGGTCCCTTCATGATGTCGCAGCCACTCCTCTTCTTAGATTGCACCATAATATACATAATTATATAGTAATAATTTGGGATGCATTGCAATCATCAATGCAGATCTCCATTTGTTGCTTTTCATCTAGATACAATTTTCTCTGTGCATGTATACCAATAAATGATTGGAGTGCTGCAATATTTTATTTTACAGTCACTTTCCTCCAAGTTCCATTGTACTTAACAGAATTTGAGCACCATTCTCTTGAACCTGAAGCACTTTGTGTTTTCAGTGTTCCTAAATGCTAAGCTTTGGAGTATACGCCTCAGCTTTATTTCCATGGACCTTCACCCGAGTGACCCTAGGAGCCAATCTTCAGAGGCTGACTTTCGTCCTTTCAATTGGATTGGCTCCAGTGTGCACAAAGGGTGAAAAGACCTCTTCTCAGTGGCTAAAAAAATCCCCTTTCATGCTGATTGGGGAGCTCTAGAATACTAAAGAGAGAAATAGCTGAAACACCTTTGGTAACCCCTTGCTGGCAATTTCCTTTTTTGTTTCTGTAGTCAACATACAGATACTTTACCTTAACTTGAAACATCTGATTCCTTTCTGGTGTGTGTGTGTGTGTGTGTGTGTGTGTGTTGGTCAATGATAGCGATTAATGAAATTTGTTACAATTTGAAAGCTAGGATGAGTATTTGAATGTGCACCAAGAACTACCACACATATATTCATTGCACAACATACAAGATGAAAAATTCATCTGTTGCTAACTTTGTCATTTCTTCTTGCTAGGTTTTGGAACGATTGCGCCGCTATCTGTGTGACAAAATAATTGCAGAAAGACACTTTGATTATCTACGTTCAAAAAAAATACTCAGCAGAGAGGACACTGAAGAAATCTCTTGTCGATCTTCAAGTAGGAAGAAAGCTGGGAAGCTTCTGGATTACTTAGCAGAACATCCCAAAGGACTAGATGCACTAATAGAATCTATTAGATGGGAAAAAACACAGACCTTCCTGTTAGAAAAGATAACCGATGCTGTCTTGAAGGCAAAAAATGAAAAACTGGAAAGCCTCAAAGGTAAATGGAATAACATGCATTTGAATCTATTCCAAAAGGTTTTGTAAAAATTAATTTTCATGCAACCTGCTTCTGTGCGTGTTTGCTCAAAAATGTGTTCCACAGATTTCGGGGGACTTATGCCAGGTAAAACTTCAGTTGTCAGCTGTGGGTTTTGGTCCTCTTTTCGTACTTAAGATGAATAAACCCAAGGCACAAGCTACTGACCAGAATTAGTTTGGTCCAAGTCAGGTGATAGCGTGGGAGTGGGGGTGTCCTTTGGAAAGGGGATATGTGGAAGAACTTAATATGTTTCTATTTGAGTGTTTCATGTCTGGCCTGGGTAGTTGCATTGGATTATATTGGTAATTGGTTTCTGCCTTTTAATTTTACCTCTTAAGAATCTGCTGTATCCGGCCAATGGCCCATCTACTGCAGCATCCTGTTCTCACAGTGGTCAACTACATGCCTCTATACCTGAGGATTGGAAAGTGGTCAATGTAACACCAATTTTTAAAAATAAGAACCAGTACTCGTAACACCGCATGCATGGACTCAAGAGGCAGTGTTGTAGACTTAAGAAAACAAACAAACCACCACACTATTTAAATTGTATGCAAATGATACATTTTATGTCTTTATTACAGGCTTGAACTGTAGCAACTGCATGGCTTCAGTGTATGAGCAATCAAACAACCTCTCTAGATCACAGTCGAATGAATCTAATCTCTTTGAGAAACAAAAAGACAGAGAAACCACCTACCTTCATCCGGAAGAGTTTAGTACATCTGCTTTTGTATCCGCTGCTTCTCTTCATTCAATGAATTTGCCGATTACTGAGGTTGGAAGTACGGAAAACTCTGTTTTCTCAGCCACGCTTCCCGGCCCTGGAGATTCTGGAGCCCCACCTCTTCCGCCGCAACTGCAAAATGAACAAGAGGAAACATGTACGACTTCGAGTGACAGTCCTTTCCTGCCTTTAAGATCCCGCTCTCTTCTTCCGTAGTGATATTTTTCCTTGAGTATTATCATGCTGGATGCCTTGAACAGTTTTGGGTGGTGGGGGGAAAGTGTCTAACTGTAAAGTCACAATAGATCAAGAAATAGCTTGACAGCTCACTGCATCTTATAAGTTTTTTTTATATATATAAAAAAATCTGAACTGTTTCCCCCATTAATTCATATTTTAAATGTTCGTTTGTATGCTTTTATTGATTTTTTTTTTTGCAGTGTAAAAACTTTTAAATGGTATTTTCTATTCAAAAACAATATAGGCAAAATGATGCTCAATTGAACATTTTAAGGAGGTTTTCCCTACTGTTTTCTACATGCACTGTCTGCATAAAATTCATACCGAGAAAGCATAATTTGATCCTCTTCTGCATCGTAAGAACAATTTAATCTGGTGATTTTTGGGGGCTTGCTGATTCCTGAGAACTTCCTTGTTTTCTCCCAACTTACATCAATTCATGCTGATGAAGTGTCATGAGGAGGGAAGCTTGCACTGAGGAAAGTTTTGAGATGAACATAGTAGTCATGAATGAGGGTGGTGAGTTACATCTCACTGGTGTTGGCATTACATTGGTAAGTTCTGCTTGGTTACTACTGACAGGAAGTAAAGAAGCCTTGGAACATAGGGAGACGTATTCTTTGGTTTGCAACCCAAGTATATGATTGTTTTGTAATGTATCATGGGGTGCCTGTCTTGTCCAGTTTTTGTGTGACATGAACAAATTCCTGGCTGTAGGGTTAAGTGCCTTCTTTTGGAGTAAGACATGATCTTCTGAGTAATACTCTATTGCTGCTGATCTTCAAAAGCAATTAAGTGTGCACTTCACAAATCAAATTCATTTTTATTCACTATCAAAACATTAACTTTCTAGGCATTTTACTTTGTTTTAGTATATATGCCCTGGGCTCCTTTACAATACTGAATATATATCTAAAATTAACAGCTTAATTACTCTCTCAAAGTGAAACAGGTTGTCAGGAATATGAATTCCCTGCAAGCTACTAAAGGGATTTATTGTTGCTAAATAACAGGGAAAAGATGCAGCAAAAGAAAATGGCAGTAAAGAGGAGCCTTGCTTTCCTGTGAACTTCCAGGATTTGCCATTTTTAAACTTTTTCTAAACCTCTTTTCTACTCGTAATACTATTTTTTCTAAACCTCTTTTCTGTTCTAATACAATTGTTGCTTAGCTTTACTAAAGATGTGTACTTCTCAACATTTGCGAACGTACAACTAAACGAACATGATATTCTTTTAAATTCCAGATGTATACACTTTAAAAGGTATTTGCGCTCTGGGCATTATCAGGGATGTAGTGTTTTTTTTTGCTGTCTTCTGTAGTAACTGTATGTCTACTCTAAACCTCAGGGAAGCAGTGCCTTTTTTATATCCAGTCAAAAAAAAGTTGTCTCAGAAATACCAACGTATTGAAATGTGCCTGCATCTTTCTTTCACAAGCCCTTGGATTAAAACGTGCAATAAATTACACTAATTTACAGCCTGTTCCTATGCATGTTCACTCAGAAGTAAGTCCCACTGTATCAGGATTACAGGCAAATGTTTTAAGAACATTTGATATGATGGTAATGGGTCAATTACACTGGTCACTGTCTGCAGAACACAGTAGATCTTAAGCACAAACTGATCTGGTGGTGGTTCTGTCGCAGTGTATTAAGTACTTGCTTTCCATGTAACGTGCCTGAACTCAAACTTCCATGCTGGTGATTTACTGGGCATTAAGTTCCTTTATATGATTACCTAGTCTAGATGTTGTGGTGTTAAACAAAACCTTGTATTCACACAACCGTGAACTTTACATTTAATATTGTGTGATGTTTTCCCCTGAAAAGCTTTATGGCTTTCTAGATTTTGAAATTGCACTAGGGTTTATTCCTCTCCCAAGCATGTGATCCCCTATAATCCAAAATTTGCTTGTGTGGAAATTGCCACTATTTCTGTGACTATTTCTGACCATAATGTGTTCTACTGTGTAAATTGTGGACTGTTCACAACTGCTGTATTACTCCCCCCCCCCCCCAAAAAAAAGGTACAACCAGTATAAAACAATACTGAACTGAAAAAATTGTTTGGAAACTCTAAACTCAACTTTTCAAAAATATTTCTCTTGTAGAGTTTAACTTTTGAAACAAGCAACCTGAGAAGCATTAATTTCTAATAAATTGTCATTAGGTGGGTTCTTTTTTAAAGTACACCTCACATGTGCTAAGTTTGCTTTCTATTCAGTGGCAGCTGTGTTCTTAATGGCTTTGCTGAGCAGCATTGTTCAAGGGTTGTTGACACCTGTCAATAAAATACATTTAGAGCAGGTTATATCTTTGTTGTATTTCAGAATTGGAGGATCATTGTAGCCTTCAACAGGTTCCTTTACAGCACTAGGCTCTGATACATTAGCCATGATAATGAAAAGGAACATCCATGTTAAGAACCCGTGTATTCTGCATATTAGAGGCTTGTGTGTGTACTGCAATGGGCTTGTTTTCATACTTGGCTTGTAGACTTCTGGGAAGAACCTGGCTGCCTGCTGTTGGAAAAAGTGCTGGAAGAGAGACCCAGGTCTCACATAATACTTAAAGTTTTGGTGCCCTGGGCAGAATATTTTTCTTCTAATATGATAATTTGTTTCTGCTTAATTCTACCCCATAACTATCGGCCTAAGGCATTACTCTTAGGAGTGGGCTGAGATTGTTTTGGTCACAATTCTTTCTAACATTGTAACTTTTCATGAATACTATAGAAACCACAGTTGATGCTAGCCAAATGCCATAACAAACGCATTCTAGCAGATTGTTATGGTAATGCAAGGGTGTAAAAAAACAAAAGCTTTATATCCAAGTAAGGCTATATGGCTACATAAGGCAGGTTATTTAATGTATTTGTAAATATATTTTGCACCAGAATACTTGTTGGGATAGGTCATCAATGAATTTGACAGTGAGTGTTAAAATATTTTCTTCCTACCCTGTAATGGCTTTTGTCAATTATGTAAGAATGAATTTAAAATGAAATAATGTTTTGACCATACTCTGCTTTTCTCTATTGGAATATAAGGTGAGAAATATTTGCGTGGAAGATATCAGTCTTTGAATGTGTGGTTGCTTTGGAAAACGGATGGCTGCCAAAGCTTGGATCTGCTGTAGGTGACCAGAGTAAAATCTCAGCTGTTGATGGTTGCTGGAAAAGAGAGGCTTTGGGATAACTTTGGACCACACAGCTAGTACAAGGGTTTATAAGCTTCCAGTAATGTGCTGCTCTTTGAAGCTTAGTTTTTCCTTTAACTACAGGATTTTTAGTAACCGGGTCTGTGCTCTTTTTATATCCTGTTGCACACAGAATAGCAAAGTCTTGTAGCATTTTACACATCAAATTTATTACAGCACAAGTCATTGTGGACCAGAGTCCATTTCATCAGATGCATGCAGTGTGATCCTTGGTTGGCATGTGTTTTTATAAAGCATTGTGAGCTGGGCTGAGTGTAGTTCTGCTCAGCCAGGTACTTGGTGCTATAGTAATACAGACTGGTGTGATGAGGCATTGCTGTGGCCCATAGAGACTCCCATCACAAAGAAACCCCTGTATCTTGGAGTGGGCCTAGAGCATGGGTAGGCAAACTAAGGCCCAGGGGCCGGATCCAGCCCAATCACCTAAATCCGGCCCACAGACAGTCTGGGAATCAGCATGTTTTTACATGAGTAGAATGTGTCCTTTTATTTAAAATGCTTCTCTGGATTATTTGTGGGGCCTGCCTGGTGTTTTGACATGAGTAGAATGTGTGCTTTTATTTAAAATGCATCTCTAGGTTACTTGTGGGGCATAGGAATTTGTTCATTTCCCTCCCCCAAATATAGTCCAGCCCCCCACAAGGTCTGAGGGACAGTGGACCGGCCCCCTGCTGAAAAGGTTTGCTGACCCCTGGCCCAAAGAGGCAGATTGGGGATGCCCGCAATGTACCATCCATCCTTCTGCACTACAGCCCCCCTGACGAAATTGGCAGAGATTACATTGGAAGGAGCATTAGAAGAGCCTATTCTAGGCTTCCGTAGGACCTCTTGGCCTTTGTGGCAACTTTGGGACTGTCAGGGACCCAACGCACAGAATGAGACAACTTTGGATTTGGCCTTTGCTGCAGGGGCAGAGGTGAGTGGTCTGAATGCAGCAGGGAGATTCCAAACAACTTTCAGCTAACTACCTGGTGAAGTTTTGACTCATTGTGACTGTTCCCCCTTTGGGGATTGGAAGCAAGGTCTTCTGCATACTCTCCTGCAGTGGAGAACTGGTGATAAGTGTTGAGGCCCTTCTCTCACTGTGGAGAGGTGAGATGTGATAGGACATCAATGCTATTGCTGCTGAGCACCCTCTCCAACATAGTAGAGACCACAATGCCATGGAAAACTAGGTAGCTGTGAGCAATGAAGCAAGATGTACAATAGCTAGAATGCTTGCTGATAATACAGGACCCATGGGTGTAAGCAGGATTTTTGTTGGGGGGGCCATGCCTTTTGTTAGGGAGGCAGAACCTCGGCTACTGATTTTTATTGATTTGGGGGGGCAGCTGCCCCCACTCCCCCCTGGCTACGCCCATGACAAGACCTATTACAAAGGTGAGTGCATATGCCTTTGAGCATGTTACCATGCCTATTGTGTAGCAGTCACAGGCAAAGCAACCCACCTTCTCCTCTGCCATTGCATCCTCAACTTCACTGCCCAGTAGAACTACTTCGAATAATTCAACACATATTAACATCAGCCCATAAAGGAGGCATTTAAAGCACATGGTTCCCAGCCACCAAAGAACCCTGGGAACTCTTATTTTACTCCACACTCAGCAACAACTCCTAGCGCCTTTAACAAACTAAAGTTCCCAGGATTTGGGGGAGGGGGCCCCATGTGCTTTAAATGTGTGGATGTGACTCCCTAGACTACAATCACATACCCTCCAACATTTATCCGATGAAAATAGGGACATTTCATTCCATAATAATTTTACTATTTATGCGCCACACATCTTACTGGGTTGCCCCAGCTACTCTGGGCAGCTTCCAACATATATAAAAACACAAAAAAACCAACTTCCCTATACAGGATTGCCTTCAAACCGCTGGGGGGGGGGGGTGTCGCATAAACTCCATACCCTCCAACATTTCTCCAAGGACAATAGGGAGGTCCTATTCCATCCCCTCCAACATTTCTCCAAGGTAAAGGTAGGGACATTCTAAGGAAAAGTGGATCAAATCAGAAACCGGGACAGCTTCTCTAAATCAGGGGACGCGCCTGGAAAATAGGAACACTTGGAGGGTCTGCAATCCCTTACACGTTCATTTGGGCGTGAGTGCCCCCATCGACCTCAACACAAGTTATATGTTAACACTGGATATATATATACTGTATATATTTCCCCCAAATGGGGCAGCAGCAGGCTGCAGGACAGAAGCCATCCCTGAGCACTAAGAAAAGGGAGGAGGAGAGTTCTTTCCCAGCCGAGGTGGCAGCTTGAGTTCGGCCGTCCCCTCTCTTTCCTTCCCCAGGCTTGAGAGGGCGAGGGGTGGTGTTTTGGTTCCCGCCCCTTCCCCGGAACCTCCCTCTCCTCGCGCCTCCGTTTCCGCGGGCGGGTGTTTCTGCCGCACCGGTCCCCCGCCATGGCAGCTGCGGAAGGGAAGGACCCGCTGGGCTTTTTCGCCGCTTACGGGGCCAGCGACGACAGCTCGGACAGCGCGGGCTCGGACTCGGAAGGCGACGAAGGGCCCGGCTCGGGCCGCGGCGGGGAGGCCAAAGGGCCGCCTCCTCTGCCGAGGGGGAGCCCCGAGGGCAGGCCGCGCTTGCCCGGGCCCGACGAGCTGTTCCGCAGCGTCCACCGGCCGGCCTTCCTCTATAACCCACTGCACAAGGAGATCGACTGGGAGAGCCGGGTCCTGCGAGCTCCCGAGGAGGTGGGTGGGGAAGAAGCGGGGGGCTGTGGAGGGGAGGCGGTCGCTCTCCTGCAGCAGCAAGAGCTGGGCGACGAGGGAGGACCACGCTGGGAAGACCTAACATCATATATTCCTAAAGGGCGGGGTTGCATATGGGAGAGATACACGCATGATGTGCGTCCAGGGGCAAATAATTTGAATGGCAACTTGGGAGGGGGTTCACATATTTTACTGGGGTGGCTGAAGGGACTTTGGCCCCTAGGAGTTGGCTCCTATGTGTGCCTCGCTGCCAGGGCCTGTAGCTTTTCCAGCTGCGTGTGCCCCTGGCAGTCTATACGTGTGTTTCTTGTGTCCTAAATTTATTTTATTGGGGTGGCTTGTGGCCTAAAAAGGTTGGTTTAGGGCTATTGGAGACCCTGGCTGGAGAGGGTATTTGAGACTTTTAGGCCCCACCTAGAGCATATACGCACATGTATAGACTCAAATCTATCTTAAGTGCTGGCTTGCTTCAGGTGCGTATGGAACGCTGAAAGGTTGTGTGTGATGTTAATTACATTATAATCAATGGCTATGCATAATTGATGGCTACACATAAAAATAGCATCTAGATCAGTGGTTCCCAACCTTTTTTTGGCCATGCCCCACCTAAGCATCTCTAAAATCCTGGGACATATAATTCTTATTATTCAAAAAGTGACCTATTCATGTGGAGGAAGCCTAAAAGGCCATTAACTTGGTTTAACTGTTTCCCGAATTTCCCCCCTTTAAAATCAAATTGCCCCCCTGTGGGGCGTGTGCCGCATGTTGGGAACCACAGATCTAGATATTCTGGTATTGACTATTCGTCTGGGAACAGAAAGGGCTGTCCTTGAAGGTCCAGCCTATGGCAATAGCAATTGCCCCAGCAGCACTTGTCTCTTTACAACTTCTCAGTGTTAAATATTTTAATTTTTTATAATTAATTATAAAAACAATTAATTTTTTTAATGAAAATCCTGTGGTGGTCCTTCCATCCTTCTAGGGGAAGGGGTGGGGATTCTGTGGTCCTCCAGATACATTGGACTCCAGCTCCCATCATCCCTGACCATTAGCCATGGTGTCTGGAGCTGGTTGGAGTTGACACTGAAGAACATCTGGAGAGCTTCAGGTCCCCAATCCTTCCCTAGAGCCAGAAGCTGCTTTAAAGCCTAGCATTAAAGATATGGAACTCCTTGGTCAGTTTGTATCCAAAATATGGAACTTATTTATTCTATTTGGGATGAAGATGGAGTCTTTCTCCTAGATCAGGGTTACTTGTTGTTGTATTCCTCCTCCATTTATCCTTGTAATGAGTGGCTTGGCTTATTTGCTTAAACCATTTTGATTTCTAAATGGCTGTGGCATTGATGATACTATGTTGCTGCTTTATTCATTCATCAGTGATACTGCTCATTCATTAGATGTTGGGTATATTTTAAGATGTGAGAGCAAAACAGCTTGGGCCCATGATTGCACCTATGCCTTTAAAATGTATTACAAGATACATAGTCCCTGCACATGGTCTTCTGACAGCACAATATTTTAATCCAATGTGTTTACCCAAACAGCCTCCCAAGGAGTTCAAGGTATGGACGACACATGCTGTTCCACCCCCTGAAACTTATAGTGTCAAAGAAACAAAGCCGCCACCACCTCCTGAGCTCGATATGGCAATCAAATGGTCCAATATGTATGAAGATAATGGTGATGATGCTCCAAGGAACCCAAACAAAGTTAACTTCTTGCCAGCAGAAGAGGAGCAAGAGCACGTAGAATCAGGTAACCCTTTGTATATAAATAATTTGATTTAAATATCCCCCATGCCAGTTAGATACTTCCATCAATGCCAATTTGTGTAGCATAGTTTTGAATCCAGGCATACTTTTAGCCAGCAATACATCCCGTGGCTTTTTCTGCGATGTAATAGTAAAAGTAGCATAGTTTTCCTGTTACAATTTTACACCTGGAAGTAGTTTGGGTTGTTTGTCATGGAATGCAGGTGCACAGGAAGTACAAGGCGCTTCCTGTTTTTGCATGTTTACCTATAACAGAATCTTTGCATCTCCCCCTCAAGATGGGGATTGAATAGTGCAGGAAAAAACAGGGTGGGAGAGTGCAAGACATTCATTTTCATTATGTTTATGTCCAACTTTTCTTCTATTATCATGGAATCCAAGATGGCATACATGTGGTTTCCAGGTAGTCACGAGGCATCAGATCTAGACTTGCTTAGCATCAGCAAGGCTGTATCTTCGTGTATTTTCAGAATACAGTGGTAGCTCGGGTTACAGATGCTTCAGGTTACAGACGCTTCAGACTACAGACTCCGCTAACCCAGAAATAGTATCTCAGGTTAAGAACTTTGCTTCAGGATGAGAACAGAAATCTTACAGCAGTGGCGCAGCAGCAGTGGGAGGCCCCATTAGCTAAAGTGGTGCTCCAGGTTAAGAACAGTTTCAGGTTAAGAACAGACCTCCGGAACGAATTAAGTTCTTAACCCGAGGTACTACTGTATAATATCTATTTCTCTTCCTCCTCCTTCACTTTCCTAACGTTCAAAGCCACTTTTGTCTGTTGGCTTTTACTGATGCGCGGGACTCTGTTTTGATAATGAAGGTGTGTGTCATGTTCTGAGGTGTTTTAAGTAGTTTCCTCTTCAGGACAATCTCTGAATATTTTGATACTAACTGAGTTTTTCATCGCTTAAATCACTGGAGGATATTGCTGCTTCTAATAAATGTTTTAACTTGCTATTTTAGATTTCTTTTGGACCCTTGTTTCCGTGTGTGCTTTTTGTTTGACTGCTATTCCTATTAAAGATGCAAGCTTTGACTGGAATGTTTAATATGTAAAAATGTACCTCCATTCCAGCCCATGCTTAATGGGTGATGCTCACAAGTAGAAACTACTAGACTGTAGACCGTTACAGGCCACAGAGATGTGCCAGCACAATCCTCCCCGTACCAAACACTTCGTTTTAAAAAATCGTTGAACTGCTCTTACCATTAATTACCACTTGATGTTCAACTATATACTTTCCTGTAAATTAAGCCCATTGGATGTAATCCTACAGTCTGCTAAATCAGAAAACACACACTTCAAGGAATATCAAGTCCCTCCTCAATTTTTTCCAGGTTAAAAATATCCAATTCCTTCACTCAACCTTTCTTTATAGGACTTTTTTCTATACTCCCGATCATTTTTGTTGCCACCTTCTGAACCATTCTACAGTATATCCTTCTTCCAAAGTGTGTTGCCAAGAACTGGACACATTATGCCAGATGAATCGAAACTAAGCTTTTGTAAATGGGGCTTTAAAAACCTCCAGCTTATGCATATATTTGCATTTATAAATACTTTTTTATTTGAAGATGATGAAAAAGATGAACCCGCTTCGTTTAAGAAACGCAAGCTAGACCCTGAGGAGCAGATGAGAAAAAAGAAGCAGTGATGAACTGAACAAAAGTTTGACTGCTGACAATGTTGTTCTTGAACACGTAGAACATCAGCTGAACCTTGATTTCACCACTGGACCAGGGAGCAAAAAGCATTGCCAACCATACAGCACATTTATGGACTCTATTATTATACAGGAAATTATAGAATGCATTGAATGGTATTGTTTTAGATGTCATGTCTATAAACCCACAATGTTTCAATTAGAACCCTTTTAATTAAAACACAACCTTTTAGAATATTGTGGTAAATATTTGTGCGGGCTATGGAATTTCAGAGTGTTCTGTTCATTCATGAAACTGAAAAAAAAATGTGAGAATTGTTTACTGAACTACCATTGGGGTAGAAGATATTTGTTTCTAAAATCAAGAAATGACATTTTAAAGGGGTGAAGTTTTCAACAATGTATTGTGGTGATGATAGTGATGCTATTTTGAAATGTATGTAAAATATGTAAATAGGTCACTGAAATAAAACTATATGTTTGGAAGTGTATCTGGTATCCTTACTCCAAAACTGACTAAAATGCACATAATAAAAAACTCCATAATTGCCTATAAATCAAGAATATCTGTGTTGAGTCACACAAAGCTTTGTATATGTTTTTGATAGAATTTCACCATGCCCCTGCCCCCTGGTGAGTTGTACTTTTCTTGCCATTTTTTGTTTTTCCACCATAGATGTGCCATCTGACTTTTCTTCCTCAGACTCAGGAAAGGACTTTGTCTACAAGAAGGCATTGTTGGGACGCAAGCAAGAAAACAGCAGAATGTTTGACAAACACAAAATATCTGACATTTGCTATCTCAAACTCTGTTGCCTCACTCTGCCTAATTGTAAGTCTAGCCCCGCCTTGCTTTCTTTGAATTTAACCAACTAGTTGCCTTAAATGGTGTTGCAAGCTTTTGAGAGCCATCAAGCATCTCTGCAGCAGCAGCAGCAGCAGCAACATTTTTTATAACGTGTCTGCATATTCTTTTCTGAGAACAACGAGGAAAGTGAGGCAGATTATATGAATCAGACAATAGTCACACTTTATCCTAAGTAGTGTAGGAACCATTCAAAAAGCAATGACCCTTTTGTATTTAGATTTCTGTCATCTCTCAGTCATTCTGATTTTAAAGGGTTTTTTTTAACACGATGATAAAGTGAGTAAAAAATAATACTTTGTAGTGCAGTGGTGGAGAACCTCTAGCTTTGCAAGCCTTGTGAGAGCCTCTAGGCCTCCACATCTGGCTCACGAGGCTGTTTTGGCCAAGCCACACCTACCTGTCTCATCACCTGATCTCAGGTGCGGAATAGGTAAAGCTACGGTGAAGCTGAATTCAAAAGGAAATACTCTTCTTTGGCAGCCATGGCTTGAAGTCACCACCTTTCCAATTTGGCACTTGAATTCATTTCAATTCAAGCTTTGACTGCTTCAGATTGAAATAAAAATCTGGTGTCATACAGTATCAGGAGATTGACAAGGAGATGGCCCTGATCCCACAGAAAGCCAGTTCTGCCCATGCTCTACTCTTGTGGCCTTGGTTTGAAGAAAAAGTGACAGGGAACCGTTCTTCCAGTTTGTCTTTTCAAGAGACTTAGCTGCTAGCTCTGAATAATTTTTTTATTATTTTTGGTTATTGCTTAGTACCTATGACATTTTAACACTTTAAAATTCTTCACTTGAGTTGCAGTTTCTTGCCCAGTGTAGCAAGCATTTGTTAGGATGAACACACAATAATTGCTCCTCCATCTGGCATCCAGAAGTAAGAAGAAATGGTAATTGGGTGCCTGTCTTCAGAGGTGCTGCTTATTCATGCAGCATATGCTCTGGCTAAAAGGATAGATAAAAGTGGGTCTGACTTTTAAGAGCTTTCGCCTTCACAAAAAAATGCTGACTGCTTGTGCTTAGTATGTTTGAAAGTGACAGATGTTCTCCAGGAGCAGTCTGTGTTCTCGGAGAACAATGAGTGTAGTAAATAACCCAGAGCCTTGTGTGCTTTCAGGCGTCAAATGAGAATCACCAGTCAGCTTGGAAAGCAGACGTCTCTCCCCTCACGGACACGAAAAGGAGGCTCTGGACAAAAGGTCCCAGGTTCAGTCCTCAGCATCTCCAGGTACAACCAACAGAGAATTCTATCTGAAGTCCTGGAGAGCTTTCCCCCTTCTGTGTAGCAGACAGTTCTATGGGGACGAGGATGGTGCCGTGGTCTAAACCACTGAGCCTCTTGGGATTGCAGATTGTAAGGTTGGTGGTTCTAATCCCCATGACGGAGTGAGCTCCCATTGCTTTCTCCCAGCTCCTACCAACCTAGCAGTTCGAAAGCACACCAGCGCAAGTAGATGAATAGGTACCACTGTGGCGGGAAGGTAAACAGTGTTTCCGTGCGCTCTGGCACTCGTCACGGTGCCCTGTTGCACATGAAGCAGTTTAGTCATGCTGGCCACGTGACCTGGAAAAACTGTCTGTGGACTAACGCTGGCTCCCTCGGCCTGAAAGCAGAGACAAGCGCCACACCCCATAGAGACAGATTTGGCTGGTCTTAACTGTCCAAGGTTTCTTTACCTTACCTTTAACTTTCTGAGCTAAATAATCCATTTGTCGCACTTGGCAGAAGGCAGAGGCCTCAGCCCCTGTTCCCTGTTGCAGTTCTGACTGCAGTTTGTATTGTAGCGTGTTGAAGCATCATCCTCTTTGAGTTATAACGATGCAAGCTGCAGACCAAGTCACCCAATTAAATATGAGAACTGAATAAGCAAACCTTTCTGGAAAAAAAAGCAACTAATAAAAGCAGCCCCTAAGTTGTAGAACTCTTTCCCCACAGAAGTCGGTCTAGCAACTTCACTATGCAGTTTTTGACAAATGCTGAAGATGCACCACTTACCTGGCCCTGAGAGGTATGTATTTGAGGACCCACCCTATTTTCATGAGTTTTAAGTTGTTTTGAACTGTTTTTTTTTTAATGTTGCATTTTAAATTGCTATCACCTGCTCTGGGACCTTTGGATGAAGGGTGGGTGGTTGTTATCATCATCATCATCATCATCAGTAGTTTGGCCAGGAAAACAATTCTGCATTTCCTTGAGAGTCCACTAGGAGGTGCTAAATGGATGTTTTTCCATTTGAAGCGGGGTGCTTTTAATAGGGCAGGAATTTGTTTTGACTGAGGGGAGGAAAATAACTTTCCACTCAACTAACTCCTTGTTGAAGGTTGCACACCTGCTGTCTTGAATCTGTGCTCCCTCTGACCTGGAGCTTTTGTTTCTGCTTAACGGTCTTTGCAACGTTCCGGTTTTTTTGTTTGCTCTAGCCAGTTGCTTGAAATGGCTTTTGTGTGTCTCAAGCGGCTGTGTTTGTATTTCTTCACCCAATAAATATGTTTAAATAGCCATGTCAGCCTTAAGTTATGGCTACTTGTGGAGGTTGAAAATGGTGTTTTGGGGGTTCAGACCTGAACTCCTTATTTACATCTTCTATTTAGTGTCAGGGCACAGCTGGGTGCTCATAAAACCAACACTGGGGGAAAGAAGAGGCGCACACACAAAGCATCATTCTTGACAATTTGTCCTGCACAAACTATTTGTGCAACTGGAGCATCCAAAGTTTGAAGTGGAGCAAATACCAGATAGAAACGTACCGTGTTTTTTGCTCTATAAGACTCACTTTTCCCCTCCTAAAAAGTAAGGGGAAATGTGTGTGTGTCCTATGGAGCGAATGCAGGCTGCGCAGCTATCCCAGAAGCCAGAACAGCAAGAGGGATTGCTGCTTTCACTGCACAGTGAAAGCACTTGCTGTTCTGGCTTCTGAGATTCAAAAATTTTTTTTCTTGTTTTCCTCCTCCAAAAACTAGGTGCGTCTTATAGAGCAAAAAATACGGTACATTCTATTTGTGGATAGCTTTAAATTCAGGGTTGTTGTTATACTGTTTCAAAATATTTGCTCCAAATTTCGTTCTTTTCGGCATTTCCTACACCACCCCTCTTCAGTGCCTCAGCTGTGCATGTTCAGTTGGCACATTCTGGTTCTCTCACCCTGGAGTAAAATTGCCTCACTCGATGTGAAGAAATGTGCGTGAGAGAAATTGCCTCTGTGTTGCGACTTAAAAGGCCAAAGGTTAACCAAAGCAGTTCACCCCCCCCGGGGCAAATGTCTCACCACCAGATGTCCCAGGAAGCAACTGTGGAATGTTAGATAAATCTCTGCGTGTTCCTGAACCAAGAACTAGATTTAGATTTAAGCCAGTCTGCTTCCTTTTAAAGTCCATAAAACTAGCAGTTAATTGTAATCAGGTTATTTGAGTCATGGGACGTGGGTGGCGCTGTGGGTTAAACCTCAGCGCCTAGGACTTGCCGATCGCATGGTCGGCGGTTTGAATCCCCACAGCGGGGTGAGCTCCCGTCGTTCGGTCCCAGCTCCTGCCCACCTAGCAGTTCAAAAGCACCCCTAAGTGCAAGTAGATAAATAGGGACCGCTTACAGGCGGGAATGTAAACGGCGTTTCCGTGTGCTGCGCTGGCTCGGCAGATGCAGCTTTGTCACGCTGGCCATGTGACCCGGAAGTGTGTCCGGACAGCGCTGGCCCTCGGCCTCTTAAGTGAGATGGGCGCACAACCCTAGAGTCTGTCAAGACTGGCCCGTATGGGCAGGGGTACCTTTACTTTACCTTTTTATTTGAGTCATATGGGGTTTAGGTACTGAGGTTCAATTTAAACAAGCCAGGACTAAAGAAATCCATTCATTGACTGAGCATTTTTATTCTGCACCTCTCTCGCTGTTTGACGGCTTGTAAACACAACGAAAACGCAACTGTTAAAATTTCAGCAATGTTGTTGATGATTTCATTAAATGGCAGAGAGGAGGCAATCTTATTATAACCATGGTTTGATTACTGGACATTGAGGGTTGGGCTGAACCATATCCCGTGTCCTAGTACATATTATTTCCTTATTTAAAACATGACTAGTCACTTCCGCTGTCATTGCATCAGGCACCGGCTGCGGAATTGGTTTTTGACTCTGGGTCCTTGGTTTTCTGGTCACGTGCTCCCAACAGCATCCTACCACCTGGGTCTCACAAGATATTCTCGTCCTGAGATGGTCCGGCCTCATCCACAAGCCAAATGTTACCAGGTGCAGTGACATGGCTTGCAATCCCAGCATCTAGGATGTTAGCCTGGTACAGTGATGCAGGACAGCCTAAGAACCTGCAGAAGTCAGGTGTGTGTGTGGACAGCGAGCATGCTGGGAGTTTTCTAGGGCAGAACTGCTCAGCTGCCTCCACCCAGGACCCTGCGTGCGACTCTCCTTACAGCTGATCTGGAAGCTGCAGCCAGTGCAGAAGGGTGCAATGAGATCGCAGAAGCGGTGGTCCTTTGAACAACGTGCAACGCCACTGCCGAACGAACTGCACTGGCCGCCAATGCGCTACCCAGACGAGTTGAAGGTCTTCAGGGGTAGGTTAGGCTGAGAGACGAGGCCACAAAGTGAGCAGCGGTTCAAACATGAAGTGTCCACACTCAAACAGTGCTCTAGGTGCGCAGCCACAGGAATTCCCTTGACTCCCAGATGCTTTGAAACTGTTTTCTGTATCTGAGAAATATGACTCTGCAGTTCCTTCACATGGTGCCCTGATTTGATTTGATTTTTGCTGGGGGAGTTCACAGGTCCCAGTCCTTCAGAAGCTCCATTGCCATTGGTTGAGCTCATCAAAGGCGGCTGCATGCTGAGTCTGCACCTGCACCACCGAAGAGGAGGACAGCTGGAAGTGACTTAATTTTTATGCAAATGAACTGTGGTCCATCCGTATTTGGAAATCTGCCAGTCTCTTCCGCTTGCGGTGGCAGTCTTCGTTCTACCTCAGGGCATTCTTTCCCTCCATTTGTTCTGGAGAGTGAAGGATTTAACAGTTAGACGTAGCTTGCTGTTCCTCCAAGGGGACTCTTTTTTTACTTCAGGCAATAAAAATACCCTTAATACTGTACTGTTTTATTTTCTGGCGATGGGGAACTTACAGGGAATACTACGGATATTTTATCATACAGTACTTGTGTTGTGCAGCTTGAGATTCATGCTTTATGGGGAAGTGGACGCTGCGTCTTGAGAAATCCGCAAGGATATTCTCATTCAGGCAGTTACTTTTTTGGTTGCCCAAGCTGTGTATTTCCGATATATATATATATATATATATATATATATATATATGGGCCATGTGATATATTGCCTGGATACAGACTAACCCAGAGATTTTAGGGATATGTTGCCAAAATGTAACATGCAAATGAAAGCATGGGTGATGATGGCAGCCAGAATCTATATTTAAAATGAAAATGGGATGTGTTGTCTTTTTGGCCTTCTCAGTTCTTTGTGGGGGTAGGGATTTCTCACTCTTATCTATTTGCTATACAGTTTTTAGAAGTTTCAGAAACAACAGAGAAGCTTGCAGCCAAATAGTTGCTTCAGTTTGATATCTGAAAGCCCTGCTTCTTGACATCCACCCTTTTTCCTGTGTTCAATTCTATTTCCCCTCCTAGCTCTCTATTAACTGCTGGGGTGTCCATGTGTCCTATTTTACAGAGGACAGTCCCCTGTTTAAAGGGCTGCCGAGTCCAAGTCCAGTTTAACGATAAACACCCATAAAGGTCCTCACTAGGTTGAGATAATTGTTTTTCAGCATTCGTCAGGAAAACTCAAAGGGTCCAGTTGGCTTTGTCAATCAGCACAAGGCTATGTGTTCTGCGTTAGATTCCAGTACGGCTTTTCCACATTTCTCAACAAACCAACATATAGAGACTTCACTGTGATTACAGTATGGTAATGATGGTCCCCTCTGTGTCTGCCCTGAGGGAGAGAGTATGAACAAGTCGCTGCCTCTTTTTGTTCCCTTTCTACTGCCCTCGCAAAGCATTCCCTGTCAGGCTACTTGAGCAGTCTTGGAACAAGATAAACTTAGCTGAAAGCAGTTATAGACGTCTTCTGTCTGTGGTGGGAGGTCTGAGGGAAAGGAATTTGGGAGAAGTATCAAAAGTTGAGGGAGCTGGGATACAAGGGGAGGAAAGAACTTCCACTCCTCTCACTTGACTGATAGTCCTCACCCAGACAGTGGAAGCAAGTGGGATTCGGGGAATTGAAAAATTGCAAGTCTCTCTGTGGGCCAGAAAGAAGATAAACAGGAAATACCAAGTGTATGTTTAGTGTAGGTGAACTCTCCACTTGAAGCCTCGCTGAGTTTTTCTGCAGCTGTTTGTGTACTCTAAGGAGGGGGGCGCGTTTAGAGAGAGAGAGTCAGAGAATGAGCCATGACATATGTATGTGTAAATGAGTTCTGCCTTTGTACCCCCTGCTGACCACTTCCCTGCCCCTTTGTGGAAGAAAGATTCCCCACCTCAAGAAGAAACAGTAAAACTGTGTGCCCCCCATCACTAAACATCTAAATAGATATCCTACCACTTTAAGCAGGCTACCCCCAAAGAATCCTGGGAACTGTAGTTTGCCAAGGGTGCTGAGAGTTGTTAGGAGTTGACTATTACTTTTGTTACATGCTTCTGTCTTTTCTTTGTGTAATTACTCTTGGGATTAATATTATAACCAGGACATCATGCTCTTAAGCTACACTTCTGTGTCGCTGCATTTTTGCATATTTGTATCAGTAGTGATGTATGGAAGTGAGAGCTGGACCATAAAGAAGGCAGATCACCGAAGAATTGATGCTTTTGAATTATGGTGCTGGAGGAGACTCTTGAGAGTCCCATGGACTGCAAGAAGATCAAACATATCCATTCTTAAGGAAATCAGCCCTGAGTGCTCACTGGAAGGACAGATCCTGAAGCTGAGGCTCCAATACTTTGAGAAGAGAAGACTCCCTGGAAAAGACCCTGATGTTGGGAAAGATGGAGGGCACAAGGAGAAGGGGAAGATAGAGGACAAGATGGTTGGACAGTGTTCTCGAAGCTACCAGCATGAGTTTGACCAAACTGCGGGAGGCAGTGGAAGACAGGAGTGCCTGGCGTGCTCTGGTCCATGGGGTCACGAAGAGTTGGACACGACTGAACGACTAAACAACAACAACAACAAATCAGCATTTATTGCACAGAAAGGTGCATTGGATTATTCTCGGTTGTTTCAGAATCACGGTGTGGAACAGGGAGGGCAATGCTTGAAATAAAGTATTCGCACGGAACAAGTGGGTTTGTTTAGAAAGAGGGTCATGACGGCACTCTATAAACTCAGTAGAGTGGAGAGAACAATCAGTATTAATGAAGAACATTGGTATGGGAAATGGTAACTTCAAGCCGTCCATTCATAAGCTTCAGGTGGAGAATAGGAAGAGGTTTCTGAACAGTGGTGATATCACAGAAGCAGAGAGCCACATGGCCTTCAATATATACAGAACTGGGACAGGGGATGACTATGATTTCATTTTCATTGGTGTCTCCCTGATACCAAGAAGGATTCTTCTCCCCCTGTTAACATCTTAGTATTAGGTTGGTTTACCTCTTATCTCTGGCAGTAAGAGGTTGAGAGAGCCTCTGAGATGAGATATGGACGTTGTAGAATGCAAGAGGCCCTCAAAATATTTGTTCTAAGGCCACTTTCCCCAGCCTCGCACTCTTCAGATCTTTTTTTGGACTACGACTGCCGTCTGTCTCAGGTAGCACAGCTAAGGCTGGTGGCTGTGAGTTGTAGCCCCAAACGTCTGTAAGATCCTAGGTTGGAGAAGGCTGCTCTAGAAGATTCTCTGTGGCACGGAAGAGTTTCGCTCCACACTCATCACAACGTTGGATAATAAAGTCATCTTCCCCTGGTTGGCTTGGGTGGCAAAAAAAACCCATCCCCTTGTCATCTTCTCTTAGAGCATGTGGCTAACTGAACTGCTCCTTGAATTGCATTGTGTTACTTATCTGGCATGAGACAGCGCTGGTATCTTCTGATTCTGGCATGCTGTGGTTTGATGGGTTTAATGATTGATTCCCACCCATCCCATCTCTGTTCTCATGGCAATGTGGCATATTGTATGGTGTAACACTGGGTTGCTGAAGGCTGGATTCTGCCTTTAGGGCAGGGATGATATAACCTTTGGCAGTAGGAGCCAGATAGATAGATAGATAATTTATTACGGTCAAAGACCAGCTCACATGGCAATAGGAGCCAGTGCGCATGTTGCATTTACCTGAAGCCCTGTAAAATGCCTGACTATATCCCATAATGGACATTTCTATGCAGAAGAAATTTATCTTTACCAATTTCTTCTTATCAGCAAATCTCAGGCTCTGGTTCCAAAGAGAGTGTGGCTTGTTAGGGAATCCATTTGCGTCATGTGTTTATCCGAAGATCGTTGCAGGAGCAACTTTATTCTTGGAAAACCATGTCTGAGTCAGTTGTAAAAAAATAAAATGGTTTCCTTGCTCTGAGTGTTCTTCAGCTGAAAGCGAAGCCTTTGGGGTGGGGGATATGGTTTATCAATATCATTTCACCTCAAACCACCACAGGGATTTGCCTAGAACATATGCCATTTAAAAAATAAAAATAAATAACCAGCAGTTGCTTCAAGGTTTTCAAAAGCCACACTTACTATTTCAGGGATTTTTGTTGTTGACATAGGTGGTTGGCTTCTCCTGGGGAGTTTTCTCTGCTTGCTCTAACAGTTCGGAGGAGGGAAGCTACCAAACAGGCCCGGCAGGTTACAGCTGCCTAAGACAGTTGTGTGTGTCTCCCAAGATTCTTCCTTTCAAGGCCTGCAGGCTTTGACCTGCTAATAGGTGCCCAAACAGGGACCTATCCATCACACAAATATGCAACAACATCAAGTCAGAAAGACTTGCAATGTAGGGATTGCCTCTTTTATCGCACAGTTCAGCCTGTTCAATAACCACGTGACACAACTGGAATATGCTTAGAACAACGTGTTTAGAGTTGTTAACCCAAGAGCTGGCAAGCGTGGAATAAGTTCTGTATTTTTCTTTGTCTCCCCCCTTTTTTAACATAAATTTCATTATCCATTGACTTCCCATCCTCCCTTTCCATATTTATTACCCTTGAATGCTGCATATTTCACATATACTATTTAACCAAATTATCTTAATAATTCACACTATTGCTCATATTTCAAGTCCTGCTCATGTTTTCATCTCACCATAGTAGTTCTTTAAATACACAATAAAAGGTCTCTAGTCCTCAAGAATTTTTCATCATTTGGGTCTCTGCTGTTAACCTTGCCAGTTCCGCGAACTCCATCCTTGTCAAAAGCCAGTCTTCCTTTGTTGCAACTTCTCCGTCCTCAATTCTTTGGGCATACAGTATTCGTGCCGCTGTCATTATATACACGAATAAATTAACCAACCTTTTTACTACATCATTATCTATAATTCCTAAAAGAAAAGCTTTGGGTTTCTTGGGAATCATCAACTTGAACATCTTTTTAATTTCATTATTCATCATATAATGAATTATATTCTCTTAATATATCATATATCCCAGGCTTCCTCAACTTTGGACCTCCAGATGTTTTTGAGACTACAATTCCCATCATCCCTGACCACTGGTCCTGCTAGCTGGGGATCATGGGAGTTGTAGTCCCATAACATCTGGAGGGTCGAGGTTGAGGAAGCCTGATATATCCCAATATACATCATATAATGAGTTCTGTATTTTTCTTACGGCGCTGTAAACTGCAGGAATTCTCAGACCTGATGCCCAATACACACACACACACACACACACACACCTGATGTGTTAAGAACACTCCCTCATTCTTGGAGAACCAGGCAGCTTCTGATTTCTCTTGTATCATGCCTCTGCTCTTACCTGCGCTCCATCCCAGCAAGTTTTTTGAACTTCCTAAACAATAAGGCAGCTGGGAAAAAACCTTAGTAAAAATAAAAATAAAAATCAGGTTTTGGTCCACAGTGACCTATGCGGCATTCTTTTCCTTTTGTGGCTTCAGGTCCAAAGAAAACAATAACATCACCCTCATTCCCCACAAGTATCACCCAGATTCCATTTGGGATTTCCTTCCGTAATGCTACCCTCTAATTGCATTTTTTTTTTAGACCAGCTTTCCCATTCCTATGCGCCACAAGGTGATGTGGTCAGCAAACGTAGAGGTCAGTTTTGGGATCAGGACATCTCTTACACCCCACATCCATGATCAAGTTATACAGGCAGGGGGGTTGCTACAGTGCTTAAAGGACTTTGGGCAAATTAAGAAGGCAGGTGGCTGACTGGGGGTCCCTACAGGGCGAAATTTACACCCACACCCCTGGGTGATTCCCAGGTGCATTCTTCAGTCTGAAGGTTTCCTGTATCTTAGGGTTTCTATTTGCTTTCAAACCAAGCCATGCTTCACCCCACCACCTCCTCAAATGGCAATACAGTGGAGCAGTGTCTGTGTTCAGCATTATACACTGCCTGCCGAAGGGTTAAACATCACTAGAAGAAACCATATGCACTCCAGATCGTAGATGACAAACCATTTTTCAAAAACAACCGTCAGCGTTTCCTAACCCATCTGTTTCCATCTTTGGCAGAAAGGGAGAACTGCTTTTTTGAAAAACTTAAGAAATGGGTTTTAATTATTAGTATTAATAGACGTTCTAAAAATATTCCAGCTGTTGCAAGCCTGAAACAAGCTATTCAGCAGCGAGGCAAAGTGGACCGTTTGTGAGCTTGCGGTTTCTGGACTCCAACCCTAATCTTCCAAACGGCATATGAGTTTATAAACAGAGATTAGCGCATATGTGGTATTTCCCTGCCCCCCCACCCCCCAAAAAAATTACTGAAATGTTGCCAGTGCTTTAGGAATGAATAGGAAAGATTATGCCAAGAGAGATATCTGGGAAATCAAACTATTAGAGCAGAGATTAGAATAAACCAGTGCTTTTATCCATAGGAGGAATGCAAATATTTTGAATATCTTTGACCTCTAAAAATTCTCAACAGCAATCACCATCTAAAGACCAGGTTTACTGTGAGGTTAGGGTGGGGCGGGGGGTACAGAACGCTTCACAGACCTGATTGCATGTATACAACAGAGTCAGCTAAATATATTTATCTAGGATGGAAAATCTTAATGCCGTTGCTTCACGCTTCTCATGCAGACCCTCCAAATGTCCTATTTTCCAGGGACAGTCCCGGATTTACAGAAGACGTCCCGGATTCTTATTTGATCCCAGAATGTCCTTAGGACATCCCTATTTCCACCAGAGAAATGTTGGAGGGTAAGGAGTTTTTCAACCCCCAAGGAGATAATTAACCATACAACCTTTCAAAGACATCCAAAGCCCTGTATAGGGAAATTTTTAATGTTTCATGTTTCATTTTGTTTTTATATATGTTGGAAGCTGCCCAAAGTGGCTGGGACAACCCAGTCACATGGACGGGGTATAAATAATAACATCGTTGTTGTGATGGTGGTGGTTGTTTAATAGGACGTCCCTATTTTCATCAGAGAAATGTTGGAAGGGAAATGTGTGTGTGCGTGGTTCTATTGTGACTCTTTTATTTCCATGATTTGAGAGCTGCTTAGGCAGAAGCTCTTTAATTAGTTGATTGCCATGTGTTAGGGTAACGGGGTTCAGTAAAAGAAGCAGGAGCTCAAATGCTTTTAATGGTTGCAAAGAGGGGACATGTGACAGGTGCTGCTTTGCAAAGCACTGCAGCACTATGGTGGGAGAAGCTTCCCTGTTCAGTCTTTTCCTTTAAATGCAGCTTTCAAAAGCACATGAACACTCTCCGGTGTTGTATTTGGCAACTCAGTAGCAGAGACCTCGCCTTAGCAAACCCCTCAAAGGTCAGCACAAATGAGCCACGTGCCATAAACTAATAAAGTCAGCATTGTCCTCTTTTAACCTTACTCTGAAGCCCTAGTGCAAATCTCAACTGTGCCATCACTTCAGAAGGTGGCCGTATAGGCAGCAAAATGTTTTATCATTCGTAGCTTCTCTTCTGTGATACGGAGGTGAAAACATTGGCCAACTGACAGGGCTGTTGTAAAGAGAGCCGAGATAATGTATTTGAAGAGCTGTGAACTCCCTAAAAGGGAACAATACAAATGGCTATCTGTTCTTCGAAGCTACCCTGCTGCACACACAAAAGACTTTCTGTGCAACTATTTATACTCTGATACCTAAAATGCTTTTCCAGCCCTTTGCTGTGGCACAGAAGCACTGGCGTTGCATATGCAAGGAATGAACTTATGTGCTCATAAAGGGTTCCCCCCCGCCCATTCTGGTTTCGGTAAAGAAATAATCCCCCCCCCCCGCTTTAAAACCACTATGTGTATGTCTAACATAGCTGTGACTCATATGTGAAATATTTCATTTGTTTAATTGCATGGCAGAGTAAACAGACGTAGAATTCCATATGCCTCCAGGCAGTCTGAGTTTAAGCTTTGGACTTTGCTTGCTTGCTAGCTTTTTACTTCTCTCTCTCTCTCTCTCTCTCTCTTTTTCTCTTTCTCTCTGCCTCTTCCTCTCTTTCTGTTGGCTTTACAGCCTTTCGATGTATATTACTGAAACTGCCCATATGCAGCTCATGAATATACTCCCTAGTTAGCAAATGACGAAATACATACAGCCACAGAAATGGTTCCCCCCTCAAGCCCTCGTATAAAACTGTGAAGATAAATCCACAGTCTTTTGTACAACTTTTACAAACTTTTATTTGAAGGGGAGTGGGTTTGGAAACGTGGTGATGATGATGATGGCGACGACTTGTTCTGGCTCATACCGCAGTATAACCCTTCTCATTAACCTAAACGGAGAGCAGCATATGGTTTTTGGTGGTATAAATGCTTCAGGCGACGCTCTCGCCGCCATAGCTACATTCTCTTGTTCAGCTTTGAATTACTTTTTTGTTTATTAAACAGAACTAAGCCTGGAGAGCTCAGTTGATTAGTGTGTGGTAATGATAAATGCCAAGGTTGCAGGTTCAGTCCCCGTATGGGACAGCTGCATATCCCTGCATTGCACGGGGTTGGACTAGTTGGTCCGCTGGGTTGATCCTTGCAACTCTAAATTCTGTGATTTTATGACAAGCAAATGTGTGTTTGTGTGGTCATGAACAAGACTAAAAAACACACAAGAATAGGGCAAAAATGTTACCCATGCAGAAGTGAGAGGTATTAGTAGACTTGGGGGAGGCCCAAAGTTTGTAGGGACACAAATAAGGAGAAAAAAAGGTATAAATTGGGGCTAGAATCCCAAAACATCCCCATACGGATAAATATAATGTCTGTAGGGGGGGGAAAGCTGGTATCTGGGTTGAAGTGGGAATAGAATGAAGTGACTGGGATGGTCGGAAGAAGGAAGAGATGATCATAGAAAGTGTGGAATGACCCCCCTCTCCATCTCTACTGATAGATCGTTTCTTGGCTCACAGTGAAAAGTTGTTTTCAAATGTCCTGAGGGATGGAAATGAAAACTGTCCATACAAATCAATTGAGAAATTGATGTACCCAGGATTGGGCCCCAGTGTGTATCCCCCATCCCCTCATAAATCAAAACTAAACGAAAACTTAAGGTAGCAGCAAAAGGGGTAAAAATCCTGCTTTTTCGAACTCACTGATTATTTAATGTTATTTCTTTTTTTTTTTTTGAACCTTACTAATGTACATTTCAAAGCAAATACAGTTCATTATCCACACTGAACCGTGTAGTTCACACTGAATACTGCAGGGCAGATGCTGAGTGCTTTACAATACCCTGGCAGTGTTACTCTGCAGGACCCTGTTGCTGTTTGGGCAGAAACTAGGAGAATCCAGAAATCTGGCAATGCTATCCGCTGTTTTTTTATCCCCATGCTGCAGGTTGAGCCAGTGTGCCTCAATCCAGCAGGGCGGTTCATTGTTACACCCCTGTGTCAGGCTGGAGGCCTGTGCCGCAAGTAGCTTCCACTAGCCAGGCAACTGCGCTCCACTGTTAACGCTGCAGGTCAGAGGTGGAGCTGAGGCTGATTTGGATTCCCAGTCAAAAAACACCCCACACCTCTCAGGTTGCAGCAAAGGTCAGGTTACTTAAATTGCCTCCTCGGGCTGCATGCTGAAACCTCAGGCTCTGTTGACTTGCGTGCAAACTGCTTGCTCTTTTAACCGGTCAAAACCTTAAAAATAAAATAAAAAATACATTTTGTACACGGCTTAACATCCAAGTTAGAGCAGGGGCCTCCTGTCCTTGATGCTAATCCCCCGCTCCCAACCACAGGCTCAGGTAAGACCCCTCCCTATGGCAGGAATATACTGCAATATTGTGTTGTGGTCTGCCAACTAGTTTATACTAAGGCTGCACATACACCATACATTTAAAGCACATTGGAAGCACCCACCCCAACACACACACACACACACAGAAGAATTCTGGGAATTGTAGTTTGCTCCTCACAGAGCTAGAATCTACAGCACCCTTAACAAACTACAGCTCCCAGGATTCTGTTGAGGAAATAATGTGCTTTCAACATATGGTGTATATGCAGCCTAAGAATGAATCCACTCTTGAAGTTCCTATCCTTATGTAATCAAAATGGCACCACCATCCACACACAGTAGGTTTGGGAAACCCCCTCCCCCCAGAATTACACAAAACCTGAAAAGGAAAAACATGGCCGGAGGGACCCCAAGTACATCCTAATGAGGACTCTGCGTGCTCAGGGGCCATGGAAGGCCACTCTTAGGAGTGAGCGCAGAAAACAAGGAGGAGCAGGGCAGAAAAGGCCGTTGTTGGCTGGAACCTGGGAGTACTCTGCACTGCGACATTTTGTTGCAGCAGCTAAAATCAATCTATTTTTTAAAAGGTATGGTGGTAATACCTCAAACAGACCGGTTATGTTTAATATAGCCTTTCAATTCAGGAAAGCCCAAGAATCCTTTCTTGGGCCCTGAGTTTTCCATTATTTGTGTATTTCTGTGATGTGTATTATATATATGTTTTAAACTACATATGCTATGTTTTTGAGACCTGTTTGTTTTTGTTTGCTTGCTTGCTTGCTATAACCTGTATTTGGCTGACCAATAAAAACTGATGATGATGATGATTTGGAGACAGGCAAGCCTAAATGACACCAGTGCTACCGGTCTGAACATGCTAATGTTGGAATAAAGGCCATTGCACCTAGCAAGACCTATTTCTGAATAAACATATTCCAAATTGCTCAGTAAGGTAATCTGAGAAGTCAAGAGAGCCTTGTATGCAGCCACAGTCACTGCTGGTGTACAAACTCCTTGGTACTTTTTTTATATATACAGCCAAACCTTGGGCTACAGATGCTTCAGGTTGCGTTTTTACGGGTTATGGACCCACCGAAATTGCCTAAGTGCAAACCGCACGTGCGCAGATGCGCCGCTGCAGGTTGTGAACGCTGCGGGTTGCGAACGTGCATCCTGCATGGATCACGTTCACAACCCGAGCATCCACTGTATATATAAAAAGTGGGGGAACATGGGGTGTTTGCTCTATGCGTGCCAGCTCCAGTCCTTCCTGTTTTGGTCCCACCCACTTTATCTGTTGGCTCTGCTCATCACTGGAATGCAGTTCCTGGAAGGATAGGTAAAGGGACCCCTGACCATTATGTCCAGTTGTGGCTGACTCTGGAGTTGTGGCGCTCATCTTGTTTTATTGGCCGAGGGAGCCGGCATACAGCTTCGGGGTCATGTGGCCAGCATGACTAAGCTGCTTCTGGCGAACCAGAGCAGCACACGGAAACACCGTTTACCTTCCCGCCGGAGCAGTACCTATTTATCTACTTGCACTTTTTTTGTGGTGCTTTCGAACTGCTAGGTTGGCAGGAGCAGGGACCGAGCAACGGGAGCTCACCCCGTCACGAGGATTCGAACCGCCGACCTTCTGATCAGCAAGTCCTAGGCTCTGTGGTTTAACCCACAGCACCAACCTGTGGGCTAAAAAATGTCCTCCACTCCTGATGCACATAATACTAAGCTAGCTCTTCAGAGTTTCAGGCAGGACTCTTCCCCATCCCGACCTGCTTTCAAGCAGTTTCCTATGTCCCTACTCTAGGTTAAATGCAACAGCACCGGCGAAAACCTTAAAAAGCAAAACTGCAGCTATGAATCGGCAGCCGGCCAAGCGCACATACCTGGTTGAGTAGATATGAGAATCAACCTTCAACGACCTGCTCTTTTTGTCCCAAGGCCATTTAATATTGACTATAATCTGGTCAGCAAATACAGGGGCATTGTTAATAGTATGCAGAATTTCTATTTTTATTTTAAATGTAATATGCTGTAGATAGCTGAGTAAAGCACAACGGGTGATTTTAAAATCAAGATCAATTTAAAAACAGCAGAACACCAGTGACATTGAAATTTCATTGTTGTGCACCAGTTCAAAAAGGCTCAGTTTGCATAAAGGGATATGCTGAGACAGAATTGACCCTGGAAAAGGAGAAGCAAGGTTGCTCAGAGTTGTTTGCCAGCCGTCTTGAACAAGCCACTTTCATTTTTCCTTACCTCAATCGAAATTAGCCCTCAGCCAGGTGTCCTTGCTTTCAGTTCAATATCAGCTGCGGGACTTAAAACCACTTACGCTGGAGTAATTCCTACAGCTGGGACTGAAGCACAGCCAGTGGGTCAAGAGACTTAAACCAGTTTGCGTGTGAGCTCTTTGTTGTTCTTCCTTTGCCACGGAGTTGTGCTTTGCCGAAGTCTTTTATAACTGCAAGCATCTTGAATTTCAGGCCTATGGCAGTCATTAATATTCTCACTTCGTTGGTGCCATATCTGATAGCTGAGGCGCCCAAAAAATGCAAGCGAGCGGGGACTGAAATCTTACTTGCATCTTATTAGAGAAGTACAGATTGAATCTGTACTGAGGCATTTAGCAGCATTATTTTAATGTAACGATGAGTGAATCAAAACACAAGGTCCTGAGATGAATTTCAGAATGGGCAAGCATTATTTCCTAGATTGCTGTTGGAAGCCTAATTTTTACAGTACCTGTACAAGAAAACACTAACAAAGTTCTAGAATACTTGGCTTCAGTCCATTCAACACAGGACCTCAATGGGATCTGATTTTTTTAAAAATTAAATTTATTTGCAAATATAGGGTAGTGATTTTTTAAAATTGTTTTCTGCAGTCACCAGTTTGCTGGAAACAATCTGCTAAGTCACAGTCCGATCTTATGAAAGTTCATAAACATAGCCTACACAAAGGAATCCTGTCTACTCAGAAGTAAATTGCACTGAATTCAATGAAACTTGCTCTCCGTCTCAGGCAGGTGTGTAGAGGATTGCAGAACTCTCCATCTGGAATCAAAGGGACTTAAACATGCTTATGTTTGGATCATGCTATTATAGATTAAGCTGTGTTTGCAAACTGAAGTTACCACTTGTTTTCCTGTGCTCATGTAAAAGGTCCATAGCTGAACAAACATACTGGGAAGTTCCCTTTTATTGCAATGGGATCATTTCTTAATAATTATTTGTTGCTATCTATTGGTAGCAATTGACTGTTGGTTGCACAACAAGGTTTTCAAATTTTGTTTAATGCCAAATCATTGTAAAGTGATATCTTGATGCTCTAGGGATGCAAAAGAAGTAACATGTCATTTGTTCCCACTGTCTTCAGTTAAGTGAAGGAATGTGCCATATGTCTGCTCTGAGGTGGGGGATATCAGGAGAACCCCAGAACAGTGTGCAGAACAGATCATTTTGTCTGGCAAGCTGCTGTGCTTGCGCAGATGGAACATCTGTCATAGTGTGGCGCTGAATTCCAGCCACTGATTTTAATATTGCATGTTAAAATTGTTGTAACCTACCCTGTGAAATACTGGTGAAGGCAGGCAAGACATTGATTGACAGATAAATAATGCTCTCAGGTCCTCCTTGGTTTTGCGCCATGTATTCCAAGGCTGGACTCCAGCTCATGTTGAAAGCTCTGGCTATGCAAAGCAAGATACCACACTGTTTCCCGCCCTAGTTATAAAATAATTATTGTGCATTGGATCCCCCTTCTCCTTGATCCCACTTTGTGCAGTTGCCTCAACTAACACCACACCGAAAACTAAAACACTGATCGTAGCTATTCAGATGTGAATGGCAAATATTTTATATTTGCTTACAGGCACTTTTTCTTTGTTGCTGTATCAAGTATTCCAGTTCCACCACTGAAAACAGGTTCTTTGCTACATCCTAGCTTGTGAAACCCTTTTGATCTGTGCTACCTTTCCCCCCAATATGCAGTATTTTTGTTAATGTTGTGTTACATTGATAAGCCTTTCTTTCACCCCACGGGGGCACCCTAACACCAAGTCACAAAAGAACGGAACCATTCACAAGTAAGCAACATTAATTTTCAATATGTCACTGCTTTGACATTCCTGATACCAGAATGTCAGAGTAAATGCTGACATGGTTTGCTAACATCTACTGTCTAAGCACTAACCTTTGATGAGCAACTTCAGGGCCTTTTTACTCCCTTCCGTTGTTTTTTAAAAACATATAGCTAAAGTGGACTTGGACCAGACAGCCTTCACATAAACTGCTGTCCTCTGTAAAGTAGGATGCAGTACATGGTCACCCTACATGAAAGCAAGGTGTGTTATCAGCTCCTTATGAGTGGATCCATAATTCATCCATTGGCATACGTCATCACCATACTGAATATTTTTCAGCCCTGTTTCAAAGATACATTATTAGGTTAATAAGATTCTAATTACAGTGGTACCTTGGGTTAAGAACTTAATTCGTTCCAGAGGTCCGTTCTTAACCTGAAACTGTTCTTAACCTGAAGCACCACTTTAGCTAATGGGGCCTCCCACTGCCGCCGATTTCTGTTCTCATCCTGAAGCAAAGTTCTTAACCCGAGGTACTATTTCTGGGTTAGCGGAGTCTGTAACCTGAAGTGTATGTAACCTGAGGTACCACTGTATTTCCCCCATCCCATCCAGGCTATCCCTGTTGTGAAAGAAAACAAAGACACAGAGCAATGTTTTCCTTCAAATGTGAAAGGAAAGATAGGTTGAAGTCATTATTTGTCCCAGGGAAAGATCAACCATCTTTTTGGCTTATCAGAAAAAATGTCTTGGATTTTTTCTTTTAAAGAAACATACTGGTTTCAGTAAGGAAGTCAGCATTTATCTGGTAGATGGAATACTTCTGATACTTATTTTGAGAAAATGTACACCGTGTTGTACTTTTATGCTTAGGTCTGCATCTTTGGATTAGTTGGGGATATATTTACAGGGTCGCTTTGCAATATGAATAGTGAAGGATACTTCAGTCTCAAAAATGGGCATGTGAATGAAATGATGACCCATGATGACACAATCTGGTCCCTTGGCACCATTTACCATGTAGCCGAGGCATTGGATTACATAAAACGTTTCTACCAGCTGATGGTAAATCAGTGTGCTGCAGGGAGTTCTGGCAGTGTATTCTGCAACAAAAGGGCTTGCATAAAGGCTACTCATTTTCAAGAAGGGACATCTGGCGTCCCTATTTCAATGTCTTCAATCAAACAAGCTCCCAAGATGAAGTTGTGTTAGTGGGAGAAGACTGACGGAATTTTTAAGATCAGCGGTTCAAAAGGCTCTTCTTCAAAAACCACTTTGTGACCAATTCCACAGCACGTTTTCTTCTGTTATACGAGACCAGCTGTTGCACTTGTCTCTCTTCTTCTTCCCTATCCTCACACAAAAGCAAACAAGGGAAAAATACTCTCTGCAGCTCCACTAACCCCTGTTGCTTCGTTGTGTTTTTCTGCAATGTTTGTTGAGAAATACTGGATACAAGAAAAAGAAATAATCAATAGAAAATGCTCACAGGTATATTACATAGTTATTTATCACACTTAAACATTATTATTGGTTTCAAACAAAACCATAACAGGCGATGCTCAACATTAGCTATACCCAGAGCTGATGCAGTCAGATTAATGGATTTAAGTAAATTAAGTCAATGGATTTGAAAGAGCAGGGCTGCAGGAACACCACCCATTTAAAAACACAACTTGCTCCAAAGAATCCAAAAAACGGTAGTTTACCAAGCCACAATTCCCAGAACTTTTAACAAGCTACGGGTCCCAGGATTCCCAGGTCAGGTGTTTTAAATGTGCTTTAAAATATAGTGCATATACAGCCAAAGTCATAAGTAGATGTAATCCAATGTGCTTAACAGCCATTATGGATATTGCTCACCATGTGTTAATTTAAGGAATGTTATGTGACAGAAGGAAGAATTTTTAAAAAACCCACATTGATTTCCATGCCCTAAATAATTGTTTTTATTCTCTAACAAACAGCCCAGTTATAATACCAATCTATAATAACATTAGTCCATTCTTGGACACTTGAAATACCACTCCGGACAGCATCAGCTCTGTCGTTCCCTCTCTGAGAAATTTCCAAAATGAGGGAAAATATAACACAATTTTGCCTTGTTTCTTAATACAGTAGTACTTAACGATTGATCAAAACAGCAACTCGCTTCTATTCTAGGGGCTTTCAAAATTCCCAATGTTGAGCAGAAAATGGCAACTCATCTATTTCTCCACCTCCTGGGACAAGTTGCAGACTAAGTAAGTCTTTGACCTTAGCTTGCAATTTCCCTTTGGCAGAGAGGATTCCAGCCCCTGGGGACGCAGTGTGACAGGGCAGTGTCCTTGCCTAACCTTATCAGGGTCAGGAGACAACAGCTGGCCCCCAAGGCTGCTGCTCCTGCCTGCCAGGTGGCACTGCAATGCCAAAAAAGGGGCTGGTGGTGGCAAATGGGGGGCGGGGGTGGTTGTCATCCCCAAGCAGTGCCTATTTTGTCCAACTGTTCCCTTCTTTTAAAGGGTCACATTGAAACTGCAGGTAAGTGTAGCGCTCCATTGCGGAGACTGCAGTGCAGAGACATTTGAGGGATTTTCCATGGTGTTGGCTCCGAAAAGAGACACTGCAAGTTGCAATCGATTAGGAAAAAATTAAACAAGACCGCTGCCCCAAGGGTAGATTGGCTCTAAAACATGGCAATGAGTGTGACTTCTAAATCAGACTAGGGCTTCCATATATTACTTTAAATGAAAGAGAAACAAACAGGCACCCAAACAATAGCTGCCATTTGCATGGATACACCAGAATAAAAGTGCATTTTAAATAACAATAATTGCTGTTATAATCCAGAGAAAAGAAAAAAGGAGCAATATACGTTAGTGAATTGCATATAATTTTCTCATGTAATTGCAAAAGGATTATAAGTAATCCTGTGCTCGCTCTGCCTGCTTATTCCAAAGTTGTTTAAACGTTTTCCGTTCTTGCTCAGATCTATTTCTTTTCTTTTCGCGTCAGACCCAAAGGATCCAGGCGATTTTATTTAAAAGCGGCCAGTTCCCAACTTTTTAAATAGTCCGTTCCCCTCAGATGGGGATACCTATTTCTTTTTCCAGTACATACAAAATCCTTGCTGCTAGAATCATAAATCCTCGCAGCTAGAATCCCATTATAATTTCTCTCCCTTTTTTCTCATCTTCCAAAGCACTTGAATGCCTTTGCTTGCGCGACCATATGGCAGGGAGAAATCCAGCCTCTGCCTCGAGGAGAAGCCACATTTGCTGAACACGAACCTCTCCAAAGCGAAGGCACCAGGGCCTGTTAGTCAAAGTGAGGCAAAAGATGCTGAAGGGTGGAGAGAACTGATGAGATGTTGGACTTCACAGGGGTCCCTAACCTGTCCTCCTCCAGGTGTTCTTGGACTACAATGTCCAGTGTTCCTCACATACTGAGGCTGGCGGGAGTTGGGCATTCACACACCCCGTGTGGTCTTTCCTGCGCCTCCTAGGCTGGCTTGCTGCCCTCAAGTGGAGGGGAGGATACTCTCCCCTCACCAGCAGTGAAGGACCTTTTGTGTGGGGAAACGAGGGATCTATTCTATCTGCGTAATAATATGTCAATACAAAGCCTGATACGAGTACAGTGGTACCTCGAGTTAAGAACTTAATTTGTTCCGGAAGTCCGTTCTTAACCTGAAACTGTTCTTAACCTGAAGCACCACTTTAGCTAATGGGGCCCCCTGCTGCCGCCGCGCAGCCGGAGCCCGATTTCTGTTCTCATCCTCAAGCAAAGTTCTTAACCTGAAGCACTATTTCTGTGTTAGCGGAGTCTGTAACCTGAAGCGTATGTAACCTGAAGCGTATGTAAGCTGAGGTACCACTGTAATACCAAAGTTGCCATATTACCTGTTGCTGGGCCGTCCTCCAACACGCTTGCAAACCTGGAAAATGTTTGAAAACCTTACATTGAGTTTATTTTTACAACAACCCTGCAAGCAGACCCATTTATTTTCATTGTGCAGATGGGGAGCTGAGACATAAGAACGTAAGAAACTTGCTGGATCAGGCCAACAGTGGCGGCAGGCAGGATGCCCACGGGAAGTCTACAAGCAGGACTTGAGCTTGACGGTTCTCTCCGCATCCGTGTTTCCCAGCAAGTAGCCATGGTGCTTAGCAGCTGCTGGCAGCCTTGCCTTCTATGAATTAGAGCCCTTCAAATGAGTGGTCATAACTTCTCATGGACTTTCCGGTAAGTAAAAGTAGGATCTTGTACATGGAGTCATGGCAGATCTATTTCCCTTTGCTCCACATGGACCTGCGGAGACCCTAAACCAGCTCCACCTTTTGCTTCCACCAAGGTGGTATGGTTGTGGCAGGTAGGGGAAAGGGGTGCTTTCGCCTAGACCAGGGGTTCTCCAACTATTTTCTCTGGGCCACATGTTCAGAATAAAAATTTGCTCTTGCCAAACTTACTTAATTGATAAGAAACACACTGGAAAACAAAAAACAAACAACTCCTGGCAGGGCTTGATTTATAACACAGAACACAACTACTTTATGACATTTAGAAAGTACAGTTACAGTAACCATTCCCAAAATATAATCATAAATGAGCCGCTTGCCTATGTACCGTAAGTATGTATGCAATCTCAGTGCAAGGTGTGAGCTTGCTTTTGCAGCGTAATCTCATTTGTATTAGGTATAATTTGAGACAGACAAACACACTTCTCATCAATGCAAAGAAACCTTTCTCTTATCTGATCTTTCCTATTTGTAAGAGTTGAAAATCGCTGTTCACAACAGCATGTAGTGGAGAACTGCAGAAAAATAGCCAATGCTCTTTGAAGAAAGGCTTGGAGACTGTGGTTGTATATCTCCCCCCCCCCCCCCCGCAAATTATTTGCTATGCTATGCTATACTATACTGAAACGTTTAAATGTTTTTGGATTCTTTCAATCTTCCTGAGCCACTTGCCATCACCTCCTTCTCCTGCCGCACCCTTTGAGAACCACTGCTCTGGGCTCTAGCTATCAAAGGCAGAGGAGCCTCCCCAGAAAAAGGGAGAAGAAAGAGAAGCGGACTCGCGGCTAAGCCCAACTCCCTGCCCAAGGTAGGCTCACTGAGGCTCGCGGAGAGTAGGTGCCTTAGAGGGGCCAGTTAAAGGGTTAATTTCCAGGCGAAGGAGGGGAGAGGGAGCGGCGCTCGCCCCGCCCCTGCGCGTGGGGAGGGGAGGAGGTGCGCGGGGTAAGAGAAAAAAACTTCGCCTCTCCTGTTGTTCTCCGACGTCCTATCCCAGCCTGTGCAGCCTCGGGGCTGGAACGAGGAGGAGGCGGCGGCGGCGGCGGCGGGAGGCCGTGTGCGCGAGGCTCCTGCGAGAGCGCTCAGCCCAGCTGCTGGCAGCAAGGCATGCGCATTGCAGGGCGCCCTCTCACCCCGCTCAGCTATGCCAAATATGTGGTGAGCAGCAGCGAAAGAGGAGAGAGAGCGGGACGCGCGCGAGCGAGAGAGAGGGGACCATGGGGCGCTCCTGCCAGCCGGGCTCCGGGCTGCTGCGCTCGCCGTCTCCCTCAGGGGGACCCTTGCGCGCAGCAGCGGCGGCGGCGCCCAGCAACTAGCCCCCAGGCGGAGAGAGGCGACGACCAGCGCCAGGCATGGCTGACCCTCTGCGCAGGACCCTCTCCAAGCTGCGGGGCAGGCGGGCGCAGCGAGGGGCGGCGGGGGAAGCCGCCGGGCACCCCAGCGGAGGCGGCGCCCTTCGAAGTCGAGCCCAGCAGAATCTGGCGCGCCCGGGAAACGGGGCGCCGTGCGGGATCTTCGCGCCCCACCTGGAGGAGCCCACGCTGAGGGAGCCGGAGTCTTGGTCCCGGCGGGGGAAGGCGGCAGTGGCGCCTGAGGAAGAAGCCCCCGGAGCCCGCCTTTGCCCGCCGAAGAACCGCGTGGAAGAAGGGACGCGGCAGCTGCCTCCGCCGAGCCCGCCGGGGCTCCGTGCGCCCCCGCCGGCGGCCGAGCTCTGCTTCTCGTCGTCGTCGTTTTTCCCCCGGGGGGCGGACTCGGGCTCTGCGCTGGAGCGGGGCGGCGGGAGCGAGGAAGAGGACTATTACGACAACCACAGCCTGCCCGGCTGGAGCTGCCCCAAATTGGCGTGCCGGGCGCAGGGGAACGCCGACGGCAGCGTGGCCCTTGGCGGCGGCGGCGGCGGCCACACCAAGGCACGAGAGAGCGCGGGCCGGCTTCGCAGCCAGCTGCAGGAGGCTTATTACCTGCTGATCCACGCCATGCACGACCTGCCCCCGGCGAGCCCCGTCGTCGGGGCCCGCTCCCCGCAGCCCCTTGCCCACCCGCCGCCGTCCTCCTCCTTCTCCTCGGCTGGGAGGAGCCACGATGCCTCCAGCTGGTCTTTCTCGTGCGGGGACGGGTCCCCGCCGTCGCCAGCGCCCGAGTCCGGCTCCCAAGGCTCCGGCAGGGCCCCCGCCTGGCGCCGGGGCATCAGCAAGAGCTGGGAGAGCCTCCCCGCTGCCCAGCCGCCCGCCAGACCGCCGCCCTTGCGGAGGTGCAGCAGCGACGGCGCGCTCGGCCCCTCGCCCCGGGGCCACCTGCTGCTGCAGCGGCTGGGCGCCAGGCGGGGACTAGGCTGCGGCGGCCTCGCAGCTGCTGCCGCCGGCTGCTCTGGCCACAGCAGCAGCAGCTGCGAGCAAAGCCCCGGCAGCCGGAGCGCTTGCGAGGGACATCCGTCGGCGCTGCCGCGGGACGACTTGGGCCGCTTGCTGGGCTCGGAGCTGTGCGCCGCCCTGGGCGAGGCGGTGGCGCTGAAGGGCGTCGCGGACCCGGCGGCGGCGGCGGAGGGGGGCGGCGGCGGCAGAAGCCACGGGCGCCCTCCAGCAGGCACTCACGGCGGCCCCTTCAAGCCTCCCGCCGTGACGGTCCGGAAGCTGCAGAAATGGATGTACAAAGGACGCCTCCTCTCCCTGGGCATGAAAGGCCGCAGCGAGCCAGCGGGGGCTCCGTCGTCTCCGGCAAAAACACCCAGGACCTGCGGGCCACCTCTGGGCAGGGAAGAGGGGCCAGCAACGCCGCCTCCTGCCCCCTCGAGGGGTCAAGGTGGAAAGGGCCTAGGATCCCCTTCAGACCAAAGAATCTTGCTGACAGGTAATGATGTTTGTGACCGCTTCCCCCCTCCCCACTTCCCCATGGTTGGGGGTTTGCAAGGCTCCCCAGAGTTGCTCTGTTCTTCTTTTTTAATGGACAGTGGTGATGTGCTTTTAACAGCTGCTTGATAGAAAGAAAACACTTCAGTGCAGTTTGCCTCACCCTTGCATCTCCATGGTTGGGACAAGCTTCACTTGGCTGAATTGCTTTCAGGTGCAGAAGACTTGCCTTTGTTTATTTTAATTAAGGAGCAGGCCTACTCCAAGCCTCACCTGCTCTGTTTCATTCTGCTAAAGGCAAAATAGTCTCAGTTTCTGGGCCGGATGGAGTATACCACTAATGCTTATGGCACGTGAAGCAGTATTGCATAAAAATAGCAAGTTTGCTATAACAGGCATGCAGAGTGTTGAGAAAGAGACAAGGCTTTCGTAAAGTTTGCATGCCAAATACTAATTTGCAAGTAGTGTGTGGGATTCACATGAAGGGAAAACACACACACACACAAAAATGAGGTCACTTGTGTTTGCAGACCAGGACAAGTAGGTTAGTTAAAGGAAAGGAGAGCACATGTAGAATAGGAAGAAATACTGTACAGTAACCATAACTTCTCCTTATTCCAGTGCGCAACCTGGGATTTTTTTTTAAAGCTCACTTATGTCATTGGGAGAGTTAAGCAGTTGCATAGATCTCCCCCATTCAAATACAGCAAAACTTAAAAATGCTTGCTGCCATTAAAATATTAATTAAGGGGGGGGGGAGGAAAGGCATATGCTTCTGAGTCTCGATTTCTCCAAAGGTGACGGGGTGAGCTCCCGTTGCTCTGTCCCTGCTCCTGCCAACCTAGCAGTTCGAAAACACGTCAAAGTGCAAGTAGATAAATAGGTACCGCTCTGGCGGGAAGGTAAACGGCGTTTCCGTGAGCTGCTTTGCTTCGCCAGAAGCGGGTTAGTCATGCTGGCCACATGACCCAGAAGCTGTACGCCGGCTCCCTTGGCCAATAAAGCGAGATGAGCGCCGCAACCCCAGAGTCGGCCACGACTGGACCTAATGGTCAGGGGTCCCTTTACCTTTACCTTTACCTTAAGTTGTGGGGAGGGCTTTTCTGCATCAAATATCGCTGCAGGTGGAAAGCTGGCGTAGCAAGGAGAGAGGTTCATCCTAACTAATACTTCCCCTTGCATGCTGTTTTTCATGTGCAGGGAGCTTATTTTATTTTAGGCTGGGAGAAGAATTTAAATATTGAGGACTTGCCACATTTGCAGCGTTTGAGCCTGCTGCAGCAGTGCAACCCCTTTCTCTGGTGTAAGAAAGCCTTGAGGAGGAGCCTACCTGGCACAGTGCTACTCTAAATCCAATGGGGAGGAGCTGCCTCTTAAACAGTCCTCATTTTACCCCAAGTTGCAGAGCAAAGTGTTGCCCAGTAGCACTTCCCCTGCTGCGAATACAGTGTGAAAAGTCATTCTTGGTATGGAATGCAATTTGTCTCTCTCTCCGCCCCAGTTACTGTTTTAAATTGTAACCTCTGCGTGAAATCTTAATGGACGTGTGACACTTATTAACCGTAAATGTTTAGTTACTTTGAGTACAAGAAGTATCGTGGAAAATACTTCTCTTTTTTATCTCTCCCTCCCACCCCTGAAATCTCTGCCCAGTGGCAGGTTCACAAGTACACCTCACAATTCCGGTGACAAAACAAAAACAGGGGGGGAGTGGGGGGGGGGGAAGCACAGTGGGGTGGGGAGGAACATGCTAATGTTATCTGGTCAAGCACCACTGCCTCATTTATTTCTATTGGCCCTGAGGGGGTGAAACATTCCCAGGAGGGTTGGCAAATCAACATGGATGCTTCCAGAAAAATGCCTCTCTTTTATACATTAATCTCGCAACGTGTTGCTAAACCGTGTTAATAGCTCACTTATTAAAGTGCCCGTATATGAAGTAAGCTTTCAGTTTCTAGGTCCCTTGGTGTTTAATTTCTCTATAAAGTCCACATTATTGTGGATAGTCCAGTATTGTATGTAGAAATGAGAAGCTACAGATTTGAGTAATAGTAATGATGATGATCATAATACAGTGGTACCTCGGGTTACATACGCTTCAGGTTACAGACTCTGTTAACCCAGAAATATTACCTCAGGTTAAGAACTTTGCTTCAGGGTGAGAACAGAAATCATGCTCCAGTGGTGCAGCGGGAGGCCCCATTAGCTAAAGTGGTGCTTCAGGTTAAGAACAGTTTCAGGTTAAGAACAGACCTCCGGAGCGAATTAAGTACTTAACCCAAGGTACCACTGTAATAATAAAAATAATAATAATAATAATCGGAAAGTGCTTAATTATCTTTTTCTGGGCAAGCCTATAGTAAGTTTCCTTTGTGAAATACTTCAAGTTCAACAGAACGCTGGTTTGGATCCAAATTGAGTCATGCTTAGAGCAGCTCCATTGAGTTATTTATTTAGAAGATTTTCAAAATGCTTAATCAAAGAGCTTTCTAATTTAAATGGGTAGCTTAGTTACTTTGATTGGTTTATCCTGAGGGGGGATACAGTCCTTTCCACCTGTTCAACCTGTCTTTGGCCCTCTGTGTTGTTCTGGACCATTTTCTGCTGTATCGCCCTCTGCTTAACATCCTAGAAACAGTACAGCTCAATAAATCCTATATTGTATTTCCTTATCTAGTTCCTCAAGACACAAAAGTGTGGGGAGAGACAAATATTAAAGATGCTAGTATGGGGGACGATGGCACCCACTTTAAATCAGTTGTTGTGTCCTGTACTAAATCAAAGGCACCCTCCACAGTGCCCAGGTCACACACAAAAAATCAGTACTTAGCACACCACTGACCACATTTTGTGACAATTAAAGAAAGACCTGTGTACCTGCTATGTCTTTAAAGCACATTCTTTCACTAAAAGTAATTCTGGGCACTGTAGTTTATTCCTCACAGAGATGCAATTTCCAGCAATCCTTAAAAAGCAGTGCCCAGAATTTCTTGAGGAAAGTAATGCATTTTGCATTTACTCTAAAGGTACAATGTGTGTGCAGCTGATTGAAAGTATTTCTGAAACAAACAAATTCTGTATGTCAGCGTAGGCCAATGCTTCCGAGAGTGGGTGATACCGCCCCCTGGGGGGAGGTACTGGAACGATTGGGGGGGTAGTAACCTCTGGTGCAATTGGAATGGGGCATTGAATAAAAATAAAGGGGCAGTGGAAGCATGAAGAGAAGAAAATTTTGAAAAACTGTACATGTTTCATCTGTTGTTTACAACTACATCTTTATTTACTATGTTGTAGAACGTAGGTAGAAATATAGATACATAAAAGAACACAAATTTGTCACTGCACCTTTCTGTTTGTTCGCGTAAAGAAGGTAGATTTTCTGGGGGGTGCTGGGTAATGTTTTGTTTTGTTTTTTTCCTGAAAAGGGGACAGTAGGTCAAATAAGTTTGGGAACTTCTAGTGTAGACCGAGGCATGCTTCCTCGTAAGCAAGCCCCATTGTGTTCAGCAGGATTTACTTCCAGGTAATAAGATCACACAACTCAAAGACTACACAGGGTTTGAATATATTTTGTCATTGCATCTTAGCACCCCCCCCGCACCCCCCACCTTAAATAACTTCTAATTAGGATTGCTGCAATAAATCTACAGGATCACTGTGGTGCTTTGCCCTTGTTAAACTTGCTTCTGCTGTTTTTGTAAACTAGACATAGCCTTAGGTCTAGTTTGTACATGTGTGATTAATGTTGAGTAGCTATGGATATGAGTTATGTGTTGAGAATCTGCTCTCCGGAGGGCTGTTAGCTTTCCTAACTTGTCCTTAATGGAGGAGGGAAAACTTTGCCTTTTAATATAGGGTGGACATTTGTGAATTGCTTCACGGTCCTACAAACACAGAGATGTGTATCTTGCTAAGGTGCCCAGTTGTAAAGAAACAGACTGCACAGAAAAGGGAATTTCAGCAAGTGCTCCTGTCAAAATTCTCATTTCTACAGGGCAGTTAAAGAGAAGGGATTCTCCTCCTCCTCCTCCGCAAATCTTGCCCCCAGGGGCAGCTCATGGCAACTGGCCCCAGTACCCTCAAGTGACCCATTCTCCCACTGTGATCAATCTAGATCTTGCAGGAAAGCCCAGGCATTTAACAAAGCTCCAGAATGTCCACTTTGGTGTTAACAATACATCTTAGTATGGGGCAAGAGGATTCCAATGGTATTGGTGTCCTTTCCCCAATTTGGCCATCAAGTGGTTCGGTTTCCTAATGGTGCAGTTGGTTTCAAGAACAGACTTTAGGCACTTCAGAAGCTGCTTTGTGATCTAAGCCTGCAATTTCGGCAATATCGACTGTGTGGGTTAGGTTTATGAAGACACCTTCCGTGTTAACATCTTGAGAGGAAATACAATGTTATTGCTTACAGCAAACACACCCCAAAATAACTGCTGGTTGTTTATGTGCCCATAAGACATTGTCCAATCTGTTTAAACAAACTTCAAAATAAAGCTTTGAACCTTCTACATTAAAAAACAAAACAAACAGTGCTTGTGTGAAATAGTCACTTGCATTAGCAGGTATCGGTGCTTTTTATAATGAATGAACCAGCTTGTAAGTTAAATGTTAATAATTTATTTATTCAAATACTCCTCTTTAACAGTGTGTGGTCTCTAATCTTAACTGAAAGAAGCAGTTGCTTTTTAGTACAGTTTCTTTCATGTTTTAACTTTTCCACATAAGTGTGTGTAGAATAGCTGCAGTGGAAAATGCTTTTCGAGGGTGCCTCCCCCCCCCCCCAGTTTTGTTTTAAGTTCTGTTTTAGGATTATGCCTGGTTTAAAGCTTCATTGCTCTAAATCCTCCTAGATTTATTGCAAAACACTGCTTCAGAAAAATATAATTAGCCAGAGCATTCTTAAGCATTGGTTGCACAATGGTACTACATTCTGTGTATTGTTTTACAGACATGGGAAGGTTAAAATGCACATAATTACAAGGTGCCTGTTAATTGTACAGACTTGAGTAGTCACAGGAAAAGAAAAAGACTTAATTCCAAAAATCTGGGTTGAGATGTAAGAATGCTTCTTGCCCAATACAGGGGCGGACTTTAGTCTTTCAGATTTCGAGTAATAACAAAATATATAAACCAACATAGCGAGTGATTATTATTATTAGTAGTAGTATTTTAACAAAGAACTTATCCATTTGCGTTTTTAAAAATAGGCAGAATGAATTCTGTCTGCTTAAATAGGTTTTATGGAGACATGGGTAAAGTTAAATGAAGTCAAGTTCTGTTCTGTTCCTGGTCATAACATTGAGTTTCATTGACTGATGGGAATTGTTCTGCCTAATGGCTTTATTTTTACCATTTCTTTTGCCCAATAACCTTAAATATTAGGGAGACAGTAACACGGTGAAACCTTTCTTAAACCCTGCTTCCATGTTCTAGTAAAATTACAGGATATTCCTAGTGAGTATTTGTTTAGCATATGGACTATTGGGGAGGCCATGATGGTAGCCCAAGCCAAGTCTTTGAGCACTAGGTGGCCTTCTTAGTAATAGCAGTGCAGTTGTGGAAGGCGATGCCCCTAGAGGTTCAGCTGGTGCCAACATTGTCCACTGTGACACGACCTGCTGAAGAACTGCCTTTTCCACTAGGTTTTAATATAGTAGGATGCTTGGATCTCAGGAAACTGCCCGACTGCTCTTTTTTTTTTTTTAATTGCATTGCTGATACTATGTTTTGTGTTAACGTTTATTGTTTTGTGTATTTACTATTGTAAATTGCTCTGGGGTCTTAGGACGAAGGGTAGGATGCCAGTGAGAGAGAGATTCTCCTGAGGAATAATTGTAAGCGGCCAGAAATGGGGTAAAAGGGAACCTTCACCACATCTGGAGGAACAAGAAGACATGAAACGCTGAAATAATGCATGATTAAATGATTGCATCTCTCCCCCCCCCCCCCGTGCCCCTTATATATTATTCACAGGGAGCATAGAAGTTTTAAAAATATTCCCCCCCTTTCTTTTAGAATAAACATTTGTTTTATGAAACCTACGAAGAGTGACATTTGTAAAAATGTATCTCAGATAAATCTATTCTTTGGTTATTTACCTTCATCCCAGAAGGATGAAAGAATCTGAACTAGTCAAGAATCTGGTCCCTTGGTGGGTCATGATAGCTACATTATAGCATGCTCCCTAACTTAATGTTTATCAAGCAGTGTCTGATATTGGGGTGGGGGGTGGGGTAGATCCTTTTCTCACTGTGTCTGCACACTTGGAATGTGATGCATGTTCAGACACGACTGTCCTACCATTTGTAGTTACTTCAAGACCTTTATCGCTGTCGGGTCTGTGCATCTGGTCAGATTTGAATATTTAGCCATCAAAATATACAGCCTCCCCCTCTCTGCCCGCTATCCCTGTTGTATATTGAAACTGTGTGGAATGCCTGTATGCTGAGCTATGCCTGTATATGGATATAATGTGTGTATAATGTATAGCTACAGAGTTTATGTAGTTTTTTTATTTAAAAAAGGGGGAATGTAAAATCAAGGGAGTTCTGTTTCCATCAGAGCTTTACCTTTATGTCAGCCTTTGCCAACCTGATGCCCTCCAGATGTTTGGGGCTGCAGTTTCCATCAGCCCCAGCCAGTAAAGCATGCTGGATGGGCTGATGGGTTTTGTAGTCCAAAACTCTTTGGAAGGGCACCAGCTTGGCTGCTTTACTTCTATGAAACAGAAGCTTTTTTCAGGCTTTCTGGACACTTGCAATGTGCTGCTGTAGACCATTCCACTCCGCAATTACAATTTGCTCTCTCTGTTTCCCTCATCCCCGTCCGTTACAGATTTGATTGAAACAGTGTACATACCGTCGGTGAGCAGAAGAGAACTTAAGAACTTCAAATCCACCGAAGTTGCTGAGTGCAGGCCTCGGATTGCCAGCATCACCGTGTCCAAGAAACGTAACTGGCTACATCAAAGTTCTCCAAGGGTGCCCAATTTGGAAAAAGGAAACTCGTATAAGAAAATTTCAAGAGAAACGCACCAGAGACAGAAATCACCCAGCCCATTGCTTGAGCCGAAGATGCCTCACCTTTTCCCCAAACGTCTAGGGCATGAAAGCCCTAAAAGAAGAATTGGTTGCGTACGAACTGTTGAGAACGGGGCAAGCTCTTTGGCACGGCGAAACTGTACTTTAGATTTTGGGGATGATAACGATGCAGATGATGAAGGAGAAATATGGTACAACCCTATCCCTGAAGACGATGAGCCCAATTTCCCTGGTTGTAATGCTGACCATTTGGACCCTCAAGCCATTAATTGCAAGGTGCCTTCTGGGAATGACTTGGTTAAAGTCGTAAGGCCTAACGAAGGCCTCGCACACGTCCTAGACTGTGTCGGAAACACTCTGCCCAGGGAAATTAATGAAGTAGATGGTGTACATTCCATGGAACATTTGCAAGTACACAAGCAAAAGCCTACGTGCAGTATTCAGACTGGGTTTGCAGTGGAAGATAGTCCTACATTGAAAGTTACTTTGGGAGGTAAGAGGAGTGCAAACATTTAACCTACAGCGATGTTGTTAAATATTACATTTCATAAGGCAGTACTAGCTATCATTTTGGGGTAAGCTGAAAGTCCCATTTCTCTGGAAGTTCAAGTCTTACATAAGTATTAATTCACTCATACAGCTTGATCAATGCATCTTCATTCAGATATGAACTGATTTTTAAAATCAGACTTACTCTTTTAGAAAGCTTTATTTTCACTAGGCCTACTTTGGGTTTCTTCTGTAACAAATTCTGAAACTTTCATTTGCTCATGTAGAAACATCTCTCCCAATCGTTCTTCTAGTAGGTTTGCGGAAACACTATTTTCAGCCACGATTGGGAATTGGTTATATCCTACAATATGAGATCTGCCGTTGATTTTTGTTTGCGTAGAACTGACAACATTTTAATTTTTGTTCAGTTCTTAGAACAAACTATAACACATATTGCCCATTACAACTTAATGAACATTTGTCTTAATGGTGCTGTCTATAGGGATATGCCTAACATTTCTGAATTGGCTTTGCTTCTCATGGTTGTTTTTAAAAACCAAAAATGGAAAACATGGACATGGATCAAGGAGGCAGGGGATTCCATTTCGTGTGTGCTTTTAATTTCTACAACAGCACAGTTATGCTTTTCTTGAGACATACTAGCTATGAGGTCATCATAATATATACTTTATTTGCAAGCTGGGAAGGTGTAAATATGACCACTGTAGGAAATCTACATGCATTTTATGCCATGTTTCATGGATCAATTTCTTAATACATACATAGCTCCCACAAGTATTGGCAGAGGACTTCTGATAGATTAAAGTTTGTTTTTGAATTAAGGGAAATTATATAGAGGCTTTCAACTCACTGGGGAAAATTTGTTGCTTAACTAAATCAAGATTGGTTCATGATTGTGGTGCCTATAATGAACCCTGGTGAAATTGATTGCAAATTTATCCTATACTGTTCCTTGTGTATTGAGTTAATGAATGCAGCCTTGCCTCTGTGTGCATTGAATAGTAATCACATTGAATGCAATAATTGATGAAGAGAGTCCCTGCTGTTACATAATTGGCTTTATTGCTAAGGAGTACTTAGTGATTCTTTTAATCCTGTTAAGGTGTCTACAGTTAATTTCAGTCAAAGCTGAAATGACAGCTCCTCCAGACAAAATTGTCACATAAAGGGCAGCAGGGCAAATCAATTTGTTTGTATGAATGTGTAGTACTGAGTAGCACATGCAGTTACTCTGAAGTGGGATGTAAATGTCTTCATGCCTTTCAATCATAGCTGGTTGTTACTGTCTTCTGCCTAGTGATTTTCTAAATATTTACCCCACCCCCAAAAGGGATATCCTTTGAGGTGGGGCAGATGCCAGCTTATGTATAGTTTTTATGCTGAGTGTTGATTTTGAAATACTTTCCTAGTCCATATTTGACCTGTTTCCATAACAGCACAACAGATATGATTGCTATATTTCCCAGAATACCTTTTAACAGATCTGGAATATCATCTAATCATCCTTGTTGCCTGTAATGGGGACTAAACAGCTTAACACGTTGCATGCAGACGGGATTTTGTGTAGCGCTTCTTCAAGGGGACTTACTAATAAATGTCTTTAATATCTTTCCAGGTTCTGATTTGCACTAAGTATGATTTTTATTGTTACTTTCCTGCAAATCAAGATAGGGCTGCCATCAAACACGCCATTCAATATCAAGCTTTGCAACAACATAGGGGAACTTACCTTTCCTGCCATTGCTCCACATTGCTGACTGTTGCCGATGGGAAAAAACACAAAGCGTGATGTTGTCAGGACACGGGATAACTTTTACTAGCCAGTGCAGAAGGGTGAACTTGGCATGGTTGTGCTGTTCACAGCGACAGTTGTGCTTTGTCCATTTTTCATTCAACTCTTCTCCCTGACTTTTAAAACCAGCGAGAGGCAGATGATATACTGCCGCCCCCTTACAAAGAAAGCAACTTTCTCTTCCAACTCTGCATGTATATATCTAAACCTGGCAACAGAACCATCCCTCCTGAAGGGCTGCTGAAACAGAAGTCTTGAACTGCGTGACCGCAGAAAGGCTGCATGAGTTGGCTTCTCAGTAAGCATCACATTGTTTAATACTCATCATGCTTTCTAAGGCACTCGCATTTTACTGTCTTATTTTCTTGGTACAGAATTCTCCTGTATGTGCTATGCCGTATTTTTTTTAACCATTCCAGAATTAAGCAGCAGGCCTCTCATAAGAAAAAACAGCAATCCTTAACTGCCTGCCTGCCTGCCGTAGAGGAAATCTCTTTTTTAGACAATTGCAAGCTTTCTGAAAATAAGTGTCTCTCTATTGCTATTTCCATCTTAACTATAGTGTTTGCTGCTGAGGTTTTCCGAGATAATGTTTACTGAATTATACCTAGCATCCTTAAGACTTCCTCAAATCATAAAAAAGGGAGAACAGTATTTTTAGTTCAGGAGGTACTGAAAGGAACATTATTTGCATTCCATCCTGCAGCCGAGTAGTCCATATTTAGATAAAAAAAGCTTTCTGTTTTTACCATAACGCGTTGCCTTTTATATAAGAACTACAGCTTCAGAGTTTGTAAGGATTTCTGTATGAATGTGTAGCTGTGGGAGGAGAAAGATAAATATCCCTGCAGACTTCCTTCGAAAACAGAAGGCTGGTGCTTTTGATCACAATTTTATATAGCCAGTTTGCATTAGACCAAATGACAGTGTTCGGTCCAAGACAATAGCTGTATGCGTTTAGTATAACTGGTGGCGGGGGAGCACGTTGAAGACTCTTGAGTATTGACTTCTGGGGTTAATTTGAGTCAGCCTTTCTGCGTCTGAGCAGAGTTGTGTACATGTTGATTTAATTAGGATTGACTTGATGGATTAAATAGACTTCGATTGAGTAGATGAGATGAGATCTGACTTTATGAAGTACAGTGATTCCCATGTGATGCTTGTTGGTCTCTAGCTTTGAAAGAAGTGGGTGTGCGGCTGTGCATTTAATTGCTTTATTGCAGAAGCTCTATAACTTTTTAAAAACTAGGTAACACAAGCTCACAGTCCAACGTGGCTATCTTCACTTTTTGTGTTATCTGCAGAAGGCAGTTTATAATCTTGTGTAGTTCCCCACCTCCACCCCAGGTGCCATATAGAAAAGCTTGCAGACACCTCTGTGCCAAGGTGATGAATTTAAACTGACCGCAAAAGCTGCCTTTTCTTTCTCTGTTACTTGTGTGTGAGTGTCTGCACACATATTTATGATGGCAAAAAACCACCAAAGCCGCCTTATTGTAAGGCTTTGTTTTTCCCCAAGCGCTTGCTTTTCATTGCAAATATCTGATAATGCACTTGGAAAGAAAATGGGATGTGGCAAAAATCACAGCAGTGTTTCTGTTTGTCCCAATGGGAACTGCATAGGTGAATTCTCCATTATATAATACTCCTTGATAATTCCACCCTCACTTTCAGAGAGCAGTGGGCATAAAGGACAATATACAGCAAAAGCAAAATATTTGTTTGTTCTACAATAGAGGGGGTGATGGTTGAGAGACTCTGGGAGCAGAACTCGTGCTCTGAAGGTCTGGGGGACTGGATTGTGCCAACCAAGGCTTCTTGAAGGGGGATGGGCTTCCCTCCCCCCAGATATTTTCCTGCATCCATCCTTTCCTTCCCCATTTTCCTTGGCTGAAAGCAGGTGTCCCTCCTTAACCTCATTCTTTCCTGAGCAGCTGGAGACAGTCATCCTTGTGAGGTGATAGCCATTTTAAAATAGCTGCTACTTCAGGAGGATGGGAGACTAGTGGCTTGAGGCACACGAGTAGAGTTTCCATTGAAGGAGTGCTATTCCAGCCTGTACTGAAGCTACATTCTGCATTTGTTTCAAGCAAAACAGCAGTCATGCCTTCAAAGCGGAATTAGATTGACTTTGGAACGGTCATATACAGTAGTTTACAACTCATGCGAGAAATACCTTCGTGTGTTTCTATTCAGACTTTTGCACATTCACATATCATCTGATCACTGTTCTGTTCCACTTCACCTGTGCACACGTTCAACTTTTAGCAAGGTTATGCAATAATTTAGCGAGGTTTTACCATAAAATGGGGAAGGTGCAGTGCAGAGGCAGAGGGTCACTGGCTAAATGCCAGTAATGAAAGTAAAGTTTAGCAATGTAAAACAAAATACCCAACGCTCTAGACTGGAGCTTTCCAAACTGTGTGGCGTGACACGTTGATGTTTTGGCTGCAGTGTGTCACACAAACGTTCCCCTTGCTCCTCCCAGGGTTGGAAAGGGATAAGTTTAACCTCCGTGTTTGCTAGTAGAACTTAATTACTGTGTCATGAAATGATGCATGTCTAAAAAGTGTGTCACCAACATGAAAAGATTGGAAAGCTCTGCTCTAGACACTGTGTGTGCAGTAAGATAGACAGGGGCGCCATCTTGGGAGAGGCTGAGGGCACCCCTTAAATTTTCAAGGAGTGGGCTGGGGCCCCTTAATATTCCACAGCCTGCGATTGGCTTTGCAGAGCATCCCTGTGGCTGTGGCGGGCCTTGCGGTCTCCTCCCGCTGTGTGATGTCATACACGCATCCCAGGCACCCAGTGCCTGTAACAATAGATATACTGTATTTTTCGCTCTATAGGACGCACTTTTTCCCCTCCAAAAATTAAGGGGAAATGTGTGTGCGTCCTATGGAGTGAATGCAGGCTCCTTGGCTTCAGCGCTCCCTCCACGCTCCGGAGGCTTCGCGTTGCTTTCACTGAAGCCTGGAGAGTGAGAGGGGTTGGTGTGCTCCGTTTCTCCTGCCGCTTCGCTGAAGGGGCGCGGAGCAGAGAGGGAGAGTTTTTTCCCTTGTTCTCCCCGTCTAAAACAAGGTGCATCCTATGGTTGGGTGTGTCCTATAGAGCGAAAAATACGGTAGTATTGATTTTTAAAATAGCTTGAACACGCATGTAGGGCCATGAGAAGAAGGCCTGAACCTCCTCATGGATACCATATGGAAAAGGTATAACCAACTTAGACGGCTTAGCAACAGAGATGTCTCTGGCATCTACATCTGTAATAAATGGATGCCACGCTGCCAGGAAGAATTCCAGTGCTGCCCTTTCAACGTCATTTGTCACTCTAACAAATTTGGGTGAGGGGAGAGAAAAGGACTGAAGCCACCGGAAGTTAGACGGGAAAACGTCAAGAACGTTAAGATTGACTTCTCAGCTGTAATGAAGCCGAGGAAAGTTTTCTAATATCTTGGCTGGCTTTCCTAAGCCTTTGCCAGAGGCTTCTGACAGAAAGGGAAGATTGATGTTAGCAGGCGAAAGCATGGCACTGATTACTATAGAAGGCTCCAGAGCAGGCCACCAGTGGGACTACGCTGTGATTTGCAGTACAAGGGAAGCCTTTGTCCGGTTTTATCAAACACTGCATTTCTTGCGAGCTGCTTGCCAGAAAAGCACAGCAGGCGTGCTAGAAATAGTCTGTTCCCTGCAAGGAAACAGCTTCAACAGAAGCGTAGCAACTGGGAGAAACAAGAAGATTCATTGAGGCATTTGGAAAACAGACTTTGTGCAGCATTGTATTCTTTTAACTTTTTTTGTCTTTTTTTTAAAAATGAAGCTCCTTGTGAATTTGTATCTGGGAAGAGTTATTCAGCTTCCTGAAGGATTTTGATGAACTTTAACTTGTTGAGCTTCGTTTTCTAACATGAAACGTGGAATGGGTATTGAAGAATCATGCCTGCTTTGTCCTGTATGATTAGTCAACAGGTTTGGTATTTCTAGGCTAAGTGCATTAAAGATGTACAGTACATAGTTACTAGTAGAAATACTTGATGCATATTTTTTTTAATAAAAAAGGGAGGGAGGATATCATTTTTATTACAGTGTTGTTTAAGAACTCATTTTATTTTTCCCTCAAGCAGGAATTTTTATCACCGGAAGTGAGAATGCAGTGTGACTATTTGAACTTTTTGTTGTTGTGACTGATGGAAGTACTTCCGCAGTCCCTCTGCTCATTGTAGGTTAGGAAGCGATAGCCTAGTGGCTCAGTCTGGTCCCTTTTGCATAGCCTTCAAAACTAAGGAAACTCTTCTTGCTATGAATCCTAACTTAACTGCTTTCTAATGACCTTTGCATGTGTCCTGGAGTGAGCAGCAGCTATACATCATAAGCAAAAGGATAAACTGAATAATATTTCACCTGAGTCTCTGTTGGCATGAGAGCAGGTTCTTGGGCAATGCTAATGTTATTGAATCTTCAATTCTTATTCTGCCCAAAATATGGTCATTGCTAAAATTAGATAAATAGGCATTTGTTAACCTGTTGGTCTATGAAAGGCTCATGAGAGAATTTTGTTAGTTTTGGAAGTATGCTGACTTCTGAGGCGTATGGGATTTTTGGATTGGGGCAGTGGTGGTGTAATGTAATCACATGTACACTCAATAGCTGCTGGTCCAAAATATCCAGATGAAATAACTTTGTAGTGGAGCACCTGTCTTGTTAACAGCTTCTTGTGAAGTCGCAGCCTCAGTAGAGTCTGCTCTGATAACAAAAATTAGGAAGCGGTTGGTAGCAGATGCTGCTAAAGAGAAACTGTCAGAAAGACAGTAATATATTCTAGAATCTCACCTGACCAGTTCCTATGAATTATGACCAGTTCTGTGAATTCACCAGTTGTTGTGAATTATGAAAATGTGAATTACGTTTTTGATACAGCTCTGTAAATCCAAAGAGAGAAAATCGAAATAAAGCCACTGTTTCTCTCTCTCAATTTAGAGAGAGTGGTTCACACTAACCATAGTTTAGTTTCCAGATTGTTGTTTGAGTTCCCAGCATATGGGCCAACTTTTTTAGAGATACATGCCTGCTTTACTTTTCATCTCATCGGCAGTCTTGTTTCTTGGTGCAAGAGCTTCCAAAGGTAGCATAACAACTATGGTCAGTTCAAAAAATTCACATCAGAACGGTTAGCTGAAACATATTCTATGGTTTCGAATTCTAGTTTGCTGGCTGATCTCAAACCATGCTTTGCCAATTGAGACTTTGCACTAAACTGTAACTCACAAGGAGAGCAGGTGCTTTTGTTTTTCGTTAACTACAGCTTGTTTTGTCAGAACCCAACAAAAACCATGCACCGTTTATCTTATTTATTTGGAAAACTTACAAACTGCTAAACATGAGCAGATATCATAGTGATGTACAATAGTAAATAAGAGAACTTGAAGGCTCTTTGCTATTTTCTTATTGGATTCAATCATATACTGGCAAATTCAGCTTGTGAAATTAAAGCTGATTTGGAAGCTGCTTGTGCAACGAAACTGCTTCCTCAAAAGGTCAGACTCTTTCTGATATGGAGAGTGAATGAAAATGCAATGGAAAGTATGGTATAACTTTTGCTTCATTGCAACGTTTTCCAGGCTCCCTGGGGGAAAAAATCGAAATGCTGATCATTTACCGGTAATCTTTCTGCAAACAAATCAGGATGAACCCTCAATAAACAGGTCTTCTGGAAAAGTCAAGGCAAATAAAAATAGTTTTACTGGAGAAATTAGCTGTTAGGAAGCTGGCTTATTTCAGCAAACCATAGTTAAGATTAACCATGCTTTAGAGGCCACATTACTCCAAACCCTGTAGTTAGTCAAAACAGAAGCCAGAGCTTCCGATCTCCTCAAGACTCACCTAGACTTACCGTAATAAAGCTTAATTTGTTATGATGCCCTCATGCAACCACAGGATGCAGGGCTCCTGATTAATGCTCAGTTTTTCTTCTCCTGCCTATGATAAAAAAAAATTTTTTAATAAAAAAGAACAGTCATCCTGGATCAGCACGCAAGCTGGTAATCCTTTGCTGAATCCACCGGATGCTTTCTTAATTCCTAGGTGACTATCACCTGGCAGCCAGCAGCTTTCCATGACACACAGAAAAGGGCATTGTGCAAGAAAGGAAGAGGGCACTTTGGGGCTTGAAGAAGCAAGGCAAGTTAGAACTCTTAAAAGACTTCCAAAAGCATTCCATCTCCACCCTGCCCATCAGAAGCAGAGGGGGACATGGTTGTTTGACAAGAGGGGGCAAATTACGCTCAAACATGATGCAGCTGTTTAAAAGATGCAAGTTCTAGAGCAAAGTTAGGTCCCCTTTAATTTTCCATTCTTTTCCAGTGGCTTGACCTGGCAGACAAGGCACAGGAGTCTTTTTTTTTCAAATGACTTGCTTGCACAGAGCAGTTGCATCCAGGAGTCTCTTCTTCTGAAAGAAGCTAAATTAACAAGTCTGAGAAGGCAATGCAGAGAGACAAAACAGTACATAACGGGCAGGGATCGGCAGATTCTTAAGGGAAGGATGAGGCAGGTTCCTTGTGTGGTTCTGCTTTTGGCAGAACAAGGCAAAAAAGTACAGTCCATAGGTCAGAGCATGTTGTAGGAGCATCTGATGCTCTGCGTTGTCCTGAATAATACCACATATACCTTTTTCAGGTCCTGGCAAATTAAAGGTAAAGGTACCCCTGCCCGTACGGGCCAGTCTTGACAGACTCTAGGGTTGTGCGCCCATCTCACTCAAGAGGCCGGGGGCCAGCGCTGTCCGGAGACACTGCCGGGTCACGTGGCCAGCGTGACATCGCTGCTCTGGCGAGCCAGAGCCACACACGGAAACGCCGTTTACCTTCCCGCTAGTAAGCGGTCCCTATTTATCTACTTGCACCCGGGAGTGCTTTCGAACTGCTAGGTTGGCAGGCGCTGGGACCGAACAACGGGAGCGCACCCCGCCGCGGGGATTCGAACCGCCGACCTTTCGATCGGCAAGCCCTAGGTGCTGAGGCTTTTACCCACAGCGCCACCCACGTCCCACCCTGGCAAATTAGTAGCTTCTTAAATTAAAGTATCCTTTCCATTTTTAATATGTCCCTTTCTTCTTTTCCCCACCCCTGCAAAGGTCCTGGGATCTTGTCTGCAAGCAAGTCCGAGATGGGAGCGGCAGAAGGTTCTCCTCCGAGTCCTAACCCTTTGAAGAAAGGTGGTTCGATAAACTGGTCCTTCCCTGACAAAATAAAATCCCCGAGAACGGTGAGGAAACTTTCCATGAAAATGAAAAAATTGCCAGAGCTGAGCAGGAAGCTGAGTGTCAAGGGAAATTCAAGCCATAGTAGCACGGACAATTCTTCGTTGCTTAAGAATAACTGCCAGGTCATAGGTCACGGGTCGCTACCTTCTTCCGGGAACATCACGGCAGCAGCCAGCAGGAACGTCATAAGCCGGTACCATCTTGACAGCAGCGTGTCCTCTCAGCACAACTACAAAAAGAAAAGCAGTGGCAATTCGAAATCCTCCAGCAAAGGGGGCTACCTCAGCGACGGAGACTCTCCTGAGCTTATAACAAAATCAGGGAAGCACGGCCTCGAAAGCCGGGCTGGGAAAGGAGGAAAGGAAGCATTCCCAAGCAGCAACGGGAGTAAGGCGGAAATAGACATTGACGCTTTCAGGCACTACAGTTTCTCCGACCAACCTAAATGTTCCCAGTACATATCTGGACTCATGAGCATCCATTTCTATGGCGCGGAGGATCTGAAACCGCCAAGGATGGACTCCAGAGACGTCTTCTGCGCCATTCAGGTAGATTCGGTAAACAAAGCGAGGACTGCCTTGCTGACGTGCAGGACGACCTTTTTGGACATGGATCACACTTTCAACATAGAAATAGAGAACGCCCAGCATTTGAAATTGGTGGTCTTCAGCTGGGAGCCCACACCGAGGAAAAACCGGGTCTGCTGCCACGGGACGGTGGTCCTCCCTGCTCTTTTCCGGGTGACGAAGACTCATCAGTTGGCAGTAAAGCTGGAGCCCCGAGGTATTATTTATGTCAAGCTGACCCTCCTGGAGCAGTGGGAGAATTCTCTCAATGGACTAGATGGAGAAAAAGAACCGGTGATGTTTGGAGTAGATGCTCGGAAGGTTGTGGAGAAGGAAAACGTAGGCTTGATGGTGCCCCTGTTGATGAAGAAGTGCATTATAGAGATTGAAAAAAGAGGCTGCCAGGTAGAGTGAATTAAAAATAACAACCACTGCATTCTTCTGCATTTAATTTTTTGCTGCTTAGAGCATTACCCCTATTTATTTACTTTTGCTATAAATAATGTTGTCTTTGCTGGATGCACCATATCCTTCACTTCCTTAGTTTGGGGTAGCACACCTGCATTGCAGTGGGATGAAGGCTGCTCTCTCCTGCTCTTTGCCGTCATGGAGACATGATGTGTTCGTATGATACACGAAGTGGAGGGGTAAAAGCAGCCTGTGCCTTCTGGAACGCCAACAATCTATTGTGGGTCTAATTTTCCTCTGGCCTCAGGAACTTCCAAACCTGGAATATGGTGGTAGTGAAATTAATTGGGGTATTTTTGTGCTAATCTAAACAAAACTGAACAAACAAAACAGCTAGTTTTTACTGTCCCAGTGTGGAAGGTGAAGTTGTAGTAAGCAGTTTTGATGGATAGATTCCTCACAGGGCAAGTTTAAATGTTTTTATTGCTTATATGGGAATTCAGTCATCACATGATAAGCTGAGAGCATGTAATTGCTATCAGAGGTTATTGCGTCCTCTGGTCATAATGGGATTATTGAATTTCCAAGAGTGGAGAGAGCGAGAGAGAGAGATTTCTCTCCCTGTGGCTTATTTATTAAGCCTTTTATGGGTTCCTAATAAAGGAGCCTTTGGGGAAATTTTCTAAACAGCTTTGCTGCATATAGCCTAAAGACGATTTTGCCTACTGGCTGACTATCTATGTAGAAAGCATTCATTGCATTCAAAAATGCAAACTGATGTCCTTTGTAATTTTGAGTTTCAACTTATTTTATCACCTGATACTAATTTCCAGGCTTCCAACAGTTTGACTCCACCCCCAAAGGCACACTCCTCCATTGTCTCCTGAGACAGATAGATGCCAACAATATTAATTTATTTTGTTATATCTCTGGCAGAGTACTCCGTAGAACATTGATAACCGTTATGTCTTTTTCTAGCGAAAAACTCGTACTGTGTGCCAATGATACAATCTGCACGTCTCTCAGCATCTTTGGGGGTCTTGCGTGAATATCTTGATGCTTCTACTGGGCTTACTGAAAACTGTGTTTGTGCTTGGTATTTAACTTGCAACCTTAGTATTCCTTAGGTGGCAAACCTGTGCCATGTTGTAAGGTTATGATTTTGCTTCTAGGTTGTAGGCCTGTACCGTTTATGTGGCTCAGCAGCCGTCAAGAAAGAGCTTCGTGAGGCATTTGAAAAGGATAGCAAAGCAGTTACCCTCTGTGAAACCCAGTACCCAGATATAAATGTGATAACAGGTAAAGAAAATTAAAAACCTTGACTTTTTTTTTCAAAAAGGAAGAATATGCTTAAAATGTCTTGTCAATGTCAATGTGAAAATTATTTTCATTTTGGTAGTCTACATGTGGAGCCATAGATATCATTACAGTGGTACCTTGGTTGTCAAACTTTATCCAGAAGTTTGTTCAACTCCTGGAACCATTCAGAAATGAAGGCGTGGCTTCTGATCGGCTGCAGGTGCTTTCTGCGCTCAGTCGGAAGCCGCGAAAGCTGTGTTGGACGTTCGGCTTCCAAAAAACATTCGCAAACCTGGAAGTAAGTGTTGAGCTTTCGTGGAATTTTGGGTCTTCAGCTTGGACAGTTCCTCAGTGCTCATCTGCTTAGGGATTCCTGATCAGGGCTGGTTCCCATTTATCTGATGAGAAGGAGCTTTTGTCACAACATTCTGTGTATGTATGCTTTACAACAGAAATGGAAAAATGCCCAGAGTAAGTAGTTGCATTGGCTGTGTAAGGCAGGGATGAAGCTGACATTTTTAAAATAAAGAGTATGCTTTCTGTTTTGTTTTTTTAAAAAGCAGAAATGCTCAGGACATGATCAACAGAACCCTCTAACTTCCCTGACTAGTAAGAGCTAGCTGAGAAAGGGGAGGAAGAGAGTTCCATTTTATGCTGACCATGCATAGGGCAGGATTATGCCACATCGAACAATCCTGGGTGTTATTTTTTGGCTGGGTTTGGGGGCATGAAGGTTATATCTTACAGCTATTTCGCCTTGTTATTTGCCAAGGCCTACTCCCACCCAGGATCCAAAATGGACATGGCTTGGAGAATGTAGTATCAAACAGAGAATTGCTCAGATTGTCCTGCAAGTTTGGCTTAGGGTGGAACAAAATTAAAATATTTTGACTTATTTTGCTGCTGGAATTGTCCTCCCCAGGTAGTTTTCAGGGGTCACGAAGCCATGGGAATACTGGAGGAGATTTTAGAGCTGCTTTAGGATTTAGCAACAGGGACAACTTTTATGACATCAGAATTGCTTTTCTTGGGGGTCTAACTGCACACTTCATGCTGGTGCCTGTTAACAGTCTTGTTTAAAAGAGCAAACTGAGGGGAATTTAGGTCAGAGAAGTGAGGGGGGGCGGGAATGAGCCCTTAACCCTTTCCTCACACATCATCTTGCTACTTCAGTTCAACCTCCAAGTGTTAGCCCCACAAGGTTCAAAGTGTGTGTTTACTAGGGCCTGTTTGACTAAATTGTGTTCTGAGTCTAGGCAGTGCTGCACCTGTCCATTATAAGTTCAGCAAAAATTGCTGAAATAAAATATAGAAATTCTGAGTGTCTTCTCTGGTGTAGATGAATCTGAATACCTTTCTTGGGCTGTCTTGATTCATCTCTTGAAATCTCCGATTAAGCTTTCCCCTCAGCTGAATAAAAATGCTCATGGATTCCTTTTTATGGAAAATTCCTCTTTGTGCTCCTTTTCCATCTTGGATGACAGCGAGCCTCAAGTGTGGAATTTCCTGTGGGATGGACAGTTTCAAGCAACGCCATCTGAATTACAGCCATTTTGAGAATAGAATGTCTCTTTCAATCTTGTCTCTCTTGATTTGAGCTGCTGCGGCTGCTCTGCTTTCATTTGTGTGCACAGGCTAGGCTTTGTAGCACTGCGTAGTAGTGAGAACATAGAAGACTCAGGTCAATAGTCCCATCTAGTCTAGCATTCTGTTTCCAACATAAGTCAGGCAGAGGTCTCTCGGAAGCTTGCAAGGAGGGCAAGAAATCAGTAGGTCTTGCCTGTTGAGTTTCCCCAGTATCTAGTACACAGAGGTACACTACCTTGTAACGTGGAGGTTTCCTTTAGCAATCATGGCAAACAGCTGCTCATAGACCTATCCTCCATTAATCTGTCTAAAACGTGGAATGCATGAACAGTGGTTGGAGATGATGGAAGTTGTAGTCCAACAACATCTGGGGTGGGGTCCACAGGTTCCCCACCCCTGGTATAATGCTTCTTTTAAAATAGCCATCAAGGCTAGCATCCATAGCATGATTATATCTTACATTTAAATGCAGTTTTGTTTTTGAGCATTGGTGAACATTCCAGTTACAGTCATACTTTAGATCTCAGATGCCTTGGCTCCCAAACAAATCGGCTCCCAAATGATCGAAACCCAGAAGTGAGTGTTCCAGTTTTAAACCATTTTCAGAAGCCGAACGTCTGCCGTGGCTTCCAGTTGGCTGCAGGACGCTCCTGCAGCTAATCGGAAGCCGTGCCTTGGTTTTGCAAATGGTTATTCTGTTCAAGAACTAAGGTACGGTTGTACTTCAACTCTCCAGCAAACATTGCAGTGCCTGTATCCTTCATTTTGGTGGCAGCCCTTTTTTAAAAAACAAAACAAAAAAACACTGTTCCCCAGCTAATGACAAATTCCAATAATGCCTGGATCAAGTTGAGTGTGTGACTGCTGAATGGTTAGTCTTTAAAGCCCAGTGCAAGGATGGTAAGATGTGTGTGTTGTTATTGAGTTCATAAGAATATGAGCTTTTACTTTTTTTAAAAAAAAGGATTGACGGGTCGGTGGAGAGTGAGAGCGAGAAGGGGGCTGGCGCTGCAGCATATAGGCTGCTGAACACCCCCCCTCAGCGGCACCTGGTTGGGTGCCCGCCGAAGGGCGTGGGCACCAGCCAGGTGAGGAGGGAGGCAGGGGGCTAATGCCCCCTGCTAGTGGCGGCGCTTGGATTCCTGCCCACAACCACTCCCCTCCCTTCCAGGGAGGAGAGTCTTTTTTCTAGCTCTTGTTGTTGTTAGTCAAAAGCCTAAACAAGCCTCAGCAGCACCTGTTGAAATTGGCTGGGAGCTCATGAGAAACAAAGAGGAATAATAACTCAATGGGTGAAGACAATGCTGTCCGCATGCAGATGTCCACAGGTTCAGGGGACCTGGCATCTCCAGTTAAAAGGAGCAGGGCTGGGGAAATATGCTCCCTGAGACCTTACAGAGCGTTGCCAGCCAAAGCAGGCAGCACTGTGGGCTAGCCAGGCCGCCAGCCTGACAGTACGCACAGTGCTGCTTGCCAGCATGTGTTTTAACTCGTAAGCCCTGCAACACTTCAGATAAGGCCGTGCTATTTGTTTCAATAGATGAGAGCAATAATGGCCGTCTGTATACGCTGTAACAGAAATCCAAACCGGATGCTTCTTAAGCAAAATCAGAATCCCCTTCTCAGAAGAAGAGTGCTGGTGGACTCGGGTTTTTGAAAGGTTTGTTTGTTTTCGGACAAGATCAGATACAACGAAGCAGGTTTCAGCAGTTTTTGCTTTGCCACGGCAAGGGCGGCACTGCCCTCTGGTGCGGAACCGGATTCCTCCCAGCGTCGAAACTGCAGAGTTGGGTTGAGGCTGTCCTGCACAGGGGAGAAGCACTTGGGCACAAAGTCGCCCGTGTAGTACTTTTGCCAGCAGCATACTCTCCCTGCCGACGCTGGTGGGAGGGTTGGCAGAAGGTGGACTCGCGACTACCATTTCGGGCTTGGCCAACCAGAAGTTGTTGACCACTGTGATAAAGAGAAAGGGAAGGAGAGACATAGAAATGGGAGGCGTTCATTGTGTTAGAAGGGTAGTAGGAACCAAAAGGGCTAGTGGTAACCAGGGAAACGCAACAGAGGCTCATACTTTTCATTAAAGCTCATCTTGTGACTCCTTTAAAGGTCAGGAGAATTCAACTCTCCATTGAGTTATTAGCTTTCAGCAGGCACTTTGTAGGCATTTGCCACCGTGAGGGCTAGAAACTTGTCCTACAGCTTTGAATGGTATGACCATTTGGGTGCTAACTCCAAATAGCAAATTCTGTTTTTAGAAGATACGTATTTACTAATTTGGATGGTGCAAACGGTATATGAGTGAAATGGGTGCAATTTCACTGCTGGGATTGAGGATGGTTTTAGTTCTTAACATTTATTATTTTGAGGCTGATGTGTACATATGTGTGATAAAACACATTGTTCTTGTTAAAAGTATTTTGTTGAAACCTCAGCATAAATCGTAGTTCTTTTAAAAGCTGATTCGTATTTGTTGCTGCTCCCCCCATTCCCACTTTTTAATTAACTGTGGGGTGTCCCTAGGACTCTAAAAGGCACTCTTTTACTTTGAAACCTCCAGTTGGTCAAGGAATGTGCATTTAATTATTAAACCTCAACTGAGGAATGCTCCTCTGGCTGGCAAGCAATTAAATGCACATGTGATTTAGAATAATGTGTTCTGCTGTATTTGGATCCTGGTTGGTTTCTGACATTGCTGCATCATTTCTGCTTCCAGCCATGTGAATTCTCATCTTGGAGTAAAGCATGTCATACACTTAACAGTTCAGTGGGTCAGAAAAATGGGAAATTAAAGAGGTGGTTTGGGGGAGCTATGTGTTTTCTGCTTGCTGCCTAAATTAGTTCTGTGTGGACAGTGGTGTATCAAGAAAAACTCAGCTGTCAGGAGAGGCAACTCCATAAAAATAACTGCCGTCTCTTACAGAGCTCAGCTAGTGAAAGGATTTGGAAAGGGGATGTGGGTCAGAGGGCTCACAAGTTATTCTGTTCAGGAATTAAGCAGGAGAAAGTGTTTTGAGAAGGAAATGCCAGGTTACTCTGTTGCATGGCTCAATGCTGATGCTATGAATAGGCATTGCAAGTGGTGCCTCTGTAACTGAATGTGTTTAAAATACAGGACAGATTCCTTTCCTATCAGTTGCATATGAGCTGTCTGCAAAACTTCTTTTTTTAAACCATTCTGGTGACAGAATTTGATATCCCCACCCCACCCTGTTTCACTATACTCCCAAACCATGATTTACAAAGACCAGTTTCTGTCTATTTGGTTCCACTGCTTGTCCAGGTTGTAAATTTAGGCCTACCTAGACTTGAAATAATTGTGTGAAATGCATCCCATTGGCTTGCAAAGTAACCATCAAACCCTCCTCACTTACTAGCAAGGTTTGAAGACTCTTTCGTCAGATGGGCCTCTTAGGAGCTGTGGAATTCATAAAGAGCTGTTTAGTGTCATGTTGTGATTAAACAATTAGCCTTTACATTCTGGCTGGTTCCAATATTCCTTGACATCAAAATTATGTAGTCTTTAGGGCTTTTTCAGCAGCGTGCCCCCCCCTTCCCCAAACAAAGAGTGAGAATAGAATCCCTCACTTTACTCTTAAGGATTTTTGCTCTTAACAAAGTCTTCAATTAACACAGTTCACATTACAGTTGGGTCATAGGGCAGGATTTGTGGTAGGCACACTGAGGCTTGCAACAAGTCTTGCTTTGTTAAGGAACACTCAGCAGTGGTATTTCTGTCATGGTTCGAGGATTAGCAAGGCCTTTATTTGGCAGATACTTAAACTGGTATCTCGGCTTCCTATTTTCAGTTCTCTTTGTTTTCATTCTACATTAAATGGTGCTATTTATTGAAGAGCAAGCTGTGCTTACCTAGTTGGGCCATGAGTTATGAACAATACAAAAAAGGTCCCCTGCACCACTGCATTCGCCCCCCCCCCCAATTAAAACATCTGAGCTGCCATTTTAAGAGTTTATAAAGTTAGGTGTTTGGATTTCTGAGCCTAGATACTTGGTAGCACAAACAAATATATTGGTTGCCATTTGGGGGTATTCCTAAAAAGGGAAGGGAGTAGTTTTAAAGCTTGTATGGTTGCAGAATTTTGTGTTGGGGATGCAGTTTGTTTTAACTTGACTGCTTGACTTTAGTTTCTCAAAGCAAAATGTTGGGGCCTGAAATGAATAAGGTTACATGATCTACAAAGCAAAGTATACAAAGTGTCTGAGATCTCACTATCTATCTCGGAAAGTTGTTTGTCTTCCTCTGTTCACTTGGCATTTGGACACCACTCAAGATACCATAACGAGATTTTGCATGCTGGTTGGTTCATGAGATAAAGGAGCATATAATTTTTTTTGTATCTTTGGACACCATTTTCAAGCAAGATGGCAGACTGAACCTTTCAAAAGTGTGCTGATTTTAACTACTGGTTTTAAAACTGCACTGATTATTTTTTTTAAATAAATAAATAAAAATCAAGTGATGCCAGGTATTTCCCCTAGTATGAAATTACTCTTGTAATGCCAGGTATTTCTGCTAGTATGAAATACTCTTGCACACGGATGTGATGCTATGTGTTTGACATCAGGATTAATTTTTGCACAAGTACCTGTTACATTGAAATTTGCATTTGCGCTCATCATTCTACGTTTCCTGTAGTGGCTTTGCATTGGAAAGGGGAAAACCTAGTGTGATAGAATATTGCTGGTGTTTGGCATGTTACTTATGTGAAGAGAGGGCAAGGGTAGGGTTGATTGCTTAGCTCTGTTTCCAGTATTGCATGGCTTCTCCTGCCTCCACCGTGTCTGCCAAAGCTTACTCAGTGGGGAACAGTCAAACATGTGGGAGCTGTGTGATGTACATAGTGAAAGGTCCCTGTTGCAGAAGCTATGGCAACCGCAGTGCGCAGCCCTGCAGCACCCATCACCACATTTAAAACTCTGTACACTTGACTAACAAGAGTAAAGAGACCTATAGACAACAAACCGTTCTAAATTGTAGCAGAGGAATTCAGAAGTTGCTAAAAAAACAAACAAACCCAAAAACCCTCTATTTTGGGTTTGCGGGTGAAATGTCTGCTGGCTCCTTGATGCAGTTTCTCTTCCACAACACATTCCACACGCCTGTGGAAGATGGCATCATAGGTCCAGTCTACAGATGCAACAGGATGAGGCGGTAGAATCGATGGTATCATTTCAGACTAGAAAAGGGGGTAGGGTGGGGAGGTGGGTTAAATTTTTGAATGCTCCAGTGTGTTGAGAGCTTGCTTCAAGCTCAGCACAGTAGGTGAAAAGGTAGACTAGAACTCTTCTCCTCAATGATTTACTTTCATATTTCCATGGAGGTATGTGTTTGGGTTTTTCTAGGGGGTGGTGGAGTTAAGTAGTAAAAGGTAAAGGGACCCCTGACCATTAGGTCCAGTCATGACCGACTCTGGGGTTGCAGCACTCATCTTGCTTTATTGGCCGAGAGAGCCAGCGTACAGCTTCCAGGTCATGTGGCCAGCATGACTAAGCCGCTTCTGGCGAGCCAGAGCAGCACACGGAAATGCTGTTTACCTTCCCGCCAGAGTGGTACCTATTTATCTACTTGCACTTTGGCATGCTTCCGAACTGCTAGGTTGGCAGGAGCAGGGACTGAGCAACAGGAGCTCACCCCGTCGCGGGGATTCGAACCGCCAACCTTCTGATTGGCAAGTCCTAGGCTCTGTGGTTTAACCCACAGAGCCACCCGCGTCCCTGGAGTTCAGTAGAGGAGTGGTTAAAAGCAGCATGCTCCACTTCTAGCTTGAAGCACGATATAATCCATTCTGCCACCTTGTTCTTCTGTGGGTATAGACCCAACCACAGTGTAAAAAGTTCTAAACGCAAGCTTAATTTTCTTCCCTCATTTTCTGATCCTCATTTTGCTGCTTTAGGTTTGAGCAGCTGCTTCAGGCTGTAAGGATTTCTCTCCCTAGGGTGTGGTTTTTGTTTGAGCACCAGTTCTGGGCTTTGAATAGCATCACAATGGTAACGTTAACACAGTACTTTTTCTTCTGCCAGTATTCAAGAACTGGTACTACAAGATTTCCTGATATGGTGAATGGTAGTCTTGAAAGGGCCATAGCTCAGGGGATAGAAAATTGGTTTTGCATGGACAAGTCCCAGAGTTCAGTCAATGGCATCCCTCACTAGGGCTAGGAATGTCCTCTAGAGAGCCACTGCCAATCATTGTAGACAACACTAAGGACATGGACTCAGTATAAGGTATCTCCCATGCTCCATAAGAGTATTGCACTATCAAAGAGGATAAAGCAAAATGGGAAAACAGAATTGGAATTCTTTTTGGTATAACTCATTGAACGTTGAAATGCAAAGTGTTATAATGTTGCGACAGCTTCCCCGTATCATTTAATTATTAGATACTATTTTCTTTTTGGCCATCCATCCATTAGCAGACATTGAATACAGAATTCGTGAGGGAAGGTTTAAAAATCGGAATTAGAAATTGTTGCGAGATATGAGAACTGGAATTATTTGCAGGATTTTGTAGTATGCAAAATGGGCCATTTGTAACACATGTGCTCATGCACACATGCCTTGGGATATATGCTCATATGTACATGTCTTGTGGTCTTGGGATGCTCTGGGAGTGGTAGCCTTGTGCTTTGTACATATGCTCACAGTGTGTGCAGGGAGGTGCCTGCTGGCGTCTGTCATTGCAGTTTGTTCATTGCACCTTGTCTGCATCTCTTCTGAAGGTGTTCTCAAGGACTATTTAAGAGAGCTGCCTTCCCCCTTGATAACCAAACAACTCTACGAAGCTGTGTTAGATGCCATGGTGAAAAAGCCCTTGAAAATGACAGCAAATGGATGTGATAATAACCCTGGTGATTCTGAGCATACCGTGGCTCTCTTGGATTGCCTTCCAGAAGTGGAGAAGGTAAGTATCGTTTACTGGTCTGTTGCAGATGGCATAGTAAATTCCAAATCCATTTTAAAGAAAACGGATTGCGTCATGACCTGAGACAAATGGGCTCTTCCATAAGATGTTGGACTACATGAATCATAGCACAGGGGCATCTGAAAACATTGCTAAGCGGGTAGTTAGATCAGTCTAGTGAACCCATTCTTATTCATGGCAATATTAAGCTGTTTTTGTCTTTGCATTGCTGGGTTTCCATGATGCTAAATGGTGTTAGCTGACATTCTGTCCAGATTTATGTTGGCATTGCTGGAGGTGCAATAGCAGAGATCATTCTATGTGCAAATTAAAGGTTTAATTTTATTGGTATTAAAGTCAACTAGTCGAGGGTGGAGCTGTTGCTTAGCAACCAGGCTGAGAGTAGCATGACGTTTGCTGAGGTAGAATGTGCTCCAATTGACTATGTAGTTTTGAAGTCGTTTTTCTCTGTGTGGCTCCCTCCTCACTATAAATTTAAAGCAGTAAACGTGCTACTTTAAACAGTCAAGACGTCTCCCAAAGAATTAGGGAAACTTAGGTTTTTGTTTTGGTTTTGAAATATTTTTATTAGCTTTCAAATTATTATGGAACCACAGAGATTGCTAAACTATAACAGAAAATTAAATAATATATCCATCCTAAGGACCAGGGCATACAGAACCTAAACAATATTAAATAATGGCATCCAGTCTGAAATCATGACAACCATATTTCTCTAGACTGCATGGGGAGAGATGCCTGTAAATCTGAAATTAAACTATGTGAAATTTAATTCCACCGCAGTGAATTGAATGATCAGAACCTTAGTTTTTTAAGGGTGCTGGGTTAAGAGTGTTAAAGAGACCACTATTCTCACAGACCTACCATTTCCAGTATGGAAATCCTTCTCAAATAGATCCATGAACTCTGATAATGCTTCTTGTTTGCCTGGATGGGGTGTGTGTATGCTAGAGATGGATGTATGAGTGTGTTAGGAAACTAACCTGCAGACTTGGCATCTAGATACAGTGGTGCCTCGCAAGACGAAATTAATTCGTTCTGCGAGTTTTTTCGTCTTGTGAATTTTTCGTCTTGCGAAGCACGGTTTCCCATAGGAATGCATTGACGGTTTTAAGAAAAAGGCACAAGACGTTTTCGTCTTGCAAAGCAAGCCCATAGGGAAATTCGTCTTGCGAAGCAACTCAAAAAACAAAAAACTATTTCGTCTTGCGAGGCATTCGTCTTGCGAGGCATTCGTCTTGCGAGGTACCACTGTAATATAGATTGCAAGTGTCCTGCAAGAAGGTGTGTTTTCTGCTACTTTCGCCATGCCCCCAGTAGTGAGCAAAGCGAACTTTAGACTGCAGATGTTTAAAATCATCTGCTAAGCACAGCAACTTAATGCTCCATCTCAGCAGATCATTCCCATGTAAACAGAGGGCCTGGGAGCCAAAGAAAGAACATATGTACATGGCAGCAAACAACACCTGCAGCTACAGCTCTGCTTTTAATTATTTGTTTATGTCCTACACAGTTCCCACTACCAAAGAAAGAAACTAGGTGTTTTTTTTTTGAGAGAGAAAAGAACTGAACAGTGGCTTTGTCTTCCATAGTGGAAAATAAAAAAGCAAATCTCCCAACAGTTCTCTCTTAGGCATGCATGTCCCCTTTTAGATCCCCATGCCGGCAAAAGCAGCTTTGGCAAGTGCTGTGTGGTTGCTTTCAAACAGTAATTTAAAAATGGTGAAGTGCTGCGTTTTGTTTATGAATGAGATGGTGCGACGTCTGTGAGTGACTGAAAATAAACGAAAGGCGAGATCGTTCAGCAATGCTGGTGGAAAGGCCCATTGATTTTGAGCAAAGCCGAACACTGTGAATGTTTAACCGACAGTCAACAATGATGCGTGTACCTGTTCTGAATATATCAGGAGACAATGATTTTATTGACTTGCTAAGCTGCTACGTGTTGACTATTTATCCCTGGGCCACTGTAATTTTCAAGCACCTCTAACGACAGACTGCTGCTTAATTAATTTCACACACAGCCAACGCATGTGGGCATTCTAACCTTCCAGTGAAGGGAACCAGCTGCGCCATTTTATACTTGGGCAGCTAGACAGGGGCAACTTTTTTCCCCCTACGTTGAGTTACTTAATCCCAAAGCTTTATTTTAAAAAATGATATTTATGTTTTCCTCTGGCCTCTTAACCTTTCCTTATCCAAGAGGGGGGCAAGAGGCAGAGATGAGGCAGGCTGGTGCTGAAGCCCTCCCTTCTAGGTCTCCCAGAACCCAAAGAAGTACGAAGAGGGTGGAGCAAAGACATGCAAGATGACAGAGCCTCAGATTGCCTGGGGAAAAAACGGGGGGGGGGAGGCGATTTAGGGAGCTGGGGGAAGACGTGGACCTTCAGTCCTTGCAACTGCCACATTGGGGCAAGATCTACCAGGAAGTGTTTCTGTGCTCACTAGGCCTGGCTGCCTGAACTTGTTTCCTTGAATGAAGAGAGTTAAATTTACTGCCACCGTGTGAGTTATCACTGACCTGTACTTGACACCCACCCGGACAGAAGGGATGATGGGAATTGTAGTCCCACAACATCCTGGAGGGATACCAGGCCAGGTGAGTTCCGTGGTGGAACTCTCACATGTTGCTGTTGTTGGCATAAGAGAAAATTATGTGATGGTACCAGTTGGAGAAAAGGACACTTTGGCCAGGATGCCAATAGGCACACACCTGCAAAAGGAAACCATGCATGCTGTGGTAGATTTATTGCTCTGGTTTTTGCTATCGTGATGCCCTCCTGAAGAGCCAAGTGCTGAGGCAAAGAGCAGTCTAGCTGCAGGGCTTTTTATGGGGGGAAGATGGAATTTCTGTGCTGGCATTATGGTTATAATTCTGCCCTTAATCCTATGGGCTGCTGTGCCAATAAAACAGTTCCTTGATAGCTAAAGCTTCACTTTGAGACTGAATGTGTTTTATAATGCTTCCAAAGAGCAGGGGGAGTACCCAGTGTGAGCATAAAACATACTAAAGATTTTTTAAACTGTAACTAAAATGGCGCATCTGTGACTGATTATGCACCCAAGTATGTGATGAAGCACAATTCTATGTTTATGTGGAAGCAAATCCCACTGTTTTCAGCTAGGCTTATTTCCAAGCAAGTGTGTTTAGGACTGCAGCTTAGGGCTCTTTGGCAAATTTTTCCTGAAGAAGGAATTACAGAACTCAGAGCAGCTGTGAAAACACCAGTTATCTGTGCCCTTCTACGTGGCACACAAAAAGGTACTATCGAAAGGTTATCTTCTGTTGACTGTTGGCATCGTGCATAAATGACGATATTGTGGCTATGTGAAAAGGCCCAATTCTTCAAGAGGATTAGAAACAAAACAAAAACCCTTCCCCCCCCCACCACCCTGAAGCTAACTAACTCAAATTATTCCCCACCCCCACCCCATTTTTATTTTATTTTTAGGCTACTCTAAGGATGCTGTTGGACCATCTGAAATTGGTGGCTTCGTACCATGAAGTAAACAGAATGACATGCCAGAACTTAGCTGTGTGTTTCGGGCCTGTGCTACTGAGCCAGCGGCAGGAAACCACCAATCACAACAACAGGGTTTTCACAGATTCAGAAGAGCTTGCCAGTGCCTTGGATTTCAAAAAACACATAGAGGTTTTGCATTACCTCCTCCAGCTGTGGCCAGGTAAAAGTCTTAGAGGAGCATATCTGGAAATAATTTAACTCTTTATTTGCAGAGGGGGAGCTGTGTTGGGCTGTAATCCAAACCCCCATGCTGGGCTGAGGAGGGAGGCATTCCTAGGCTCACTTCTGCCAGCTCAGCTGGTTCCCCACCGTTTTGCCCAGTGGATAGCCCTCAAATGGGGCATTCCAAGGGCAGGGCAGTGTTGAGCCAACCCCGCTATAGCCCAGGCTGCTCTCAGGGCTGACACTGGCCAGCAAAAAACCTGATGCAGCCTGCAGGGCCTCAGTAGCAGCAGCTGTGACAGATTTGGATTGCAGTCTTAGTCTGTTGCTGCAAAAAATCGAACAAACCAGAGTGTCTTAGTACATTTATTACGGCTTAGCTTTTGCAGAGTAGGGACCACTTCATCTGATGCCCTAAATGGGCAAGTAAAGGTATGTATATATGTATGTACACACACACACACACACACACACACCTGTTGTAGAGGAGGAAACAGTATTATAAGCAATGAGGTCAGGGGCAAATGAAAATCACAAATTGCATAGTGTGACAATTACATTAAAGTCGGAATGAATGTAACGTCGTAACAAGGACCATTCACAAAGCAGTGTTGATGGCAACACAAATACACAATCCAGGCATGAGTAAGCTAATCACACCTATAGTGGAGTTACCTTGATTCAGGCTACCGGTGATAGGACCGAACTTCTTGATAAGTTGCAATTCAGCAGGCGTCAAGCTGGAGTTTCCCACGTGAAGTTCCTTTGCTTGAGAATGGCCACCTTAAGGTCAGTAACTGTGTTATGGGGAAGTTGAAATGTTCTAACCTTTATTTTTATATATTCACTTATTTATTGTATATTATTCTTGAGTTGGGACGCGGGTGGCGCTGTGGGTTAAAGCCTCAGCGCCTAGGGCTTGCCGATCAAAAGGTCGGCGGTTCAAATCCCCGTGGCGGGGTGCGCTCCCGTTGTTCGGTCTCAGCGCCTGCCAACCTAGCAGTTCGAAAGCACCCCTGGGTGCAAGTAGATAAATAGGGACCGCTTACTAGCGGGAAGGTAAACGGCGTTTCTGTGTGCGGCTCTGGCGAGCCAGAGCAGCGATGTCACGCTGGCCACGTGACCCGGAAGTGTCTTTGGACAGCGCTGGCCCCCGGCCTCTTTGAGTGAGATGGGCGCACAACCCTAGAGTCTGTCAAGACTGGCCCGTACGGGCAGGGGTACCTTTACCTTTACCTTTATTCTTGAGTTTATTTGAGAAAGGTGATGCAAATGGGTTTAAATAAAAATTGGTGGTGGTTATTTTATTTTTTGGCATGCCAACTAGAGGAAAGGAAGTGGAGAAATAGAATATGAATGTTGAAGTGTTCCTTCCCCCTGCCCACCCCCAATGTATAGCATAGCAAAAAAATGCCATTTTAGGTATGAATCCAAAGTTTGCTTGTGATATTTCAGAATGTTCATCATCACCATATAGTTCTGGTGGTTGCAGCAAAAAGACACACACTCTCAGTATTTTTCTCCATTGCCGATTACTGGTGCCTCAGCAAATAACTTATGCCTTAGGAATATTTCCAGAATGCTTTCCGGAGCCAGAAATATTTGATATCAAGCTCTTAATCCCATTTCAAGCAGAACTGCTTCAGTAGTCAGGAATAAAGCTGATGATCGCGGCAGATTAAGTAGGCAAGTCTGTGTACTGGGAGGACTGTCTCATTTTCTGCATAAGTGTGTTTTCGATTGTCTGCCTTTTGGTAGTTTTGAATGAGCCACGCTTAAGAAGGCTTGATCCTAACACTGGTTAATGACAGCTGTTAAGGTCAGCTGTGATCAAGTGAAACTCATTTTGCGATAGGTTTGTGGCATCACTTGCCAGATCAGATGAGTCATCTGAAGCTTCCCTAAGGAGATGGAGGGTTCCCTTGTGCTACCCACTGGTTCCAGCCTGGTTGCTGATACGGACCATAGAGTAGATGGGGCAAGTCTGCTTCAACTGCCCTTTGGGTGCCTACACCACATTTAGAAATTGTTTCCATCTTCTACCATTCCCGTTTCTACCATCAAACCCTGATGGTAGGAAAGATTGGGTATTCAGGGCAGAACCCAAGCTTCACTGTGCTACAGGTTGTCGATTGGTAATGTACTGAAAGCCCAGCCCACTCTTAGAAATGGGTATTTATGGCCTTCCAGTGTTTATGTAGCAACAATATCTCCATTTCCAATCTGTGCAGTAATGTGGAATATTCTTCATCCACCTGTTGGTCCACCCAGTGCATAGCAACATAGCTGTCTGGAGTTGTGTGCTAACATTCTCAGTTGGTTAGAGGGTGATGCTGATAACGCCAAGGTTGCAGGTTTGATTCCTGTATGGGACAGCTGCATATTCCTGCATTGCGGGGGTTTGGACTTAGTTGATCATCAGTCCCTTTCAACTCTACAATTCTGTGAGTCCAGCAAGCAGGATGCAGTGCAGATCTGCCATTAAATTTCGCTGAATTGGGAGCAGAAGAGATATTGCACAAATGCAATGAAGACAAAAATATTTAACTGAACCCAAACATTTAAAAGCACTCACTTGCTGTCCACGTGCCACGAAATACCATTGTTGATGCTGTCCCCTGAGCTATTCTGTTTGCTGCTCTATAGGTGCAGGGAGCATCCCCCCCCCATGGGTCCCTGTTCCTTGGTGCTCTTGATTTTGTCTTTCCTTGCCAGTGAGAGCTTCTGCAACACCGTAGTTGCTGTACAAGTTCGTTCACCACCTTTCCCACAACGGGTACAACGGAAACCTCTCAAGGCAGCTACTCCCCGAACTGCTGTGGCAGGCCAGGCTGAAAGAAGAAAGTGCCTTCAGAGTAATGTGTCTGCTCCTAAGCAACAGCATCTTCTGGTGGTCACATGTATAATGCTAGCTATAACCTGCAGCCTTGCTTTCAAGGTCTGTTCGTTGCAACCATGATGTGGCCGTGCTGTCAGTTGAAGCTGAGATAGTCTCTGTAATTGGACAAATCCTCATGTTTGCCCAGGAAATGAGGGCTGTGGCTGGTTGCCTAGGATTTATGAATCTCTGATTTGAATGTCGGAGTTATAAACGTACAGAATGTATGGAGACTGCTTTGCCATATAATTTTTGTGCGTGTGCGATTATTGTCAAGAAGGCTAACCATGGCACAAACGAGAGGATTGCAAAACTCCTTGTAGAGGCATGATACTGTACAGCGTCTTTCGGCTCTTCAAGAATTTAATTAAACATTGCGGAGTGAGCTCTGTTCCAACGAAGGAGCCAAAGCCCAGAGCTTGGCTCTCAAAGATTACGCCTCCAATGGATTTGAAAAACTAGATAACCATGTTTGTGCTCCTCATGGTTTTTTTTAAATTTTAAAATGGAAAACACATGCTCCTTGTTCAGTAGGAAAGCTCAACAACGCTGGCACTTAAGGTTTAACACATGACCCTTTTGCCTTAAGAGAGCAAAGCCTAAACAGAAGAGCTTTTGTTGCTGCGGAGAGTGCTCCCCACTCCCGGTTTCTTAAAGAAAAAAAGCCGAATTGTTAAAGACTAATAACAAGACGTATCCCCACCAATAAGGCTTGCTTTTGCAGGGGGCTCCCAGCTTGTAGTGTGCTGTTTATGGGCAGGATTTGACTCTTCACATACTACTGCAAATGCTGTGTGTGCAATTTTTACTTCTTTAAAAAGAGAGAATCTCCTGTTCCCCATTTTCTTGCAGGTAACATGTCCTGCTTTTTTACTTTTGACCTCTACACTTGTACTTTTGAGCCTCTTGGTGGTGACTTCTGTGGTGGTTTTCGGTGACTTACATGGCTGAGGATCACAGCAGTGTGCTCTTGTAATCTGGTGACCCTGCAAAGAATCTGACCTTGTCTTGCAAAGTGAAGGAGCGCGTACTTTCAACACAAGTCAACACCAATATTTCATCAGTGGAAACATTCCCCTCCTTTTTTTTCTTGGAAGGGTAGCTAGACTCACCATTTCCCTCAAAAATACTAGAGGCACAGAGAATATTCATCTTCAGAGAACTTGAAGGGAGGAGGGATCCTCTCCATGCCCCAAACCAGAAAACTACTACAGATTTTTCAGTCCCTTGTTGCTTTCCTCACTAAAGTCCTCCATCTCCTAGTCAAGCCCTTCAGATTGACCAACTATATGACTGAACTGTGTCTGAATTATACCATCTGGAAATCCCCTGAAAAGGCTCCTTGGTTGGCAACTTGATTCTGCAGACAATACGGAATGCTTTGGCAGAGACCATTCTGCTGTTTGCAGAGCACAATGAACACAACTGCCAGCATCACTCTGCTTTGACTCCACTAAGTCATCTGGCTGAAGGAGCAGCTTTTGCAGAATTGCCGCCTTATTGTGGGGTTTGTTTGTTTTTTAATTCCCAGCTTTGGGAAACAGGCAGGAGGACTCCAGCATCCTGTCATAGACCTGTCACCTCCTTCCCAAAGCCCAGGAAGCTTCTGTCCAGCTTAGGGAGGAAGACGTGATGCCCATGTGTGTGACATCAGGACATCAAGACGTCATGTGTCACCCCATCGCCCTGGCAAGCTGGCGCCTCTGGCACTAAGTCTTCCTGTACAAAAAAATTCATGGCATGCCACTGATGCAAAGGCCTTTGGACTGTCTGGCCATGTGCTATATCTATGGGGAGATGGCCCCTGTGTGCTCATTTGTCTTCTTTTTTCAGTGTGGGATGTCAGATGGGGAGTTTGTAGGGTCAGAAAAACTAGTTCAGAAAACAGTGGCTTTCTGTAATATAGTTGCCAAACCTATGCTTGCTAGAATGTTCTGTCACGTTAACGTCCGCATCCTTTCCCTTATTACCATGACACACATGCCATGTGAGAGGCTCAAACTGTAGTTTTAAAGTATGAAATGCAAGAAAACCCCTTCTGTCTATCAAACTGTCAAAGCATAACAAGGCCTAACTCTCTCCCTTTCCCCTTTCATGTGTCTGCCATGCCATGCATGATCCCATCCTCCCCTTTTTCTTAGCCCAGTTATCTTCCATCTTCATGCCTAAATAAGATGTTTCCCCAGACTTGGATTAGTCTATCCTACTCAGCACTTGAACTGTGAGGGGAAAGGTAGTGGAGGCCTCTCATGAAATCCACAAGGCCCACCCCATACTTTCATCAGTTTTCTCCAAATCACAGTGCCCAACTCCTGTAGACTTCTAAATACAGAAGCTGGGAAGTCGGCCCCTGTCACAAAATGTGGTGGCGACAGGCCCGCTTTCCCCCTCACCCCAGTCCCAGATTCAAGCACTGCTACCAGGTCCCCTCAGTTTCTTCTGCATCATGACAACCTACATTTTTTCCATAGTTCTCTGTTGATAGCCTTTCCTTCTCCCTCATCCTTTAGCCATGCCAGGGCGTTACCTGGTTTTCAACATCTTGTTATATATCGCCAGCTAAACCTCGCAATATACCAACATATCGCAATGTGTGAAATAAGGATGGAGCTATGTAGAGACATTGGCTGGATTCATGTTTTCCCCTCATCGTGATTTTTGTATAGCACACGTGCGCACGCACATTATAATTGCCAATTATGAAACCAATATCACGATATGGACTTCAGATTTGGACGATATATCGCCCAGCCCTAACCTTAGCAAGTATTTAAGCATTTGGAGGAGGAATTATGCCCCTTTCATGTTCCATATTGCAGCCAGCAAACAGCTAAAATTGAACAAAAATGGCATGATGGTAGAAGCACCATGGGATAAAGATATTTTACAGTTGAAATATTCAGCCGTCAGCTGTCAATAAAACATTTGTACTATTTAACCATAGGGAGCCGGTAACCAGAGGAGACTTAGTTTCTTGGGGTGTAGATCCATGAGTTCAGGTAACAAAAATTGTCAGATGTGTGTTGCATGTATTCCCCACCACTGTCTCTGAGCTGGAGTATATGGCTGCTTAGAGGTGGGGGGGAAAGAAACCTTTGAAAAGCTTCGGCTGGCTTTGCACACACTTGGATCCAAAACAGTCAGCTTTCTAGAGTGGTGGCTATATTTGCAAGCTGTTTTAACACTTGCCGGGCCTTGCTTTTGCCTTACACAGCTGAATGTGGGTGGCAGATGAAAGCCCAGCCCTCACTTGAACTGCGTTGCGTTTGCGGGTTTGGGATTAACTTGCAGAGTTCATTGAGGCGCTTAGAAAATTTAACAGACTCCTGCGGTTGCAGGTGGACTAAGGCATGATAGTTTTGAGATGGAACGTTTTCTCCCAGGCTTCCCCCTCCTAATATAGGATTACTAGCTAGCTCCACTACCCCAGTAGTAGAATGTTTTGGCTGTTAAGTGTGCATGCATACATGCATGTTCCAATTGTAGAGAAATAGAGAGAAATAATGCAAATGTTAACACTGTTGGTTTCTTGCCATATACACCGTTCAGCTAACATGTCTTAAAACTGCTGTTTGTCTTAGTGCAACATTCAGCCGTCAAGGAATCTGCATTGTCTGAGCAGCAGTCGTCTGTGAATTACTTGAGACCTAAGAAGCAGCGGCCTCAGATGTTGAACTTGAGCAGTACTGAGATGTCAGGCATCCTCAGGTCCAGGCCAGCCAGGCTGGATAGCCCTTCAAGCAACCGCTATGCTGGAGACTGGAGTGGCTGTGGGGAGAGCTACTTCGTCAGCCCCAAGGAGGCCCTGAACGAAGCAGACTATGACGATGTTCCTTCGGAAGATGCCGAAAGTGGCGATGACGGCGGCAGAGTGGATGGCTCGGAGAAGCTCGCAGAACGGCCCCATTGCATGTCCAAAGAGCACACTTTTCAGGCCTATTTGACGGTGCAAGCCATGGATTCTGCAGGGAACCACAGAGTAAACCTCAAAGATCTGCAGGAAAGCATTGATACTCTGATAGGAAACCTGGAACGGGAACTCAATAAAAACAAGCTCAACATCAGTTACTGATAAGTAATTTCCCTCTGCAATACCTCCTCTCTCTTTTTTTGCTGTCTCTTCCCCCCCCCCATCCCCCGTTTCTTCCCCAAAAGAGAGACGGGTGCAGCGCTGTTATTTCCATTGCATCGGGCAATGATTTTGATCCACCATGGGCTTAGTGCATTCGTATTACACAATCTGTTATTGCTTTGTTGTAATTTTCCTCCCCCTTCCTTCTTCTCCGTTGAGGATGGTTTCGGGTTGACCCTTCTGGGTTTAAAAATGGTACGTTACTTTTCGTGAGATGATTGCAGAATTTCCGTTTCCCTTTCAAGGTACTATGCACTTAGGAAGTTTGGACAGTTTATGCAAGATACGCAAGGCACCATCTCTGTCTACGTTACAACAGGAACAGCACTCATTTGTTCCTGAAACTTTAGCCCTGGTACAGATGTTTTCCCAGAAAGGGAGGATTAACATTGCTGCTTACCTGATAATTTGCAGCGCAAACTGTAGGTAGATCATTTTTTCCTCTACCATATTTTGACACCTTATTCACTTGCAATGCAAAGGCTGCTATGAAAAGAAAAAGCTTTTTATATATACCTATATAGCTATATATGAAAATGTTTAAATGTACAAGTATTAATGTATTCCTGCATTAACACTTTCCAGCAATTATTTAAAAGTGAAAAGAAATTAAATATTTTTCTAACTTTTTGTTTTGTTTTGTACATATTTATATACATATATTAAAAAGCATTGGGCTTGATCTACTCCGCTTGTGCATGGGGAATTCACCATAGCCCTCCTTGTCCTTCCTCTCTCCCCCTCTGCTAAGCTGTTCTAGCTGATAAGCAGGAAGGAGCCAGATTAAATTCAGCTGCAGGCTGATGGTTCCCCATCCCTGCTATAGAACATAGCATAGGAGATCCTGCCTCCTTACGCATCTACAGGCAGCATACTTGGCCGGTCAGAAATAGGAGGACACTGCGTTCCTCCTCTTCCCTGTCCAGCCTTCCCTTTCCCTCGCCGCAAGTCAAGAAACGAGAGCCTTGCAGGGCAAGTTCTATGAGACATTGTGAAGAGCAATTGCTGCCTGCCTCAAACCCTTTGTAATCATCGGTACTTCAGGAAAGGGCCGTTTTAGACTTGAATATGAACACAACTTCTAAAAGGAATGTGTGTCGCGCGATGCCAAAATAAATGGCCAGCTAAGCAGCAGTGGATATGGGTCGGACCAGAAGGGACTTGCTGAATTACCTGCGAGGAGTTTGAAGGCCACAGATGACATTGATATCTCTCAGATGTACAAGTGCGTAACATTCCCAGATAATGTGTGCTTGTCTCATCGTGCAATTTCCACATTTTTGAGAGTTTCTAGAGAGGCTTTGGCAATGGGAACGATTGTTTCCCAGAGTCCAAATTTCACACTGTGGTGGCTCAGAAATATGCATATTGTTTAAAATGCAAATTTCCCCCCAAATATACATCCCTGTAACCCTTTCCAAAGTTTAGCCAGATGCAAACGATGGACAGAGCCATATTTCATGCATGATCAAAGGCTCTGTTAAAGGCAAATGTTCAGAATAAGTTAGATGCACACGCGCGCGCACACACAAAAACTCCATGAGACTTAAATTGGGATGGATTTAAAGACTGAACATGTTTTCTGGTTCAGCCTCAAGTAGCAAACATAATTCAAGAGTGCAGATCCCTATGCTGAACCATGTTTATGAAGCTGTAGTCCTCGTGACTACAAATTAAGTGATCAGGAATTATGGCCTGTTTTTGTTTTTTTTAAAAAAGGAGGAGAGTAGTCATATTGATTCAAGTGGGATATTTTAGATGTTCTGAAAGCTTAGTAGATGCTAAAATGGCTGTAGTCCCCTCCCCAAAAAAGTCCATCCTATTTTTAAAGGTTGACATGTGAATTGAGAAAGTGCCTTTTAAAAATAATATATCTAGGTCCTGAATGCATTTTGAAGTTCTTAGTATTTGCTCTCATACCAGAAATATTAAATAAGTATTAAATGAGACTATCAATTTACTGTTTATCTTGCCAGTTGTCTTAAATGAATATTATTGACAGCTCCTCAGCCCTTCCCTTAGAAGGGTAAATGTGACAAAACGTTTATTAAACTTGTCCTTGGATGTTGGCTATCTTAGTAGTTAACCAAAGCAAATGCAAGTCTTATGCAAATATATAAATGAAAACTCAATTTCTGTCCACTGTCTAGCAATAAGACCCGAGCAATAAAAAATATACAACCAATTGCCTCATTAAAGAAGGCTGCATTATTAATAATGCAGATGAGTAAGTTCTTAAATGGAAATGCTTTAAAAGATATAAGACAGCAAAGGTTTCTTAAATAGTGCTTTGGATCTTGCAAACTCATGACACACTGTAAGATTTCATTTTCTCCTGTATTATGTTAGCGGCCGCTCTCTTGGCCTATGGACCTTGTGTAAATGCTATTTTAACTTGTTTGTTTCCCTCCTATATTTTGTCTGGCTACTGTTGTCGTTATTGTTATTATTTATTTACAATAGGATGCACAAATTTGGTGCACGAATTTTTTGCCACGTTTTTTCCTAAATATCTCCACTTTTTATCCAGTGTCCTTTTTATTAATTTATTATCGTTAGTGTCTCAGTACACAATACAGTCATTGCAATTAAATAACAACGGTACTGTTTGGAAATTTTAACCTGAAGCATTTATTGATAAGCTGATGTATTTTTTTAAAAGTAGGTATGTACAGGAAGTGGATTATTTTTAAAAATATAAATGTTAATTCTGAATAAAATCTGGATTAAGAATAAAAATGAGTTGCATTTTGTAAAAGGTTGCCATCAGTGCAATTTTTCTAGGAAAAGATGTGCGGGAACTCACCATGAACAACTTCCTCGTTCTCTTAGAATGATAATGGTGCCCACCTGAGAGGTGCCGCAACAGAATTCCAGCGAGTTCCGGCTGGAAAAAGCCCCGGTTGCCAATATTTGAAGATAAGTTGGATGTATTTCTGATTCCACATAATACCTTGAAAATGTATTTGCCCACACAGAATCCGCTGTGGTTGTGAATATAAGTTTTCCTTCATATTTTTCAGGGCTAGTCGTTCAATGCGCTCAGCAACTGAGAGGACGAAGGCCTAATCTCATGCAGGAATTTGAGTGGCGACTTCAGTGCTATTTCTTCCCAGCCAGAGGTAGTTTATCAGAAACATATTTGTTTCCAGCTCACGGGGTGAATTGTTGCATTGTTATAGCATATGTTTTGCCATTTGCTACCAAGCCAGGTTTAATGTTTTGCTGTTATGGAATGAGTTCAGCTGAAGATATGTCTCCTATAATAGACCTGCCTGGTCACTGAAGTTTACAGTGTGAAAGTGCTCCTAATGTTATGGCCTTCTTCTCTGTTGCCATCTTGGTCCTCTGAGATACCCTTCTAGAGATGGAGTACAGTATTGTCTCCTCCCAAACATCTTCCCAGAGGCAACTTACCATTTCTACCTTTGAAAACTCATTGCCTGTCTGATCTGCTTGCTTCTGATCTTCTGCATTTGTGTTGTTCCACTGACTAGTTTTAGATAAATGAGAACTTCAACATTGGAAAACTCTGTAGTTTTTGTACGTCAGAATAAGTAGCAACCTTGTTTCGTAGTTTTGGGTCTCATTCACACAGAAAAGCCACTGATGTTGCAGTTGTCTAGCAATGATCATGGATGTACAAACGAAGCCTTCATGTCTCAGTGGATAGATGATTGGAATTGGGCAAGAGAGAGAGCCTAGCTCATTAATGGGCTGTGCGTTTTTCATGTTTGCCCTTTGCATAATGAGAATGGAAGTAGCCTACTTTGTCGCGTTGTGAAAATCACAGTGCCCTTTTAGCACACATAGACATGCTATCAGAACGTTCAGCTTTCCAACAGCTTTTGAACATACAAATTCCCAACAGAAAATGAGTAAAATTCTAGTCTATCCACATTGTATCTCGAGCCAGAACATCATGTTGTTGAGTAATTTGATCAATTTCCCAGAGGCCTAATGAGCTACAAGCACACAAGGACTCTATTGTCATCGCCCCCCCCCCCCACTTTCCTGCTGCAACATATCTGTTAGAGGGGGAATAATCACACAAATTAGGCCATTGTGCATATGACTGTTCATGCAAATGCTTCTCATCCAGACCATTTCCAAGGGTGGTGGGGGATGCACTCACTGGCCCCCCCTTGAACTTCTGTGCCCACCTGCCATTCACTTTCCCACTGGGCCTAACCTGTACACCTGCCTATAAGCAGGGGTGCAGAACCTGTGGTCTTCCAGATGTTGCCGGACTCCAGCTCCCACCATCCCTGCTGATGAAGCTGGCTGTGGATGATGGGAATTGTAGTCTTGACAACATCTAGATGGACACAGGTTTCTCACCACTGGCCTACAGGGAGAGTTCAAGGCAACTCACCTTTGTTGTTGCTAGCATGCTCAGGGCAAGCATGGAAGGGGGGTAGCTCTAGGGGTTGGAAACGGACCCTCTTCAGGAGAGCAAGGCTTGGCAGGTGCCCAAATGGCTGCTCTGCCACTACCCCTGGCCTTTGCCTTGCATGACAGGAAGTTCATGGTTGTTCTCCCATCCATAGAACAGGCTGTGGAACTCAGTAATGTATGAGCAGTGACTGAATTTAATTCTGTTAGCAAATTTCAAGATTTCATGTCGTCTTGGCATTTTGGCCAGTAGTTTCTGTTATATTACAAGTAAACAAAAAACTTTAGTTTTAAGAAAGCCTAATATTAAGTCCACCACGTCAGAGGTATTTATATCTGTTTTCTTTGTAGCAATTGCTTGTGGCCATTTGGGAGAGATGCACGTTTTCCATACACGTTATTTTAGAACTGAAAGAAAGCTCTGCTTGTTTCAACAAGCACAAATGGTAAAAAAATTATGTGAAAACTTATGTCTCCCAAATGGGAATTCATCATCTGTCAGGAAACAATTTAATGATGCATTTGTTAAATTGAAATGCAGTCTGAGAGCATGCATTAAATGGCTTCAAATCTGTTTTAAATTAATGGCTTCAGCACATCCCTGCTTAGAGGTAGATTGTGTGCCTGCATGATTTACAAATTAGATGTGTAGAAATTAAGAACTGTGATGATGACCCACTTGGTGGTTTTTGCTCACTTTATTAGAACCTTCAGTGCCATGCATGCAAATGTTTTCTGCTCTTATTAAGAACAGAGGAATGCCTGGATTCTACCCTGGTTAATACAGCTTACATTTTACCAGCATAAATATATTGCTGACTGGTAGTGTAGTCCCCCACCCACCCCCAATCCGTAGCTGGTTAAGTGTGTGAATGCAAAAGAGCCCTAAACCTGTACCAAATGTCAGCTTTCTGTCCGTTGTTCAAGCCACCTAAACTGGTGATATATGTTTGTGTAAGCTATTCCTTGTTATATTATGTAACAGTTTATATAATAGGATCCACTCTATGTACATATTGCAATCAGGCATAGCCCCCCCCCCCCCCAATAAAGAATAGGATTAGGATTCAAATTGCAGACAAACAACAATAAATGCAAGGATTACAGCTTGCTTGCTTTAGGAAAGAAGATGAACATCTTCTTCTAACAGGCGAGTCTAGGATTTTCATTTCATTTTCATTTTTTCAAGAGAAGATTCTAGGTCAGCCAGTAGTGGATATCTTGGTGAACCCATATCGTTTACCTGCCTTCCATCTGGCTGATTTACTACTGCAGCAGGCAGGCATGGAGTGCGGGAGGTGTGGGGTGGGGGTTTGAGGTCAGCATGGTGCAAACAGGCCAGCAGAGCTAATCTGTGTTTGGCATCTTCGGCAGGTTTGTCTGGGTTTATGCAACAGTGCAAATGAATGGTTCATGTGCTCAATCTTAAAGTTGCAGTTTAAGGGGTGCATGTGCTTTTTATTAACTTTTTTTAAATGCCCTTTTTGTGTGTGTGTGGAAGCCTTTTGCAGTGCAATAATTCCAACAATAGTGAAGTTTTTGTTTGCAGGCATTTTTGTTCTTCAGTTCTTAAGTGCAGCCACCCCATATTCCTTACTCGTGAATAAAGAGAGGTGCATTTGACAGAGACTACTGAACTGTGGCCTCTTGTTATCTGCCTCCATCTGTCTCTGTCCACCTTTCATATTTGAATGCTGGCGGATGGAACATTGTCAAGTACAAGTTTATTGATCTAACCCTACCTCCACCATATGGTTCAGATGGAAGGCCCCATGTTTGTTCACCTAGGCTGAACCTTCCAGCTCATTTTTGGGGGCCCTTGGTAGCTTATTATTGCAAAATACACTAAGGAAGCTAGTGTTTGGTGAGCCAGCCAGACTCCTCCTCACGGCCCTGGCGTGGGGAGGGCAAGCGGTGGAGATAGCTACACTGGTATGCTAAAAATAGCTGGTAACTTCTCGTATAAAAATAGATCCTCGGGATTTTTGGAGCACAAATCTCTAAATCTGATAAGCTTGGGACACATCTGGTCGTTCAAGGCCACTAATGTTTTAGGGGGGCTAGTCTAGTACACGAAATGCATGTGTGATATTTGAAGCACGTTTCTCACAATATATATATAATTGTGGCTGTACCCAAATACTTCAGAGTTTATTGAAAAGGTAGTGGCAGGGATCCACCTTTGCTGTTCTGTAGCCTGCCTGCGTATGTAAGAGAAAGGTGGGTAAACATATTTTAAGGGGTTACTTGTTCATCATCTTGTGATATCTGAATGTGCTGTCTGGAACCATGCCTTGGGCATACAGTTTGGGTCATGCGTAAGAACATGTGTAAGGGCATACAGTCTGGGTCATGTAAGAACATAAAAAGAGCCTTGGTAAATCAGAGCAACAGGCTACCTTGTCTTGCTCTCACGGTGACCAACCCAGATGCCTATACGAAGCCTGTAAGCAGGATCTGAGCTTAAGAGCCCTTCCCTCTCCCAAGTGGCATTCAGAGGTATGCTGTTAACAGGTGTGTGAGAGAGGATCTAAGAGTTGGTGACTGAAAGATCATTTGGACTGGGGAGAAAAGGAGGACGGAGACCTAAAATGGCCACTGTATTCTGTTAGACCATCTGTTACTTCTTTTTTTTACTGTTTTCTTCCCAGCTTCTAATTATCACTTTCCTGTGCCCCAAGCAGGTTAGCATCTACTTCGGATTGTTGAATTAGAGGAGGTATGATGGCCATCTTCAGATATCTAAAGGGCTTTCACATGGAAGGTGGAGCAAGCTTGTCTTCTCCTGCTCTGGAAGGCAGGACTCGAACCAATGGATTCAAGTTACAAGGAAGGAGATTCTGACTAAACATCAGGAAGAACTTTCTGAGGGTAAGAGCTGTTTGGCAGTGGAATGGTCTCCCTTGGGAAGCTGGGGACTCCCTTTCATTGGTGGTTTTTAAACAGAGGCTGGAAGGCTGTCTGTCATGGATGCTTTAGTGGAGATTCCTGCATTGCAGGGGGTTGGGTTAGTTGGCCCTTGAGGTCTCTTCCAACTCTATGATTCCCGAGGGTAATTGTTATTTTCACTGATCAAAGCTAGACAGGAGCAGTGAATATTGCAGACCGGTAAGAGTCGCTTTGCAAACTGTCTCCATGTATCTTTCCGCTTTCTGCCCTGGCCATATGTCTGACAGGAGCCTCTGCTACCACAGCAGGCTGTGGAAAGTGTGGATTCACCCTCTTAGGAGTCTAACCTGCCCTTCTCTGAAGCCTTTCATTTCTGCCTAATGGTCTCTGATGGCACCTGACCTGGTAACATAGCACTGCATGATGAAAAATGTCACCCCAACCGATAAGAGAGCGACATTAATATTAGTCAGCTGCTGTTCCTTTGCACAGGTAAATAGTCAAGCTGTTGTTTAACTCCTCCAGGGGGAAAGCTGCTCTCCTGCTGCAGCACAAGCAGCTGGTGACCGGCTTTTGTGTGTCAATGGAAAGGTGCTCCCTTCAACACAAATATTTTTACTATTGCAGTTTGGGCATCCTGACGTTCATATGTGTATTGGACAGAAGAACTATGTAAATAAACAAGCTGATGGCACAGTGACCGCAGGTGAGTTTGAACGGTGATTATGCCTCTTGCTTAGCTACATGGGGAGATGATGTGTTTGTGGAGGGGTTGTAGCAACCACTGACTTTTGTGTGGCTGGTTGCTTACTGTTAATTGTTAAGTCATGGCTGTTGCGGCGCCCATTTTTTCATTCAGCAGCATTCGTTTAACCTCCAGTTTGCTAGTAAAACTGAATTACTGTGTCGCGAAATGATGCAGGTCTAAATAGCGTGTTACCAATGTGAAAAGTTTGGAAAAGCTCTGGCCTAAATCAACCTTAGTCACTTTGAAAACTGAAGTGTTGCTGAGGCCAGCTGTTAGCATACACAGAGAATGTTATGTGATAACGACTGAATATGTAGTAGATCTGGAAAGAAGCCTGATGTTTGTGTGCACTTCCAGATTACATGTGATGCTTCCTCGCGTTGCTGCTGTTTCCATATTATGCTGTATTCCAGGGCACTTAATGGGCATACATATTTACATAGTGTTGTTTTTAATATTTGCATTAAGGCGCTACAAGTTCTAATTAATGCAAAACCAATTATTATTTTATTGTCAATACACACCTTTGGCCATGTGTGAAAATGTTGCTTACCTGTATATTTATTATGATACATAGTTTAGAGGTATGGAGGAACAGCACCTACAACCATATTGGGGAGGGGGGCATTTTCAACAGTCCTACAGTAAAAAAAAAAAAAAAAAAGACAAGCTGCAAATTGAACAGTACAGCAGCAGGTCCTTTTGGCTTGCGGGAGCTCTCCTGCATTGCAAATTTTCAAAGCCACACAAGGGTCTCCTCCGGTGCTCCCATGTCTTTGGATAAGTGTCATTCTAAATATGTTGCTTACAACAAGTTACGCTGTCCTGAATATGACAGTGGTGTCTTACGCAGCTAGTTGGTCCTGGAGGCGTATCTGTCTGGCATCTTCAGTACCCCAAGACGGGTCAGAATGGTCTTCTCTAGATCCAAAAACTCTGTATAATCTTGATTTGTCTGTTCTTCCATAAGTTCTCTTGACCGCTGGCCACCTAGCGCTCTCTGCAAGGAAGGAGGAGGTAAGTTATAAATACATTTTCTGAGTTGGAGGGAGAAAGTTAATTCTCAAAGCCTTAAAATATAGCCTATTAGGTAGACAAAGATATAATAATAAAGGACCCCTGGACGGTTAAGTCCAGTGAAAGGCGACTATGGGGTTGCGGCGCTAATCTCGCTTTCAGGCCGAGGGAGCTGGTGTTTGTCCACAGACAGCTTTCTGGGTCATGTGGTGCAACAGAACACTGTGACGAGTGCCAGAGTGCACAGAAGTGCCATCTACCTTCCTGCCACCGCGGTACCTATTTATCTACTTGCACTGATGTGCTTTTGAACTGCTAGGTTGGCAGGAGCTGGGACAGAGCAAGGGGAGCTCACCCCGTCGCAGGGATTCAAACTGCCAATCTTCTAATTGGCAAGCCCAAGAGGCTCAGTGGTTTAGACCACAGCGCCACCCTTTATCAGAATATCCCAGGATGGTGTGCAACATTAAGAATACCGTATTTTTCATCCCATAGGACGCACCTAGTTTTTTGGGGGGGAAATAAAGGGGGAAAAAATTCCCTTTATTTCCCCCCCAAAAGCAGGTCGGGGAAACCGAACCAAGTCGAGGAACAGCGGGATGGCGGCGCTGTGCCTCCCTGCTGTCCCCCGAGCTTGTGGGGCTGGCCGATGTCTGCCCGGCGCGAGGGGCACTCTGCTTCAGGGTGCCCTGTGCGCCGGGCGGCAGGCTGCTATCTGCAGCGTGGGGAGCCCTGCGGGGAACTCCTGGAGGGCTCCCCACGCTGTGGATGTCTGCCCGGCGCGAGGGGCGCTCTGCTTAGGGCTGCCTAGGCTGCGGATGTCTTCCTGAAGCCTGGAGAGCGAGAAGGGCCTGCATTCGCCCCATAGGACGCACCCAGGTTTCCCCTTCATTTTTGGAGGGGAAAAGTGCGTCCTATAGGGCGAAAAAGATAGTATATTACAGAACATCAATGATAAAAACATAATGAAAAGCATGCTGAGACAGCCTGTTTTCTTGTTGCCACCCTCCAGACCTCTCTGTGATGGGGGGGGGGGCATAGAGGAGGGCATCAGATGATAAGTGCAGGGTCCAGGTTGGTTCATACAGGGAGATGTGATTCTTAAGGTATTGAGGTCCTGAGGCTTTATAAGGTCGAGACCAGCGCTTAATAATTATTTACTAAGTGTTCATATTCAGGCTACAAACCCTGCTTCTAAAACAAGAACACTTTAACCAGTACAGCAGCCCAAACATGCTGTACTAAAAGGTATTCTTCACTGAATTTGCTACCTCAGACATGGAATCAGTAGGGGCTGGCCCACATTGGGACAATGCGCCATGAACCCTCACTTGCCTGCCTCAAAACTGGTCCAGGGGATTGCGCTGCCTGTGACAGATTCCTCCTCAATCTCAATGATACCTTTTTTGAGAGGGTGGAACAAAACTAGTATTCATTGGCACTGCCTGTCATTGACAGTAGGCAGAGCTAGAGTCAGTCTCCTTGGCTTCTGCCCTACCAATTCCAGTGAGCAAGCAGCCAGTACTGCGTGTCACATGCCCTTGTACAGATGCCATCATAGTTTGTGCCTTTGTGGGCTGTGAGTTACAAATTCAAATGCTATCTCCACATAACAGTAAATCCCCACCGCTCTCTGGTTTATTATGTTTTACATTATAGTTATTATGTTTTGGCAAAGGCATAGAATACATGTCCTTCCAAAAGCATTTCCCACAGAGGCTGGGTTCAGACACAATGCAAAACCATTGCTTATTTTAATGCTGAAACCATGCTTTGTGTAGGGTCTTTCCCCCCACAGCCAGAACTCAGTTCCGGCACCTCAAGTAAGCACAATCGCCATTGTAAGAGAACAAAGGAGGTGTTCATGGTGAGTTCCAGAACCTCCTTTTCTAGAAAAAAGCACTGGAGCCAACCATTAATTGAAGCCAGTTTACAAAGCACTGTTAGCCACAGTTAAGAGCACCATAGTTAGCACTATCACAAACCATGGTTTTGTGTAACGTCTGAAGGAAGGAAGAGGGGGAAAAGCACAGGGGAAGATGGGGAGACCTAACCTTCCTTAAATTATGATTGTGGATAAATTTAGCTGCCTTACACTGCACAGGGTTGGGCTGCTTATAAACTAAAGGAATGGAAAATAAATAGAATATATGAAAAATAGGCACATTTTTCAAAACCTTAGCACTCCTAGCTTTTTTTGTCACTTTAAAAGCATCTTACCGTTTTCTTCATCATATTCTCACGCTCCATATTCTCTCTTTCTTCTTCTCTGAATTCTCGCCGCTTTTCAGAAAACTCCAGGTGTTTGACTTCTCGCTCAAAGTAATGAAGGACACTAGAACGCTGAAATTCCAAGGTATTTTTAGGTTATGACACGAGGCATTTTAAATATCAATTTCCAGCTATGGGAGCCGAACCAGGTTTCCATATTACAGATGTGTGGAAAAATCGGGAAGGGGGGGGGGGAGAGAACCATGTACTTTCCTAATCTGAGCTGCTCAGAAGAATAGAACGAATGAGTCTCTTGGTAATGTACCGTATTTTTCGCACCATAGGGCGCACCTAGTTTTGGGAGGCGGAAAACAAGAAAAAAATATTCTGAACCCCAGAAGCCAGAAGAGCAAGAGGGATCTGGCTTCTGGGATACCGTGTGACTGTTCTGGCTTCTGGGGTAACCGTGCCAAGCCTCTTCAGGGCAGCAGGATGAAGGCTCCCCCTGCCCAAAGAGGCTGCGCAGGGCTAAAGCAGAAGCCAGGACAGACGCGTCGCTGAAGGGGCACTGTGCCTTCTCTCTCTCTGTGCAGCGCCCCTCCTTCACAGGAAAGGCGCTGCGCAGAGAGGGAGAAGGCACAGCGCCCTTCAGCGAAGCTGGAGAAGGAACAGAAGGAGACCCTTCTGTTCCTCCTCCAGCTTCGCACGCCAGGCGCGTCGCTCAAGGGGCGCTGCGCCTTCTCTATCTCTCTGCGCTGCGCAGAGAGGGAGAAGGCACAGCGCCCTTTAGCGAAGCTGGAGAAGGAACAGAAGGAGACCCTTCTGTTCCTTCTCCAGCTTCGCTGAAGGGCGCTGCGCCTTCTCCCTCTCTGCACAGCGCCTTTCCTGTGAAGGTTTGCGCAGAGCTGTCTCTTATCCCGAAGCTACCCGAAGCGACTGCTCAGCGCTTAGGGATAAGAGGCAGCTCTGTGCAAGCCGGGGGAGCCCTCCCACGGCTTGCGCAGCGCTGCCTCTTATCCCGACGCCCCAGCGCGCTGAGCAGTCACTTCAGGTAGCTTCGGGATAAGAGACAGCTCTGCGCAAGCCGGGGGAGCCGGGTGGGGGACTCCCGCGGGCTCCCAGGGCTTGTGGATAGCTTCCTGAAGCCTGGAGAGGGAGAGGGAGAGGGGTCAGTGCGCACAGACCCCTCTCGCTCTCCAGGCTTCAGCGAAAGCCTGCATTCGCTCCATAGGACGCACACACATTTCCCCTTCATTTTTGGAGGGGAAAAAGTGCGTCCTATAGAGCGAAAAATACGGTAGTTTCTCCCTAAATCCAGCCGCCAGAAGTTTGTCAGTTACCGTATTTTTCGTTCTATAGGACGCACATTTTCCCCTTCAAAAATTAAGGGGAAATGTGTGTGTGTCCTATAGAGCGAATGCAGGCAGCGCCGCTAAGCCCAAAGCCAGAACAGAAAGACGGAGCACTGCAGAGCGCTCCGTCTCGCTGTTCTAGCTTGGGGATGGCTGCGTGCACAGCCTCTGCAGGGCAGCTGGGTGCCTTCACCCCGCTGCCTGCAGAAGCTAGCAAGGCTATTCCCAAGCCAGAACATGAGACGGAGGGCTCCGTCTCGCTGTTCTAGCTTGGGGATGGCTGTGTGCAAAGCCTCTGCAGGGCAGCGGGGCGCTGCGCTCCAAAGGCTTCAGGGATCTTTGAGGCTGGTGGTGGGGGAAAGCAGCGCTTCCCCCCACCGCCAGCCCCACAAGCTCTGGTGAATGTACCTTGAACGCACCTTGTTTTAGAGGGGGAGAGCAAGAAAAAAATTTTTCCCCCTGTTCTCCCCCTCCTATGGTCCGGTGCGTCCAATGGAGCGAAAAATACGGTATGCTTATGCCAATCAGAGGCTGCATTTAGGTCTTCTTCCCCTACCAAAGCGGCTGGCCAAGGTAATTTCCTGTTTTCCAGTTGAGTTCTTCTGCTCACATTCCAGCCTCACTACACAATTGCCAGCTTTCTGATATGGGTGTTACACAAATGCAACAAACCATTGTGTTTGCACTTCTGATCATACCTTGTCTAAATGAATGGCACATCCATGTTTCTCTGTTAGTCAACAGGATGCCACCAGAACCCCCTGCAATGCCAAGCCAACTACAACATGTAACTCTTAGAACCCCATGCAAGGAATCTTGTTTGCGGCTCCCCTGCCCCACTCCCCAGCCAAGTTTCTGGAACAGGTTACAAACCTCATTGAGGGAAGGGTGGCTTAATGTCCATGAAATTTCCAAAACATGTAGGGTGCCAAAGTCGTCGGATACCGCTAAGAAGTGTTGCTTCGCTGTAAGAGAAGACAGAGAATGCAGAAGGAGTTGTACACAAAACACAGAATTTTTTGTGTGTGTTCAGTATTAGTGGCAGAGAGCAAATGAGCTGCAAGGGTCAATTTGGGAACTCAATGCCTTGCATGTTCTTCCTAGCCACCTTGCCTGTCCTGTTTTGCTCCTCCCCCAAACCTTATTAAACTGGGATCCCCAAATACAGTTTATAAGCCTATTTGTTCAGAGTTTGGCACATAGCTGTCAACTTTCAGATTTGAAAATAAGGGATCAGCAGCCTCACCTGTCCCGGGGACAGTCTACGGGATATCTAACAATCCGGGACAGGAGCGGGAAACGGCGCTGAAATAAGGGGAATTTCCCGCAAAAAAAGGGAAGGTTGACAGCTATGGTTCGGCACGAGAGCTAAAAGCAGTAGCAAATATCTCATTGTGCATACATACTGTACAGAAATATCACAATAAAACGTTACGACCTCTAACATCCAAAGATAAAAGATTAACTCTCTACGTGTCTGACTGCAGAGCTAACTACATGTTCTACATTCATATGTGCAACTGAGTCCCAGTGCTATTTAAAAACAAAATAAAAGGCCATTTGGGGAGGATGGAAACTGGGGCTGACAAAACAAGGGGGAAAGCAGGAATGTGAAACCACACGGGGTGTCAGGAAAGGATTTCCCCTAGAAAACCACCTGGGAGTGGTTCCTGAAGCAGCTTTTCATATTTTAAAAAATGGCACCTGGACTCTGTTTCATGCATCTGCTTGTAATGTGTAGTTCACCCAAGGCCTTTTTTTCAACACGCATTCCACTTTCAGCTGCTGAAGACGGAGTGTAATGCTAGAACAGCAAACCTGGGCAAAATTTCTTCGCTCCTTTCCCTATTCTTCCTTTCCCTTGCCATCTTATGGCCAACTCTCCATTTGAATTGCCTTCCTTTTTTTAAACATTGCCTTTCTTTCTAACCTGGCCGACCCACTGCAAAGTTACATTCAAAGTAAGGAAATAAGAAATACGGTACACTGACATACAAGAGTAAATCCAGGGTTTGATGCAAGTAATCAGTGCAATACAGACGTTTTGGGTCTGAGACGCTTCATGAGTCTTCTCCAACAGGTCCCAAATGTCAATATTTCCATCTTCTCTCCCAATGAAGAAAACACCTGGCCTTGATAAGGACCACTGCCCAACAGTGTATCTCTTTGCTGTGCAACTTGACTCAAGGAGGGGACCGCTCTTCATTAAAAAAGCAAAGGCCAAAAGGAAAACAGTTGCATGAAACAAATACCAGATTAAAATTGTTCACCTAACACTTCCATCTTCCTGTCTTTTTTTTTTTTTTTTTGAGTATTCCTGCCTTTTCCCATCCCATCCCATTAAAATGGGAGCTGCGGGGAAATCCCCATTAAACTCTTCATCAACTTTTAATCATTATGCTGACAAGTCTTACACATTGTACAACCAGTTGCAATTCTACGTGAGAGTGCTTTTTAAAGGATTTTTGTTATATTTGGGTAGCTTAACCGCAATTGAAGAATACAGGAAGATTAAAATAGAAATTTATTGGGGATCTGTATCCTCAGTTTATGGCAGGTGCATGAGGATATGATAAATTGATAAATTCATCAGATATTCATCACTGATAAATTCCACTCTGCTGGCAGAAGAAGCTACGCTTGCATCGTGAATTTATGCATATACATTGAAATAGTGAAACCTCTACACCTGTGGGGAACTGAAGAATATCCTTCAGTATGTCCTGAATCAGTGGAGCACAGCATTATTCATACAGGTGCAATAAATAGGGGTGTTTTCATGTTTTTGTTTCTTGCAAAAAATATCCAATATGTTTTGAGCTATAACAGCTCTTGATTAGAGAATCATGGCTGGTTTTAAAATATTCTGTTATATTCACTGAGAGGAGTCATATACATATAAACAATCTGCAGGAAACTTCTCTTGGAGAATTATCAAAGGAAATAGGTAAACAGGTCAATGTCCCCCCCCCCCCAAACAAACAGCTGAAAACATGTTCCTACCTGTTCCTTACACCTTTCTGAATCACCTTGTGCTACATTTGGAATGGACTTGTCACCCCTTTCTTAAGGATTTCCCATTCCAGAGGAACATACCGTGACACCTTCTTTCCATATTGCAAAATTCCAGCCTCCAACGGTGAGAATTATGTCTTTGAAAAATGGAGACCTCTGTACAGTATGGACAAGTCCATCATGGATGATGTATGTGTTGGATGGCTTTTGACCTTACGAGAAAGAGAGAGAGAGACTCTGTTTTGTATGTGTATACATTTGTCTCTTTGTCACATTTTATCTGGCTCTTGCAAGGTGTTGAACTAGTTAGGTAAGTGCCTATTCCGTGCCTTTTAAAGAGGTCAGGATAAAGAGAAAAATTGCTAGGATACCCGTCACAGAGCTACAATTCCCAGCACTCTAAATGAACTAGAGTTGCTAGGATTCTGGAGGAAGCCATGATTGTTTAAAGTGGCATAAGTGTACAGATGTGAATAAGGCCTCAAAGTACAGGTCCATATGCCACATATTTGCACAAATACATAGAGTTCCTCTGTGCAAATTAAAGAAGGTAGATTGGGTCTTACCAGCCCAACACATTGCCGTGTGCCCTGCTGCCCTTTAAGCATAGTTTTTCCAAAAGTTTTTTGTTTGTTTTTTAAAGGAGGGTCAGGAGATCTAAGTCCTCTCTGCACAAAAAAATTCCAGGACTCAGACACTCCACCTAGGCAACCTCCTCGCCCCTGAATCTAACTAGTTCCTTTACCTATATCTAGTTTTTGAAAGATGCTCTGTTAATCTGTTCTCATTTGAATCCCACAGCACAATAATACATGCATGTATCTCCTTGACTAATAAACCTTTGCTGCAGTGTGCAAGGAGAATTTAAAGTCCATATGAAAATTTGTCAGGCGTTTCTGCCAATATACCCATGCGATTTCTCCTGATATAAATGTTTTGGCAAAGAAATATTACCCTGAAGACATGCACTTTTTAAAGCATTGCTTGGCTGGAAAACTACACAGCACAATTTGGAGAAGGGTAATTTTTCAACAGTGGTTTCGTTTTGATTCAACTGTTGCTTTGGAAATGCAAAGAGAATTGAATTTATCCCCCATGCCCCATTGCTAGTAGTAGTGTTCTCAGCATTTATTCGCCTTTCCTACCTCTACCTCTCTCTTTCACTCAGCAACACCTATCTAATGCCAAACTCACTACTGTATCCTGTTAAACTCAGTTCAGTTGAGTAGCATTAACACTGACTGAAGAAACTGTTACATGCAGATTTTTTTCAGAACTGTGTTGTCCTTGGTTAGTTTAAAAAAACAAAAGAAAAGCCACCCAAATCCCACAGCAATCCCTGTCCACCCAGAGAAATTCAAAGCATACTGAGCAGTCTTCCTGAGTCCCCATCTCTCTCCATCTTCCAGTCGGTATAAAGGACTTCACCATCCTGCAATGCCATAAAGTGAAACACAATTTTATTTTTTTTAAGCTGAGCTTTGATCTTTTGAAGCATGCAAAAGTGTTTGCAAAATCGAAACCATTTCCTGCATGATGCTTTGTTTTTAAGATGGGCTGCAAACTGAGAGAATGCAGAAGAAATGTTGGGATGGTTTAAGAGGCGCTTTGAAAAAAACAAAACACTTTATGGTGTGGTTATTACTTTTCCTTTAAGTTCAGGCCTTGCATTCTCCAATTGTCTCTTACCTCCCCCACCGTAAACAACAATTGTACACCCAAATGTCCAACTTACCTCAGTCCCAACAAAAAAGCTGGTGGTGACATTTTCTAGCAGCTTGAGAGGTTTCATGGATGTGGCCTGTATCTCGCTATATGGCAGCTTTTCCACAAGTGCTTCCTGTTTGACTTGGGGCTGTGTTTTGTCTTTGGAAGAATGTGGATAAAGTCACTATGCTAATCGTATAAACAAAAACTCCCAGAACTTTCCACATTCCTACTCAGTCATTGCTATCATTTGACGTGTTTTGCATTAAAAACAACTACTACTAAGCACAGCAATCGTTCCCACTAATTAATGCCTTTCATCTACCATCTTTAAGCTCAGGTGGGCAGAAGGTGAAAGCCTCGTGGCAAGCTGTGGGAAATCCACATTCCAGAATTGTCATTGTTCTGCAGTTTATTCAGTTAGAGCAGGCACGTCCACCAGGTAGATAGTGATCTACCGGTAGATCACTGGACGTCTGCGGTAGATCACTGGCTCCCCCAAAGCAGCTCAACAAGTTTGTCTCCCCTAAGAAAAGCTCAACATTTTTGCCCTGAACCCCTAAAAAACTGGGCTTTCGCCCTCCCAAAAAATACCTCAACAAATTTGACCTGAACCCCCCAAAACGGGGTAGATCACTGCCAGTTTTAACTCTGTGAGTAGATCGCAGTCTCTTGGGAGTTGGCCACCCCTGAGAGGAGTTCTCAATAGAGAATTGTTATCTTAACTCCCTCAATGGGTATGTTTTGCCGTGTTTTATGAGAGAAATTGCTGTCGGTTTCACCAGGTTATATTATGGCAAATAGACATGCCCCGAGGGAAACGTGTGGCATTTAATGAATGTGTTCCATCTAACTCCTAGGGACCAAGGTCCTTTGACACCCCCCCCATAAAATATTTGAGGGAATCAGTCTCTCCCCCTCCCCCCAGTTGATGAGCGTTGCCGTTAAAATGGTGTGCATGTGACATGTCTTGTGATTGATTATGTGGGGTGGGGTGTACCTGAGCCCCCAATATTATACTCAACTTTGCACCCCTGCTCTCTCCCCCCCACCTCTCTCCACTAAAAGTAGATTTAATAAGCACCCACATTACGGGTATAGTGTTGGGTCCAGAGGTTTTGCAAGCAGAAAGCTTAGCTTCCTGTGCCCCCCCAACCTCTTCCCAGAGGGTTAGGGGCAACCCTGAATGCTGTAGAAACCAGGTGGAGGGAGATGTGCTGGCATCAGTCCAAATGTATATATAATGCATGTATATATAATGTAAATATATATATATATACCTTGAATTTTGGTATGGTAATGCTCTTCTCTGAAGCTAAGTTTTATAGGGCTGTACTCTGCGCCTGTATCTGTCTTGGGCAGGTTCACCTGTTTTAAGATACGAAGAGCATTGAACTGTATACTCCACAAGAAACTTGAGTTAAAAGTTACATCACTTTCAGGTGTGACCAGACAGAAAGGCAGCTTACACATTCAGTGGCACTGAGATAAGAGGTCAGAAGCGTTAGTTGTGCCACGCGTGCCCTCACCAACCTGGTGCCTGCCAGGCGATTTGGACTACAACTCCCATCAGTCCTGTGGGGCTTGCTGTCCAAATCATTCTTCCATTCATAAGTTCAGTATCTTTCCATTTCCACATCAGATTGCATTTTCTTTTGAAAAAGGAAAGTCTTTATGAATACTCATCAGCATTTTACTGTGAATTTCTCCCCACGAACACGTTTTCCTATGTCATTTTGCCTAATATACACCTTTTTCCAAGTAGGTTTCCCTCCATAATAATGCATTTGTGCCTGCTATTTTCACGAATGCACACTTTACCCTAGGGATGCAATTTTTTGGGGTACACATTCCCCGGCTGGAGAATTGCACTGCGAAATTCAGAGCTGTGCAAATTTTGAAGGACGGCTGCGTTTCAGTTTGCATTTTCTTTTCGAATGTGTGGATTGGGTAGGGCTTGCTTTTAAATGAATCATGTTTATCCACCTGCTGCAGAGTGGGACAATCTGTACATGCAATTTTAAATACCGTATTTTTCGCTCTATAGGGCGCACCTTTTTTGGGGGGGGAAAATAAAGGGGGAAAAATTATTGCCCCCCCCCCGAGCCCCAAAGAGCAAAGAAGCTATGACAGTGAGCGGGATGGATCCCGCTAGCTGTCTTGGCTTTGTTTTTAGTCTCGGGGCTAGAGGTCCGGGAGTGCTCCCGGAGCTTGCGGGGCTGGGAGCGAAGGCGAGGTTGCACTCAACCTCGCCATGCTCCCTGGGCTTCAGGCTGTTATCCGCAAGTCTTGGGACCCCGGCGGGAACTCCCACCAAGCTCCGCAGGCTTCCAAATAGCTTCCTGATGCCTGGAGAGCGAGATGAGTCGGTGTGCACCAACCCATCTCGCTCTCCAGGCTTCAGCGAAAGCCTGCATTTGCTCCATAGGACGCACACACATTTCCCCTTCATTTTTGGAGGGGAAAAAGTGCGTCCTATAGAGCAAAAAATACGGTAATTCTTTTCCAGAACGTAAGATTACTCAGAGAGAAACCTCACTGCCTTGAGGAGATGAAAGGTACGGTGGAGAAATTAACAATAAAACTATATGCTGTAGCCACACCATCCCTATCAATGCACCTTGGCGGCTCTCCTAAATTCACAGCCCATACCTTAATGAGAGGCCTCCAGCAGAGATCCAGGTGTTTGAAGGTAGTAGGCACATCAGGCGGAGCCAAAATCAGCTTATCCTCCTTTTTCTTCTCACCTGAAGGCTGGAGAGTAGGCCTATGGGCTCGAAGATCCCAAAAATATATTGTGCTGCGGAGGAATAGACAACGATAGAAAAGTTAGGTTGTAGATCCAGCCTGCTTGGAAAGCTAGTGTGGCGTAGTGGTTAAGAGCGGTAGTCTCATAATCTGGGGAACCGGGTTCGCGTCTCCGCTCCTCCACCTGCAGCTGCTGGGTGACCTTGGGCCAGTCACACTTCTCTGAAGTCTCTCAGCCCCACTCACATCACAGAGTGTTTGTTGTGGGGGAAGAAGGGAAAGGAGAATGTTAGCTGCTTTGAGACTCCTTAAAGGGAGTGAAAGGCGGGATATCAAATCCAAACTCCTCCTCTTCTGCCTCATCCACTTTCAGTGAGATAGCAGTTGTTTAGGAACAGCCGAATACATCGGGTAAGCAGATGTCACAGAAAAAGGAGCCCCTTGGGGTGTCAAAAGGATCACAATACGCTACAAATTGAGAGCATCCGGCAGGGTAAAAGGTGAATCCTTCCTGGGGTGCCAACCAGAAACAGGTCAAGATGGGAGGTGGTGGTGAAGTAAAATGAGCAGAAGAAAGCCCTAAATCCACCGATTAATGTACAATAAAAGGGAAGGATTCTTACTCTCACCCTATCCCTGAGCAACTTGCGATCCATCCTCCAAGCCAAACGCAGCCCATTTTAGCTATCTGATAATCCCCTTTTTGCAGTTTCAGGTAGGTAGCATGAAACAAAATATCTTTCAAGCCTCTTGATGGGTTTTCCATACATGACAGGCTGGCTGTGGTTAGCTTGGGTGCACGTCACAAATTCTAACCGTGAGCATGTGGGGAGCAAGGTAATGCAAGTCAGTCTCTGAAGCCTCTCCTTATTTAGAGGACTATTCCGAATGCCAGTGTGAAAGAGAGAGGCTTTCCTGATCTTAATCTTCCTTTGCCAGTGCACTAAATCCAACATCTAGACACTCCACGGCATGTGCAAACTAAATGGTAATGGAGCTGCTGAAGAATACTCTTATGTGAAAATGCTCGTGCCAAATTAAGTTTTTTTTTAAAAAGTTATGCAAGATTCCATAAAACGAAACCTTGCAGGTAACTTTTTTCAACAGCTTAACTGGTAGTATGGGGCATCAGGATTCTCTTCTCTCGTCTATTGGTATTCAGTAGTTATTACACAAAAGGAATAGTTGTTACACCAAACAATGGAAAGAAATAGAGGGAATTGAAGAAAGAGTGAAGACAGTACCTTATCAACCTGGTTCAGAAGTCACAATCTGTTTGAAGACACTGCCAAACCACAGTTTCCTGGTTATGGCATCACAGGAAACTGTGATTTAGGAAATCGGGATATCTTTGCCAAAGCAAGCCACAGGAGAGCAGCAGCAAAGAGGATGGGCAAGGAGGGAGCCTGCAGGCACACAACTCATTCCTGGTCCAATAAACCATGGTTTAAAAGTCAGAGATTGTGACATCCTAACTGGGCCTTGTGTAATAAACCTTGAAGAAGAGAAGAAATACTTACCAGTCTGGTGAGCAGGTGACAAGCTGTACACAAACTCCAGCTCTGTTTTCAAACATAGTGCCCATTCTGTTGACCTTAGAAATAGCAAGTAAAACAACGTTTATTACAAACAAAAATACAAAATGCAGTAGCTATACAAGTACTTTGGTGTAGGCATGCTCAACAGCAGGGATGGGGAAACTGTGGCCCTCCAGCTGTTAAGAACACAATTGTGGCTCTGCGATGGGAATAGGGATCTCCAAGCACCCTTAACAAACTACAGTTCGCAGGATTCTCTGGGGGAGGCCATGAAGGTTTAAATTGGCATGATGCTGCTGTCAATGTATAGAGCAGATGGGGCCTAATTCAAATCTTGCTTCTTTCATAAACATGCTAGGGCACCTAAGAGAAACCACTGCCATAACCCCTTGACTGCAGCATGACAATCATTTGGCTACCTTACAAAGCTGTTGAAAGGGTTGTTGAAATAATGTACATAAAAAGGTGTTTGGAACACTGGGGAATTATCTATAGTCGCTGTCATAATGAGGACAGGCTAGAAATTCACACTCAACATCCATATCACACAACGTTTTTCTTAAAGGGCACAAGGGGGGGAAAACCACCCACCCACACAAGTTACAAGTGTATGCACAGTTTTTCATGTAAGCAGCCCTTTGAAATTACATGGGTAATTAATACTGAGCTTAATATGCAGGGTTGCTTAGTGTAGATCACTGTTCCTGTGTTGGTCGCAGACAGTAACAAATACAGATGTAACAAATAAGGCATTATTTGTAATTTTCTCTTCTGCATTATGAAATACTTACGATGGACTCTTACCTCAAAAAACTCTGGCAACCACTGTATGTCTGTTATTACTGATTTATGGCCGTATTCGATGGAAGAGACTGCACAGTATCTCACCAAGTGTGGCTCCTTCCCAACTTGTTGTTCCAGCATGAAACTTGGCTGAAATTGAACACAAATTAGTGTCCACTAATTTCCACACATGACAGAATCATAGAATGTTGAGAGTTGGAAGGGGCACGAGGGTCAAAGGTTATCCAACACCCTGCATATAATCTAACCCCCTGGAATGCAGAAATCTTTCACCCAACGCAGGGTTTGAACCTGCGGCCCTGAGATTAAGAGCCTCATGCTCTACCGACTGAGCTATCATTGGCATCCATTGCATGACCCAGCTCTTTCTAGTTTTTCCATGCTTTCCTGGTGGGCATTGCTTCCTGCATCCACTTGCCATTCCTGTTTTTATAGTGAATAATTTTGGATACATCTAGGGGGAGGAAACTGCCAAGAATTCATTGATACAACCTGACCTATCTAGCTAGCCCATATTCTAGGAACTGAGTGGAAAAAATTACAACATTTTCCCGTCTATAAGACGCCCCCTTATAAGATGTATAAGATGCCCCTTATTTTGGGGGACTCAGATTTAACAAAATGGGGGGAGACTGACATTTTTTAAGGAAAAAACTTATACATGGAAAAATACGGTAATACTTCTACGTTGTATAAGTGTATGTTCTTCAGGGGCAACTAAAAGCACAAAGCCACGGTTTCCTTTTACACCTGAACTAGTCCCTTTTAGATCCCTTGAAAGGATTGTTACAAATTTTGAGCACTTGTTTCTTCGATAAACTATAATAAACGGTGCAATGTGTACATTCTCAGGCCTATGGTACTTTGCTCCACATAGAAGTGCGAAGCAACTGCATGCAATAAACAAATGCAATGTGGGAACTAGGCATTCACTTTCCCCAGTGGTCACAAAAATGGAAATTGCTAATGGCTGTAGCTTTGGGGTGCCTTGCAGAAGCATCTTTCTGGGAGGAGGGAGTAGAGCACAGCTGTTAAACTAGCTTCCTGGCAGGTGGGCTGCTGTTGCTCAAAGGAGAGGGGAAAGGGAAGGGAATGTGGTGGCAGGGACGTCAGTGTGACATGAGCGCACCAAAACAGCCCATCTCATGCTCCTGGCAGGACATTTGCAGCATGCTAGCTTCTCTCCCACCACCTCCTCTCCCCTTCTGGCAAGCCACAGCAACCCACCTGCCAGAAAGTGAGCGTGGTGGATCTGCCCCACTTCCAGCCCCTTATTCCTACGTTACACGTGTGTGTACAAAAGCAAGTGCTCTGGAAAGCCTGCAACTTCATCCATGCACAGAAGAAAATGTGAAGCAATTCTCAGTGGTTCCTTGAGGAATTCATGATATGGAACGCTAAAAGCAGAATCTTTAAAAGTGCCAACCATGTTAACTGTGGTATTCTTGCTCCCGCCTGTACCGGACTTCGCATTTCGTAACCTCTCTTCATATGCTGAAATGTCCCACAGTACAACCTGGAATGGGAGGGCAGGGAGGGGAAACGACACGTTAGAAGGCAGATAGTCCTGTTTTAATGGACACTTTAATGTGCCACGTGATGGAAGGGTAGAATATGACTCTACAGAATATGCAGAGATGGCCAGCTGAGCTCACGGGTAGAAATCTGTTTTGTACTAATAGAAAGGGAATCATTTTATTTGTTAAAAAAATAATAACATGTCTCTGGTACTGAGGAGTCCCACACAATGGCATGGGGATTCCAGGTGTACTTCAATAAACCCTGAGTTATCTAAACGAGGGTGTGATGCAACATCTAGGGAGGCCTCAAAGTACTCATGTAGGCAATGTTAGCATTCTGAACAGGGCTTGGCCAATGCGGCGCCCCCAGGCACCCATGGGCCCACAGAGGTCTTCCCTGGCACCCATAGGATCCCACTCCTGTGCTGAAATTAGGCTTGAAGGAAGCATTCTGCTGTCACCAAAAGAAGAGGTTGCAGTGTGTGCTTGGTTGTGGCGTGTATGTGATGCCCCTGGCATTTTCTCCAGTTTGCAAAAGTGGCCACAGACCCCAAAAAAGGTTGGCAACCTCCGATTTTGAGGGTTAGATGAGAATGACCAGACCCTGCATGGGCCTTAGCCCTTGCTGGTCCCCCAAACATCTGCAAACCTGCCGGAGCAACTTATTCCACAATACCGATGTAGAAGAGGTATGTTGCGAATGCAAACAAGTAGCTGAAAAATAATGGAATCCTAACCTGTCCGTTTATACAGCCTCCTGCAATGATGTTGGGATTGCTTGGGGAGAACTGAAAGCAGTAGATATCTTCAGGGCACTCCAGCATCAGCTAGAAAACATAAATATCCAGGGAGGAATATATCAGATCTGAGGACAGCCTTATGCTGAAATTATTGGTTCTGTTCTTTAAACACCTCAGAAACATCCAAGCCCTCCTTTAAATACCTGGGGGTGAATTGGGTCTGCGAAGCTCCAAAAGAGAATTGGTGCTTTCCACAAGAGCAGTCGGCCAGAGTTGTTCACCCGCTCCTCGTAAGACAGTCGCTCCGTTACTGCCACTGCGATAATCCCTGATTGAAGACAAATGTCGTTTCACCTTTTGCAAGGGTAAAACTTTGCGTCCGTTTAATGTGGTCCATGCCCACACTCAACCACGCTGTCAGAAATTGCGGCAAGAATTGTCCAGGGGTGTTTTAGAAGAGGTACAAATCCTAAAAGCTAATCATCACCTTCACTTCTTGATGGCAGTGAATTCCACAAGCGTTACGTGAAGAGATGTTTTGGCTGTCCTCAGCCTTTTGCTCATCAAGTTTCTGGGCCACCTAATGCGATGGTGGGGGTGGCAGTGAAGAAACAACTCTCTTATCTGCTCTGCCCACAGTCTTCTAGTTGTTACAGGCACTGCTTTATATTCTGCCTCCTAAGTGGAGCACTTCTGCTCAGGGCTCTCGCCTGCCTGCAACAGGAGTCTTAAAGTAGCATGGGTTGCTGGTGCCCGGGGCCGTGTGGAAGGCGGGTTGCGAAGGGGGGAAACGGATGCGAGTACGCATGCACGTTCAACGGCCTAACAGTGTCTGCATCACCTAAGAGGTTGCAGCCTCAGGGATGAGAAAAGGAAGTCGTTCCATTGTTTGTAGAGCTCTCTTCCTGGTTTGCATGGAGAAGCCATTTTCAACAGAAGCCCACACCTGTATTGAGGCAGTGCCAGGTGTTGAAATTTTGCACCCCTAACAATTTTGGGCCTGGGGCAAGCACCCCGTGGGCCCCCCATGCCATGTCACTGGTGTTAACGTGCAGCTTGACTCTTAAGAGACTGCAATAACACCCGTTTCACTTTCATTTCTGTTACAGCTTGCCTAGTTTGCTAAAACGGGGGCAGCCAATGTGGTGCAGTCCAGATGTGTTGGATTCCAACTCCCAGCATCCCTAGCCATTGACTGCTGGATGGGGCTTATGGGAGAGTTGAGGTCCAACAGGATCTGAAGGACACCACGTTGACTACCCTTGTGCTAGCACGTTACAAAAGATTTCCTCATCTCATTTTCCTTCGTGCTGCTGATTTGTTCAGTGAAAGGGCCAGTGGAACGGGCACAGTGGCTAATCTTTAAACCCAAGACTTCAGAACAACCCTCACAAAGTTTCTGCCCACAAACCGAACACTCTGCAAACTTTACCATAAATGGTTGGGTGCCAGCAGACGCAGCTCACGGTCCGGTCCTTGAGGTAATGCAGGTCTGTGAATGACTGGTACTCCTTGAGGGTAACGTCGGACTTGCCCGCAAAGCCACTTTCGTCTTCCGCAAGGGCTTTCCAGTCGTCAAAGAAGGCATTCAGGATCTCATTCTGCTGCAGTGCTATTTCAACTCTGGAACGGGGACATTTTTGTTTTGTTTTGTTTTTAATAAAAAAATTCAGATACTGCATCTCAAATCGTGGTATAGCGTAGATTTGTTATTTTGGGGAAGATGCGCTTTTAATTTTTAAAAATAGTGTCACTAGCAATAAATGATTGTGTGCCATGGCTTCTTTATTTGATACTGTAGACCAGTGTTTCCCAAACTTGGGCCTCCAGCTGTTTTCGGGCTGCAATTCTCATCATCCCTGACCACTGGTCTTGCTAACTAGGGATGATGGGAGCTGTGGTCCAAAAAAGCTGGAGACCTCCCAGTAAGTTTGGGAAACATTGGACCAGAACTATTATACAGATTTTAGGCACACGTTTGAGAGGAAGACATTTTCTACATGACACCAGGAGCTGCTCAAGATGCTGGAGATAAAAAATATGTCCAGGTGCTTTATAGAGTGGTCATGTGCCCTCCTTTACAGAGGACAGTTCTCTGTTTGAAGGACTGTCTGGTTTAAAGATTAAGAACCCTAAAGAGGGAAAGCAGAAGTCTTCGAGATCAACAGTTTTATATATAATTTCTTAGGCTGAGTATTCCTCAAGTCACCCTGTCCTCATACTTTATGACTGCAAGAAACCTTGCCTGCGTCTCCATACAGAACTTTCAGTGGACCTTGATACTTCACCTTAAAGCCACAGAGACAATGAAGTCTTTCAGGTCTTCCGATGACAAATACTTTTCTTTTTCTTCATCTGAAAAGTCCCTTGGAAAATACTGCGTTGTTGCATTCTTGGGGTAGGTCCTAAGGCGAGTGAAAACACACTGTTCAGAAAAATTGGGGAGGGAAAAGGAAAATCCCAAACAATGAAGGCAGGATTGATGAAACTTCAGAGAGTGTTTCCTCCTTTAGCCAGATTTGTGTATGTCACTCATTTCCCAGTGTTCCCACATTCCTGCTCCACAGCACCATCAGTTATTGATGGGAGATGAGAAAACACACTGGTAAGTCTGGCTAAAGCAGCTGTAGGCAGCCTCTCTGACCTGTGGGCCTAACTAGGCCTACGCTTGAAGGCATATAAGACATCATTTGTGGGGTAGGCAAAGTCATGCTTGGACCTGTCAAACCTGGCCCACCGGTGACAGCGGAGAGAAGGATTTCACGCGCCTCCTCCATGAGAAGTCCGGAGGGCGGCAACACAAGAGCAGGCCTTTTCTGTGGTGGCTGCCCACTTGTGGAATGCTCTCCCCAGGGAGGCTTGCCTGGTGCCCTCATTAACTATCTTTAGGCGCCAGGCAAAAACGTTGCTCTATAACTAGGCCTTTGGCTGATTAACATTCTATGGCCTTTTGAATGTGTTGGGGGGCGGTATTGGTTTGTTTTTGTTTTGTTATGTATTTTGTTATGTATTTTGTAGTTTTATGTTGTGAACCGCTCTGTGATCTTTGGGTGAAGAGTGGTATACAAATTTAATAAATAATGAATAATAGTAGTAGTAAAAAATATGAGGAGTGGAGAAGAACTTTTTTTTTTTTGCATCAGCCCCATCTAATATCGTACCTAGTCCCATCCTCACAAAAGACAATGTAGCTGTTTGTTAGGAAGTGATGTTTGAAGCACATAATCTCAGGGAATAGTCAGAAGACATTCCTGGGAAGGATCTAAAGTTGCGTAATATAGCAACCACACCATACCTTTAAAGTGCTATTATACCACATTACCAGTAATGGATTCCACCCCCAAAAAGAAATCCTGAGAAATACAGTTTGCTAAAGATGCTGAGAGTTGTTAGGAAAACCCTCACAGAGCTACAGTCCCGAGCACCTTTAACAAACTACGGTTCCCATGATTCATGGCGGGTGGGGAGGAGCCATGACTATTAAAGTGCTATGCTAGTGCTATAACAGTATGTTGTGGTTAGCAATCCTTGTTAAAGCTAAGCAGGTATAAGTCTGATCAGTAACTGGATGGGCGGCCAAGTAGGAAGCCCTTGTACGTTGCCTTGAACCGCATCAGGCAAGAAAGGCAGGATGTAATTAAAAATAAATAATCTGAAATGGCGCACTCTGCTTCATACCGCTCTGCTTGAAAGTAAATTTTAAAAAGTGAAAAGTGCCCGATTCTAGATTTCCCTCCATTCAGATAACGAAAAAAAATAACATGGCCCAAAATTAATGGGGGCATTGTTTCTTTTTAACAATTATTTAAAATGGTAGAGAGAGAGAGAGGGAGAGAGAGTCTTATACTTACCATTTTGTTTGAGTTCCTGTTTCTTCTACTATCGGGACAACCTGAGTGCCAACATTTTTCTCAAGCTGCCGAATGGTAAAGTTCTTATCAAAATAACTCGTACATTCCACGTAGCCGTGTTTCGGGTCAGCCGAAGCGTTTCTGTTGTGAAATTTAACCCGAGCCCCAAATTCTCTCTGCCGCCGAGAAATCTTATATTTAACCTGAAATTTCAGCCAAAATATTTCTCAGTGGAAACTCTTGTTTTTATACGTTTGACTGTGCATTCTCTTGAGGGTATGGCACACAGCCATAAAATAGAGAATAACAGACCTTTAAGACCTCTTACAGGACCTGCGTTTGATCTGATTTTACGACCATTTTTCAACATGCTCATCATTCCCCCATGGGAAGAAACAACTGAACTCTTGGGACGTGCTTGTTATGAGACCAGTTTGTTGGTGCAGTAGTCTCAAGTATTCTCACCAAACCTTCTCATCCACATCCAGAGGTCCTCTTCTGTGGAGTATTTCACAGGTTACCACCTCATTTTCTCTGCTTAAAATCCACACTTTGGCCAAGGCTAGCAAAGATTCTGTAAGAGTTAGGTTTTTGTTTTTCTAGATGCTTTCTGAATCCACTATCTACTCAGGCTTTGAAATCTGAAAGATTTCTAGTCAAAATTGGGCAATCCAGGATCCTACAGTTTATTGCTTTTAAAAATATAGTATATTTAAGACTGTTATTTAAAGTAGACAGTCGTACCTTGGCTCTCAAATGTCTTGGCTCCCGAACGATCGAAACCCGGAAGTGTTCCGGTTTTCGAACCTTCTTTTGGAAGCTGAACGTCCGACGGGGCTTTCGCAGCTTCCGATTGGCTGCAGGAGCTTCCTGCAGTCAATCAGAAGCCGCGCTTTGGTTTCCAAACGTTTTGGAAGTCGAGGAGACTTCCAGAACGGATTCCATTCGACTTCCAAGGTACGACTGTATAAGACACTGTTAGGAAGACTGACCTTTGTCGTTCTTTCCTTAACCGATTCTTCTTCAATTTCTTTTTCACTTCCAAGCGAGACCCAAGGTTTCCACACAGGAGGCTTGTACACATATTCTTCTGGGGTGCCCTCTTTCACCTCCCCTTCCTCTTCCTCTGGCTCCGGAGGCTATCAGGAAAAATATTTGCAAAGGTGTCAATACAAAGTGTATCAATATGATACAAATAGAGATAAATGCAGTATTTTTATTTTTAAAAATGCCTTACATGTAAAATGCTTTCCTTGGCCTCTTCAGTCGCAATAAGATAAAATATTTGCCCATATTTTAATTCCCTGTCAAAGACTACCAGAAGTTCTTCCCCAGGATATTCCTGTGTGAATACAAACAGTTGAAAAGTTTTAAGCAGTTTTAAACGATTTTTACATCCAACTATAACTGACAGTTGAAGGAGCTGGATAGGTTTAAGCTAGGGAAAAAGGAGACCAAGGAGATATGATAGCTATCTTCAAATATCTCAAGGGCTGTCACATGGCAGAGGGAACAAGCTGGTTTTCTCCTGCTCTGGGGGGTTAGGGCTCAAACCAATGGATTCAAGTTACAAGAAAGGAGATTCCGATGAAACATCAGGAAAAACTTTCTGAGAGTAAGAGGTATTCAACAGTGGAACGGCCCAGTACATTCTCCAAACGATAATCTCTCCTGTCAAAACTAGGCATGCTTTAATGGATATTAAACGGCTGAATCCTTACAAGACTTGAATTTTATTTTAATTTTATTATTATGGTCACTGACCAGTTCCGGCTCACTTACAATATCAGGAAAATCATAAAACACAACAGGAATACATTGAATTGCAATTGGGTATAACAGAGACAATTCAGATATAGCAGCAGTTTAAAATATATATTAAATCTTGATCACTAAAATTGTCATTTAAAACCTTAATCATTTTGGTACAGTGGAACGGCCTCCCTCATGAGGTTGTGGACTCTCCTTCCTTGGAGGTTTTTAAGCAGAGGTTGGATTGCCATGTGTCATAGATGCTTTAGTTTAGATTCCTGCATTGCAAGGGGTTGGACTGGATGACCCTTGGGGTCCCGTCCAATTCTACGATTCTATGACATCACTTTAATACTGATGGATTGGAGGGTTCTCCGCTTACGTTTTTGGTCTAGCACTAACTGCTTCAGAGGAGAAAGCTCCCTTAAGCTTCTTCCTCAATGTATCCTCCTTCTTCCCATTACGTTCTAGAATGCCCTCTGCCTGCCAATCCAACTGATTTCTTTCTAGATCACAACTGCTCATCCCGCACCATATACTAGGGGTCATTTCTGGGGCCTATAGGTACATTTACAAACCAGAGAAACTGTTGTGGGCAACACATACACCACAATCCGTGTTAATGTTGGGCCCTCCTTTTGTGAACCTCATGCCTCCATCACAGCCACTTCTAAGCTTGTGCTCAAAAGGACTTTGTTTGCCAGGAGGAGGAGTAACAAATCTTAAGTGAAATGAAGTTAGGCGATCAGTTTACCAAGTTCCAGCACAACCCCCGGTATACAACATGCCCTGACAGGGTAACTCACTAAGATAATTTTTTTGAAAGGATGGAAGTCAGAAACTGCAGCTCTTGCTTTCATGTCATCGATGATGTCCTCTCTCTTCAAAAGTTTGTAAGGGTTTTCCGCCGTGACATCGACGTCAGCACGGCAATTAAATATCTCCTGAGTTTTCTCAGTGAGGACCAAGGGGAAGATTTCCGGGTGGCCTGAAAGAGTAAAGAACAATATAGAAACACCTCTTCTTAAAAGGCTCGCTGTATTTCAAGTACCAATTTGTCCCACACACTCTAGAATTCTTCAACAAGTATAACTAGATACTTTTAGTACCCTTACAAGTGTTAGTGAAATTAAACGAGATTCCCACCCCCTCAGAGCAATACCCTTTTACTTCTTTTGCCATATACTCTTTCCATACTTGATGTAAGGTAAAGGTAAAGGTACCCCTGCCCGTACGGGCCAGTCTTGCCAGACTCTAGGGTTGTGCGCTCATCTCACTCTATAGGCCGGGAGCCAGCGCTGTCCGCAGACACTTCCAGGTCACGTGGCCAGCATGACAAGCTGCATCTGGCGAGCCAGCGCAGCACACGGAACGCCGTTTACCTTCCCGTTGGTAAGCGGTCCCTATTTATCTACTTGCACCCGGGGGTGCTTTCGAACTGCTAGGTTGGCAGGCGCTGGGACCAAACAACGGGAGCGCACCCCGCCGCGGGGATTCGAACCGCCGACCATGCGATCGGCAAGTCCTAGGTGCTGAGGTTTTACCCACAGCGCCGTACGCTACCCTAAAACGAAGTCCCTTTATTGCAGTTAACGAGGCAACCACCGTGGATATATTATGGATGGAAAAGAGCTCAGTGTCTCAGGGTGAAGGAATTTATGTCCGTGAAGATGTCAAGGACAGGCTTTTTAATTTTTTGGCATTTACGAAGCTGAATGAAATATAAATTTGGGAATATTGATAAGCTTTACGTACACATGCTTTGGGGGGAAAGTCTTCACTCACTTAATCCTTTTTTTTTTTTTGAACTGACAAAACGCTAAATCCTATTTTAATCCGGCTCATCCAGAAATCTAAATCCCTCAGCAAACGTCTCTCACTTAATATGTTACATTTCATAAACCCTACATTTATCCCTTAAGCCCTGTCATTTCTGGTCCTCTACTGCACCTGCTCAACTGCAGCTATTCATTAAAACCTACAAAAGGAGGAGAGAGATGTCTGGCGCTTTCGTAAATTTGGCACCAGGAGCCCCAAGAGAAATCGGCTTGGAGATATTTTCGCTTGAGGCAGAACGTACCCACAAGCCCACTGAGGGCCACACAAATGGCCAGAAACCTTCTGCAAGTGGAGTAGGCAAAAATGGTGGGCTCTATAGATGGACAGATGGACATTATCCCACCATTCCTCCAAGGAGTTCATGGTTCTCCCCTCCCCATGTTATCCTCACTACAACCATGTAGGGTAGTTTAGGCTGAGAAAAATTGACTATCCCAAGGTCGCCCTGCTGAGCTGCATGATGAAGCGGGAATTTGAACCAGAGCCTCTGAGATCCCAGCCCAGCCATTGCACTGCACGTACCAAATGTTTTATGAGATACAGTGGTACCTCGGGTTACAGACGCCTCAAGTCACAGACGCTTCAGGTTACAGACTCCGCTAACCCAGAAATAGTACCTCGGGTTAAGAACTTTGCTTCAGGATGAGAACAGAAATTGCGTGGCTGCGGCAGCGGGAGGCCCCATTAGCTAAACTGGTACCTCAGGTTAAGAACAGTTTCAGGTTAAGAACGGACCTCCAGAACGAATTAAGTTCTTAACCCGAGGTACCACTGTACACTGTATTCTACTTAGCACTTATGAATCCCAGCTAATGATTTGCTCCTCTTTCCTACAACTTCTCAAACGGACATGCGTTCTGTGTTATTTTCCCCATAGCTAAAAGGCAGAAGATGCAGCTTCTGAAGAGAAATATTTCTTTTTTCCTTTCACAGCTAGTCTTATGGCCTTAAGACTCTATGTCTGCTGCATATTCTTCAAAAACTGTTTTTTCCGTGTTGAACTTACCCATGCTTGCCATCGATAAATCCACTTCTTCATCTTTTTTTGCTGAAATGAGATAAAGTGGGGTCTTAGCATAAGAACATCAAGAAGAGCCCTGCTGAAGAAGACCAAGGGCAAATGCTTCCCAAGTATTCTCTGGAACCAAAGGCATGAACAACCCACTCACACCATTGTCTTCTCCAGTATCTTTTATTCAGAGGTCACACTGTATTACACTATCTGAGTTTGCTTGAGTTGCTCTGAGTTTGCTTGTTTTCCTTTTCTCTCCCCATCCCTTTTTTCCCTCATGACTTTTAGACTGTAAGCCTGTGGGCACGATCTCATGTTTCTGACCTGTGTACAGTACATTTTTTAGGCGCTTTAAAATAAAAAAGGTATAATTCTGTTTCCACCTGGAGGTTTCATAAAATGATGAAGACTAGTATACCCCATGAATTTGTTGAATTCCATTTCAAAGCCTCCTTTCGTCAATCAATTTCAGTGGGTGAGCTCTAGCCTGGGGGCTGCGGCTGCTAAAATCTCTTCCATTCGCAACTTTATAAACCTTTCTCATGCTCCCCACAAAATATTTTTCCCTGAGTTAAAAGGCCCCCAAACACTTTAAAGTTGCACTTTGATCATTTTGGTTGTTCTTTTTCATAGTCAGGAGCTTCCTGCAGCCAATCGGAAGCCGCGCCTTGGTTGTCAAACATTTTTGGAAGTCGAAATGACTTCCGGAACCGATTCCGTTCGACAACCATGAAAAGATCACAGAGAAATGTTGTTGGGCATACCGTCACACGTATTGTTGCCTGGCATCCAAATTCCCAATAAATTACTTTCTTTAGTTCCACAGTTCAGCAGTATTATACTTACCAGCACTTCTTTGCTTCCCTTTGGGTGAGCCTTTTGGCGATCCTTTGGGCGACTTTTTAGGTTTCGGCGATCCTTTAGCTTTAGGTTTCTTCGCTGAACCAGGAGCAGAACGTGGTACGGGAGTGTCTGCACTTTCAGCCATTTTGAAAGATTTCTGCCTGGAAAACAGGTGGCACATCAATGTGGATAATGAGGCGGAATTCAGGGGGGTGGCTTAAAAACTCATTCATAACATGATAGTTACATCCCATTAGTTGCGTGACAGTGCTGGCTGAGACCGATGGGAGTTGAAGTCCAAAACAGCAGAATGGAACCAGGTTGGCAAAAGGTTGCCTTTTGTGCTACTGAGGCAGAACGATGTTTGCTTCAGTTTAGCCCAAGTAATTTTGCTGCTCCAAGCAGTAAAATCCAAAAACCTGCACCCCAAAATTCCTTGCAAAGGAGCCTGAACTCAAGGCTGGATGAGGGCCAATAAACTGACTCTGAGGTTTCCAAGTGTGCATTTGATGGAGTCATTCTCCCCCTGAAAGTGAAGGTTCATAGTCTGTGGGGTGCTCCTGGCTCCACCTCTATCGCTAGAGGCCCAGACTACTCACCACTGTCATCCATGTGCTGGTCCCCTCCAGACTGGTTTACTGCAATGCACTCTTTGTGGGGCTGCCCTTGAGGTTGGTTTGGAAGCTTCAGCTGATGCAAAATGCAGTGGTTTGACTCCTCACTGGGGCGGGACATTGCCAACATGTCACCCCACTGTCAAAAGACTTGCACTGGTTGCCAATTAGCTGCCAGGTTAAGCTGAAGATACTGCTTTGGTGAACAAAGTCCTATACAGCTTAGGACCAGAATAGCTGATCACTGTGATCAACAGGCTAGGGCTTCCTACAGATGCCATCTTAACAGCAGGTCGGCTCTGCATAAGAAATTAATGCTGTGTAATCCCTCCCCCTTCCCTGAAAGGCACCATCTTTGTTTTCTTTTGGCACCTACTGAATACCTTCCTCTTCCAACAAGCCTTCCTGCCTCCCTCTGATTTTTCCAAGTCTGAATCTGTATTGAAATTGCTTTTCAGATTTGCCACTCTAGGCTAGTTTTGGAGGAAGGGTGGTGTACAACTGTAATATACCCTCTGATAATTCTCTGATGAAAACAGGAATATCCTATTCCATAACAACAAACAACAACAACAAGTTTTATTATTTATACCCTGTCCATCAGAGGCCTGGCTTGCCCCAGCCACTTTGGGTGACTTCCAACATATATAAAAACATAACAAAACATTAAACTGTTTTTTTTAAAAAAAACAACAACAACAAAACCCTTCCCTATACAGGGCTGCTTTCAGATGTCTTCTAAAGGCCGTATTAGTTACTTATCTCCTTGGCTTGCAGGGGTTGCATAATAATAATAGTAATAATAATAATAATAATAATAACAACAACAACAACAAAGTACAGAGGATGCTCCTTGGGTTGAGCATAGCTGTGCGCTATTTGACCTTGCAAGGTTGCTTAGGGCAAATCTATTAGGTTACATGCTGTTTCATTAACACTCCCGAGACAATCAACACACCTAAATGTGACGCCGGGTTGGACTAAATAGCTGACTGCATAGTCCTTTACAACTCAAGTGATTCTACGATGATAAGACAGGGGTCTAGGCAAGGGGCTGCTAAAGTCGTCAAGCTGGTTGAATAGAAATCATAGCTCTGCTAAAGCAGCCGGTTCTGTTCTTAAGAACAAAGCATTAATGAATCGCTTATACAGAAAAGATGAATGGAGGAAGATTTTTAAAAAGTGTATGGGGGGGAATAACTCCAGCACCATCATGTGGAAATGATGTGCATAACAGGACACGAAATAGCAGCTTCATAATTTGAGTCACTGTTTTTATTTATTTTTCAAAGTGTCACCGTGTTTAACCCAATGCTATACCAGAAACCGAATTCTAACAAAGCGGATGACAAAAGAGATGGGAAACATAGGATGCAATCCAACCCAAGTTAACTGCTAAGCCTGATGTCACATGGAGAGATTTGAGCAAATGCTCGCTTCTTTCCCGGTGTGACTTTCAGGTCACTTTCTGGACACTTTGCCATGTGTCCAGAATTTCCTAGACATAGGTGGTACTCAGCCCCAGAAACAGTCAAAATTGCTGAAATGCCCAGGAAAACTCAGACAAACTTTGCCAAAGAAAGCTCAACAACTTTTGTGTCCAGATTTTCTCTTTTTGAAAGATGGCAACCATACATCCAGGGTCCGGAAAAATCACAAAGGATGACCCAAGCATCAAGTTGGTGGCTAGGGAAGCTCTGTCAATCGCCACTTTACAGGGAACTGGAATAACCACAGATTGGAACATGTGATTTGCTTCTCTCTCAAGTAATCCAAACAGTCTAGTCACATGAACAAAGACAACACTGGCGTTTCTGAGATTAATCACAGAGCTAATTTTAGAAAAGCGGTTTACAAGGCAAGGCAGAAAGTTCCTAAAAACAGCGACTTATCAAACTGATTGCCCTAAAGCTATGGTGTATTGTTTTTGTTGACTTGTTAAAAAAAATGCATGTAACTCTGATCCTTCTTTTTGAGTGCTGAAACTTTGGAAAGTGGAAAGAGAATACCAGATATCAAGAATGAGTGAGAGGAGCTCATTAATACAGCATCAGTAGCTAATGGCTACAATCAATAATGTTGGATGGCTGGGCAGACAGTGTTAAGAAATAGCCAGAGCTATGTAAAGTAGGGCAAAATAGAAACTGCATGATCGTACGAACCACACCCCAAAAGCTCAAATACAGACATAGCCTTCTAGAAGCGTGATGATTTTGGTCCATGGTGGAAGGCACAAAGGAGCATCTTCACAGGGTTATATGTGAACCCTCAACCATCAGGACCTATTTTAAGTGCTAGAACTTCTGCCCTGTAATATGCGAAATAATCATAATAGCTTTGTGCATGTTAAATAACTCCCCTAGCTCAGTAACCACAGCCAGACATGACACAACCAAGATTACAGAAGAACATCTAGATCTGAGGGTGTGGTTTATGAAAAGGTCCTGCCACAATCTTTTTACTCTGAGTCAATAGAAGGAACAGCTCTTTAAACTCCTCCTGCACTCTTTGACATGAGTGCTGTGGAGCAGAAATATAAAATTAATGCAGTTCACTTGAGGTGGAAAAAAATCCCAATAGATTGTGACAAAGGCTCCTAAGGGCCTCTGCTGTTTCCCTACAACCTTTATTTAGGTAGACAATGTTTGGTCTTTTGGAACCGCAGCTCAAAAATATAATTATATTTTGCTCAACACCCCCCCCCCCCCCGGTTTGGGCTAATTAAAAACACTTTTCCATGAAACTGTCATCTGAGCAAAAGGTAACTGTTAAGTGTTTTAGCTCGGGTGTTTGTAGTTGTGTATTTAGCCAACCTAAATATTGAGTCATGAAATAATGTTTAGAACTGACAGTGCATTAGTAGAACTACAGGCGGCTGTTAACTTTGTATCTAAGTATTTTGTATTAACTTAAAAGTAACAAAAACAGAGAAGTATGTTCTTCCAATTATCTAATGGGCTGAAATAGTTAGCGTTATGAAACTAAACTACCATGTTGCTAGGTGCTCAAGGGGAGGAAAGTTAATTAGTTATCAGCAAAGACATGGATGATGTCTGTACCAAGAAGGAAGAACGATTAATCGGTGACCAGATTGAACTATTTAAACATCACGTTTATGTGCAGTACCCATTAAAGACTGTAATTTATTTCATTATGAAAGAACTGAATCATCAGAATACACAGGTGTAAAACATGAAGTTCTTTTTAACAAATGTGCTTGACATCTCAGTCCTTGAAGATCCATGCTTCTGTCAGAAAACAAACTGCCTCATATTTTTACAGCTAAAGTCTGAAAAGATATACGTAATATCTGAGTACTGAAGTGATCTACTATCTGAGTGTTTTAATTTTAACCTTGAAATTTGTACAGCAGCCACATAATATATTTCTATGACTCTGGTATTTTTTTCCTGAAAGCCCTTGATTTCTAAAAACCCAGTTGGTGAATCCAGGTAATGGGAAATGAAGGTATGAATGGGGTATGAATGGAGAGAAACTCAACCATTTCAGTGAGCGCATCATGAATGGAAGAGGAGAGAGAGAGAGCCGTCAAAAACTGGGGTAAAGAGAGTCAGTGTAATGTAAAGATGTGTTGGGCCAGATCCGGAGAGACCAGGTTTCAACCAGGGTGACTTTGGGCCAGCCACAGTCTCTCAGCCTGGCCTACCTCACAAGGTTGCTATGGGGATAATCTCTACAGAAGCGGAAAACTACAAAATAAGACAGGTGTCCTTTAACTAGCCAGCCAGCTCCTCCAATGAGCTTCCTGCGAAGACAACTGTTGTGCACTTGGTCCTAGGAAGGCCTTGCTGCTAATATACTTAAGGTAATAACAGTACTCAAGTCAGGTTAATCATTTCAATATTTTGCATCATGTGGAATGGAATCCTGTATCATTTGAAAATGAAAGTGGGGGATCTTCACCATGGTCTGTATGAAAGAGGGTTTAGTACTAAATATCAGAGGCTGCAGACCATGGTCATATCATTTTAGGCTGCAGTTCTTTACACAACCGCACACAGGAATCCTGCAGGTGATAATCATTTTACATGTTTGTTACTGAATGGATTTACATTGTGCACTGGACTGCTGTGCTACTTTGTGCCTTTGCAACAGGAAATATGCTCAGAATATCACTGCCAGACAAGCAGCAGCATGTGATGAAATACACTGCGATCCACATAAGTTTGGGTCACCATACTTTTGTTAATCTTTAAAGCACCACAAGTTTCTATGGTTTGTTTTGCTGCAGCAAAATATCACTAACCCTCTGGAAGTAATCTGCTTGTACATTTTTTCAGATTTACCCAGAAACAAATTTAAGCAGCTTTCACTACAGATCTATGTTTTATAGATGCCATGTGGGGTAGAGAATAGTAAGGGTTTTTGAGTGCACATTGAAACAATTTTTATTTTTTTTAATATTCTTTAGTTCTCTTTTTAAAAAACTTTGCCTTCTGTCTCTTTGAAACATCTTTGCTCCATACGACAGGCATATGTCACATGCAAAATTAATGCTTGAGAAACCTTCATATCTCTCCCAACCAGTCACTCTGACTGAGAAAACATCAACCAGTTTTTCTGGGCCACTATCAAGCTATATCTCCTGACGTATTACTGATCCTGCAACCATAATGTGTGATTTAATTATTTATTTTCCCCTCCCTTCCTTTCTTTAGGATCAGTTTTGTGCAGTGCTAGAAAAAGAGGTGTGCCAAAACTCAACATGAATGCTTCCACTGTTCTCTTATAATGGCAATGGTGCCCACTTGAGAGGTGCTGGAACTGAGTTGCAGTGAAAAAAAGCCCTGGTTTTGTGTAATATTCCTCAGTGTCAGGGGCGGGGGAAACTTGTGTGACCTTCCAGAAGTCATTGGACACCAACTCCCATCAGTCCCAGTCAGCATGACCAATGGCGAGGGATAACTGAAGTTGCAGTTCAGCAACATTTGGAGAGGAACTGGGTCCCCAAACCTGCCCTATGCAGATTACCACTTTTCTTGACTCTGTAATTCCCCTACCCTGACACATGTGTTGAAAATGGTCACTTCACTTGCAGGTGCAGCTGATTAGTAAACTCCCTGTTTGACTGTGCTGCCATTGTAGTCAATAAGCCTCCACAGTAGCCTCTTCCCAGTCAGTAGCTCTGGAAAAGCCTTCACCAGATGAATGAAGCATCTCCGGCTCTTGTCACAACTACACCATACATTTAAAAAGCATGCCCTCACCCAGAGGATTCTGGGAACGGCAGCTCTGTGAGTGTGGTAAATTGCACTTCCCAGCATCCCCTGGAGGGAAGTAATGTGCTTTAAACCATGTGGATGTGGCCTCTGCAGGGTTTCCCAAACCCCAAAACTTGGGTTTCCAGCTGTTTTTAGACTACAGTTCCCATCAACCCTGACCACAGCTCCTGCTAGCTAGGAATGATGGGAATTGTAGTCCAACAGCAGCCAGAGACCCAAGTTTGGGAAACCCTGAATCAAGCATTTCTGTTTCTTCCACCTCCTTAAGCCAGAGGGAAGTAGCACAGTGTAGGTCGGAGTTCACATAAACAGATGCCAAGCTAAACTCGAAGTATAATTATGGGCTAGCTGAGTGTTTAGATCTGGGCAGGACGAGAGCATGCCATCAGTTCCCCATCTATGCAGTGGGTGCAATCAGGGTTTTTCCCCCCCGCAGCTGGGACTCACCGGTGGGCGCCATTGCCATTATAAGAGAACAAGGGAGGCGTTCATGAGGAGTTCCAGCACCTCTTTTTCCTAGAAAAATAGCACTGGGTGCAAGAGTATATTCAGACTGGTGACTAGGCATGCACAGCACGGCTGAAGGTGCATTTCTAGGGAATTAGATGAGAAGGCAATGAAACGAAAGCCTTTGAAGGAATATCACGGATAAAGAATTAGGGCATGTTTGCACACTCCGGCTGCAACCTGCAAGCTCCCGGTCAGCGACCTAGCTGGCTCCACGGGCGACTTGGGGTGCCCCAACGCAGCTGCCCCCCCGCCCGAAGTTGCACTGTCCCCGCTCCTTACCTGCTTTGCAGCGTCCCCCACCCTCCGTCCGCTTCCCAATCTGAATGCCGCCTTCCTACAGCAGGTGTCGTTCAGTTGCTATGATCAACAGTTGCTATTAAAGACTGGCAGTTGCGAGAGCCAATAAGCATTCGACGGGCTTAACCCGCCCCTCCTGGAGGAAAGAGCCATTGGACGCTTCTACAAACGACGCTGGGAAACATCGAGAGGACTACAACTCCCAGCATGCACTTGCTTTGGGCATCTCGCAGCCGTCGGTGGAAAGAGGAGGGGGAATTGTAGTTTTCTTTTGGGGTGCGATTCATTGGCGCTCGTTGTTGGCGCTTCCTTTGAAGTACCAAACGTCCACTTTTCAGCTTGCAGTTCTTTTTTTTTTTTCCTTTCCTTGAAGCGTTTGTATTTTATTTCCAATTTTAATTCGAAAGATAAAACGTGCTGAGCCATTGGGAAAGCCAGAGAAGGCGGCTGGATCACTGCAGCAAAATATGCCTTCGCGTCTGTGGCTGACTTGCTCATCTAATAACTTTCAAGAGCTTAATTATACTTGAGTGTTATTTGGATTACATCTGCGGAGATGCAGTCAAAGGGAGCTATTCAGAGTAGCTCTACCCTAGCAAGAGATTGCTCCCTATAATTGTTACTTTGTGACCGAAAAGGAGATTTCATTAAAGATTCAGGAACTAAACTTGCATGCAGTTTTCTTTCCTGAATTTGGGAGGGAGAGAGAACGAGGAACGACTGACACGATTGCTGTTACATAAAATGTTTTCACAAAGACTGTACATCTTTTTAAAAAACCACGTATCTCCATACATCTTTATAACACCAATGTATTTCCAGAGACTTTTAAATAACAAAAATAATTCCCAAGGTGCCCAGGTTGATACTTATTTCGGGTTATATTTCAAATCTTATCATTTGGTCACCATCTTTTAAAACGGTGGCTATGACGAATAAAATGAATAAATCTCGACATCTTGGTACCAGTGAGACTGATCTTGAATTTCTAAATTGATTGTAATGGGTAATGTGATAACCTATAGCTCAAAAAAAAAAAAGGGGGGGGGGAGAGAAAGATTTACAATCATTAAAAGTTTCCCTAAAGCTATACTGCATTGATACACTAATTACGAAGAAATGGTAATGCCAATACAGACTGTATAGAGAGCCTTTCCTTCACTATTCAATAACACTAACCATATCCAAATTTCCTGGGTAGAGAGCAAGAACTACAGGAAGTTTTGTGTACTTATCCATCTTGTGCTTAATTTCTAAACTACGAAATGTAGAGGTTTCAGTCCTCTTGAAATCACACTTTCTGCCCTGTGGAATTCTTGTCCCAATCCCCTGGATTCCTCTGGGATTTTAATAATTATGAGGTGGAACTATACTGTGCATTATGAGCTTAACAATAAATCTGGCCATGGTGGGACACCAGCTGTAGGTGAGATAACTAAAGCTGAATAGAGGTCATAAGAATCATTGTGTGTAGAAGAAGAAGAGTTTGGATTGGATATCCTGCTTTATCACTACCCGAAGGAGTCTCAAAGCGGCTAACATTCTCCTTTCCCTTCCTCCCCCACAACAAACACTCTGTGAGGTGAGTGGGGCTGAGAGACTTCAAAGAAGTGTGATTAGCCCAAGGTTACTCAGCAGCTGCATGTGGAGGAGTGGAGACGTGAACCCGGTTCACCAGATTACAAGACTACCACTCTTAACCACTACACTGCACTGGCTCTCACACTGTACATGAGGAGACAGGATTTGGATGCTCCCAAGTTTGCTACTTTGGAGTGCTTCTGGGTCTGCAGGTGTGCCTGGAAGTAGCTCAGATGGCAGTGATGGCCAAATATGCATTCCATAGCCCGTATCCTATGAGAAAAGTGCAAGTGTGTAATGCTATCCAGTCATAATCTAAAACCTGGAGTTTATGTGGCCATAAACTAGAGGCTTGACTGCTTTAATGCAGAACACAAGGGGATGCCCTTGATAACTTGATATGGAATTTCCGTAGCTATAATATGTTTCATTCGCAGAACTGCAGAGTTGGAAGGGAGCCTGAGAATCGTCTGACTCTAGTCCAGTCCCCTGCAATGCAGGAATATGCAGTTGTCCCATATGGGCATTGAACCTGCAACCCTGGCGTTATTAGCACCACTCTCTAACCAACCGAGCTATCCAGGCAGGTTAATGGCCTGCCACCTCACCCAGACATGTCACAGGGGACACTATGCCTTTGTTCCAGCATCTGACCACCTATAACCCCCTGGGCAGAAGGGGCAGATCTTGGTCTATTAGGCACTATGTATACCACAGATACTGCCTTCCCTCATTTCTTCTACCACAAGTGTCCTTATGACATCAGTACAACAAGTTCAAACAGCAAAAGGGATTTAGAAAGTTATTTTTAACTGAACAATCATTGTGGCACTCCCTTCTCCCAGAGGTCTATTATTAAAGTACTGACTCTCAATACTTGCTGGAAGTACCTTTTAATTAGTCTACAATAGTAAATGCAGCTCACATTCTGCAAGGATGGGTGTATTCCTAGGATGCTATAAATTTCCTCTCTCCCACCCATCTGTGCAGCTGAACAGAACTGCAGCACCTCTCCAGTCTATATTACCTGTTTTTCTGCGTTCTGTTGGAATGGTGGCAACATTCAAGAAAAAACATATTTAAGCCTTAAAATTGATTTCTTTCTTTTTGAATTGGCTTTGCTAATGAAACTCATCCATCTGTGTATCAAATTTATTTAATAACTACCTCTATTAAAGACATTAATGCTGCATTTAATTATATATGTTCAATATATTGATTGTGTGCATATTAAATATATTCCAAACACTTGAATTTACAGCGTGGAAATGTAATTCGCTGTGCGGCTTGCACATTCTGTGCCAAAGAACCCTTGGTATGAAAATTGGACTGCCCTGGACTGTACCCTCTGGGTGGGAGAAAAATAATAATAACCTCACGCTGCCTTTGTCCATAAGATAAGAGCTAGATCCGCTGCAGGCAGCAATCTAGCTGTACTAGCAGCTCAAGCCAGGGGTGCCAACTTGAATCACATATTATGGGGCCCAGGAAAACCCCACTTCACATAATCAATCGCAAGATGTGGCACACACACACACCATCTGAATGGCAATGCCCATTAACTTTGGGGGACCCAGGCCCTTCAAATATTTTAATGTGTTTGTGTGTGTGTGTGTGTGTGTGTGTGTGCCAACCAGGGCCAGATTTAGGTTTGACGAGGCCCTAAGCTAGTGAAGGTAATGGGGCCCTTTATATGTCCAGCTGTCCTTTGTCAACAACAAATTGTTGCTGTTTTTTGTGTTGAATATATGCTATATGGTAATTTATGGCCCTAATAGGTATCTAAAGCCATTTGCACATGCAGAATGTAGGCACCCTATATATAGAAATGAGCAAACCAGTAATATTTTAGGGAGCAGGCTAGCAGGCGGGGCCCATTGCTTACATCATAGAAGCCTTGTTGCTGTTTAGTCATTTAGTCCTGTCCGACTCTTCGTGAACCCATGGATCAGAGCACACCAGGTACTCCTGTCTCCTACTGCCTCCTGCAGCTTGGTCAAACTCATGTTGGTAGCTTCGAGAACACTGTCCAACCATCTTGTTATAGCTTTAACTATACAGACCTTTGTCGGCAAGGTGATGTCTCTGCTTTTTAAGATGCTATCTAGGTTTGTCATCACTTTTCTCCCAAGAAGCAGGTGTCTTTTAATTTTGTGACTGCTGTCACCATCTGCAGTGATCATGGAACCCAAGAAAGTAAAATCTCTCACTGTCTCCATTTCTTCTCCTTCTATTTGCCAGGAGGTGATAGGACCAGTGGCCATGATCTCAGTTTTTTTGATGTTGGGCTTCAGACCATATTTTGCGCTCTCTTCTTTCACCCTCATTAAAAGGTTATTTAATTCCTCCTCAGTTTCTGCCATCAAGGTTGTGTCATCTGCATATCTGAGGTTGTTGATATTTCTTCTGGCAATCTTAATTCCAGTTTGGGATTCATCCAGCCCAGCCTTTCACATGATGAATTATGCATATAAGTTAAATAAGCAGGGAGACAATATGCAGCCTTGTCGTACTCCTTTCCCAATTTTGAACCAATCAGTTACTCCATATCCAGTTCTAACTGTAGCTTCTTGTCCCACATAGAGATTTCTCAGGAGACAGATGAGGTGATCAGGCACTCCCATTTCTTTAAGAACTTGCCATAGTTTGCTGTGGTCGACACAGTCAAAAGCTTTTGTGTAGTCAATGAAGCAGAAGTAGATGTTTTTCGGGAACTCTCTGGCTTTCTCCATAATCCAGCACATGTTTGCAGTTTGGTCTGTGGTTCCTCTGCCCCTTCGAAATCCAGCTTGCACTTCTGGGAGTTCTTGGTTCACATACTGCTTAAGCCTGCCTTGTAGAATTTTAAGCATAACCTTGCTAGTGTGTGAAATGAGCGCAATTGTGCCGTAGTTGGAGCATTCTTTGGCATTGTCCTTTTTTGGGATTGGGATGTAAACTGATCTTCTCCAATCCTCTGGCCACTGCTGAGTTTTCCAAACTTGCTGGCATATTGAGTGTAGCACCTTAACAGCATCATCTTTTAAAATTTTAAATAGTTCAGCTGGAATATCATCACTTCCACTGGCCTTGTTAGCAGTGGTTTCTAAGGCCCGTTTGACTTCACTCTCCAGGATGTCTGGCTCAAGGTCAGCAACCCCACTACCTGGGGTGTACGAGACATCCATATCTTTCTGGTGTAATTCCTCTGTGTATTCTTGCCATCTCTTCTTGAAGCATCTGTAACCTGAAGTGTCTGTAACCCAAGGTACCACTGTACTGTGATGTTAAATGGTCTGCCTTGGATTCGTATCAAGATCATTCTTTCATTTTTGAGATTGCATCCCAGTACAGCTTTTGCCACTCTTTTGTTGACTATGAGGGCCACTCCATTTCTTTTGCGGGTTTCTTGCCCACAGTAGTAGATATGATGGTCATCCGAACTGAATTCGCCCATTCCCGTCCATTTTAGTTCACTGATGCCCAGGATGTCAATATTTATTCTTGCCATCTCATTTTTGACCACATCCAGCTTACCAAGGTTCATGGTTCTTACATTCCAGGTTCCCATGCAATATTTTTCTGTACAGCATTGGACTTTCCTTTCGCTTCCAGGCATATCTGCAACTGAGCGACCTTTCGGCTTTGGCCCAGCTGCTTCATCAGCTCTGAATCTACTTGTCCTCCACTCTTTCTCAGTAGCATGTTGGACACCTTCTGACCAGAGAGGCTCACCTTCCTGTGTTGTAACTCTTATATGCCTGTTGTCTTTGTCCATGGAGTTTTCTTGGCAGGGATACTGGAGTGGCTTGCCAGTTCCTGCTCCAGGTGGATCAAGTTTGGTCAAAATTCTCCACTATGACCTGTTCCGTCTTGGGTGGCCCTGCATGGCATAGCTCATAGCTTCTCTGAGTTATTCAAGCCCCTTCGCCCCGCCTCTGAAGGAGTCATAGGAGCCTACACAACACATAACACTTGGAAATGTACATCCAGTTTTTTCCCTTAATTTTTTTTGGTTATACGTAAATTTCTCACTGGGCAATGCCCATCAACTTTGGGGGACCCAGGGCCATCAAATATTTTAGTGTGTGTGTGTGTGTGTGTGTGTGTCTCAACTTGGACCTCTGCTGCTGCTGCTGTAGGGAGGTAAGTAGGGAGGCATTTCTAGTCTAGTTTGTGCTCACACAAGCTATCTTCCCCTGTGGGAGGCGGAGGCTCAAGCTGCTGCTGCTGCTGCAGGAGCGCGCTTCGCCAGTCACGTGGCGCGTCCTCCTCCTGCGCCGCCTTCGCCGCTGCAGTTCCTGCGCCCGGGCAGCTTCGCCGGCACCAGCTCGGAGTGAGTGGCCGCCGTCCCGCCTTCTGCTGAGGAGGACGCTCCCCTCCTCCTCCTCCGCGGCAGCAGGGATGAAAGCGGACTCCCCTTGAGGCGCCGGCCGCCTCCTCCTCCTCCTGGCGATTCCCCGGCAGGTAGGGCAGGTGAGCGAGCGGCGGTGGCGCGTTGCCCTCTCCGCGGGCATCAGGTGTCGCTTTGCGCCCGGGCACGAGGAGGTCTCTCTCTCTCTCTCTCTCTCTCTCTCTCTCTCGGCGTCCCTGGGGGTGTCGTGTTCAGCCGGCGGCGTCCGTAAGCGCTTGGGGCCGCCTCAACGAGTAAGTCGCCCGGAGAGGCTGGTTCACGGATGGGGGGAGCGCATGGAAGGGAGAGGCGCGGTAGGCTCAGGCGCCCCAATGCGCTGCTTCTCTCGCCGTCCCTCCAAAGGTCAGTCCGGGCGCTCCTGCTTTCTCTCCGAGGCAAGGAAAGGCTCTCCTCCTGGTTGAAGATCCCGCGGAGGTCATATAACCGGGGTGGGGACAGGGAGGAGAGACAGACCTTCCCCGCTTCGTTTTGTGGCCCTTCTTCAAAGATGCTGGATTTTGGAGCTGAGCATCAGACAGGCAGGTGGACGCGCACAAGGATTTTTAAATGAATCTCTTTCCCATGATCAGTTGGTATATGGAAATGGATGCTTTCGTTGAGATTCCTGCTTTGCAGGGGGTTGGACTAGATGACCCTTGGGGTACCTTCCAATTCTATGCCCCCAGCGATCCTTGCTTCTCTTCTCCAGTGCTTTGGAGGGAACTCATTGGTAGAGGGAAAGGCACTTTGTGCATGTTCAGAGATATAGCCTGCTTGGTCAGATTTTCAGGGCTGAGGGGTGGCACTGGAAATAGGAGCTGCAACCTTTAACTGGGTAATATATTGGATTCAGCAACTTGCAATTGACTAAGAGGAGACCCCTGTTAAGTGGAAAATTAAAAATGAAATTTGTTTTATTCATGGATTTTGGATAATTTATACCCAGGCTTTTTTCCTGTGTTTCAAAACTATTCTTTAGTCATGTAAACTTATGCAGATTTAATCACATATCTGATCAAAACCAATTTGATTAATCTGTACAATGACTTATACTTGAAAGTTTGGTTGCAATCCTGACCACACTTACCTGGGAATATGCCCCATTGATTTCCTTGCTTCCTTCCTAAGAGAGGCTGGGATGGTGAAGAGGAAGTCAACAGAAACATGCTTGTTGTCTCCACCTACAATCTCTAGATCAGTAGATGTGGGACTTTGATATGGGTATATCCAGTAACCTTGCAGAAATGTGAGTAATCATTCCGAATGCCTGATGATTTTACCCATGTGGCCATGACAAAGTTTCTCGTTTAAACGGTAACACAAAATGTGGAAACTTTGGACATGAAAATGTTTCTGATCAGCGCATTTGGCAATTTTAATTGCAGTCATTTATGGATACATTAGGGACGCTGTGTGATGCTCCTGTTAGCTAGCAATTTTCCGCATGTATCCATGCTGCGTATCTTGTCATGCTATCAGCCATGAAAATGAACAGAACATCAATTCCCGTGTAAATGTGTGCCACTCTTGCAATGCCCTTGTTTCCATCAATTGGTGTGTGAGGGAGACAAGAGAGTTGACATACGTTGGCACTTATCAGCTGCATAGCCAGCCTTGTGGGTTTTTTCAAGCCCAGGCTGCATGCATGTTAACATATTTTTAAAGAGCTAAATTAGGCACTTCTATCTATTGCAGAAATTTGCTGCATTTGTCCATAGTTACGGACCCTGGTTTGGCAAAAAGTGAATCAAAGTCACTACTTTGTAGATTAGCAGCTGCTATCTCACATGTGCAGGATTTTCTTCTTCCAAAAATTGAGCTGTTTTTGTTTTCTATAATGGCAATTACAGTAACCCTATACATGTCTACTCAGAAGTAAGTCCTGTTGGGTTTAATGGAACATACTCTCTCAGGTAAATGTGTATAGAATTGCAGCCTAAATGACCCAAAGAGATCAGGTCAGCATTTTGTGATGTTTTTCACAACTTGATTATATGTATGTTTACTTGAAAGTTAAGGCCCCTAGTGGGAATACTTCCCCGCTGAAAGCCGTCATCCAATGTGCATTTCCTTTGGGAAAAGCACCATCAGATTTACTTCTAAGCATACGTTCGGATTGAACTATACCTGTTCTTAAACGAATGCACTGCACCCTGCTTGTAGGCTCTTGGCATATTTTGGTCACTGCTGCAGGTAAAACGCTAAATAATTCACATACCATTTGCAAGAGATAGGGGCAGGAGAACTAGAAGCAATGTCATCGGTCAAGCTGTAAGCACTTCTATGACATTTGTGCAACAATTAGAGCAAAGGGGATGTTCTCCATTGGCCAGATGTACTCTACTTTCTGGAGACCTCAAATCTAAAGCAGGACCAAAGAGCTGCACAGTTGCAACCAAGACTTCCAAGGAGCTTCCTTCCCTTTACTGCAGGGTTGGGGAACCTGTGCCCATCCAGAAATTGCTGGACAGAAACTTCCTTCATCCCTGACTACAGGCCACCCTAGCCTTAACAATATCCAGAAGGCACCAGGCTCCCTGCTTGACAGCCTCATTGCTGGTCACAGAAATAAGTTAGTAATTTAAAACTCAGGGGTAGAGAGAGACTTCTGCATTCTGCAAATAATTATCTTGATACCGATTTGTATTTAGTGAAAGCGAGGTTTCCCAAACTTGGGTCTACAGTTGGTTTTTTTACCAAAGTTCCCATCATCCCCGACCACTGTTCCTGCTAGCTAGGGATGATGGTATTTGTAGTCCAAAAACAGCTGGAGACCCACGTTTGGGAAACCCCAAGTGAAAGGATGGAGAACCTGAGGCTTTCCAGATGTTGCTGGACTACAACTCCTAGCATCCCCTGATGATTGTCTATGCTGGCTGAAGTTGATGGAAACTGGAGCACAACAAATGCCTGGAGAACCGCAGGATTGCTGATTTAGTCAATCTGTATCTTGGAATTGTATGTGGGTAAGAAATAAGGAACACTCTGATCTGATGACCCGTATTACAAGAAATACAGATATGTTCCAATTAAGAATTTATATGCAAGGGTGTGTTTTTTGCATAGCTTTTTATTTTTTTAAACCCGCTTTAAGAAATCTGTCTTCTGTTGTATCCAAACTCTAGTAGGAAAACCAGAAAAAAATCAAGATGTGGAAATACTGCGTTTATGGAAAATGTTTCCGTTGCTCATCTCTAAAAATAGTGCTTTCTGTGAGTGAAGCATGGGAACTGTGTGTGAATTAGTTTTTCTGTACACTTAACTAAGTCACCCTTCCCTGTTGTGCTTAGTTGATGACCTAATAAGCCTGATCATACGGGTTGGATGGTCCTTGGGATGAGTGTACTGTATATATCTGGTTTCTGTTTTACACTGTACACATCTGGGCTGTGCCACTCCTAAGGGCAGTGGTTCTCAAAGTAGTTCTTTCTTCTCTGGGGCACAGTTTCAGAAGAAAAATTTGCTCCTGCCACACCAAATCTTTCTATTGATAAGAAATACTTTGGAAAACAAAAAGAAACCAACTCCTGGCAGTGCTTGATGTATAACATAGAACACAACTACTTTATGATAGGATCATGGGACATCCAGAAAGTATAAAAACAATGCAGCTACATAAGAACATGGGGCCATTCCCAAAATATAATTATAAACGAGCCTCTTACATATGTACCTTATGTACGTATTCAAACTGAATGAGAGAGGCATGAGCTTGCTTTTGCCGGGTAATCTCATTTATATTAGGTCTAATTTGAGACAAGCAAACTCTCATCTCCTCATCAACACAAAGAAGGCTTTCTCTCTTCTGATCTTTCATATTTGTCAAGAGTTGAAAATCCCTGTTCACAACACCATGTTGTGGAGACCTGCAGCAGAATAGCTAATGCATTCTCTCCAGCACTCTCCAGCACAACACGGCAGTTCAGGGTCAAAACGAGGATTATCCTCAATATCATTTGATGTTCTCATTCTCATTTTGAAAATGTATCTGTCCAGATTCTGCAAATTAAAAAATAAAATAAAATTCTGATACTATGCTACACCAAAATGTTTAAAAGTTTCTCTTTGAGAACCACTGCCTCAGGTGGTTGGGCCAGATGACCCTCAAAGGTCCCTCCCAACTCTAAAACTCTATGATTGTATGATTCCTTCATGGAGACGATAGTCCAGCTCATATAGTAGAGATGCTCCTAACCACAAGTGTAATATTTTCTGTTAGTCATTCTGAGCTTGCTAATGTCTCTTTGGTTTAATCACTGGGTTGCACGTTCTAGCAATGGAAAACCCTGAAGTGGTGGTTGTAAGCAGCTGCAGTTCCCATGATGATGAAAACGTTTACAGCTACAAGAGGCGCCCTTCAATGTGTCAGGAGTTGCTTCTGGAAGATCAGCTGAGAAGGAAACTTAAATTTTTCTTCATGAACCCCTGTGAAAAATTCTGGGCCCGGGGAAGGAAGCCTTGGAAACTTGGGATACAACTTCTGAAAATTGCCATGGTTACTATCCAGGTGAGAGACAATGGGAAAGCTGCAAGTTGCCTTTTAGAAATCCCCAAAACCATCTTATGTTGCTTGGACGTGACTGCAAGAGGCTTTTGATACTGAATTGAGATACTTATTTGAGAAATACATTTCCGGAACTACAGTCATCCCTCTTGTTACGTTTGGTTCAGGTTACGTCTTTTCAGGTTGCGTCCTGCGGCAACCTGGAAGTACCGGAAAGGGTTACTTCTGGGTTTCGCCGCTTGCGCATGTGCAGACGTGCAAAATGACATCATGTGCAGAAGCAGCAAATCGCGACCCACGCGTGCACAGATGTGGGTTGCGTTCCTTTCAGGTTGCGAACAGGGTTCCGGAATGGCTCCCGTTCACAACCAGAGGTACCACTGTACTTTTAATACTGATGGAAAATGTCAATACTTGAAATAAAAGAGAAATGGCTTCAGTGTTTCAAATTATGGAAGTTTGGGAGAAAAATAATCTCCTCTGATATTGGAGGACCAATAAACACCCAGCTATGCCACTAAGCAAAGTGAGAGGTGGGAGCTACCCCCGGTTGTTCTTTCGGAGCCCTCTTGATCAGGGTTTCCCAAACTTGGGTCTCCAGCTGCTTTTGGACTACAATGCCCATCATCCCTAGCTAGCAGGACCAGTGGTCAGTGATGATGGGAAGTGTAGTCCAAAAGCAAATGGAGACCCAAGTTTGAGAAACCATGATCTAGACTTTTGTTGTCACATGACCTGCCCTGGGCCTCCTAATCTGTCTTGTTGCGTCAAGCATGGTGGACAGTATACAACCATACATTTCCCCCTCACAGAATCCTGGGGACTGTATCTTCAGAGAGATACGATTCCCAGCACCCTCAACAAACTGCAGTTCTCAGGATTCTTTGGCGGAAGCCATGTGCTTTGAAATGTATGGCGTGTATGCAGCCTGCATTGTCATCAATGGTTATTTTTTTGGTTGCAAAATTGACCCTTCCACAACAGTGTTGGGAGCAAAATCCAACCTCCAGGCCAGTCAGCTTCTGCACATGGAGAGGAGAGGGGGTGTCATACTGTCCTTTGTCTCAGGCTGCAAAGCGCCTCCGGCTGACATATATTTAGAGTCAGTTTTATAGCCATTGCACTGTCTTCACCTTTGCAGATCCCAGATAATAAGCTCTACGTGCAAATAGAGAGTGAGAGATGTGAAGGTTAAATTTGCAGGAAATCCACTGCTTGCCTTCAAGGCCCAACAGCGGATTGGAACCAGGGAGGGATACACCCAGTAAACTGAGAATATACTCCTGCCTTGCCAACTTTTTCTTTGCCAAATCATATTAAAAACCAAAGAGAATAATAAGGTTGTAGCTCTGAATTCAGCCCTTATAGGTTTATGGTAAAGGTAAAGGTAAAGGGACCCCTGACCATTAGGTGCAGTCACGGATGACTCTGGGGTTGCGGCGCTCATCTCGCTTTATTGGCTGAGGGAGCCGGCGTACAGCTTACGGTTCATGTGGCCAGCAGGACTAAGCCGCCTCTGTAGAACCAGAGCAGCGCACGGAAACGCCGTTTACCTTCCTGCTGGAGCGGTACCTATTTATCTACTTGCACTTTGACGTGCTTTTGAACTGCTAGGTTGGCAGGAGCAGGGACCAAACAACGGGAGCTCACCCTGTCGCGGGGATTTGAACCACCGACCTTCTGATCGGCAAGTCCTAGGCTCTGTGGTTTAACCCACAGCGCCACCCGCGTCCCAAGTTTATGGTAAAGTGCCATAACTGTATTATTTTAGATGCCTGCTGAAAACGTTTTTGACGGGCCTATCCAGACCCATCATTGGTTACCGTATTTTTTGCTCTTAAAGACTCACTTTTTCCCGCCTAAAAGGTAAGGGGAAATGTGTGTGCGTCTTATGGTGTGAATGCAGGCTGCACAGCTATCCCAGAAGCCAGAACAGCAAGAGGGATCGCTGCTTTCGATCCCTCTTGTTGTTCTGGCTTCTGAGATTCAGAATTTTTTTTTTTCTTGTTTTCCTTCTCCAAAAACTAGGTGCGTGTTATGGTCTGGTGCGTCATATAGAACGAAAAATACGGTACATGTTTTATTGCGTTTCATTTTTAAAAGGGATGTTTTTCACTGTTTTTAAATACGTTTTTATTTTAAATTACAGATGTGTGTTTGCTACTCTAGGATCTTTTGGGAGGAAGGGTGGGATATAAATTTGATAAATATAAATACGGTCTTAGCCATAGCTGTCCATGCAGCAGGGAAATGATCTGTGTAGAAATGTGCAGTTTTTAACCAGCTGAAATTATTTGGAATATAAAAAACAACTTTTGCTCTCTTTTCTTTCTTTCTTTTTGTGTGCGGTTGCCTTCAGCTGGTAGTGTTTGGGTTAAGCAACCAAATGGTAGTGGAATTTAAAGAGGAGAACACAGTGGCTTTTAAACATCTCTTCCTGAAAGGCTACACGGACAGACTGGATGACACCTATGCAGTTTATACGCAGATGGATGTCTATGATCAGATCTATTTTGCAATAAATCAGGTAACTTCACTTCCTGCGAGCCATCTACAATTTACAATACAATAAATATAGCAGCTGGAGTTATTCTACAAGGGTGCCATTTCCCATGAAATTTAAAGTTAGCTTAAAAAACCCAAGCAACTACTCCATATTAAAATCATTTGTGAACATTAATTGCACAGAAAATGGGTAGTAGGACAAATCTGTTGTCTTAATTTTATGGTTTTTTTACTGGCCCCGACTAGGTGGAACGCTCTGTCACAAGAGATTAGGGCTCTGCAGGATTTGACATCGTTCCGCAGGGCCTGCAAGACAGAGCTGTTCCGCCTGGGCTTTGGTTTGGACTCAGTCTGACCCTTATATTTCCCACCCCTTATGGCTTTGATCTATGGGCTACTATTAAAATGAGGCTGCAATTTAAATTGTATTTTAACCCATATTTTAATAAATTGGTTTCTCCCCATTATGTTTTTATTGTAATTTTACTGGTGTTAGCCGCCCTGAGCCCAGCTCTGGCCGGGGAGGGCAGGGTATAAATAAAATTTATTATTATTATTTACACCTTTCTCCCACCTTTTACTTGAAGGAGCTTAAGACTGACATAGTACAAGGTTCTCTTCATACATTACCCTCAAAACAAAATTGTGAGACAGGCTGGGTTGAGTGGCCCAAGGTCACCTAAGCTTTATAGATTAGAGATTTGAACCCGGGTCTCCCTGCTCCTAGTCCAACACTACACTGACTATACAGACTTTCTGTACAGACAGAATCGTACAACAAAATTATTCAACACAAAAGCTATTTTCAGGTGCTTCTGCAGGGAATGGGGAACCTGTCCCCATGTTCTTGGACTCTAGCTCCCTTCAGCTTCAGCCAGCAGAGCTTAATGGCCAGGGATGATGGGCGTTGGGAGCCCAGCAACATCTAGAGCGCCACAGGTTCCTCCATCTCTGTGCTATTGTCTGAAGAGGGAGACCTTTAGCCCTTCCCCAGAGCTGCATGACTCATTCAGCTTTTTGCTTCGTTTTCAGCAAAATCACGCAGAGGTGTCTTGCACATTCCACAGAGAAGTAGGGACCCTCACCTAGTTTGCATGGTTACAGAGAGTGAGGCCAAAAGAATGTACCTGCAGTTCTGCCGTACCAGTGTTCACTCCTCAAGTGATAATGGCTAAAAAGGACTTGGGTCAGCTGTATGGTGTAGGGCAGATAATGGCTGATCCGTGGTCCCTGAAAAACATATTGCACAAGGCTTCTCAAGTGCTGACAGTCAGATGAATGCATTGCAGAATGTTTTGCCGCTCAGAGTTTGATTTCAAACCATGCAGGCTAAAAATGGACCACGTGATGTCAGGTGACTGGCAGGTGTGTGGCCCCACCCACCTGTTAAGCTTAGCTCATGGGTGGGTGTGTCAAGATGAAGGAACCCCCTTGCCAGATTGACCCAGTCCCCCACCCCTGGCTTAGGTGAAGAAGTCTACTTCAGCCCAAATCTGGAACATTCACTTGTTTTGATAGCAGCTTGAAAACCATTTTCTCACCGCAACATTTGGGAGCTAAGATGTGGAACCTGCTTCCGTCCTTGTCTGGCTACCTACCTGTTTGGCAAGGCTAACAATATAAGGATTTCCTTGTATCCCATCTTGTTTCCACGTGGCCCAAGAGACTGTACTGCCTGAAGCAGAGTAGCAAATGCTGCCAATCTAGGTGCAGAATACATAAGGCCAGTCAAGTTATTTTGGCTCTTAAGGCAACCCCCCCCCCCCCAAAAAGCGCTCCTCCTTGTCTCTGGCTGTAAAAATCCAAGAATGATTAAATACCTAACCATTTGCTGGCCTTTCAAGAAACCCAAACCAGTTGTCTATGGTGATCACTTCATCCTGCCTAATGATAGGGCCGGCTCTGTAGTAATTCTGCAGGGTCACAGGCAGGCTGTTATTTGTCTTCAGCATCTGAGCATAGTAATAGCTAATAGATAACATCATCCTCACAAGCCAAACTTAATTCCCAAGTCAGAATTCCAGAAACTCCTTCCCACTGATAAACTACCATAGTTCAAGAGCCTGTAGATACAGTCTCATTCAAATTGGTGCATGCCTTAGTGTGCTTTTTGTGAGGACAATTCTAGTTACTTGCTGGTTTTCAACTATTTGGGTTTCTCTTGTGAAACTCCCCGTGCAAAATCCTTAAAGGGCAAAGAAACTGCTCATCTTTGTCCTAATTGCTTGTTCTTCCCTTATTTATGGGAAGCAAGCAAACAGAAGCTCAATAAAATGCAGATTCCGATCTCGACTTTGTCCATACAAATTTAACTAAACCCAGTGAAACCAAACATAGCTCAGAAAACACTAAATTTATCTATGTAGATTTAATCATTTATCTGGATGCCCTCAGATGCTCCCTTGACCTGACAGGAGGATGACCTATTTCTGAAAATCAGAAGAGTTTACAAAATGAATAAACACCAAAGACAAGACAATAGAAAATGTTATTTTGTAATTACAGTTACAAAAACCTAATGCAGCCAATAACATAAAATGCATTCAAAGCTGCACATTTAAAATTAAACATTAAAAGCATGTTGAAACGAAGGTATTTTAAATAATATTTCCAGAGAGGTGATCTGTGCTGGCCTGCTGCAGGAACACCAACAAAGAGTCTTGTGGCACCTCGATGTTATTATGGCATAAACCTTTGTAGACTTAGACTCCAGTTGACCACCTAAAAACCAACAGAGGGGACCAGAATATCTCCAAAGGGAGGACATTCCACACACATTTGCAACCACCACTGGGATGATCCTGCCTCCGGTAGCTGCTTATCTGATATTGTGCATCAACAGGATGGAGAGAGAGTCATCTGAGCTTTCTCTTGATTGTCAGGCAGGTTCATATGGGTTCATTAACCATCTGTCAGTTTTGGGTTAGTATTTGCAGCTGCGTACCATATCTGTTGGAAATCACGCCTACGAGAAGAGAGGAGCCGAAGAGACACCGATGGCCATATGCCAATACTTCTACAAGCGAGGAACCATTTGTCCTGGAAATGACACTTTTGATATTGATCCAGAAATTGAAACTGGTAATATATATTTCTATTACTCAAGTCTTGTGTTTGAGAGAGAGAAAGGAGGGGGGGGGGAGAGGTCAATTTCCTGTCATCACTCATATGCAATACCAACTGTTACGCTTGAGGTTTGTACATACACCATCTCATTCTAGAATCAATGGAGACTTAAGTACTTGGTTTCCTTCCCCCCTATATAGCCCAAATACATAATCTAGATCCATTGTGTTGCTGTTTTCCCCTGGTTTTTATTTATTTATTTATTGAGAAACTGGTGTTCATTCTGAAATAAGAGCCCATTTCACATTGATTCAGCATCACCCCACATTTGAAAAACAGATGTCGGCAGTCCTGACACTGAGGGGCTTATCCTTAACTGCCCAATGAAGTTGTGGGTGGCTGTATACCAAGATCACAACCACCACTTCCTTCTTCCTTCTCCTGGGGCACGGTGCAGGGAGAAAAGGTTACACGGTGGGTAACTTAATCAAAGGCAGAGCTTCCCAATGCATGTCAAATCAAACATGTCTACCCTTGTGGACAGCAGGATCTTCCCAAACCTGGGTTCCCAGCTGCTTTTGGACTACAGTTCCCATTCATCCCTGACCACTGGTCTTGCTAGCTAAGGGTGATGGGATTTGTAGTCACAAAACAGCTGGGTACCCAAGTTTGAGAAAGACTGATCTAGACTCTTCTTTGCCTAGTGAGATGCCAAGTACTTCCCACAAAATCTGTCTTGTCTTTTCCTCACAGAATGCTTTTATGTGGAACCCATGCTGCCTTTGGAAAACAGGACACTGGGGAAGAATGTTTTCAACTTCACTCTAGACTTCCATAGGTGAGGCGGGAGTTCTCAGTTGCTGGCGTGCTCGCATGTTGTTGTTGGCAATGGTGAAATAAAATCCCCAAACTCTTCTTCTAGACTTGTGACTCTGCAGCTCACGTTCAAACTGAAGGCCATCAATCTCCAGACGGTTCGTCATCATGACCTACCAGATTGCTATGATTTCACACTGACAGTAAGTACAGGCTTCAGGTTCAAATGTTCCCATTTGATGTAGGGCCCCAACCAGCTTTTCCAAAGGGTGGGTTGGAGAACCCAGGAGCCCATCAAAGCCTCAAGAAGATGTGCGAGGCAGAAAGGGCCTAGCAAATCATGGGGCTGAAGCTATCCCTTGCAAGGGGCACCAGATGCCAAGTCATGTGGTAAGGATCATTTCTGTTATTTTAACATCAAGAGTTTGGTTCACCATTTGCAAATACTTATTAAACAATATTAAAGCATATGGAACACAGGTAAAGTGTATGGACTTGCGCTCCAGGGATATCCAGTTTACGAAGTATAAATTCACGTTTCTTTTTCCATTACAACTTGGATTTTGCCGGTGGAGGATATGGAGGATGAGACATGGACAAAGTGATAATAGGCAAGGGAGATGTTGAGGAGTTGAGGAGATGTGAAGAGTACCAAAGCCCCATTTTCCTTGAGGCAGTTCAGCTATTTTGACTTCAAAGATTTCATCAGTGTGCTAAGGGCATCCTTGCAGAAGTGCTGAGGGGGGGGACCACATATGTTGGGTCCTGTCAGGCCAACTTGGTGGTGTTGGGCAGCGGCACTCCAGTCAGTGCTAGCCAATGAGCTGCTATTTTAATTCCTCCCACTATCCCTGAGCTGGGTTTTTGCCAAGGCACTGTGGGAAATTAAGATGGTGGCTTCCAAGCCTAGTTGCCTGGTGCCAACTGAAGCACAGAAGAGATTTTTGAAAAGAAGATTCCGGGTCAATCATCTGTTGTGGGCATTGCCAGCTGCCCAAGGATTCCAGGCGCCAACTCCAGGCCTGTTTTCAAGAATATAATTTTGGCTGTCATGGTGCAGCAGTTATAGCTAAACCAGGAATAGCCAAGGTAGCACTCTCCATATGTGGTTCATATGGGATTTGTAGCCATGTTAGCTGGGGCCAACAGGAGCTATAAGCAAACAACATCTGGCAGACACCAGATGTTCTTTCTTTTGAGCAAACAATTGGGAATCGTAAGATGTTTCAATCCGATGTGTTCTTGCTAGAAGAATGTTTGTCAGATCCAGTCTGTCTTAATGGCACGTCAGTGTGATATACGGCTTCAGAGCTTTCTCTCTAAATAGATAACTGCTTTTTTGTCTCTGACCCCACAGATAGTCTTTGATAACAAAGCACACAGTGGAAGAATCAAAATTAGCCTAGACAACGATATTGCCATTAAGGAATGTAAAGACTGGCATGTTTCTGGATCACGTAAGTAAAAACCTCATATTCAAGGTTTTCTTTGCATCTAATGTCCAGGTCTTTAAAAAAATGCAAATTCAATCAGTGCAACAGGTGGGAGAGGATGAATTCCACCCTCTATCAGCTTTGACTGTTTCCTTGAAGGTTTCATATTCATGAGCATGTTCCCTCAAGTTCGCTGAAAACTTTGACTAGTAGAATTGCTTGGCCACCCCAAATTGCACCATGATCCAAATATTAACGAAAAATAGAAACCTCATCTCCACTGAGGACAAGTCTCCCAATAGGAAATAGACTTCTCACTTAGCATCATTGCTAAGGGCTACTTTTCATATAGCACTTTTTAAAGATAAGCAGTTTATGGATATTGTTGGTGTTACATATTTGAGAAGGAGAAGGAAGGCATAAAACTATTTAGCAAGATGACATTTAACACTCTCTTAAAATAAAAAAACTGTTGCCATTGGCTTTGGGGCTGAAGTCCAGGACCTCACTCAGTAGTGAGTGCAGAAGGGCCCCCCAAAGCAGGTCTCTGGCTTTTATACACAAACACACACTAACTGTGTGTGTGTGTGTGTGAGAGAGAGAGAGAGAGAGAGAGAGAGAGAGAGAATATATGTACACCTTATTGAAAAATGAAAAGTATATAATTACAAGTGCACAGAGTAAGATACGACACAAAAATGAATAGTACCCATGTAGAAAACAACATTTATGTATGTGACAACAGCCGTACAGATGCTACCAACCCAGAGATGGAAGGCAGAAAGAGTCCCTGCCAGAGAGGAATGGCAAACTAAGCTGATGGACTATGCTGAAATGGCAAAGCTGATTGGAAAGCTCAGGAACCAAGAGGACAAAAACTTTATAAAAGAATGGGGAAAATTTATAACTTACTTAGGAGACCACTGTAGGCAGATGAAAACATTAGCAGGATTTTAATATCACTTGTAATGTAACAGGTATCATGGATAATATGAATACAAAATATAGATTAGGAAATAATACGTAGCTGAAAATGTTCACATGGAAGGACTGGGGGAAGTCACAAGAGTCAGAGAAATCTCTTTAAATGGATATGTATTTGGAATTGTTATAAACTTTTTTTGTTTCAAAAGAAAAGAACAAAAAATGAAAAGGAAATTGTATACATTACAAAAATAAAATAAAATGAAACGTTACTGTGGTTAAGTTATTGGCCCTTAGCTTAATATGGTATTTATAACAATGAATTCCAAATATTGCTATATCCTTCCATGGCCAGTCTATGTTTGTAAGATACTACTCTGACCTACACAAACGTACTGGTGTGAATGAGAATGGGGTGGAGGAGGGAATGACTATTACCTACAAGTTTGTTACGGTTTCCCCCCTCTTTCTCTTCCAGTACAGAAGAACACACACTACATGATGATCTTTGATGCCTTTGTCATATTGACATGCCTAGCATCCCTGGTTCTCTGCACACGATCTGTGATTAAAGGAGTACGTCTGCAGAGGGTGAGTTTAGGGTTTGCCAGACGGTACTTTCCAGTGTATTGTCGTTTGCAGCTTCTCATATAATACAATTCCTCCCCTTTTTTCTCTATATCTGTGTCCCCTCTCTCAGGAATTTGTATCTTTCTTCCAACAACACTATAAGAAAGAAGTCTCTTTCACGGATCAGATGGAATTTGTGAATGGCTGGTATATCATGATCATAGTTAGTGATGTTCTAACCCTAATTGGTTCCACGCTGAAGATGGAGATACAGGCTAAGGTAGGTAGCAGGCTTGTATGCTGAACAGGAAACAAATGTTTCCTCTGCTCTTCAACTGGCCTTTAATATCTTGGCATCCTAGGTTAACAGCAATCCTATACATGTCAGTTCAGAAATAAGGCTTAAGTTCAATGGGGCGTACTCCCAGCTTTGTAGGTCTAGGGATTGCCGCCTAAATATCTTTTGCCTGCTTTTCTCCCCATTCATGTTGTGATGATAAGAAGATGCTGCTGGACAGGACAATGGCCCATCAAGACCAGCATCCTGTTCTTACATTGAGGCTGACCAGATTCTAGTAAATGGTATTCAGAAGCATTGCTGCTTCTATAACTGTGGAGGCAGACGTCATAGCTACTAGCCAGATAGCCCTCTCCTCCATGAATTTGTCTAATCCACTTTTAAAGCCATCCAACTTGAAGGCCATCGCTGGCTCCTGTAGGAGCGAGTTCCATAGTTTAAGGTATGAAGAGGGAGCCAGAAGCATCTCTGGGCACGTGGAGGAATATCGTCAGTTGTGCATGTAAATGTTCTAATACACACCACTTTCCAAATACTAATTTCATCTAAAACAGGGTTTCCCAAACTTGGGTCTCCAGCTGTTTTTGGACTACAGTTCCCATCATCCCTGACCACTGGTCCTGCTTGCTAGGGATGATGGGAGTTGTAGTCCAAAAAAACAGCTGAGGAACCCTGATCTAGAAGCAGCTCTACTCATCTCTCCGGTGCACCTTGAGTCTCTGGAGGCTCCTTGTTCACCTGGGTCATAGTGACACCCCTCAGAAAAAGAATGGCCTTACCTGTCTGCTATTGCTGCAAAAGTAGTTGATGTTTCCCCCTGATTTTTGTCTGGCAGATCTGGGGTGCCTCCTGTCTTAAAGGGAATAGAGAGGGTTTTATCTAGGACAGCTTGTAAAAAATGCAATCCACATATCTTATCAAATGCTACCTCTCACCAAGACAGGTGTTTGATAAGGAGGCAGGTTGTGATCCAGATCCACCTTGCTCCCATCCTCCCAATCACCACCATAATGCTACTAAGATTCAATGCTATTATACCTAATCTGGGTAGTTATACAAAACAGCTAATAACATTCCAAAATTCTGTTTCGTACAGAGTCTAACCAGCTACGATGTCTGCAGCATCCTCTTGGGAACCTCCACCATGCTCGTCTGGCTTGGAGTGATTCGCTACCTAGGCTTCTTTCAGAAGTACAATGTAAGGATTACCTAGGACCTCCATGCTGTTGGTATTTATTTTGTTTCCTGTTGCTATCTAGCTGTACTGAATGCAGGGCTGAAGTCTGATTGGCAATACTGGATTGTTTTGCTTTTTGTTTTGTTTTCTGCAGCTGCTTATTTTGACACTACGTGCGGCTTTGCCCAACGTCATCCGATTTTGCTGTTGTGCTGCTATGATTTATCTGGGCTATTGTTTCTGCGGCTGGATTGTGCTGGGCCCATATCACGTCAAGGTATTGCAATCTAGGGGTTTTTGTTTGTTCGTTTAAGCCTTGCATATAAATTTATTTAGCTCCTTCTGCCCCATAAAAAACCATACCCTACTGAGGGAGATGAAAAAGTCACTCGTGGATTTTATTTAGGGCAGCGTGCCCCAAACACAGAGTAGTTTCCAAAGCTGTCTGTGCAGAAGAAGAATCCCATTCAGCTTGTGTAACAAAATTTCACGGTCTTCTCCTCTCCCCTGCAGCCTTGTGTGCAGCCTCAGAATCTGCTGCGAAAAGTTGGAGGACTCTCTGTAACATATTTTGGAGGCACACCAGAAAAGGAGAGGAGTTCTGTTGCACAAGTGGCAGTCTGCACAAAATTAGATTATGCCCATAACACCCAGTTTACCTCTGATTGGGACTCCAATTTTGCCTGTCCATTCCTATGTATGGCCCTGTATACGGAGATAGTATTAAAGTACTGTCCAAATGATCTACTATAGTGGTGCCTCGGGTTAAGAACTTAATTCGTTCCGAGGTCCGTTCTTAACCTGAAACTGTTCTTAACCTGAGGTACCACTTTAGCTAATGGAACCTCCTGCTGCCGCCGCTGCGCAATTTCTCTTCTCATCCTGAAGTGAAGTTCTTAACCCGAGGTACTATTTCTGGGTTAGCAGAGTCTGTAACCTGAAGTGTCTGTAACCAGAAGCGTCTGTAACCCGAGGTACCACTGTATTTACTGTACACTATGTGTGGCAGGGACCCGCACATCCCCAATAAGGTATATAACATGTTTGTTTGGAATTGCTTCACTAATCTGTCAAAAACAAACACCTATCTTTTTTTGTTTTGTTCTGGTTCCTCTCTTTCAGTTCCGTTCCTTGAACATGGTTTCCGAATGTCTCTTTTCGTTGATAAACGGAGACGATATGTTTGCTACTTTTGCAAAGATGCAGCAGAAAAGCTACTTGGTTTGGCTGTTTAGTCGGATCTACCTCTACTCTTTCATTAGCCTTTTTATCTACATGGTTCTGAGTCTCTTCATTGCCCTCATTACAGACACCTATGAAACAGTTAAGGTATGTGTGAACCTTTCCAGAGTGATGCATGCTCCAGTTACCTCCCTCTTGGACTACTACAATGCACTCTATGTGGGGCTACCTTTGAAGGTGACCCGGAAACTACAATTAATCCAGAATGTAGCAGCTAGACTGGTGACGGGGAGCGGCCATATAACACCAGTCCTGAAAGGCCTACATTGGCTCCCAGTAGGTTTCCGAGCACAATTCAAAGTGGTGGTACTGACCTTTAAAGCCCTAAACGGCCTCAGCCCAGTGTACTTGAAGGAGCATCTCCACCCCCATCGTTCTGCCTGGACGCTGAGGTCCAGCGCCGAGGGCCTTCTGGCAGTTCCCTCACTGGGAGAAGTGAAGCTACAGGGAACCAGGCAAAGGGCCTTCTCGGTAGTAATGCCCACCCTGTGGAATGCCCTCCCACCAGATGTCAGGGAAATAAATAACTATCTGACTTTTAGAAGACATCTGAAGGCAGCCCTGTTTTGAGAAGTTTTTAATGTTTGATGTTTTATCATGTTTTTAATATTCTGTTGGGAGCCACCCAGAGTGGCTGGGGAAACCCAGTCAGATGGCTGGGGTATAAATAAAATTTTATTAATTAATTAATTTATTATTATTATTATTTCCTTTTAGGGAACTAATGTTAATGTTTTTCTCCCACTCCCCAGTTATTAAGAAACTTCTCCCTTAATTGGATTGGGGTGCACTGCTATAGAGGGGGCCAGCCCTGGGGACAACTGCTGCAGTCTGGCTGCTTGAGCCAAAACATCTTGTTTCAGCAAAAAGATTGCAGCTGGTCTCTTGTGGAAGGAAGGAGTCCATTCTTTTCCTCTATAGGCTCTAGGTTTGAAGGGAAGTAGATGGTAGGTGAAGGGACACGGGTGGTGCTGTGGGTTAAACCACAGAGCCTAGGGCTTGCCGATCAGAAGGTCGGTGGTTCGAATCCCTGCGACAGGGTGAGCTCCCGTTGCTCGGGCCCTGCTCCTGCCAACCTAGCAGTTTGAAAGCACGTCAAAGTGCAAGTAGATAAATAGGTACCGCTCCGGCAGGAAGGCAAATGGCGTTTCGGTGCACGGCTCTGGTTTGCCAGAAGCGGCTTAGTCATGCTGGTCACATGACCCGGAAGCTGTACGGCGGTTCCCTCGGCCAATAAAGCGAGATGAGCACCGCAACCCCAGAGTCATCCGTGACTGGACCTAATGGTCAGGGGTCCCTTTACCTTTGCCTTAGATGGATGCCACCTGCTTCACTTCAGATTCCTCCAACTCTTTATCAGCTGAGAACTTTTATTTCTTTTCTTTATTAATTAAACTTGCCATTTAAAAATGTAAATACTTAAATACAAATCCTCATCTGCTAGCGTTGGAGTTGAGAAAGAAAAAGAGAAGCCGTAGAAGAAAACACCAACTCACATAAAGCAGTCAAGGGCCACAAAATAAATCAGCCTCAGTTTAAACATGTGTTTCTATATATGCCATCCAAACATCCCAATAGATATCCAAATGAATTCAATGTTTATAGGGAATACATTCCAATGCAACAATTGCAGTGAGGTGCTTGGAGAATTGCATAGTAGATTTTGTGTTTCCCAAACGCTTGAAGTCTTAAGTCCCAGCAACCAGAAGGTTTTTCTAAATACAATTTTGTTGTCCTGCTGTTGGTTCCCATACCACGGGAATATAATTTAAAAGTACGTGGACATTGCAATTATCTAGGATTTCTCCAGGACAAAATTAATGCCAACAGTAACTTCAGACCCAAAGGAAACTATCGCTGGACACACCTGCATCATATGCAGTGCATTTTCAGCATTATATCTCCAGCATCTATCTGCATCAGACATTGCCTCCCTATAAAGAAAGACCTTGGAGTCTGCAGCTGAGAATTAGTACCAGCAGATTTTTTTAGGCAAGCATCAAGGCACTGTGCATGTGCTGCCCTAATCTCTAGCCTGTTTTTGGAGTTTTGTGGGGAGGTGGGAAAGCATTTGCAAGAATATGATTTTCCTTCATACTTTGAAGATTCGTCTCCCATGAATTTGAAGAAAGTGCATTTTGCACGTTTACATGACAGGTATATAAAAATATTTTATAATAAAATAAACCACTTTATCCTTCTCCCCTAGCCCATTTTTTCTACCCAGCAAGTCCACCCACAGCACTCCAACCCCCCCCCTTTAAAAACAACAGATGAAATGGTATACTGAATAACAATTAAAATTACATCTCTCCATTGATTTGCGTACAGTGGTTTGTTTGAGATTCCGTGCATTGATGCTAACAACAACACTTTTTTAAAAAAAAAGCACTACCAGCAAGAAGGCTTTCCAGAGACAGAGCTCCGTGCATTCGTAGCACAGTGCAAAGATCTACCAAACTCGGGGAGGTACAGGTTAGAAGACGAAGGCCCTGTAACAATCTTCTGCTGCTGTAAAAGGTTAGTAACTAAATGCAAACCCATATGGAGAGTTGTTTCCAGAAAGTATCACTGCTAGCTTGTGCTCTCTGCTCCACCCCGATTATGCAAAACTGAACTGGTTGCTACAGTTTCCAATTTGGCAGTTGCCAGATTACAGAACTGAAGTTTATACAGGCAACTCCCCACTTACGTTCCGGGCCCCCACGCACATAAATGAACCTGCGTGAAGTGGGGAAGCACCCTCTAAAAGCCCTCCCTGCTGCTCTCTCTTCAATCCACAACAAAAAAATACTGTATCCAAAAATATCCACAACTAGAATTAAAGCCCAGGAGGCTGGGGGGCATGCAGGAAAACAGCTTCTGCTGCTGCACTCCCCTGCACGCCAGCTGCTGGTTGGGGAGGCTAAGCAGCGTAAACAAAGCCCCACTGTGCCGCCTGTCTTTTCATAGCTTCCTCCACCCACACGGATGTACTCTTTGGGCTCTGGGGAGGGTGTCTCTGCGAGCCACAAGGACTCTCACACTCTCTCCTACCATTTCTGGGTATGATTTTAATTATTTCCCGGTGCCACGTGTATGCGTGGTCATGCACGAGTCAAACATATGGAGGTGGGGGGAGTGCCTGTATTACTCTATACTGCAAAATAAGCATTGAGCCACTCTGTATTATACACCCTCTGCAAGATGCACTTAGTTCTCTTTGAATACAAACTACTTCAGGCATAGGCAAACTCAGCCCTCCAGATGTTTTGGGACTACAACTCCCATCATCCCTGACCACTGAGTCCTGTTAGCTAGGGATGATGGGAGTTGTAGTTCCCAAACATCAGGCCTATGCCTGAACTATTGCATTTGCCTGATATGTTATTAAATGTGATAACCCCTCCAGGGCAGATTTAGTATAGCTATAAGGGCCTGGAGATTTAAAAACCATCCAGAAATGTGCTTTGGGCAGCTCCAAACGACACCAGGTTTAGCTAGAAATGTATGCTCCATAGTCATTTATACCTATATTCACACAGATTTGCATCGAAGCAGCATATCTGAGAGTAGCAAAAAATTAACCATTGGGCAGGATAGGTTTCTTGGGTATCTGGAAAGCGAAAGTCTCCCACTTGCATCAGTGTATGCAGGCCCAGAATGAGGTACGGGGGTGTGAATGGGGAAATGTGCCCTGAATGGCAGGTTGCCCTCCCCCAGTGCTGGTCAATAGTTCAAGGATGTTGAGAGTTGCAGCGCAACAACATTTCGCTCCTCACCCCCATGTCAAAGGCAACTGGGGCTGCCAACAAACAGAGCAGCAAATCGCCCTGCTTGCTTCATGTTCTTTGAATATCTCTGGGCCTGTGTGGGGCCAAGAGGCATCCAGGGGGAAACAAAGGGGAAGCCACTGGAAATCTGAGCTTTCCAGCAAGGTAGCCTGAGGTAAATTTTTAAAAATCCAAAAATTGGGATTGGCAGGTATCAAAAGAAAGGAGCGGAGGATACGACATTGATGACCCCAAACTTAAGGCACGTTCATGAGGGATTCAGACGATGCATTAAGAAGAAACATGTTGTGGGAAGGGTTTTAATGCAGGGCCATGACAATGGGCCACAGCATGTATCACTGCACTCTTTTGGCAGGAACTAGAAATGTGATCTTGCCCATAAAATGCAGCACACATAATGTCTTTCGCACAAAACAAGAAGTATTGCTTCATGAAACCAAATGATATGGTGTTTTGAGCACACCAAGCTCAGCCGAAACTGCTTATATGCACAATCAATTCAATTATCAGACATGCAGTACAACCCTACAGCAAGTTTACTTAGAAATAAATATTGAGTTCACTGAGACTTTATTTCCAGATAACTATGCTATAGTTTTAGTTGTTCCATTAGTTGTGTTCCAAGGAACTAATCTTGATTCCCTCCCCCCTTTCAAGGTCTTAATGAGAATAGCAAGAATTCTTGAATATATTCGGAGATTCCTGGACAGCGCTCTCATCACAGATACTTAACTGAACCATCAAAGAGAAAATTCCTGTACACAAGGCATAAAACACCCACGAAGGTCCTTGCAAGATTAGCTAACTTTAATTACTTCCTAGTGCATTCGTTAGAACTTCAGCAAAAATCAAAGCAGAATTGCCTGGGTTTAGAAGCATTGTTGAATATAGGTATATTACTATCATAGTCCTACAGGCACCATGTGTGAATACTGTCCACTAATGATTAAGGACACTAGGTGTTTTTCAAAACTGCTTTGTTTGTTTTAGTTCTGTGTACACATCTGCATTACAAGTTGAGGCAGCGGCCTTCTTGATGCTGCCAATGGGTCAGGGCCAAAGTGAGGATGCAGAGACTATCAAAACTTGTAAAAACCTAATGGGCTTCAGGAGGGCCTTTTTCAGAGGGAACTCACAGGAACTCAGTTCCAGCACCTCTCAGGTGGGTGCTGTTGCCATTCTGTGAGAATGAGGGAGGTGTTGATGGTGAGTTCTGGCACCTCTTTTTCTAGAAAAGTAGCACTGGGCTTCGGTCTGATAAAAACCCACTTTGAAAAGTACCCAATATTTAGATGTAACTTAGTGTCTTAGTGCATTAAACTAGAAGTTGTTTGGATGAGTTGAATGGAAAGACTCTATACCAGAGGTAGCCACCATGGTGATCTCTGGATGAACTAGACCTCCAACCATCCCCGGCCCATGTTTGCTGCCATCCCTGGCTTCGCTTGCTGGGGCTGATGAGAGGGCGTCATATTGGCATTTCCTGCCCCAGACAAAGAAGCATAATTAAATAAGAAAGAAAATATATTTAGAAGAATTAAGAGTTTACATGGTATTAAAAGTGAAAAAATCATGCTAAAAATATAACCGCAAAGCACAAGAATTACAATTCAATGTTTCTCTGCACTTGGTCTATGGCACTGTGTGACCCAGCAGGTCCGTGCATGTGTGTGTGCAGAAAATAGTTCTATATTTAACACATCTGCAAATTTGGTGTCTCGAGCATGTGCTGTTTCAGACAACAGAGCAGAAAAAACTGCTCCACGATGGACAGCCTGGGTATTATCCAGCCTATAGAAAGTTCTGTGTTAGGTACAGAAAAGCTCTCCCCTTCTAATATCAGTGGAAACTGCTGTAGTCTTTGGCTAGACAGAAAAGATTAAACCAATGACAGTGAGAACTAGCAAACTGGGTTGGCAAGGCAGAGTATTATACACTCCACCAGAAATCATGCAGATAGAATTTGCCTCCTTTTATGGCAGGCCTGGAGAACATGTGGCCCTTCAGTTATAGTCCTGCAACATCTGGAGGACTACAGGTCCCCAGTCTCTGCTGGTAGATACCCCACCTGAAGGGTCCCACTCACAGGAAGGAGACAGTTCAGCTCAAACACTCAAATGAATTGATAGCACTTAGCAGGAACAGTAGCTGGAAAATGGGATTTCCGTCCTTCTGAAAAAGGAGTTTTATCAGCTTAGTTGATGAAACCACATAAAAATCTTTCTAATTTGCTACACGCATGTTCAGGTTTCTTCAATGTGGTGTAAACAAAGTCTTAGTGGCTGGTGTTCTCTGCCATTATTTTGATTTAAGTGGACAAAGAGTCCAGGATAGACACTCGCTGGAAAGAAAGAAGGACATTTCTGTGTTTCACATCCATTAACACGAAACAAGGTGGTCAGAGATGTGAACACTAAGTAATGGAAAGCCCTAACACATTCCATTGCAAATGTAGTGTAATTTTTCAAGCCTTTATAATTAAACAAGTGCAGACTATTTGCAATAACATAAGAGTGGGCAAGCACATAGAACTACTCTAAATACAGCTCTTAAAACAATTCTGCAACTTGTGTTAGATGTTAGAACTGCTAAACACTGGTCCGAAACCTACTTTTATAGATGCCTTATTTGCTAAATTGTATTTACTGGGAAAGCAAATGTGAAAAAATAAAGAAAATCTATTTTTAGACTTTTAAATATTTCAGATGTAAAAGCAACAATCATGACAGAGTACTACTGAATGAGCAGAAAGACTTTTTATGTACTGTGTACAAACTTTGGAAAACATTATGTGTTGTTTGTTCACATTTTATAGGATGCTATGGTTAAGTATTTAACTTGAACGTTAATTAATATTGACACTGAGAATAAATTTTTGTTCAACCTGCACTTTCTTGTTGCTTCTTTCTTGTATTTTGGAAAATATTTATCGTTGCAGTTTGGCTGAAATGAATCTACCCAAGTTTGTAAAGAATGGTAAAGAAAGCGGAATCATAAAACTGCAGGGTTGCATTATTACAAAGAACATTAGCTGCACCTACCACTAAAATCCTTTATGCCTATCATCCAGATTGCAGCCCACCAAAAGAAAGCAGCAACAGTGAACAAAAACAATTGTTTCTATTTTTAATGTTACTGTGCACCAGAATTTCTTTATTTGGGAGCAAGTCCAGAAAAAACGTTTTTCTGTTTCAAGCGTCCTGGCACCTAGCCTCTGGAATTTCTTCCTGCAGAATATTAGGCAGCCGCATTCTCTGTTGTCTTTTTGGTGCCTGCTGATGACCTTCCTCTTTTGACTAGATTTTTAAGGCTATAGAACTTTTATCTTATCACTAAGTAAGCAGAGCTGCCTCTATTGGTTGGAATGAAGGAACAAGACTTCAAAGTCATGTCTTCCAGGCAAGCTTAAGCCTCATCACGCATCACTTAACCACTGCCAATTTTAGGGTTGTTTTCACCCACTTTCTGACACAGCTCTTGTGCCTCTTAACACCTATCCAACAGGTTAAAAGTAAAAAAAGATGTGCCTTTTTCTACCATGGAGTGAAAAAGTGTCACCTGCTGAATCCTGCTTGTTATAGAAGTCTTAAAGAGTGAGAAGGTATCTTACAGGTTATTTACTCCAACTAAGAACTCGAGAATGGAAGGAAATGCCTTATTCAGACATTACAAAGAGGCAACATGAACTCATGCTAACTTCCTGTATGTTCTGGGGCAAGTTAGTCCGTTCTACTCTTGTAGGCACCACACACAATTTCAAGCCCTGTTCAAGGAATTAAATGCAGCACCTCTATTTGTTTGCCCCCATGCATTCTATTTTCAAGCAGAAATGCTCTGTTAGCCTATCATGGTTATTAGCTGTTGACGACCATCATTTGTGCTTTTTGTTTTGTTTTGTTTTGAATATATTTTTTATTAAAGATTTCTTAGTTTACAAAAATACGTGCATTGTCTCTTTTTTCAAGTTGTGTTTTCTACGGATCAGTTTCATTTGTTTTGAGACATTAGTGTCCCATACATTGTTAGGTTAGGTCCCCGTTTCACACATACAGTGGTACCTCGGGTTAAGTACGTAATTCGTTCCGGAGGTCCGTTCTTAACCTGAAACTAACCTGAAGCACCACTTTAGCTAATGGGGCCTCCTCCTGCTGCTGCTGCACCGCCGCTGCACGATTTCTGTTCTCATCCTGAAGCAAAGTTCTTAACCTGAGGTAATATTTCTGGGTTAGCGGAGTCTGTAACCTGAAGCGTCTGTAACCCGAGGTACCACTGTACACAGCCCAGCAAGACAACAAGAAGAATCGGACGGCACCATACTAATCAATCCGGCTACCCAAAAGCACACACATACATGCCCCACTCACACAAAAACAAATCTCACTACACCCAACCAAAGACAACCAACCACACCCTAGGATACCCCCCAACCTCTCTTACCACCAGGAAATACAACAAGCGAATAGTAAGAGAACCCACACAAGTGACGCTGACACAAAACCCCACACATACATACACTAAGCAGAAGAATAGAAGCATTGCCACAGACCATCATTTGTGGAATCCATCTGGAAAGCCGTTGCAATCACATCTTGTGTCATTTGAGTTCCGTGATGAATTATGCATCATACTGCAGCATCTTAGAAGAGGCATTAATCCTGGCCTTTCATAAAATAGCACTTGCCATGTGCAGTTTTTAGATGCAGCTGTATTTTGTTGTTGTTTAGTCATTTAGTCATGTCCGATTCTTCGTCACGAAGCACGCCAGGCACTTCTGTTTTCCACTGCCTCCCACAGTTTCGTCAAATTCATGTTGGTAGTTTTGAAAACACTGTCCAACCATCTTGTCCCACAGCAGCTGTATTGTTGTTGTTGTTGTTTAGTCGTTTAGTCGTGTCCGACTCTTTGTGACCCCATGGACCAGAGCACGCCAGGCACTCCTGTCTTCCACTGCCTCCCGCAGTTTGGTCAGACTCCTGTTTGTAGCTTCGAGAACACTGTCCAACCATCTCATCCTCTGTCGTCCCCTTCTCCTTGTGCCCTCCATCTTTCCCAACATCTGGGACTTTTCCAGAGAGTCTCTTCTCATGAGGTTGCCAAAGTATTGGAGCCTCAGCTTCACGATTTGTCCTTCCAGCGAGCACTCAGGGCTGATTTCCTTAAGAATGGATACATTTGATCTTGCAGTCCATGGGACTTACCTAATCAGAGAAAGGTCACGGCTCTTTGACAAAGCATCTCTTCTGTATGCAGAAGGTTCCTCATTTAATTCCTGGAATCTCCAGGTAGAAGGACTAGGAAAGATCCCCTATTCAAAATCCTGGAGAAGTGCTGCCAGTCAGTGTAGATCGTGTAGACAGTGTAGATTGTCCTGCTCTCATGTAGGACCCTGGCAGAAACACATGCCTGACTGGCATGTTCTCTCCCTCCTGGTCGGTCGAAGCTTCAAAAGTGTTCTCCAACCCAAACATCACAGCGGCTGATACCAAGAAGCATCAGCACACTTAGGGATTCGCAGAGTATTCACAGTTTGCGTAACAGAACTCAGTAGCTCAGCATTTTGGCTAATCTACTTTATTTACATATACAGTGGTGCCTTGGGTTACATACACTTCAGGTTACATACGCTTCAGGTTACAGACTCCGCTAACCCATAAATAGTGCCTCGGGTTAAGAACTTTGCTTCAGGATGAGAACAGAAATTGTGCTCTGGCAGCGCAGCGGCAGGCCCCATTAGCTAAAGTGGTGCTTCAGGTTAAGAACAGTTTCAGGTTAAGAACAGACCTCTGGAACGAATTAAGTACGAATTAAGAATAAACAGATTAACTTAATTAACCATTGCATTCACAAAAATTATTTTTGAGTTCTCCAAAACACATACACAAGACTTTAAAAACACCCTGTGATTTCTACAAAGTATTCATAAGAGAGTTGCCTAACAGGCCAATGTTATGCTCTGTTTGGGGCCTTTAGGTCTTTTCAGGGTTTACCAAACTTGGGTCTCCAGCTGTTTTTGGACTACAATTCCTATCATTCTTGACTACTGGTCCTGCTAGCTAGGGATGATGGGAGTTGTAGTCCAAAAACAGTTGAAGACCTACATTTGGGAAACTCTGCTTAGACCTATTTCGTCGGTGCCAGGAGCCACGGGTGTAGACAGGATTTATGCAAGCGGGGCATGACCTCACTTATACTTTTTAAATTGATTTTCTTAACATAGCTGCATCTATGGCAGGAGTGGACAGTTTAAGCACATGGATCTTAATTTTTTTATCTCTGCACTTTAAAAATCTTCAAGTCCTGGGCCCAAGGAAGAATGCAAAAGCCTTGTTGTCAGAGACAGAAGATCCATCTACCAGTCAGTCCAGCAAGCTCCCACATAGATTGCAAGACAGTAGTCCTCTCCCACCCGCTATGGCAAACCCCATTAAACCAAATGGGAATTAATTCTAGACGTGCCCTCAGGACATTTTAGACTCTGGCTTCTGAAATGGCCTTATTAAGTTGTGGGTGAATATATCAGACGACACAGCGGTTCTTCAAACAGCTCTTGCTTATTCACAGGCCAGAACAGAACTAAAGGGTTCAGCCAGCCTGCTTATATAGAGCTCCACTACAACACAACTGTAACAACTTTCTGTAACTATCCAATCACTGAACGTCACTTTCAATCCCTTATTTGCATATGTGGACCTGAGTGAAAACTATTTACAGTTTCCCCCTGCTGGCCCAGGGTGAGAACTTCATTACATAACATGGGGGCTCCCTTCCAAACAGTTAAGGTGCATTAGTTGACAAAATGTGCTAAGGTCGGGGGGGGGGGGGAAGCAAATTGATGGGCATTCCCATTCAAAAGGTGTGCGTACGCTGTGCCTTGTGATAATCATGCAGCGTGGGGCTTACCTGACACACACACCATTTTTTATTCCATTTGGCGCCCCTGCTTGTCCCTATGCACGCCTAGGACGGGTCAAGACCCGCTGGGGATCCCTCGTTTCTCCCGACTCGACGGGCCTCCGATCTCCCTCTCACCTGCGAAAAGGCCTCCCGCCCCGTCGAGGGAAGCCCAAGCGGGCGTCTCGCCCACAGCTGACCGCAGCAGCTCCTCACCTTGGGCGGCGGCAGGGCGCCTTTAAAGCCGAATGGCGGAGCGTCCCCTCCGGCGCGCACGGAGCTGGTCGTCCGACGCTCCGAGCTCGCCCAAGCGCGCAGGCGGCGCGGGGCTGCGCGGCCGCCGAGGGCGCCCGCAGCTTTCGCTTTTCCTCGCTCCTTCCACGTGACGCCCTCGCCGGCCAAGCTCTTCCTCCGCGATGAGTCCCGCGCGGCTTACTGAGTACGTCTCCGCGGGCAGAGCCGTAGGAGGAGGCGCCCAGCCCCCGTCTCCGCGCAGCGGCATGGCGCTGGGCTACTTGCCCGCGGGGGTGACCAGGTGAGCGCAGAGCGGGCGCGGGGAGGTGGGTTCGCGGAAACTACGCTCCTTGAAGCGGAGGGACAGAAGCGGCAAGTTGGCCCCCTTGAACTTGGCGGGGTTACTCCGGAGTAGACGTCGACAGGGCTGCGCTGTGATCTGTTCTCGTTTATTATTTTTAAACTGCCCTCCCCACCCTCTCCAAATTGAAATCAAGAATTCATCAAATTGTGTAGGCAATACTGTTGGTCCATGGGGAGAGGGAATTTTTTTTTTTAATGCAGTAGAATTTAGAAGTGCAAGGACAGCTAATAAATAAACCTAATAAAGGTTTGGTGCTAAGGTACACTTTTTCAAGTTAGCTAATTTTAATATACTATTTCAACTGGAACAGTTCTGCAACTTGTACTTTCATCTATTTCACAATTAATCAAAATCCTCCCGTTTATTAATTTCTAGGGTTTAGAGGGGTCTCCCCCAAATCTATAACAATCTTGAGATGTTGATTTTAGTGTCTTGTTGCTCAAAAGCAGGCAGCCAATGGTGTTTTGGGGCTATTCAGAACAAGTGTGCCAAACTTCACCTGGTGTTTCAATAATAGAATTGTCGTCGTCTTCTTCTTTGGTGATCACTCGTAGCCGAGTAAGATTGTCTTCCATAAACATGGTTTTAACAATGAGTCCATAAGTGACTTTGGAGGCCAATTCTGGATCCAACGTCCCTCCACAGTGTGGACTTTGGTTTTCGGGCAGGAGCTGATCACGGTGTGGATTTGCCAAGCGTGTCTTCCTCCTAGCACGTTTCTCATTGCATCCTGAGTTCAAATGTCTTCAAAGCCCATGACACCTTTGGTAAAGGCTGTTCTCCAACTGGAGCGCTCGCAGGCCAGTGTTTCCCAGTTGTCAGTGTTTATACTACATTTTTTTAGATTTGCCTTGCGACAGTCTTTAAACCTCTTTTGTTGACCACCAGCATTATGCTTTCCATGTGTTGGAAGGGACCACAAGGCTAATCTTGTCCAACTTCCTGCAATGCAGAAATCTTTTTACTCAATGTGGGGCTCAAACCTGCGACTCTAAGATAAGCAGCCTTTTGCTGTACTGACTGAGTTGGCTGTTGTTTTGGTGGTTGTTTTCCTGTTTTCCTCTTTTAAAAAAAAAGTGACGCAGAGCAAACTTAAGCTACCTGCTTCAGAGATTTTGGCAGCCTTCCTGAAAGCTGGTAAATGAATGGTAACTTACCCAACTAGGCTGATGACATCTGGGTCTGGCCTGATAAGGCAGAAGAAGCAAGAGACCCACAAGGAGGCCTGTAAGATCTTGCTCCCATAGTTAAGACTTGGGCATTTATGTAACGCTTTACTGAAATACGGTAATTGCACCAAGTGATGTTACTCAAATAGGTGTCTTGCAAGTAGGTGAGAGTTGTAACAGGATCGGGACTGGAGTCACGAATGTAACATGTGAATGCTTCTGTTCAAACCTTTCAAATTCGCCATCAGAAGACACAGTACTGTGATGCCACCGCAGATCTTTACTACAAGCCGTGAGTTGGCATCTTGGATAATTTCACATCTTTGAAACCGGTGGGTTTGGATGGATGGGGTTGCCTCTGAAGCTAAGTGACGTGGGCATTACAAGATGAAAACTACACAGGAACCCACAGACCTTTCAAAACGGCTTTGGCTTCTTCTGTAGTTGTCCAGCTGGTGTTTTGTGACATACCAAACTCTTCTTGAGACTCCATCCATGCATATCTCCTGCCCAGAGCACCATGCAGACGGTGCTGTTCCTGTGCTCACAGCTCAGTGCTCTGCAACTAGCAGGGCAGAACTGAGTTAAGTACTTATTTAGGACTTTCCGGGAAGGCTGTGTTTGCTCTCACACCAGAGAATACAGTGGGTCTTTCAGTGGGATTATTTTTAGTCGTGAGATAGGTGGCAAGTTCTGGGTTTGTTTGGCTAATGCACAACCACAGAGACCTTTGGCTTCAATAATTCCTTTTATGGCAGCGGGATGTTTTTATAGCTTTGACGTTTGTGCAGCTTTACAGGGCTAGTTATAGCAAAAAGGTTAGAGGAAACGAAATTGTCTCAGCTGCTTTTCTGTTGGTAAGGTGTCAACAACATGCTGCGAGAACCCTTCCTCCCAGTGTCTTAGGAACCAAGCTGTACCTTATGCAATTGTATGCAAGGAAATTTTTCACAGCCTGCTTTCTTTCTTTTTCCTTTTTTTTTCTAAGCCTCAGATTTGGGAGTGAACAATGCACATGATTCTCAGTGGCGAAATAGGGAGAGCAGAATGACATCCCCCTTGTTCTGCTTTTCTTCTGCTCTTCCCCTGTTGCACACCCTCAGAAGCATGGAATCTTGCAGGCAAGGGCTGGAAGTTGTCTTGGATTGGGAAATGGGTTGAAGCATCCCTCCCCTTGTGTATAATACGTAATCTGGACCTTAGCCCATAGCTCAGATTGCTTATACTGAAGTTGCTTTGCAGAAAGAAGTCTGAAAAATCCTAAGAACAATTCAAGTCTTCTTACAAAGGTATCTAGGTTACAGAAGACTTCGGCTTATCTTGGGTTAATCTGATTTACTTTATGTTAATGTTTACTAGCTGCTATTTTTTAAAATGCCAGCAGAGATGTATAAGCAGGCTGACAAGGTGTGATGAAACAAACCTTCCCTTTGGAACCTGGGGCAATGTGCCTTCGTTCTCTTTAATGCGAAGGCCTTATTCTTTAATGCTTTTCAACGATGGTATGGAGTATCCGTATGCACAATGTTAAGATGTGTTAAATTTAAACCCTCAACCTTTTGTTTGTGGCAGAAGTATGATGACGCAGCTGGATATGGATTTTAAAGAAGAACAGTCCCTAAAAGAGGATTTAAAGTTCTACTTCATGAATCCGTGTGAGAAATATCGAGCTAGACGTCAGATACCATGGAAACTGGGACTTCAGATTTTGAAGATAGTTTTGGTTACTACCCAGGTAACTTTAAAAAATTTACTTGCACGGAATCGGATATTGTTTCTTCATGCCTAATGAATAAGTAAATGAACAGTACTATCGGTGACTCCAGGCTGCTAATGTTTCTTTTGGATGGTATTCAGCTTAAGATCATGATCATTTGTCTGTTTATGCATGTTTTCCCTTCTTCCTTTAACTTCACTCTGCTGGAACTTTAGCCTTAGTTCCTGATAGTTCCTTGTGCTTTATGCCTGAAAGGTATTCCACATACAGGGATGGGCTTCCACATTTGGGGGACCTCCAGCCTTGCACCTCCCTTATTATTGGAGTAACCTGTGTGTTGGATGCTGGGTAAGAATAAGCTGCTAGATGTTGCGAAGGATTGTCTTGATAGCCTTGCCTTGAAATGTACGGATGGCGAGCAGTGCCATGTGCTTGACAGCATGGGAGTGGCTCAGCACAGAATCAACCCAAGATAGAGCTATGCTAGTTTCTTAGAAGGCTCTGCACACTTTTGTAAACATGTGGGGTCAACAGAATTGCAGCTGTTATGTACTGAGTTGAATAGGATCCAAAATGCAGCAGTCTGATTGGTCCTAGAACAATAGGATCTAGAATGCAGCAGTCTGATTGGTCCACAGGAGCCACCCAATCCAGCTCCAAGTGGAAGTGAATCCACAACCTGATTGGCCTACAGGAGAATCCCAGAATTAGCCAATCACGTGGGGCCCATTGTGTAAATAATGTATATAAAGCAGACATTCTGTTCTGGGGGAACTTCCATTCCTCCTCACCACTATGAGCTGAATAAAGAGCATGAAATCCACTCTCGACTCCGAGTATTTTTCAATTGGGGAGTTTAGAACAGAATTGGAGTACTGCTGCTGCACTCATGCCCTGTTTTCAGCAGCCATGGAGAATGTCTCGAAAACGCCAGTGAGGAATTTGCAAAAAGCCCCCCCCCTCCTCTTCCTCCTCCTGCCATTAGGGAAGCAGAGCTCATGTATCCTACAAATCCCCCTTTCTCCCCTTGTAGCTTCTCATTGTGTTTCTCTGTGCACCTCCCCCCACTTGAGTGTATTTATTGTCCTGGCACTTTCTCGGGGACATCAAACTTTTACAAAAGGCAAGAGGGTTCAGAAGTTTGTGCAACGTATTTATGTGAATATACAAGTGCCGAGTTTTGAAGTTAAAGGGTCATAGGAGCAGTTTGTCTAAGAACAGGCTGACTTTTAATCTCGGAACAGTTTTGAGGGAAGCGTTCTGTACAGTGCTGGCATATCACTACAGTAATAAAATATTTCCTTTTTGCCTTCATGCTGGATTGCAGTATGCTGCCATGTAAGTATGAAGGATGAAGTTTATACCGTATTTTGTGTTTTTCCACCAGGGGTCACTTTCTTGCAGCCTCGGTAGCTTTGCATTGCAAAAAGTGTTTTTTAATCTCTTGTGGTCAAGTGAATTGATTGCCCTGTTTTAGCATGTGCTGCTTTGAATTATAAACCTAGAGCTATAAAATGAATGCACATTCAGGCCACCTCTTAGACTAATAAAAAATAAAAAATATTCTGCCTACCTGTCAGTTTTTGATTGAGCAGGAAAGATGTAAAATCCATGGACCACGGAGGTATTGTGTTTCTGAATGATAGTTAAAGGAGGAGAGAGTGCTCTTGAGTGCAAGTCCTTCTTTCCAGTTTCTCACAGGCTGTCCCTGTGCAAACAGGATACAGGATTAGATGCGCCATTGGCGTGATCCTGCAGGCTCTTATGTTCTCAAATGCATTGTGATAATTTAAAAGTAATGCTAATTTTAGGAAAACAACTATAACAAGTTTGTTTCTTGTTGGATGTTCTGGTTTTTATTGCTTGCTACTGTCAGAAAGGGATGTGGGTGGCTCTGTGGGTTAAACCACAGAGCCTAGGAATTGCCAATCAGAAGGTTGGCGGTTTGAATCCCCGCTACGGGGTGAGCTCCCGTTGCTCAGTCCCTGCTCCTGCCAACCTAGCAGTTCGAAGGCACGTCAAAGTGCAAGTAGATAAATAGGTACTGCTCCGGTGGGAAGGTAAACGGTGTTTTCGTGCACTGCTCTGGTTCGCCAGAAGCAGCTTATTCATGCTGGCCACATGACCCGGAAGCCGTACGCCAGCTCCCTCGGCCAATAAAGTGAGATGAGCGCTACAACCCCAGAGTTGGTCACGACTGGACCTGATGGTCAGGGGTCCCTTTACCTTTACCTCTGTCAGAAAATTACCTTTACCTACTGTCAGAAAATTGGTGGCGATTTGAAGATGGAAGAGAGGGGGAGATAGAAAGAGATTATTAGAAGCTGCTGTACAAACCTGAGTTAATTTAGCTTGTGTTGGCCTCTGCGAAGAGCAGAAGTAGAACCAATTCAACTCCCCAGCTGCTTTGCCCCGTGGTAGAGATGGATTCTCCCAAGTGCTTGGTTTATCTATTTAAGCTCTACATAGATATTTAAGATCGCTGGGAGTATTCATCGGATTCTTAAGCCTACATGACTACATTCAGAATTATTGAAGACTTAGTTATGGGAAAGCCTCTCTAGATTCACAAAACTTCCTCCCTGCTACTCTAAAGATGTTCACTTCTCGCTGGTCATGAAACATCAAAGAGGTGTCAAGCATCTTTTTACCCTTACGAAAACTTTACAAGTCCAGCAACTTTAAATGCCTAAAGTGGTTTAATACGTGACACTGTGTGTACTCCTTATGTTCCTTCAGATCATTTGTAGATGATTCGGGGGGGGGGGGGGAGCCATGGCTCATGGTTTATGTTCATTAGAATTCAAGTACCGTATTTTTCGCTCCATAAGATGCACTTTTTCCCTCCTAAAAAGTAAGGGGAAATGTCTGTGTGTCTTATGGAGTGAATGCATGGTCCCTGGAGCTGAATTGCCCAGGGGCAAAAAGTGGATCATGCCTCTTTTTTTTAGAAAGAGGGAAGTGGGTATTGAAACAAAACCGCTGAGCAGCTGATTGGCAAGCGATCGGGAGGGATAAGGGACTCTAGAGATAAAGGAGGCTGCCTGGGAGGGGGGAGGTAAAAGCACATAGATCCTCAGGAGTTTTGCACTGGCTCACCCCAAATTCACCATCAGATCACATAGCATGTCCATGGCTACAGCCTGCATCAAAAAATCACGCATCCACTGTTTTGTGAGGCCGCAATGGCACAGATCCACATGGATTCTCAGAATTTTTGCATTGGGCTACCCCAAACTCACCGTCAAATCACATATCATGTCTGTGGCCACAGCATGAACCACAAAAATCATACACCCACTGTTTCGTTCAGATTTTTTTTTCTTGTTTTCCTCCTCTAAAAACTATGTGCGTCTTATGGTCAGGTGCGTCTTATGGAGCAAAAAATATGGTACATTCCCCTGCTTTTCCAGTTTAAAAGATCTTTGACAGTCATGCTAGGCATGCCCTCTACCTGGAACTTTGTGGAGGTGCTAATTGGATTTGTGTGGATGAGTAGGGAAAGGGAAGCATTTACAGTAGCTAACGGTAAAGACTTTACAGTAAGGTAAATACAGTTCTTCATAAATCGGCGCCCAATCTCTAACGGAAAGTCTTGACGTTTTCCATGCCATAGCAAATAATATAGCAACTTAAGATGAGACGCAACATTTTTTTTTACAATATAGGATAATGTGGATTGAGGTCAAGAAATGAATGACCTGATCGTATAATTCCCTCTGCATTTCCAGTCATCAGATTGATCATGGTCAAATTCCTAAACAATGTGCCACAATCCAAGCTTGCTAAGCTATAGTTTCTCTCAGTGGTAGAACCATAGTTTAGCTGTGAAACCATTGCATGTTTTCCCTTTCACATGTTTACTTTGTGTTCTGATCATGTCAGGGTTCTTAAGTGGGGAATCCTTGTTTTTACAAAGTCTGCTTACTCCCCAGGATCTTAAATCTGGAGCAAATTAGTTTAATATCCTGGCTAGCAAATGCAGGACTGAATTGTTGATGTTGGTACATGAAATGAAGCAGCAACTTTCAGGCCTGATGTTTGCTCCCACATTACTGAATCATGGTTTAGTGAGCCAGGGTGCGTTACATCTGAAAGGGCCCATCACTGGATGCATTGTGTTATGTATGACAGAATCTATCTATCTCTTTTTCTTTCTTTTTTCATTTATGTAAAGCTCGTCCTTTTTGGTCTGAGTAACCAGTTGGTGGTTTCTTTCAAAGAGGAAAACACTATGGCTTTCAAGCACCTGTTTCTGAGAAACTACTCTGGCATGGATGAGGATGACTACAGCTGCAGTGTGTACACACAGCAAGATGCTTACGATAGCATACATTTTGTGGTCGATCAGGTAAGCATCCATTTCATGGCATCCACACACAAGAGTTTAATATCATAGTTCACATTGCTTTAGATGTGCCAGTTTCTGGGTTGTAGCAACAACTACTTTCAAACTGTAGTAGTATTCTGCTCTGGTCAGACCTCACCTGGAGTACTGTGTCCAGTTCTGGGCACCACAGTTCAAGAAGGACACTGACAAACTGGAACGTGTCCAGAGGAGGGCAACCAAAATGGTCAAAGGCCTGGAAACGATGCCTTATGAGGAACAGCTAAGGGAGCTGGGCATGTTTAGCCTGGAGAAGAGGAGGTTAAGGGGTGATATGATAGCCATGTTCAAATATATAAAAGGATGTCACATAGAGGAGGGAGAAAGGTTGTTTTCTGCTGCTCCAGAGAAGCGGACACGGAGCAATGGATCCAAACTACAAGAAAGAAGATTCCACCTAAACATTAGGAAGAACTTCCTGACAGTAAGAGCTGTTCGACAGTGGAATTTGCTGCCAAGGAGTGTGGTGGAGTCTCCTTCTTTGGAGGTCTTTAAGCAGAGGCTTGACAACCATATGTCAGGAGTGCTCTGATGGTGTTTCCTGCTTGGCAGGGGGTTGGACTTGATGGCCCTTGTGGTCTCTTCCAACTCTATGATTCTATGATTCAAACCCATATTCACCAGCGACTCGTTCCAGATGTGAACAGGTACTCTTTGCATATCACTTGAAAATACGGTTTTGCCTTTACGGGTTTGCAGCCTTTCTGAAGAAGTGTTTTCATTTTGTGTGTTTGCTTCTCAACTAGTACCGGCAACTGAAGAATATATCCCTGGGTACACTTGGTTATGAGCAAGATGAAGATGACTTGCGAGGCTTAAAGATTTGTAAAGAAGAGTATAAGAAAGGCACAGTACTTTCCTCCAATGATACCTTGCACATAGACAGCACAGTTGAAGAAGGTACGGTGTTAATGTTTTTTTTTCCCTCTGGGAGAAAATCGGTCTAACTTCATTAACGAAGGAGGAATTGAATCCCATTATATCTCCTGTTTTTATATAGGTTTTGTATTCTTTTTGTACAGTTTAGCTGCCAATGCTTTTAAAAACAATAGGTGTATGAAGGTGTAGAATCTTCAAGGCTTCTCATTACATCAGGGAACTCATTTTATACTTTGAGGCTGTTTACAAGTGCTTTTATCATGTTGTTACTTCTTGCGAATGCTCCTATCTGTAAAAAAAATATGCACTGTGGCATCTCTCTGCCACAAGTCTTCCATTCCTTGATGTGATTACAGCACACAAGAAATTAACCAACCTGTAGAGAAGTTCCAGGTATTCCTGTGAATTTGCTTTTGCTTTGTTGTTTAGTCATTTAGTCGTGTCCGACTCTTTGTGACCCCATGGACCAGAGCACGCCAGGCACTCCTGTCTTCCACTGCCTCCCACAGTTTGGTCAGACTCATGCTGGTAGCTTCGAGAACACTGTGCAACCATCTCGTCCTCTGTTGTCCCCTTCTCCTTGTGCCCTCCATCTCTCCCAACATCAGGGTCTTTTCCAGGGAGTCTTCTCTTCTCATGAGGTGGCCAAAGTATTGGAGTCTCAGCTTCAGGATCTGTCATTCCAGTGAGCACTCAGGGCTGATTTCCTTAAGAATGGATAGGTTTGATCTTCTTGCAGTCCATGGGACTCTCAAGAGTCTCTGCCAGGACCATAGATTTCTTTCTTTGGGGTTTATATTTGAACACATGGACTAAAAGTTGCATCTGTGTCTTGACAGAGGTACCAGTATAAAATCAAGAGCTACGGTATACTTCTGTGAGCCCGTGCATATGACTGTTCTGCCCCCAATGTATATTAAAACTCCTTACCATTGTGGCAAACGAATACAGATGAACAAATTCTTGGAGCAGTTTCACTGTCTGCATGGACTCGCTTTATATAGAGACAGAGCCTATTGTTCCTCATAGCTAATTTGGTGGGAATTAGACATGCATAGGCTTTGGGCTGCATGGATAGAGAAGTAGCCTGCTATTTACATGCAGAAGATGACACAGACTGTTTTTGAGATTTGCCATTTCATGGCGTTGCCAAGTGGGGTTAAACCCTGTGGTCAAAAAGGTTGCTGTTTTGCTGCATAATCCTCCATAGTCTTAATAGTCCTAAAATGAATTACTCCCAAGTAGATGTCTCTAGGATCACAGTTCTAGGTTCCTTGTGGTACAATCAGAAATGCATTTATGTCTTTTGGTTTTTCCTTTCACTTCCAGAATGCATTGTTGTGAAACCACACGACGAAACGGGCCACTTAAAGAATTCTTCTTTTTTCAACTTTGAGTTTTATAGGTAAAGTGAGGTTTGGGGACACCAGTTTTATTTGTGTTTCTAAAGAAGCGGAGAGAACCTAACATAATACAGTATCTTCTTGCACCCAGGCTGATACAAGTGATAATTTCATTCAAACTGAAAGGCATTGATCTACAAACCATCCATTCTCGTGAACTGCCTGATTGCTATGAGTTTGAAAATACTGTAAGTGCTGTTCTTGTTATTATACACATAGACTATGGGATCCTGTCTCTTAAATTACTTACGATGGGCTTCAGTTCCTTTTCAGTTCAATAGGCTCCCCGCCCCCACCTTGAAAAGTACATAGAGCTGAAGGAGGAAGTTGGTAGAGTGGCAGACTTCTACACTTCCTCTTTAGCTCCAACTTTGGAGCAGCAGAGAGTGGCCAAGAGAACAGGAGGGAAAGGGGAGCAATATGGGGCACTGAAAAAGGAGGTGGGTGGGTGGGAATTTGAATTCCAGAAGAATCAGGGCAGGGCAAGGGAAAGAAAGGAAGATGCACACACTGGATCTAATGAAACATTTGTAACATAAAGTGCACAATTCCCCGCCCCCCCCCCACTTCCCTCAACCACTGTCAAATCACAGGTTGCAATTGCTTCCATTGACAGAACAGTAAAAATCACTGATATTTACACCAACCTTGTGATATAATATTGGATGAGAACACTTCTGCCCATTTCTCGTTGTAAATATTGTTGTATTCAGTTTTAGTCCTTATTCCAAATGCGTATTTGCCATAATTGGGCACAGAGTGTCTTAAAGGTTCTGTCTGTATTTTTCTATTACACCTGTTAAGAAAATTAATGACTTTTAGCTTTATGCCAGCATCCTCTGTTTTCGAAAGGGACCCTATTAGACATATACCAAATTTTTATTTTATTTTATTTTGTAATGCCACTTCAAAAAAATAGCACATGTGGTGTTTTTCAGCGCTGCCAAAGTGTGTGTGTGTGTAATGTGTGTGTATGAATGAATGACATGGATCCTTACAGATCACCATACGGTTTACAAGGGTTGCCATCAAATTTATAGATCACGTGTCCACAGATGTGTTCCGTGCCTTGTTGTTATCCTCATGGATCCTCAGTTTTTTTCTTTTTACATAGTATATGTGCCTTGGATCAATGCTTCTGTGCCATTGGCAAGCATTGGATGTGCAATTTAATTTTTTTTTTTTTACTGTGCTGTCTTTAAATTGGATGGTGGTTCTTTGAAGACACCATGTGAAATCATGTTTGTTTAAAAAGATCCCAGTTCAATTCTTACTTATATCCAGACCCCTTGGGAAAGCAGTGTGTGTGTGTGTGTGTGTGTGTGTGTGTGTTACACATATGCTCTGCCTTGTTTGGTGGACGGGGTGGGGGTGGGGTCCTAACCTAGCATCCAATTAATAGTTCTCAATTTCCAGGGTATTAATGGCTGGTTCTGTCTTCCGGCCACAGTAGGTTTGGGACAACATAATTGTTAGGCCTTTGGAAGGTGCATGTCTGTCTGTGTGTTTGCCCACAAAGTATATTGATTTTTAAATTTTCAGATGTGTAAAAGTTGATATATGTGAGCAGGGCCTTTTTTCCCAGACGCTCCGTTCCGACACATCTCAGGTGGGCGCCATTGCCCTTCTAAGAGAACAAGGGAGAAATTCATGGTGAGCTCTGGCACCTCTTTTTCTGGGGGGAAAAGAGCACTGTGTGAGAGTAATGCCCACCGATGCTGTATTGCTTCAAGCAAGTAAATTAAAAACAACAACATTTATCTCAACAGATTACTTTTAACAATAAAGCCCACAGTGGTAAAATGAAAATATTTTTTGATACGGATGCTGATATTGAAGAATGTAAAGACTGGAACATAACTGGCTCTAGTAAGTATCTGTGTGTGAGAGAACTATATCCATGTTCAATGATGAGCACAAAGAAGCCTGGGATTTTCGTGTGTGTTTCGCTGATGAGTTGGCATAGGGGTTGCTGGCACTGTGGCAATTTGCAGAGCTAACTTTCTTGCAAGTAGCAGTTTTCACACAGGGCTAGGCTTGTTCAGCGACACTGTGCTGCAGCTAGCAAAGGTGATCTTGCTAGCCTGTCTGTGCCAGTGAGGCTTATGGAGTTAGTTTGCTATGCAAGTGTGCTCTCAAATGCTGTATTAGCCCAGCAATGGTGTGCTAATCCGAAACATATTTTGTAGTGAAGTTGGTTTGATTGTTCCGAAAGCAAAATGCACCACCTCTTACCTGGGCAGCAGATCATAATTACTATTTTTTACCTTTAAAACTATGTGAAATTAAAAAAAAGCTGCTGGTGGTAGAGCGACCTGTTTAAAGTTCTGGGTCTGTAATGGGAATATACTCTGCAGATACTTAGTCCTCGCTGGGTCTACAAACCTAAGCTTGCTCTGATACCTCTGTCTTATGCTTTTGGCTACAGAAGCATCAGCCATGAACATCTGAAATTGAGGGAGTGCAGTAGAGGGGGAGGAGTTAAAAGAGGATGGATCACGATTTAAATCACTAGTCAGTAAGACTTGATTTAAATCACTTTTTTACAGAAAGACTTATTCCTGCTGGTTAATCTTAATATTTACAACCAGGTGAAGGTTTCATTTTTGGAATAATACATTTTCAGAGTAGTTTTTACATTTATATCAAAAATTACTGATTTGGTTATACTATCAGAAATACATAGACAGATAATTATGAAATCATTGTGAGGTTTAATAAGTTAACTGTTTATATTTGGACAACTTTTCTGTTGTACAGTGGTACCTCGGGTTACAGACACTTCAGGGTGCGCATTTTCTGGTTGCGCACCGCGCCAAACCCGGAAGTACCGGAACAGGTTAGTTCTGGGTTTCGGCGCTCGTGCGTGCACAGAAAAGCTAAATCGTGCTTTGTGAATGCGCAGAAGTGCCAAATTGTGACCTGCGCATGCGAAGATGGGCGCTATGGGTTGCGAACCCTGCGGGTTGTGAATGTGCCTCCCGCATGGATCACGTTCACGACCCGAGGTTCCACTGTACAGTGGTACCTCGCAAGATGAATGCCTTGGAAGATGAAAAACTCACAAGACGAAAGAGTTTTTCGTTTTCTGAGTTGCTTCACAAGACGGATTTCCCTATGGGCTTGCTTCGCAAGACGAAAACGTCTTGCGCCTTTTTAAAAAAACCGCCAATGCATTCCTATGGGAAACCGTCAATACACATTGGTGCTTCGCAAGATGAACAAACTTGCAGAACGAATTAATTTCGTCTTGCGAGGCACCATTGTACTTTATTGGAAGGGGAACTGCAATCATTTCCTTAATAACAATTTAGACAATTTGTTTAACTAAAACAATAACATTGTAGCATATGTATCCATGTTTGTTAACTGATGTGGTTAAACAATAAAAAAAAAACAACTTAAGAGTTTTAGCACACATGAAAAGCAATTCTTATTTCCTGATGAATAGCCGTTGAACTATAATGTAACTTAAATAGAAAACTATCTTTAGAAAGATTTTCCCTCCAAAAGCATTTTAATTTAAAAACCCAATTTAAATTTTTAAAAATCTGATTTAAATTTTTAAAAACTGTTTGTTTTTTAAAAAATAAATCATTAATTTTTATCCACCCTTGTTGCAAATCAAAGTGCAGCTAGAGTTGAATATAAGTACTTTGCATTTTTTTTTTTTACCTTTGAACCAATGAAGTTTTCTATTGCTGGTATTTTTTTATTTTTTTTTAAGAATTGGAGATGCAATAGTAAATACTCCCTCAACCCTAAAGACCCCAAACAATAAGCTACAGAAACAAAAATAAATTACCACTGAATAGTACTATAACATACCGTATTTTTCGCTCTATAGGATCAAAAAATGAAGGGGATATGTGTGTGCATCCTACGGAGCGAATGCAGGCTCCTTGGCTGCTTTTTGGAAGAGGTGATCCACCTACAGATGTGCAATAACTTTTTCCTGTTCATTCTTTTGCTTCTCAGCCCTCTGTTTCATTTAAGACTTACTGAAAGGGGAATGTAATTTAGACTTTCTCTCTAAATTACTTGAGCAGCCCTATGCTGATTAAATTTTGCATTTTTAAAATCTTCTCTAATAGTTCAGAAAAACACACAGTATCTTTTGGTTTTTGATGGGGCTGTCATTGTCATCTGCATCGCTTCCCTTATCCTCTGCACGCGATCCATCGTTCTTGCTCTGAAACTGCAAAAAGTAAGCATACCTTTGTCTTTGTGGTAGATGTGTGCTTGGCTTAAAAAAAAACCCCAAACCCCTATCCTAAAACAGGAAGGATGGGCTGAACCTACAAGAAATAAAGTAAGAACAATTTGTCTGGCATTATCTGCCTTGTAGCTTAGTCAGGAGTTCTCTATGGTGGCTGTACTATTGGCAATTTTGGATTTGTCTCTCAAGCAACATGGAGGATAAGGCTGTCATCCATTGTCAGAGGAACCATACCTTTGAATACTAGTTGATTAGAACAGAATTGGTGTTATGTACCAAGTTGAATAGGATCCAAAATGCAGCAGTCTGAATGGTCCTCGAACAGTAGGATTCAGAATGCAGCAGTTTGATTGGTCCTAGAAAATTAGGATCCAGAATGCAGCAGTCTGATTGGTCCACAGGAGCCACCCAATCCAGCTCCAGGTGGAAGTGAATCCGCAACCTGATTGGCCTGCAGGAGAATCCCTGAATTAGCCAATCACGTGGAGCCTATTGTGTAAATAATGTATATAAAGCAGACATTCTGGGGCAACTTCCATTCCTCCTCACCACTATGAGCTGAATAAAGAGCATGAAATCCACTCTCGACTCCGAGTATTTTTCAATTGGGGAGTTTAGAACAGAATTGGAGTACTGCTGCTGGACTCATGCCCTGCTTCTGGGCTTAAGGAATCTGGTTGGCCACTGTAAGAACAGTATGCTAGACTAGACAACAAGACCAGTAAGGGGCCATGCGCTGTGTAAAGGAATTATTGCCCACACATTTATGGCAAATATAAAATTTAGTTACCTTTCGCAATCTTCTGGTGGCCATCCATAGTCGTGAAACAAAACCACTCTACAATTTAGTGCAATACCTGTTATAGTCACTTGGTGGACTCTAGTAACGTGAAGTAAATAGGTTTTCTGCTCTGAAAGGGTGGGAGTTTTTTAATCATTCTTCTCAACGCTTAAAAACAGAGATTTGTGAATTTCTTCCTGGAGCGATATAATCGCCACGTGTGCAACGCAGACCGCCTGGAGTTCTTAAACGGATGGTACGTCTTGGTGATTATCAGTGATGTGATGACTATCATAGGCTCCATCATGAAAATGGAAATAAAAGCCAAGGTGAGCCTTAAAAAAAACTAGTCATAAATATTTTGGCCTGTTCTGGAGCAGCGGCTGTGGTAATCCTAAATTGCCAAGCCATGCTTTTGAAGTACTGGAGGAATCAACTGTGTAAAATCTTGTTTTCCTTTGTTTTCTTCCAGAATCTTACAAGCTATGATGTCTGCAGTATTTTGCTTGGCACATCTACTTTATTCGTTTGGGTTGGAGTCATTCGGTACTTAGGCTACTTCCAGACCTATAATGTAAGCACTAGAGTAAAAAACAATCAGTGGTGGAGTTTTCCTTTCTTTTAATGCGTGTGAGAACACCACCTTACTTCAGACAAGCAGGTCCGGGTCTGGTCCCAATGCCTGGGAACAACATGTTTACAACCGTGGGTACAATGATGGATTAGATTCCGCCTTTCTTCCAAGCAAAGAAAGTAACACTCTCCTCCTTTCATAGGTGCTCATTTTAACAATGCAAGCATCATTGCCCAAAGTACTAAGGTTCTGTTGCTGTGCTGGGATGATATACCTCGGATATACTTTTTGTGGCTGGATCGTTTTAGGACCGTACCACGACAAGGTATGTGGGTGTCTCAGTTTGTGTAACTGGGATAATGTAAAAAGTACATGAAGCACAGTTCTCAAAGCCCGCCCAAAAAAATTAAGCTGTGCATACTCTCCATTCAAGATACTTATTTGTATATGCATGCTTCACTCTGCATTCTGAATGAGGCGTGTATGTCTTGGAGTCTAAATAACTTGCAACACTTGGTTTTGTTAAGCAAACCTCTTTACTGGAAAAGAAAATCGAAGGAAATAACGAAGTTTGCTCAGGAAGGAATGGAAAACTACTAGGGCTTTTTGTCTGTGGCTCACCCTCAGGTTTCTCACAAGAGGGCAGTCTTGTATCACAGTTGCCCATTGACTGTGAACATGATCTCTTCATTGAAAGAAGACCGGTCTTGGTAGTTGGGTCAGAAGTTCAAGCGTTTTCATCCTCTTCTTTGGTCCAAAATACCTTCAAACAGCAGTTAAAATTTGATCTTGCTGAGATCGCTGACAGAAAAGGCGCATTGTTCTTTATAAGACTTTGCATGTGCATTATGCAGAGTCCCAGCACTGTTTTCTTACTCAGCAGGCCGTTTCTGAACAAAGAATTTTATTTTATTTTTCACACCGTTTATATGATGGCATTTGGCTTTTTAGTTCAGACTTAAGAGGTATGAATGATATTTAGGCCTGTGCACTTCAATTTATAGTGGTTTTAAGGAAAGATTTTATAAAGCGAGCCTTTGATTCTTTCAAGTGCAGTTGTCTCTAATGCCAGTTTTTCATGCGTTCCAGTTTGAAGATCTGAACACGGTAGCCGAGTGTCTGTTTTCTTTGGTCAACGGCGACGACATGTTCGCTACATTTGCTCAAATCCAGCAGAAGAGTACTTTGGTGTGGCTCTTCAGCCGACTCTATTTGTTTTCCTTCATTAGCCTCTTCATATACATGATCCTCAGCCTTTTCATTGCCCTCATTACGGATGCATATGATACAATAAAGGTAAATTTATTGAGTTTGTGTTTCTCAAGAGATATGAGCTATAGTTCAAGAAGTAACAAGAAGTCCCCAGATGGTGAACTGGACTTCAATAACGTTTACTAACTTTTATTGTTGCTCCTTAAAAGTATGTAACTGTGTAGACTGGGTGGGTAAAAAAGGTAAAGGTAAAGGTACCCCTGCCCGTAAGGGCCAGTCTTGACAGACTCTAGGGTTGTGCGCCCATCTCACTCAAGAGGCCGGGGGCCAGCGCTGTCCGGAGACACTTCCGGGTCACATGGCCAGCGTGACATCGCTGCTCTGGCGAGCCAGAGCCGCACATGGAACACTGTTTACCTTCCCGCTAGTAAGCGGTCCCTATTTATCTACTTGCACCCGAGGGTGCTTTCGAACTGCTAGGTTGGCAGGCGCTGGGACCGAGCAATGGGAGCGCATCCCATCGCGGGGATTCGAACCGCCGACCTTTCGATCGGCAAGCCCTAGGTGCTGAGGCTTTTACCCACAGCACCACCCGTGTCCCGAGACTGGGTGGGTAGAGTTTGTTAAAAGGGGTATGAAAATTGGCTTCCTCTCAATTTCACTCGCTTGCCCTGGCATGCACCATATGTGACGGTGATGGAACCTTCCAATCTCTGTCTGTAGTAAGTTGCAAAACTAAGGTTTCTCTATTTTTGGGAATGCTAATGTTCCATTTTATTAAGCTATTTGACAGCTATTTCTCCACATAGAATATGAAACTTCAGCTCTTCCAACTTTTGCTGTAATAATAAGGCAGGAATAATAATAATAATAATAATAATAATAATAATAATAATAATATATTATTATTTTTACCCTGCCCATCTGACTGGGTTTCCCTAGCCACTCTAGGCGGCTTCCAACAGAACACCAAAATGCAATAACCTATTAAACATTAAAAGCTTCCCTAAACAGGGCTGCCTTCAGATGTCTTCTAAAAGTCTGGTAGTTGTTTTTCTCTTTGACATCTGGTGGGAGGGCGTTCCACAGGGCGGGAAGCAGGTAAAGGCAGTCCCAGGCCCATGTAGAGTTTATCTGAGGCCAGGGGCGGAAGTCTTGTTGGAATAAAGTTATAAACGCAAACAAAAAAAGCGGTCCGTCCCTGACGGGAGCCCCCCGGCCGGCTTACCCCTCTGTGGCCCAGGGCAAATGTACTCGGCTGCCCCCCCCCCACCTCTGCCTGGGCCTGGGCAGTCCTGTTTTGGCTGCACAGCCTCAAAAGACACTGAAAGCCAGAAGATACCGCTGTCTTCCCTGCCCTGGTTGTTTTGAACAGTAGTATTGAAAACCCTGTACTAAAGTAGCCTGGCAGAGTGTGTCTTGGAAAGGATATAGGGAGCAGGAACAGCAAATTGTTTGATATTTTGACAAGCCCATGCATAAGAACATTAGTAGTTTTGTACTGATGTTGCAGGTTGAGCTTGTTCTATTTAGAATAAGAGGATGCAAAGGGGAGAGCATTTTTATCTCCCTCCTTACAGCGTGCACTATAAAAAGAAAAAAAATTGATCGCAACCCTACAACTTGGTTTAGCCTTGCAAGCTTTTGCTGTGACTTCACCCATTCCTCTCCACCTGTGATATACAGAGTCGGGAGAGCAGTATGAAACGGAGAGTGGCTTCCTAAACAGATTGTCCCCCCTCCCTCCAACTCCTGTTTCAGAAATACCAACTGATGGGTTTCCCAGACACAGACCTACAAGAATTCCTAAAAGAATGTAACAGTGAAGAATACAGCACAGAGCCACGATCGTTCAGGAGTTTCTGCTGCTGCAAGAGGTCAGTGTGTTGTTTCTTCAGATTCCTTTAAATTCTGCATACCTTATTTTTCTCTCTATACGACGCACTTTTTTCCTCCTAAAAAGTAAGGGGAAATGTCTGTGCGTCTTATGGAGCGAATGCAGGCTGCACAGCTATCGCTGAAGCCAGAACAGTAAGAGGGAGAGCTGCGCAGCAATCCCTCTTGCTGTTCTGGCTTCAGGGATAGCTGCGCAAAGCCTCTTCAGCGAAGTCGGAGCGTTCCTCCTCCCGCTTCGCTGAAGAGGCTTTGCACTGCTCTGCTGAAGCCAGCACAGCAAGAGGGAAAGCTGCACAGCGCCTCTTGTTGTGATGCCTTAGCTTGATCTTCCCTCCTCCTTCCTCTTCAACAACATTTGATTCAGAATATTTTTTTTTCTTGTTTTCCTCCTCTGAAAACTAGGTGCGTCTTATGGAGTGAAAAATACATTCTTTGTAAAGAGCTTTCAGGTTAAGGTATCCACCTGGCTTTTCTGCTGTTGTACCTTCTATGCCAGCTTTTAAACACCTGCTGGAAACTTTAAATTCCTCCAAGCTTATGCAAGCAGTTAAGAATCATACGAGTTGGAAGGGAGCCACAAGGGTCATGTTGTCAAACCACCTGCAATGCAGGGATCGCAGCTAAAGTCTCCAGGACAGAAGAGTACACTCTCCACAATGGGTTACTGGTCTTTGTTTTGAACCTTGTTGTTTTTTAAACTTTTTTTGTATTGTTTTATCTCACTGTCACAAACTGTTTTGATAGGTTTGGCTGGTATAGCGGTAGATAAATATTTATAATAAGTAATAAAATAAGACTATTTGGAAGTGGCTTCTTCTAGCAATGGAGGGGAAGAAAGGGATCACATGCAAATCTCTCCTCTTGTGGAGCAACTGTGCTAAGGACATGGCTGCCCACCAGGAAGCTAACAGGTTGTGAGGTGTATTGTCCAGAATACCTCTCTTAGTGATTGCATAGGGAAAAAAGGATTGTTTTCAGTTACATTTATTCAGAATCAAAGAGCCGGAGAGGACCGTGAGGGTCATCCAGTCCAACCCCCTGCAATGCAGGAATCTTTTTGCCCAACGTAGGGCTCAAACCCAAGACCCTGAAATTTAAGAGTGCTGTGGCATCTACCCTTGCTCTAGCACTGGGGCTCCAGGAGCAACTAGGACCAAGCAGCAGAAGGGTTGAATGGAAGTAAGTGCTGGATTTCACATATGGAACTAACCAACTTTTTTTCTTCTAAAGTCTTTTAGTCTTGAGTATTAATATTTACAACTCGCCTCCATCAAGCAAGACTTCCAAACGGCAGCTGAAAAATGCCGCATTTAAAATAGCCCCTTCAATATCCCTAAAGACAGGCTTCCTCAACCCCGGCCCTCCAGATGTTTTGAGACTACAATTCCCATTATCCCTGACCACTGGTCCTGCTAGCTAGGGATCATGGGAGTTGTAGGCCAAAAACATCTGGAGGGCCGAGGTTGAGGAAGCTTGCCTAAAGACTAGTTTTCTTTTTTTAAAAAAGAAAGGAAATGCTTATCAATACTGAAGCAATATTCGACCATTTTGGATAACTTTTTAAATAGCCGCATATGGACACGTCCTGTACTTATTGTCCAAGGACAGCTTGAGGTTAAGGGCAGAGCACACCGGACTTGTTTTCCTGCCCTACTTCTCTCCTTGCATCTCTCTCTCTCTCGAGCATAGCAGTCGTTTGCTGACACCGAACATGTATGCGCTAGCCTTGAACTAAAATAGAGGGCACACAAATGCCCCCTGGAGATGCATGTTGTCCAGTATTCAGTCTTTGCTGGCTGTCTCTCTTTACACCAAGGTGTCGTGCCAGTCTTTGGCTCCTCATAGTAGGTGCATAGCAGGGAAGGTGAAATATACTTGGAGTCCTGTAGTGATTTCATGCTCTTTGTTGCAGCTTGTAAAACAGTGATTGAATTGCCCCCCAAACCTCAGGCTTTTATATACATTATTTACACAATGAGTCCCGTCTGATTGGCTGATTCTGCTTCCCTCCTGGAGCCTGATTGGTCTTTTCCTGCAGGCCAATCAGTTGTTGCATTCTACGATCCTACCAGCCTAATAGGCTGGTTAACTTCCTCCTGGAGGCTGACTGGTCTTTTCCTGCAAGCCAATCAGTTGTTGTATTCTAGGATCCTACTTGCCTATTGTTCTAGGATCCAAGTATGCAGGTTCAGTTGCTGGCAGGTAACCTAGTCTGGGGCTGCTGCTATTTGATGCAGACTACTCCATGCTACATAGACCGATGGCCTGACTGGCAACTTTCCGATGTTCCACCTGCGATTCCTGCTGAACATCTGGAATGTGTTGTGAGACCCTCTTGCCTCTTTTCATGAACTCTGGATGTAGAGAGCTGTAAATATATGAAAAGGGACTGATGATAGCAGAGTTTGGGACTCATCATTGCCAGGAACTGATAACTGAGGAGGCTGGAAGCGCAGAAAACAGCTGGAGCTACAGATTTTAGCGCTTTATCCTGTCTTTTCATTATTATCCATCTGAAACGGTGAACTTCTTCTTTCTGCAGACGGAAAAGCGATGACAACTTGATACTTATTAACTGAAGATGGGTGGTGCTGGCATAATTTTTTGCACACGTGGAGGTAACTGCTGGGAAAAGCTGAGCCTCCTGAACTGCAGAAGAACCACCGCCATGTGGTTCTCTCCCCCCTCTACGAACCAACGACTACAACTTTATAAAGAGAAGTGGTGGAGTCGTCCTGCAGTCCACAGTTGGAAAGCTCAAAAACTGTACATCTTGAGCTAGCATTTCATCAACAGCTGATGACCATTTCTTGCTTCAGTTGTAAATAGATCATCTTGCAAGTCGTGGTCAATGAACTTCAGAGAATCGGTTATCATTTGGTCACTTCTTGATTTGCAACCTGCTTTCTAGGTATTTTTATATTAAAATATTTAAATGAAACTCACCTCCTAAAAGAACACAGAATACTGCGGTTCTTGGTGACAGTACCATTCGGGAGATTCATTTTTAAGGTTTCTTTTTTTGGAATTACAAATGTAGGTTTTCCCTTTAAACCTATGCAAAACTTGTACCATTATGCTTTCTCTTCTTTGTGGATTTTGTTTCATGAAATTGATCTAAAAAGCTGTTTGGTCATTTGAGGTTCACTCAGCCAGGTGTGCATTCCCCCCCCCCCTTTAAAACAAACAAAGAATCACAATCATTGTGTGTGTCATCCCTATTGTCCCCTTGCATCTAAATGAGGCTGCAATTCTTTACATTGGCCAGGAGATGAAACTTGCCTGCAAATCCTTTACAAATCCATTGCAATGGGAGGCCTGTTTGCTCTTCATTGGCTTCCGAAGCAGAAAAGAGGCTGCACCCTAAAACCACCGGCGGATGATAGAGCCCCACCAGGACCCTCTCAGCCAGGAAGGCCTAGGGGGCTTTGCCTCCTATCAAGATCTACCCAGCCTTCCTTCACCTCTCACTGTCTGCTTGTAACCACTGGCCACCAGGTATAAAGCAGTAGTGCAGGTGAGGACAATGCGGGATTGAGAAGGAGGGTGGAACTTTGGGTGAGCCGCTTGAACTTTAAGGCAATTATAAACCCTCAAAGCTGGTATTAGAGACCCAAGTCTTTCCTGGCATCTGCAGTAGAAACAATGGCAAGTCAAGGCAGGTTGTGTGACTCCTAGCAGTAAATTCAAAAGAGGGGGAGCCAACAGCACAGGCTACAGCCTGCACCCTAAGAAGGAAGGGAGGCAAGCAAATCAGCCAAATTGGGGCCCTTTTCTTTGTTATGTGTTTGGTGGCAGGGGGTGAATTTTTCTTTTCTTTTCCTTAGGCCACCCCCATTAAGTAGCCCTTTGAATTAGGTAGAATGGAATGACAGTTCGGAGTGAGGTGAATAATAACCAGGTTTCGTACCAGATTTTTCCAAAACAACCCGTGCTTTTGCTAAAAGTTTTAAAAGGCAACAAGCTTAAAAAGCTGTTTCGAGAAAATTAGTTTAGGAAACCCTGAATGCAAGGACCTTCCCATACATAAAACCTTTTATTGAAGTGAAAACGACACATGTATTGATGATAATTCTCACGCGCTAATATCTGAGAGTCGGACTTGCATAGCAGGTGGGACTGGCTTTGTGGAAAGATCAGGACCTGCTGATCTTAGCCTAGCTTAGCCTATGCTTAGCCAGATGCTTGCAAGAGGTGTGATAGCCCTTGGTATCTTTTGGAGCAAAATAGCTTTTCCGTTTTGTTTGTTACATGGGTGGGTGTTTGTTCTAAGTTTGCTATATATCAGGCAGTGAACTCTTGTAGATTTTATTATGTTCGAGCTCAGTTCAACTCTCAATAATGACAGTGGATAGAGCGACTGAAAACGGGTTTATTGGAAAATGAAAGGTCTAGGAAACCCAGCCAAGAGAGATGCTATTGCCCGGTACATAAGGAAAGAACCTAGCATGATCTGCCTTCAGGAAATTTGCCGTGTTAACTGTTGGCAATGTTCATCGAAACAAAAACAATTAGGATTTCACTTTTCTGCATCTGGCATTTAAAAGTCTCATGGGATAGCAATCATATTATACTGTAATTTCCCCTTTTAAGTGCCATATAGTTATTGGCACCCCTCCAGGTACCTGTCACTATCAAGGGTTTATGGGGGAAAGCACATCACAATAGCTTTGGTATACAGCCCCAATGTAACACAATGGGACTTTCTCAGAAAGACCTTGACAAAAATTGCTAATATTAACGGGAGGTGATTTAAAGGTGGTTGGAGACCACATGCAGACTAACCTTGAATGAGGAATAGGGCTGGGCCATATCTGGTTTTCAACATCGTGCTTTTTTACCAGTTAAGCAACTCCATATAAACAATGTCTGAAATAAGGATGGAGCAATGTAAAGGCATTGGCTGGCTTCACGGTTTTCCCCGCATTGTGATTTTTGCTGGCACCTGCTTTTATGATTCGCTGCCCCCCCTGTAGGAGTCAGGGGAGAGCTGAACCAACAAGAGTTAATGGGAAAATTGAGAGAAACATTGGCTGGCTTCATGGTTTTTCCCTCATTGTGATTTTTGCATCACACACACACACACACACACACACACACCATGATTTGAGATATATATTGCTAGGTCAAAAATTATGAAACTGATATCACGATAATGGACTTCAAACCAGTTTTGGACGATGTAGGTATCAATATATTGCCCAACCCTAATGAGGAATGGTAGTTTGCTGAAATGTTTACAATTTTATTTATTATTATTATTATTTTATTTTTACAAAACTGCTGCTTTGATTTGGCAGATACCCATACGAGGGCTCCCAGTCCAAATCATTAGTAGTATACCTTCTATGCAGCACTCACAGCTCCTTTTCTAAAATAAGTTATGTTTCTTCCTCTATAAACCTTTTTGTGTGCACAGTCTGCATCCAGGGTATACAAAATATTAGTACATGCCTCATGACAGCACAATTCTGTATTTTCAGTCTCCATATGACACCCCAATTGGAGATTTAATTTTAAGTTACTTTGCAAGAACATGGAAGAGACAATCCACTACTGTACTACCTTAAAGGCAACAGTGGTATGGGACTACAATGAAATCTGTTACAAGGGGGTTGCAGCAATTAGTAGTGAAGTTGCAATTATAAACAGCATGAAAAATAAAAACTATTAGGATCTTAAATGAAGGCATAATCTACCTGGTTCTCCAGCAGCAGGTAAAATAATGGAAGATAAAATATATGAACTAGATAAGATAAATCAGAACTGAAGGATAAAAGATTTCAGTTGTAGCTTAGAAGTAATTTGAACAGGTAAATAAACATGCCACTGCCCTTAGAATAAACGAAGGAAACAGCCCTTAAAAAGAAATGCAAAAATTGGAACGAAGACTTTTGATTCGAAAACAATGGAAGATTTGTCAAGTACTATGCACCGTTATATAAAAGCAGTGACTCAGGAGGGAAATGAAATGTTCCAAGTTAATTTCGAATGTATTTTGGAGGATCGTAACTTACCTAAATGGCAAAGTAACATTGGAGAAAGTGCAAAGGCAATTAATAAGCTGAAAATCTCATTGACCTGATCGGTTTTTGAGTGCTTTTCTACAAAGCACTTAGAGCGCCTTATGCCTTATTTAATAGACAGAGGAGGGCGTGCTAGAAACATGACTGTGGTTCAAAAGAGTAGTTATAACCTAAACTAGGGGGTAAGCTGAGAGCATGTTTCATCATACTGACCAATCTTGCTACTTAACTCTTTACATTAATCTGGGAGAAGAGTTGAACTCAGTAATTTCTAGCTATATTGGTCTGGATCACATCTAAGAAAAATCAACAATTTTGCAATTGCTTTTATTCAGATTATTTCCAAACTATAATTTCCAGGAATTGCAGTCCGGAGACTTCTAAGACGGAATTATTGGTATGTTCTTCAGGGAAATATTATGTTTTATAATGTTTGGGTGATGAGTTGATCTGTTACTGTGTTTTATAAACTTGTATCCCTGCCCTCCAATGTAAATATTGTCTATGGTGACTTAGGATAATGAGTACACACACTATTGAATAATTAACATGATTCTGTTTTATGAAATCTGGGCAAGTGTGAGTGCAGGTTAATCTAGCAAAGAAGACTATATACTTTTTTTTCTACCCCCAAGAAAAATCTAATTTAGTGTTAGCATTGCGTGTCCTCCTTTAAAAACTAGGAGGAATAATAATAATAATAAATGCTGTCCCCAGTGCACAATGAAAATGCTGTGAATTTCCACATGGAATATGCTTTCGATAGCTGGAGGCCACTGTGGAGAAATGTGTTGCAGTCCTACTATGAATCATCTTCAAAGGTTGAGGGAATGAAAGTCGTTAGTTTAATTGAAATGATGGAAATGACTCAGCACTCTGTAGCAGCAAGAAATCTGAGAACTAGCCCTAACTGTGGCCTAAGATGCAGTGGAGGAGAGAGGCAAGACCGCTTTGAACTCTGCAAACCAACTTTCCTAGTTTGCTGCTACACCAGAAAGGGATGCTGTCATTTGCCATCTTGGGTGGGTGGGGGAGACACACAACAAACTTAATGTACCGGTTCATGGCCTTAGTGAGGTGAGCAGTACAGGTGAGTGTTATAATCAAGTAGCAAGATTGGGTGGGTGGTGTCATTCTGCCACTGATTTAATTCTAGACAGTTTCATTTTAGTAGCTTTAGATGGGGAGGTGTAACACAACCACATGTGTGTCCCAAATCGGTTGTATTTATAAATGTGCAAAGTTTCCACTCCAGTGATGGAGTGTGATTCTATGACGCTCTTTGTTGTGAGTACATTTGGTCTAGTCCAGTTCTTGTCCCGTCCCCCCCCCCCCGCCTTTTCATTGAAAGCCTTTTACTGGGTCAGCTGCAGAAAGGGAATGATAAATGATCTGGGTTTAAGCCTAATGACAGAGGAAAGGCTATCTTCAGGACCAAGACATTAACCATAAGAGTCTGAGTACCCTAAACCTCCAGAGTTAGGAATTTCAGACTTCAAATGATTCAGTATTGATCATATATTCTTATAACTGTCCATTTATCTTACATATTTGTAAAAGACTCTGGAAAAATGTAGTATTCTACTGACTTGATTGCTTCCACAGTAGCCCTTTTCTCCAGAATAGACATTGTTAATTCACTCAGTTGTTCTTGTGTCTTTTTTCAAATTGGAAACCTGCTTGATGCTTCCAGTTTTTCAAATGAAAATACTCCAGGAATATTTCTCATATAGCAAGACATACACAGATTTCGTCATTGTCAGATATAATTATAGGGATGTAGTATGGCTGGACCAGGGACGCGGGTGGCGCTGTGGGTAAAACCTCAGTGCCTAGGACTTGCTGATCGCAAGGTCGGCGGTTCGAATCCCCGCGGCGGGGTGAGCTCCCATCGTTCGGTCCCAGCTCCTGCCCACCTAGCAGTTCGAAAGCACCCCTAAGTGCAAGTAGATAAATAGGTACCGCTTTATAGTGGGAAGGTAAATGGCGTTTCCGTGTGCAGCGCTGGTGCTGGCTCGCCAGATGCTGCTTAGTCACGCTGGCCACGTGACCCGGAAGTGTCTCTGGACAGCACTGGCTCCCGGCCTCTTGAGCGAGATGAGCGCGCAACCCTAGAGTCGGACACGACTGGCCTGTACGGGCAGGGGTACCTTTACCTTTACCTTTATGGCTGGACCACTTATCAACTAACTAACTACAAAATACTATTGTATATATTGACAGCAAGTTTCCTATACGCTGATAGTGTAGCCAGAGTCGCAGCATTCGCGCACAAGAGGAAGGTTCTGACCGGCTCAGGAAAATGCCAGGTTTGCAGAACTACAAAAATCTTTCAGAAAAAGAGCAGCAGCTTAATCATGACTGAGAATGCTCAGTGGCCACAGAATTCGGACTGGTTGTTGTCAGGGTAGGGACGAACAGAATGAAATTTCAGAGATAAATTTACACGAAGCCCTCTCTTTGTTGCCATTATTAAGATTTTTTTCTGAACAGAATATCTGAACAGATACATTATGATTATGATTAAATTATTATTATTATTTACTGTCATCCACCCGCAGATCTCAGGGCAGTTCACAACATAAAAACACAATATAAAAGCAGAAAATACATGATAAAAGAAATAACCAAAAAAACCCCACCACAAATCAATAACCTTCACACCCACAAACACATTTTAAAAGGGTTTAAGATGTTAGCCAAAGCCTGGTTGAAGAGGAATGCTTTCACCTGGCGGCTGAAGGAGTATTATGAAGGCGCCAGGCAAATCTCCCTGGGGAGAGCATTCCACTTACCTCTAAATGTATACATACCAAAAGAGTATGTTACATACTCTTACAGTGTTACAGTGTGGAAATCATTATGGCTTTTCAATTATTGTTACATTATATCCTCTCGCTTCCAGCTTTTGGTATTGCTACTGTCAGTTTTATCAAACAAGATATGGAAACAATGAGTGCTAGAAACATTAAAATAAATAGGCATCAGAGTTGCAACAGGAAATGTAGAGTGGCATGAAAGTGGCCCTGTTGACTGTGTAATCCATGAGCCTTTTGCCAGCCTGCCTATAATAATAAGCAAACAGCAGATAAGTTTGCAATAAGTCTGTCTCCACTGAGAAGTATTCATAATCCAGAGTTCTCATCCTGCTGAAACAAACAAACAAGCAAAAAACGCTTTGCAGTTGCACAGCTTTTAAGTAATGTGAGCTACACTATTCAGCTTAATGGGAGAGAAAATGATTTTTTTTTTAAGTGGCTGAAATGGTGCTTATTGAAAGCAAACTTGACAGATGAGACTGGAGGTGATAATGGAGAAAACCACAATGCAAGCTAGGCTTATTTACCTGCTCCTCACAAACTAGTTAGTATTTTGTCATTACGTTTTCAAATGCAAAAGAGAAAATGAATGTGAATTCAAGCTGTATAAGGTTTTAAAGTTGTGAAGCTTACCCCTCACCCCCCAGGGGTGTGTGTGTGTGTGACTTTTATCAAATCTCTGTGCTATGGGGTTGTTTTTTTTTTTTTTTCAAAGGGGAGGGTCTTTGGATTCCACAACGCCAAGTGAGGACTTGCATTACTTTTTATTTTATTTTAAGAAATGCTGAAGATTAATTTTTAAAATCTGAGCCAAGTAGTCTCAGTGAAGTTCATGCTCATAAATTCGGCTGATCCAAGTGACTTAAATTTGGCTTCGCTCTGTTTTTGAAGTTCCACAAAGTTCTCAGGGGCAATTAAATTATATATGGAATGTTGAACAAACCTTGGCAACGAAGCTGTCTTCTCAGCCCTTCCATCTTAATAACTAAAATGACCTTCTGTTTTACAATATGTAATGGAACAATTACGTACCATAGCACACAGGGGTTTCCCCCCCTCTATGTCTGTGTTAAGACAGAGTCTCCTTGATTTGAAGTTCAGTGTAGATTCTGAGTTCTCATACACATAGCTAGTATCCACCTGAGTATTCCTATTTGGTATATATTCCAATTGCTATTTCGTGGTGTGTATATAAAAAGGTAAAGGGACCCCTGACCATTAGGTCCAGTCGCGGACGACTCTGGGGTTGCAGCGCTCATCTCGCTTTATTGGCGGAGGGAGCTGGCGTACAGCTTCTGGGTCATGTGGCCAGCATGACTAAGCCGCTTCTAGCGAACCAGAGCAGCACACGGAAACGCCATTTACCTTCCCACCGGAGTGGTACCTATTTATCTACTTGCACTTTGATGTGCTTTCGAACTGCTAGGAGCAGGAACCGAGCAACAGGAGCTCACCCCGTCGTGGGGATTCGAACTGCCAACCTTCTGATCAGCAGGCTCTGTGGTTTAACCCACAGCGCCACCCGCATCCCTGTGGTGTGTATATACAGATTAACAAAAAAACCACACCATGTTTGCACCTTCATTTCAACTTCATGGACACGTAGCTGAGATTAAGCACCACTTTGTTGCAGAAAAGGTTAATATATATTAAAAGTAAAAATAATAAAATTGAGCAACTGTAATCATGCATATGCTTGGCTGGACATACCTTGACTGCACAATGTTTTAAACAACAAGAAGAGGATGTTGTGGCAACCAGAATTGGGTGTATATTGGAGCCTGTTTGACACTGACCCATCTTCTGCTGCTAAGTGGATAGCTTGGGATGGTTCTGGCCCCCTTGAATTTCAGCCCCCCCCCCAAGCAGTCACATGCAGGTTCTCTGCCCACAGCATTAAATCCTCAACAAATGGCAAAAAAGGTATCTGAGGAGTGGCTGGGGAAACCCAGCCAGATGGGTGGGGTATGAATAAAAAATTATTATGATTATTATTACTTTCCAACTTACTGGAAGCTACTTCCACTGAAGAGATAAATGGAGAGGTTTCATTTCTCTTTAGTGCCTTAAAACATTTCCGAGGTAAAGCATGTAATAATGCAAGGTAAAACACTGGTGTGGGCAAGATTGCTCGCTGCCAACCGAGCAAGAGTGAATCTTGCAGAGGTACAGCTCACACACAACTGATTCTCCGCAGCTTCACATGCCGTACAGTGAAGCTGCACTGCTGCAGAGGTTTGAACTTTTGGCAATCCCCTCCAGCTCTACAAGTTCTATGATTCTATCAGGACTCAACTACAGATTAACCTAACAGCAAAGATATCAAATCCAGTTTGCTGACTTTATAACGCAAGGGCAAGATCACTGTGAGATACTGGTCAGGTGGGCGAGTCATTGTTTGGGTCTACAACGGGGCTAACTGGGCTTGATGGTTGTATCAGTGTTTGTTTAACTGCATGTCTGGCCTAGTCATATATAGGGTGTGTCTGCTGTTAGCTTCAAAAAGAGGCACACAGGTATGGGGAGCTGAAACCTCGCTTGCTGGCTCTATGTTCCTGCAGCCCGTCGGCAGTGCTTTTTTTCTAAAAAAGATTCACAAAATGTTTAGTGGTATGCGTACCCCCAGAAAAAAGCACTGGATGTTGGACTTGAGAAGGACTTTCTATATTAGAGGGATATGAAAAGTTGACACTTTTACGAGACCTGAAATTTCTTGCTGAACTTTGCGAGAGCACAGCTTTCATATTTATTTAGGTTTCTAGCATTCATGGTTTTCTTGCTTAGATAAAGTTACGGATCGTCTCCATAAATATTTGCTTTGAAACTCCAGCGCATGAATATTTCAGCTCAAATGTCCGATACTTACTTTCAGTGCTTCCTAATTGAATTTGTTGAAAAGCGAAGACACAGCATCTTCCTTTATTTGATTTGATTTGCTGCTTATTGGCAAGATTAATGTTTCAAGCCATACTGTGGAAGAGCTGGAAATTAATGCTGTACTGAAAACACTTGTCATGTTCATTGCTGTCTGTCTTGCAACAACAATAACAACAACGAGAAAGAAAATCGAGAGGTAGGCTGCCAAAAGTCTCGTGTCAGCTCTTTACGTTTTGTGGTGGTACAAAGTCAAAAAGATGCCTGGCGCTTAGATCAGCTCTTAATTCTGCCTATGACAAGAACCAGCAAGACAGCTTGCTGTTAGCTCATGCTGTGAGCTGTCCCACAGTGGAGGCAGACATCAATATAGCCACTTAGCAAGTTTTCTGAGAATGTGCGCTCATTTCCCTTCGTTCATTGAGCCTCTATGGGAGTAAGAGTTATCTCGGAACCAAAATTGTAATTTGTGTAAAAAGCAGGAAAGGAATTAGAAAACAGAAGTGGCTTTTAAATAGGGAGTTGTGGGTAGTAAAAATTCAAAGAAAGGAGATAGCTGTGTTGGTTGGGTGAGGAAAGGCATAAGAATTGCTTTAGGAACATTGGAAGCTGCCAAGGCAACTCTGTGTAACAGAACTAACACAGAGAAATAGAAAGGGTTCCAGTGGGGAACAGGGCCAAAGTTGGATTATTTATCCACCTAGCCCAATATTGTTTACACTGATTGGCAGCAGCTCCTCAGGGTCTCAGGCAGAGGTTGCTTGTAGCAAGTACCTGATCATATTGACTGGAGCTGTGTGAGGGCTCAGACCAAAGTCTGGCTAGTGAAACGTTCTGTGTTCCAGTAGTTGGTCCACAACATCCGGTACTCAGAGCCATACTGCCTCTGGGCATGGCTGCTCTGCTTATCTGTTTACACTATTTGTAACATGTTATTCATTGTTCACACAAGCCCCAGAATGAGAAACAGCATTAAAATAACACAAAAAGACAAAGGTGGCTAACCTGTGGCACTCAAAGATATTGCTGGGCTACCATTGGCCATACCATTGGAGCTGGAGTGCAAGTAACATCTGGAAGGGCTTCAGGTTCTTCACCTCTGCAATAAAACAACATTTCATTTACATACAATTTAATGTAAAAACAGACAATATACTAATATCTGCACCAGCCAAGCGAAGGGTATCACTTTAGTCAACTACTGTACTTGGGTGAGTAGCCATGTTTACCTAGTGGCAAAACTTGCATGGGCGCTGCTGCTGTTTGCACTTGAGAATGGAGGGCAGTCCAGAATCAAGTGTCACTATTGCATGGGTCCCCAAATACCACGCACCAGAGAAGCGTGGCACCTGGGGAGGGCATCCTCTGATGACCTCAAAGTCCTGGCAAGGTGCAAAGGAGCAGAGTGCCTTTTGGGCATAGGTGATTGCACCGGGGTGGCCAGTTCAGCCCCTGTCTGGTTCATAACCTTCCACATGGCTGCAAATCTTGCTGCATTAGGGGCAGCAAGGCACACCTGCCATCCATGCAAATTTCCAGAGGCTAAGACAGGACTGAAGGTACCTCCTCCCTTCTGTCGCATGAAGTAATTCCCATGCCCTAGCCGTGGGGCTTAACTTTTGAGCTGTGGGGGCTGGTAGGGTGGAATCCTAGAATCTTAAAGAATTGGAAAGGGACCCTGAGGGTCATCTAGTCCAACCCCCTGCGATGCAGGCATCTCGGCTAAAGCGTCCATGACAGATGCCCCATCCAGGCAGGAAGCCCTACAGGAGGTGGTGCCAGAGCCATGGGCACACATTCGAATTCTGCCCCCATCCTCACCAAGGCCCATTTCACAAGTGAAACACCAACGCCGCCGAGGAAGTGCCATCCCTGGACCAGTTGGAGGTAAGAAGGTGAGGGCAGGCCCAGGTCTCGGTGGGGCACTGCCCCCTTTGCCCTGGGGGGCTAGTCTTGACTGAGTATGCACGCATGTGAAGTGCGGGGAGGGGAGAAGAAGAAGAAAATGTAGAGGAGGAGCAGGAGTTTTTCACTCGTGGCTGTGAGGGACTGGGAGAGGAGGAGGAGGAAAGAGGCGGGAGCAGGCAGGGAAGCGAAGCAGCAGCGACTGGGCTTTCCCGTTGCCGCTGCCGCCCTTGCGCCTTGCTCCACATTCGCTCGGGAGCAGCGCCGCGAGAAGTTCCTCAGCCCTCCGCTTGCGAATGAAGCCATAACAAACCACCGAGGGCCCAATGGGAAGGACCCGAGAGCGGCAGGTTGCGAAAGAAACCGCGCGGCGACGTACCCAGCGCCGGCCCAGAAGGCAGCCTTGACCGACGGAGGGCGCCTCGGCTCGCCCAAGGGTTCCCCGCCCTCGCGCCGCCTTCGGTGGGGGAAGGAGGCAGCCCACGCCCACGCCGGCGGCTCTGGGGGCCGCAGCCGCCCAAAACGTCGAGCGTGCACCGTCCGGCTTGACGGGAAGGAGCCGGCGCCGGAGAGCGAGCGGGCGGCGTGGCGGGTGCCAGCCGGGCATGCGGGCAGGCTGCAACTGAGGCGCGCGCGCGCAGGCTGCTGTGGTGAGTGAGGGGCTTGCGCCCTGCCGTGAGGGGAGACGGGCAGGGAGTGGGGTACGGAGGTAATAGCGGGGAGAGAAGGGTGACTGACCCGCCTGTGGCTCCCCTCTCGGCGCCTTTTCCACTTGTGGAAGCGGGGTCCCCGTGGGAAGCTAGGAACTGCCCCGGGATTCCGACTCGAGCGCCGCCGCCGCCGCCGCCGCCTTCTTCAAGCGCCTCTGGCTTCGCGCGGAGACCAAACTGTTGCTTCGCCCAGCAGCGTCCGCCGCGGTGCTGAGGCGCGCGCGGAGGAGGAGGAGGGTGGACAACGTGCAAAGCAAGGAAAAAGAGTTTTCTCCGGGGCAGTGGGGAGCGACAGGACAGCGGGGATCGGGAACGCGGGACGCCTCTCTCCTCTCCGGAGTTTGAGCAGCTTCCCTTCTTCTCCTAGCGATGCTAGCACAGTTGCAAAGCTAAGCAGGGTCCGGTGCTGCTCCTAGTTGGATGGGAGACCGTGCCTGAGATTCCTGCATGACTTAATGACCCTTATGGACCCCTTGCAACTCTGCAGTTCTGTGATTTGCTTGCATGCACTCTCCCTCTGAGCACGAGTGAAGCCAGGATGGGGTGGGGGCCAGGACACCCATCGGTCGCCCTTCTCTGTCTAGCAGATTCGGAAGGAAATGTCTCAACAGCAGTTGTTTCAAATTACTTTCTTTGGAACCCAAGGTAGCTCAGAAAAATCTGTCAAAATCTTTCTACAATTTCTAAGTATTTTTATTTATTTACTTGATTTTTGTGGTGGTGGTGGGGGCGGCAGCCACCCCCTGCCTCTGCCCATGCTTCTGGGTGGTGCTGTTTGGGGGATTGGGCCCCATCACCCTGCCCGGACAGAGCGTGAAAGTGTGAGTGAACAGACAGAAATGGTGGCTGCTCCTCCGTTGGAGTTCCTGGTGGAGTTCCTGGGGTCACCTTTCGCTCCCTCTAGGTGACCCAGCTAGAACCAGGCTTTCTTTCAGCACTGCCCAAAGAGAGAAGGCTTTTTTCCCCAGCAGGTAGAGCAAAGATGGGAGCCTGTGGGCCCTTCCAGACTGGCAGCTCCCATCTTTCCTAACCATGGGCCATGCTGGCTGAGGCTGATGGGAGAAGTTGGATCTAAAGGGCCACAGGCTTCTTCACCTTTGAGGTAGAGCCTTCCAGCAGTGCCGGATTTAGGGCAGTGCAGGCTGTCGTCCCCCCCCCCTCACAGGGCGCCGAGCCAAGGGGGCACAAAATAATAACGAAACCTATTTGTCATATTGGGTGTGTGTGCCAAAATTTGTCCTTGCTCAGGTTGCCGTATTGCCCAAATCCGCCCCTGTGTTCAGAGGGAGAGGGCAGGTGTGCAATTAGAGATGGGAGCAGCCGTGACCTGCCCTTGCCTTGTTAGCAAAGCTGGCAGGATTGCCAACAAGGGAAGAATGAACTTCTCATCACCACCAAGAAGAGGTGTGTTTAATTTAATGTATGGACTTCAGAGTAAGTGTATCATTGCAGCCGGCAATTGCCCATGTTCATACGCTCAGGTCTCTGGGCTACTAAATGCCTGTTTGTTGTTGTGACTGACTCTGATGCAGCCAAGCTAGGGCAGATGTTTGGGGTTTTTTTTGGTAATCCTCATCCACAATCCATTGAGCACTGCCATTTCGATTTTCCTCTGCAACATGTTTGGTTCTGATGAAGCCATTCTGGCATAAGCTCTTACCTTTGCTTTCTTCATCCAACCGCCTTGGGGCCAATGTAAAAGTGTTTTCTCCCCTCTTTCTCTCCCTCTCCCTCTCTCTGTTTACAGTTCCTGTATCCATCATTTGACTGCAATGCTAATCTGGCTAGAATACACACACACACTTCTTCTTCTTCTTCTCCTTCTTCTTCTTCTTCTTCTTCTTCTTCTTCTTCAAAATACAGACAGTGGGTCCTTCCAGAGGGTTGCTAATTTGAGGGTGGTATTCAACCACATACTGGCAAATTCAGTTTGTGCAATTAAAGTGAACATGGTGCTCTTGCACAACAGAACTACAGTGATACCCCGGTTTACATACGCTTCAGGTTACATACTCCACTAACCAGAAATAGTACCTCAGGTTAAGAACTTTGCTTCAGGATGAGAACAGAAATTGTGCTCTAACGGGGCAGCGGGAGGCCCCATTAGCTAAAGTGGTGCTTCAGGTTAAGAACAGTTTCAGGTTAAGAATGGACCTTCGGAACGAATCAAGTACTTAACCCGAGGTACCACTGTACTGGCAAATGCTCAATAAACAGCTGATGTTGTATAACCTCCCTGCAAACTCTGTGCAAACCAATCAGAACAAATGCTCAATAGACAGGTTGTCTTAAGTTAGGGCTGCGGCACTGCCTTTGTTTTTGTGCTGAGTGCCTTGTCCCAGTCGCCTTTTCAATGACTTTGTGATCGCTAGCCAGCTCACTTCATGGGCAGGCAATAGCACTGGAAAAGGCTGAATCCTTGGCTACTGGAGAGTGGAAAGAATTGCAATAGGGCTCCAACCCTGAGAGATAATATTACTAACAAGAGTGGAACTGCCTTCTTTCGGGATATATGTTTACAAGAGCGCCTGGACAGCCAGATATATTTAAACCAGGATTCAGTAATAATCCTGGGTGACTTGTAAGGCTGAAACCTAATCATTCATTTGGGTGACTGCAGACTGGGATTGAGCCGGGGCTCTTCGTTGCATTGTCAGGCCGCAGATAAGATGCAAAGGGTTGGCTTCTTCCCTTATCTTGGACCTCCCTTGTGACAATCAGAGGGCGGCTCTTTAAGGAACGGTGTCCCTAAGGATGAGACTCTTTTTGTCAGCCATGCAAAGTATTATACACTTAAGCAGCCGTGCTACCTAACCTCTGTACCTACATTCATTTGGAAGTTGGCTAATGGTACATAACATAAAATAATAATTGTGACTACAGCAACAATAATAACGCCAATGAATTCGTGGCAATCCTTTCCATTTACTGTTGAGCGGGAAGGCTAGCAAATAGACGTAATTGATTATAAGCCAGAGTTTGTAGTCACTGAGCCTTGTGGGCAAATGCCTATTGCAAGGCAAATTGTTGGCTAATCGAGGCATGAAATAGAGTGGCACCAAGTGGAGATTAAATGCTCTAAGGTTCGCCATTGCTGAGGCCGATAACAGTGATGAATTCACTGTGTTATCAGATATAGCCAGGAGCTAAAGTCTCTCTCTCTCTGTGTGTGTGTTTTGCTACTTGCATTGTGTCTACCCTCTAAACTGCTCTGGATTTGACAACTGTTCTGAGATTTTCCAAATTAAGGGTGGTGTGTAAATGACCTAAAAAAATACTAAATAAAGTACATGCTTGTCTGAGAAATTTTTAGCAAAATTTCTGTAACACAATGTAACACAATACTTGCAGCTTGCGGTGGCTTTCCATTGTAAGTGTGTTACTGGGGATGGCTGGATGTTACTTCTTTATAGCATTAATTGCCTCTTCACTAAGGGTGGATCTACACACGGGGGGGGGGGGGAACGCTATAAATAAGTCAGAAATTAAATTTTTATAACGAAAGGGGGAAAAACACTATGGGAAATCGCAAAGAATGTTTTTTGCTCTCCAGCGCCATCCTGTGTTGCATGCTTATAATGCATTCAAAACTCTGTTTGTTTGACTAATGGAGCTGAGTCCTAAGTCTGAGGACCAATCTAGATGTGATGGCAGTGGAACCGTTCGTTTAAACAGGGCTCTTTTTATACAAAAAGGGGACAGAACTTGGTAGCATAATTAGCTGGCCTCCGGGATTGTGGACTTCATTCCTTGCCTGCAGCTCACTTGCCTACAGTCTGTGTCTCAAGGTGTTCCTTTTCCTCATTCCAGCTGCGAATAAAGTGCTTGGAGAGAGAGAGCGCAGTGAGGAGGCAGCCATTGGTTTGGGTCAGGATTCGGCATTCCTCACGCACATCATCCTTTTGCTGCGGAGCATATTCTGCCTGCCTTTTTTTTCTACATCAGGATTTGCACAATTTTCACAGAGCTGCAAGGGACCACAAGGGCCATCTAGTCCAACCCCCTGCAATGAAAGGAATCTTTTGCCCGACATGGGGCTCAAACTCACAACCCCCCCGAGATTAAGAGTCTCATGCTCTACTGACTGAGGTACCTGTAGCTGATGGGCCAAATGCTGCCCCAAGTTCCCTCTGGCCAGATCTCAGATCTCATCATAGCCCACATTCAAGCTGGAATACGCCCCGTACTATGGCAATGATGCACGGGCAGGTGGAAGCGCCTAGCTTTTGTGTGGCTTGATTGCAACCTCCTTTGCAAAGGTGAGAGTCAGCCCCATTGTTCCACCCACCTTTGCTTCTGATCCCACCCACTTCGCCTCTGGCCCTGCCAGCTGTTTGCTTCTGACGCTCAGAAGGTTATTTGTGAGAAAAAATGTGGTGCTTCAGCTGAAGAAGGTTCCCCACCCTTCTCCTGCTTCAAGAGGGCTTAAGAGAACAAGTCAACAGTGTAAACTTTTCCACTTTAAATTACATGCCCTTCATTCTTCCAGTGTAGGAAGAATAAGATTTTGCATACAGCGATCTGAACAAGAGTACTTCCGATACTGTTAATTTGTGTCAGAACAGTTGATGTTACAGGTAGGTAGCCATGTTGGTCTGCTGTAGTCGAAACAAAATAAAAAATTCCTTCCAGTAGCACCTTAGTTGATGTTATCTTTATTCTTGTTTATACTTACTGGGGCAGCAGAAGATTAGTCTCACGTGTAAAAAATAGTTTCAACTGGAAGAAACATTCTCTGCCATGAGAAAAGACTCAGACTTGGTCACATGCATGGCGTACATTTAAAGCACATGGCTTCCCCCAGAGAATTATGGGAACTCTTGTTTACCCACCCAGAGAGAGCTACAATTCCAAGCACCCTTGGCAAACCGCAATTCCCAGGATACCATGTGTGGTGTGGATATGCCCAACCAACTCAAATGAAGTTTTTCTGTTATCAGCTCCATTGATATTGGAATTTTAATGTGTCTCACCTGTGATTTGAATTAAGATATTGTCTGAAAGCCAAAGCGACAACAACCTAGGAACATTCTGAATTAAAATTCTACACCACGTGTCACATTCTCCAATGAAATATTCTGGACATTATTCCCAACTCATTCCAGCTACTTAATTATGCAATGTGTGAAATAGAGGAAAACATGCTTGATATAGTGCTTATGGCTTGATGGCTATTGATAGCAACATGGGTATTTTTATCTTTCCTCTCTTTATATAAGTTTTGGATGTGCACTGGAAAGCGAAACGAAAATATACCCTGTACCAGGCTGCAAATCCTAGATTTGTCTAGGTTGGACTCTTATTTTACTTTCAGTCCACTGTAATCAAGACATTTCAGGGACTTTGAAGGCGCCTGCTCGTGGCTTTACGAGATCAAAAATCACTTTGGCTCTTTTCCTGCTTTCAGAATGCAAACAACGTTTGCAGCCGTGGTTGGTGCAACTTTTGCAGTGGCCCAAACATGCATGCAACATCAAAAAAACGAAGATCATGGCCACTGGTCCCATCACCTCCTGGCAAATAGAAGGGGAGGAAATGGAGGCAGTGAGAGATTTTACTTTCTTGGGCTCCATGATCACTGCAGATGGTGACAGCAGCCACAAAATTAAGAGACGCCTGCTTCTTGGGAGGAAAGCAATGGCAAACCTAGATAGCATTTTAAAAAGTAGAGACATCACCTTGCCAACAAAGGTCCGTATAGTAAAAGCTATGGTTTTCCCAGTAGTGATGTATGGAAGTGAGAGCTGGACCATAAAGAAGGCTGATCGCCAAAGAATTGATGCTTTTGAATTATGGTGCTGGAGGAGACTCTTGAGAGTCTCATGGACTGCAAGAAGATCAAACACATCCATTCTTAAGGAAATCAGCCCTGAGTGCTCACTGGAAGGACAGATCGTGAAGCTGAGGCTCCAATACTTTGGCCACCTCATGAGAAGAGAAGACTCCCTGGAAAAGACCCTGATGTTGGGAAAGATGGAGGGCACAAGGAGAAGAGGACGACAGAGGACGAGATGGTTAGACAGTGTTCTCGAAGCTACAAACATGAATCTGACCAAACTGCGGGTGGCAGTGGAAGACAGAAGTGCCTGGCGTGCTCTGGTCCATGGGGTCACAAAGAGTCGGACACGACTGAACGACTAAACAACAACAACAACAAACATGCATGCACAAACTCCTGTAATGAGGGCAGTGTAGATATAGGAATACCGGAGGGGCTGTGCCCCCGCCCACTCTGCTCATCAACTCCCCACCAACCCCTCCAGAAGACACTTTTATTTGCTGAATTATCTGCCCAATCATCCCCACAAGGCCGCTGTGGTCACACTGGGTGCCACACTGCAGGGGCGCCAAACAGTGCTGCAGAACGGAGTGCAGGAGGTATGGCTGGGATTTGAACCTGTGACCATCTGCATGCAAAGCAAGATGCGCTACCATTGAACTATGGCTCCCCCAGGTGTACAACCTAGTTTCTGAGCATGGAATGTCCCCTCTGGATCTTGGCAAGTGTGCTTTTGCTGCCACAGGTCAATGAAACTGCTTTTCTGAAATCCTTTATGCTTTTTTTGGGTGGTGTGTGTGGGGGGGGGGAAGCTTCATTTGCATTGTGTTCCCAGTATGAAGAGTAGCAATATCTTTGCAACTGATTTGGTATTGAATTGTCTAGACTAGAAGACAAGAGGCTGAGATATGGTGACTCTGCACAGCTGTGTATTGTTTTGTTGGCCGACATGTTGAAGTATCCAGTCATCCCGATCAAGGCTCAATCCAGTAATCTCTGCTGACTCCCAATCCTGTTCTCGGTATATACTGCCCGGGTGAAGAGCAAAGCTTAAGGGGGAAAGGATATGATGGTGACGAAAGGAGTTGGCACATACATATTTAGTAAATAGTATAGAGACCGGCTTTATAATGTCTTAAATGCTGAGATTATTTCCTCATTACAGGCTGAGATGCCAACTCTTTCTTTAGTCCTCAACTCCGGGAGTCTTTAAATGAAAGCTTTGTCATGACGTTTTTAGGTTAGATGCCATGTATAGACTTCCTAAACCGTAATTTCAGAAGATCTTAAATTATGAAAGTCTCCAGAGTCTAAATTTGTGGTAACTAGAGATGTACTGGGTGTCTGCCCTTAACAGGTTTTAGCATGGCTGCAGTAGCTTTGAACTAGAGGAGTATGGTACAAAAATGGCCCACAATGTCTAACATTAGCATTGCATAATATTGTCTTTCCGTGTGTGGCTCGCCTCTGTTGACTTTTAATTATTTACTCACGCCTGGGAAGTAATAAAGTGATGATAAGACACACTTGTGGACTGCTTTTCACTTGGATTATTCAAAGGTATCTTCTGTACAATATATTTAAATAGTTGCAGTATTCAATAGACATTGTTACGATTGGCCAACACACCAATCAAACTAACTTGTCAGATGTTATGTGATCATGGTCAAATATTATCCAGTCTTTCAAACAGCTGATGATGCTTGAACAAATTGAGGTTTTGCCTACTTGGCAGAATTGCCTTTGAAAACCAGCTTTAAAAAATGCTATTGCTTTCCATTATTTCTGTTTATAAATTTATTTTTCCTATTATTATTATTATTATTATTATTATTATTATTACTCTTGGCACACTTCCATAGGTAGTTATTTTTCTTGGAAATGTTAATAAACATTGCACAAAGTATTTTCCCCCAACTCTATCTTTTTATAAATTGTAGAATCATAGAATTGTAGAGTTGGAAGGGACCCCAAGGGTCATCTAGTCCAACCCCCTGCAATGCAGGAATCTCAGCTAAAGCATCCATGACAGATGGTCATCCATTCTCTGCTTAAAAACCTCCAGGGAAGGAGGGTCCACAACCTCCCAAGGGAGACTGTTCCACTGCTGAACAGCTCTTCCTGTCAGAAAGTTTTCCCACATGTTTAGTCACGATTCCCAGGTAAGATCCTCCCCCTAGTGTGTGGGCAGGGTGGTCCCTCCCCCTACCTGGCCTGATCACCTTGGCAACACCTCCCCAGGTGGGATTGGGCAACAGGCTGAGGTAGGTGGAGACCTCCAGGTACCCCACCTGGGGAAGGTGAAGCCAAGCCTGTGTTAATGGTGCTGCATAGGGTCCCGGGGGCTGCGCGCGACCACGCAAAGGGTGCCCCCCATTTAATGTGGGGAGCGGTCATTCTTGTAACTTGAAGCTGTTGGTTCAAGTCCAGCCCTCCAGAGCAGGAGAAAGCAAGCTTGTTCCTTCTTCTATGTGACAGCCCTTGAGATATTCGTATGTATGTATGTATGTATGTATGTATGTATGTATGTAGTCCAGAAATGTTTTGTGTCTTCATTTTTACCAGAAATCTTGCATATTCCAGCGCAGGAGAGATATACTTATCTTTTCTTCTTCTTCTTAAAGAATAAGCCTGCATGTTCTAGTGTTAAAAAAAAGAAAGAAAGAAAAAGAAAACCATTAATTTTGTGAACCAGCACTCCATCAGAGAGATCCGGTTGCAAACCCTTTCCCTACAAATCAATTTGCATTTTGCATTGTTACACTAAATGGAAAGTTAATGATTCATTGCTGTGTGTATAAGATGACCACATTATTTGTGCTTGAGGGCTTCCCACAGGCATCTGGTTGACCACTGTGAAAACAGGATGCTGTGCAAGAGGGAGGCCTTTGGCCTGATCCAGCAAGCACTTCTTTATGTGAAAGGAACATTATCAAACCCCAATCAAAACGTTTGCCTTCATATTTCACATTTATGTTGTTGTTTTCTTGGCATTCTTGGTAGCTCCTCTAGTTCCATGCAGCTGCTTCTTCCGAGTTACCTAATGACTTAAAAGGGGTGACAGCACCCAGTGGCAGAGGAACCCTTTCCGGCACCCAGGGTGGGATGCTGAGGGATGGGGTAAACCACCCAGTGGCACATGTGTGACGTCTGTATGGACTGCGCATGCGCGGCAGCCCGTACGGATGCTACGCGAACGGCGCCCATACTAACTGTGCATGCGCCCTTGGCTGCTCTACAGCTGGGGGGGGAGCAGCTGGCCATCTTGTCAACCCCCCTAGAGTGGTGCCCAGGGTGGACCACCCCTCCGCCCCCCTTCGTATGCCCCTGATCGCACCCATGAGCTTGGCCATGTTGCTGAGAATGCAAGGACACTAATCCTCATAGCTGCTTCTCATCTCCCAGTTTTGTATTTTGGGATGGCTCCTTATCAAGTCACGGGGTGCAATTCAACATTGCATTTGTTCCATCTGTGCAAGCAGTTTGGCTTGCCAGACAGAATGATACACCCACCCACCCCGTATGCCATTTTAGGGGTTCTGCCCCCCCACCCCGAAGCCTTTTGCAGGGGATGTGGGGGGCATGAAGTACTACTGTGCAAGACGAGCACCCTTCTAGAGATGATGTCATTATCCATTGTGCACTTCAGGACTTGAAACGCATGTGGGGTGGTGAGACACACACCTTCAGCTGAAATCCTGGTTGGTGGCTCTGTGAGAATACAGCAGAAGCAAAGCAGGAAGTTGAGTACACAGTGTCTGTAAAGAACAGGCAGCATGTTCTTTTTCCTGTGAATAACAATGCAGGCAAGGTGTTTCTGCCATGGGAAAGTTCTGGTCAGGCAATATCAACAGAATTACCCAGAGTCCTGAAAACTAGACAGGACAGGGATTGCTTATACCCTCCTCTGCAAATAACATAAGTTCCACCTGACCTTAAAGGCTGTGCATTCAAACACACCTCTGGAAAAAGTAACATGCCCACCAATATCAGACCCTCCAAGTGTCCCTCTTTTCCAGGGGCAGGCCTGGATTTACAGCAGCCATCCCGGTTTCTGATTTGATCCCGGAATGTCCCACTTTTCTTTAGGACATCCCTATTTCATTGGAGAAATGTTGGAGGGTATGAAGTTATGCGACACCCCCCCCCCCGAGCCAAGGAGATAAGTAACTATATAACCTTTAGAAGACATCTGAAGGCAGCCTTGTATAGGGAAGTTTGTTTTAATGTTTTATGCTTTATTATGTTTTTATATAAATTAAGGGGTGGCAGAGATTTTTCATGGAATCCCACAATGAAACAAATGAGCCCGTCCTTTTCCAACCTTGCGATTCTTCCTTGGGTAAGTAGGAGCATGTGGAGATGAGCTCCAATGGATCACAGTCATGGAGGTCCAGTGCTCTTCTTCAACAAGGAAGGGTCTGGCTCAGAGGAGCCCCAAAGGTCACCAGCTAGTTTTTGATTCAGTTGTTTTGAGGTCCAGAAAAAGGGCCAAAATGTTTGGGTGGACTGACCCAGGGAAGCTTAACAGCACACATGTGATTCTTGACATGGTTATTGGAGGCCTCCTTCCTCTGTTCATTTACCTTGGGCAAGGCTTTATAGGTTGCTCAATCAAGCAAAGCATCCTCTCTGTTTATAGGGCTTCGTATCCCATGGAGACTCCTGCCCTCTCTGTCTGGCCCTTAGGACTCTCCCCAGACCACACCACTTCTCCTGAGGCCATGTCCCTCAGCAGTCTTGCTTCACAGCCTCCTTGAGTGTTTTTTTTATTTTTTTTGCCTGACTGGAATGTGCCCTTGAACTCTGATGATATCTTTTGCTTGCCTGGGTGAGGGATGAGAGGTCTGTGTAGGAACCAGCATATGATACAAAGGTAAATTGTAAATTTGTTGCCTCTGGCTCTGCACAAAAGCTTGTCCAGAAACAAAAAAAATGCAGTCCTCTCTGGCTGACACAGGCTCCCTCACCATTGGCTACTGTATTCCTTCCTCTTCCTTTAAGTCTTCAAACTCTGAAGTTACCTCACAGGGAACCTGATTCTTCATGCGCTTGCCAACACACTGTTGACAGGAACAAGAAGAGGACAGGATCAGACTGGTAGGGAATGAGCAACACTAGTGCTATTTGAGTAGCTATAGCAACTAGGGAGGAAAACTGTGAGTTCTATGGTTCGCAAGTGATAGAGGGATAAGGAGAGGCCTTGGTTGCATAAATTGTGGCAGGTCTGCTGCTCTTCCCAAAAGTAATGGCCTACCTGACTCAAAGGTGACGGCTTCAAGCTTAGCAAAGCATTTCCTTCTTGCACCTTTCACCACTGTGTACCAGAAGGGATTTCAGCAGGTTTACCTGGCGTTATATACTACACCTGCTGAAATGCCACTTCCTATACTTGGGGTGGACAGAAGGTAGGGTGGTAGATCTTCGGATGATTTGAAGTTGACCATCAAGGATGCTAGACTCCCAGTATTTAACAATGACAACAACAAAATGTCTCCGTCCCTCCACATTACAGTGCTGAAATGAAGGAAGCGGAAGCAAAGGTTACCAGGATTGGATTGTTGTGTGGAAGAGCTGCAAGGTCCATTCAGTTCTGGGATTTAGAACTATTTCCTGGTTACAAAGTTCTTTAATTCTAAGTGGACATCTTTTGTACCTGGCTCCAGTTAGATCTTGGGGTTCAGTGGGGGGCGGTGAAATGAAGTTGGTTCTCACAAGCTGAAGGCTGCCCTCACCTCTGTTCCACACAGTTGTTGGAAGTGTGGGAGCTCTGCCAACTTTTTCATCCAACTGCCCATGTGCTCTGGGAGGAATGCAGAACCTGAGTGACTGTGTCACAATTAGCACACAGTGTGCACATTTTAAGTTAGAAGCGGCGAGCGACGCCTGCTTAGCTGACTCTTGTGTGCCTAAATAAAGCTAGCGACCTAGGAGAGTGAAAATTATTACCTAGCATACAAATTATAGAGAATATATGCAGATATACATAACAAACACGACTCCTAGTGAAACGGAACTTGCTTTTTTTTTTTTTATTAATGTTTTTTATTTATACAACAAGAAAGACAAACAAACAAACACCGAACACGAATACCAAACCATACACTAATCACAAAAACAACCATAGACACACAATACTCCTAGCAGACAATAAAACATCTATTGGTCTTAACACTAAAGACCCGACCTCCCGTCCATTCCATACTTCAAATTCATATTACTTATTGCCCATACACATTTTTTCTTATAATTAAACTTATTCTCATTAAATCTAATTTCTTATATCTACCTTACTACTCTTACTGAAGTTCCTCGAATGCTGCAACAGAATTTAAACTACTATATTTATTTTTCAAATATTCTTTGAAAACCTCCCATTTAGAAACAAATTCCTGTTTTGATTTATTCTTTATTTTTTCTGATAAACCATCTAATTCAGCATATTCTGTCAGCTTTTGGATCCAATCTTGAATAGAGGGGATTTCATTACTCTTCCATTTTGCTGCGATCAAAACTCTTGCTGCCGCCGTGGCATATAAAAAGATACCCTTCCTCTTTTGTGGAATATCCAAATCTGTTATTCCCAGGAGGTAGGCCTCTGGTTTTTTATTGAAAGAGATCTTTAGCATTTTTTGCAGCTCTGCGTGTATACTCTCCCAGAATGCCTGTATTTTCCTACATATCCACCACGCAAATTCGTGAAACGGAACTTGCTTTTAAGGTTGCGGCAGAATTGCCACTCCTAATCTCTTAAACATTTGATTGATTGATTGATTGATTGCCCTGAAGGTTTTCCAAATGTTTCCCCTGAGGCTTGGGAGTTCTTAAAGAACGGGGCAGGACTCCTTAGTAAAACTAGGAAAGGCTCAGGCGTCTCTTGCTCATCACATCAAATATATGTACCTGATATTGCGACCAATACGGTGGGATAGAAATGTAATAAATTTAGTAAATTCCATGTCATTAAATCCATGGACGGGACATTTGGGACATTTAATTACATAAATAAGCCGTTTGTAAAGGCATTTATATATTTAATTTACACTCCGGGTTTTTGTTTTTTTAAATATTAACGGGCACTCAGAATGTCTTGCCATAAAATGACAAAGAGTATCTGATTCGTTTGGAAGAGCGTTGAATATGCTTGGATCTGGAGTCTGACACGTGGCTTGCTTGTGGCGTGTAGGAACTCTTAAAACGGGGCATTTGCATATAAGGACTCTACCTAAAAACATCAAGGTTCTGAAACCGGAGTAAAAGGCATAAATGTGCACATAAATGGATTTAGCTTGCCTGCTTTGCGTAACCTGTGTAGTTGCAAAATTTGACTTTCGAAGGTGAGAAATATTTGTTTCAGACAGCTTCCTTATCCATGGCAATTCCAAGATGGCACCACTCCTATCATCCATTTTTTTTAACCTTCCTTTCTTTTTCTCTCCCCCTAGGATGCCATACTCTAATCCAGGATGAATGAATGCCACTATGATAAACGCATGGACTTCTTCTATAACATGAGTAATACAGCCACAGCAGATGAGTGGACGGGGACAACTCTCGTCATTGTGTTATGTTTCGGGGCCTTCTTCTGCCTCTTCATTTTCATCTCCAATTCACTGGTCATAGCCGCTGTGGTCAAAAACAAGAAGTTCCACTTCCCTTTCTACTACCTGCTAGCCAACCTAGCAGCTGCGGACTTCTTTGCAGGCATCGCTTATGTATTCTTGATGTTCAACACCGGCCCAGTCTCCAAAACGTTAACTGTTAACAGGTGGTTTTTGCGACAGGGACTTCTGGACACGAGCCTGACGGCTTCTCTGGCCAACTTGCTAGTAATTGCCGTTGAGCGCCACTTGTCTGTTGTTCGGATGAGGGTCCACAGCAACCTCACAAAGAAGAGGGTCACCTTTTTCATTTTGTTGATCTGGGCCATAGCTATTTTCATGGGGGCGGTGCCCACCTTGGGCTGGAACTGCCTCTGTGACATCTCAACCTGCTCTTCGCTGGCTCCTATTTATAGCAGGAGTTACTTGATATTTTGGACCGTCTCCAACCTGGGGGTTTTCTTCATCATGGTGGTGGTGTACATAAGAATCTACATGTACGTCCAGAGGAAAACAAATGTTTTATCTCCGCACACGAGTGGATCCATCAGCCGCAGGAGGACTCCAATGAAACTTATGAAGACAGTCATGGCGGTCTTAGGTAAGAGGATGTGGAGGGCAGATGTGCTTGTGTTGTATCATCATCATCATTCAGTTTGAGAAGGATGGTAGATCTTGGCTGAGCCATCTGTGGTTACATTTCCGGTGATTAGGGCCCACGTGGTCCTCATCGTAGGACGGGGGCTCTGAGATGGTGGGATGGAAACTCACCATGTGTCTTCAGCTGCAAGAGGGTGTTATTACTCCATGCCTCATCCGTTCTCTTGGATCTATGTTTGTGGTGCCATGGGAGCCATTGACCTGATTCTTGGCCTTGGGCTGCTTATGAATCATTAGGCTGCTTATGAATAATAACCAGCTTTAGTTTACAAAGTGGCTAGTCAAAGCCATTTAACCTGCAGATGGAGGATGCATCTACCTGTAAGCTTATTGCATTCCCAGCATGGTGCTTTGCTGAAAAATTATAAATGTGAGGTATGGTAACACTACCCCACTCTTCAAATGCAATATCTTAGGACAGGCATAGACAAACGCAACCCTCCAGATGTTTTGGGACTACAACTCCCATCATCCATAGCCAAAAGGACCAGTGGTCAGGGATGATGGGAACTGTAGTCTCAAAACATCTGGAGGGCCGACTTTGCCAATGCTTGTCTTAGGAGGTGGCTTGTGCATTTTCCCTCCTGTAGGGTTTCTGACATTCATGCTGATAGCTTGACTTCACACCCAACCTTACTATTCAGCTGTAGGGTTTGTGGTAGTAATGCACAGGGATAGACAGATCTGTCAATTTTGGCTCTCTCGGTTCCTCATTTTTCCAGTTTTAAATTTGGTTCTCCACATTTCTGCAGCCAAAAATAAAACCATCAAGAAAATTCATCAGCATTTTAGTGTGAATTCATAAACACATTTTTACATGCAGTTTTGACTACTTCTTTGCTATCATTTTCTCCTAATACAATGCATCATTTGCATGTTTTTTCCCCTTTTATTAATACTGTATGTTCATTTTATGCACACTTTCCTCTAATATATGCATTTTAGTCAACATTTGTTTGGTGAACTGCATCACAAAATTTGTAGAAGCTGCGTTTTGGTTCTCATATTGTTTCATAAAGTGCAAATTTGATAGCTTTAAATACAAGCTGAATTGAATTTTAACCCCATCCCTAGGTCATGCACAGGTGGTGGATACACTGACGGGAAACCTAAGAACTAGGAATAGCAGCAATATGTCTGATTGCATTAATTGGCACCAGCAGCTTTGCAACAAACAGCAAAAGATCCCAAGAGGAAGCCCAAAGTCTCACAAACTGTATGAGGCTTGTCAGTATACTTGGTAGTTGTACAAGGAAAAAATTAGGTTGAAATCAGGCTTTAACCTTAATATATGGTCATCTGAGATGAGTTGGAATTGCCTCCAGGCACACCGGCTCTTGTAAACTTGGGGGGGGGGGGTAGGGGAAGAGAAGCTAGTTCACTCTTTCTGGCTAATAATAATAAATTTCTTACACACCCTTCACTCTAATGTCCTGGCCATAAATGATGTGGCTGGGCTGATGCCCTGGTTTTTAAAAATAAACAAACCAACCAACCAACCAACCTGTGGGCTTGTTAACTTTTGTTCACTGCATCCCAAAATATTGAGATGGGTTCAATCTACTCCATAGATTGGCCCTTTAACCCTTTTTTGTGGTTATCCTTTCAGCTGCAGCTTTAGGAAGGCTATAGGATGGGTATGGTTTGAGTAAAATGAGGATGGGAGTCGGGGGGGGGTGGAACTTGGGGGTTTCCTTAAGTGCCTTTTGCCACAATTCAGCCACAGTATTAAGAGGAAGGTTTGGTCCCTTCCAACTTGAAATGCAGTCCTTTTATAAGTAAGGCCAGTCTAGAATCTCTCTGGTGGTTTATTGGCACTGCGATAGATCTTAACTTCCCCTGTTTATAAAGTGTATCACCTTCTACCCATTCCCTCTCCCCAGAGCTCATTCTCCTCACAATCATTATATTGCTCTGTCCCTAGTGCCCAGGTTCTGAAAACCTGCTGAGATGGAGCCTCTATTCTAATTACTGGCAGGTGAACCCTGTCCCATGATTGGAAGACTCCGAATACAGCTTCCTTCCCTGATGTAGTACCTTCTTGTTTATCTTGGGCTACAACTTCCTGTTGTCCTTGGCCATGCTAGCTAAGGGGCTGATGGGAGCTGCAAGCCAGAACATCCGGAGGGCACCACGTTGAAGGTTGGGGAAGGCTGTTATACAGAACACCTTTATATCCAAACCAAATCTAGTATTGAATTTTCATTCTCACCTGCTTGGGCATCTGCAGTGTGCAGTGCAAATATTATAACAGTCAAGGAATGCTAAGTGAGATGAGGTGACCCTGAGCATCTTGCCGTGGCTGTTATTCATGTTGCAATTGCCTGTCAGGCACCGAATAGCTTCTTTCATAACCATGCCATGTCCTTTTCACAGGAGGTAACAAAAGAAAGCATTGCTGTGCCTTGGGGGAGACCGCTACTGACCCTATTGTAACATTGCAAGATATCTGTAACATGGAGGACAGCCTCTCTTTTCATAGTCCGAATGCTTCGCCCATTTATCTATTGAATGCCAGACCCAAGGACTCCGCTGCTTAGGTCTGGCATCAGAATTTCTCAAGGAGGCCTTGTTTTCTCGTAGCGCAACACAAAGTATGTGTGGGAAAGGCGGAGGGGGACGGGGACCCAGCTGTTAGATCTAAACAAATACATTGTGGTTGACATAGTGAATTCAAAGTAGGGATTGTCTTCTACAATACAGCTGTCCCGTTGCGAGGCACGTTTGTTTTTCCACTGGGTCAATTCAGCTGACTTTAGTAGATACAAAACAATAGCTTTGGGTAGAGCAGTCCCCCCCCCCCCAACTTGGGGCTCCAGCTGCTTTTGGACTACAATTCCCATCGTCCTTGACCACTGGTTCTGTTAGCTAGGGATGATGGGAGTTGTAGTCCAAAAACAGCTGGAGATCTAAGTTTGGGAAGCACTGGGGTAGATGGACATAGCAAGTCGCCTTATACTGAGTCAGTATAAGCTCTCCATGGTTTCAGATGGGGTTCTTCCCAGCCCTACCTGGAAATGCCTTGGATTGAAACTGGGACCTGTTGTATGCAAAGCACACTTACCATTTTACCACTGAGCTATGTCTGTACCCCATATAGTCTTATATTATTGACTATTACCATTGGTAGGAGGCAACACAATCTGTTTGCTTAAAGCAAAACCATGGTGTGCATTCTGGGAAGTTAGAAATCCTCCCACGCCTCTCTCTTTTCTTCCCTGGGTGGTTTACATTTCCTCTCCTTCTTTTCCCTGCCTGTTTGGACATGCTGGGAGACAGGTTACAGGACACCAGAACCAACACAGCCCCAGCAAAAGCTTTGCTCTCTTATTTGTCAAATCTTACGCATCTATAGCATCAAGATGTGTTTTGAGCCATGGTTTGTTCAGGCTTCTTAGCCCCATAATTTTTCTTCAGGAATGCCACAGTAAAAAGCAACAGCACCTTTCTCTTACTGCTGAGCAATCCACAATAAATGGCCACACTTCTGATATCAGAGAAAGACTTTCTAAAGTTAGAGGGTGTGGAATTTCTTTTTAGTGACTTTTAACTATGCTACTACAAGGAGCAGGTTACAAATGGAAGAAGGGCTTTATGGCTTGGTTGTGTGTATGTACCTAGATAATTGTATTTCGGGGGCTTTGTGGTTTGTTTGTTAATGTGTGAGTGTGTGTGCGCACGCATGTGCACAGATGCATTGTGCCTCCCATCTCCTGATGGCTGGAACATGTCCACTGTGAGGGGCATATCTTCAACCCCCTCAGTGCAGTACTTCCTCTTTTCCTGTATGAGGGAACGTCATCCATTCACTTATAAGGGAGAGGACAAAGAAGTACAGGGTACCTCGGTCTATGAACTTAATTCATTCCAGAAGTCCGTTCTTAACCCAAAGTATTCTTAAACCGAGGTGCGCTTTCCCTACAGAGGCTGGTGCCCTTCCACCGTTTGGCTTCCAAGGCAACGTTTGCTAGCCGGAACACCTACTTCCGGTTTTGCGGAGTTCGTTGCCCAAATAGTTCGTTAACAGGGCTGTTCATAGACCGAGGTACCACTGTACACCTAGTGGGGAGTGGGGTACTATTTTGGGTCAATATCAAACTTGCCATTGGTGGTTCCTACAGTTCCGGCTAGCTTTTGCTGCATCTTGGCGGTGACCTAGATTGTGCCCTTTTGACTTTGTCAGTGGAGAATCCTTGCTTAGAGCTAACTTTTCTCTGCATAGCCTGAGGCCTTCTGATGCCATTTCAGATTGTGGTGCCAATCAGGGACCGCCCCTCCAGATCCTATTAAGACTGCTACCCCTGTGCTACAGTGAGGCATAACCTTTAAAAATTAGTTTTTAAATACAGAGAAGATGCAACCCTAAATACCTACCGTAAGCTTTTGAACTCTATATATCTACGACCCACCCACTCACAAAACTATTGCACTTTTTACCAGTGGCACGGCAGGCTGAAATTTAAGAAGTGAATACTGTTTTCCTGGCCTGAATACACAGTGATAACGAGAACTTCAGTTGCTGAATTTCTGCAGTCATTACAGGGGCAAAGAGTCTTGCCAGGGAAAGGGGGCTTCGACCCTAATTCTGAAAACTTGTAGCGGCAATTGGTTTTTATTACTTAGTTTTTAAAGATACCTGAGCAGGAAAGCAAGTAGAACGAATACCCAATAAGCCTTCCTCAAATAAGTACTGCTAACAAGAATTGCAAATGCCTCTGGATGAAAGGTTCCGAGTGCACATATTTGCACTGATTCAAGTATGTTTTGCTGCCTTTCAGTGGGAAAGCAGAGCCCGCTGGCGCAAACCGCTTGTAAAATAATGCACTGCCATGACTTTACCCAGCTCATACCGAAATGGATGGCAACGCTCTCCATAAATTTTGGCAGGGCCAGATAAGGGCTTAGTTTCGCAGTAAGCTATAGGCTATTTGCTCAGGAGAGCAGCATTTTCACTCCAGTCAGACGTCATGCCAGTTGCTTTTCAGATGTTTCTGATTCCTTCTCCTATTATGTTGGGAGATTAGAATCTAGCTGGGTTTCTTTAAATGACAGTTTCCACTCTCTGGAAACTACGTATTTTAGTCACAATGCCTTCCATTTATTTTGAGTGCCTTCCTTTTTATCTGAAACGGTTTTCTGGTTGTCAGCCGTTGAAGATGTTTAGACTTGTAGCCTGTGTGAGAATTCATTTCATATTTCCATTTCCTAGAAAACAGACCAGAAATAGTTCTGCATTATTGCCATTCTGCCTGCTTCTTTCTGATACCAACGTGATACCAACATCTAGATTACAAGAACCCTTTCTAGGCTGCCTTTTTCAGCATCCTGTTTTCCAGAGCTAATCTGATCCATAAATAAGGGCTAGCTGACCCTCTTATTCTACTGCTCTCCAGCAGCTGGCATTCAGAGCCATGGTGCCTCTCATCTTGTTTTACAGCCACCAATAGTTGTATCCTCCTCCCCTACAAAAAACTTTCCAATTTGATAATCCTCATTCACTACATCTTGTGGTGGTGAGTTCCTTGGCTTAGCTGTGCTCAGTGGGAAGAGGCACTTCCTCTGTCCTGGCCCACATCTACACTTTTCAGCTTTATTGGTTGACCCCGGGTCCCAGAATTACGAGAAAAAGAAGAAAAACTCTTATCCGCTCATTGTCTTATTATTATGATTGACTAGCAAATATTTCCACCGAGTCAATTTTATCATGCGCTCTCATATCTTTGGATAATGATAGCTGTCTTCTTGGGAGGCTCACCCAATTGAGTGGTAGAGAAATTTAGATAACGTTAGACAGAAATTACTTGCTGTGGTTGCCAGTTCCATTGACCTACGTGTGCAATGTCTGTGTTACTCTGACCCTTGGACAGATAGGGGAGAGCCCTATCATCGACCCTTTTGTTCTTCTTCTTGCTCCTTTCGCCTCGTGATTCCCCGCTCCCACTTGAGTTTCCCTTAAGAACACAGCATGGATCCCAACCCACAGTTCCATAGTCCCCAGCTTTTTCTTTGTCCTTGACGTGATCAGATCCAGATTTAGCAGAAAGTGATCCAGATAACCGCTTGTCTATTCAAATATCCACTCAACAGATGCTTCATTGCGTTTGATGGTTGTGTTGTTCCCTGCTTTTTCCTCTGAAATGAAGCCTAAAGTAGTTAATAAGTACAATCAATCAATTGCACAAGTAATCTATGAATAGAGGCACAGTGGTCCAATGTGCACGTAATGCCAAACCATGGTTTAGTTCAGAAGCCTTTGCAAACCTAGGCGATACTTTGGGCTCAAGCACTCCCCTCTCATGTTACCCCTGCAGTCAGGAGGCAGAAATAAACCAGTATTCAGTTGCACTTTAAGCAGTCCAGGTGATCAGGAATTCACTGTGATTTCAGTTTCATTCCTTGCCATGTGAACTACGAAACGTGGTTTAAAAGGCACACTCATCAATTTTAAAACAAGCCAACTTCCAACAATGGGTTGATACGCGGCTGGCTTGTTTAACAAGTAGGTGTTTTACGTGGCGGCTGGATCATGATATAGAGGTTTATAAAACAAAATATTTTCTTCCTTTCTTATAATAGTAGAACTCAGGATCACCTAATCAGTGGCCTATAGGTTTGCAGGCAAGAAAATAAAGTGTGCTGTTGTCTCATGAAATTCACTACTCTTCCATACTCTTCTAGACTCTCAAATGTTTGTGAGCATGCTCAGACCTCGTTGAGCTACACATCCATGGTGGAAAGGTCTATTTAGCCAGGGCAGCTACAGTCGTATCTTGGTTTTCAAACAGCTTAGTTCTCGAACGTTTTGGCTCCCTAATGCTGCAAACCTGGAAGTGAGTGTTCCGGTCTGCGAACTATTTTTGGAAGCTGAATGTATGACAGGGCTTCTGTGGCTTCCGATTGGCTACAGGAGCTTCCTGCAGCCAATCAGAAGCCTTGCTTTGGTTTCTGAACGTTTTGGAAGTCAAACGGACCTTCAGAACGGATTCCACTCAACTTCCAAGGTATGATTGTAAATGGAAATGTCACCTACGGTAGGAATTCACATCTAAGGATGAATAGGAAGTCATGTTGAGTGAGCTTTCAGTGGTCTCCTGTTGGCTGCTCTTAAAAACACACTGGATGAATATTTCATCTGATCCAGCAACACAGTGTTGCTGTTTTTTTTCATGTTCTAGATGCTTCACTGCATGTAGCTTGCGCAGAAGCATCCCAGTGAAAAATGCAAAGCAGCCTTTTGAAAGAAAAGGAGGTGACATTCCAGGCAAGTCCACACATGACTTTGGTTTTTGCTAAGCTGAAGAGTGATCGGCAGTCTGTCCTAACATGCTTATATTTGAGCAGAAATGATGCTTGCAGAAACCAAAAAGCAAATAAAAAGGTCTCTCTCTCCGTATAAATTCGTATCGCTTACGTCTATATAGCTTACACTGACATTTTTTTGTATTGTGCAAATGAACTGAGTAGCTGTTTCAAAAGTGATTGAGATGTACTTGGCCTTGTCCTGTATGTGGAAGGCAGGGAGGGACAGGGCAGAGCCACACCATACAGTTAAAGTACATTTAAAGCACCTCAGCCCCCCCAAATCCTGTAGTTTTCACCTTATAGAGCTACAGTTCCCAGTACCCGTGTCAAACTTACAGTTCCCAGGATTCTTTGAGGAACGGCATGTGCTTTGAATTTATGGCATTGATCTGCCCACAGTTAGGTCTCACCGCCATACGCATTTCTTAGAATGCCTGCAACACTGATAGGGGAATTCAAATAAAGCTGCCCATTTCAAGGTGACTGCAGGATTGGGATTTGAACTCTTGTCCCCGTTCAGATTAGGTTTCCATTGCCCTACATTTGCATGGTTTGTGGGCGGGGAAACAGAGCGCTGGCATAACTTGCTGGAATATTTCTTTGCCGGCTTTAGGGGAGAAGGGAAAAGGCTTCCTAAAATGTAAGCTTTTGACTTTGATTTTTTTAAACAACAACAACAACACATAAATGGGCAGCACTTCCTCTGTGCGTCCTCTGCAGCCTGCCTTTTGTGCAGAGCTGTAATTTTCCTATTTTTGTAAAATAGGCAGCAATTGTGGCTTGAGCTAAGCACATGCTGGTTTGTGCATTAGCTCTGGCCTCTCTCCCTCCCTCCTTCTCTTTCTCTCTCCTTTTGCACTAAGAAGCATGGAATGACAAACCGGGAATGCCGGCACCAGAGATGAAAGAGCGATACAATTAGCCTGTTCCATAAATATTAATTGAGTTTGTCTGTTTTACTGTGTGGTTTTAGTCTTCCTGATTTGTTGGTTGCTCTGGGAACCCAGCAGGGTTGATGAACGAAATACAAATTTATGAAATAAAAGAAATGCAGTGCTCGTGTGTGTTGGTTCATAGATTCTGACCAGCGTCACCAGCCTGCATGCTTGGCTGGTCTGCACATTGTTCCAGGAGGTGTTTTGAGACAGGAGATAAATATTGCAAACGGGTTGTTGCGCTATCACAAATGGGCGACGAACCACAGTTTTTCTCAACTTACTGCAAGAAAGAAATTCGACTCGGTTTGCATTTGAAGGTGAACTCCCCAAATTTGCACTTTTTGAAACAATGCTCAAATCAAAACACAGCCATCCTTCAAAATCCAAATTTCTCTGAATTTTGCAACGTGGTTTTCCATGCATATACCAGGGTTGCTGAGGTTGGGGAGAGGGATGAACCAGTGTTTGTCTTGAGCAGCAGCTGCCTCCTCCAGTGACGGCTGTGAAGGAAGCATCCCATGGCCTCTCCATGGCCGCTGCTGCCAGCGTCCTCCCTTGGGCAGCTTGAAGCAACTGCTGGAGAGCAGGCAATGAGGAGAAGAGGCAGCCATTGCCAGCAAGGCCCAGTCCCGCTTAATGTGCTGGCTCTGAGGGGCAGGCAGAGGGTAGGGCTGCCCTGGGCGGGAAGAAAGGGGGAGTACAGCAGAGTCTCTTTTCTTCTTTTAATGCTTTGTATGTCCATGTCTAATCTTGCTCCTTTCTAAAATTTATGTACAGTGGTACCTCGGGTTAAATATGCTTCAAGTTACAGACGCTTCAGGTTACAGACTCCGCTAGCCCAGAAACAGTACCTCAGGTTAAGAACTTTGCTTCAGGGTGAGAACAGAAATCATGCTCTAGCGGCACGGCGGCAGCGGGAGGCCCCATTAGCTAAAGTGGTGCTTCAGGTTAAGAACAGTTTCAGGTTAAGAACGGACCTCTGGAACGAATTAAGTACTTAACCCGCGGTACCACTATATTGGTACATGTTTTTCGTTTTGTAAATGAAATAAAATCTGGATTAAGTGGTTTTCTCCAGACAGTGGGGGGTGGGTGTTCGTTAACAGGGCTGTTCATAGACCGAGGTAAATGATGTGGCTGGGCTGATGCTGTGTTCTGTGTCCCGTTGGTGTAAATGCTGTGTGGCAGGGGGAGGTCTGTGTGGCAAAAAATGGGAGGTTGAAGGGGGTCAGTTGAGGGGCGAGTGAGAAATGTTCCTGTTTTCATCTGAGGAAGATTGGAGGCTATGTGTTCCTCTTTGTCTTGTCCTAAGCCCGAATGCTTAATGCAGCAAAATGCAAACAAATGAACAAATCCAAACAAATTGAAACAAACAAACAAACAAACAAACAAACAAACACATCCATTCTTTCTCTCTCTGATAGGTGCCTTTGTTGTGTGCTGGACTCCCGGCCTCGTCGTCCTTCTTCTCGACGGCTTGAACTGCACTCATTGTGAGGTACAGAACGTGAAGCGGTGGTTCCTCCTCCTGGCCCTTCTGAACTCTGTCATGAACCCCATCATTTACTCGTACAAAGACGACGAGATGTCGAGCACGATGAGGCGCATGATCTGCTGCTCTTTTGAGGAGAGGCCGGAGCGCCGGTCTTCGCGGATCCCCTCCACGGTGCTCAACAGGAGTATGGACACCTCTAGTCAATACTTAGAAAATGGCATCACCCAAGGGACAATCAGTGGCAAAGGAAACACCTGAGCCACACTCTCTCGTTCTTCCTCCTTAAGAAGTGGACTGTGGCTTGTGCGGCGGATGCAAGCGGACCGAGCACTGAACCAGCTGAGTTCATAATCCCGAAACAGCAGAAGTGTATACTCTGTGTGCCAGGAAACCCAAACCCCAGTGTGGCCTGACATCATTGTAAATAATTATTGGATGAGAGGGGTAATATGCTGGAAGGGATGGAGAAGAATAGAAGGAGCGGACTTATTCTGCAGTGTGTGTTTTTAAAGTTGGAAAACTGTACAACCGGCATTGTGGAGTCCTCATTCTTCAGAGGCCAAGTTACCACTGTGTGTGGCATATACCACTACAGACTGCTGAGATGAGGCTGGTTCTCACATCTAAATGCTTAGCTACCTATATCTATTATCTATCTGTCTATCATCTCCACATACAGAACTAGGATATCAGGCAGAAGAGTTGTAAACTAGCTTTCTGAGTCATGTTTTATTTCGCTCCGTGGAAATATTTTTATTTTATTTTATTTTAGTTGTTGTATTGAGGGCTATTCAATACTGTGAGATCCAGACCAAAGTTGCAGCCTGTCCCTACGCATGTTTACATTGGAGTATGTGCCATTTTGCTTAGTGGGGGGTTTGCTTCCAAATGATATTCATTGCTTTGGATTGCAGCCCTAAAGCCCTCTTGAACTCAGTGGGACTTGCTCCCGAGTAACCATATATCGGACTGGGCTCTTCAGTCTCCTGTGTGGTATGGTGTTTGTGCTCCTCCAGTAAACATTTTTATAAATATTTTTCATGGCGTAACAGGGTTGCAAAACCAAAACAGGTCTTATTTGGCTCCTCTGCCCCATCCCAGTAAATGTAATGATTTCTGAGCATCCTGATTTTCCTTCCAAGCTGTGATTATGGGGTGGGGGAGTTCAGGAGATTTCTGCAATAAACTAATTGCACGCAAAGGCATCCAGTCCCCCAATAACATACTATTCCGTGCGTATACAACATTTGTGACTTGTTCGTAGGGATAGAACTGTTTGCTCTTAAAGAAACAAGCCAAATAATCACTGACTGCTTCAGTTGAAGGTGGGACAATGAGGATTGATGGCGGTATTTTTAAGCCTCTGATCTTACCTTTCAGCTGTCACAAGTTCAGGCCTGAGTTGCTAGCACAAAAGATGTTGGAAGTTTGGTTATTAAATTTGAGTTTCTGAAAAATCCCGGCTTAAAAAAAAAAGGATTTAGACTATTGTGTGGTGAAAGTTAGACCTGTATAACAGAGACATAAGCAAGAATATATGTGCACTTTGTGATTTATGGATTGAATCCTTTCAAGTTAGTGAGGGAAAAACTTCTTGCAAAGGCATGGGATCATACTTTTTGTTATTTCAAAGTATTTTTTTATGTGCATAGATTAATTTTTGCACTGTACTTTTTAAGTGGTTTTATCTCCTGTGGACTGTGTGTGAGATTAGTGGTATACTTAAGGCGATGGTCCAGAATTGTAAATAAATGCAATGCTTTATATCTGAGTTTGGGTACCTCATTGTTTGGGGGACCATATTCAGACACTGGGATTTTTCTAGAAGCAATACAGACACCTTTCCTCTAAATGCTGCCAGAAAACAGGACCAGAATTTGCTGCCTACCTTGGGGAGAGAAATACCACTTCTTATTAGCATGTGCTAATTTATTCAAATTCATGAATGTTTAAAATTATGCATCTCCTAGGATTGCAAAATAATAGTATGTCAAATGAGAGAAAACTGCACTTTCTCTTCTTGCATGCTCCCTGCATGAAAACAAAAATAAGCAAAGTTCCAGGCCTACTTAGGTCTGGCTTAATAGCATGCCTAAACCAGTCCATCAGCCCAGTATTTTTCTCTTAACGACACCTGCTTGCAAAATGATTATCTGTGTTCAGAGATATCTGCAGTCACTGCTGCCAAATAATTATCACCAGGGCATTGTGGCAAGAAGAATTAAGACCGGAATTTGATGTTAGATCTCCTGGGGCCCAGCAGATGAAGGCTAAGCCTTGAAGGAATGATGCCCATTGTTCATGATACAGATTGCCCAGTTCCACACAACTAGCTAACTTAGAAGTAAAACAAACAAACAAACAACAACAACGCCAGCCTACGGTGCAATGTGAAAATTTGAAAGCCTAATTGCAGGATGCCCCGTTTCTATTTTATTAGGCATGTCATTGGCTCGCATTAGTGTAACCAAGATCTAAAATTGTATACATCTCTGTTGCTCTCATCTAATACCTGTGCACGCCCTTGCAGGTCCAGTTTCTCCTGACTGCCATATCCCTCACTATTATCCTATAGCAGGGGTGTCAAACTCAAATTCATCGGGGGCCGCATCAGAACGGCCGGTGCCGCTAGAGGGCAGACGTTCTCTGGCTTGTAGGCTGCCGCGCATGCGCTGAAGAGGCGGCTTTCTTGTGTCAACAACAAAAAAAGTGAGAATAAAAGGTGAAGGCTGGTGGCCGGCGGCGGCTACACGGGCCACATGATGAGTGCTGGCGGGCCGGATTCGGCCCGCGGGTCTTGTGTTTGACACCTGTGTCCTATAGCATCACCAACCTGTCTCTCCGTTTCAGGTGCCTGCTGTACAAAGATCCCATCCTCTCTCATGATGGATTTTCATCCTCTTAACTAATGCCTGGTCATGCCTCTCCCTTTTGCCTCCAAACTGCTGGAACATGCATATGCCCGCACTTCTGAGGGCGGGTGCGCTCCCGAGGGGGGCGGAGCGTGACCTGAGGGGGGGGCAGGGCGCAGAGGGTGCCCTCCCAGGCGCGGGATAGCAGCTTGGGTGCACGGAGTGGTGTGCATGCCCTGCAGCCAGGGGCAGAGCAAGCCGCTTATGGGGGCGGAGCAAGCCGCTGATGGCGGACATTTGGTTCACCACCCGCCCACAATTCCCAAGCCTCTCCCAAGCTGTCAAAACGAAAGGGGAAGGGGGGAATTCTGCCATGGAAGTGGCAAAGCTACCCCCTTACCCCAACGGCTCAGGGTAGGCTTGGGAGTCGCAGGTGGGCAGCGCGCCAAATGTCACCCACCCCAGTGAAGACACCCGGGGTGGTCCGCCCCCACCGCTCCCCCCTTCCTCCACCCCTCCATGCCGGTGACCCATTTTAACACGGCTTCTGCTCTTTGAGCTCCTGTGAAATCTCCAAGACCCCCCAGACAAACTTCTCACTGCCAAATCCTGGGACACGGGCACATCAGGTTCTGCATTGTCCATGCTGAGAGGCAGTGGCTCTTCGGGGTTTCTGGCAGGAGTTTTCTGTACCCTGCAACATGCCCCAGGCACTCTGGGTGGCTTCCAACATATATAAAAGCATAATCAAACATTTAAAAACTTCCCCAAACAGGGCTGCCTTCGGATGTCTTCCGTAGGTTGAATAGTCACTTATCTCCTTGGCTTGGGGGTTGCGTAACCTCCAACATGTCTCCGATGAAAATAGGGACGTCCTAATGGAAAGTGGGACATTCCAGGTTCAAATCAAAAACCCAGGAGTGTCCCTGGAAAATAGAGACACTTGGAGGGTCTGGTCTTTCCCAGCCCTTCCAGGAGATGTCAGGGACTAATCCTGAGACTTTCTGCACGGAGGGCTCTACCACTGGAATGTGTGCAGCAGGTGTAGGTGGGAGCAGGAAGTCTCAATTTCAAATATTTGGCTGTGCTTTCCAGCAAATAAATCACTGCTGATTGCCATGTAGGACTCGCTCTGGTAAGAGGACATGGTTTGTTCTTGATCAACCAGCATGCAAAACTTTTTTTTAATGATGAGAAACAAGGCTGAAGTATAGGGTGGAGCGAGCAATTGGCCCACCCTATGACTTTTCCCACATTTACTACCCTTGGCCAGTGATAAGATTTCTTGTTCCTTAAATATGCTCCATGAACATATGCATGGCCTTGCCTCTATCCCTTGGCTCAAGCCCTCCTCAAAACCAACATTTTCTGTGTGCCCTTTGTCTTCTTAAATTTCTTAACCAAGCTTCAAGTACATAACAATGAGACTTGTCCACGTTCTTCCCTCCCATTCTCTTGTCTGTTGTTTCCTTTGCCTGTGGTTTCCATGTGGTTTGTTTCAGGTTGTAAGCTCCTTGGGAGCAGGGACTCATATATGTTGCATGTGTAAATCTGCAAGGTGCCATCATGCACACTGATGGTGAAGCATGCGGAAATAAAAATATATCCATGCTACAAGAGCTAACTCTTTATTTAAGAGAAAAAAACTACACTCTTTGTTAATGAATTGTTGACTTATTACTCAGCAGAATCACATACCCTCCAGTACCGTGACAGCAAGATGTGGGACAACAAGTTCCAGGACGCCATCTTCCTGTTTTTTTCTTGTGAGAGTACGGCGGCCATTTTGGAAGCCATGATCTCGCATGATTTCACACCGCAATTTTCCATCCAAAAAGTGCTTTTTGGGGCATGGTGCCCAAAAACCCAGCACCCAAATTGGCTGCTGTTCTCCTGCAAGAAAAAAAGGGGATGTCCCAGTTTTTCTGAGACACTTGCAGGGTATGGAATCACACTTCACCTCCCTTCCTCAGAACAGCCTTCTCCACCTGGTCGTAAATGGGGTGTGTGTGTGTGTGTGTGTCCCTCCTCTGCTGTTCAGAAAGATTTTCTACTTCCTTGCATTGATTTGTCAAAATCCTGTTTTGGGTCTTTAAATAGTCAAGTCTTCATACACAAGACAGATAAAGGTTCGCCAGCCTTTTGGGACCTTTTGTGATAACGCCACAGGCACTAGTCACAAAGGGACTGCGAGTGACACCACACGAATGGCTGCTACATCTTAAAAAGAGCAGAAAAGGAGACAGGAATGCAAAATGGTGTGGACATGTACCCCCCCCATCTCCCATGATTGGGGCAAAGAAACCTTCATCAGCCACCATCACACTTGTTCATTGATAGAGATACTCACTGCCTCCCTCTGGAATAGAATGGAGAATGAGTGACTTATCCTGGCATCCAATGAAATATGGGCATGTTTAAGGGAGCGTGTTCAGTGTTGGAGAGTCCAAGTGAGGGCAAAAAAGGAGTTGATTAACCACAGAGGGGGGAAATATTTATTTAAATGATGCTTCTTGAGTGAGAAAATTGTGTTTTTTGCCGTTCCTGATTGCCACTTCTATTCTCTGTGGGATGTTAATAGCTAACAGGGCTAGCAGCAGTGGGAAAGAGCTCTGCCTTTGGAGAGTGGTAGCCGGTCAGACTTTGCAGTACAGGACAGGGCTAGGTGGACCAATGTGCTGATTCAGTAGAGGACCACTCTCTAGACATGAAAACCCGCAAAGCCCTGTCTCTCTGCCTGCCACCGAACAATAATGTGCAGTGTGCGTATTTGTGGTGAGCTTGAGTTTTGAGGGCGTGTAAGAACATAAGAAAAGACAACTGGATCAGGCCGATGCACACCATCTAGTCCAGCCCCATGTTCTCACAGCGGCCAACCAGATGCCTACAGGCAGAAGCACGCAAGCAGGACTTCGGTGCAATAGCAACCTCTCTTCTTGTGGTTTCTATAAACTACCTGTGACTGTGGAAGTGGAACCTATCTATCCAGGTTAGTAGCCATCGATAGCCCTCTCCTCCACGGATTTGTCTAATCTTTCAAAGCCATCCAAGCTTTTGTCCCTCACTGTCTCCTGTGGGAGTGAATTCCATAGTTTATGAGCTGTGTGAAGTACTTTCCTTGGTCCGTCCTGGATCTCCCAACCTTCAGCATTCTAATGTCCCCAAATTCTGGTGTTATGAGAGCTTTTCTCTATCTGCTTTCTCCATGCCATGCCTAATTGTGTGTGCGTGTGCGCGCGCAAAACTATCTGGTGGGAACTTTGGCTGCCAACACACCACCACCTCCTTGCAGAGCACAGACCCCCATCACTTCTCCCACAACCCTATCCCTGAGAAGTCCTCTCTGATGGTAAGGGTAAAGGTAAAGCGGACCCCTGACCATTAGGTCCAGTCGTGGCCGACTCTGAGGTTGCGGCGCTCATCTCGCTTTATTGGCCGAGGGAGCTGGCATACAGCTTCTGGGTCATGTGGCCAGCATGACTAAGCCGCTTCTGGCGAACCAGAGCAGCGCACGGAAACGCCGTTTACCTTCCTGCCAGAGCAGTACCTATTTATCTACTTGCACTTTGATGTGCTTTTGAACTGCTAGGTGGGCAGGAGTAGGGACTGAGCAATGGGAGCTCACCCCATCGCGGGGATTCGAACTGCCGACCTTCTGATTAGCAAGTCCTAGGCTCTGTGGTTTAACGGTAGACATGCCTTTTTAAAGGGCAGCTCAAGACGATGAGGAGAAAACTGCCTCTCCTGTCCAAAACAATAACGTAAGTTTAGCGGTTAGGAAAGATGCTTCGCGGGGTGCAAGTCATCATGCAGGCCATTGGCTTCCATTTGCAGAAGCAACTGCTCCATATTTGTAAACAGAATTACTTGCTTACTCCTAATATAAGCGGTGGGGTGGCCGTTGTTTAGCTTCAAGCTCTAAATATATATCCCCTATATAAATCTGGCTCGCAATGCCGAATGCATGTATTGCCTCTAAAGGTAGGTTGCCCCATAAAGAATAAAACAGACACAGAGAAAGAGGGAAGCCTTGTCAGACACATTTGTATAATCAATTTACCATTTTTTATTCATCCTTGTTCCTGGGAAACTCTGCCTCTTTTTTGTTCCTCTGCAGGCAAATCTGCAAGATGCCTTTCCAGAAACAAACCCCACTTCCGAGGACTTGCGTCTGCTTACAATGCAAAACGTCGAAGGTTGTGTATTGTTGGTTCGACAACACCTCTCCATTTGATTCATTGGCTAGATCTCTGTGGGAAATCTAAGCATGGACTCCCTGCCTTCATTAAGTGAAAATAAATAACCAAGAGCAAAGAGTTTGATGTTCGGTTACCTAATGCTTTTGCAAGCAGCCAGTATTAAGTTCGTGCTCCAATTTATATCATTGTTGTCGAGACACTGTTTTGGAACTTACTGCCTGCTTTTGCTGGGACTGCACGTTTGCAGACAAGGTTATGAATCACGTACGGGGCACAATAGAACCATCAGAGTTTCTGCCATTTTACAGGTAGGTAAAATGAAACAAAAGAAGGCTTCCAAAAAGGGCAATCCAATCCGCCAACCAGACCAGTTTTACTTGTGTGCAGGGATCATGCCTTAATCACCCTGTTGCTTCACTGACAATAAGGAACAATATATATCGCATGCAAATACATTTGTGGGGGATTCTTCCATTCGAACAGAGTGGGAGCTTTGATCGTTATGCTGTCATTGTTCTTCCACCATAAGCACTGGATTAGTACATCACTTGGAGAGAGAGATTTTTTTTGAGCAAGCAGTTTGTTAGTTTGCTATATTAAAAAAATAAATAAGCTACATACAGAATTTAAGGTGCAATGCCTAAATGATCAAATATCTTAGAGGTGGCCTTATTTCATGGTGTAAAGAGTGCCTGAGGGGTCCCTCTTGGCCAGGGCCACCAGTTCCAGGGGGCTGAGCCTATTTGGCCCCCCTATATTTTTGAGTTTGTGCCAGCCCCTCTCAATATTCCAAAAGGGCAGAGGTGAAGCACAGAGCTGACTCTTGTGGCCAGCTCCTTCTCCTCTTTCTCCTTCTGTGGAAGGGAAGGAGGGTTTAAGCAGCCTCCTGCCAGTGGTAGTACCAGGAGGAAGTGGGGGAGGAGCCACCGGCCATTGAAATCTCACAGCCGCCATGTTGGACTCCACCCTCAGTTCCTCCCAATATCCTGACGTCACGCGCATGACATTAGCCTCCCTAATCGCCCTTGCAAGCTGGTGACTCTGCTCTTCGTAGTTTTGCTGTCCTCAGAATTTCAGGATCACAAAAGCGGCCCACGACAGAGCCTTCTCTGTGGTAGCCTCCTAAATTCTTTATTTAAAAAGTTTATTTATTTGATTTTTCAGATTAAAGTTTTACAATCGTATATCCAACACACACCATAAAAACAAGATTCCAAAGAATCTCCTGGACTTCCCTCCTCCCGTTTGTGGATCCTGTTGTTAATCATTTCCTCCTGCATCTTTTATAATAATCCATATCTATTATATCTCCATTATTTCCAAAGGTCACCAATAAACTACAAGTGTTATTTCAATACTACTAACTATTTTAGCTGTTTACAATGGTTTTTAAGATAAATTATAAATTTTCCCCATTCCTTATTAAAATTTTGGTCTTTCTGATTTCTGATTCTTCCGGTCATTTTTGCCATTTCAGCATAATGCATCACCTTCATCTGCCATTTTTCTCTGGTAGGGACTTTGTCTTCTTCCCATCTCTGGGCCAATAACATCCGCACAGCTGTGGTCGCATACATAAAAAGTCTTTTCTGCTCCATTGGAATTTTGGCACCTAAAATTCCTAAAAGAAAGCCTTCTGGTCTTTTAGAAAAAGTAATTTGAAACTTTTTTTTCAATTCATTATATATCATTTCCCAAAGTCCTTTTAGCCCCTAAATTCTGGAACTCCCTCCCCACTGAAGTACATCTGGCTTCTGGCACTCCCAGTTTACTCTTCACTCCACCGCTAGTATGTACAGATAGTGTTAGCCACAATCTGCATCTATCCTGTAGCTTCTTGAGAAGTACTGAATTTTGATGCATTTTCCCCAAACCTACTTCGATCTGATACGAATGCATAAGTCACATGAAGTCGTTATCAAGCCCTCTCTGCCAGGGCTGTCTTTACCCTGGGGTACCCGGGCGCCAAATTCTGGGGGGGCGCCAAATGTATACCTACTGTATACCAGTCGCTCTTGATCAGCGGCAGTGAAAAGCAATGGAGCAAAAGTCCCTGCCCACCCCCGTTGCTCTGTTACTCCGTAGTGTCAAATATTTCTGACAAGGCAGGAAACAAAAGCAGCTTTTTCTGCTGCGTCGTTATTACAGGTGAGTGATTCCCCCTGCCCTCAGTAAAGCTCAACCACTTCGAGTTCGCCCCCCCCTAAAAAAAGTCAATTTGGGGGCAGCTAATATAATGCAGGTGGCGCTGTGGTCTAAACCACAGAGCCTAGGACTTGCCGATCAGAAGGTTGGCGGTTCGAATCCCCATGACGGGGTGAGCTCCCGTTGCTCGGTCCCTGCTCCTGCCCACCTAGCAGTTTGAAAGCACAAAGTGGAAGTAGATAAATATTTCCAGCGGGAAGGTAAACAGCGTTTCCGTGCACTGCTCTGGTTCGCCAGAAGCGGCTTAGTCCTGCTGGCCACATGACCCGGAAGCTGTACGCCGGCTCCCTCGGCCAATAAAGCGAGATGAGCGCCGCAAACCCAGAGTTGTCCGCGACTGGACCTAACGGTCAGGGGTCCCTTTACCTTTTTTAAACTAAATTTCGGGGTGCTAGGCGGATCTTTGCACCCCAGCGGTGCATATGCTAAGACGGCCCTGCTCTCTGCTTACCAGTGTGGGTACAGCAACATGCAGATGTGATCTGAAACACAGAAGAGAGAGAGAAACCAGCCTTGCTGTGTTTTAAGTCAGTAATGTGCACACAGCCTCTGTCCACCAGCGCTTCACTAAGTCAAGGTGTAATAATTTTCCCTGAAGCAATGCGGTGTGTGTGTGTGTGGAGAGACACCAAAAGAGCATTGAAGCCAGCTGAGCTTACTCTTTCTTAAACTGGGAGGCCTGCCAGAGCAGCCAACCCTTTCCAGGAGTTTGCCACACAAGGTCCGGCATTCGTTCTGGTAGCTCAGCCCAGGGAGCCGGTTAGCAAAAGCAGGAGGATGTGGGGAGAAAACCCTTTGTTCTTTGCTGGAAAATAAGAATGCGGTGCTATGCGGATGTGAGAAAATAGCTCTGGTCTGCACTGTGAGATGCAGGGAGACATTTGTGTGCACTCAAGGGATGTGTGTCTCGTGTCCTGGCCAGGAAGTGGTCACAAAATGTTCTCTTTGTAGTACACCCTGATTCTGGGTGTTTCTTGCATCCTTGCCTTGCCATTTCCAGGACTAGGCGCTCTGCTTTTTTCCCTTTTTTTCCAAATGGCTCTCAATGTTTCCCCATGATATTTCCCTTGTCATTTGCACCTTCCAAATCTGCCACTCCAAAATTCTTTCCATTGTATTGTATTGTAGAGTTGCCTTGCAGGATCAGACCCAAGGTCCATGGAAAGGAATTGGTTTGTGTCCAAGAGCAGTAGCCAGAAACCTGCAGAAGTCCACAAGCAAGGTATGGACACCCTGGCTGTTCTCTGAGCAGCATTCAATTAACTCATCCTGTTACTGCAAGGATTACTGCTACCACAATACAGTGGTACCTCGGATTACAGACGCTACAGGTTACAGACTCCGCTAACCCAGAAATAGTATCTCGGGTTAAGAACTTTGCTTCAGGATGAGAACAGAAATCACACGGTGGCAGCGGGAGGCCCCATTAGCTAAAGTGGTACCTCAGGTTAAGAACAGTTTCAGATTAAGAATGGACCTCCAGAACGAATTAAGTTCTTAACCCGAGGTACCACTGTACGACTTTCCACCATTCTTCTCCCTCCTGTGTGCCCCACGCCCTCCCCAAATTGACTCCAGAGGTTTTGTAGAAAGAACATTCCTTTGGAGCCCCCCCACCATCGAGTAAATAGGGCCATTATTTTTGCTTTGATCTTGAAAATATTTTCAGCAGGTTTAACTCAAGGCAATTTTAACATGCCTGGAAAAACAGTTCTCTAGGCTGCAGTCCTGTGACCCAGAGAATGAAATAGCAAAATGAGAAGGGGTGGGGAAGAGCCTAGCAGAGCATTAGATGTGGTGGTTCAACCACCTTTAACCCCACACACCCTGTTGCCACAGGAGTGGAGACTTAGTATGCTGACTAGAATTATTTATTCAGCCTGGACACTGAGGTCCTGCTCTGAGGGTCTTCTGGTGGTTCCCTCACTGTGAGAAGTGAGGTTACAGGGAACAAGGCAGAGGGTCTTCTCAGTAGTGGCGCCCATCCTCTGGTACAACCTCCCATCAGATGTCAAGAAAATGAACAGCTATCTGACTTTTAGAAGACATCAGAAGGCAGCCCTGTTCAGGGAAGCTTTTAATGTTTGATGATGTATTGTGTTTTAATTTGTTGGAAGCCGAGCAGAATGGATTGCGCAACCCAGTCAGATGGGCAGCATTTATTTATTTATTTATTTATTTTGGTTTGATGGTAGAGAAAACCTTATACAAGTTCCATATGCCTGTTCCTACAGAATTTGCCGAGGAGGGATGGGATTCCCCCCCACCCCCGGTTACTCGCATCTTTGTGCAAGCACGCGAGAGAGAGATAATTTATTGATGTATGCATGTTTATAAAGATGTTCATTTGAGGTCACGGCACAATATCAAACAGTCATAAACACATTTCCTCCTTAAGTTCCACAGACACTTTTCTGCATGTCTAAATGTGGACGATGGTTCTATGAGAGTTCGCCTTCTACTCTTCAATTTAGCAAAGATGAGTGTGGTCCTCTTTGTTTACAGGAGAACAAACAGAGGGACATTTTAAAACTCTTGGCTCCCAAACTGTTTATGTGGAAAGCACGTTATCCTCTTAGCTACAACTTGAAATTTCAAAACGAGCTCTGCTATCAAGTACACAAAGCATTTACCTTCTTGGAGATGTCAGATGTTGCTGTTGTTTGTCGCTGTGATGCACGATCTTACAATTTTATTCTTTCTATGATCAAATCCCTGTTTGTTTACGATGATCTGCCAATTCTTGAGAATCAAACTTTTGCTGGAAACACTCAGATCCTGTAAATTATAACTCATAAAGCTGGGTTTGTCATTAAAATAAAACAATAAAACAATATATAGGAACAGATAATGGGTCAATAGGGCTCCTATTGAAATTAATTGAGGTCGCTCTCTGATTCTCTACCATTCATCCTAGCCATTGAACAGTCTAACTAAATTCATTTGTATGTGCATATCTTCCTAGTAAAGGTAAAGGTACCCCTGACCATTAGGTCTAGTCACGGACGACTCTGGGGTTGCAGTGCTTATCTAGTTCTATAGGCTGAGGAGCCGGCGTTTGTCCGCAGATAGTTTCCACGTCATGTGGCCAGCATGACTAAGCCACTTCTGGCAAACCAGAGCAGCACACAGAAATGCCGTTTACCTTCCCACCGGAGTGGTACCTATTTGTCTACTTGCACTTTGATGTGCTTTCGAACTGCTAGGTTGACAGGAGCTGGGACCGAGCAATGGGAGCTCACCCCATCATGGGGATTCGAACCGCCAACCTTTCGATCGGCAAGCCCAAGTGGCACAGTGGTTTAACCCACAGCGCCACCCATATCTTCCCATATCTTCCTAGTAGATTGTACTTAATATACATATATTCAAGGAAACAAGAGAGGTGGAGTGAAATGCTCATTCGCTTCTATTTTGAAACCGCCATTTTAATTCTATATCCAGTTTTTAACTCTTGAAAAAATCAAAGTGCCATAACATTCCACCAGAAGGGTGGAACCTATTGACTTACTAATCATCTTTTGCCTTTCTAATTTGTTCCAACCTTAGCCACAAGATGTCTCTGTAAGCTTGAGCAAGAACTGGAGAAACCTTATCCACGTTTGAGTTTCTCGTCCTGCAAAACAGATTTTAGAATACTTACGTATTAATGGAATTAAAAATGGATCACAAGTTGTGGGTCAGTTCACACATAACCTTTGCGGGGTGTAGGGTCACTGCTGCACTCACGCCTTGCCACGTTCCTTCTTCTCAACTCAGGAGTGTTCAGTCAGTGCGTAAAGTCTACCACTGCATGCTTTTGTCCAACGGCTACAAAGGAACGCTGGGTTCCTTTGCAAAGCCACTAGAGAGCCACTCTTTGTGCCTGGTGGGGCACCAGAAGCAGGCATGTACTATCAATGCACATCATAATGGGTGCCTACTTCCAAAGCCCACCCACCCACCCTGCGTGCTCAGGGGACTTTCTGTCCTCAGTGGATATCAGGTGTGATGCAGCTAGGCAGTGGCAGGGGGGGGGCAGAGGGGTGGTGGCCCCAGGCACAAAATTCTGAGAGGGGCACAATCCAGGCACCCCTCATCAAGGCCACATGGCTTAGCTCCTGCCGCCTTCCAGAGCCAAAGGAACGCAAGCTGAGCCCAGTCTGGGCCATCGGGTCTGGGGCGCCACTTCCTTCTCCTCTTGGCCAATGAAGGGACATCAACACACCCCACTCCTGGGATGGCTGAGCCGGGAGGCGGCGGGGGTCGGCAAGCTGAGAAGGTGCCATCAGCAGTGGCAGCCACGTGCCTTGCGGGCTCTGCGCACAGAAACCCCGGTGCGTGCCTCCACCCCAGCTGCCCCATCCACTAGGGGTGCAATGCTTGCCTCGCCTTGGGCAGCAGAAACCCATGCAACACCACTGCTAGGACCATCTGCATGCAAGGCAGATCCTTTCCTTATGAGCAACAACCATTCCCCTGTTGTTGGCAGGCTGCTATCTCTAAGAGCTTGGAATGATGCTCTTGCCTATATGTATTTATTTAGAGCTTTTGTACCCCACAATTCAGGCCCAAAGACTCCCAGAGTGGCTTCCAAGCAATTAACTGAAAGAAGCCAGTCCCAGCTTGCAGGCTTGCAATGGTTTCAAAATGGCTTTGGTATGGTTTCCTTTGCAAACGAATCAGTGAGGTGAGAAGCAACATGTGGAAGATGTTGAAATAGTTGAATGGATGACTTTGGTGGAATCCACAAAAATAGGATATGAAGGCAGAAGGCTCTCTCGTGCAATTGCTCCCTGGCAGCTGATATTCAGCTGTAAAGGTAAAGGGACCCCTGACCATTAGGTCGAGTCGCAGACAATTTTGGGGTTACGGCGCTCATCTTGCTTTATTGGCCAAGGGAGCCGGCACACAGCTTCCGGGTCATGTGGCCAGCATGGCTAAGCCACTTCTGGTGAACCAGAGCAGCACACGGAAACGCCGTTTACCTTCCCGCTGGAGCGGTACCTATTTATCTACTTGCACTTTGTGCTTTTGAACTGCTAGGTTGGCAGGAGCAGGGACTGAGCAACTGGAGCTCACCCCGTTGCGGGGTTTCAAACCGCCAACCTTCTGATCGGCAAGCCCTAGGCTCAGTGGTTTAACCCCCAGCACCACCCGCATCCCCTATATTCAGCTGTATGCTGCTTCAATCTGAACCTGGAGGTTGGACATAGCCAACAGGAACATAAAGACCGCAACCATCAGAAATCAAAGTGAATTTTATTCATTTGAATAATAACCCTTTTCTTTTCACCATTTCTTTTCACCTCCCGCAATGGACGGCTCCCTGTAATATGTTTTCTCAGTGCTGTTTAGTTTTCAGTGGCTGTGTAAATGGAGCTCTCTTGGGAGACTCGGTTCATTAGGCCTATTAGAGGCCCCCAAACAACGAGCTGTTGGGAAAGGCATTAGCTCTAAGAATGATTGCCTGACAGCTGATCCACCAGAGGAGGTTTTGCCAGCTTTGGCGGTTCCAAATAGCAACATGACAAAAGGCTGTCATTCAGAATGACCAGATATAAACCTGGTTTAAGAAAGGAACAGGAACAGGAAAGGAACAGGAACAGGAATCCCTGGTTCATATGATGCAAGCTGAGTTGTGGGTTTTGCTTCTGTTTTACTGTGTTTGTTTATTACTGCTGCTTTTCTGTATTCAATTATTTTAAGATTGTATTTATACTCTCTTGACGGGCTTTCATAGTTACGAGCTGCTTTGTAGATGGTGGTGTACAAACACTTAATGGGCAGACTCTGCCATCCTGGGTTCCTTTGGGAGGAAGAGTGGAACAGATTATTTTTAAAGTAAATCCGTTTACCTCCTGCAAGGTGGGGCAGTGTTGCGGGCCGGCACTACCTCACCTGAAGCATCCCAGTGGAGGGCTGCCTCAGTCAGGGGAATCCTGGCCAATCTGGCTCTCCAGCAGCCAGGAAGCTTGAATTTAGCTTGCCTGCTGAATTGGCCAATGGCAGGCAGGCTTAGGGGCAAGCATCCTTGGAGAGGTGGAGCAGAACAGGCAGGTTTCACTCAGGTCCACTCGTTGGAAATGTAAGCCCCCTTTTCAGCACACAGAGTGCATTGAGTGGACACTGGTAATTTTTCATAGTATGGTGCCCTGTATGAGGCCAAAATTTGGCATCCCCAAATGGATCTTCTCAGTTATTTATCTTCTCAATTGTGTGCCGCCTCGGCTCAGCACCCTGTGTGAGGGAACAGCCCGCACTGCCCTAAATTTGGCACCCGATGCTAGCTGGGGTTGATGGAACTTGCAGTCCAACAAAATCCCAAGGGGGCACCACATTGGGGAAGCCAGGATTAAATGGTAGTAGATACTTAATTTCCTGCCTCAGGTGCCACAGTGCCTTGGCCCTGCGATTTAACCTGAGGCCATTTGTCTGACAATACTTCAAAAGCTGTTGACGACCTTCGCGTTACAACCTCTTGTCAGCATCTAGTCATTATGTAGCCCAGTGTTTATAGGAGAATGACTCATGGATGAGACATAATGCAAGATGAAGGTCAATCCTGATGACACTCAAGTGAGGAAGGCAGATCTAGGAGAGGGTGGAAAATATGGTGAGGCTGAATTTTCCCACTTCTAAGAGGATGTTTGCTTGACATTTCTTTTTCGGATAAACATCATGGGCGGAAGGGCATAGTCATTCCTCGACATCTGTTGGAAAGTAATCACACAGAGATCACTGGTACCCGGTGATGTTTTGGATGATAATATCTTCCAGCTTTCACCTCATTGCAGATATTCATACTGTGAACTGTCTCTTTGTTGTTTTGAATATATGCTGCAACATATGGTCATTTCTGTCATGAGACCTTTGTAGTTTCATCCTGTTGAGAACATGAATTTGATGCTCCACAGATATCAGGCAAACCTTATCATATTTCCTAATCATGTAGTTGCTGCACTTATACCTATTTCTCCCACCTGCCCACATACATAACCCTGAAAGGACATGTCACCCTGCATGCTACCATGTCTCTGGAAAAGGTTTTTTGGGACAATTTTAATATATTTTAAATTATTTTAATCAGCAGCTTTGACACAGCAGCTTTTGTTCTCCTCTTTTCTTTAGATTTCTCTTTTTCTTGTATTTTATTCCTTCTGACTTTGCTTTCTCTCTTTGGATTAAGTACTGTTTTATTTCAGTAAATTGGAAAAGATACTTTGCAATGGGTCTGTGTTTTTGAATACCTTTGAATAAGTATAAATAAATAAAACTGAAAACAACAAAGAATGTTTTGAGTAAATGCTACCTTGCTTACATCAGTTGCAGTTCGTGGTTATGAAGAGCCTAAAACTTACACCCGTTATAAACATTTGCATCGCTGGAACCTAAAACCGAGGGATGCAAGTAGAAAGGAATGATGCAGTCATTCTGCATCAGTGAGGATGGCCAGTTCAATATTTATAAAAATGACTTGATTAAGCATGAGATTGTTAAAACAGGACTATACTGATGGGGGACAATGTGTGTGTTTCTATCTCTCTCTGTGCATGTGTTTTTCCATTGTGAATTTGCCCGACGGAAGCTCTGAAACTTTAGGAGTTTCAGTGACGGTGGCTGCTCTGCAGAAAGAATGGAAAGCTCATATGTCAGGAACGAGAATGCAGCCTTGACAGATTCGCATGGTGGGAGCTGCACATGCAAAGCAAAAGGCCATTCAGCCGCTATGTAACTTTGTGATTAACTTCCTGGCGGCAGGCATGAAATCGCCAGGGAAAGGAGAGTGGGTGTAATTGTTTACTTTTGCCTTTCAGAATGATGGATTCGAGAAAGGAACAAAGGCCTGGTTGTCCTGCCAGCCTAGTGCAAGGTGTTCTTCGCCACATCTTGAAGGAAGAACAGGCTTATTTGCTTCGTGAGGACTTTGGGATAATGCATTTATGGAATTAAGGGAAAAGGTGGGTGCACTTCCTAAACTTCCTTCCTTGTGGTTGGCATGGTCCTTTGTAGATGAATGCATATATACATTAATGCAGCTTCTCCTCCACCACCACCATTATGGACTACAAGTCCCAGCATCCTTGACCATCGGCCATGGTGGATGGGACTGATGGGAGTTGTGGTCCAGAACATCTGGAGAACCCTAGGTTGGAAAAGGCTGTGTAACGAACTTAACCCTTTTTGGTCATCCCCCAAAGTGTCTTCATTATGAAGTGTCTTCTTGGTATCTAAACCAGGGGTGGGGAACTTGTGGTCTTCCAGATACATTTGGGCAGACTACAACTCCCATCATCCCACTGGAATTGTAGTCCAGCAATACCTACATTTAAACTATTCTTGGTTTAAACCTTTTAGATTATAAATACTGCTTTTAATTTGCTGAGCCTTTCTCTAGTAAAGTGACCCCTGACCGTTAAGTCCTGTTGCGGACAACTCTGGGGTTGCAGCGCTCATCTCGCTTTATTGGCCGAGGGAGCCGGCATTTGTCCACAGACTTCTGGGTCATGTGGCCAGCATGACTAAGCCGCTTCTGGCGAACCAGAGCAGCACACGGAAATGCCATTTACCTTCCTGCCGGAGTGGTACCTATTTATCTACTTGCACTTTGAAGTGCTTTTGAACTGCTAGGTTGGCAGGAGCAGGGACTGAGCAATGGGAGCTCACCCTGTCATGGGGATTCGAACCGCCAACCTGATTGGCAAGCCTTAGGCTCTGTGGTTTAGACCACAGCGCCACCTGCATCCCAAGCCTTTCTCTATTTTATAATAATTGCTTGTGGTTTATACTGTAGCTTTATGAAGAATTGTGATATTTTTATTTGCTGTATGTTGCACTGAGTAATGTATCACATTAAAAAGACGGGATAGAAATATAAACTTTGGCCTGGTAGCTTTCCACACATCTGTTAACTTCTTGGTGTTCTCTAAATGACATTATGAAGCTATTCACTTCCGAGAGAAGCTTACATTGTTGGCAATTTCCATGTGGTATTCTCTGCCTTCTCTTTTCATGCTAATCTCTGGTTCATAAATTATCTGAAGGGATTAATCGGGTTCTCCCTTAAAGAAGGCACGTATTGCGGTGAGACCTGGAAAACCAACACCCTGTGTTGTGGGTGGGTACAACTGGTCAACCAGAACACCTGATTGGTAGGTCCCTTGAAGCTGGGTGCAATCTGGCCAATTGGGCGCTGTCCAAACAGTTCGAGGGACCTATTTATGCCCATGCACGTGACCCAGAGCTTCCTCTTTCAGCGTGTGCATTCGGAACACCCACCCATCTCTCCCTATATTTAGGGCTTGCGCATGACCTTGTTGTTTTTTAAAAAATAATTTTTATTAACAGACCAATCATATCAAATCAAATCACATAAATTCTGAATTACAGAGCCTAATGTTAAATTTTTGTTGGGAGTACCCATATTTCAAGTTCCGAAAGGGATCCAATCCTCTTGTTGCTGCTGCTTTAAAAGTCCACAAATCTGTCCAAATAATGTTCAAAATTCTGTCCAATCCTTTCTTGCTGTTTTCCACATCTCTTCTAGTTGTTTTCAGATATTTTTCCTCTCTCTTTGTCTTTGTGGCCTCTGATTGTCTCCATAAACAGGTTCAAACAAATTTGTATTCCTGTGTGGGTTTTTCCGTTCGTCCAAGAGTCGTATTTCAGACAGCCGCCATATTTCATCGCTTCCATAAAGAAAAGCATTCTTGCTGTCTACTTATTCACTTTTTGCAGGTCTGTCCCACTTTCTCAGTCCTCGAGGAGGTTCTACCAGTTTCTACCAGGAATCCAGTATGAAAACAAAGCTTCCTCGTCCCAATAAATCTTTCGACAAGACCCGTCAAAATGGTGACTCCCTTTTTGTTGCTGCGCCATCAAAAGCCCTTGTTCTTTTTCTCAATCTCACATGTCAAGCTTTTGGTAGTAAATTATTTCCACACAGTTTTTAATCATCCTGCTTAGGTCGGTTATGAGAAGGGGTTATTGATTAATCACATAGAAGAAAAGAAAAAAAAGTGCCATTTGGGTTTTGCCTGCCGTGTAGCAATTCACAACTTTTAAGGTTGCGGATAGGCTCTGGTTCAGGTTCTAGGGATGGGAGAACGCTCTTGCCATCCCTATGTGTAGGGTATTTCGTTAAAAGGAATCCAGGGACTCAATGGTTTGGTCAACTCCTGAGATGGGGTTGTGTCTGTGCCTGAGTCCAGGGGGACATTTGGGTGGCGGAGTTAGCCCGTTCCCGGCTTTCTGCTTATCCAGGTGTTCACCCTAGGCTGACCTGTGCTGGAACCCTGGGTCAGCACTACCTGCATGGCAGGGAGCTAGTCGAACCAGAGCCTATGCAACCAATCACTTTCTGTAATCAATAAAATTGTGGCCTAAATTCTGCCAAAAACCAAAACCAAAATTTTGAGTCAAGTGTGAATTTATTTAGGGGGGAGGTTTCTGGGTCTGAACACGCAAATATGTACTTAACAACTATCATTGACTTCCACTAAAATTACGCATACCTGGCATCTCTAAAACGTTAAATCTTTATTTTCCAAATGCTGTGAGTGTTCAAAATAAGAGGCTGGGGTTTTTTTTTTTAAAAAAACAACAATATGTGCTAAGACAATAATCTAAAAACAGTGCAAACCAATATTTGACAGAAACCCTATGCTCTTTCTGGGGTGCTAAATGTTTTATACTGAAAAGTTGGGGCACTTCCAGACTGCCTCTATTTTCAGTGAGATTCTACCACAAACTGGCAAATTCAGGTTGCACACTTGAAAATGATTTGGTGCTCTTGCGGAATAAACCATCTTCTCCCTAAAATTGGACTTTTGTCAGAAGCGGTGGGGAAATACATTGAGAAGTGGGGAGAGCTTAACGCAATATTCTATAACCCCCCCCAAAACAAATATGGCCTATTATTACTACTACTACTACTACTACTATTAATACTCTGCCCATCTGACTGGCTTGCCCCAGCTACTCTGCACAGCTTCCAACATATATAAAAACATAACAAAACATTAAACATTTTTTAAAAAACTTCCCAGTACAGGGCTGCTTTCAGATGTCTTCTAAAGGTTGTATAATTATTTATTTCCTTGGCTGGGGGTGTTTGTGTTGTGTAACTCCATACCCTCCAACATTTCTCTGATGAAAATAAGGACATCCTAAGGAAAAGTGGGACATTCTGAGATCAAATAAGAAACCAGGACAGCTTCTATAAATCTGGGACTGTCCCTACAAAATAGGGACACTTGGAGGGTCTGTATTGAGCCAGAAGCCTTTGTACTGGAAATTAACCCCATAATTGCCTGGGCTGCTGCTGCTGTTCGGATGCCACCAACAGACCTGTCACCCCAAAGGAATCTAAAAGGCATTGTGAAAAGTTTGCTGAGAGCTATTGCTTCTTGTTGCCATAGAGACTGGCATGAGATTGGCAATAGCACAGTTTTAGAATATTTTTTTTTAAAACACGAAACCAAGGCAGGTAATAAATAGATCTGTAGTGTTATGTTCCCGTAACTCATCTTATGTTGCTATTTTTAACCTCACATTTCATTTTCCTCCTCTGACTATGACTTATCTGCCTAATTTAATCTATTTGAATGCATATGTTGAACATCACCATGGCACCACAGAGGACTGAAAGCTTAGTTTCTGCAGCGCTTGGGCAAGGAGAAGGCACAGCCCGCCCCCTCCCAGTTAGCTAAAATGAAATAATTTCCAAAGGGCATGGACCCAGATCAACATTTCCTTGAATTAAGCTTCCCGTAATTTCTTTAAAAAGCATGTTCATGTTGCCTTTTTCTAGAGAGAATTGTTTCCCACTCTTCATCCAGTCTAAATTTAGAAGCTACAGTATTTCCACTCCCTATTATGTTACTAATAAATATACTGTGATGTTTATAACCCCCCCCCCTTTCATGTATATTGCCTTAGCCTGGGTCCTTAATTTCTAGGTATGTGGGTGTTTTGTGCAGATTCTTGGGAAACAGTATAATTTTAGAATCAGCATTGAACTCACTGGGAAATTAAACTCCACAGTAGTGACTCTGTTGGAACATCTCGCTGATTTGGAAAAGTGGGGAATATATGCAACAACTTCCACAGGGTGTATGGGGTGTTAGGGGAGGGGTAGTACCTCTGGTGGGGTAGTTTGTCCATCTTTGGTCCTCAAGCTGCACTCAATTCTCACCTATGGCTTCTAGAAGCTGTCATCATGCAACAGCAGCAGCAGCCATACCCCAGGAACTGGCCAGCAAAACCAGGTGAAGGTACCTGATGGGTCTTGAACCCTCGTTGAGCTAAGGATTTCCCCTGCATGCGAAGACAGGCTATGGCGGATTGAGTAGATGAGATCAGTAGTGGGTCCAATGGTCAAGATGGCATTTTCTGCATGCGCTGTAGGGGGAAGTGATGGGCAGATGGGGCCCATCAAATTGAGAAGGTTTAACTCTGAACCTAAACCTCCACTGCCTTGAGGGATATCTTCAGGAGAAGAACAGGCTAAGCCTAAGGAGTAACACCTACCAGAGTAAAGTCCCTAACACACTTGGATGACATTTTGTACACCTCCTTCTGGCAACTCCTGCAGCCAAGCTGGTGCCAAACGTATGGCTCTGCTTACCTTTGGACCACATCAGTGAGGCCAGGAGTGGGGTCTTGTTATCTGGGAAGCCTAGGACCTCCAATCACACTGCCCAGGCTTGCGCCCCCAAGTGGTTGCTTTGGTGCTGTTCACGCAGCAGTTTGACTTCACCTCGGAGGAGCACTCCACTGTCTCTCAAGACAGACGCATGCCAATGACACTTCCACAGTTTACCTGGCATCTCAATAAATACAATTTTTATATTGATTTGATTTTTTTAGTTAAGTAAAATTCAAATATCATGCAAGAATCGTGTGTTTTTTTTAACTATGAAAAGTTTGGGGAATAATCATCATCATCATCATCATCATAATTTATTTATTTAAACCCTGCCCATCTGGCTGAGTTTCCCCAGTCACTCTGGGCGGCTCTCACCAGAATATTAAAAACACAATAAAAGATCAAACAGTAAAAGCTTCCCTAAACAATGCTGCTTTCAGATGCCTTCTAAAAGTCAGGTAGTTGTTTATTTCCTTGACATCTCATGGGAGAGCGTTCCACAAGGTGGGTGCCACTACCAAGAAGGCCCTCTGCCTGGTTCCCTGTAACTTCGCTTCTCACAGTGAGAGAGCCGCCAGAAGGCCCTCAGTACTGGACCTCAGAGTCCGGGCTGAACGATAGGGGTGGAGACGCTCCTTCAGGTGTACTGGACCGAGGCTGTTTAAACACTAGCCCTTAACACAAACAGGTTAAAACTGATAAAAACAACAAGATGACAGGAGTTGGGGAAGATATTTCTTTTGAAGAGAGGAATTGTGCTATGTCCGAGGGCATAATACAGACAACAGGTATAAACAGCACTTTCCGGGCAAGACATACATATGGGTCATGATCATTTACAAATACTAAAGTCCACATTGGGGTGGGAGGAAGTCAAAGAATTTGCTATATTTTTGGCTATTTTATCATGGTACTATCTGCAGCAGTGCCAACATGTCCTGGATTAGTTCATACTTATGGGCTCTAAAAATAAATAAGGAATATTGCCATACTAAACCTCAACTCAGTTTTACAGTCATAGGGAAGTAATATAAACTCTGATTCTTTACGTAATAAGAGCAATGGATAATTGTCACTCTGATTCAGAAAGATCAGCTCCACAACTCCAGGGAAATCATTTTGGAGGTTGTTGGGGTTTTTTTTTACACAAAGTACGACAAGAACCATTACATATATTATGCCTGTACTATCTTCTCTCCCACACACCCTCAAAGTTGTGTAAAATGATTTTCTTGTCTAGCCTCTGATCCTGATGTGTAGTCAGATCAATTTTCCTTACTCGGCGCGGCAAGGAGATTGCCATGTCTGCTGCTTTATTCGATATCAAAATAAGATTCGGATCACTGCCTTAGTTGAGTCTCACAAATGCTAACTGTGACGGATGGATGCAAATGATCCGATTTTATTTTCATTTTAACTCAGCAGAAGGGAGTACATGCTGTTCTTCACTCTGTTTTTCAGTTCAGCGAGAGTTACTAATACGAGGGTGTAGCAAGCAATAATGGCATTCCTTCCCTGCTGAAAAACAGATTTGGGCATAAGATGATTGATTACATTAGGAAGAGGATGCACATTCAGATCAGCCTGTTTAGCCTTTTAGTATATATGACAGCGACACAGGTGGCGCTGTGGGTTAAACCACAGAGCCTAGGACTTGCCGATCAGAAGGTCGGTGGTTTGAATCCCTGCAACAGGGTGAGCTCCCGTTGCTTGGTCCCTGCTCCTGCCAACCTAGCAGTTCCAAAGCACACCAAAGCGCAAGTAGATAAATAGGTACCGCTCCGGTGGGAAGGTAAACGGCGTTTCCGTGCACTGCTCTGGTTCACCAGAAGTGGCTTAGTCATGCTGGCCACATGACCTGGAAGCTGTACGCCGGCTGCCTCGGCCAATAAAGCGAGATGAGCGCCGCAACCCCAGAGTCAGCCACGACTGGACCTAATGGTCAGGGGTCCCTTTACCCCTTTACTATATATGACAGTTGCTTAATGAAAACTTTTGAGGAAGAGATTTGTGCAAACACTCCAAGGAATCTGCATCATGTCAACGATTTGAAGCAAAGGGCCCTAGTAGTAGACTTAGGAAGCAGATTTTTCTTTGTTTTGGCCCAGTTCACATGCCACAGAAAACCACAGATTATGGTTTACAGTGGTACCTTGGTACTCGAACAGCTTGGCTCCCAAACAAATCGGCTCCCGAATGCTGCAAACCCTGTTTCAGTTTGTGAATGTTTTTCAGAAGCTGAACGTCTGACGCTGCTTCCTCTTGAGTGCAGGAAGCTCCTGCAGCCAATCGGAAGCCACACCTTGGTTTTCGAACAGTTTCAGGAGTTGAATGGACTACTGGAACAGATTAAGTTTGACAACCAAGGTACCACTGTATTCTAATCACAAAAATTGCTTCTGCCTTTGCTCCACCCGTTGTGCAAGCATTCCTCAGTGTTACGTCTAACTGACAACGATCATGGTTTCTTTCACTCCATTTCTGCAGTAAATTAATCCTCACTAGCATTTTCGTGTGGATTTATCCCAATATACACATTTTTTGCATGCTGTTTTGACCATATACACATTTTCCAAGCAGCCTTCCCCTCAAGGTAATGATTATCTGTATGCTATTTTCACTCATGTCCAATTTTTAATGAACATTTCTCCCTAGTATGTGTATTTTTGGTTGGAAACATTGTTTGGTTGAAAAACTGCACTGCAAAATTTAGAGAATTCAAAGGATAATTGTGATTTGGTTCCCACGTCAGTTTAAAAAGTGTGAACTAAATAGTTTCTCATTAAAATGCAAACAGAATCAAATTTCTCCCTCATCTCTGCTTCTGGCAGTCTGAAATTTGTTCCACCTAATCTTAGTGGAAGCCAGCAGTACACAACTGAGAAACAGTCCCCTTTACAAATGTTCAATTCTTCCAAATATAACCTCTATCGGACTGCTGTTCTCAATAAAGTATCACTTCCTTTTCATTCCTGTCTAAAGTCTGCTCCCCTTATTTTAAAATGCAGAGGCTGAGGCATGCAGGTTTCCATAAACCATGAAGCCATGATGACTAAGGCTCTGAATTTCCTTCGATCCCTAGGGGGAATGGACAGCCTCATTGATGCTTGCTGGCCACAGGAGGCCACTGTTGCTCCAGTAAAAATAGATGAGTTGTACAGGTTATTTTCCTGAGCTTGCCCACGTCTGCAGATGCAGAAGCGAATATGTGTGTTGCGAGAGATTCATTTTGTCACTGTATTTTTTCCTAAAAAGCGAATAGGCAACGTCTCACCCCATCGTTATGCATTTGGTTGGGTGCCAGTCACCATCTCTGCTGCTGGAAATATGCAACCAAATATTTGGGGGGTAGAAGGGGAAGTTACGCCTGGTGGTAGCGAAATAAGTGTCCTTCTGATCACTGATGCTATCACAGGCGCTCGTCAACAGGTCAGCTTCAGTATTTATGATTGCAATGGATGTGCAATTTTGGGTAAGAAGCAGCACTTTCCCAACTGCAGTAAATTGGTATTTGAATGCTAGGAAAAGACACCCAAATAAAAAAGGTCCTTCAATTCTGCTTTGTTCGGACCTTGTCCAAATCATAGGATTGTTTCCATTTCAGGGCGCTGCAGTTTAAGATGGATAGTGACAATCTGGAGCATGTCCAGAAGAGGGCGACAAATAAGATGAGGAACTTGGAGACCAAGTCTAATGAGAGGGAAAATGGAAGGGGTTGGGTATCTTTAATCTGGAGAAAGAGACATGCAGGCAATGGAAGCAGAACACACACCTGGCCCCTTCCTAAACTCCATGTATTCTTATTCCTTCAGGCATATCTTAAACACCCTGTTCAATAGTGGAACCCAAGTCAGACTGTGAAAAATGGCCTTTTTCATGCAAAAACTAGACCCACAAATTTGGCATATTTCCTTCCACATATTCCTGTTTTTTCAGTCATGGATATGAAGTGCTATTCCACCAATTGCCAATCAAATCGGTGGAATGAACTTGATGGAATGTATCCAGAGGTTCTGATGTTGAAAAGTTTGTCTTTGTCCCAGGTTAAATTGCCCTGAGTATTCTGTTTACACAGTATTTTTATCTTCCAGTACTAACCAAAATTATGTCATGTGTACTATGATGGGACATGTCATAGGCTCAAAGGTCATTTGTTAGATATGTTTGATTTGTACACGTTTCAGGTTATAATACCTTTCCAATGTACAAATTTATTAATAGTTGTTCTAGGAGTTAGGTCTTTTAAAAAATAAGAAGAAGAATTGTCTGTTTTCTCCAATGCTTTGATTTTGCTGCTCTAAATCTGCATGACAAACAGATGATAAAATATGCCAAATCTAACAAGATGCACAAAAACATCTTTTCTCACTTCCGAAAACATTTTATTGCCAAGTGTAAGTGTAAAGATCTAATTGTTTGCAGAACTTTTTACACCTTTTACCGGCAAGTTCTGTCACGTCAGAGCCAAAGCTACACATATATTATTGATTGCTCATTCCTCAACCAAGGACCAAAATAAACGTAGCATTAGTTGTGGGAATGCAATTAACACCTTTTTTAAAAAAGAAATCTAATTAGCAACCACCGAGGGAAGGTCGGAAATAGGAATGCATGCAGGAAGGGAGGAATTCATCCCTTGAACCTCCTTTGGAATAAGGCACAGCAGAGACTGTGGTGTCTTTGTGATAAATGGTTTATTTACACAGATATACAACCTGAGCCTACGATGGAGGGGTTCGCAGCATGAACGCCACAAGAGAGTCTTGTTTCTCCCATAGCCACAGCCTTGGATTCAAACAGAAATCAAGCATTGCTCTCAAACATTGCTCAGATTCTCTCTCCAGCTTGCTGCTTTTCTTCTAAGTCATATCACTGCAACTCAACTCTAAACCTTGGATTTGTCTTGTAACTAACCACCCATTTGCCATCTCACAGAGAGCCCCTTTCCTTTGTTCCCCTTAATGGCCCATCACCCAGGCGATCACCTCAACAAAGGAAGCTAGCCTGGCTTATATTTTAACACTTGCTGGATCCAGGGCTTGGAAGGGCCTCACATGTAGCCTATTCTCCCTCCCCCAAAACTCATAACAATTTTTTGCCCTGAAGTATTAATAATGGTAGGGCTGCCAGGGTTGTTAGGAATGTCCAGTCTTCAGTGTTGCACTTCCATGAAAATTCCAAGTGCAAACCTGGTTTAGAATCTGACTGAGTAATTTTGTGAGTATGGTGTGTATCCAATGTGCCACTCAGGCAAATGTTCCCTCAGAACAGGGATTTATTTGTGTGAAGCAAACTTACTCCCCTTCTTCTCCACCTGCCCTGGGAGCAGATTGTGGAACAAAACAGGTTGCACGTGGGAAGAGAAATCCCATTGTAGATTTGCACTGTCACCTACCCCACCCCCCAAATAGTTTAATACTGCATTATGAAGAATCATAGAATTGTAGAGTTGGAAGGGACCCCAAGAGTCATCTAGACCAACCCCCTGCAATGCAGGAATCTCAGCTAAAGCATCCATGACAGGTGGCCATCCAACCTCTGCTTAAAAACCTCCAAGGAAGGAGAGTCCGCCACCTCTCACGCCAGTCTTCTTCACTGTCAAACAGTTCTTTCTATCAGAAAGTTCTTCCTCATGTTTAGTTGGAATCTCCTTTCCTGGAACTGGAATCCACTGGCTCCCAGGCTCTGGAGAAGGAGAAAACAAGCTTGCTCCATCTTCCATGTGGCAGACCTTTAGATATTTGAGGAATGTGTCTATTGCAACTTCTAATTGAACAATAGGAAATGCTGTAAGCAGCCAAGTTCGCAAAGGAATGACCGTTCTATTAACTGGGTTAGTGGCGGTGGTATATTTTTGAACAATGTATTCTTTTCACAAAGCATAATTGGTAACGAACTATTTGTGGAGTGTTTCTTCGTAACCCCGGGGAGCTTATAATGAAGGTTTCCTTGGCAGCTTGTTATTTGGCCACTGTATGAAATTCCTTAGTTTTCCCCATTTTCTACAGATTTGTTTTCTTAAACCAAGGACTAAAGTATGAGATATCCATGGTATCTTAATTAAATATATTTTACGATATTGTGCATATTTCATATTTTAGTTTTGGAATTACAACGTGACATCTGCAGTATATTATGCTGCTTCAATTAAGGATGTGACTAAAGATCTGAAAGGTTGTGTCAACAAACATTCCAGATAATTACTTATCTCCTTGGCTCGGGGGGGACGGACATATAACTCCATACCCTCCAACATTTCTCAGATGAAAATAGGGATGTCCTAAGGAAGGGACACAGGTGGCACTGTGGGTTAAACTACAGAGCCTAGGGCTTACTGATCAGAAGGTTGGCGGTTCGAATCCCCACGACGGGGTGAGCTCCCATTGCTCGGTCCCAGCTCCTGCCAGCCTAGCAGTTTGAAAGCACAAAGTGGAAGTAGATAAATAGGTACTGCTCTGGCAGGAAGGTAAATGGTGTTTCTGTACACTGCTCTGGTTCGCCAGAAGCTGCTTAGTCATGCTGGCCAGATGACTCCCTCAGCCAATAAAGCAAGATGAGCGCCGCAACTCCAGAGTCTTCCCTCTTGGTTGGCAGCCTTCAAACAGAGTGCAGTGCTATGATCATAGAGTGAAACCTACAGCCACATTCAAGTGTACCTGTGAATCTAAGAGCTCTTTCAACGGCTGTTATAAGAAGCTTATTTTAAATAACAAAACCTTGTCACACAGTAAAGTTAAGGAAACATTTGAAATGGCTTTGTGCGAAGTAGAAAACAAGAAAGTATAAGTATGATTTGAAATAATTATGGTGTGACAGAACACAGGCGGAAGACACAAGGGACTTGCAAAATACTTTGTGGGGAAATGCAATGTTACACACACACACACACAGGTGGATTTTATAGCTGTGCTATATCATTTGTCCACATGCCCCGTTGCACTCCCACATTGTACTGTATTAACTCACTGGCTTCCTATACAGTTGTACCACAAGGGTAATCAAATCTTACACTTCAGTGTAAGCTGATAACAGTGGTTAGAAAGGAATGTTTCTATGGATCACACAACTAGCACAATGAACTGTGAGGCTTTCGCAAATTTCTTTGGAAGGAATCAGGTTATGATACCCTACTTCATAGAAATATACTAGGCCAGCTGGTCCAAACTGCTGGGGCATAAATTCTTGCCTCTGGTGCAAGAATAGCTATAATGTTGTGTAGCTCAGGGAGTAAGTTCAGAGAGCAAAGCATTTAATATCCAATGACCATTCCAGGAGATTAGTATTTCTGCAGTATTAAAAACCCTATCAAAATACTGTATGGATTTTCCATTTGCAAGACCATGAGGCCATATATTTAATCTCTAGGGTTGTAAAATGAACATAGCCTTCTAGATTACTGCAGAAGCATTTATAAACGATACTGACCCCCCTGATCACAGAGCATAGCACTTTCTGAAAGTGCATTCTTTTCGCAGGATTATATGGATTCCTTTCTTCAATTTAAATGCAAAAGCCTTCTATTAGTTTCTCAATGGTTGAGTGCCCATGTTTAGGACCTCAGCCTCTGCAAGAGAAAACTTAGAACAGTTAATAATTGTTCTCTGTGCCACATGCCTCTTATTTTCGAAGTCTGTTTTGCCAGCACTGATTGCCTTTCACTGAATCTGCTATTTCAAGTGTATCTTGCTCATGCTATTCTGTTAGGAATAATTATTCAACTGGCCTTTTGGACAATCATTTTTGTCCTCTGCTAAATCACTCTCATCACTAATATCACAGTCTCAGCAAGGAGCACGAAATCCTAGGTAGTTTTGGTAGAGTTAAACTGTAACCATAAAACATGCACACTCAGATTAAGACAGCGATTGTGAAATACAAACCCTTCACAGTCTGACTTTCTAATCCTGACTTGACCCCAGAAGCCTGGGATTTCTTTATAACCACAGAGTTGTATTCTGTGGAGGCTTTTTATTAGCAGAAAGTAGTGATCATAAAGAAGTTAGATTTGGTTGGAATTTTAATAACAACTGCATATTGGTTGGAGAAGTGGGAATTAGGTAAAGTAAAACACAATTATCCTTTGAAATTTGCTCTTCTCCAGATTGTGATGCATCTCTTCAGCCAAATAACGTTTACCAAAAAAGCATGTATTAGTTAGTGTGCATGCCCACAAAATGCAGATATTAATGAAAATAAAATATAATAATGCATGCTATTAGCGAAAATTGCTTGCCGAAATGTGTATATTATTCAGAATCACATACATAAATGTATGTATGGGGTGGGGGGGGGGAGGGAGGGATGCACTAACATGCTGACAAATTTTCTGTTTTGTTTTTGTTTTTAATTAAGAAACAGAAACTAATAGTTCTAGTGTGGAACAAGAGACAGATTAAATTTCACATTGTGTTCACATAGTTGCCCTCTTCCCTTTTATCAGCTTCTTCAATGTTTGTTGTGCATATGAACCAGTGCTTTTTTTCTGGAGGGACGCAGGGGTACGCATACCCCTAAACGTTTTGCGAATCTTTTGTACTTTTGTCCATTTACTGTGTTTATTTTCCCTGGTTTGAACTATAAAATGGTGATTTTCTTGAGTCAAAATGAGCGTACCCCTAAACATTTTTTTTTATAGAAAAAAGCACTGATTGAAACTAATTCAGAGCCAGTGCAAATATTCAGACACAGGTGTTATGTATGTAGAAGGAAGGCTACTGATTATTCTGTTATGTCTTACCCATTTTGGACCAACTGCGGTTTCCACATGGTTTTTAAAAGCAGCCATATATGTGTGTGTAGTACATTACGATAGTCTAATGTGAAGAATATCAAGGCATGCGTGACATTAAGGTAAAGGTAAAGGTACCCCTGCCCGTACGGGCCAGTCTTGACAGACTCTAGGGTTGTGCGCCCATCTCACTCAAGAGGCCGGGGGCCAGCGCTGTCCGAAGACACTTCCGGGTCACGTGGCCAGCGTGACATCGCTGCTCTGGCGAGCCAGAGCCGCACACGGAAACGCCGTTTACCTTCCCGCTAGTAAGCGGTCCCTATTTATCTACTTGCACCCGAGAGTGCTTTCGAACTGCTAGGTTGGCAGGCGCTGGGACCGAACAGCGGGAGCGCACCCCGCCGCGGGGATTCGAACCGCCGACCTCTTGATCGGCAAGCCCTAGGCGCTGAGGCTTTAACCCACAGCGCCACCCGCGTCCCTATGCGTGACATTAGAGGGCCGTTATTTCTCAGCAGCAGACACCAAACAAAGATGGTGAAAAGTGTTCCTAGCCCTAATTGCCATGTGAGCTATTCAGAAGCAATGCCAGATCCAGACATTCTCAAACTGTGGACTTGCTCCTTAAGGCAAATGCAATTCTATCTAGAACAAGGCAACTCCCACCTCAGCACCCATGTTTTCTGGATTACGTTTCACTCAGTTCGACCTCATCTAGCCCACCCCTAACCTGACTCAGAACCAAGATGGTCTCATGAGACCAAGGAAGAAGCTGAGCTTTGTAACAGCAGCATGCTGATGATACCTTACCCCCAAATTCCGGACTACCTCACCCAGTGATTTCATGCAGATTTTTAAATAGCATAGGGTACAAGATGGAACTTGCAACATGCCACAAAGCAGCTGCCATGGGGTGGTGCAGAAATTTGCTACGTACAAAGTATAAGACTATTAATCAGTTAAGTAAATCTTAGTTGATTAATCGTATGGTCCACAATCCATTAATTAATTGTTATATGAGTTGTTGTTGTTTTTTAAAAAAGTTCTGGAAAAGTAAACTCCCTTATGTTTTGTAAGAACAAGCAGCCATGACCTTAAAGATAACAGAGGCTCAGTGCTGCAACACTGAAACACTAGTTGCAGAATCACAGCCAAACAAATTAGTTTTTATCTGCAGAGCACAAGGTTGCTTGAATGTCAGAGGCACCTCTGCTTGCCTGCCAGTGCCTTCTCTGGTACCCTTTCTTACTGAAGTAATATGCCGTTTCTCCTACACTTTCCTACTCTATTAAATGCCACGCAGACATGTGGCAAGAGAAGTACTGTTACTTACAATATTTTAAACCCTGAAAAAGTACCAGCTAGAGGGCGTGTGTGTGTCATATGTGTGGTGTGCAATTGTAGTGTGTAAGGGGAGTGGGTGGCGCTGTGGTCTACCACTGAGCCTCTTGGGCTTGCCAATCAGAAGGTCGGCGGTTTGAGTCCACACAACGGGGTTCAAAAGCGCCCAGTGCAAGTGGCACCAGAAGCGGTTTAATCATGCTGGCCACATGACCTGGAAAGCTGTCTGCAGACAAACACTGGCTAACTCGGCCTGAAACGAAATGAGCACCTCACCCCATAGTCCCCATTGACTGGACTTAACTGTCCAGGGGTCCTTTACCTTTTTTTTTAACCTATATATAGTGTGTACACATACATCAGCTCTCACAGAATTGGCTAACCTTGAAGGTGGCTCTCAGACTGAAGAACATTAAAGCATTCTCCTTTATTCTAGAAATAAAAGTTCCTTAAGGAAAACAGGGATCACACCTTAGTTATTCACTCTTCCAGAATGTAATGGGTGACTCATATATAGAGCTGCCAGACAAAACAAAGAAAACAATAGCATTGCCCACTTAAAGGGAGTTTGATATACAGAGATTAGCAAGTCAAGTTGCCATAGCATGGAGACAAACAAGACCACCTGCTAACTGCTGCAGATCAAGCACTATGCAAAAGACGGTTATGTTATGTTTTTTCTTTTGTTTTTTAAAGCTGGCACCCTTATTGCATTCCTATGGACATGTGGGTCTCAGATACATCTCAGAGCCCACAGCATGCCTAACACTGCATAGGATTGCAGCTTTACTCGGAAGTCGTTCCCACTAAACTAAGGTTACCAGACGTCCCCGTTTCCCGGGGACAGTCCCCGGATTTACAAATCAGTCCCCATACAAAATCCATTGAAATTGAAAAGTGTCCCCGGATTCATGGGGGGGGGGGGAAATCTGGTTACCTTACACTAAACTCAGTTGCCAGGTCAAAAGCAGGATGTGGTCCCGATCTTCAGAAACTGGATCTCAGTTTAGAACAGAGCAAAAAATAACCTTCTGAAATTCTCTGCATTTTTTTATGGGCGGTGAAATTTGGGGGAGTTTTGCCAAACTATTATTTGGAGGAAGGGCTCACTGTTAAACAGCGTGACTGGCATAACTGCCCCCCCCCCAATGCAGGAGCAGCTGCCATGGCTGTGGCTGCCACTTACCTGGATGCTGAGAGACCAGGTGGGCAGGGGAAGGTCACGAAGGAGGGAACACACTGCTGGAGCCAAATCTGGTGGTCCTGACAAGTGTGCCTGCACTGCACTGTCTTTTCCACCTGCCCAGGTAACACAGCAGTAATTCCACAGAAATGCCCCACCAGGCTAGTGGTGTTTGCTTTTGCTACACTGCAAGCAACCACAGTGGCAACAGTCGGCAACCTGGCCAGCATTTTGCTCTTGCTGCAATGCTCCAGTACTAAAACTGGTGCAAAGCATCTTATATGTGTGGCAGAGTGAACTGGGTGGCTGAGTTGTGCACTCTCTTCAGGTTTTTAAGTAAGAAGGTTGATGGTCACCTGCCACAGATGCTTTAGGTGAGATTCCTGCATTGCAGGGGGTTGGACTAGATGACCCTGGGGGTTCCTGTGCAACTCTATAAGTTTATCATGAAATACAATAATAATAATAATAATAATAATAATAATAATAATAAATAAAATAAAATTCAAGGTAACGGCTGTACAGTGGTAACTCAGGTTACATACACTTCAGGTTACAGACTCTGCTAACCCAGAAATAGTGCTTCAGGTTAAGAACTTTGCTTCAGGCTGAGAACAGAAATCGTGCTCCGGCGGCGCGGCAGCAGCGGGAGGCCCCATTAGCTAAAGTGGTGCTTCAGGTTAAGAACAGTTTCAGGTTAAGAATGGACCTCCAGAATGAATTAAGTACTTAACCCGAGGTACCACTGTACTTATATTGGGAAGCGAAACAAGAATTATTAGAAATTTTCTCAGAGGGGAGGAGTTTCGGTTACAGAAATCAGTCACCACCTCTCTCCTTTCTCCCTGGAGAGCTTTTAATCATGATAAAACTGCGAGCACATTACATACACATCCTATGCCCTTTTAAAATTCCTTTTTTGTGGGGTGAGGGCTGTTGGCTTGTTTTTTTTTAATTATTATTATGTGTTTTGTGGTTTTACATCTTGATTTTCTTTTGTGAACCGCCCTGAGACGGTATAGGCCGGTATAAAAATTCAATAAAATAAAATAAAAATACACTCCCCCCATCACTTGAATCCTGTGGTCCCCCCCCCCCCAAAAAAACCCCTTAAACGCTCCCTAGTCCTCCCAGAACACTCATCTCTTCTGACTGCAGCCTGGGAAACTCTATATAGCCTTAGCCTCCCAATGCAAAGTGGCCCCTTTTCTCAGAGGAACGCTGCAACAGGTGAGAAAGGCGCTTCTGGAGCGCAGGGTGGGAGGTGGCGGCGGCGGACTCAGCAGCAGCTGCAGAGCCTCCCAGGGCCTCTTGTTGAAAGGTCTCCTAGCAACCTCCCGGCCAATGGGGCGCCGCGTGGGGAAGGGGGAGGCGGGGCCCGCGCAGTTAGCCCGCGCGTGGGCGGGGCCAGTCGGTTAGTGCCGGAGGCGGCGGCGGCGAAGGAGGTAGAAGCAGCCGAGGTCGCCAGCTTGCCCCGCCCCCCTGTCCTCTCGCAGCAGCAGCAGCAGGTGGGCAGCGCCAGGTGCCTGGCAGGTGAGGGGAGGGCAGCTGCCACTCAGCCCAGCGGGGGGTGGGGTGGGGGGGCGGAGTTGCCCCAGGAGGAGGTTTGGGCTTGGGGGGCGGCAGCTCACCCGCCCCACCCCGAGGTGGGTGGGGGGGTAGGGAGGGAAGGAGAATAGGAAATAATACCGGGGGGGGGGGGAGAGACAGATGCATAGGGAGGCGGTGCACACGTGGAAGCGGGCCTTGCGGGGGGGGGGGCGTGCTAGCTCGAGCTGCAACTGCATTGTAGATTTTGGAAGGGAGCACGAGGGTCATCTAGTCCAACCCCGTTCTGCAATGCAGGACTCTCTTTGCAATGCAGAACCCTCACGACCCTGAGGTTAAGAATTTGGGGACAGGGGTCTCAAGCACCCACGTGCGCTTACGCCGCCCACGGGGTGGGATGGGGTGGGGCTCCGCCTACAGCGTTAATCCCTAAATCCCCTGTGGTGACGTGTTGTTTTTTCTCTCTGTCTATCTCGTCCAGTTCTGATCTCTTGTCTGCTTGTAAGTAGCCAAACTGGATTCCCTGCCTCTCCTCCCCCCACTCCCCAGCTTTTGGAGATTTAAGTCCAGCCCCCCTCTTAAGTTGACGCGAGCTGTTTGTGGATCTGGTTAATCATTGCTTGGGACAGTCAAGGTTGTCTGCTAGTTTGGTATGTCACAGGGATTACACCTGGTTGTTTTCCAGTTCACACTGTGCTTGAGCTGCGAAGTGTGGTTCTTGTGCGTTTTCTTAGCTCTGGTGGAAAGAAAAAATAGCAACATCATCTAGCATTAGAAGGACAAATGGAAATGATAGTGTTGTACTTACTAAACTTATTTTTATCCACCAGGCTTTTTTAAAAATTGTGGTTGTATAGCCTTTATGCAGTCCAGTTTCCCCAGATCTTTCCGGAGATTGCATGCTGATTCTTGTTATAGCGCAAAGACATTGTCCATCAGTTGCAGATAAACTGTTTATTGTCCCCTCCTCTTGCTACCTTATGCTTAGTACTCATGCTTCCCCAGACATCTAGTATAAAACATACGGGAGACAAACAAAGAGCTTGTTAGAAAATTTTAATGTTAGTTATAGAGTTGTATAATTGCATCATTTCTGTGGCCCCTTAAATTATCCTTTGCAAAATTGGTTTTGTTTCATCCGGATAACAGAGCTGTCTATTAAGGAGATTACTTGCCAAATGAAAGGCTTAAGCTTTTATAAACTCTCTTTGCAATCTAATCTTAGAACACAGTTCTCCATGTGCTGTTCCTAGTTATGGTGTGCAACACCGTCTCCTATAATGACTTAACATACATCCTTACCCATGGTTAATCTCTGAAGCCATGAGCAGCTGTGAACGAGATTTGAAATAAAGTTACGTGATGTCAACTCTTTTGTGGATGCTTTGTCTCAACATTTGCAAAATAATCTGAACCCTGTTAGGAGAGGTACATATGCTGCCGTGGAAAGGGGGTTGTGTTTTTAAGAACTTGGAGCAAGCCTCTTTTCTTTTTGGATGACACAGCATGTGGTATTGAAAAGGCAGATGGTGTAATGTGATTGCACTGTAGTGCTGTAGGAACCTATTTATCTTCTGTCACTTAATTCTGAACTAGCCGGGGTTCTAAAATCTCACTTTAAACCTATTTATCAAGTCTAAATAATTTACAGCACCATATGAGCTTATAATCAAGCTGTTCTGCATGGAAAGGCTTGCAGTAAAGCTGTCAATATGAATTTGTTTTTAAACCTACAGTTAAAATTTGCAACTCTCATAGTCTGAATTCAACCTTGTGTTTACCTGTGTTCACTCTGTTCTGTGAAAATATTTATTCCTGGGGAGGGAATCCTAAGGCACAAATCGAAAATCCACACTGAAGCAAACCAATCAATTGTTGTATGTTATATAGAGTGACAGGAAACATAGATGGGCAGCACAACACAGATGTAGTTAAGTAACATCTAGTGCTGGTGACTGTTAAATTGGGTTGAATTTTGTACTACCCAAAATTATAAATTCATTCTAGGGCTATTGAAAGCCAGTGTGGTGTAGTGTTTGGGTTCAAATCACTATATGGCCAGAAAACTTGCTGGGTCACCATGGGTCAGTGGTTGCCTCTTCGCCTATAATTTGATCTCTTTGGAGGAAGTGAGCCTAAAAATGTAATAGCTACTGGCATGTCAATGTCAAGAAAGCATTTCTCTTACATAAAATATAGGTAGCCACTATGCATCTTTTGAGCATGGATGCGTAAATGAGAGAGTTTGCTACAACCAGAGGTGAGGTAGCTGGGTAGAGGAGACTTTGGACCCTATAAACTTTTATTTGTGAGAGGATTGGCTCATGATTTCCATTTTCACTTTTAGCATATTATAAAGTCACCACGGGGTTATTTTCCTTAAGACGGTTTTGCTCTTTCCTATGAATGTGGCTTAAGCTGATGTTTTTCTCCACTTCAGGGAGCTAGTTCTGAAGTTTATACCCTGACGCCGTCAATACTTCTTGCTACATGGAGTGATGAAGTAATCACCACGCAAAATTGGCTTGGTAGCATAAAAAAAAAAAGAATAGAGGTAAATCGTCTAACAATTTTGTTCAATTCTGATGTCATATTCTGACCTCGAGTGAATCAGATTTTCTTCCCAGTTTTGAAAATCATGGAAATATTGTCAGTAATGTCTCTTCCCTCTTTGTGCAGCACACTTTTTTGGGGAGGAATTAACAGCGATTCCTGAATGCTTCTATTTCCCCCCCTCTGTGAAGAATACAGAGTTGATGTGATTGCATATTGATAAACTTCCAATGTATAAAACGCTTTCATTGCTTATAAGAGCCCATTTGCCATACACAGATGATAAGGCAATTTGTCTAACGCAACCCTGTTACTTTTCCTTTTTTTCACATGGATGATTAAGTATTGATTTGTAACTTGAGGTTTACCTATCGCAAACCTCTTCATGGTGATGCATTTATGAACAGTTAGCCAGGCCCATGGATCTGAAAATCAAAGAGTGTGGCTTCTAACATACATAGAATGCCTTCTGTGCCTGCTTTAGCCTCTCATTTGATTTAAATACTCACGTTAATCTAAAACGTTCTTGCTATTTTAGGAGATGCTTACGTAGGAGATTTAACCCGCAGTGGCTCATAATGCTTCTCTGCTGAAGCAGTTGATCTGTTTCTCTGGATGCGTTAGTTGCTATGGGAGATTGGAACACTGTTACAGTGCCAGCACTGTCCCCAGGTGAATTATTGAAGTCATAAGTTAAATTTTGGATGTCTTAATGCAGGAAGGGTTGATTATAATTATTAAAAGATCTTAGCAGTTGATAGTTGAAACTGACCGTCTGTATACAAAATAGTTAAATTAATCTTTAAAATGGAAATGCATAACTATGTAACTGCTTCTAATAGGTTTTGCTGAAGAAGGTTGGTTTTTGCAGAATTGTGAGATATATATATATAGCGAGAGAGAGAGAGGTAGCTAAGTATTTCTATCTAACAATCAACAGAAAATTTATTGTAATGTCTTGCATGTTCAGAATGTTGTGACTAATGTAGTAAGCTTTGTTGGGGAAAGTTGAGGTATAAGATACTGTATCTACAGGGTCACTCGTATTGATTATACATAAGAAAGAAGGAAAGCACATTCGTTATTTAATCAGATGCAAAGCTTCACAGTGAGAGATATTGCCACAAATCTTTTGGAATTGTTCTTATAATTAGCTTGCTGGATGTCATAGCTCTCAGTTTCCAACGTTTAGCTGCCATTGGTTAATCACCCAAATTCTTCAATTGTGTATTGTTTACTTTTGTTACACAGGAATTACACTTGCCTTGAAACCAATTGAATGGTCTCTGATGATGGGTATACATGTTTGAGTAAAACAAGAACGATTGGTAATATTTTTGTAATATTTGCTTTTTCCTCTCCAGATAATATCACTTGGTATACCTCAGACAGAAACATGTCCCCCTCAAGCTTAAGTGCACAGCAAGCGCATTGCTCACCACTGCCTTTGTCCAAAAGTGCGCACAGCTTTTTCAGTGCCTTCTGCACAGAAGAGAATGTTGAACAGAGCCTCTCCTATCTTAACAGGGTAAATTGACTTAATTGTGTAGCAAATATAAGCATGCTCTTTGAGGAATGAATGTGCCACTCCCACCCACCCACCCACCCACCCACCATTTGCTCCTTATGGCAGAAATAGTACTCTGTTTGATAAAGACCTGAATGTTGCCAGAGACTGGTTTAAAAGGAATTTGTTCTGTTGCGCTAGGAGCTGACCACGCTGGGCTTCCCTTCGCTTTATGCAGACTCCAGAGGCAAAGAGTTAAACGTGGTATCGGTTTTAAACTGTGTGAATGACATGCTGCTGCTTCAGCGCAAGACTCTGCGGGCTCAGGAAGAAACAGAAACCCAGCATCTAAAACTGGGTAGTGATATGGACCACCTCCAGAACAGCTATACTAAGTTAAAGGTGCAACATTTTATTTATTGTTTTATTTTGTTTGGATTTCTTGTTTGCTCTTGATTCCATGGCAGGTTACAGCCATAAAATTCATTGGAACGCTACTGTAATGGTTCTAGGTGCTGCTCGTGCGTAAGCCGGCAAACACCTGGCTGGATTGCCTGAGTGAACCTTTTCTGTCCGGACAGCCACTCACCCGTGGCTGTCTCAATCTCTGGCAGAATCCGTCAGTGGGCGTTTCTTAAACTTCTTCCAGGAAAGAAGCTCTTTGACGCCTAGTCTTCTCCTACTCTCTCTGCGCGAAAGCCTTCTGCGCAAGGAGGGCATGGGCAACGGAGGACCCCTACTCTCCCTGCTGGTCCCCGGCAAGGAGTCATGGGACCGCCTCGCCGCTTCCCCCATCTGCCCCCCTTCTCCACTGGTGCTACGCTGAAAAGGCCCTCTGTCTGGTTCCCTGTAGCCTCACTTCTCGCAATGAGGGAACTGCCAGAAGGCCCTCGGAGCTGGACCTCAGTGTCCGGGCTGAACGATGGGGGTGGAGACGCTCCTTCAGGTATACTGGACTGAGGCTGTTTAGGGCTTTAAAGGTCAGCACCAACATTTTGAATTGTGCTCGGAAACGTACTGGGAGCCAATGCAGATCTCTCAGGACCAGTGTTATGTGGTCTCGGCGGCTGCTCCCAGTCACCAGTCTAGCTGTGGCATTCTGGATTAATTTCAGTTTCCGGGTCACCTTCAAAGGGAGCCTCACGTAGAGCGCGTTGCAGTAGTCCAAGCGGACAACCAACCGTTTACCACTGTCCACCTCGGATCAACCCCCTCTTAAAGCCCAGGCAACTCAGTGTTTAACTGGCACCAAAAGATTAATGATGGTGCAAACTGTTTTCCAAGGAGAAGGGAGTTCCATAAGCAGGGTGCCATCTTAGAGAAGGTGATTTCTCATGCCATTGTGCAGTGATTGCTCCCTAAGAAATGAACAGCGAGAGGGGCCTTTCCTGATAACCTTAGCACAAGGGGCACAAATAGGGAGAGGTGGCTCTTTCAAATATTTGTGCCCCGAGTCATTTTGCTTTTAATGCTAACACCTTGAATTGGGCTTGGTAGCATACAATAGGCAAAGATTATTCTGAGATACCGAGCTGATCACCTGGCCTGATTTCTATTTATCTTCTAAAGTAGAATTTGGATTTATTATTGCAGGTAAATAGAATATTTTAAATGTGCGCTTTGATGTCAACTGACTTACTTAGAATGCCCACAGTATTTTGTAAGGGAACTCGCTTCAGCCTTGTCATGGACGCAACATTTAGCTTCCCTGTGTGCCACGATATAGGCATGTTTTTTTTTAATATATCAGATGAAAAACTCATAGCGATTAGAGCAAATTCTTGAAGTTGCATTTCACACCAGGGGGCCTTTTACTGCCATATCCTTTTGGTTGGGTCTTCATAGCACTGCACTTTATGTAATTCAGAGCAGCGCTATGGCCAGGGCCTTTTTGCAACAATATTCACGGGTATGGAGTACTGGAACATTTATATATATATATATATATTTTGCTGCCTGTGCCAGCCATTTTATGCAGGGACTCATGGCACATTTATTGCTATATGAGTATGGTCATCTTTCTTTTTTTTAAAAAAAGCACTTGCTGTGGTAGATATCCTGGTGGTTCTCTCTTTAACACAGCATGCTTAACACAGCACACTTTGCGTTCAGTATAAATGACTCCCAGCCTTACCACTTCTAGCCTTGTGTTAATGGATTAATTCCAGAAGGCAGAGTGTGCTGTGCAATGCATGGGGTCACAACTAGGATTAGTCCCTCCTTATTCCAGGTCTGCAGGTTAGAGGCAAATTGAACAACTTCATTAAAAAACAGAAGAACATAGAACTTTATTTCAATGCATTCAGTGAAGGTAAGCTGTTGTGCTAATGCCAGTGGCGTAGCATGGGGGGGCCGTCCGCACCGGGCGCAACATCTGCAGGTTAGGGTTAGGGGGCGCAAATCCACGGGTTAGGGGGTGCCAATTACTTGCCTTGCCCCGGGTGCTGACAACCCACGCTACGCCACTGGCTAATGCCCTGGGGTTCAGACTAATAGAAGCCAATTGCTTAGTACTAAGTGTTTGTTTCTGTGACCGAACACTACAATCTCAGTAGTTTGTCAGCAGCCAGTTGTGTTTCAGGTAAACGTGTGAGACTGAATTGTGGGTCACTTCCTCTTCCCCTCTTTTTTTTTTTTTTTTTTAACAGGAGCAGCTGGAAACATCTAGAAGAGAAATAGTTGCACTTCAAGAAAGGGACAGGCAATTGCAATGCAAAAACAGGAATCTACACCAGTTGCTAAAAACGGAAAAAGATGAGGTTAGTCAGCCTGTACGTTGATGGAAGTGGCATTGATAATTTTTGCTAGACTGAGTGAACTTTTAAAAAATATTGCCAGCCTTTCATTTAAAAGGAAATTCACTAGGTGTGGGGTTGTTGAAACCTGTGTTTGCAGCAGGCTTGTGTAATTGACAGTGTGGAAGCTGTAGCCCTCCAGATGGTGATGGACTACAACTCCTATCATCACTGACCAACACTGGCTGCTGATTTTCTGGGGTTCTAAAATGTGAACGCTTCTCACACAAGTACACGTGGTTGCCTTCCACAATTTGGAAGGTGATGTGGCATGGGGCTAGAGCTGGCATACTCAACGCAGGTGGCGTTGTGGTCTAAACCACTGAGCCTGTTGGGCTTGCCGGTCAGAAGGTTGGCGGTTCGAATCCCCGTGACGGGGTGAGCTCCCGTTGCTCTGTTCCAGCTCCTGCCAACCTAACAGTTTGAAAGCATGCCAGTGTAAGTAGATAAATAGATACTGCTGTGGTGGGAAGGTAAAGGGTGTTTCCGTGTGCTCTGGTTTCCGTCACGGTGTTCCTTTGTGCCAGAAGTGGTTTAGTCATGCTGGCCGCATGATCTGGAAAGCTGTCTATGGACAAATGCCGGCTCCCTCGGCCTGAAGCGAGAAGAGCGCCGCACCCCATAGTTACCTTTGACTGGACTTAACTGTCCAGGGGTCCTTTACCTTTTACCTTTACTCAACCCAGCAGCCCACCTATTTTGTGTTAAATAAACACATTTCTAGGAAACTCTGCATTGCATCTTCAGTTTCACACCACAGGTAATTAAGTCGTTTTCACGATTATTAACTCTGAAATGAAATGGAGGTGATTAAGGGTTATTAGCATCTTAGTTTTTTATTCTAAATCTGCTCAAGAGCTTTGAAGTAAGGTCACCAGACGTTCCCGTTTCCTGGGGACAGTCCCTGGATTTACAAATCAGACCCCATACAAAATCCATTGAAGTTGAAAAGTGTCCCCAGATTCATTGGGGAAAAAATCTGGTAACCTTACTTTGTAGGACCCCTTGGAACAGTAGGGAAGGTTGTGTAGGCAAAAAAGAATTTGTGGGTCACCCCTCCCCTTTTATTTGGCTCAAGGAAGCTTCCACTGTATCGAAGAGCTTTCCAGAAGCAGTGACACAATTGCATCCAAACCAATAATTGGAATTTCTGGCTGCATGAATAGCAGAATTACTGACCTAAGCAGTTTCATATTAGGCAGGAATTTTAATTCAAAATCAAGAGTAATCTTTTCTTTAAAAATATGCATTTTGTAGGTACAGAAACTACAGAGCATCGTTGCAAGTCGAGCCACCCAGTACAATCATGATATGAAGAGGAAAGAAAGAGAATACAACAAACTGAAGGAGCGCTTTCATCAACTTCTTATGAACAAGAAAGATAAAAAAATGAGTATGTCTTCTAAATCTTTTTCTAGGGGTGGGGCTGGTCAGTTTTGTTCCCCATTCTAGTTTTAATTTATCAGTCATTCCCTTTTTTGTTTCCAAACTGATAGGCATGGAAACTCCTAAATTTTGGTAAATTCTGGCAGTTTGTGGAAGACTGTTCCTCAGGTTGCGTTGTCCAAACAGCATGATGTATGGTGCAGGAAAAGTGGTACCTTTGAAGAAACACAGTACAGTTGTACCTTGGAAATCCGTTCGAATTCCAAAACGTTTGGAAACCCAAGTGCAGCTTCTGATTGGCTGCAGGAAGCTCCTGCAGCCAATTGGAAGCTGTGGAAGCCCCGTCGGATGTTTGGATTCCAAAGAATGTTCACAAACCGGAACAATCACTTCCGGGTTTTCGAAGTTGGGGAGCCAAAACATCCGACTACCGAGGTGTTTCGGATCCAGGGTACGACTGTATATTGCTTTTCTCAGAACCTAACTTGATATGAAGCCTAACTTGGGGTTGGCAGGTAGACAGCAATGGATGTTTCTGGTATGTTTAGGTTTGGACATAGCAAGGACGACAACCAGTGCCAACTTGCCAATGTCCATCTGCACGAGGCTGAAAGTGGACAGTGCAATGACACAGTCTCACTCACTTGGGCTTCTGTACTTCACACAGCACAATGCAATACTAAAGGTATGGTCGATTGTCATCTTCTAGGGTGTCTGAAATGTGTTTTTAATTTCTCCTCTTTGCAGCCATGGATGTTCTAAACTATGTAGGTAGAGTTGATGGCAAGAGAGGTGCATGGAGAACTGGGAAAACAGAAGCGAGGTGAGCTAATGTTAAAGAGCTATTACTGCTTTAGTTTTGCTCACAACACAGTTTTATTTCTGTATTTTTCATGCTTAGTTACTATGCGTGTTCTGCTTTCAGAAACGAAGAGGAGATGTTCAAAGCTCTCTTAAACGAGTACGAACAGCGTCAGAAACAGCTTCTGATAGAAAATGCTGAGCTCAAAAAGCTGCTTCAGCAAATGAAGAAGGAGATAATCTCTCTCCTTCCATCACAGAAGCAGAAACCCAAGGAGAAGGCTGAAGATGGCAATGGAACTGTAAGTTTTAAAACACACACACACACGTCACACAGAGCAAAAACAAAATTGCACCATAAGGTGTTGTGCCATGAGATCGTATGAATTGTTTTTCACTTTTGTCTTCTGTGATTCGTCTTTTAAATGGTTAGACTTGCCTCTTCCACCAGGTGCTACTTGAGTACAGTGGTACCTCGGGTTACATATGCTTCAGGTTACAGACTCTGCTAACCCAGAAATAGTGCTTCAGGTTAAGAACTTTGCTTCAGGTTGAGAACAGAAATCATGCTGCTGCGGCGGCAGCAGCAGCGGGAGGCCCCATTAGCTTCAGGTTAAGAACAGTTTCAGGTTAAGTACAGACCTCCGGAATGAATTACGTACTTAACCCGAGATACCACTGTAGTTCCGAACTAAGATAACCATACAGTCAATGGGAATTAGTCACAAGTAACCTAACTTCTCCTGTTGACTTCAAAATGTGCCATAGTCAGGCTCTAACTCCACATGTTTTATTTTCTGCAAGACAGGAATAGCAGATTTCTGTTCCTTGTGGGAGAGCATAGTTTATATATATGGCTGTGCTTTCATTAACTTGGGCATGTTGGAATTGTTGCTCTTAAACCAGAAATTAAATTCCTGCCAGCAGCATTTCATTTTTTTTATATTTCCCATTATTACACAAACTTCAGAGCTAGATTATATTTGCAAAACAGATTAACTCCAGCTAAACTGCCCTGGTATTTGACTCCCCTTATTCTATCTATTCGGTGTTTTTGTATCTGCCAGTTACTTTCACTGCTTCCATAGTTATTAAAGCGTCACTTGACAGTCTTCATAACATTTAACACTATAATATTTGAACACATAGTGTCATTCTTTTTTACTTTCAGTAGATGGAGTTGTTGCTTTATTTTGCCACAAGAAACACCCTGGTTTATAGGATTGGAACTAGTGACTTAGGGTGCCAGGCTTAAAGCACAAGAGAAACTGGGTGATTCTTGGGGACTGAATTCATGTATCTTCTTTGAAGAATTATATTTTGTGTGTGTGTGTGTTTTTTAAAAAAATATGATCAAGGTACTATTTTCCTGAAATGTTCTATGCTGCCTTTTTAACTGCATTTGCAGTATATTTGACATAAACATGTTTTTTTTTAAAAAAAAGTTTTTTGAGCCAGTGCAATTTCACAACCAGTTCTGAGTGGATCATGTCCAGAAAAACAGGATTTTAGAATTCTGAGCTGCCTTAACTGGTAGGAGATGCTGGTTAAAGGCTATGGAAATATCCTTTTATTTAAGCGGTTTTCTAGAGGAGGTGCACACATTGTGCATATAAATAGCTGTGTAGATGAATAGCCTATGCTGGAAAGCATAATATTGTAACCGTAACTTATGTATATTTCTTTGAAGATTTATCTTTGTTTTTCAACTCAAAAAAGTTCTCAAAATAGGAGCACTAAAAGCAAAATATTTACAGTCAACCATCTACGTTAAAACACAAACTAAATCGACAGTATTAAAAGTAGGATAATATGAACCAAACAATCCCACAATTAGCTCATACACTTTTGGAAACCACTGCTGCTTCATGGATATCTTCTTAACCAGGCATTTCCTTTCAGGTTCTCTCAGACATGGAGGAGGACTCTGGAGAAGCAAACAAAGAGAATGTGTGGGAACTTTCTTGTGAAACGGTGCGTGAGCAGCTTGCTAACAGCATTCGGAAACAGTGGAGAATGCTGAAGAATCATGTTGAAAACCTGGACAACCAAGGTAAAAGTAGAGTTCTGCATCATACTTTAATCCTTCTGTAATGTTGGTTGAGCACTTGCTATGGAAATACCTATTTAATACAGTTTTCTAGTGGTGCTGTGATCACTCACTACAGAACATCTCAAGCAATAGAAACTGGATTTTCCTTACTACAGGGGAACAGCTAGAAGAAAGTTGCATTTAATACAATCATTTTATTTAAGATATATTATGACAGAAAAAATTCATTATCCCCTTCAGGAATTGGGGAACAAAACTTACACCATTGTCTATTTACAAATCACTTAATTCATAATCACACAAGCATTATTAGCAGGTTTGACTTTAATGGAAAATTCTTGGTCTCCCTTTGTCCTCAAACATTTTATCTCAGTTCTTTCAGTTATAGAAGTTTTCAGAATAGCACTTCTGTTACCCTGTATTTTCAGGCATTTTGGGTTCTTCCGCTTTCCATCTCTCAAGTTTTCTCCTTCTATATATTACAGCCCCTAACAAACTCAGTAATGTCCAGTGCCCATCTTTTTTATTATTTTTCCTTTGTACATTAAGTAAACAATCACATTCTGATTCCATTCAAGTCTTTTGGAGCCTTGCTAATGCTTTCATTGGAATTTTGGCATAATTGCTTTGAAAGAAATGCTGGCCATTTATCTAATGACTAAGAGAGTCCATGTAGCCCCAGAGATCCTGAGCAATTTAACAAACAACTGATGGTTTTCTCCATTTCCATTATACAGAGGACTGGTGAATATGATCTGTGCTGCAACACCTCCAGAATTTATTGACTTCTATGGTCGATTCTTTGTAGATTTTTCTCCTCTAGAACAAATTCAGTAACTATTTCTTAATAAAAAGGCAGAAATTAACAGAAGGCACTTTTCAAACTTGCAGTATCGCATGTGCATTCTGGGTCACCGAACGAGAAAGATACAATCTCGAGAGAGAGCCATGAGCTAGAAGTCGAGAGGCTGCAGTTGGAAATTCAGCAGTGCAAAGAGATGGTAAAAACTCAGCAGCAGCTCTTACAGGTAAGCATCTTATCAGATACATGGTCTTAGATGAAGTGTGCAAGAGGTATCAAGTAGTATCAGTCTTAGCTTTCCACTTAAAAATTTCCTCATGTTCTTTTAGATCTGTAGTAATTAAATAATAATAATGATACAGATCTACAAACAGTTTTTAAAAATACACATTTTAACATGATTTTAAGAAGTCTGCCTTGCCTGTGCATTGTTAGATTCTGGCACAAATGGAAAAGAACAAGGTCACAAATTCCTGAAGGGGATTATGCAGGCTTTTGTATCCTGGTGTGCCTCAGAACTAATTTTAGGAAGGAGGGCAAGGAAAACAAAACTCTAGCTGCCCTGCTTCCTTGCACTTTGAATTGACTAGTTTTAGAACTTTTCATGCATGCTGCAGGTTACATAATGTTCCAAGTATAGAGCAGCTGAATTGAAATGGAATCTTTTTCTCATGCTCAATAGTTCAGTTTATAGATTCCTCCTTTCCACCAACACATGTTTTTCTGACTTTGGGGCCTAGTGGAACACCTAGTTAATTGTCAAGTTTATTTTGACTTTTTCTGGTAACTAAAGATAACTTTATTTTGGCCCAGGTAGTAGCTTCCAAATAATCACTTCTCATTCCCCCCCCCCCATGCTTATGCGCAGCAGCAGCTAACTTCTCCAAGTGATGATGACACCAATATGTTGCTAAAGGACTGTTACCTGCTGGAAGAAAAGGAGAGGCTGAAGGAGGAGTGGAAACTGTTCCGGGAACAGAAGAAGAACTTTGAGAGAGAGCGCAAAAGTTTTACAGAGGCTGCTATCAGGCTAGGACTTGAGGTACTCAAAATGATTGTGTGCTTTCTAAGGCTGGAGATCGGTCTTTTTCTGTGCTTCTCAGGTAAATCAAATTGCCGGGAACTAGAGCTGATCTGTGTAGCAGGCCTTGTTCATATTGTGTCCACTGTTTACCACACAATGAACACTCAAATGTTTGAAAGGAAAAGCAGGCAGGGCATGTTTAGGGGAGCTGCGGATAGCTACAGCTTCTTTGCATTTATCTATTTGTATTTATAGATCTGCACCCCCCACTAAAACATGCCTGCTGTATGATGTCTGATCAGCCTTTGGTTCTAATTCCGACAATCCAAGTATTACAGCTTGTGGGTTCCCCTAGGTTGGCCTAGAGGATGTTGAGCTAGAAGAGCCATTGACCTGATCTACCTCTGATGCTCTTAAATGCTTACAGTTCGTGCTCAGCAGCACCATAGTTCCAGGTGAAGCTCTGCAAAAGCTCTAAAACTTTGTGATAGCATTCCTTCCCTGTTTAGTGTGGGAGGTACGCAAGCAGATTTTTAAATTCCTCTTTCTACAGGAAAGCAGAGATTGTGTGAGTTTAGATCCAGTGAGCCAGTGTGGTGTAGTGGTTAAGAGCGGTAGACTCGTTATCTGGTGAACCGGGTTCGCTTCCCCGCTCCTCCACATGCAGCTGCTGGGTGACCTTGGGCCAGTCACACGTCTCTGAAGTCTCTCAGCCCCACTCACCTTACAGAGTGTTTGTTGTGGGGGAGGAAGGGAATGTTAGCCACTTTGAGACTCTTTCGGGTAGTGATAAAGCAGGATATCAAATCCAAACTCCTCCTCCTCCTCCTCCTCCTCTTCTTCTTCTTCTTCTTTTTATTAAGCATCTCTTAGAAGCTCCTTTCTCACTCTTTCCTGCGCTTGCTCAGAGTGGATCCAAATTCTCTCTTTGCTGCATGTTCTCAGGCATCCTCTCCTGCTTTCATTTCTTCTTTCCTTTTGCCTTATAATCCTTTGAACCTATGAAAATCCGTGATGTTAAAGCTTCTGCGTCCTTCAAGCAACTTGGTCCTTGGATAAGCACCGTCATAAGACGCTACAATCAGGACTAAGGCATCTCCCCATAGGCCAGTGTTGAGTGGGTCCCCAGATGTTGTTGGACTCCAACTCCCATCATTCCTAGCCAGCATGATCAGTGGTCAGGGATGATGGGAGTTGTAGTCCAACAACATCTGGGGACCCACAGGTTGAGAACCGCTGCCATAGGCAGTGTTTTCAGCCCAGAGTTTTCCTCCCTTTGTAAATAGCCACTTGCCCACTTAGTATTTAATAGAGCCTGTTATCTATTCCATCTTGGGAGAACTCCTTCACCAAACAGAGAATGGAATGTTGGTACTTGCAGGGAAGTTCATTTCTGATTTGGGGTGCAGATGTCTTAAGCTTAAATTGGCTATCAAATTGTGCAGGAGGCTCTTTCATGGTCTCCTAGCCAGGTCATTACGTACATTATTAAATTGCTTTTTCTGCTGCAGACTTGGCCCATGATGTGAAACTTAAGGGGGTGGGGAGAGCTTAGGTTCAGTGCCTGAAGTTGCATGGTCCATCTTTCCTGTGTGAGTGGGAGATAACCCACCTTTGATACCTCCACTAACCAAAGCAGAAGGGGACCTCCAGGTGAAGGCCAATGTTATGATAGTGCCAAGATGTATGTTGATTTGTTATGGTAATTTTGGGTTTTCCCTTGGTGTAGAGGAAGGCATTTGAAGAAGATCGCGGGACTTGGCTGAAGCAACAGTTCTTGAGTATGACTCCTGACCAAAATAAATGCGACCACGCGAAACCTCAAAGTGCCTTCTGGGGAAGTAAGACTTTTATTAAAAAACTCTTCACAAACTCATTCTCCCTTTAACAGCAGAAACCTTTAGCTGTAAATCTCTATGACTAAATTTGTGGTGATAAGTGCAATATTGCTCACTGGATTTCTGTTGTATACACTTAGCGTAAGTAAAGGGCATGATAAAGGACAATGTGGTGTACTGCCATGATTTTATTTTGCTTCCTAATGAACTGCTCGCTGCACCAACAAACCTCTAGTAGCTTCCCGGCTCTGACAGCATTTGGCATTATTGTTTCCTAAGAAGCAACATTTGTTTTGCAGGTACCGACTCGGATTATCCATTAGCAAATTTCAGGTATCGCCAAAAGAAATTGAACCACATGACCAATGCCTCCAAATTCTCAGATGTTTGTCAGGCAGCTCTGCATATCCTTGAGAACAGGTACCCACGTTTATTCTATCACTTTTGCCTTCCCTTCCCTACAGCATTAAAAAGTTAACAGGCTGTGGTAGAAATATTCACGAACCTCAGACGTTTTTGGATTAGATGTTTGTTCCAAGGGATGTTAGAATCACTTGACTCTGTGTAATAATTGTTCTCTTGCATAGGAGCCCAACTCCTAATGGCCGTGGGGGCTTCCGCCCCCACAATAAAATATTTGAGGAGGCTGGCCCCCAATAAAATTGATGGGCACTCCCAAATGGGGTGTGTGCACTGTGTCATGTGATTGGTTATGCAGGACAGGGCTTCCCTGGGCCCCCACAATATTTTATTCAGGTTGGCACCCTTGTTCTTTCTCTTATGTAATCTGTTCTTAGCTGTTTCCTGGCTTCAACAAGTATAATGGTTAGAGAGTTGGTTTAGGGTCTGGGAGACTTGGGTTTAAATTCTCTCTCAGCCATGAGGCTCTCTGGATGGTCTTGAGACAGTTGCCTTCTCTCAGCCCAAGTGGGGGGTTGTTGTGAGGCTAAAACGGGAAGGTGGGTGACCCACATTTGCCACTCTGAACTCGTTTCAGGAAAGGTGGGGTAGGAATATAATAGTAAATATAATACAACCCCTCCCTAACAGTTTTCCAGTCTCACAAGGTCTTGCAAGAAGTCTGACGGAGAGATGGGTTAATTCTGCAATGAATTGGGGCATTCCAACATAAGTTTATTTTTTATTACAGTCGTACCTCAAAAGTCGAACAAACTCCATTCCGGAAGTCCATTCGACTTCCAAAACTTTTGGAAACCAAGGCGCGGCTTCCGATTGGCTGCAGGAAGCTCCTGCAGCCAACCGGAACCCGCTTCAGACATTTGGGATTCAAAGGACCTTGGAAAACCGGAACACTCACTTCCGAGCTTGCGGCATTCGGGAGCCAAAACGTTCAACTCGCAAGGCATTTGACTTCTGCAGTACCACTGTATTTACTTATAAAAGTATTTAAATACCACTAAATCACATGAAAGTGGTTTTACAACATTAAAAAGATATAAAATAAAAAAAGAGTTTAAAACAAGCAGCAACAAACCATTGGGGGGGGGGGGGGAGGCCTGGCAGACTAAAAAAGTTTTCAGCAGGCACTTAAAAGTTGGCACAGAAGGCGCCCAATGAACCTCTATTGACAGAGTATTCCGCAAGACTTGGCCAATGACACTCACAACTCGGTTTCTTCTTCTTGTCACACAAACCTCACCAACTTGGGGAATGGTCAGCAATGCTCCTGCATAGGGTCTCAGTGACTGAGTTGAGATATAAGGGTTCAGGGTGCTCCCTGAGCTGCCTTGGAGTGGACCTAAGTTGTTCAGGGACTTTTAAATCAATACAAAAACCTTGAACCTGGCTTGGTGGTAAAGTCAGTGCAGCTGTTTTCACAATAGTGTCACATGTTTTCGGCCAGAAACTCCAATCAACAACCCTCAAGTTTGTTGTCCCTCAAGTTTGTTGTCCCTCAAGTTTGTTGTCGCACACCTGGCCGTAGAGCTGTTGTTGGAATTGTTCAGGCCAGGGCAAGTCTACACAACGTAGACCAAGCCAATTGTATCCCACCATCCCTGCGTTTTGCTTGGCATGGGCCATTCCTTGCACCATGGAGGTAGAAAACGAAGAACCCAATGGTACATTCCCATATATAATTGCTGTATATAATTGGTAAACAGTGCCTGGCTTGGGGGAGGTGTCATAAATGGCGTGAGCTAGGGCTCCTCCTCCAAATTAATGTGCTTGACCCTCTCTTCTTGTTTCTGTTTCTTCTTCGCCTCAAGTGCTCCTCCGGATAAAACGCCCGATGACCGAAAGCCAAGCCAGGTTAGAAAGGAACAGTTGAGGAAGATGCAGACTACTGATGCCAGTCCCGTTGCGCAAGACGATGTGGACAGCTTGCACATGCCACTGCCAGCAAACTTATGCACAGAGCACATAGATAACTTGCCTTAGATTCTTGGACCTCTTTCTCTCTCTCTCTCTCTCTCTCTCTGCTTAACTGGATGTGTCCATAAACTTTCGTTTGGCGAAACAGGGTGTTTGTTTTTCATGGAATCAATCAGCGGACATTGATAGCGGTTGTGCTGTATGTGTGGCTTTTTAAGGATTCTCTCCCCCCCCCCCATCCCAGCCCTCACTTCGGACCTTTCCTGTCTGTACCCTTTTTGAAAGGCTGTTTAAATATATATGTCTTGAAACAGATTATATTCTTAGAACAGAAGACGTTCTTGAACGGAAGGAATGTGTGAATCTTCTGATAGCGAAATTGTATTTTTTACTTCAGGAACTAGTAGTGCTTTTAGCACTAGTATGGGGGGATATTCACTTGCGTCTCAAGTGTAACTGGCATTGAAACTCTCCCCCCTCCCCCCAACTTGAATGTACAGCATATTGCAGGTGATTAACACGGCAGGTTCTATATTTATTGTGTGACTTTGGGATTACCGCTTTTCATAAATTAAAAAGCAAGGTATTAGCTTGCACATAGATGGACACACACACACGATAACGTGTCAATGCCATGAAATTAAATTCACAGGTCCCAAAAAATCATAGTATTTTACATGCCAATTGTCACAGAGGTGTTTTTTTTTAAATTGTGATACTATGTTTACAGATGGGGGATTTTTTTTAATGCTCAGAGAAAAAGAACCTTATAATGCATCTGCAAAATAAATGTAATAAGCGTATTCTACAAAATACAAATTAATGGATTCTGGTGTTTTATTTATCAATTGGAAGCACTGTACCAAATCGGAGGTAGGTTACGATGGAGCTCCCTCTGGCTTGCCAGAGTCTTCCATCTGGCCTCTGAATTCTAACTGCTAAGCATTGTGTTTCATCAGCTCATGAATCTATGCTTGAAGAATCAAAGTTGTGTTTATTTGTATGCAATATAATTTTTAGAATTGATTCTTTCCGTGAAAAGGCGTTGCGGTATCTCCCTGCTACACAGTTTGCATTATGTAATGCATTTTAGCAAAACAAATAAGAACTTTGCGATTCTTTTTGCAAGTTTCTGGGGTTTCTAAAATGTAAGACTTGGAGCCAATTCACACAAAATTATTTCTTCTACATGAGAGAAGACCCGATACACTTTTTTAATGGTGTGCATGCAGGCATATACCTACTGCAGAGGTCACTCATCGTATTGGGCCAATGGCCACATTTGGAATAGCAGTTGTGAGGGTGTGACTTGTAACACAAAATAACACCCACATCTTGAAAGAGCACCACAAGAGACAAGGCACCAGAGTGTTGTGGACGTGCCTCACCCTCCGGTGTGGGGAAAAGGCATCTACACCACCCATCATCGTGCTCAGGGAAACTCCTTATTCAGAACATTAAATAAAAAAAGCACATTGCCTTCTTTTGACACAGTGACATTCTTGGCTTCATGGAATGCTTGAGAATATTTGACAGTGATCAAACAAGGGGCAATCTGTTGACTGGTCAACTGACACTTCTTGACCTGTCGGCTCCCCAACTTGCCAACACAACACTGACATCAGTCAAACTTTCAGTTTAGGTCATACTCAGATAATCTGCAAACTTGATAAACACAAAAGGTAAATGGGAACACGGTGAGTGAAGACACCTCAACCCCGCCATCACATCTTCTAACTTAGCCAGCAAGTGCTGGTAGGACTTCAGATACAGTTGGCAATCCATTGCTTCACACACCTCAAGGTTAGAATCCTGCAACGTGTTATACATAAGGCTGCCTCTGAAGACAGCTTGGAAACCTGCTGGTGCAGAATTCAGCGGCCTGGTTGCTTACAGGAGCAAAACAGCATATAATCTCAATCCTGGTCCAACTGCACTGGCAGCCAATTAGTTTCCGAGCCCAATTCATAGGGCTGGTTTTGACCTATAAAACCTTCAATGGCTCAGGACCGCAATAACGCCTCTCCATTTGAACCTACCCAGGCCCTGCGTTCAGCATCTGAGGCCCTTTTTCATGAGTCTCATCCACAAAAAATGCAGAGGGTAGCAAGATGAGAATGGGTCTTTTCTGCAGAGGCTTCCCACTTGTGGAATGTTCTCCCCAAGGAGGCCTGAGTGGTACGTTCATAATACACCTTTAGGCACGAGGCAGAAATGTTCCTCTTGAACCAGGCTTTTGGCTGATTAACCTCCTATGGCCTTTCAAATCTGCTTGCGGGAGGGGGGATTATTGGTTTCCCTTTGTTCTTATTTTTATTCTGTATTTGGTGGTTTTTATATTGTAATTTTATATTTTGAACCTCCCTGAGATCTACGGATGAAGGGCAATATATAAATGTAATCACCACCACCAACAGTCCACCCCACTAAGAATTACAGTCTGAGATTGCACTCCTATATCCAATTAACCCGGGAGTAAACCCCAATGAACTGAATGGGGCTTGCTTTGGAATCGACGTGAAGGATTTCACTGTAAATTAGTCACACTTTAGTCCAGAGGTGGAGGATGTATGACCCTGCAGATGTTGTGGTCTACAGCTCCATTACCCTTGGTCATTAATCTGTCGATACAGCCCATCAGGAAGGACTGAAATTCAAGTACAGAATGTTCACAGCAGCCAGAAGGTCTTTGTATCTCATCTTTGCTTGTATAAACAATAAAAGAGTGCCAGTTTGTCACAAAAGTATATTTATATTTCGCTCCTTTAACCAGACATATTTGTTACTTCTCCCACCAGAGCGACTTGCCAAGCCATTTTATAACCATTAGCTAATGTGGCACCTTCCAATATTCCAATACAGAGCAACAACCAGCCAGGTAGCTACAAGAAGACAGCCCTTTAGAGGTTTGAAATGACAATCCATGTTGTTTTGAAACAAATCTTTAACTCCACGAGTTCCAGAGATTTCAGTAGTTGCTGTCCAGGCATTTTAGTAATTTCTGCAAAGACCCCGGTACAAAACTGCAACATGTCTTTATTTCTTTTTAAAGTCCACTACATATGCTGGAATGATCCTGGTTCCTTACACAACCTTGAATTAGAGATCGTCAGTTGAAGCTGTCTCACAGTGCAAAAATGATATATGACCTCAATTTTTAATGCTTGTTCCCACGTACTAGATTATATTGATTTAAATGGGAAAGTTAACCACATAGAATTCTACCAATGGTCTTCGATCAAAATATTCCAGTTGGACTCTTACATCCATTTCAGGCCCTCTTCATAGCCAATATCGGAATGTGTGCTCAGAAACAATAGCTCAGGGGTCAGCAAACTTTTTCAGCAGGGGGCCGGTCCACTGTCCCTCAGAACTTGTGGGGGGCCGGACTATATTTTCAAAAAAAGAAAAGGAACGAATTCCTATGCCCCACAAATAACCCAGAGATGCTTTTTAAATAAAAGCACACATTCTACTCATGTAAAAACACTAGGCAGGCCCCACAAATAACCCAGAGATGCATTTTAAATAAAAGGACACATTCTACTCATGTAAAAACATGCTGATTCCCGGACTGTCTGCGAACCAGATTTAGAAGGCGATTGGGCAGAATCCGGCCCCCAGGCCTTAGTTTGTCTACCGATGCAATATCTTAAAGATCCTTCAGGAATTGATGCTCAACATGTTCTTATCTAATAAAGGAACCCACTTGATATCAATTCAACCAGTTAAAACATTCATTTTAAAGGTTGAATATTTCTAACAGGAGTCCTGTATATTGGGATGGAATTTTAATTTAGCCATACTATTAACACTGAATAATCAGCAAGCAATTATATTCGGCTGCAATGAAGCTGGATGGACAAACGACCTTGGCTTGCCTTGGTTCTTTGATTCCCTGGAATGACCTGCCTTTGAGGGAACAGAGAAAGCTTTCACTGACCTGCTATTGCCCCAATACCCCTTTCTTCTGGAAACCTACATAACTTGGCATTCATGGAAGATACAATATTTGCTAATCACTGTCAATATTTTTGTAGACGAAAAAGTAATCCCTTGGTCACTGTGACCGGTGATTAAAGGACACACTGCAAATTGCAGCAATGTTGCCGAAGAGGAAAATAACCCAGAGAGGCAGATTATGAATTTATATATCAAATTTTAAAATCATGTAAATATCTGTTCACCTCCTTTCCCCTGCCTATATCTTCATATTTGTGCAATAGTACTATTGATGGATCTTTTTTTGGGGGGTGGGGGGGTGGGAATGCTGTAGAAGATCTAAAGTACATTCTTTAGAAAAACAACAACAACAAGTTAATGCACAAATCTTCCTTTAAGATGTTGATGAATTCCCAATACCCATCAGCTCCAGCCAGGATGGCTAATGGTCAGTGGTGGACATTCTTGGACTGTGGGTCTGGGCAGTTGCCATCATTTAACATGGACCTTGAATGTGTGTCCACTGCCTGCCTCAGACTCACAAACCCTCCAAGTGTCCCTATTTTACAGTGACAGTCCTGGATTTACATAAGCCATCCCGGTTTCTGACCTGAACCTGAAATCTCCTGCTTTTCCTTAGGACGTCCCTACTTTCATCCGAGAAATGTTGGAGGGTATGATAAGATGCCCCTATTTTCCTCAGAGAAATGTTGGGGCGTATGGAGTTATGCAACCCCTGAGCCAAGCAGTTAAGTAACTACAACATTTAGGAGACATCTGAATGCAGTCCTGTATAGTTTTATTATGCTTTTCATATATGTTGGAAGCGTCCCAGTGTGGCTGAGGCAACCAAATCAGGTATGCGGGGTAGAAATAATAAAATTATTATTACTATTATTATTATTATTATGGAATAGGACGTCTCTATTTTCATCAGAAAAATGTTGGAGGGTATGGACTCATTATGTCCCAAATTACAACGTTCCTTTTTACTCACAAGGCTTCCACTCCTCTCTCCATCCTTCTTGAGAATGACACCATTGACTTGGCTTTCTCTATGACTAATGCCACTATTTCCTTGTAACAAGTTTTGTCACTTCTCTCCTTAAAACATAGCAAAATATGCCCCACCACCTGTTCCCTTAGCACCCCTCTAAAGAAAACCAACCCTTCAAGCTGACACCTCCTGTTCATTCCTCACCCTTGACTCCTGCAACCTCCTCCTCATCTCTGTTAATCCATTAGCTCACCTCAGTCTTCTTGCCTCTGTCCAGAACGTAAGGTAAAAGGTAAAGGTACCCCTGCCCGTACGGGCCAGTCGTGTCCGACTCTAGGGTTAAGCACTCATCTCGCTCAAGAGGCCGGGAGCCAGCGCTGTCCGGAGACACTTCCGGGTCACGTGGCCAGTGTGACGAAGCTGCATCTGGTGAGCCAGCACCAGCGCCGCACACGGAAACGCCGTTTACCTTCCCGCTATAAAGCGGTACCTATTTATCTACTTGCACTTAGGGGTGCTTTCGAACTGCTAGGTGGGCAGGAGCTGGGACCAAACGACGGGAGCTCACCCCGCCGCGGGGATTCGAACCGCCGACCTTGCGATCAGCAAGTCCTAGGCACTGAGGTTTTACCCACAGCGCCACCCGTGTCCCAAGATCCAGAACGTAAGCCAAAATAATTATTGTGTTGCGCTGATCAGGGCCAGTCCTACCATCAGGCAGAGTCAAGCAGTCAGGCGGCTGATGCAATGAGGCAGGAGGCAATGGAGGACAGAGGACAGAGCTGTGTGCCTGACCTGCTCCCCCTAACCTAACCTGCTATCTTCGGTGGTTGTGGAAGAGACTGCAGATATTCAAGTAAGAATCAACTGCTAATCCAGCCGGCTTCTGAGCAAGGAGTGGATAGAGCACCATCTTGACCTTTGCCTCAGACAGGAGATGGTCTAGACTACAGGATGCCCCTGGAAGCTCCCTGCACAGGTTCCTTGCCATCTCCCAGATCTTTCACAGGCTCCTAATACATGGTTTTGTCCATCTATTTGTGCCACACCTTTCAGCTCTTATATTTTGGTATTTCTCAGCCCCTCCACTTTCAACATGTTAAGAAAAGGAACTTGCTCCATCAAACAGCTCTGCACCTTCTCCATAAGGAGGCTACCTCTTACCATGAGGCAAGCTGAGGTCACTGCCTCAGGGGCAGAAGATCCATCCCCTGAGGAATGTATTACCTCCTGTTGCTGCCGCAGTGGCCATCTCAGCTGTGGTGCATTACTTGCAGGCCACATCTGCTGCCTCCTCAGCAGCCCCCTCCACAATGCTGCTTCTACAATGGCCTCTGGGCAAAAAGGAGGTCTGCTGGTCTTCCCCCACCCTTCTTCTCAGTGTAGATCATCACTCGCTCCTTCTTCTCTGGCAGAGTGGGTTCTCCTGAGGCGCCAAAATGTCTTGGCCCGGCTCTGGCTGCAGTGGACTGAGAGGGACATACTAATATGATGTAAGCTGCCCAGAGTGGCTGGGGAAACCCAGCCAGATGGGTGAGGTATAAATAATAACATTATTATTCTAGCAGAGTAAGAGTCCTGCTAGATTAGGCCAAAGGCCCATCTAATCCAGCATCCCAGACCTTCCAAGTGTCCCTATTTTCCAGGGACAGTCCCGGATTTACAGAAGCCATCCCAATTTCTGATTTGATCCCAGAATGTCTGGTTTTTCCTTAGGACATACCTATTTTCATCGGATAAATGTTGGAGGGTATGAGATTATCTGACCCCTGAGCCATCTGAAGGTTGCCCTTTATCGAGAAGTTTTTAATTTTTAATGTTTTATTCTGCTTTTATATATGGTGGAAGCCGCCCAGTCAGATGGGTGGGGTATAAATATAATAATAATAATAATAATAATAATAATAATAATAATAATAGGATGTCCCTATTTTCATCAGAGAAATGTTGGAAAGTATGGCATTCTGCTCTCACAGTGGCTAACCAGATGTTTGACTATATCATGGTAGGTGCAAGGTTCAAAATAACTTATCCGTATTTGTCAATAGGTAAACTATTGCATCATATGTTAGGTTAGAATGACCAGGTCAATGTCTCTCTCACCTAAAGTGATGCCTAAGATGACTGCTGGACATGAGGAAATCTACACCCCCCAAATTATTATTTTTTACAAAATCAGCGATTGCCGAAAGAAAAGTTTGCTGAGAGAGATAAACATCTGCACGCTCAGCAAAATCATGATCAGTATGGATCACGTGATGCTGCTGATCTCCCTATAAAAAGCCCACTGTGGCTGAGGGCTATCATTCGCCTTCACCATGAGGGGAATAGTCCTAGCCCTCCTGTGCGCCCTTGTGGGTAAGTTGGCAATCGCTTTTACTATTATCCTTTTGCAGAACTCTGTAGAGTTTAGCAAAAAAAGAAGGTTATTTTCTGCTGTCAGTACTCACATTGTGACTTATTCAATTTCTCTCTTCTAGCGTGCCAGAAGATTCCCAACAGTAAGTTCATCAGTAATCTAACCTTATTTTAAAATCACCATAGTATCTTTGTTGAAGTTGCATTTATGACAGTCAATCACTAAGGGTAGAGTGGGAAGAGATTAGTTGAGTTTGTGTAGTGTAGTGTCTGAACTGCAAAATCTGGAAGTTCCTTGTTTAAGTATTGTTAAGTGACCCCATATGCTTAAATCTTTCTGAGCCTCAGCCCTGAAATATGGGGAACAATAATTATGACCTACCTTGTAGGCTTGTTGTAAGAATTAGAAAATTAAATTATGAGAATAGCTTGAAAATTATAGAGGGCCGTCTAAATTCTAAGCTTTATTAATTCATTCATTAATAATTTTTAAATGCACTTACATCTCACCCAAAGCTCAATATGAGTACGTTTTAAAGATACTGAAGGAAGTATGAAGTAATTTACAAATTAATAAGGCAGAAGCAACAACTCACTGTTCAAAGGAAATTTCGTTTCCTATTGCAGTGTTATACCAAAGCCCAAAGAGGCTCACAAATACATAAATCACAGCTCTGCTAATTAAAACTTCTCTCCTTATTAATCAAATTAAGTTTTAGTGTGATCATCACTGAGCAATTAATCCGATTGTTGCATGCAGTTCTAGTGGAAATACATTTAGGAAACACAATGGGTGTAAATGAACCTTTGTGGATATATCTTTGTGGATATAGATTTGAGCAGCAGAAAGCTTTTCCAGTAATGAATCCATTTTCCAGCATACACTTTAGCTGAGCCACTCTAATAGCAAACTCAGATGGCAGGTGCCAAAAGAAATGGAGCTGAAACAGGGCAATGCTCAGGGAAAGTGGTGTGTGAGAGAGTGTTATCAGCATGCTCAGGAAAACCCAGAGGTATTTTAAAGTGTGTTTTAAAGTGGGGGGTGGACGGGAAGAAATTTCCAATCTGCATGCTCAGATGCCAGAGAATATTAAGTGTCAGTTGGAAAATAATCCTGGAAAACCAGGAGTGAGGGGATATGGACTGCAGCAACCTGAAAAAGTGCATAGCTGGCTGGCTGGAATCCTGAACAGGAGCTCTGATAATAAACTGCATAGATAGATAGATTAGATAGATAGATAGATAGATAGATAGATATAGATATAGATAGATAGATGATAGATAGATAGATAGATAGATAGATAGATAGATAGATAGATGATAGATAGATAGATAGATAGATAGATGATAGATAGATAGATAGATGATAGACAGATTAAAATGTTGTACTTTACTGAAACTGAATGCTGGAAGATTCAAGACAAAGAAAGTAATTATTCACACAGCACATAGTTAACCTCTGGAACTCATTCCTACCGGAGGTGACAGTCGCCACCAGCCTTGATAGCTTTAAAATAGTATTAAAAACTTTCATGGAAGAGAGGGTTATTAGCAACTGCTAGCCATAATGGCTATGCTCTGCCTCCACGATTTGCAGTTGTATGCTTCTGAATACCAGTTGCTGGAAAACGCAGGAGGGGAGAGTGCTGCTCTTATGCTTGGGTCTTGCTTGCAAGTTTCCCACAGGCATTTGGTTGGCTACTGTGAGAACAGGATGCTGGACTAGATGGGACAATGCCCTAATCCAGCAGACTCTTCTTGTGCTTCTATGTTTGTGCAGTTATACTCACATTAACCTATCCAATTTCTTTCCCTCAGAGGGCCAGACGCAAGAACCTGGTAAGTCTGAGAGGAATTTAAACCAACTGAAAATCTCCAGCTTAATTCCCAGCCCCAGCCCCAAACTTGGGTGTGTCTCCATCTGGAATATAGGGACAATTGTGCAGGCCAGCCTTAGATAGTTGTTGCAAGGATTACAGCAAGATCATTTATGTGAACTGCTTTGAACACTGTAAAGTGCTCCACACTATTGATTCACAATATGAAATGTTTTTAATTCATGAATTTCTTTAACTGATAATCAATTACTGCAGCCAGTGTGGTGACAGAATAGGAACCAAAATGGGGCAACAGAGAAACAAGAGAGTGGTATTAAGTGTGTTTGGTGAACCCCTGAGGTTCCCAGAAGTACAAATTCTTTAAAACAAACAAAAACAAACAAAAACACATGCCTTAAAGCAGCCCCATGAGGATTGGAATAACTATGGAATGTTGGCTGCCATTTGAGGTAGTGGTGGGGAAACTAGAGAGGGAATGGAATGGAGTGAGGCGAAGAAGGGCATAGCTGGCTGACGAGAATCTTAGACAGGAACACTTCTGTTAGAACATGAGGATACACCAAAACATTTTGTTTTAGGACCCACTTGTATATTTCACAGTGAAGTGGTTATGGTCTACTGTTACACACAATTTGTAACCTATCCAATTTCTTTTCCCAGGGCCTGAGACCGCCGAAATCAGTAAGTCTATCTATAACATGTCATAACACTGATTAACATGACTTTTAGGGCAGTTGACTACCCAAGCGGGGAATTAGTTGAGCTGGTATATTGCCAAAGGTTTCAATCCTATACACCATAGGTGGGGAAACTGTGGCCCTACAGATCTTCTTAGACCACAGGCTCATTATCTTGCCCATTGACCATTGATGTGTGTTGAAGCACAGCAGCACCCCTGCTATTATACACACCTACCAATGGAAGTAAGCTCCATTGCACTCAAGAGAATTTACGTATGTCTGAGTAGATAGCCATAGGATTGCACTGTGCAGCTGAGCTACAAATTTGAAAATTCCCAGTGTATATCCTTAGGCGCACCACCCTATTTGCTCCTCAGCCATGAATCTATCTGCAATATGGGGATAATAATACTGACCAAATCAGTATTACAAAATAAACGACCTAAAGCGCTTTGAATGCTCAAGTCCTATCTAAACGTTGAACATTTTAGATTAATCATTTAATGGCATTTTAATGCATCCACATCTCACCCAAAGCTCAGGATTGGAGACATTTTCAAGATGCTGAAGGAAGTATAAAGCAACAGTAGTAAGCGAAAGCAGCACTCATGCTTAAACGAAATGTTTTCTTGCCTGTTTCCTATTGCAGGGCAAAATTTTAAATTGCAGCCCTGAGAGCAAAAAACATCACCCTGCAATTAATCCATTAAAGTGTTAAATTAATCACAACATAGATTAAGCTGATTAAATCTTGACACCCTACTGGGTGTGCATATATGGAATACAGCAGGTGTAAATTGTTCTCTCTCTTATTTTTTGTAGAGCCACGCTTTGAACATGGGAAACGCTACCATTACAAGTATGTCGCCGACGTTGTCACCACAGTGCAAGGATATGAGATGGGAAGATCTGTTGTGAGACTGACTGGAGGGCTAGATATCTATGGAGGGGATCAAGAGAATATTCTCAAGGTAAGCGTCATCATTATGCAGTCCCTTTAAATGGCCATCAGGCATCCTGTTTGTATTTAAAACAAGTTATTCGGTATAACATGAAAGGGCATGATGCAGCCAAAACTAATAATTGTTGCCCTGCAATCTGCACACACTTCAGTAGAGCTTACTTCTGAGTAGACGTGTATTAGATGGCACTGTTTATCTCTCCCACTGAAGTCAGTTGGATTTACAGGTGCTTCGCTTCAGTTGGATTGAGACACTGTTCTTCGTTTCAGAAACAAAATGAAAAGCAATTTGTTTACTCTCTCATCTTTGTCCTCAGATTGCATCTCTGAAAGTTGAAGATGCTGTCGGAATCTTTCCGGGAGAGCCTCCATTTGCAGCACCCTCCAGGCAACCTGAATCACTTATTGCTTGCACCAAATATTCTTTCCTGTTTGGCTACGTCAATGGCAAGGTTCAGAACATCCGTGTGCCAAGAGACCCACCTCTGCCTTGTGTGAATCTTGTCAGAGGCTTCCTGAATGGATTTTCCATGTCAATTAAAAACCAGAAAGAGTATGAGCTACAAGAGGTTCGTTTCCTCCATGTATATTTAATATGCATTTGGACTTGTCTTTTCGAGCAGCTTTAGTTTACCTCAGTACTGAACTATCTCACTTTTTTTACTTTCCCCACTGTTTTCTGTTCCCCTGAATGACTCCTGTGGTTTTCTGCTTTTCTGTCTGGCCCTACCATTTGGTAGAGTGAGGCAGCTGCCTCAGGCAACAGTTACTGCGGGTGGGGAGCAGTAGCAAGGCCTTGGAGGGTGGAGCTGTGTGGATCACATGGGCTTGCCCTCTGACCCTTAAGTTAGCCTGCAGGCCTCAGGTGGACACTCACCCTCCTGTCACCAGTGCTGAAACAAGCCAACCTGATCAGCACCTATATGTTGTAGGAGGAGGGAGGCAACATTTTGTTCACCTCAGGAAGCAAAATGTGTGATGCCACCCCTTTCCCATCTCACTCCAAGCCACCAAATTTCCCATTTCCACCTAGACAATTAGAAATGCTATTCAGTTAGATACTTTCTCATTGAGTAATTGAATTTGCAATTGAGGTTCCCTGGACAGTGCTATTTTTCTAGAAAAAGAGATGCCAGAACTCATCACAAACACCTCCCTTGTTCTCTTGTAATGGCACTGGTGCCCACCTGAGAGGTGCCAGAACTGAGTTTCAGCAAATTCCCAGGGATTTCAGATGTTAGGGTTTGACTCCCACAGTTTGGGTTTCCCTCACCATTAAATCCACAGTCCTATGTCAGTGTTTGGGGCTTATTCAAATAACTGCAAGGCCTACTTCTATCTGGCTGTCTAAAATATCAATAAATAAATAACATGTGGTGTTTTAAACCAGAATAAATGAGATAAATAGGTAATCTTATGTTCTGGAGACTTAACAGTCTAACCAGGGTGGGGTCAACTTAGACGGTAAAGTGTATTAAAGTGTATTAATTCACTTATTTCAGACTTCCTGATCATCCATTGAGTGGGGCCCTGGATCTCTGCCCCCAAGCCCAGCCCCTTATGAAGCCACTAAATGAATGCTGCCATGGATGTGCATCTTGCCATTCATGGCTCATTATCTGTCATGGATGCTTTAGCTGAGATTCCTGTACTGCAGGAATTTGGACCAAAGGACCCTTGTGGTCCCTTCAAACTCTACAATTCTATGACTCTACAAAACACTCAGCTATGGAAATTGCACATGCCTAACAATAGTTCCAGTTTCCTGGGACACACTCCACAAATTCCTTTGCATGCCTTCTTCCTCTCATTTAAAAAATAAAAACAATAAAACCCCCTAGAGTTTATCGTGTGCCATTCTACAGAGTGACTAAATCTATTCTTGCAGGATGGAATTGGAGGTGAGTGCCACACAAGATACGTCATCCGAGATGACAGGAGGAGCAGCACAGTCCTTGTTTCTAGGACCAAAGACTCAAACAACTGCAGGAACAAAATGGAGCGCAGCATTGGAACATTCTTCATCCACCGTAACCCCAACTGCCTGCTGGTAAGAATGTTAGAACGTGATTTGCTTACAAGCGAGGGTAACGTCCGCCTGAAAGCCATGCTAACTAGAGGTGCTTCCTTCTGTTATATAGCAAAACAGGATGATTCAAGGGACTGAAGCTTTCACCTTCAAACTGAAATATAATCCCTCTGGAGCTGACGCTCAGATCATGCAAGTCGATGCCGAACAAGTCTACCAGCTTTCTCCATTCAGTGGAGCTGAGGGTGCCGGAGTTATGAAAGCTACGTAAGTAGTCACAGCTTAAATAATAACTTTTAAAAGAGTCTGCGAGTGAGCCATGGTTCCAGCTAGGCTATGCAAGCGTTGGTCTTAGTAGCAACTGGCTTGCTACCAAAAGCATTTGCAGCATTGCAAAATTAAATTAAAATAAAGAAAATCCTCCCAAATAATAGCTGCTGTTATCTGTCTGTAGGTAAAGGCTGTTCATGTCCACTTAACTGCTTTACACCAATGAAATACTAGTTTTAAAGTCCTGGGTCTGGAGACAATGGGCAGAATTAACCTATGAGTCCTAACAGCATAAGCCCTGTGTAAGGACTTCCACCTAGGCAATGGGTTTTTCCCTACCTCTGTTCCTCACCCCATGCCCTTCCCATGCCCTCCTGTATCAGGAGAACCCCCAGAACATTGAGCAGGAGAGGAGAGGGAGAGATAATTCCATCTGGCAAGCTGATGAAATTATGAAGCTGATGAAACGTTTAACATAGAACAACACGTTTTCTGCCATTCATTTGGAGGAAAGAGACAAATTAGGGCTGTTGAGTATTTTGCAAACTACAAATGGCAAAGGGAAAAACAAAAACAAAAAAGGTTTTGGGTGCGAAATCAAATGCTTGCCATTACATGGGGACAGGTGTCATTCGTGTGGTCTATGTTCTCTTGATTTCAGTATCCCCACAGACTTTAATAAATCAGACTTCCATTCAGGAGTAAATGAGGCATTGCACAGAGTGTAAATTAACAACAGAAGTTTGTTGTATGAGCACATGGAATGGAAGTCAGGTCTGCAAGCAGAAACAATCCAATCCAATATTTCCCCATCTTCCACTAGAGATACAATTCTGACTCAGTCTTGGCTACATTTCCATCAGCTTCCCCATATCTCCCAGTTGTCCTCCTCCTAATTTTCCCTGGGCCGATCTAGAAACTGCCCGGATGAGCAACAGCACAAATCACCCCTGAATGGTACCTGTGGTTTTCTCTCCCCTTCCAGGCAAAGGCTCACACTGACTGAGGTGACAAGTGAACATGCCCAACTGCCGCAGGTTCAGCTTCGGAATGTAAACATTCATTACGAGTTCCCAGAGGTTCTTCCCCAAATGCTCGTCAGAACCGGAGACGTTAAGCAACAGGTAGGGAATGTGTTGGCGTATGGAATAGTTCTATGGTTCATAAAGCCGATAAGAGAGCAGTGTGCTTTTCTCCATCACAGTGAATATATTCTAGTTACTGTTTCCTTCTTGTTACAGATTGAAGAGCTATTGGTTGAGCTTGACCGCTTCCCACAAGACATCCGTGGAGACAATGCCCACAAGTACTTACAGCTTAGCCAGCTGCTCCGTTATTTGAATCTGGAAAATTTGCACCTTCTCTACAATAAGTTTTCGAACAAACCTAACGCCAGGTAAGTTGGCTGACTAGCACATAAGACACAGCAGCATCATAGGCTGCAAACACACTAGCACCAAAACGTAGGTTCCCCCCCTCCCCTATCCTGAATCGTTCATGCTCATCATCAGCATGCTTCTTTCAATCTAGATTGATTCTAGATCCTGTTGTCCACAAGGGTGGATGGACTCTGAACCAGTCAGTGTTTGCTGTGTAGTGAAGAATGAAGAATGAAATTTTCAGAATGTTCTTTTTCTGCTCACTACAGGAATGCCTTCCTGATTGGAGTCGCCTCTGTTGGCACTATAGAATCACTGACATTCCTCAAAGAAAAAGTTGTCAAAGATGAACTGCACGATTTGGAATTGTACTGGACAATTTCCCTAGCCTTACACTCTGTCAAGCCTAACGTAGATAAAGCTGAAGAAATTGCTGACGTGCTAATCGTAAGTACATGTAAAATTATAATTGAGTGTATCAGAATGAACAACGTGTTACATAGGAAATCACATTAGCTATAAAATCTACAGGAGAAAAAATTATCACAAAGTAACAAGAAGCTTCCTTCAAATTCTGGTTCATTGGAAATCTTTCTTTCACCCACAGAAAATGCTCCCCAAAATAAAGAATACCGGATCAGTTTGGCTTGTGAAGATTTTCTACCTGGGATATGGTACCACCGTCTACAAACAATGTGTCCATTCTCGCTCCTGCTCCAGCAAATTGCTTGAGGTATGTGGTCCTTGTTCCAAGTTATTCCCCCCCCCCCAATAAAAAGAAGAATGCCTTTCCCAGAGAGAAGGGAGAATTACACACCTTAAACTATTAATTTTGAAATCCCACCATAGCCAAAACGTACCTGCTCCGCACAGGGACTTGTTTAGCTTCCCACACAAAGATGTATAGTTTTCCTTGAGTGAATTTCGCCCTGTGCCTTTCAAGAAGGCCAGTTGTGTGCTTGTGAAACATTTGGGATCTTGGGTTAGCTTGTCAACAAAGAGTTCTTGCCTTTTTGGGGAGTTTTCTTTGTGTGAATGGACTGTTGGGCCCTTAAAGTCTTTTCAGTGCCATCAGTGCCACGTTCCTATACTTTTGCAATCAGCACTTAACATATTCTGAAACCATAGAGACACTTACAGGCGGTTCCAGTAATCTATGGTCCTTCTCAATCTCACTCTTCATCTTTTCCTCATTGAGCGAGGATAGTGACATGTACAACATTTATGGAGTTCTGAATGGAATTAAAAAGTGCTCATCTCATTTGTCTGCAGCCTCTGCACGACTTCCTAACTGATGCAACCAGGGAACACAATGAAAACAAAATTACTCTGGCTCTGAAAGCCATCGGCAATGCAGCTCAGCCAGCCAGCCTGAAGCTAGTGAAAACCGTGATTGATTCCAACAGATATTCAGAATACATTCAAGCAGCTGCTGTTCAGACTATGGCGCGAATTGGCAAACAGGAACCTACCAAGGTAAGAAGAGCAAAGGAAAGTCACCTCGATATATTGATTGCAAAGTATTTGGCATTATGAAGCGACTGAGATTTACTGCTGTCAATGGACTGCAAACTTACACAGTCACATCTGATAAAGATCTTTTTAAAACAGCAGCAGCAGCAACAACAACCCCTTTCTCAAAGCTATTTAAAACTCTCCCATACATTGTTTTCCTGTCTGTGAGTTGATCCCCAAGGCAGATCCATTTAAATCTGCGCATTTGATTCATCCCTTCAATGCGCTCAACTGCTGCCAGGTAAATATTATAAGTTGATCCCCCACGTGGTGTGTTTCTCTTTCTGTAGGTGCAAGGCATTCTCCTCCAGATCTTTGCAGACCCTTCATATAATGTGACCATCCGAATGATGGCTTGCATTGGCCTCTTCGAAACCAACCCTGCCATCCCAACAGTGACAGCTATTGCCAATGTATTGCTCAAAGAGAACAATTTGCAATTGGTCAATTTTGCCTACTCTCACATGAAAGCTTGGTCAAATGTCAGGATCCCACTGTACTACAGCCTGTAAGTCGATCTACAATCAGATCACCTTTCATGTTGCTGGTATTCATTATAGTTGGTTCTGGTCCTACTGCTAAACTGGTAACATTTCAGTGGGACTCAAGTTAGTAAGATTTATTGCAGCAGGTTTGCTCTAAGCATAACTAAATCTGGATCCAATTCACTGTAATTGAGCTGTTTGTTCTGCCAAATGGGAAGTGCTTTCGTTTTTATATGTGTTTTCGTAGTATTTTAATCATCAAATTCTCATTGAAGACCACCTTGGGATTTGTTGCGCAAAGAGCAGAACATGAATGCATTAAGTAGACAAGCAAACATGCATGTAGAGACTTTTGCTATTACCTGCTGCTAATTTCAAACCTGTTTTATTTAGGTCTTCTGCGTGCAGTATGGCTCTTAAACTTCTGAACCCCAGACCCCTCCACCAGAGCAAGGTTTTATTTGTCAGTGGCTTCAGCAGTAAGTAGCAGACAACTGTTCGTTTCCTGGCTTTTATCCAAACGAGCCACCATCTTTTGGATATCACAATCTGCTCCTTAGCACTTTGGAACTGAAAGCATCTATTTCAAAGGGCTCAATGATTTTAAAGACCCTTTAACATACTATGTTGGACATGGGCATAGCAGGGGGAGGCAGATCCACCCCCCCAAACAAGCAAATAAATAAAAATACTTAACTAAAAGTAGAAGTAAACCGAATATTTGAAACTGAAATTTCAAATATTCTGTTGTGTTGGCAGCAGTAACATCCTGTTGAATTTCACAAACGAAAAAACCATGGATGGTCACAAGTTTCTGCCAGGGAAAATCTTTCCAAGCAGTAGTAGCCAAGGGATCCCATTTTGATTCACAAGGATTAATAACACAGCAATGGCTCATTGTTGTCGCTTTTTCCACCGCAGGCAAACACAGAGCAGGATTCCTCATGAAATGGTTTATGATCGAAAGCCCCCAAACAATGCTCCCTTCGACTATAATCTGGAAAACAGAAGTAAACTTTGCAGGTTCAACTATTAAGCCTCTAGAGGTTTGTGTTACATTTTATTCAGATCATTTCTAGGGGTTGGGAGATAGGGATGCTTGAGTGGTTTGTTTTGCTATCATACCATGTTGCTCCATAGATGCTGAATGTTAGCAAACTGCTCTCAAAACTTTCCCTCTGTTTTTTGTTTTTTTTAAAGGTTAGAGTGAGAACTCAGGGCCTCAAGGAACTTCTCTGGAGGAACACACATCAATTCGACAAATACCCTGCATATCAGAAGATAAAGGACACTGAAGCAAAAGTATGCATATTTCCAGGTTCTCAATGTATTCGCCATAGGGGAATGATGGAGGAGGTCCTTGTCAGGGTGGTTACACTAGTGAACCCCTGGATTTGGTGCCACATTTCTCCACTTCAAATGGAGATCCACAGTGTGGCAAAAGCTGCAGTGAATAACCTGATAGCCCATTCACAGCTAAATAAATTGAGCTGTTTCTGAGGGCATTGTAAAATCCAGGAAAGCTGTAAGCATTTGCAACGGGAGTGTATTGAGGGCTGCAGAATTAAATAGAAAAACCATTTCTGTTGCTCTTTATTTCCTTAAATTTACTTGAATAAACCCAGTATTGAATAACCCTCATGGGCTTGATTTTCAGCTGCCAGGATTCAAGGAGTTCCCTCGTGAGATTCCTGTGATATCTGCCTCTGTCAAAATGTTTGGCCAAGAACTGATCTTTATCACCACTGATGAAATGCAGGCATTTATGAAGGTATGGAAGTTTGTGTCCCCCCACCCTCAACATATTTATCAGCTTTGTCTCCTTGTCTTTTAACCTATTGCATCTTTGCCCTATAGAACATGCAGCAGCAAAGACAAGATCAGCTGCCCATGTTGCATAAGGTTATCGAAGGCCTTAAAAACATCAACCAACATATTATGAAAGCTGTGATGCTAGATGTTCAGTACGTGGTTCCAACAGTTATCGGTCTGCCATTCCAAGCAAGAGCCAATAGCATCATCATGGCACACGGTTTAGTAAAGGGTAAGCTTGGAGATAATCAAATTTCACAATGGTTTGTCGGAAATCACATACGTTGGAGAAAAACACAGAGCATGACAGATTTGAGACCCAGGTTTTAGGGAGCAGGCTTAATTACTTTGCTTCCCCCAGAAAATAATTGGAAGTGTCATTTCAGAAGGGTTCTGGGAATTGTGCCTCTGTGAGGGGCAAATTGCAGTTCCTGGGAACTTTTGGGGAAAACCATGGCTGTTGAACTGGTATAAACGTGTGTGGATGTGATCTACTGCATTTCACACTAGTCTAATTTCAATGAAGTTACTTCCTATTTACTAAGGTGTAATGAGAGCACAACAAAGTTCTGTCTTTTGCTGCATCGAAGCATCATCTGTCATGCTCATGACAACTTAGTTAATAACACCAGAGTACACTAACATACCTGCCTGAATTGTAAGCAGAAGAGCACTCTGTTTTTCTCTACAATGTTTCGTCAGTTAATGGCCTATTTCTTTGATATACCAAATCATTAGCAAATATCTTTAAAAGCCCTATATTTACTAATGTAAATGGTTCACTAGTAAATGGTTAAGAGAAACTTCATAGATGTTTGTCTTTGTTTTGAGCATTTTTTTGTCTTCCTTTTGTCTCTCTAGCAAGGACAGAGTTATCTCATGGTGATCTCAGAGAAGCCAATATCCACCTTCAAGTTGACAGCAAACTTGCGTAAGTAAATGAACATTGTTAGATTAGAAAAATAAGGAAACGAGAGAAACGAAATGGACAGATTATTCCAGCCTACTAAAATGTTCTCATTCTCACTGCCTTTTAGCCTCCAGGGCTACGGAATGATTTTCTGGGGAGTGAACACATACGACATGCAACATGGTTTGGAAATGAGAGCTCAGATCCGTACACAAGGCGTGCTCAACATGAATGCCACAGTGGACATCAGAAACAAGAACTTCAAATTTGACATCGCCCCACCCCGTGATGACCAGTTTGAGTTGGCAATGGCAAGGTAGAGTGGCTATTTTATCATTTTTCTTGTTAGCTACTGCCCATAAAGGTTTTTCCTCATAAGTAAGGATACATACAACTTGACCATAGGGGATTTTTAGGTAAGAGCCAGACGCAAAATCAAGGCTTATATCATTCTCTGTTATTGGCTTCCCCCAAATCCTGTTTTGCGATATAATTCTCCATTTTGAGGGAGGATTCGTATGAATATATGAAGTTGCCCTAAACTGAGTCGGGCCATAAGCTTAACTTGCCCAGTGTCATTTCCTATGACTAGCAATTCAAGGTTTCAGACAGAAATGTGCCCCCGTCGTGCAGCCCAAACCATCTTTTAACAATGTCAAGAATCCAAAATTGAACCCCGGCATCCTGTATCTTCAGAGTCAGCCTCTTACTTCTCAGCTAGTCTCTCTCCTCTTGCTGTGTTCCTAGCACAAATGAGTTCTTTTTGATATGCCTGGCTTCATATTTGCATGTTGAAAAGTTTTCATTGCATATCCACACAGTCATGAGGCACATACTGTTGCAAGATACATACATTCTGAGAAGAAGGCTTCAGTACTTCCAGAAAGACCTGAAATCGATATTTTGGATGGAGATTTCGACTCAGAAAAAGGCAACATTAAGGTAAATTGTGTGTGTGTGTGTGTGTGTGTGTGTGTGTGTGCAGATGTGTTCTGTGGTAAATGCCATTATACCCTGTCCTTGTATTTAGCTGATTGTGGTTCAGATATGTTGTCTTTTTTTTCTTCTATAACTCTCCTTTTATTTAGTTAGTATTGTTTAGAAATCTGGGGGATATTGTCCTTGTGTATTTAGTGAAATTAGATTATTTCTTGAAAGTGCTTGGACACTGTGGATATTCACAGGTAAAAGTCAAATGATGGTGGCTCCATGCCATTAATTAATCAATTTAATTATGGATCAAAGCAATAGTTCTGAAGAAGAAATGCTTTTCTTTCCCATAATTTATATCCACAGGTGATATTTTATAAAAGGTACTACCCACACTCATGAGATGGGCTTATAGGAATAATAATAATAATAATAATATAATAACAAAATGTTTCCAGAGCCCTCCTAGAACACACACACACACCCCTCAGATTCCACAGGGTTGGGTTTTAAAAAATTATTATTGTATGGTGCCCATTTCTGGTTTTGGCATATGTTACTGTGCTGGGATATATTTCTAAATACTGACAAGCCTCTGTTCAATTCAGCAATCAAGCGATTCCTACAAATATAAGCCCACTTGCATATGGGTGCCTTGGTGCATGACTCAGTTGTGTTTGAAGACCATCAAGAAAACAAAAGACATGCCCAAAGTGACTTCTTGGTTGCACTACCTGTGTGAAGAACATCAAGTAGAGCTTCTCTATGTACAAGGTATTATCATATGACCAAGACATTCTGTTTGTAAGCACCCACAAGTTTGCCTTCCACTTCTAACGTTTATGCACGCTTTCTAATCTATACAGTTGTTCCTCTGGAGAAGATTCAAGGCGAGTTCCAACTAGGCTCTGGAGCACTGAGGACGAAAAGGGATGTAAGAGCTTCTGAAGCAGCAAAGGTATGTAAACGACACTTGATCTTCAGGTGTCACTTCTACTGTCCAAACTAAATATTTCTGTGGAACAATCTATAGAGGGGGGCTATGTTGGGACTGCGCCATTTTAAAGGGTCGAAGCTGTCCATGTAAGAATCATGGGGTATGAGGTGCTGGAGATGAAATGTATTTCTGAACAAATGAGCACCTCTGTTTTGCCCACCTCCTCTTCTCTGCAGCGACTAACATGCATGTGTTATAACAAATACAGCCAGTTGAACAGCTATTATTATTTGCCCCTTGTTAAGGAAAGCAAGCGAATGATGTCATGATGTATATATATTTAACCGAGGTGTTTCTTTGCTTTCCTCTGAATCACGCTGCAGCGTGGAGACAGAACGCAGAAGGATGCAAGGGATGCCAAAGACCGCGATGATGAGCATTACACAAAATCGGATCGTTTCCCATCTCCACCACCCGGTTCTACTAAAAAATGGCCCAGCAAAAAGAGCAACAGCGACAGCAGCAGCAGCAGCAGTGACAGCAGCAGTGACAGCAGCAGCAGCAGTGATAGCAGCAGCAGCGGCAGCAGCAGCAGCGACAGCAGTGACACCAGCAGCAGCGACAGCAGCAGCAGCAGCAGCGATAGCAGCAACAGTGACATCAAAAATAAACATCCCCGTAAAACCAAGTATTCTCCGCAGAAAAAGTCCAGAGACAGTTCTTCCAGCAGCGACAGCAGTGACAGCAGTGACAGCAGCAGCAGCAGCAGCAGTGACAGCAGTGACAGCAGCAGCAGCGACAGCAGTGACAGTAGCAGCAGCAGCAGCAGCAGCAGCGACAGCAGTGACAGCAGTGACAGCAGCAGCAGCAGTGATAGCAGTGACAGCAGCAGCAGTGACAGCAGTGACAGCAGCAGTGACAGCAGCAGCAGCAGTGACAGCAGTGACAGCAGTGACAGCAGTGACAGCAGCAGCAGTGACAGCAGTGACAGCAGTGACAGCAGCAGTGACAGCAGTGACAGCAGTGACAGCAGCAGCAGTGACAGCAGTGACAGCAGCAGCAGCGACAGCAGCGACAGCAGCGACAGCAGCGACAGCAGTAGCAGCAGCAGTGAAAGCTCTGACATTTCCCGGGAAAAGGTAACTATTTTGTCATTGCTCTCAGTCGAATGCATGAGTGTGGTTGGAATACAGCCATAGCCACCACATTTGAAAGGAAAGAGAAAGCAAGCAGCACTGCTTCATGGGCGCCAGCATGTCTGGCTAGGGCAGGCAGCAACTGGCACACCAGACCAAGCAGTCACTGTTCTTACTCTGAGGCCGGGCCACATGGGGAGAGGTCTCATATAGACTGTTCCCAAGTCACCCCCAAATCCGCCTGTGACGTCGCAAAGATTGAAAGGAGACTTTGGTGAAGCTTAATGATGCTTGAGGTGACTTTTCTGTGGTGGCAACAGGGGTGAAGGTGCCGACAGGTTCTGCCTCAGGTGACAAAACAAGCTGGGCTGGCTGTTTCTAGCTAATATTCCTACAGAAAAGGCTTGGATTTTGCTAATTATGTTAATGTATATCCACTTTCTCTGACAATATTTCCGAGAGGTTGATATTCAGAAGCACCCACTATTGAATTTTTTAAAACCAACATTGTTCATGGGGTTAAATCTTTCATGTTATCTTTTTAAAGGTTTGTTATTCTGTGTTGGTGCCACTGAAAAAAGCAATCCCTTTTCTTGAAAACTCTTCAACTTTCTTCTTTTCTCAGGGAAGGCATTCCAAACTTCTTCAATATTCTTTCCTGTCAGTGAAACAGCAGGTAAGATTTTTGGTTTTTTGTTTTTAGTTATGGGGTGACATAGAAGGCAGATTGCACACACAGAGAGAAAGGGAAGTCAGAAATGCACCATTAGAGCATTTGTACTAGCAGCAATACAGTTTTTTTAAAAAAATTGTTACAAAGGTTGGGTGCCATCCCCACTTTCTGCTGAGTGGTAGCAAGATTATTGGTGTGTGTGTGTGTCCGGGCACTCACCCAGGGTCTGCTTTCCTATGGAGAACTGAGACATGGCGGAGACTGTTGTAGCTTTAAGAAATATGGTTTATTCACCTATTTACATCTCCTGTCTGCATGGAGGGAGTAAAGAACTTATAGCATCGTCGTTTCAAGAGGGGTTTTGTCCCCCACAGCAGTGCAGCCCTGGAGCCCAAAGCATCTCTCCCTGCCAACCTTCAGCCAGCCTGCCCAACAGGGATGCCATGTCTTTTCTCTGCCTTCTGTTTCCCGGCATACCTTGCTCAAGACTCTTTTCCTGTCACCTCAAACTCATACCCCATCACCATGGCAACCCAAGCACAGGCTCTCAGATGGGCCATCAACCCCCTTTGTCATGTTAATGCCTCTATCCCAGGTGAGGCCCTGGCTTGGAAAGAAATATTAGTCTGTAGTTTTCCACTGACCTCAAATCTTCCCTTTAATACTCCAAATAATCAAAACCACAATTTCTAGGGGGGGGGGGGGGTTTTGGGGGGGGTCCCCCAATTCATAACACCACCTTTCTACTCCCATTGCACCATTTCTCCCAAATTGCCCACGCCATTTTCTTGCAAAAGCCAGATGACGAAATTCTCAGCCTGCTGGATTGCTGATTTCTCCTTATTGTTAAGACTAGTATTTTTAAATCACACTGCAGTTGCAATCCTGCCCTTTCCCGTGCGAGGTGATAGTGTAATCTTCTGGGTGAAGGAGTGCTTGGTGACTTTTTCAGCATTAATGATACTCATCCCCCACCCTCCCGCTCCCATCATCTTTGTTAAAATGCATAGGGTGGTATATTCCGAAACAATTTCGTGGAGACCAGGAGATAACGATGATATACTTTTACAGTGTTTAACACCCACAAGGAAACTGTAGAGGCTGGTCCATTGTGGTGAATGGAGCCCTGCCACACTGCCTCACTTGCATCCAGTACAGGAGGAGAGGCCCTGACTGCCAACTTTATCCTTCTTGGTTGCAATGTCACCCTTTTAGAACACAGCAGGGAGCATGGGGGTGGGACTAGAATGAGTTGGCTCTGCTTGTCACTGGCTCCGTCTCCACCTATCATCGGCCTCTCCACCTTTCCCGCTGCCAGTCACTGCTGCAAGGAAAACTGCCTTCATCACTGCTTAGTCTGGGACTAACTTTAAATCTTGATGATGCTTTTTCTTTTCATTTTTTTAGAAAAGACAACAGCAAAGCAGCTCCTCCTCCAGCTCCAGCAGCTCCTCTGGCTCCAACAGTGAAGAATACACAAAAGGCTCTTCGGTCAGTATCCCTTTGGAAAACGGCAAGGCTGATGGAAATTTACAAGCTGGGCATAGTTGGAATAAATTGGAAAATATATTAATTGCTTATAGCTTATTTGGGTTTTTATATACTTAATTATCTTTTGATGTATTCATTGCCTTTTGACTCAGTAGGGACGTCAAAATAGTTCTTGATAAAATATGGCTTAGATTAAAATTAAAATAAAAATACAAAAAAAACACAAAACCCTGTAACAAATTAGTATCTAGACTGAGTAGGCTAGAGCAGAACAGAAATCTGTTATGATGAGGCTGCCTCAATGAGCCATTTCTGAAAGGGCCAAAGAAATAAACTTAATCATCCTTCTAAAGGTTTCAGAAGAGACTCAATTGACTCTTCCCAACATTTTATTTATTCGATTTATATACCATCCTTTATCAAAAGATGTCACAGTAGTGTACAACATTAAGAACACATTTTACGGAGCACAATAATAAAAACTCAATAAACAGCATAATAATAAAATACTCATAATAACACACACCCCTGCCCCAGCTTTAACAACCCATATATTATTTAATGGCCAAAGGCCTGGGTAAAGAGGGTAAGGGCATGTAATAATGGTACCAGGCGAGCCTCTCAGGGGAGAGTATTCCACAAATGGGGAGCCACTACAGAAAAGGCCCTCCCAGACCTTACATGGAGGAGGTACACATAGAAGGGCCTCAGATGAGGAATGCAGAGTCTGGGACAGTTTATATGGGGAGAGGCAGTCCTTGAGGTATTGCGGTCCTGAGGTGTTTGAGGCTTTATAGGTCAGAACCAGCATTTTGAATTGGGTCCAGAATTGCTAATTGGCAGCCAGTGCAGTTGGGCCACGATTGGTGTAATAAACCATCTTGTCTCAATGAGCAGCCTGGCCACTGAATTCTGCACCAGCTGAAGCTTCTGAACTGTCTTCAGAGGCAACCCTGCATTTATCCCTTTGCAGTAATCCGATCTAGAGGTTTTGGAGCCACTGGCATCTGTCTAGTAGATGATACTAATAGGTCTGAGTAATTTCTTTGACTAGGCCAACAATCTAAATAATTTTGTTTTCCTCCTTTTTTGGTCCCAGGAAAAAGTAGCATCCTTTGCTGTCAAATGCCTCACTCGCAATAAGAGACAATACGGAATCGTCGGCGACGTTTATCACGGCTCCTCCATGCTGAAAGTGACCATAAGAAACATCACACGGCCAAGCAAGCCAGTTGTCTGCTTCGAAAGCATAATGGTCACCCCTCACAAGCTCAGGGTGAGTCTCTTCAAAGCGTGTCGACCCCTCACAGAGCATTCAATCCAAATGCTAATGCTGCTTTTTAACAAAAATGTGCTGTACTCTGCCACTTAGACCACTCTGGAAGCAGGCTGGGATTGCAAAGACTACCAGGTCGCTGCAGAAGTCGAGACGGGTTGGTTTGCTAAAAGGCCAGCAGTTCAGTTCAAGGCTAAACACAAAAGGCTTCCTGCAGTAGTGACGAACTTTGTGGAACAGTGAGTAGATGTGCATCTTCAAATGATTCACTTATGACATCCCTGCTAAGTGTATTGCAGCCAAGCATATGGGTGTGTTTCCTGTGACCAAAAAGGAGATGTCCAGTTTTAATCTAAATCCCACCTCAGACATGTTGCTGGAAGCTGCCCAAAATGGCTGGGAAAATAGAAAGTGGGGTGTGAATACCTGCTGAAGAGGAACAGCCTTCAAAAAGCTGTTAGCTTTTCTTCACAAACTGTCACTTTTGGAGCAGAAGCCAAATCAGGCCTATGGATAATTGCTACTTATCATCCCTTTATGTCTTTCTGGCGATAAAAAATGGGAGACATTTAGCCCCAGCAAGCCTCCTACTTGCTGTTGATATGAAGACATTCCCTGGAAAGCTCAACCAAGTAGTTGCCATAGGTTTCCATCTCAGGACAGGCAGCTATCTCTGAGTACATTGACAAAGGGCAAACAAAGAGAAGGGATGACAAAGATTCAGTCCCTCACCTGTTTGACCTGCCTTACATTTATTTAGTTTAGTGTGGTGTGCAGCAATCTGGGATAAAACCATCCTTGCCCATCAAGTCAGTCACAATCCAGAGCCTACATTTCTGGAAGATTTCTATGGGAAAGTCCCCCCCCCCCCGCCCACCGTTTGAACAACAAAAACACAATACTCAGCGCCAAATGTAAACTGCCCACCCTGCTGCCTAAATCTTCTTTAAATTTATCAACATGCCCTGAAGCCTGAATTTGCTTTGTGGTGGGTCATCTGTGATGGTTTTATGTTAGTCCTGAAGGCTATTTGAATGAGACTGCTATAGTTGTTGTTTTAGCTTCTTTTCACGTCTAAGACAGTCTTATATGGCCAAGATTCATCACCTCTCAGTTTTTTATTCTTAAACAACACCTAAATTTTATGTCCACTACATTCTTATTTCTGCTTATTTTGCCCGGCCATTATTACTGTTAATTATTTCTTCATGTATCCACCCCCATGCATAGTATTACTGCTAATCACACCTTTTATGTTACTACAGCCAATTAAGACTGATTTTCCTATTTTTATTTTTATTAAAAGAATAACTACAGTGATTCCTGGAGCTGCTTACATGATGGGCTACTCATACAAAGTTCAAAGAAATCCCTCTCAACAGGTTACACTGGTTATAGCTCTAACTGATCCTAGAAGCTACGCTGTGATCATGAGGACACCCACTGTGAGTTGCAGATGACATTATTTGAGATGTGACAGGTGTGAAAGTATTATTTCGAATGAAATTCAGGGGTGTACATGTCCACCATTTTTATGACCCTTTGGTTTTTTGGAACTGGGACCATGATTAAGAGGGATAGCTGGCAGTATTTATAATGTATCGCCAGAGGTGAAATTCTTGACCATTTTAAGATGACCTCTGGTTGTTGTTCCCAGAACTGAGTTTACAGTCATGTGTAAAGAGGAAGCCTTTTATACTAGTCTTCCTGTGTGCACTTAGTACATATCCATTTGTCCCCAAAGTGTACATTTAAAGTTGTTCAGCTATTAACTTCTGATATACAATGCAATACAAGTTATTGGGCCAGTATGATATTAGTTGACCAATCATACAAAGAGAAAGGAATATGTTATGTACTGAAGTTCTAACCCTGGGGCCAGCAGAGGGATACTGTAGATAGTTTTCACTCAGGTCCACATATGCAAATAAGGGATCAAAAGTGACGTTCAGTGATTGGATAGTTACAGAAAATGGTTACTGTTGCGTTCTAGTGGAGCTCTATATAAGCAGGCTGGCTGAACCCTTCAGTTGTGTTCAGTTCTGGCCTGTGAATAAACAAGAGCTGTTTGAAGAACTGCTGTGTCGTCTGATATGTTCACCCACAACTTAACAGAATACTTGAGGATGAAGTGAGAAATCATTCATGTATAATGATGTTGCTGAACTGTGTGCGAACAACATAAGGGTTTGACATGTGAACCGCCCTGAGATTTACGGATGAGAGGCGGTATACAACTTAATAAATATTAATAATAAAATAACACATCCTTGTGCCTGTTTGAAGAACAAAGAGAAAGACAACACAGCCAATTTCTAATTTGTTTTCCTATTCCTTTCCAGGTGACCATCTATGCTGAAGACTGCATGATTCCATTTTCACTGCCTATTGGCGACTCTAACCAACCTTCAAAACTCTGGGATGTTCCATCAGTGATACTTGCTAGCCAGAATGGTCAGTAGTTAAACCATTCCCATAGAATCAAAAATAACGATAATTTTTTTTAAGCGAATCAGTTTCTTTGAATGCCTCTATGTATTTTTCTTTACAATTATCTCAGATTATTGTGAATGCAGAAAAGAAAATGAAAGCTGCAAGATCCAGTTTTCCCAGTATTTATTTCTTAGCTGAGCTAAAATGTACCAAGACTTCTTGCATATTCACCATAGTTCCATAATTTTAAATCCTATTTCAAAGGCCTTTTACTTAAAGCCCAGTCCACTGCCAGCTAATTCAAATCTATCACTTAACAAGATTTGTCCTGGGTGATGTTCAAACAATTAAAAACCAAAATCTTTCTGCTAAAATTATATACAAAATGTAGGGTTTCCGGGCAGAAATCAGCAACATTTATGGGAAAATCCAGACGTATGGCCACCCATGATGGCAGTGTTGTTTTTGCTGATTTTCCTGAAAAACATCAATTTTCTTTTGCGATTTTGCCAAAAAAGCTGAACAACTTTGGCCAAAAAAAGCTCTGGATTTTTGGAATATGGCAGCCCTAACAAAATGCCCACGTTATTCTCCAAGCTCATTATCTCATTGGCCAATATGTTGGTTATTGATTGCTTCCATATTGTACATAATATTTAAAAAATGTTTCCCCCCCTCTCTCTTACTCATATTTATTTCTCTATTATCAGGTGTCTGCAAAATTGATGGTCAAAAGATCACAACCTTCACTGGACAAAACTTTGACAAAAGATTGCCTCCAGATTGTTTCATGACTTTGTTACAAGACTGTACCTGTGACAAGAAGTTTATGGTGCTGATAAAATATGAATCTAATAATGCAAACAACATCCTACTCAAATTAACCATCGCTGGCAGGTAAGTATTCTTAACCACAGTATCTTTGCACTATTCTAATCCAGTCACAGGGTGAAAGGAAAAGTTTCAGCTTCCAAAAGAAAAGAAAAAAGTGCATGTTTAATGGTTTTGTTGTAAAATATTTTAACCCTACTCTTCTTCCAAAAGAAACCAGAATAGCTTGCATCAAGATTAATCAAAATTAAAGCAAAAAAACAAAACAAATACATAATACATTGTTTTATTTCAGCCATGTAACTAAATCATACTGGGCATCTGGAAACATTCAGTGTAGGGGTTGGGTGGGCCTTCAAAGGGAGAGCATTTTACAAGACTGGTGTCATTAGCAACCCCACCCCTTATGTGCTTCAGCTGGTGATGGAATCCAAAGCTGAATCTCACATGTTGACTTGAAGGTGCCAAGTGGCTAATTTGGGCAGTATTAACACTTCTGGAATATATGCTATCTGTTCAAGCCTTTTATCTATTGCTCCCTTGGTTCTCTATGTTTTCCTCTTAACGCTGTAAACAAACAATTCTCTAGCTTCCCAGATAAGCTTACTTGCTTTTCAAGAATTAAAACAATGACAAATCACAGGACAGGACAGGGAGTGATATTCTAACTAAGAATCAGTAGCTAGCAGAATGCAACTTTAGTTTTAAATGAAACTGGTGAGCTTAGAATTGGGTTTGGGGTTTGGATGAAATTAATATCTGGAAAGAAAAAAACATTAAAGGATGTACAGTAGCAGATTCAATTATTTTGTTCCTTTAATAATAGTACTTTGATAAGAGAAAAATATAATATAAACTATTTTATTGGAAGTAATTGAAACTCATTGAGAGAGAATTCATTAATTTCTTCTCCCCCCCGCCTTTTTTTAAACAAGTGAAATCACCCTCAAGAATCGCAATGGAAAGAATATAGTCGAAATTGATGGTTCTGTAATGCCAATGGCACGTCTCCCAGTCAGACATGAAGGTATGTAAATGTATTTTTACAAATTAAGTCATCTGTTGTCTCAAGGTGGCAGGCAAAGAAAGAAAGAAAACACCAGTATAAAACCAGCATGAAATAAATACTGGATGAGTGTTTATTGTTCCTGCAATTCAGGGCTAGGACGTTGTATTTACACAGATCAACATGCACAAAAAACAGAATAATAATGTATACTCTCACTTTAAACTATACTGAAAAAAATAATGGAGGCATTGATGAACAGGAATTTTCAGTTGAACAGGATCAGTAGTTTAATCTGAAGAATATTTTATTTTATATGTTTACCCAATTCTCAATGGATTCATCAATTTGTCTTTTCTTTAACTTACAGAGTTTACCATTAAATCAGACCGCAAAGGTGACGAAATTGTACTTTCTTCATTGTTTGGTATTCACGAGCTGGTCTACAGTGGACGTAATGTTCAGGTATTTTTCTTCTGCAGCTAATGCTTTCAATGTCAAGCAAAACAAAACCTGTGCTTGCCTATCAGATCATCAAAGTACATTGCTCTCTTCAGCTAATAATGATAATGCTCACATTCTCAGACTCCGCTACTCTTCAAATCAATAAAACATAACTGGGATGTTCCCAGTGCCTTTCTGATAAGCAGTGGCTGGAAGAACAGATGTGTGAAGTTATAATCATCAGCGCCAGTTTTAAGTCTCTCCAGTCTCCAAGATAACTTTAAACTTTAAAGTGAATTATTTCCCTCTAGCTACTGAATGTGTCACTAATGCAGTTATGGAATTAACACAGAGAGGGTAGAGAAGTCCCCATTAGGACCCTGTGTGGTGCTGGACTGAGGCACATAGCTGTAAAGATCTAGTAGACTTGGAATTTGAAACATGCTCCCCTTTGCTGTATATTATATTTTCAATGCTTGCTTTGGCAGAATGAGCCAAATTCTTATTGTCAACTCAATCCCAACTACTTCCCCCCTCTTTTTTCCTCTCTTCATAAAGGTAACCGTTACTCCCACTATCGGATATACCTGTGGTCTTTGTGAAGTATATGGCGGAAATGCAGAAAAATTACGAACACCAAGTGGCTACTCAGCTAAAGATCCAGAGAGCTTTGCTCAGTCCTGGCTGGTCCCCGATGAATGTGGTGGAGGTAGGTAGAGTCTGATAGTTTGTTGTAATTATGACTAAGGTAGCTAGGTTTGGGTTTGAAGGGATCATGCAGAATTTAGCCCTTCCTCCATCAGTAAGCTTTGGTGGACTTAACCTGGCTGCAGCAGTGGAGGGCAGCAACAGGCAGTTGGGTCTAGCTGCCATCTTAATTTCCCATAATGCCCCAGAGCAATGCCAGATCCGAGACAATGTGGAAAATGTAAACGTGGCTAAAACCAGCTGCACATCATTGCTCAAAGCAATAGGATAACAACAACAGCAACAATAAATGAGGTAGGCAACTGTGGTGGGGTGTCCACAGCTGCCCAAGGTTGCCAGGCAGATAGTCATCGAAAATGAATAGAAACTTTCAACCTTTGAATTAAATTGCTCGAATCCATATACCTGCTAAGTGACAAGCATCAAGATGGTGACTTTATAAATGTTGCTTTTCTTGTTGGGTTATGAAGCCCAGTTCATTGTTTTGTTGGACTTTATCACTGTTAAATATGGAATTATGCTGTAGAACCTCTGGCTTTTTTAGTTGTTTTTTTAAAAAACCAATGTCTTAAAAGGTTTGTACTTAATCTGTTGCAGCCTGCAAACTGAAACACTCAACTAGGAGACTTGAGAAACCAATCCGGATTGGAGAAGAAGATATGCAATGTGTTTCTACTCTGCCCGTGTTGAGCTGTAAGGACAAGTGCAGACCCACCACAACAACTAAGGTGTCTTCTAGCTTCCACTGTCTCTCAGCTGGTAAGTCCATGCAACGTCTACTGGTTTGGACTACACACTAAAATTACACTAGTCATGCTTTAATTTTGCAGAATGGCATTTTGCTACCTTTCTGCATGTCCCCAGGGTTTAAAACATCTTTCCTTTAGAGAAAGAAAGGAGCAGCAAGGAGCCTGATTTTATTGGAGTTCAGAATGCTATAACAGCAAGACTAGGCTCATAGTTTTTTGCTTCTATGAAAGATTAGGCTTCTCTAAGGAAGTTTACTCAGATATAAGTCCCACGGAGTATGTCTAGCATTGTAGCCTGTACTGGAAACATGATTTGAAATGAATTTGCCCCATATGAAGCACATTAGTGAGTGAAACTATACATGGGAGATGCAGGGGAACAATAATGCTCCCTTCCCTCCCAAGAGTTCATTGGCAGTGCCTTTTGAAAATAGCAATGCTAGAGCAAAGGTTTTTTGTTTTTTGTTTTGAAAGTTGTGGCTGGGAGACTCCAGCTAAGCCTTCAGGTGTAGGTATAAGAAGCACCATTCATTTTGCAAAAGTTTAATCCTTTTCACGTTTTTTTACTTCTTTCCTTTTGTTTCTAGGGGCAACCTTGCCAACTGATCTGGTTACCCTCGCTGCAAAATCAGAAGACCTGGTTTCCTCTGTTGAAGCCCACGTAACATGCAGTTGTGCTGAAGAACAATGTGAAGCATAACTTTCCTACTGAACAGATTAGAAGCCCGTAATACCCTTTACTGTGGGAGGCCAGTATGTTAATTCTAGGCAGCCACACAGACGTTAATTGAAAAAGCACTGCTGAGCCATCTGAAGCCAAGTCATAACCCTGCAGAAGCAAAGGCAATTATGAATGAAATGGATGAGTTTCTAATAAACACTTGCATTCAGAAAAATAAAGTGGTGGTTTCTTCCTTTCGTTAGTTATGCAAAAAGGTGACATGATATGTTTATATGCATGAATGAATGATTGGAAATTTGGGTACTGTGACTGTGTTTTAATTTTTTAATAGTAAAGAGGCAGGAGGAAATATTCTTTTCCAATTAATTTTTTATTGAATTTCATTTTTTTAAAAAAAAAAACCAAATTAACATCAAGTTTAATATCAAATTGAATACATAATTTAAAAGTTGACTTCCCACCCTTCTTCCATGGTAGGAAAAGTGTTAAATGCATCAAAATAAAAGGATCAATTTCTGTCCCATCAGGAAGCATGGTACAGGACTATACTTTTTTATAAACATTATATGCAACCAAGAATGAAAAATTATCTTATTAGAATTCCTGGGTGTTTGTTTGCTGGAAGTAAGATTAGCACCCAAAACTGTGTGCCATAATGATCTGTGGGCCTGTAAGCATGTGTAATGATGCAATTACACGTTTTGTATATTTATTCACATAAGAAATATAAATCAAAATTCCCACGACACTTCACAGGTACACACAGACCATGCTCAAAGTGTGGAAAACAGAAATAGTCAAACTATCCCCAACCCCATCCCCACTAATCCCCCTGGAGTACCACCCATTATTCCACCATGCAGCACAAAACCTCCAGATAAAAACCTGGCAAACCAAAGGCTTATATCGCCTAAAAGACTTTTATAAAAATAACAAACCTTTGTCAACACAAGAAATACAAGACAAACTAGAAGACACCCAAATGCCCTGGTTAACACAACACCAACTACATGCCCTCTTAAACAACCCAACAGTAAAATCAGCAGCAACTAGGCCCCTGACAACCTTCGAAAACCTCCTAACAACAAAGGGAAACGGTAAAGGGATGGTTTCCGCAATATACCAAACACCACTCCAAAATCCCACAACCCCCCTAGATGCAATCAAAAAACAATGGGAGAATGACATAGGCTATGAGATTAACCCCACTCAATGGACCAGAATGTGGTCTAAACCCCCCCTTAAATCCATATCAATGAAAAGAAAAGAACTCACTCTGAAACTCACCTACAGGTGGTACCTAACACCAAGGAAACTAGTGCTAATACGCCCAGGAACCTCACCAAAATGCTGGAGAGGGTGCACCTCCACAGGCACATATCTCTGCGTGTGGTGGGAGTGCCCCAAAATCCAACTATTCTGGACAACAGCCATACGAGAAATATGTAAAATAACTAAGCAAGTATTAGACATCACCCCAGAATTGGCCCTACTAAACATCTTCCAAGACAACAATGCCCATTTACACCACAAAGCACTCATAACCCACCTACTTTCAGCAGCCAGAAACATCATAACCAGACACTGGAGAGACCTGTCAGGAGTAAGCATGGACCAATGGTACCAAATAGCATGGGAAACAGCCCTACTAGAAAAATTAACCAATAAACTGAAACGGACATGGGGACAAACAGAAGAAGGCGTCTTTACCCCAGTATGGCTCACATACACAGCCCAACAAGACAATGACAATAATCCACCAACAGCATATAAATCAATATGGCTAACCTGATCCAAAACACCCACCCACCTCACTCACACACAAAAACAAACAAACAACCACACCCTAGGCCAACCCCAACCTCTTTCACCACCAAAGGAACACAAGTGAACAGCAGAGAACCGGCACGAGTAACGCTGACACCAAACCCTACATACATTAAGCAAATCAGAAACATTGCCACCCAACCCCACCCATCTTCCTCCCCTCCACCCCTTTTCTTCCAAAAGAAAAAAGAAATAAAAGAAATATAAATCAATGCCAACCCTGCCAACCCTACCCTAGAAGCATTCTTATGTTTTTAAGACCACACAATGAACAATAAAAGATGTTCTCCTAATTCCACCAAAATTAAAGCACAGCATTGACATGCTACCCTGAACCAGCTAAAATGAAAAAGTAAAAAGAAAAAAGACTTCTGCTGAGTTCAGTAATATTTACTCATCCCTTCTGGGTGTGGAAAACCTCTTAAATATGAGAAATCAGGTGATACTACTGCAATTATTAAACCAAGCCTCATCACTTGGCACCACGTTTACAAAGCACAGGTGTAAGCTTCAAAGCATCTCTAGATGCTGAATGCTGCAATCCTATCCTGACATGGTTTGGACTCAGGTTCCCTTCCAACTCTACAATTCTATGATTCCATGAGTGGAATATGTTCCATTGACCTCAATGAGAATGGAATGGAATGAATGGAATATGTTCCATTGACCTCAATGAGACTTACACACACATCTATAAGAACTGTGCTGCATGACACCCATTTGATGGTTTAGAAACCGAGTCAACAAGTTGTTGGCTTGATTGAAGTCAGTGCAGAAAACCACAGTGAAGTCTGCATTCTAGATTTTTAACAGGTGACTCTGTTTTTTATATATATATATAATTTTTTTTATTAATTTTCCAATACAACTGTACATTTTTATCCAAATTTTAACAAATTATTACTTTTTGGGCTTCCTTCAGCTTCTCTGACAATCATCCATATTTATCTCATCAATACGCATTCCCTTCGTTTGTATTGCCATTTGTCTTCCCTCCCCCTTCTATTTCTCATTAACAATACATCTCCATTTTTTACAGTGCCTCTTGAAACCCCACTAGCGTTGTTTGTATATCACATACATTTTTCAGATAATCTACAAACTTTCCCCAGTCTTCGATGAACTTTTGGTCTCGCTCGTATCTGATTTTCCCAGTTAGTTTATCCAGTTCCGCATAGTCTGTCAATTTCATTCTCCATTCTTCTATGGTCGGTATTTCCTCTTGTTTCCATTTTTGGGCCAATAAAATTCTTGCTGCCGTAACTGCATATTGAAAGAGTTTACAGTCCTTTCTTCTTATTTCCTTTCCTGTAATCCCTAAAAGAAATGCTTCTGGTTTCTTTACAAAAGTATATTTTAACATCTTTTTCAATTCATTATAAATCATTTCCCAGAAGTTTTTCACTTTCTTACATTCCCACCACATATGATAAAATGTTCCTTCTTTTTCTTTACATTTCCAACACTTATTACACGTCTTATACATCTTTGCTAGTTTTACCAGTGTAATGTACCATCTATAAAACATTTTCATAACATTTTCCTTCAACGCCGTACATGCAGTAAATTTTAAATTTTCTTTCCATAATTTTTCCCAATCATCAAATTGAATGTTATACAAATTGAATTTAAAATTCAGCTGTGTAATTTGGAATTTATGTAATTTGGTTTGATTTGATGTGATTGGTCGGTTAATAAAAAATTATTCATAAAAAAAAAAGAAATACTTCTGCAGCAGGGGTAGAACTAATCACTTGTGGTTTGTACAGATGCTCAGTGAAAACATGAATAAGAACCTCAGAAGAAACGTGCTGGATCAGACCAGAGGCCTGTCCAACCCAGCATCTTCTTCTGATGGTGGACAAACAGATGCCTATGGGAAACTCATATTTGTAGGAATAGTTCCCTGAGATCAAAATGATCTATAATAGCACAATATCTAGTCCCTATATCATGAAAGTGGAAGTGTGATGTCCTTCCAATGAAGTGAGCAAGCCGTACTGATGCTTATTGCTCTTTGTTTAATGAGAGAACAGATGCAGATGCATCCTAATTTTTTACATCTATCATCTATCAATCTCTCTCTCTCTCATCTATCTATCATCTTTCTCTATATCATCTATCTATCTATCATCTATCTATCTATCTATCTATCTATCTATCTATCTATCTATCTATCATCTATCTATCTATCTATCTATCTATCTAGGAGGGTTCAATTTTAATAGATTTCCATTTTAGCCATTAAAGTAGAAATGGGGGGCCTGTTGCCCTCCATGTATTGCTGGTCTCCAGCTCCCAGCAGCCCCATCCAGAACGGTCAATGATGTGGGATGATGGCAGTTGCAAATCAGCAACATCTGGATGGCCACAGGTCCCCATTGCTGCATCACTGGATAGTCCCACTAGGCCAAATTAAAGTGCCAAACCTATTAATCGTGTGTAAAAGATGGAAAGACAAGCTTATTGTTAATAAACAATGTAAATAAAGACCATACAGAGTCAAAACCACCTTTCTTTGTTATTCCTCTTATCAGCCTCTGATGTTGAGATAAGCTCTCCATATGTGCTATACCTGAAAGGTACCCGCATCATTCAGCCTGGACACTGAGGTCCAGCTCCAAGGGCCTTCTTGTTAGGTTGGAATAAATGACAGACAAGTAGTGGGTGTCATCTGGGAGGCATCTCCTTGAGCACGTCTCGGAGAGTCCCTTTTATTGAATATTACAGCATTGCCTCGCATGTGCTTGCTGCTGATTGGTTTAACACAAATGCGTATGCAAGGGTTACAAGGGTTCCGTATAAGACATACAAGGGTTGCGTATAAGACATTAATCATCATTAGATAGAGGGAACACAGAGTTAGACAGGCATGGAAACTTCCTTAGTAAACAATCTATAGTGATTGATATGGTGAGACTCAGAGAGTGTACAGAGTGCACTTTAACATTCCAGTCCAGGGTGATAAGGAGAGGATGTATACAGATAGATAGGAAGGTCAGGACATGATGACGCACTTAACCTTCCGGGCTAGCTGGTGCCAGGGTGGTTGAGAAAGGAATGTACAGAAAGACAAACGACGCAGCATCTCTAGATAACTACTCTGCACCTTCTGGCAGTTCCCTCACTGTGAGAAGTGAATTTCCAGGGAACCAGGCAGAGGGCCTTCTTGGTAGTGGCGCTCTCCCTGCGGAACGCCCTCCCAGCAGATGTCAAGGAGATAAATAACTATACAACTTTAAAGGACGCTTGAAGGCAGCCCTGTATAGGGAAGTGTGGCGTTCGTACAGAGCCCCCGGTCATCTCACGGACTAGTGACCTATACACCACTAATCTGCTGCCACCAACCAGGTCCTCCCTGGTAAACACTTAGACTCAGTCAGGTTCTCAAATTAACAAAGAAGAGTCTAGTTTATTGCAGACACAAACAAACTTTAACTGCATTCCAAACGTTGTTACTCTTCACCTTCTTAGTCTTAGATTATCCTGTCTCTCTCCGTCTCTTCTACCTCCCCTCACACAAGAACCCACTGCACTAACTGTTCTCTATTTCCAACTGCCTGCCAACTGCTTTTCCAACTGCCTTTCCCAACCAACCAACCCACTAAAACCAACCAACTACCCACCAACAACTAACTCAAACCTCGGGCTAAGCCCTTAGGTAGGCTCCGCCTCCGGCTTTCCTACTGGTATACATTTTAACCCTTTCTCTCCCCCTGTACAAACATTTTCAAATGAACGGGCAAACGCCACATCCCTCCCCCCCTTAAAGAAGTTTGATCAGGAGAGACAACTGAACAGAGTTACACTCCTGATCAAACTGCATTAAACATTTAAAGCAACTCAGTTATCTACAGGAAAAAATATTAACTGTCCATGGTTAACCTTAATCACCGGGTCTTCTTGATAAAGCATCGGCCACAATGTTCAGGAACCCTTTCACGTTTCTTATGGTGGAACTGAAGTCCTGCAGCAACAGGGCCCACCTCAGCAGTTTGCTATTAGTTCTCATTGTCCTTAGCTAAAGCAAGGGTGAATGGTCGGTGCATAGAATATATGTTTCCAGCCCCAGATGTATGGTTTTAACTTCTGTAGGGACCAGATGATAGCAAAACATTATTTTTCTATCATGGAAAGGTGTTTCTCTCTGGGTAGCAATTTCTTGCTGACATACGTGATCAGATGCAGGTTGTCTTCCTCTCCTGGTTGACACAGCATGGCTCCGATCCCAGCATTCGACGCATCTGTAAAGATGCTGAACTCTAGGTCGTAGTTTGGTGTGATGAGGACTGGTCCGGTGATCAAGGCATTCTTTAGCACATCAAATGACTACTGACACGCTGATGTCCACTCCACACGCTCTAGTTCTTTCTTACGAGTCAAGTCGGTCAGTGGTGCATCTAGTTCACTGAACTTAGGGATAAATCGTCAATAATACTCTGCCAAACCTAAAAATGCTCTCACTTTCTTTTTTGACGTAGGAGTAGGCTAGTTCGTAACTGCCTTCACCTTGGTCTCTAAAGTCTTTATTATTCCTCCACCCACCATATGTCCAAAGTACAGTCATACCTCGGGTTAAATGTGGTTCAGGTTGAGGTTTTTCAAGTTATGCTCCACAGCAACCCAGAAGTAACGGAGCATGTTACTTTCGGGTTTCACCGCTTGCGCATGCGCAGACGCTAAAAATGACGTCACGCGCATGCGCAAAAGCGGCAAAACGTGACCTGCGCACGCACAGACGCATCTTACGTTCTACTCAGGATGCGAACGGGGGTGCGGAACGGATCCCATTCGCATCCAGAGGCACCACTGTACTTGATTTCTGAGTCACCAATCTGACATTTACTAGCCTTAATGGTCAAGCCCGCCTCTTTAATTCTTTGTAGCACTAACTCTAGGTGCTCTTTGTGTTCGGACCAGGTTTGGCTAAAATTGCAATATCATCCAGGTAAGCTACTGTAAACTCCTTTAATCCATGCAGGATCTTATCCACTAGCCTTTGAAAGGTCGCTGGTGCATTTTTTAGCCCAAAGGCCATCACTTTAAACTCATATAATTGGCTTGGAGCCAATTTGATTCCCTCCCTCCCTCTCTTTCTTTTTGTTTTCCTTCTCCTCCTGCAATGAGGCTACATTTTAATATTTTAATGTTGTATTTTACTTTTGTTTTTAAGTTGTAATCATTCATCTTGTTTTTATTATTGCTTGTAAGCCGCTCTGAGCCCGGCCTTGGCTGGGGAGGGCGGGGTATAAATAAAAAATTATTATTATTATTATTATTATTATTATTATTATTATTATTATTATATCCTAGGGGACTTCTAAAGGCAGTCTTTTCCTGGTCCCCAGGATACATTTTTACTTGATAATAGCCTTTTGTCAAGTCTAGACAGGTAATGAAATGGCACCTGCCTATGGTTTCAATTAGGTCATCTAAGTGGGGCATTGGATAGGCATCTGCCTTAGTGACATGATTTAACTTTCGATAGTCAACACAAAATCTTATAGAGCCATCAGGTTTGTCTACCAGCACTACCGGTGCTGCCCAGGGACCCTCTGAGGGCGTTATGATCCCTGCCTTCAGCATCTCCTGCACCTCATTGCAGACTTTATCCATGTATGTCCCAGTTATCTGATAAGGGGTCATTGCAATGGGTTTAGCATCCCCAGTGTCCATGCGATGGACCACTCCCTTTGCTATTCCTGGAACATTACTAAAGACGGCTTTGTATTTTTGTAGGATACTTCCTACCTCCTCCCACTGTGATTGGGTTAATGAAGGGGCTAGATTCACTTCTTTCTGATTACAACGTTGCTCCCCTCTTCCTTCCTATTGGTATACATTTTAACCCTTTCTCTCCCCTATACAAACATTTTCAAATGAACGGGCAAATGCCACATCAAGTTTTTAATGTTTCATGTTTTTATTATGCTTTTATGTTTTTTGGAAGCCACCCAAAGTGGCTAGGGCAACCCAGTCAGATGAGTGGGGTACAAATAATAAATATTATTATTATCATTATATTGGACCTATGTTTCTGTGGTGGGAGGGCTTTTCCCCCAATTGGAAGCAACTATTTGTCTCACTACTGTCATAAGAAAGAAGACCAATTTTTGATGCTTGACGTTTGGATTGATATCGTTTTCCATTGACAGTAGGAGAAAAGGACTTACATGGAATCAGGTACAAGACATTATGGCAGATGACAGTCAGTGTGGGGGGGAAATCAGGTCCAGATATATTTAAGCAATCGATACACCACACATGGAGGATTGTGCCTTTAAGCTTACATCCTCTCCAGCATAAAGGCTAGAGAGTATAGTTAACTCTTGAGGAAGTTGTGGAGACTGAGGATCGCCACTTTCCCACAGCTCCCTAAGTCTCCTCCTCTGGTTCCATCCCAAGCAATCTGAGGCTCCATCATTTTGCCTGTCTTTGCTCTGCCCTTTTCATACCTCTTCTGGTTCTGGGAGACTGGAGGAGAGGGGAGCTGGCTGCAGCAGTCGGAGGGACATCTTGGCTATCTCTGCAGCCTGCTTAATCCCTGCCTCTTAGCTCCTCTCCAGCCTCTACTTCTGCCTCTTCCTGCTCACTAAAGTCCTATACCACTTCAGCTTCCAACACCTCCTCCTCCCAGTCTGCTCCCACTTCTCCCTCTGACCACTCATTGTCATCCCACCCTGGTTCTGAACAGGGGCGAAGGAAGGTGCCGTGACACCTGGGGCGGGCGTCACTACATAGGGTGCATGTGTGGCGTTGCTACATACGACGCATGCGCCATACGTAGTGATGCCGCACATGCGCTGTATAGCGGTTTGCCGCAGGTGCCGCTCCAGCACCATACAGACGATGCCAGGATCCCTCCAGAGCTGCTACAGCCGCAAACTGAGAATCCTCCAAAGGCGGCTGTGGCGGCAAATGGCTGCCTGTGCCCCTGTGAGCCCCTGCGGGGTGACTTCTTGTCACCCCTGCAGACATGGAACCCAGGGCGTACAGCTCCCCACACCCCCTGTTATGACACCCCTGGCTCTGAGTCTTCTTCACTTGGGGGTTCCCCAGCGGGTACCTCCCAACACTACTCTGTCAGACCATGACAGTTAAGTAGCAAACGTCCTGCTGTCATGGATGAGCCAATGATAAGGCAGGGTGTTGGGCTTCCTCAGCAGCACAAGTAGCATCTTGATAGCAGCAGTCCAGTAAAACATCTCTCCCCCCTTCATTGGTAACTTAAAAAAATATATTATGAGGTGCTTTGAGCACAATTTCCTTTTGGGTGGAAAAGCAGGATACAAATTAAATGACCGGCCCCCTGAACATGTGAACCGACTGCTGGAACAGCAGTGTGTTTGATGTGACATGAACATACAGCTGGGATAGCTCAGTCAGTAGAGCATGGGACTTTTAATCTCAGGGTTATGAGTTCAAGTCCCATGTTGGGCAAAGGATTCCTGCATCGCAGGGAGTTGGACTAGATGACGCTCGTGTGCCCTTCCAGCTCTGCAGTTCTATTATTTCTGTTGATCTGTGGTGGTCATTCAAAGCAGCAAGACACCACATAAAACTGCCAGCATGAAGGAATAAGCAAGGCAGCCCCAGTACATGACAGAATCCTGGGAAATGGCCAAAGTAAACAGATTGAAGGCTAAACTGAAAGTTCTTTGTGGAGAACTTTGGGTCCAAATTGTGTGTACGTGTGTGTCAAAAAAACACACATCAAAGTTGTTGCCTCAGCGCACCTCCATCCCAGCTGCTGCTTGTTTCACATTAGGAAGCATTCTTCTGCCACCGGTGGTGCTCCCCCTAGTGGATGAAAGACACAGTTTGTGTTTCGCATGGAAAGCTGCTGTGTACCAAGTCAGACCATGGGTCCATCTACTGTAGCTTACTATTGTCTACACTGGTTTCTAATGTTGCATTATTTTGGGAGGTCATAAAGCTACCAAAAGGGATGTGGGTGGCACTGTGGGTTAAACCACAGAGCCTAGGACATGCCGATCAGAAGGTTGGCGGTTCGAATCCCTGCGACAGGGTGAGCTCCTGTTGCTCAGTCCTTGCTCTTCCCAACCTAGCAGTTCGAAAGCACGTCAAAGTGCAAGTAGATAAATAGGTACCGCTCCAGCGGGAAGGTAAACGGCGTTTCCGTGTGCTACTCTGGTTTGCCAGAAGCAGCTTAGTCATGCTGGCCACATGACCCAGAAACTGTACGCCGGCTCCCTCGGCCAGTAAAGCGAGATGAGCGCCGCAACCCCAGTTGGCCACAACTGGACCTAATGGTCAGGGGTCCCTTTACCTTTACCTAAAGCTACCAATACTTCTGTGAAATGTCAGAATGGGGGTATAAAATCAACACACCAAATAAGGATGCGTGCAGACAAGGATGCGTACAGATACATCGTTGACGTATCAGAATATTCAATCTAGTTCACACTGAAAGGTGAACCTGCCTAATTTGCACTTTCCATAACAATACAAGGACCGAAACACTGTTGGATGAAATGGACAAGAAGGAAGAGGTTAATTTCCTTCATTAGTGTAAATCATCCCATGTATGAGATAAGTCAACAGGCCAAAGGTCAGCCAAGACAGCTGCTATGGCGATGGCACAGTGCCATCTATCTAAGTGACAGAGAGACCAGCTCATTAGTCAGTCAGTGAGTCTGTCTGTGTGGCAGGGTCAGTCTTGAGAAGTGAGTCGGAGTCTGTGTAACATCTAGAATTGCTGGAACAACAAAGATACCTTTTGTTTGTATATATCTGTATCTATATCTCCAAAGTCTACCAGCTGCATGTATATATCAGCATCCGGAACTGTATTACTGAAGCCTAATATTCTACAGCAGTAAACTATTTTGGATCTTAAGCTGCCTCTGTGTGGTGACTGGAACTAGAGACAATTCCACTGCGTGGGTCTCTCACCTCAGATCCCCAATGAACACACCCACCCTTTGATGTCTGCAATTCTCTGAATTTTGCATTGCTGCTTTTTCAGCCAAGTCATGTTAACAAAAATACATATATTAGGGTAGTGTGTGCATAAAAATGCATATATAATGAAAAATTGCATACAAACTTGCATTATATAAGGGGAAACTGCTCTGCAAATAAAGGGAGAAGTATTTAAGGCAAAATCTCATAAAAACATGTGTAGAAATGGACACTAAAATGCTGGTGAACTTTGATGATGCTTTTACAAAATCACCAACTGGTGTGGAAATGTGGAGAACTGAATTTAAGATTGGGAAAATGAGAAATCGAGGAAAACTGAAACTGACAGGGGAATGTGGAATTTCAAAGGATAGTTGTGTTTTAATTTGCATATTGTTTTGCAGAGTGTGAACTAGGTAATCCACCTTTCCATGGGGATGGAATTGGCTATCTGACGTTTAGAAGACATCTGAAGGCAGCCCTGTTTAGGGAAGTTTTTAATGACTGATGTTTTAATGTACTCTTAATCTTTTGTTGGAAGCTGTCCAGAGTGGCTGGGGAAACCCAGCCAGATGGGCGGGGTATGTATGTATGTATGTATGTATAAATAAATAAATCTCCCTTATCCCTAACTGAATTGCAGGTGTGGGCTCCACAAGTGATCTTCACATATGTTTTAAGCTGCAGTCCACACATTCCCCATGAGTGAAGGGACTTTACAGAGCACTACATTATCTGCAGTCCTGCTAGGACAGAAGGGGAGTTTGTAAGAACACTGCTGGGCCAGATCAGGCACCCAACGACAGTACGATGAGTTAAACTAAAAAGGAGCGCACTTCGGCTGTGAGACCAAATTGTCCCAGGACAGCCGCGTCTCAATATGCAGCTTTCCCACCCCTACTGTTCACTCCGTTGCTCTGTCTCGAGAAAGGGCAATGTGTGTTGTGTACATCCTGGGTGGGAAACCTGAAAACCTCCAGGTGGTCTTGGACACTCATTCCTTACCTGTGGCTGTGATGGCTGCGGCTGGTAGGAACTAAAGTTCAATGACATTGATTGAGCCATAGATGCACAACCCCTGCTTGAGTATGTTCACAAACAGGCCTTTAAAAAACAGTATTTTATTTAGAACTATCGGAAGGCATGGCTATATGATAGGTTATGACATACCCCTCAACTGTCCTGATTTGAGATGGAATTACAGAAGCTATCCCAGCTTCTGATTGGCTCCTGGGATGTTGGCCCATTTTGGCTCCCGCAAGAGTATGGCCCCAAAAGATGCCCCTTTTGGGGGGCACACTCTCTCACAAGTCACCTGGCTTGCTCAAGAGTGCGGCCCCCAAACCATGCACCCCAACTTTCCTCTGAGGCATGTTGAGGGGTATGTTGTGAACATCAGGCCTCTTTCAGAACTGTGGCCCTGATTTGGATGCCTTTCTCACCCAGGTGGTTGCTATATCTTATATAAAAAAAGGAGACAGGGTGAGGCGTTCATAAGACAGAAAGAGACAACCACACTTGCAGTGGCAATGCAACAGAATCTTGGGGCACGTTTCAACAAGACCCCAACAGCTGTACCAGGGCTGGGGGACCTCAGGTCTGGTGACCAACAGCAGTCCTCCTGGCCACTCAGCCCAACCCATGAGATTCCCCTCAAGCCACATTCATTTCCCCAGACCACACCTTCACAGTTCCTGCTCTGTGCCTACCTTGAGTTCTTTTATTGGCTGGAATGTGTTTGTGAAGTATAGTAAGTCCTCTTGCATGCCTAACAAGAGAGAAGAAGAGAAGGGTGTGAGAAACTTTGAACTTTTGCATGGCTGGAATGTAGATAAGAGGCATATCAGCTACTCTGCCTACTGACCATGCCCACTATGGGCAGTAGTGGCCCCTGGAAGGATTGCCTCTGAGGGAATGTGGCCTTCGGGCCAAAAAAGGTCCCCTACTTCCAAAGAAGCTACAGGAATGGATGGGAAAAAAGATCCTCCAAGCTTAGCTGTTGCTGATGTTGCTGCTGCAACGTAGCAGGACGTGAAGGATCTTGACAAGCTGGAACATGTGCAGAGGAGGGTGACCAAGATTATCAAGGGTCTGGAAACCACGACCTATGAGGAACAGTTGAGGGAGTTAGGTATTTTTAGCCTGGAGAAGAGGAGACTGGGAGGAGATATGACAGCCATCTTCAAATATCTAAAAGGCTGTCACATGGAGGATGGAGCAAGTTTGTTTACTCCTGCTCTGGAGGCTAGGACCCAAACCAATGGATTCAAGTTACAAGAATGTTGATTCCAACTAAACATCAGAAAGAACTTTCTGACGGTAAGAGCAGTTCCACAGTGGAGACTGTAGATTCTCCTTCATTAGAGGTTTTTAAGCAGAGCTTGGATGGCTGTAGTTGAGATTCCTACATTGCAAGGCACTGGAAAAGATCACACTCAGGGCCCCTTCCAACTTTTCAATTTTATGAGGCAGTATACCAATGAAGCCATGCACGTAAGCCGGGCTGTCTTTCAGATAGTTTTATATGATTGCTGATGTCTCTGTCCTGCAGTTGAAAGAACACAGATAAGAGCCTGGGCCATGTGTGTCAGGTCAAAATGACCTTGCCAACCTTATGTCTAAATACAAATGTTTCAAAACCTTCCAGCTCATCATGGCCATCCACGATTCTCCTTCTGGAGTAAACATTTCTATATATATATTCTTAAATAATCATGTATCCTAAGTTTGCCATTTTTTTAAAAAAGAAATTAAATCTCCATCATATATAATCTTAGCAAATTCAGGAAGCTGAGCCATGACAGCGATGTAGCTAAAATTGAGGTATAAGGTATAAACGTGTGGGAGGAAGGTTGGTCCCAAAGTTTGCAGAAGTACAGATAAAAACATATTTAGGAAAGACAGAAAAGGCCTAAGGGGAAAGGAGGAGGAAACATCCCAAAATAGCCCAGTAAGAATTCTTCAAATTTTGTACTGCACTTCACCAACCCAGTAATGAGTACAAAAATTCATATACTGGGGGAATGTGAGCATAAATATATATATATTAGTGAGATTTTACACACACACACACATCATGAAGGGGATCTGCTTGCAATAAATGTGTACATAAATGTTTACTATGAGAAATTTGCACAAAAATGCTGATTTTTCATGAAGATAGAAAATGTTGCAGAAATATGGAGGACTGAATTTAAGTTTGGAAAAATGAGAAACCGACAGCACCAAAATTGAAAGATCTGCCCTGCCTTACTGGTGGAATGAATGGGAGAGCAACCTTTAGTATGCCAAAAGTAACCATAGCTTGCCGGCTGGCTCAGATCATGAGCAGCTGCACTTCACAATTCCATTGAAGTTGCCCCTGTTTCCTGCCCTCCTCCACCCTGCGCTTGCATCGCAGCAGTGAATAGTTTGAGGGGGCGCATCAATATTTTTCATTCTCTTTATAAAGCAAAAAAAGCCAATATGGTTGCCAACAGAATGTTTGAGCAACTTGAGTAACCGAGTTGATAACTCAATAACTCCTCCCCCAGCCCCAGATGCCTGTTAATCATTCTTTGTGTATAAAAGCTGGTGTTGTTCCCTGACATTTTCATTCACCTTGAACATGAGGGGGGTCGTTTTTGTGCTGCTCATCACTCTTGTGGGTAAGCTCCCTACTCCCTCTGCCACTAGGTAGGGATGGGGATCTCTAGGGGGGGCAAGGTGGAATTGGAAGTCGCACCTCACCCTATCCCAAGTGAAATCTCTTTCTATCATCTATCTATCATAGATTATCTATCTATCATACTAAATTACAATTCTTTCCACTTACAAATGTATTTCTTCCCCACACAGGGAGCCAGAAAAATGATATCGGTAAGTCAAGTTCTCATTATTAACATGCTATCTTTTTGGTAGTTATTGGCTAAAGCGTAGAGAGGGTCTCTGTGGATTTGTGTTACAGTACTTTACATTTTGCCATTTCCCCCCTTCAAAGGGCACAAGACAGCACAAGGGACCATGTAAGGGTTGTTTTCATTTTTGTGGTATGGAGGGGGAGCGAGAAGGATAAATTTCTGGGAGGGTCAAGATTCACAGCACTAGTTATAGGCCTGCTCTTAGATACTGTATGTCCAAGCTGTATAGCCTATTAGTTACTAGTGTGTAAGCCTATTGAACGCAGAAGGACATACTTCCAGGTAAACATGTATAGGACTGAATTGTGCAAGGATTTTTTTTGCATTCAGCTGTATTTAGGGATCACAGAAATTGTTATTTACATGTAAATCTGCTTTTGAGAGACAATTAACCTTTTGGTTTCAAGCTGAATTCAGCATCCTGACATATACTAGAAATATTATAATTCATTCACATATTTTGCATAGTTTATTTTGTATAATTTATAGTACTTTGGGAATGTGCTCAATTCCCAAGCATCACAGATATTACTGTTACTGTTGTGTTCTTATTTGTGTAGGTACTCAGAATTATCTCTCCCCCTCCTTTTTAACAGAACCTGGTTTTAGCAATCTCAAATCCTACCTTTACAACTATACCGGACTCATTCAGATTGGATTGGAAGATGGGGATTTAGAAAAATCTGTCTTAAAACTGTCTTGCCAAGTAAAGATCAGCAGAGTATCCCAGGAAGACCACATTCTTAAGGTAGATTATGATAACAATTTTTAATTTTAGTGACTAGACCTACCTGTCAAGCTCTTTCTTTCTTCACCTGGAATCGTGTGGCTTTGGTTGGCTGGCATCCATCTGTCTCAGGGAGTGTGCTTTCAGGGGTGAAGTTACACCATACCATCGGAGAGTTACAGAGCCTGCTGTGGCTGTAGAAACCGATACAGGAGAGACTGGTTTTTTAGATAGCTGGTTTGATAGGGGACCATTTTAAGTGGAGAAGGGGTGGGCAGCTTAAGCATGGAAGCAAGTGTCTAGAATCTCATGAGAGGCAGGCGGAAACAGGTTGAAGGGCCCCACCCAAAGCTCTTTTCTCAGAACAAAAATGCCATTGATGCTTTTGTTATGCGTATTGGTATGTAAGGTGATATCAACACTTAAGGCTATTGATTTCAGTGGTTCCACTCTGAAGATGACTAACATTAGATATCACCCAATACTTTTTGGTTAACTTTTTCAGCCAAAATATACAGATGTTATCAATACATTTTCATCCGTGAGGGAACTGAAGGAGAATGGCTTATTACAACTCGCACAGAAACAAAACATGGCTAGACTAATGAGGTCCGTTTATTCAGAATAGCTCAGAAAGACATAAACATCAGTGTAGCTACGTGGGATCTTCTAGGAGATTTCTGCTAAGCTAGTGAAAAAGATGTGGACCGGCCTACCAATGTTGGCACCTCCTAAAGAATTAGATGGCAAACTTGAAGACAAATGCAGAAGTTTGGTAGCTTAACACAATTTTTTATACTGGGGTGGACAGTTGAGTTGTACGTCTGGGAAACTGATAAAAGGGGGGGGGGAGTGGACATGACAGTAACCTCATCAAATGCTTTAGAAATGTAGGAGCTGTTTGTCATTCTGATAGGCCTTGCAAAACTGAACAGAGCTTGTGAGGGTAAGCCTCCATTAAGAGAGGGGGTGGAATGAGCAACCAGAAACAGATAAGGGGGACGGTGTATGAAAGGCAGCAGAAGTGAATAAGTTGCAAGGTTAACCAAAATGGAGGACTCTTGTACCAGAGCACAATGAAGTGTTTGGCAGCATACAACAATTTCCAGCATTGTGTCATAACACAAGGAACAGCGCTGAGGTCATGATGAACCCTACTCAGCATACTATTCTGGTCCCAACCAGAAGGAAGAAATAAGGTTACTTAATACATAGTTACTTGAGAGTAAGGGCCCACTCAGGAGATACATGTTCTCAGTTTTGGTGCCACATTCAAATTTAGGTAAATCTTTCTCTCCTCCTTATATGACTCTTCTGTTGCTTGCATGTAAATATTTTAATTTGGCTCAAATCTTCACCCTTCTGCTGCTTTTGCTCCTAGGTCCTTTCTCCACAGGTGGAAGAATACAATGGAATATGGCCCAGAGATCCATCCTTCAAAGCACCCACTCTCACTCAGAAGCTGGATCTATGTTTTCCTGAACCATTTAAGTTTGAATACAGAAGAGGTTGCATCGGAAATATTTATGCCCTTAAAAATGTCTCAATCGAGTGCATAAATATAATAAGGGGCATCCTGAACTTGCTGCAGATATCTGTAAATGAGATGGAGAGTGTGTACGAGTTGCAAGAGGTATGGGATTTATTTTTTGGTCTTTTCAGATTCTAAAATGACTCATTTTAAGAACAAACATTAGAGTATTAGAATCATGTGTTGTTGTTTTTACATGGGAACTTTCTGAAAGTGTCCCCCAGGGCTTGTTCCTGTGAACCACTTAATTGCTTTCTAATCACTTGATTACTTAGCAATTAATGACTTGCATCTGAACAGAAGTGAGCTAACTCCATTATGAGCATTGTGTCCGAAATTATGAGTGGTGCTGCAAAAGCTCTTTCTGTCGTGTTTGATTTGTCGTGGCTTATTAATACATTAAATGTGATGCTGTAATGATCTAGTGATGAACATGAATCAGAATGCAGAACTTTGGGTAGGAAGAGATGTAAAGGACATCCTGCTAAACTTCCTAGGCCAGCCTTCCTTTGTCTGGTATAATTCAGGTGTTTTGGAGAACTGCCGTTAGCTGCAACCAGCATGGCCAGTGATCAGGGATGATGGGAGTTGTAGTCCAAAATATCTGGAGGGCACCAGGTTAGGGAAGACTGTCCCAGACAATGTCCTTAACCAACATCCCTTTTGCAATCTGCCGTGCCAACTAAATTAGAGAGTGCCAAAAGTAATGTGCTACTCCACACATTTTCTAAATCAAGGAACTTCATTGTCTGAGTAGTGCAAAACATCTGTGTAGCTTATGTTGTGAGATTATTGCATTACATGCAAGTTTGATCAAGAAGCTACTACACACCTCAGGTTTCTAGCTATATGTTGTTTAGTTGTCTTAGTCGTGTTCGACTCTCCATGACCTCATGAACCAGAGTGTGCCTTGGAAACTCTCACTTCTCAAAGCTTCTCCTTTTTTATGTCCATGGAGTTTTCTTGGCAAAATACAGGAGTGGTTTGCCAGCTCCTTCTCCAGGTGGATCACATTTAGTCTAAACTCTTGGCTATGACCTGTCTGTCTTGGGTGGCCCTGCACGGCATAGCTCATAGCTTCTTGGAGATATTCAAGCCCCTTCACCACGACAAGGCAGTGATCCATGAAGGGATTCCAGCTATATAGAAGCAGTGAAATAAACATATATGTAGTGATCACATATGATGAGTGGCTTTCACATTGACCAATGAACTTTCAGACCTTGAAAATGAAAGCAAAATCTTCCTAGTGAGTTACATCTGGGGGTGGGGGAGAATTCAACATACCGGTAGGTTTGTCGCATAAATTATGCCTTGTCCACAATGATCTCATTGCAGATAAATTGATTTCAAATGAAAACTTTCTCCAGATTGGGATCAATATCAATTTCCCCAAGTTGCACCCATCTCTGGTACCTCAAGAGAACCATGGGTGAAGAAGAACATCAAAAATGAAATAAATTCCTTCCCATTCAGCCTATCTAAATATCTATTGCCCTGCATTGCCCATGCTTACCTATTCCCATCCTGAAAACATATGACTTTACTCACTTCACTCTGATGAGCTTAGTGTGCCTTGTTCATTCCTGATTTCTCCTTTTAACAAACTGTAACCTGAATTATGTGGGTTAATAGGAAGTGAGGGAGACGGTTATGTAGGGCACTGCATTGCTATGGTGCACAAGACTTTCCGATCTTCCTAGGACCTAAGATTTTGTGATTTCATTGTTGTCCATTGCTCTTTGCAGGATGGAGTTGGAGGAACTTGCCTCACCAAGTACATTGTCCAGGAGGACAAGGCCAATAATGTAAGCACCATTTCCCGAACCAAAGACCTCAGCAACTGCACAAACAAAGTTGTGAAGAACATTGGAATGGCCTATGTCCGGCCTTGTCCTACATGTCCTTTGGTAAGGAGCCTTAACAGCAGCCATTGATGTAAATATTCACAACGGAGGTTGCTTCAAATAGTATAAACCAAGTTAATTTTAAAAGAACTTGATATAAGCAGTTTATTTGTCCTTCTTAGAACATCACAAACACAAGAGGGGCTGTGGCCTTCAACTACCGACTAAAATACATGGATACCGGAGCCCTGATCACACACGTTGACTCCCGGCAGGTGTATACTATCTCCCCATTCAATGAAGTTGGTAGTACTGCTGTTATGGATGCAAGGTATGTCTGACATGGTGGTACAATCAGAGCAAGGGACAAGCATGTCACCAGAATTGTGGATTGATTTGCACATGCATGCACACCACTCTATTGGCACATGATTAGGCTGTGCTTGCTGACTGGTAGCTGAGAATGGGAAACCCTTCAAAAGCGTTGGGTCTAAGGTGATGTCAGGGGAGATGTAAGTGTTTGATCTGTGATGGCTGCAGCATCATATGAAAATATCACTTCATTCTGTGGTCAACAAGTGACGACAACATTAAAGATATGGCAGCTCTCCAAATGGTTAGCTGATTTTCTCTTGAAGTGAGAGAACTCTCAAAGTCAAGGACAGCCTATCTCTGTATAAACCGTCCCAGACTCTATCATTCCTTTCTGCATGTGGCTCCTCCCTGTGAGGTCCAGAGGGTGATAGCATGAGAATGGGCCTTTTCTGCAGTGGCTCCCCATTTGTGGCCTGCTCACCATCATTATATATATTTTAGGTGCCAGGCAAAAACATTCCTCTTCAACCAGGCCTTGGGCTGATTAATATTTATATCCTTTTAATTGTGTTTGTGGAAAAGAGGGGTTATTGTTTCGCTGTTTTGGTTAAATTATTTACTTGTGTTTTACCTTGTATTTTATTCTGTGAACCGTCCTGAGATCTTTTGATGAAGGGCAGTAATATATATAATCAGTGTTTGATGCAATGCTGGATGAAGAATGCTGCCTTGAAGCAGCTCTTACAGGGTTTGAAACAAGAGTCTGAACCCAGGACTTTCTTCATATGAAGCATGAGATCTACCATTGAGCTGCATGTACAGGTTGTAGAATCCTAAACTGACCAATGCTTTGAGCCCCCAGACTGGGCACCATGGTGATGCTGAACATGGGCTTCTCTCAGTCAAAGTGAAAGCATTTCCTTTCTGTCAGAATCTATAGACTTCAACCTTAATCCTTCTTCTCAGCGTTAATACATGAATTTATTTCTTACCCCATCCAGACAAAACTTGACTTTGATCGAAACGACAACCAACCAAGACAAAATGCCAGGGAACTTGCTGCAAAACTATGGAAATATTCATTATCAGTTTCCAGAAGACCTTCCCCAGATGGCTCTGCACCTAATAAAGACCGATAACCCTGAGCCACGGGTGAGACGTTTCGCAACAGAAAATGAACGGAAGGCCTAGAAAATGATTCTAAATAGTCAAGAAGGGAATATAACCAGTTCCTTTCGCCCTCTGTTTACCTTATAGATGGTGAAAATGCTGGAGTGGCTAATTCAGGAGAACCAGCTACAACGCCATCCAGAAACGCCAGCCAAGTTCTTAGAACTTATTGAACTTTTCCGAGCAGCCACCTCTGAAGATCTTGAATCTCTCTGGAAACAATTTGCAGATAGACAGCTATATAGGTATTTGATGCTGTTAATGTGCAACCCGTGTTTTTAGTTGGCACGGCCAGCTCTAGGCGTGAGTGGGGCCTCAGTGTAGTGCCCTCTAGTGGGTCCCTTCCTCTGTGCACTGGTAGTTCTTACTTGACTCGAATGGGTGGTTGGAGGTCATCATGGGTGCTCTCTGCAAATTTAAGCAACTGAAATGGTGGCTTACTAGTCAGCAGAGTGCTGAAAAAAGAGGGGACCAAGGCAGCCATCAAAAGTGGGCTCCGTGGGACACTGGAAGTTGTCCAAGGATGCCAGGTGATTATGCTGATCCTACCAGTCAGGGGAAACAGAAGATGACGATCTCTCACCTTGCTTTATAGGCGCTGGCTCTTGAGTGCAGTTGCTGTAGCAGGAACCACCAATACGTTTACGTTCCTGAAGCAAAGAATTCAAGAAGAGTCTCTCAATTCCTTGGAGTCTGCTCTCAGTCTTACTTTGGCCTTCCATTTAACAAAAACCAGTAGCCTTACCTTAAAAGCGGCAGCAGTAAGTATACTGTTTAATGTTACCCACTTCCCTAAGCAGTAGGGAGCTTCAGAGCAGCATTTTAGTCTCAGTTTTTATTCTGCCTTCAGTGAAAAAGATCACAAGAGTACAAAGCTTCCTTTTCTTTTGAATAAATGATATGCAATTAGTTTTAATCAGTTTGTAATCTCTCCACTTTTTCGAGGTGGTTAAAGCGTTTGAATAATCTTGAGCCTCAGATATTGAGATTTACCTCAGAATTAATATGCTCAGCAGCCCTAAAGAAATTACTGAAAATAATGACATTGTTTCAATGCTGTGTGTAATCCTTTTGTTCCCATATAGCTAGTGTTTCTTCACAGTATCATTTTCTAGCTTGTTTTTTGCACTTGATGTCCTTATTTGCTGGCACTACCATTTGATACAATTGGTAGTGGCGTTGACCCAGATTTTGTTTATGGGGTCCATGATGTCATCATGGTGGTGTGACGTCATTGGTTGTTACGCCCCATGTGATCTTGCTTCAAGTTGCATAGGGAAACAAGAGCAAATCAGTGAAGGCAAGCAGAAGACGTAAAGTGGTGCTGAAATGGACAGCGTCAAAGCAATATATGTTTTTGTTGGGTGTCAGAATAGGGTGTGCTTTTGACATTCTCAGGAATAAATATGTAATGGGACCAGAAGCTGAGATTTAAACTCTTGCACAAGGCCCGTCTGTGTAGTAAGGCTTATAGATAGCAAGATGATTGGTTTTATCATCGTCATCATCATTACCTGTCCTTCATCCTTCAGTCAAAGTTACAACAATTAAAAAAACTAAATTAAAAATTATTTTAGAAGCTTACAATTACAAAAAAAAAAAAAGCAATCAGAAGAAATAAAGTGGTTCTGAAAACACACATCTCAGGTGTCAATGGCCAGGGTAAAGGAAGTGTGTCTTCAGCATTTGCCAAAAACATTTCCTGGTTGCACCTCTATGGAGAGAGAATTTCAAAACTTAGGAGCTGCCACAGAAAATATCCTCTCCCAGGTCACCACTATCTAAGCTACTGTGGGCTGTAGAACTACTTACAGCAGGGCATCTGTAGGGAAGGAGGTGGTGCTTCAGGTGATTTGGGGGTCTGAGAAAATTGTAGGAAGGGCTGAAAAATGTTTATAGTGGGTCATTATTTTTGGTTTCAAGCTGTAGTTCTCTGTACTGGAGTTATTAGTGTAATAATTTATGTAAGCCTCCTTGAGCTCTGGGGAAAGTGGCTCAGATATATTTCAAACAAACCAATGGTTCCAGCAAATATCCACATTACATTGTCTTTGTTTTGGCTTCTGCAGGATCTGATTACCTCTCCTGGAGTTCAGAAATCCTCAGCGCTTCGCATCGTCGTTGACTTAGGATATGGTGCCATGGTAAACAGGCACTGCACTGACTTCCACCCCTGCCCTGCTGAAATTCTTCAGGTAACAAAGCAGTGTTCACATTTCCTAAAAGCGTGCAAAAACCTGCCTGCAGATTGGCGCCTTGGGTTGTGGGAATTTGATTGGGACTCAGCTATTCCCTGACTTTCGCACATCCTAAACGTCCCAAAGCAGCTCTCATCTACAAATGCACAGGTGCATTCTGAGAGAAAATGTGTTTAAAAATATATTTTTTTTCTAATAGGGATTCAAGTTGTGAGTTTTGTGTGGATGAACTGCTAGTTGTTTTGCTGTTCTTGAGTTCCTGTGCATCCCACATAGGCAAACATCACCCCTGAGCTTCCTAGGAAAGATCAGCAACTGAACGATTAACAGGAGACCCTTGTTCTGTTTCCAGCCTCTCCATGATCTTGCAGCTGGTGCAGTCAGCGAAGGACACGAGGAAGACATGGTGCTGGCCTTGAAGGCCATGGGCAACGCAGGAGAACCAGCCAGCATTAATTACATCAAGAAGTTCTTGCCAGGCTTTTCATCTACTGCTGATGCTTTGCCAGAGAATGTCCAGACCGAGGCAGTACTAGCCTTGAGGAAAATAGCAAGGAAGCAAGCCCCAGAAGTAAGCAAAGGCATTCTTAACCAAATAAATGGGACGCAGAGCAAATGTCAGGTGTAATCTAAGATAGGGGCCAGGAAGCATGCACATTAATGTAGGGCATGGAACCTGGGTTATCAGCAAATGGATGCCGTGCAGTGCAAATTATTTTGCTAAAAGTGTATTTGCTTAGCAAAGGATCCTCCCAAGGGCACATGAGAGGCGTTCACTGGGAGGGTTACGTGGCCTTCTGAGAGACCCTTTCCTATCCTCTCTCACTGAAAGGTAACATGGCGGCAAGCAGGAAGTGCAGTGCCTTGCAAAAAGGCATTTAACTGCTTGTGTCACAGGTGAACTTTTAATCTCTGAATTGCATCCGAAGTGTCAAATCATGGGCTGCTACAACAGTACCAATTTCTGCAAAACACTGCAGCTCAGATGTAGGAGGGTCCTATAACTGACTATTATAGATATATGCAGGGGTTTTTTCTTAAAAAAATGTTTAGGGATACTCTCATCTTGACTCAAGAAAAGCGTTGTTTCAAATCAGGGGGAAAAAATACAGTAAATGGACAAAAGTACAAAGATTCACAAAATGTTTAGGGGTATGCGTCCCCCTGTGTGTCCCCCAGGAAGAAACCCGCTAGATATATGTGTGTCTATTCTCCAAAGTTTGCAAAGCAGTTCTCCAGCCAAGTCATGTGTACAAAAAAGTTTATTCTGGGGATAAAGTGTGCATAAAAATGCATAAATTCATGAAAATCACATGCAAAAATGCATTCTTTTAGGGAAAATTGCTCTGCAAAACTTGTATATTAGGCAAAATGCCACACAAACATGCATATTAGGAGAAATTTGCACTAAAATGCTGGTGGATTTTCACAACATGATGTGGAAATTGTGGAGATTGGAAAAACGTGAAATTGACAAATTCGCCCATTTCTAGTCATAAGGCAGCTTTCTATACTGGTACATAAATTATCGTTTAACTTGTGGCATTGTCCTTTTTCTCTCCAGGTGCGGGAAATTCTCTTTCAGATCTTTGCAAACAACTCTCTTCCTTCTAAAGTCCGGATGGTGGCCTGTGTTGTTTTCTTTGAAACCAAACCTGCTGTCCCTGTAGTGACAGCTTTGGCCAATGTCGTGCAAAGGGAGAGAAATCTGCAGGTTGCCAGCTTTGCCTACTCACACATGAAGGTCTTGGCCATGGGCAAGATTCCACAGCTCTATGACCTGTAAGTAGAAGGAGAACTACAAACAAGGGAGCCTAGTAAACCAGCACAGCACCAAGAGTTTACTGGAGCTCCATTGGCCTGGTTGCAAAAGCCCCGTGCAAGCAATTGGTTCACACCTCTGGCTGTTTGGAAGGGAAGGGTCTTTCAGAAAGAGAGAGAGAAATAGGGTCGGAGAGAGACGATTGGTGGTCATTCACTTTTTTTTTTTTACTCTGGTCCCACCACCAGCATGCAGCCCCCCAAATGTTACCCCCCAAGGGAAAGCGGCCTTCAACAGAAATAAGGTTCTATATCCTTAACCGACACAGTCAGCCCACCCTATGTGGTTGGATCCTGAATTGATTTCCCACCTGCACAGCATCCGCTCACCAAAAAGTAGGCCAGGGAGTCGCACTGGATGCATAGCCAAGAAAGGCACCTTCTCAAAGTCTGGTGAGCACTTGCCCAGCTTTGGGAAGGAGGCATGAGGGTTCAGACAGGGCCCTAGAGCCCTCCTTCCTCCTTCCCAAAGATGGGCAAGCACTTACTGGCCTTTGGGAAAGAAGTGAGAGTGCTCTAGGACCCTGCCAGAACCTCACACGTCCTTCCCAAAGCCTGGCTTAGGCCAGCGCCACAAGGTCTGGGGGGAGGGAGTCATGTGGCTTTGCACAGGGCAGCATGTGACCAAGGTTCACCCCTGAGCAGGCCCCATGTGACTGGGAGAACCTTTAAGCTCCACTGGGGTCTTTAAAAACAAACAAAAAACAACAACGTGGAAGATTTTGATTTCCCTCTTGATAATAAGTAAACATCTTCCTGAAAGTTGCTAAGTCTATTGAAGTGTCTTAAATACAGTGCTTTTTTCTGGAGGGACGCAGGGGTACGCGTACCCCTAGACATTTTGTGAATCTAAGTTTGGCCTCATTGAAGGGCAATATTTCAATATGAGTAGGAAAATGAGAGTACCCCTAAACATTTTTCAAGAAAAAAAGCCCTGCTTAAATAGGATTATGATATGGTTCCACTGCTGTCCCTTAGGTCTGCAGCTTGCAGAGTTGCCATCATGCTGCTCTCTCCCAGACTAGAGAAGCTGAGCATTCGCTACAGCAGCGTCATCCACATCGATGGCTTCTACCGTAAGTTCAGCGGCATGATTACTTTTTTTCCTTTTAATCTGGATTACTTGTCCTGCAAGATGTTGCTGCTGCACGAAGCTCCACCTTTATATTTCAAGAGATTACGGCTGAATCATCCCATGCTGTGGTTTGGTAATATATTAAACGAGGAACTTACGATGAAGGGAGACTAATGTTCCAAGTTCCCATGTCAATGCCACAGACTTTAGATGGTAAAGTGTGAGGGATCTTTTGACTTCACACCAGCACTCGTTCCTCAAACAGGTTTCCTTCCCATCGTCAAATCCAGCACAAACTCCTTATCTTTACCTACAAAACCCTTCTGTAAAGCCGCTCCCCTTCCCAGGGGGGGCGGGGATGCAGGCAGGCCACATGCACTCCCTGCGTCGGGGTGTGTGGCCTAGCCTCCCGCGTCACTGGAGGACCCAGCTGCGTCACAGTCCCTGTCCAACCTATCTGGTCAACCAAGGGGCATGGCTTATGGTATTTAAACTGCTTCGTGGCTGGGGGGCTCTTCCTTCTTGCCTCCTCCTGTTTTGGATCTCCCACCCTAGTTTCATGCGTTTGCCTTTGGCCTTGCTATGGACCACGGTTGGTTGCCTGTTTAGGTGGCCAGGTAGGAATTTTCCCATTTGGCAAATTGGCACCAGCCATGTGTTTTTCACCTGCCTCGTAGCAATCGCCACAACTTTGTAAGGTTAGGCGGTTAGGCATTGGTAAAACGTGGTTTATGGGAGGGGAGGTAGTGTCCTTCATCTGCCCCTCCTCTTGAAGGGTATTCCATTAAAGGGATCCGGGGGTGTGGATCCTGTCCAAAGCCCGGGTATGGGCTAGAGCCATGCCATGACCCCATCAGTGACCCTAGAGGAGCTCGCAGTTGATGTACATCAACAGGGCACCCCCTTCTGGTGGTTAACCCTTATGAGACTATCTGCATGGTGGGCAGGAGTCAGATATAGTCAGTTCAGTTCCAATGCCTAAGCCAATACTGCTCACATCTGTAACCAATAAAATTGTGGCCTTAATTATCCCATTAACCCAAAATATTGGTGTCCGTGTGTTTTATTTTCCAAGAGGTGGGGGAGGGCCCAGGGCCTTGCCATGCAATATATCTCCCCGTACCAGGGGCGCCATGTATGTGGGGCCATGGGGGCCATTTTCAAGAAGGGGGCTAAGCCCCCACAAAATTCTGTAGCTATCCTCAAAAGGGACGAGTATGCTTGGGATGCGGCAGGGCAAAACGTCTTCACATCTAAAGCCCTAAACAACTTGGGATCAGGATGTATAAGGGATCACTTGATTCCCTGCCTGGAAACTGCACTCCTTGGATGAGGCACTGCTGAGAACACCATACGTACTGGGAGAGACCCCTGCCTAAAACCCTGGAGAGCTGCTGCCAATCAGTGCAGACAGAACTGAGCGAAATGGACCAATAGTCTGTCTCGCTATGATTCCACTTGCTGTGTAATTTGCAAGTGAGTATATCGAATTGCATCTGTCTGTGTGAAACAAATCCTACAACGAGCAGCAAACAGTTTTTATTTATTCTGTAAATTCCTATCATAGGAAATTACAGAGCTGGTGCAATTGGAAGAGTCTACCTAATGAATAGTCCGAAGACACTGTTTCCATCAGTCCTTGCAAAGATGAGAGGCTACTACGCCACTTCAGCAATGGATATTGCAGAGGTAAGTACATATCAATGGTATGTAATTCCTTCTTCTAAAGCTACAATTTTAGAGGAAAATATTAGCTTTTTCATTAGATCCAACATTATTATTATTTGAAGGCATGAAGCTTAAAATTAAGGGCTCTGTTTTGTCAGTGGTGCTGGGAATTGGAGCTCTCCAAGGGATTTTCTAACCACACTCAGCACCCTTAACAAACTACAGTTCCCAGGCTAGGGGGAGGGGAGCCATGACTGCCAAAGTGGTGTAGGAGTACTTTAAATGTATGGTACAGATATGATGGTAGTCCAGCTACATCAGGAGCGATCTAAGCTATAATGCTCAGGGCCAAATATGCTTTGTTTCCGTTGCATGCTAATATTCCTCTTGTCCCTAGCAACCTGCTATGTTGCTTGCCGGGGGCAAGAATGGTAGTATATCATAAACAAAGGAACACTGCTGAGGAAAATACTGTGTGTGAAGTAGGGAGGGAAGGATTTATCAATTCCAGTTCTCTCAGTATCTGAAATTTTTAAATCTTATATTCAATTTTCCACATTTAGCAGCAATTTGCAGATTATTGTTTTTTTAAAACCCCATGGAAATTCACCAGCATTTTAGTGTGAATTTCTCCTAACAAACAGCTTTTTGTATGCAGTGTACACATTTTTGGAACAATTTCCCCTAATACAATGCATTTTTGTGTTATGCTCACTGATATCTCAATTTTTATTCTTACTTTCCGCTAACATGTACATTTCTGTAAGCATTGTTAGGTTGGAAAACTGCACTGCAAAATTCATATCTGCATGAATTTCCAAAGATAGCTGTGTTTCGGTTCTTATTTGTTTTGAAAAGTGCAACTTTGATAGATTCAGCTTTAAATATGAACTGGATTGAAGTTTTCCTCCACCCCTAGTTTGAAGGTTCCAACATCACTGGTTTCTTCCTATCTGGACTTTCTCTTATTCCAAACAGTCATTTCAGTTGGTGTTTCAATGCTTCAGTGTGGGGAAGGTATTGAAAAGAAGTTACCTGAGATGAAATCGTACTGTCAATGGAATTCCTCCAATATCTTCTCTGCTCTGTTTAGTTTCCTCCAGGCCTTTTCTTTACAAAGATTTACTAAACAACCTTTCTTCATTTTCTGTTCTTCAGTGATTCCGTGATTCATATTTTTGTGCATATAAAGCTTATTTACTTTGCATAGGTTCGTTTAGACCTGGAAGGCCTTGCCGATATCTTCAAAACACAAGATATTCCATTTGCTGAGTCTTCAATGTACAAAAAAATTAGGGCGCTTGGGAAACTGGTATGTGTGTGCCTTTTTGTTGTTGTTAGTTTGAATCGCAGTACATTTTTAATTGGAAGTGCGGCCTGCCACTTCATTTGCTTTTTTAGCCTAACTTCATCCCCACTGAAGGGGATTACTACTGCCCTGATGGATCAAGCCAATGGTCCATCCATTCCAGAATCCTGTTGTCACAGTTGTCATCCAGATGCCAGTGGGAAACCTGTAAACTGGACCTGAGCACAACAACACCCTGTCCACTTGCAATTCCCCAGCAACTGATAGTTAGAGCCATACTGCCTTTGGCAGTGGCCATAGAACATAGCCATTGAGGCTAGTAGCCGCTGCATTTTGCATGCATGGATATACATGTTTCTGGATGGTGCCGCAAACCACTCTTCCTCCGACCAAACCTGATAAGTAGCTGAAAGGACAACAATCCCCCATCTAGCCTGAACCCTCCTAAGAGAAGTCAAAAGCTTATTCCCAGAGCCAAACACTGCATACCATGTGTATCTTGGCTTGATCTCTCAATTAGCAACTATATAATTTCTGCAATAATTAAAGGTAAACTGACACTATGTGAAACCCGACATGACTATAAGCAACCTCAAAAAAACCAATTATTTCTCTCTTGCCAGCTAAAGGGATGGAAGGAACTCCTTTCAGAAAAGCCTCAGTTGTTCAGCTCTCTGAAATTATTTAGTCATGATATTGCCTTTGTTCTGGTTGACAAAGAACTCATTGAAAAGGCTGTGAAGGTACGTCAAGTATAGTGTATTTTAAAATGGGGTTTCAGAGTTTTTAGGGGTTTTTGAATGCTTTATGTAGTTTTTCAATTTCATTGTTCTGTATGTGACAATGACAATAAAGATGTCGTATATATCAACTTTTGTCAGTCTGGAAGGGTGTGGAAATACTCTCCATCTCCGATTGCTGATTAACACACTTGCATCTTTAATTTTGCTTAGCTTGTGACCCAACCAGCAGAGATGCTGACCCCCCTGTTCCAAAATGGCATAACAGGCAGATGGACCCAGCCCATACTGGCAGGAGAACTTCGACACATTGTACCTACCTGTGTAGGCCTCCCACTGGAACTTGGCTTATATGGCGCCAGCGTGGCAGATGTTTCAGCAAAAGGTGAGCACTGGTACAGCCCCATACCACCTTAGCTTTGTTAGTGATCATTGGGGATGGTGGATTCAGTTCAGCTTGCATGAACCTATCTAATTTTCACTCTCAGAAACAGTATGTGAAGCGGAAAACAGCTATCCTTCAAAAAATTGCGCTTCTCCTGATTTTGCGGTGTAGTTCCCCATCCAGAAAATGTGTACACAGATGTGCATATTAGAGGAAAGTGTGCCTAAAAATGCACATATTCATGAAAATAACATGCAAAATGCTACGTTAGCAAAATATGTATATGGGAATTTGCTTGCAGAAAAGCACATCCTGGGAAAATATGCACTAAAATGCCAACAACTTTTTGTGATTACACACACACACACACACTCATACTCATGCAAACTGATGCAGTAACATAGTGAGCTGCTGGAAAATTAGAAACTTCAGAGAAACCAATATTGACAGATTCACCCATCCCTAGAACTTAGTGAATTGCTTATACATTTGTGAAAATGAAAATATGCTAGCTGATAACAGTGAATCCATGTCTTGAGTTCCTTTTTTGTTTCATGCTTTTGACATTTAATCACTCTTTTTTTACTTCCTGCAGTCGATGGGAAGATATTTCCTTCATTGACTAATGACTCTGGACCAGAGCAGTTGCTTAAAGCCAGCCTGCTTCTTAGTGCTGACGTTAACTCAAGGTAGGCATGATTGCTGATATGAAATTAGGATTGCTTAATTTTCTGATGAATGGCGAAATTAGGAAAGAATTGTTTACATGGTCCAAACTGGGGTTTGGTGGTGCCCAACTTACTAGCATTGGCCTCCTGTCTTCTTTTCCAAAGATGGGAGATATGAGTCACACTACTGCAAGTTTTTCAGGTGGGGCCACCTGGTACCTGGGAATGTCAGATTGCAGTATAGCGGACAGCACTATACCTTTATCAAAGAAGAATATTGTTTTGTGCTTCCATTACCTCAGTCTATGAGAAATTACAGAGGCAGTGCTTAACCAGGTTTGGCTTCCATACAAAGGAAAGGTGACAAAAGACTTTTAAAAAATTCTTTAATATCTGAGTTTATTTGTAACTATACAAGTCCACTCCACCAAGAAAGAAAGTCCCCTACCACTAAAATTCATAATCTGCATGATCTAACAAAAATATTGACACGGCTCCTATGTTTGAATCACTAATAGTCCCTTGTGGTTATATTTACTGACAGATTCACATTCTGTATGTTGCATATTAAATGAGATTCTAAATGTGTGTACAGTGAGTGTGAGGGAATAGTTTACATTATTATCTAAGTTGGTATTTCCATCTTTTTTCAGCGTATCAACGCATCTGGTAGGAGTGATGGCAATCAACACACCACATTTCCAATCTGGTCTTGAATTCCACGCTAAATTCCATGCAAACATTCCGGTTAAATTTGATGCCAAGATAGACATGAAAGAGGAAATATTTAAGTTTGAAATGACCCCAGTCCAGACGCAGACAGAATTATTGGCTGTGAGGTACAGTAGATATAACTTAATTGTGGCAAATAGCAGTGAATTGTGCTGTTGCAAAAATTATAAATATATGTTGGTTTCTTAATGCAGTAATACTTCTGGAAGTATACAGGGTTGCTTTTTCTTTTTAATTTGTCATGTTTGCGGTGGTTTCTAAACATGTATTTACCTTTACAGGCAATTTCTATTACCGGTATTTGGTGGCCCTGATCTTGCAGTCCTTACCAAGGCAATAAAGTAGATGAGAATTTTGCCTAAGTAAGGACTTCAGGGTCAGCCTCAATAGACACTAAAGTGGCTACTACAGATCAAAATGCAATTCTCACTACAGTGGAATTCCAAGAGCAACAAAGGATGTGCGACACAACGATGTCTGGAGTGTGCTTTGGAAAGGTTGGCCAACTCTCTCCACCAGCAGATTCCTGAATCACACGCCTCATTTGTGTCTCAGTTGTTCTCAGTATCACCTCTGTCATTCATTCAAGTCATGACAAACATGAGAATGACTGGACTGAGAATTACAGCGACCTTATATTATGTATATTTGGTTTATTCCACTTACATATTGAGTGTTTTACACCTGTGCTTTCAGGACTAAATTTTATGCTGTGTCAAGGAATGCGGATGAACCAAATTCACCTTTGATGACCCCGGTTCCGCCAGACCTGATTGGATTTGATGTTCTAGAACAATGCTTTGGATCATCAAAAGTTAGGACCAAAAGGGTAATGGATAGTACATTGCAAATATACACACAGCAGATGATCTAGGTCCTGCTGCTGATTCCAGTTTATTTATAAATTTCCATACTTATCCAATATGCTCAATTAAAGAATCAAAATATTTGTTTATCCACTGAAATATTGTGAAGTAAATATATACCGTTTCAGTAATTCACAATTGTAGCCTATCTATATATTACAACTTCACCGAACCTATTACTTTACCCACTTTACATATCTATGCATATCCAGGCCTAAGCTTTAACTAATCTGGTGAGGTAAATCCAGTTTCATATAAGGGGGTGGGGGGTGGGAATTGCCTCAGAATTTTTTTACTACTTTTTTCCTGCCCAATATTTTATCGGTTGTTGTTCTTTTTAATGCAGCAAAGAAGTGTCTTTGATATTGCATCACGAGCATTCATTTATGGCCTGAAAGAAGAGTTTCACCACAGTCAAAGAAACGCAATGTGTTCACCCAGCTCATATATCAAACTATCTAGCTTAGGGTATCAAACATGTCTCACCATGAAAGAGTGCAGCACTGCGTTCTTCAAAGATGCAGACCTACACAAGTATTTTGGGCAATGCGAAGTCAGACTAGCTGTGAAACCAGGTACAGTTTCTATTAGAAATTTATCATTACTAATCAAACTTGAATACGCACACTAATTTTGTGGTTCTCAACCTTTATACTGAATTGTAAACAATTCCTATACAATAATACTTTGCCTTTCTTGGGGGTCTCCCTCCATACTCTGCATAAGCCCCATCCCATCACCTCATGGCAGTCAATTCTTTGCAAAAAGGAGAGCATCAAACATTTGATTAGAAAAATACTTTCATAAATGCAGTTTCTCCTTATCATTGATGAATAAAGTGCTGAGGAATTATCTGTCATCTTAAAAGTGAACAAGAAGCCCCACTAAAAGGGGGAAATCTCACCAGCTTTGATTTGTTTGGGCAGTGTGCACCCTATGAATCAATGGGAAATATTTCCAGGCAAATGTGTTTAGGTCTGGAGAAAGGTTTCATTGCAGTTTCCATGCGGTAGGTCAATGGGTTCATTAACAGTAATCTACACCCACAATAGGACGCGGGTGGCGCTGTGGGTAAAACCTCAGTGCCTAGGACTTGCCGATCGTATGGTCGGCGGTTCGAATCCCTGCGGCGGGGTGAGCTCCCGTCGTTCGGTCCCAGCTCCTGCCCACCTAGCAGTTCGAAAGCACCCCTAAGTGCAAGTAGATAAATAGGTACCGCTTTATAGCGGGAAGGTAAACAGTGTTTCCGTGCGCTGTGCTGGTGCTGGCTCGCCAGAGCAGCTTCGTCACGCTGGCCATGTGACCCGGAAGTGTCTTCGGACAGCGCTAGCTCCTGGCCTCTTAAGCGAGATGAGCACGCAACCCCAGAGTCGGTCACGACTGGCCCGTACGGGCAGGGGTACCTTTACCTTTACCTTACACCCACAATGCTCACTAGTGTCAACTTTGAAGAGCCCTTGGGCAAGATGCTCTCCATTGGTCCTTCTCTCCACGAATGGACCCATCTCCATCACTGCTATCCATTTGCTTGCCCTCCTTCTCTGGGCCCAGTGCAGTTATTCAGAAGAAGGGGAGAATCTATTGACTCTGGTCATTGTTTGCATGTCTGGAGGGAGGAACAAGCAGCAGCTGCATGTTAGGAGGAGGAGTAAGGCCTGGAAGCTCTGGAGGGCAGCAGTCATCCCCACCGCCCGGCACCCTGCACAGTTGTGGGCCAGTAATGTCAGCGCTTGACACCCTACCTGATGCTCCCTACAACTGATGGTTGTCTACCTTGTTCTAACTCATGCACGGGTTTTTCGACAGAAGCGTCTAGAACCAAAATACAGCTGGAGGTTCAAGCAGACTCTAAATCGCATTCAAACACAATCCACCTGAGGCACACCGAGGAAGATGAAGATAATGTAGATGATGAATCCTCTTCTTATGAAGACCAAAAGGCTAAGAGAAAGAAGTGGAAGACTAAAGCGAAGAAAGAGGACGCTAAGGCCAAGAAGAGTAAAGGAACCGAACTGGTTTGTATGGCTTGAAATGAAAATGAAACCAAGGCGTGTGGAGGAGAGAGGGAATGAATGGAAAAGAGGTGGGCGGGTGAGACATCTTTCATGGCAACTCTTAGAGGGAAAGCACCCAGTCTTACAACTAAGTGCTGGGCCACTCATACCTATTCATAACTTGCATGTGAAAATGGGCTATCACAACGAATGGGGAAACTTTTTCAGCACCTACTCTGTAGTCTGCTCAGTTGTAGTTAGGCTATATAGTTCATATATGTGGAAGTTAAAATCGCTGCATTATTAAATACACTTACTAGTTAGTGTACTAAAGCTTTCATAGAGTATGAACCTATTTCAAAATGTTTTTGGCTTATTAACTAATATCCAGCCTACTACTTAATACTGCTTTGCTTTTTCAGCCCTTGTACACATAAAATCAGGACCGTTTAAACGATATACCCTCATTAAATATCTGATCTCGCACAATAGAATTTCATTGGAAATGTTTTGTAAAACAGCATGTTATACCAGGAAGATGTATTTAAATTCCAGTGTGCTGTTCAGTTTGGCTTGAACTGTGCAATAATGTTTATGGTAATGTTTCTGAAGTAAGTCCCCCCCACCCAATTTACTTCTGACTTTAGCCCAAATTCTTGAGACACAATAAATCATCGGTGCTGGTTGCTGATCTCCGTGCTATACAGAATGAGAAGAAGGTCACCATATTTCACCTTGAGCTCCACAATGAGTTACACACTTCCAGGCCTACAGTACAAGTCTTTGTGTCAGACTTAAAAGAATCCAAAAGACCCAAGCTCTGTGCTGGTATTTCCATTCTTGATCCTCAGAAGGCTGAGGTAAGAAACAACTATATGACCAAAAATACTGTATTTTCCCAACCAAGTCGTTCAGCAACAATTACAATATTTATCAGTAGTAGTGGGGCATAGCTGCAGAACCACCTTACTCCTGGCACCAGTGTATCTGCTGCTTATGTGGACAGGGCTGGGGAGAGGTGGTGGCAAAGTCAGGGCTACGGGGTGTAGTAGTAGTAGTAGTAATTATTAATAATTTTTCATTTATACCCCACCAATCTGGCTGGGTTTCCCCAGCCACTCTGGGCGGCTCCCAGCAGAATAATAATAATAATAATAAAGTGATAAAGGATCAAACATTAAAAACTTCCCTAAACAGGGCTGCCACAGGTGTAAAGGAGTCAAAGCAAGAAAGAAGTTTATTTCAGTTGTGGCCTGCTTCTTAACACTTTTCCTTGGGTTGCCATTTTGCTGGTCGCTTTTATTTGAGGCAGATGTTTGGAAGTTCTGCCTGAAAAGATTCATTGCAAATGGCGGCAGAAATGCCATCTCAGTTGTGACCTTGGGCTGCAATGGATGGAAAGTGTTACCTGACTTTCAGAGGCCACTATGGTATTTGGTTAACATGCTTTTTTAAATTTTTAAAAGACTGTAACCTAGAACTGCATTTCCCAGTAATGGTTAAGGAAACAGAAGAGTGCAGTGATATGAAAAATCAGTGTAGAAACTGCAGTGATGTAGCTACCTTGATTTTTATATCAGAGGCATAAAATCCACTACCTGTTTCTTCCCAGGGTTATCTAAAATGGGGCTGGGATTGCCGAGACTACAATATTGCAACGAAGGTTGAATATGGATGGTTTGCTGGTTATCCAGCTATGCAAATCAAGGTGGACTGGCTCAGAGTTCCTCCAAGACTAGAAGCTGCTGCAAGTGGGTGAGAATTAAGTAATTCAAAACTTCAAATATATGTTTAGATTTATATGTGGAAATCCAGCTGAGCTACATCTGCAGAGAACTACCAGCAAGGGATGCCATTATGTGTGTGTTTCTTGTCCTCAGCAAAATGAGTTGGATTAAAACATTAGTACTCTTCCTCTTCTCCTTCCAGTGAAGATGCACAAGGTTGTTTCTAGTCTGAAACGGACAGAATTTTAAGGCATTCTACCAAATGTGGATTTAATCCTTTCACTCCTTTTCCCTTTAGGCTATCCACATTTGTTCCTGATATGGCCTGTAGGCTTGGATTGTCCCAAAGAGAACAGAAGAATCCTTCACAGCAGACTTCTGTAGTCGTGGCTCTCACATCTCCGAGAAGCTGTGCTCTTGTTTTGAAGCTACATAATGTAAATTATTTGCTTTGTGGTTTTCACATTCCTTACTAATCTTAACGCAGCAATCCAAAGTGTATGTGTGGGGATGGGGGGCGGGGAGTGAAGATCTGTCGTGGAACTGCCATGGCATCCGGAACCCTGTGAGCTCACAATGGCCAGGGCAGGAGGTGAGGGGTGGCTTTTGTATGGTTGTTCCTGGCAAATCTTTGCCGTTCTGAATCCCACCACCCTAAAACAATTGTTTAAATTGTCATTTATATCGCTCCAATTAATAAATGGCAGATCAGCAAATAAAGCCAAGCTTCCCACAGAGAGAGTCATGGAGTCATGCTGCTCTCAAGATAAACTCCTCCACAAATCTGCAGATGGAAAGAAGGCTGCGTGTGCCAACTGCTCATATTGTACCATAGGAAAGAAAGAACTATTGCGATAAGACTGTGCAAATGAAGCAAATGTGTTTATTTTCCGTTAATCTGTTCCATTTTCCAAAGAGCATGTAAGGCTTTGTTAAGAACTAAGCAAATGAAAAGAGGAAAGCAAATACAGATGAAGGCTAAAATCCTATACTCGCTTACTTGGGAGAAAGTCCCCTTGAACCTAATAAGACATATTTCTGAGTCAGCATACCTAGGCTTGGGCTATATGCTTGGCACTAGGGCTGAGCCAAAACCAAGCAGGAGGTGACTTTCATTAGCCAGTGTCTCAATGGTAGAGCATCGGCTTTGCATTCAGAAGGCGCCAATTTCAATCTCTGGCACCTCCAGGCAGGGTGAAAAGTACCATCTTTCACCAACGAAATATCATTTTTGTTCAGCCCTAGTTCTCTAATATTCCCCATTGCTGCACCTGGTCTTAGTGCCTAGTGTTCTTGGGCAGCTGCTGAGGACCCAACGCACTGACACAACTCACCATGGACATCTGCCTTGGAGCCCTTAAAAAACAAAATCCATTTCCAGCTGGCACTTTAGCCACCACCAGGCAGCTGGGTCTAGCTGCTATTTAAATTTCTCACCATGCCCTGGAGTGTTGTGGCATTCTGGGAAATTTAAATGGTGGCTGGATCCAACTACCTTGCACTGCTCAGAGGCCGCCAACCCCGTCACCAGATAGAGCCACCATGAAGCACCAGCAGGAGAGGACCTTCCAGAGAGCAGATAGCCCAGAGGTCTCTCAAACCTGGAACAGACACTGCCCATTAACTGAGTGCAATTGTAAGAGCGGTGGACTCGTAATCTGGTGAACCTGGTTCACGTCTCTGCTCCTCCACATGCAGCTGCTGGGTGACCTTGGGCTAGTCACACTTCTCTGAAGTCTCTCAGCCCCACTCACCTCACAGAGTGTTTGTTGTGGGGGAGGAAGGGAAAGGAGAATGTTAGCCGCTTTGAGACTCCTTTGGGTAGTGATAAAGCGGGATATCAAATCCAAACTCCTCCTCCTCCTCCTCTTCTTCTTCTTCAGTATGACTTTCTAACCATTTCTACCACCTGTGTTGCTTCCCCTTGCAATAGAAATATTATGCAGGGCCTTTCAGCTAGAAATCAGGAGAACTGAGTTCCGGCAATTTTCAGGTTGGCGCCATCGCCATTATAAGACAACAAGGGAGGCGTTGGTGGTGGGTTCCGGCACCTCTTTTTCTAGAAAAATAACACTGATATTATCTTACCTTTTTATTAGGTCACACTTTATGACACAAACATCTGGCTACCACTTCCACTCCCTGTAGCCCAACATGCAGAAGATTTAGCAAAGCAGTCCCACGCCTGGAGTTTCATCTCTAATCTGCCATCCTCATTTGTGGAAATTCTGAAAGGTTAGTAGGTTAGCCAGCGTCGTTTTGCTCTCCTGGTTCCAGCAAAAGTTGGTTTACACCAAGGCTACAAACCACAAATCCTGGAAGCATCTTATCAGGTGGTTGAGAGATCTCAGTTGGTCCTCAGCACACCTTCCAAACTCCATGCCAGTTACTGAATCACTTTCTGGGTTGAAAACTCAATAATAAAATATGCCAGAAGAATATCTCTTATCAGAATATTATTTCTAACCATTTGAAGATGCTTACTGATAGCGTTTGCTTTTTAGGTCGTTGTTCAGTATCACAAGATACTATCACAACTTTCAACAATGTTAGCTTTCGCTATATAATGCCTGCAAACTGCTACCATGTCTTGGTCCATGACTGTAGCCCAGAACTGAAATTCCTGGTGAGGGTAATGAAAGCAGAACAGTCAACTGATCTGATAATGGCCCGTATCGACTTTGCCAATCTGTAAGTAAAGCATTGTAAGTTAGGGTTGCCATATTTCAGAAAGTGAAAATATGGACAAAAAAAATTTGTTGACCTATTTATTTATTTATTTTAGGGGGGAAGGTTGTTTAGCTTTTCTTTTTATTTTTGTAAAACCACCAGAAAAAAAATAAGTTTGTCGTCTACTTATAAGAAAATAGGCAAGAAGACACACTTACAACATGGGTTGCCTTGCGTCCAGGTTTCCCTGGACATTTAGAATGGGCATAACAAATTCCGTCCGGACACCAATTTAGGGATCAAAATCCTGGCGATGTCCAGGATTTTCCAGACGTATGGCTGCCCTACAAAAGTCAACCTGATCAAAATATGAGAAGCCAAATAGTTAATGAATTATGGTAATATGACTAGTAGAAAGACTAGTTATACTGGTAATCACACTAGATTGATACACTTTCCCCAACAAATATTTGAATTTGTCATACAAAATATTCTTAACCACCAGTGATTGATAACAAGGTAGAATGTTCATTGGTCCAATGTGAACAAGTTGTCAAAAAAGGTATGCACTTGGTATGTATGACATAAATGTATCATTGCCTTAATTAAACCAGATTTTTTCTGTTTGAAGGGAGGTTGACATGTATTCTTCAAATGGACTTGCAAAGCTGAGGATTAACGGTACTGAATTTCCACCAGAGAATCTCCCATTCACTTCCACTTCCAAAGGTAGCATACCTTTTCTGACTTCTCCTGAATTGTCTGACTCACTTGAACTATCTATAGCAAATTTTAAAGGGGCTTATGTATCCCAGTGGTTAGCAACTGAAAGGATGACCTTAGAGTCATGTACTAGGGCTTACCACTACCACAGCTAAACTGTCACATGCCCAAACAATCTGGCACAAATTTTTCATCTGTCCCTCCCATTGGCAACTTGGAGGAGAGCAGATGGTTTCTCTCAAGGAGCCAGACTGGGCCCCTACTTTGGCAGGTATTGATCTCCAATATCTATGGTCTGGTATATATCTGATTTTTCCTTTGGGACCAGTTGATCGTGGAATTAGGCCTAAACATTATTCAAATATTTTATTTATTCTGGTAAACTTTTATATTGCAAACACAGTATAGAGTAATTCTTACTTGCTGGGCAGCTTTCACATAAGCAGCAGCAAGATTTCAGCTCCACATATCTGATGCTTTAATTGAAACAGAGAGAAATCAGTAATGGTGACAATCTGCACTGAGATGTTACACCAGAGTTTTTAGGGGGAAGTAATTCTGTTTTCTGATTACAGGTGATATCCTTATCACTTGTGAGAAGAATGGCTTATCACTAAAAGCTCCAGAAGTTGGCATTGAAAATCTCTTCTATGATGGACGCACACTTATGGTATACTTTTATTTGCTATCCTACCAATGTCTTGGATTTTTACAAACACATATGCAGCCAGAAGTGCATTGACTTTTACCACGTTCCTGTGCAGATTCAAGTACCTTTATCAATGATTGGGAAAACCTGTGGAATGTGTGGAAGATACGATGCTGAATATGAACAGGAATACAAGATGCCCAGTGGATATGAAGCCAAAAATGCTGTGAGCTTTGCTCAGTCTTGGATTCTTCCATCAGAATCCTGTACCAAAGGTTAGGCAATTATCTATTAATATGTGAATATCTGGGCAGTGATGCACATATTTTCTTCTTCACAACCTTTTAACAGTTCGGGGGGGCGGGGCGGGGGACGACACCAAAAAGGGAACCAGAAATTTCCATGACCGTGACTAATTTCCAAATCATGGTTCCATCCACCCCTTCACTAATTTTTTAGGAACTCGGGATGACCACTTTACTAATCACCAAAACCAACATGTGCTTTTAAAGATATATAGCAGCAGCAGAAAAATATGAACAACCTTCAACTCTGGGAAGTATGTGTCTTCTAAAACACAATTGCATACTTCACACATTATGGCTTTCTCTCATGCATTGCATTGATGTAGTCAGGTAGTTGGGCTTCCCATTGCAGAACACTGGCTGAGTCCCACTCTTTAGTATAGCTCATAATCCCGGCTCAATTTAAGCAGACACCTTTCCCTATTCTGTCTTCATGTCAGGCTGTAACACATTTTGCACAAACAAAACAGAATAACCCACCCACACAGGCAAGATATCAATTTCCCATGTTTTCATAATTTATTTTGTAATGCGAGATTTCCAGCTGCAGTTTGGAAGCTTTAGAAAAATCAGGTTTCTGAAAACAGTCCAGGCTATAATTTAGATATAGGTTAAACTCTATGTATTTTCTCAGTGTGGCTTGCCTAAATGTTCACGTACAAATGTTTCAAGATATGAGAAAGCAACTTGCAGCTGAACATGACAGCTTGACATAGCATAAGTATGTGAAGCAGTATTTTAATCCTTATTCCATGCAGAGGGAGGGAGAAATAGTATCCATCAATATTACCCAGAATATGTCGCCTTTAAGATACAGTTTGCTTGGGCTTTAGTTTGACTACCTTATTTCATGAGCCTGTGAGGTCTGACATGATTCTATTCCTGGGAGTCTCAGAAATACACTTGTAACAGGTTGCACCCTTTCCTGTTCCAGATGTTTGGAGGGGATAGGTAAAAGTCTGTAGCTACTGTTGATTAGTCCTGGGCAGGTAAGCTCCTCATTCCCCTTACATCAGAGGACTAAGGAAATAGGAAGAGGCACCTGGGTCAGGACTAAGGATGAGAGGATAGATTTCTTCAAGAACCATTTTTTTCTTCCCAGTTAAATGAATATATATATATATATATATATATGGGTTTGAAAGTGGAAATAAATAAGTAAATAAAAACCACCCTCTCACACTAGGGCATATTAAAACAGAGAGCTATGTATTACAGTACAGAATGCAGTCCACTGGGGTTGATCAAGTGAAGTCTCACTGAAGTTATTTTGCTCTTGAAATGCTGCCCAGAAATTTATCGTTCATTACTTTGGCTGCAAGCTATGTCCATTGTACTCCAGTTTGTTGTCGATCCAGTGATAAATCTTTGAGAGAAATCTTTATCAGTGTTCTGCTCAATAAGTAGAGTTCTAAATGCATAGTCTTTTTAAACAGTCACATGGTGAAATTGAATTAACAGGAAAAGTTTCAAATAGCAAAACTGTATCACATCCCATTTTTGTTCCAGAATCTGCTACCATTCCACGGGGAAGAGCAAATAGGTATTGACCGGAAGCTCAAGGGTATCAAAATTGTAACGGAGATTCAGGCAGCATGTTCCTGTGAATACCTGCAATGCACAGCTTGATGTTATTTGGCAGAAGATTAGAGCTTCAAATGGTTTCCATTCCAAGGGCAATATATTTAATGGACAGAGCAATGGAATTATTTCAAACAGGAAAAGTAGCATCACTTTCTCCTTTGAAGAACAATGCATTTCTACCATAATACCATCAGTAATTTTCAATAATAATTTTAAAAAAATCTATTTGTGTTAAATCATTTAATAAAACATCATGATTCCAAGAGCACAGCTGCACTTGTTCTGTGTCTTTTGAAATACCACGTTGCATCGAGTCCAGATTCCATGACACACATTCACAAAACACACCCTCAGTATTGGCTCTTGCAACCGATACCAGAAATAAGCAGCCAGGCGTTACTGCAGAGCAATTTCAGAACTGGGAGCAAGGTGACTTGGCTTTTAGGCATCCAAATGATGCTTTTTTAAAAAAAAACCAAAGCCCTGGGATCTCTATGACAGTGGTTCCCAAAGTGGGTGGTACCACCCCCTGGGGGCCGGTGGGATTACCTAGGGGGCTGCCGGAGGTGTAAATGGTGACCAAACTTTGAAAAGCTGCTATCACTGGATCATGCTCAGCAATTTCAATTATTCAAACTGACCAGTTTAAATCGAATTCTCAAATAAAGGTAGGCAGACGTTACTGCCTCAAATTTTATGGTGCTGCTATCTTTCTTAGCTGGTTGTGCAACCTGCCATTCCGAATAACAGTTTTTATAGGGTTGGTGGGTACCAGGGATGGGTCTATGTTTGACGTTTTATTATGTTTTTATATGGGTTGGAAGCCACCCCAATTGGCTGGGGAAACCCAGAGGGTGGCATCACGAGAACGGACCTCCTCTGCAGTGGCTCCCCGTCTGTGAAATGCTCTCCCCAGGGAAGTTCACCTGGCACCTTCATTGTGCACCTTTGGGTGCCAGGCAAAAACGTTCCTTTTTAACCAGACCATTGGTTGATCTGATTTACATCCTATGCCCTTTTAAAATGTGTTTTTTTCTGTGGAGGGGGGGGGGTCTATTGGGTTGTTTTTATTTTTTATTAGGTATCTTTGTGGCTTTACATCTTGATTTTATTCTGTGAACCACCCTGAGACCCCCGGGTATAAGATAGTATATCAATTCAATCCATCGATAAATTGTGGTTTTGTTTATTTATTTTGTTCTGTGAACCGCCCATGAGACCTCTGGGTATAGGTCGGTATATAAATGCAATAAATAATTATTATTTTTATGGAGCCAAGGAGTTGTGGTGCGACCAACCGCCTCAAAGTTTGGGAAAGTTTACACAATGAATACAGAGCGCAGAGGATCAGGTACTGCTGTCTTTAAAGTGTCCAAATTAGGCAGCTCCTGAGGGATTTATTATTTTATTATTTGTATTATTATTCCACTTGAGTTTTGTCTCTGAACTGTTAAGGCACAGCCAATCCCTGAGGGTGAAACATGGCGGGTGACGCTAAGGGGCGCTCATGGAACCGTTCCCTCAGCGTCTCCCCCTCCATTTATGGGCGGAGTCAGCTTCCCACCTTCCCCCACGCCAGCCCTCAACCAGGGATTATATATTATCGAAGAGGCAGAGGCGAAAAGGAGCAGCAGCCGCGGCGCGCACGCACTCACGCACGCAGCACGCCCATCTTAAGCACCTGATACGAAGACATGGAGGGGTTGCTAAGCGGCGCCTGCGCGCGCCTCCCGGCCGCGCTCCTCCTCCTCCTCATCTCCCACCTGCGGCTGAGCTCCGGCGCGTGCCCGTGCGAGGACCCCGCGCTCTGCAACCCCATCTCCGGAGCCAGGGACTTCGAGGTGCGCAGGCGCAAAACAACCCCTTAGGCGTGGGGAGGGGGAGAGAGGAGAAGAGGGCGCGGTTGCTTGGTGAGAGCACGTGACGCTCCTCTCAGCCAATCCTCGACAGTGTTGGTGAGGGTGGGGAGAGACATCGGGAGGTGGTGGTAATTTGGAAGGTTGTTCCTGTCAGGGGTGGTGAGGAAGCCTCGCCAGACGTTGCTGAACTACAAACTCCCGTCCCATCCCCAGCAAGCATAGCCAATGGCTAGCGACGACGGGAGGTGGTCGTTCAGCAACACCTGGACCAGGGGTTCCCCGAACTTGGGTCCCCAGCTGGTTTTGGACTACAGTTCCCATCATCCCTGTCCAATGGTCCTGCTGGCTAGGGTTGATGGGAGTTGTAGTCCAAAAAAACCACAAACAGCTGGCGATGCAACTTCAAGAAACACTGATCTGGAAGGCTGAAGCTTCCATACATATCCTGCAATGCTTGCTAAGTCAGCCATGCCCTCTCCATAGGCAGAGATTCAGCAACTGCAAGTTTTCTGCACCACACAGAAAGCTTCACCTGTTGGGTTTCTGCTTTTCATGCAGTTGCTAAAGGCACTGGTGTCCTCTCAAGGAAGGCACAAAACCTGAATATTCTTTGGGGGCTTATATGTAACCCTGGGCTTCCCCATGTTGAAAACTGATTGACATTGCCCTCTGTGGCCAAAACACTAGGAGAATGAGTTAAAACAGAGGCTATGCAGTGGGAAAAGAAAAGCGAAGGAAACAACAGTTTCCTGTTGTGGTTCTGGCCATGTGAAAGTCATGAATTTCCTACACACAATTTCTTTATGCAGGTAAGCAGGAGGCATTATCAGAGCTCAAGGACACATCCCACCTACGCTAAAGAAGCAGCAGCATGAAGTAGGTCTAGCAAGGAGAGAATATATATCCTAGAGAGAAAGCCTGGCCTGGGCAGAGGACTGAGGGCCAGATAGAAATATATTGAGGGTCACATTTAGCTCCTGGGCCTAAGGTTCCTTATCTCTGCTGTGCGTAATATATAGCCATCTTGGCTAGTGGCAATGGATAGTCTTATTCTTCATGAATTTGTCTCATCTCCCATTTTAAGCTGTCCAAGGTGAAAACTACACACATATTTTTTTAAAAAAATGCTGTGAAAATGCTTTTTTAAAAAACATTTTGAAAAATACATTGAATTTGGCATAGCTCCCTGTCGCCACCTAGTGTCACATCTGTATATTGCACTCTACAACACGTTTTAAAATGTTTTATTTTCAGCTGTGTAAGCTGAGTCCCAAGTTGCAATGCTGTGCAGAGTGATGCATAGATTGCAATCCTGTGTATAATTAAACATGTTTGGATCCATAGATTTCAAGGGGCTTAGGTATATCTTGTGCTCTGTTGAAATGTATACAGGACTGTTTTATTTATTTTTCATTTGAACATCCTCTGTTTTTACCACAACACTACTGAACCGTAATAGTCCCTTTTACTGAGAAAATTTGTCTGAGGCAGATATGTATCTGAGGAAATGAAACCAATGTGCCCTGCCCCTTCAGGCATGCTTCTAATTGTTAAAATGCTCAAATTAGATGGGAAGTGCATCTCACCTACTTATCTGAAAGTTAACTCCCAAATGTATTGTCTCCTGCTTCCCAGGAATAATTGGTTGAGCCCTGGAAAATCCTCACCAACTTATATTACAAGATGTTCTGTGGGTTGCTGCCTAGAAGTGGTTTAATTAACGATACCCATCTTTGTGCTTCACATTAGTCAGTAAACCTTAAATTTTAGCTGATCTCTTTAAAGATAATACTTATTTGAAAGGATAAATGTTTATCATGAGATCCCATAATTTAGCGAACTATTTTATTTGATCCATACAAAGATTAAGTCTCTTTAGAGCCATCGTTTTTTGACAATCTACTTCATGAATTAGGAACACTACTAGCATTTGAGAGCCTATTGTGGGAGCTACACTGATGACCTATGAGGGCTTTCATGTTTTTTTCTGGTCCTTATCTCTTTGTGTTGCACCTGTCTTTAGAGTTTTAAAGCACTGGGTGCAAATTATTTTATTTATCTGTACATTTAATGGTGTTCAGTAGGTTTAGCTGAGTTGTGTTGCTGCTGTTGCCACTGGCTTTTAATTTTTATTATCATGTAACTTAAGTGTTGGTGGGCTTAAATACAGACGATTTTTGTGCTTATAGTGTTGTAAGCCACCTTGAGGATTTCTGTTGAACAATTGATAGAACTATATTGAATAAGTAATAACCAAATGAACAAATAAACGATGTAAATTACACCAATAACAAGAGATAGCACATCTGGCTGTTGCGGGGGGGGGGGGGGGAGAGAGAGACTTTTACTATTTTCTTTTCTTTTTGCTATGTCTCTGCAGGTCTTTATATTTGACATTGGTGGGCAGGCCTGGAAATTTTATGACTGGTCACATATTACTACAGTGGCGATTTTCGGAAAATACGACCCTGAGCTTATGTGTTACGCCCATTCAAGAGGAGCCAGAGTTGTTTTAAAAGGTACATTCTGCAGAGAACATTTTGGTGTATCGTCAGCATCTTGTATGCGTTTTGTCATAAGTAATTTCCACTGAGTTACTCCTGTTACGTGTGCACTGGAGCGCAACCTTAATAATTATATGAGAACATTGTGATTGTGTGAAAGTAAGCTTGCACTGTCAACTTGCACCACCAGTCTGGCACACTAGCGATCTCCATTATGTTAAGCTGCTTCAAGCACAAAGGGATGATGGACCGATCAGTTTGTCTTTGGGGAAAATTTGCTGGCTTTAGATTCATGCATACTAAGAAGTGTAAAGCATGCATGATTCTCCTCCCATCATCCCTAGTTCTAGACTCATTTACACAGAAGATAAAGTTCTGATTGTTTCAGGAGAACTTCTATGTAAGCTCTGTTAAGTGGTTGTGTAATTGATCATGAGACTTCATGTAATATCCTGTACTGTTGTCATACTGTGGACAGCCAAGGATAAAAGGGGATGTAACTGCTTGAGCACATGCTGCCAGGCCAAATGTGTTGCTCCAGAAAACCATGGTCTGGATGTAAAGTCTGGAAGCTATGGTGTTTCCATTTACACTGAACGTGCTTTTTTTTAAAAAAAACAAACACCAAAAAACAGTGTTGCATTTATTTTGAGAAAGAAGCACACTTGCATATCTTCAAACAGGTAGCGTATTCCTAGTCTCGATCAGGATCCCATACAGATCTCCTGCCAAGAAATCTCCTGTGGCTGCTATTTGTCGCCAGCACCAGAGGTGCTGTTGACTGCAAATAGCATCTTCAGAGGCACATGCCAGCCAGGAGACTAGGGACCCATACAACTGCTTTTCCTTCAAAATAAAAGTGGTAGCATTAAGCACACTTTTTTAAAAAAAGTGTGGTGGGTGTAACATGTAGTTTATGTAACATGTAGCTTACTCCTTTGGCCCCATTACATAGTGTAAATTGTTAGTGTAAGCTCTGGCACACATTGGGGTTAACTAGATCAAGTAATTGGGAACAAGAATCTGGATCACAAAAGGAGGAGGATACAACTCAGTTTTATTCGGCAGTAAATCAACAAACCAATCCAGTGGTGTCAGCAACAGTATAATAAGTTTAGCACAACAATATACGTGCGTTCACAAAAGTTCAGCAATATATCTTGTGACTAGATTTAGTTATTAAGCAACTTCTGAAGAAGTTTCTAGATGCTTTTTTAATTTCTTGTTTCGCTTTCTCCTTTCCTTTATGAACATTGGTGTTCAGGCCCTCTCTTCTTGCTAATATCCATAGCCCACTGCTAATCACATAATCCACTTCAGCAGGTGTTCACACAAACCCTGATCTGCTGATGAAGGCTTTTTGCCCCAGGATGTGTACAAAGAGCTCTGGGTGGATAGATTGGGATAGTTATGAAGTAAGGGATTAGGGCTCCAATCCTAAACATAGCCTATCAGAAAGTAAGCCCCCTTGAGTTAAGTGGAATATACTGCTATATATTGAGTGATATTTAATATCACGGTAGTCTAAAATGTTTCTTGTCCCTTCTAGCAATTCAAGCCTGGCACTTAATCACATTTTCTTATTTAGGAGACATATCTGTGAAGTCAATTGTTGACCCTGCTGTCAGAGCAGCCTGGATAAAAGAAAAAGTGGATCTGGCCAAAAGACAGCATCTGGATGGAATCAATATAGACATTGAACAGGAGGTTGCAAAGTCTTCACCTGAATACTATGCGTTAACAGATTTGGTTAAAGAAACAACAGAAGCTTTTCACAGAGAAATTCCAGGATCACAGGTAAAAAATAAAGCAGAGATTAAAGGTAAAGGTACCCCTGCCCGTACGGGCCAGTCGTGTCTGACTCTAGGGTTGTGCGCCCATCTCACTCAAGAGGCCGGGAGCCAGAGCTGTCCGCAGACACTTCCGGGTCATGTGGCCAGCGTGACATCGCTACTCTGGCGAGCCAGAGCTGCACACGGAAACGCCGTTTACCTTCCCGCTAGTAAGCGGTCCCTATTTATCTACTTGCACCCAGGGGTGCTTTCGAACTGCTAGGTTGGCAGGCGCTGGGACCGAGCAACAGGAGCGCACCCCGCCGCGGGGATTCGAACTGCCGACCTTTCGATCGGCAAGTCCTAGGCACTGAGGCTTTTACCCACAGCGCCACCCGCGTCCCAAAGCAGAGATTACTCTTACACAAATATGAATTCAATTCCACATCAGCCAAATTCCATTGATTCATCTCAGTGCATGACATTAAACACTCTTTTTTTTGACACCATTTACTGTTGTGAGCACAAATTTGGGCACTGGATATTGATAGCAGGCACAGCTATTCCATTAAGTGTCAGCCCAGCAACAAAAAAACTAATAGGCCAGGAATAATAATAATAATGATAATATTATTATTTATACCCCGCCCATCTGGCTGTGTTGCCCCAGCCACTCTGGACGGCTTCCAACACAGAAAAACATAATAAAACATGAAACATTAATGATAACAATCTGATCCGATATAAAACGTCACAATAACTTTTAAATAAACAAATTTAGAATCTTATACCTTGTTGCCAAGTATACACAGATGATGCTGTGGTTGTGTCTCCAAACATTCCAAGAAATTAACAGGAATGGATGGTATTCAGCTGAGTTTTACTTAAAGTAGACCCCAAGAAATTAATAAACATGGGTCAGTTAGGGCCTTAATTTTAATAGGTTCACCCTGAGTAAAGCGAAGTTGAAGAACACACTATATGCAATCTTGAAATGAATTGCAAATTGTGTATAATGTACTAAGAATATCCATTCAGAGATAGGTGTGTGTTTTTATTCCCCCCCACAGGTGACTTTTGATGTAGCCTGGTCTCCAGACTGCATAGACAAACGATGTTACAACTACACCGGGATTGCAGAGTCTTGTGATTTCGTATTTGTTATGTCTTACGATGAACAGAGTCAGGTGTGGTCAGAATGCATAGCCAGAGCCAATGCTCCATATAACCACACCATAATGGGTAAGAACCAAATATATAATATTTCCAAAAATGTTGAAGCCATGGAAATTTGTTCCCACTTTCTTCCCCCCAAGGAAGAAAACAAGTAATAAAAAAATTGGGGGAGAGGGGGTTGAAAAATGGAGATCTGAGGCAGGCAAGAGGATTTAAGAATTGTAACATTTGATATATGATTGTTCTAGTTGAGTTTCAGATGGTTGGATATAATATTATTATTATTGTTATTTAATTAGAATATGAAAAATACATTCACATGGGCATTAATCCAAAGAAGATTGTGATGGGCGTTCCATGGTATGGCTATGATTACACCTGTCTAGGCTTAATTAAGGTAAGAGAAAGATAGCTGATTTATTATATTTATTATTTAAAACAACTTCTATTTATTATTTAAAATGCTTACAGAGATACATAATATATAACGTTATAACTTTCATATTACAATAACATAAATAAATTATACAGATATATGTTTTCCTTAGAATCATTATTCAAAACAATAGCAGTGCCAAATGTTCTTTATAAAAACCTGCTTATTTGCATGTTATTTTCTCTTCTAATACAAGTTCTCATAATGTTTCAATGTCCCAAATATTTTCAAACCCATTTTGAGACTGGAGATGCAGTGCTCTTTTGCAATACTTATTTTTTACAGTAAAGTAGCCAATAAGGTAATAGCTAACATCTATGTTTTGTTCACTGTTGTCTCTGAAGTTTAATTCAGGGGCATGGATTATAGACTGTTCCCCCCTTTTTTTTAACACATCTGTGTAACAGAAGTTGCTTTTGTTTAGGCCCATGTTTGTTCAATCGCAAAAGTTCCTTTCCGAGGGGCTCCATGCAGTGACGCAGCAGGACGTCAGCGCCCATATAAAGTAATCATGGATCTGGTAAACAGTTCTATTTCTGGGATCCTGTGGGATGAGGAACAGGAAGCCCCATATTTAGAATACAAGGTGAGTTGTTAAAAGACTTGCTTCCTGAAATGTATTTCTTTTATAAGAATATAAAGTGTACAAGTACACCAGAATCAGATAGTAGGCGTGTTGATCCATTAAGGAAAAAAACCCCAGTGTCACAAAGTGATGAACATGCTTTTGAGTTTGCCGGAACTCTTCAGGGAGCAACGTGCTGAACAAATTAAAAGCTGGGGTGGGAGTGAGTTGGAGAAAGAGAAAAAGTAGGTGATGGTTGTTTTGTCCCTCATATATATGATTAAGATAGAGAGAGTAGCAGGCATCATGAAGACATAGCTGGAATAGCCACATTTGAATGCAAGACAGATTACAAGATGCATTTTAAAAAATTCCTCTCCCTGGCCACTTCACCCCACAAACTCTCCACTTGGATGTGCATGGATATACAAAACGAAACTTGGGCGAACTTGTTATGCATTGAAGTTCTCACCCTGGCCACCAGGAGTATTGTGTAGATAGTTTTCACTCAGGTCCACGTCAGTTGTTTTAGGCGGGAAACCCTGGGTTGTTGTTGCTACAATGTTGATAGCCGGCTGCCTATAAAAGCAGGCCAGCTGAGCTGTTTGCTGTTTAGTTCAGTTCTGTTCCGGCCTGTGAATAAACAAGAGTTGTTTGAAGAAATCACTGCGTCGTCTGCTATGTCTACCCACTATTTAACAGAAGTTATCATGGTTTTCATCTTCTAAAGATGGGGGCGGAGCCCATATAGTAAAAAAAATAAAACAACAGGACATATGTTCCTCTAATTGCTCACCACCCATCTAAAGTGAAAGCAGTTGCCTCTAATGATGATTTCAGCTGCTGGGCAAACACTGCTGGAAAGATGCAGTCTTTCAGGGACCCTGATCTCAGACCATTTATGACTTTTTAAAATTGTGCCCAGAAGCAAACTTGGATCTAGTGAAGCTCTTTAAGTATAGGGGTGAAAATGCTAATACCAACCAGCATCTCTCAACAACCTAGTTGCTGTATTCTGCACCAACTGGTTTCTTAATTTTTTCCAAAAGCAGAAGCTATAACAGGTTGCATTAATCAAGCATGGATATTCCTGATGAAATGGGTACCTGTCATGTCTTGGTTGAAGGCTTCATATATGGGAAAAGCAGACTTGCAGAATTTGCAAATAATTATTGGAAACATAAAACAGTAAGCAGGCATATTATTAACCAGTGCTCTGTGTAACATGTAGTCAATAACCAATCATTTTATATAGCATTTAAAATTTGCAACGGGCTTCCTCTTGCTTTGCCTCATGGTAACACTTTGAGACATGTGCCCATTAACTCCATTTTTCAAAGCCCAAGAGAAGTTGTTTTGTCTGAGTATATGCAAAGGAGCATTTGGCAGAGACTTGAGTTCAGCTCTCTTGTAGCCAAGTGCAAAAACCTCTTATCATCAAGCTTACTTTGCAGGAGGCATATTAACACATTCTCTTTGTTTCACTCTTTTGTAGGACGAACATGGCGTTTTTCATCAAGTGTGGTTTGACAATCCCAGGAGCATTTCTCTGAAGGCAGCCTATGTGAAAAAACTTGGCTTAAGGGGTATTGGCATGTGGAACGCGGATTGCCTTAACTACTCCGGTGGCTCCTTAGCACAAGAGCAAACAGCAGCAATGTGGGCAGCCTTGATACCAAAGTGACTTAAGGAGAGTGTTTAGTTTGCCTGTTAGCTGTCATTTTCAATTTTAATGCATTTTTACATACAGACATAATTAGTTTTAATTATCTGGTTTTTATTTTTTCAATTCTAATACATCTTTATCAACAAATAAAATTAAATACCTGCTTTATATTTTGTTCAGCATTAATAAATAATGTTTTAAGTACCTTATATCACATGTGTTTCTTTTATCCTGTAACTGATTGATTATTTAGCAAAACCTTTCGATAGTACCATGGGCGCTAGGAAGAGCCCATAGAATGGGGGAAGAAGCAGAAAGCAAGGGGAATATCCCTAACATTTCTAATCTCCCTTCCCCTGTAAAGGCCCATCCTTTTCAACCCATCATGTGTTCCTCTGTTCTCCACCCTCAGGACAGCATTTCTCATTCTCAAGACACCTCTGGTCTGTGCAAACACATAATCTAATTCCAATGTACCCATCACTTTCTGACTACATCAGGGGGCCAGCAGTGCCCTATAACAACCTGAGCCCATGGCAGGAAAAAAAAATACAGCAAGAAAAACAAATATCACACAAATTTCCTCTGCTCACCAACACTCCAACTGCCTGGCCTGATTTCACCACTAAGAGATGACCCAGACAAGGTCAAAAGGCAGAGCACCCTCACTCTTGTGACACAATACACAAGTTGGCCTCAGGACAACCTCTCCCTGACCAGCCACTTAAGAAAGCACCCTGGGGGTACAGTTTCTACATGGGCTCAACATGCCACCACCAGCTCCTCCTTCCAACAGCCGTCTCAAGAAGTAGGATAGCATGACATTAAAGTCGCTCTTCAAGGAGATGTGCAGTTGCTGCTCTACTTTCTTTTTCAGTTAGATCTTGAAAACTTCGCTCCCCCAAGCAAAGATGGAAGTCCAAAGACTCCTATAATCCTGGCGATCATTCGGCAGCTCGTGCATTCATTCTATGTGTATGCCGCTTTCCCACAAAAACAAGCCTGCTCAAAGTGGCTAAGGGCAAAGAGAAACAATACATTTCAACACCAAACAATACAAAAAACATTTCCTAGTAACGCAGCAAAGCAACACAATAGCAAATATAATAAACAAAAAAAAACAGCATTCCAGAACTCTAAATATAACAAGATTACATAAACAATATTCCAGCATCCAATAACAAAAATAAAGGCGCTTTATAATTTTACATTGGTCCTAGAAACACCCTTTACATGAAGTTGCTCATGGTCCTGCAAGGCTTCCAAGGACAAGTGGGGGACAGTTGGAAACACGACTCCTATGGGGTTAAGTTACCCATTTTCTTTATAGGCATACGCAGAACTAACTGAATGCACAAACATATTGGGACATAGCAAAGTACACTGTGCCCTATTCTCAATGGACCATTTTTACTCAAGAGAATATACTGTGCACAATCAACTCTGACTAAAGTATTCTGACTGGTGTTCCTTTCATAGCTGCAGGAGAAACTTCTCTCTTTTGAAAATACGTACCCTAAGAAAGCAAAAGACAGAAAACTGTTGGTCAGTGTACATAAAATGCAAGGGGGAGATGCACATAAAACCATGAGCCATATCCTGAGCTGCCAACATGGAGAGAACTGCCAGATCAATGATTTGACATGGGAGAGGGGCAAGAGACTCTTCTGGTTAATAATTGACTACCCATGTTCACAGCTTAGGTCAAGGTGCATAGTTGATAACGCTTAGCTTGTTTCATCACACAGGGACTGGCCTTATATATGTAAGGCCTTTACCTATACAAATTACATTAACTCTGGAAAATCAGCCAAGTTTTATTTTACCTTTTGTGTAACATTTCAGTTTCTTTTTATCAGCTAAGCTGAAGAACAAATCAAGGAATTGCTTAGGAAGATAAGGTGGTGTATTCAGGGCCAGATTTAGGTTCGATGAGGCCCTAAGCTACTGAAGGTAATGGGGCCCTTTATATGTCCAGCTGTCCTTTGTCAACAACAAATTGTCGCTGTTTTTTGTGTTGAATATATGCTATACAGTATGGTAATTTATGGACCTAAGAGGTATCAAAAGCCATTTGCACATAACAAAATATGTATTTTATCAAAGTAATTGATATAGAAATGAGCAAACGAGTGATATTTTAGGGAGCAGGCTAGCAGGCAGGGCCCATTATTTACATCATAGGAGCCTACACAACACAAAACATTGTTGCTGTATGTAGGTTTTATTTTTATATCTTATATTTTGGAAATGTACATCCAGTTTTTTCCCCTTTAATTTTTTTGGGGGGCCCCCAAGAGAGTGGGGCCCTAAGCTATAGCTTGTTTAGCTTATATGTAAATCCGGCACTGGGTGTATTACACTGAGTCACTTGGACCATTGCTCCATCTAGCAATAGCCCTCCAGATTTTTAGAGAGACGCATTTCCCAATCCTAGAGATAGGATCGGACCTGGGACCCTTTGACGCAGGGCCAGTGTACTACAGAATGAACAGCCCTTCCCCAGGGATATTTACATCTTGCCAGAGGGGGTAGCCTTTTAGTCTACTGTAGCAAAAACAATGAAAAGTCTTATGATACCTTAAAGCAGTGGTGAGGGGACCTCTGGCCCGGGGTCAAAATACAGCCCTCCAGGCTTATCTAGTTCCCCTTGGGACTTCATAATATAGACAGACGGGATGTCAGTCCCTAGCTACATGTAACTTTATAACCTGTTGATAAGGTAGATATATATCTTGGCTCTGCTATCATAAACAGTGGAAAAGGCCATCTGTCCAGAGGAAAAAAATGTTTGAAAGTAAGATACTCTACTGAATGGAACAAAATATGGGCCAAGGGTCTTAAGAACCATGAAACAAGTTACATGAGCCCAAGGGGGCTTTTGTCACACAGTTCTTCTTAATAATAATAATTTCCTACCCGTTGCGACATTTAATAAAACACTATATTTCAAGAAGAGATTGACTGCAACATAGCCACACCTTAATTTGTATTTTGTTTTATGAAATAGTATATTACATTTCCACAGTGGAGGCAGATCCGTTTTTTAAAATAATTTTTTTGGCTAGCGCTGGCTCTTCAAACTTGCACGCCAAGGAGCAGGGAGAATCGATGCTTCGCGGCTGCAAAATTAAGGACTTGAGTCTCACTTTCAATCTTAGATGTCAAATGCTTCCTTAACGAAAGGTAAAAAGAAAATGGATGGGTGGTCTGGTTTCTATTGGTTGATGTATTTAGGGATACCAAATACAGAGGGCTAGGAGGTGCAGCTCTCTCAAACCTTGCGAAATTAGGCTGCTTCCTCTTTGTTGAAAAAGTCCCCCTTCACTAAAACTGTAAAATGCTGCCTTCCTCCTTCTGCCAAAATCCCCCTCAGTCTGCAAACACTGGCAGGGGCAGCTGACTGAGGGAAATGGTGACCAACTCCATCTACAAACCCGGTCTGAGGCACTGACTGGCACTAGGGGGAGCCCACAGACTTAAGGTGGCCATCACTGAGTAATCCCAGCATGCACATCCCTTTTTCTGGACACCCTGGCCTAGAACTTCTTGTTAAGAATCAGCTGAGGAAGTGTTCCCACAGCGACAGATCCGATAGCCAGGCCTAGTCCCCAGTTGGACCAGGAATTTTCATCTGAGGGCTCAAGGGCGACAGCATGTAGTGTCTTGATTAGATAGGGTTGGGCTTTGGGTTAGAAAAGGAACCAGCAGAGCAATGTTACTAAATTTACTGTTGCTGAAAATTTAGGCTGCAATCCTGGGCCCGCTTAACTCACGGAACATAGTGCTTGTCAGGGAACTGCCATCGGAGAAGGAGGAGGAGCTGAGAAGGCTCCAGGATGATGGCAGAGAAGCTTCCAGCAGAAGGAGGGGTAGCCCGCAAGCTGGGGAAGGAAATCAGCATAGCACCAGTGGAGAAGGGGAGGAGATAGACGAAGCGGAGAGGTGGCTCCAGGACTCTGCGCAAGAGACAAGCGGAGAAGGAACCAGTACTCCCTTGCCAGCTCCCACATTGCGTAGAAAGTTGTCACGTAGGGAGAGAGGGAGGAGACTGGGAGTAAAAGAGTTCTTATGCTGGAGAAGGTTTAAGAAACGCCCACTGACGGATTCTGCCAGTGACTGAGGCAGCCACGAGATAGAGGCTGCTCTGTCAAGAAGGGTTCAGCTATGCCAGACCACCACGAGTGAAGGCAATTTACACACAAGCAATCCCTAGAACCATAACAGTGCTGTTTGCTAGGAGTGAGCCACAAGGTGTTTTCTGTGGGGTGCTTCTTTTGCTGAAATCCCATTTAAACCAGCTGCAGACTGAAAGTGACCAGTTGGTGCATTTCCAAGCAGCGTTTACCAGTCCTGAATATTGTGCAAAAGGATGGCTAGTCTAGGGTTGCCACCTTTCCCTTATAATAAGAGGACCTGCTGACCAGGGAAGCAGTGGGTACTAGGCGGCCGTGTGGGTCCTTGTTGGTTTTACGCGCTTCCTTGACCCTGTTCCTTTATAGAGGGGTTGGGTGGATATTGCAGGCATAGTCTATAGGTACCAATGAAACCCCCTCCCCTTCCCCCCCAAACCACCTCATGACTATTTAAGTGTTTCAAATTTGTGCTGCAGATGAAGACACACACTCCCTTGCAAGAAACAGTTAACAGCCCCAAATTCTCTTAGAGCTTGATCCTTTGAAAATAGAAATGAGTCCCAATTAGTTCAGCTGAATATAGTATGCAGAGGATCGGAGTCTTAAAATGGTGGTTGTTTTTTAAATTATTTAAATAAATATGATGGAAAATATTGTCTAAAGGACTATGGAATTATCACTCTCATCCTTTGGAAGTCTACGTTGACTTTCTGGCACCTGAGACAGAATGATTTGACTTGTCCCACTTCCCGTAGGATGAAAATGAGGAGGGGGGAGGGGAGTTCTGTACACACCAACAAAGAATCTTGATTCCGGTGGGGGGAGGGGTTGTGGAAGTGAGATTGTGGCATGGGGAGGTTGCTAGGCGGTAGAGACACACATCTGCTGGCTGCCCTTCTCCTCCGCCTGTGGTTGGGCTCAGGCACGTGCCCCTGCGAAAACCCCGTGCTCTGCAATCCCATCTCTGAAAGCAGAGAGTTTGAGGTGCGCAGGAACAAGGTCCCTTATGGGAACCATGTGGGGGTAAAATTTATTATTATTGTTATTTTGCAATGAATATGATTAAAGGGCACATCATGTCTGATGTAGATGTTTTCAGTTTCGTTGTTCTGTATGGGACAATGACAATAAAGATTATCATATCATATGTGGACCAGCAAATCCCTAACAACGAAATGGAGAAATCTAACAGACGGTTGCAAAGTTACCTCCTGCGCTGGCCACCTGTTTTAAGGTTCCCCTACTACTCGGCCTGCTTCCTCAAAGGGTAGCTCTGATTTTATTGAGCAGGGGAGGAAGGAGCTCTGGCAGAGGGGCTTCCAGGGAATATAGGACACTCTTGCCTCTGAAGGCAGCCAACCCAGAGAGTGCCTTAAGCTGTCACAACCACTCCATTCTCGATTTCCAGGCCTGCACCCACTTCCTCCATCCAGTGGTGTATCGTGGGTTGCCAGCGCATGGGGCCCGCATGGGAGGGAGGGAAACGGTTGGAGTACGCATGCACACATTCAATGGCCTAACAGTGTCCACGTCATCCAGGAGATTGCAGCCGCAGAGAAAGAGGAGTCGTTCTGTTGTCTGGAGAGGTCACTCCCTGGTTCGCATGGAGAAGCCATTTTCAAAAGAGCCCAGCGACGGAAGCATGCAGCTGTATTGAGGCAGCACTGGATGTTGAAATTTTGTGCCCCCTAACAATTTTGCACCCGGGGCAACTCCCATACCACACCAATACCTCCATCTGTTCAGAAAGGAAGGAAGGCAAGCTTTCCTCAGATGAGGTGGAAGGGGAAGAGAAGAAGGGAGACACTGTGGGATCTCTTGAGTTACTTTCCCTTAACAAGTTATGTTTTTCCCTTCCTGTTCTGTTGTTTATTTTTTGACTTACTTGCTTGCTTAAGCATGAATTGAACTGGTGAGGGGCATGCCTGCCCACCAGATGTACCCTCTAATTTTTTTCCTTCCCTGCCAATGGGGGGGGGGTAACATCCCACACAGACTCCCCTTCCTCCCTACAGAGAAGGAACTTATCGTGCTAAAACCAACTAATCGTGGTAAATACCAACTTTCGCACCTCCATATCAAGAGAAGCTTCCTCTGTTATTCCCGCCCTGCCCCCCCCCCCCCGACACGTAACAAAGGCACAGAAGCACAAACATAGAAATCCTGTCCTGGGATGTTGGGTGAGGATGCCTCTAGGACTCAGGAGGGCTTATGTGTAAGTCAGGGTTTCCCCTTGTACAAAACTGGTTGACAGTGCATTCTGTATCAAAACACTAGAAAAAGAGTTGCCTTTTAGTAGGAGACAGTGGGTGCAGAGTGGGTGCAGACCAAAGGAGACAAATTGAACATATATTTTTGGGCGGTGTACTGCTGGATCCACAATCTGTTGGGCATCCTACTTTTTATGGTCAACTGCGAGAGTGTGCTTGGCATTTGACACATTAAACAAATAAAAGAGCTGATGAAGAGGGTTAACATCTCCAGCTGTTGAAGGAGAGAGAAAGAGCTATCTACTTTGCTGTGCCTCTGCAGGTCTTTGTATTTGATGTCGGCGGGAAGACTTGGAAGCTCTATGACTGGTCGCAAATTACGACAGTGGCGACTTTTGGAAAATATGACCCTGAGCTTATGTGCTACGCTCATTCGAAAGGATCCAGAGTAGTTTTAAAAGGTATCTTCTGAGCAGGGTAATAAGAACATTTTTGTGCAGACTTGGAATGGATGCTTTCTGAAGTATATGTCCCTTGTAGGTCAATGAAGTTTACTTCCATTACGTGCACGTGTGACGGCAAACCTTAATATGACCCTATATGAGAATCACATAACAACTGTGATTCTCATCACAGTTTCTCTGTAGTGTGTGAAAGTGAGTTGTTCCACCAGCTGGTACTATCCGAGAGGCCTAGAACTGGCTAATAATCTCCAGTCTACGTTAAGGTGCCTCTGCTATAAAAGAAAGAAAATAGTCTGCATTGCATTACTTTTGGGGAATCTCTCTTTTGAAGGTTCACAGCTTTAGATGCATGTAGAATCTGCTGCGTTCTTTGCTGACCCACCTAAACAAGTTCCACTGATTTCATAGAGGTTTTTCAGGTAGCCTTTCCCAGGAATGCTGTTCAACTGCCACCACCCACCTTGCTGTGGAAATCCCCAAAGGCATATGGCAAAACATCCTCTCCCTGATTCAACAAAATCAGATTGTGTATTCAGCCACTGCAGCAGCAGATACACATCTGGCATCAGCTTCGCCCAAGGCATGATGGAGAGCGGCAATGGCTGGAAAAAGATAAACATAACATTTTACAAGGGCAGGAAGGAACACCACGGACTGAATAATTGTCACACACAGGAGGAATAAGGATGTAGTTTGAATGTTTCACCTATAGTTTTATACAACCTTTAAATGTGTGAAGATGAATGGATATAATTAATATTGCAGTTGTTGTATAAGGGATTTTTTTTGACTGAAAGGTATTTGAGATGAATATGATTTTGGAACACAGAAACAAAGTAAGTCATCAAACCATCAATTCTAGCGGGAGGCCACCTAAATTATATAATTTGGCATTTGAATGATTGAGATTAGTAATTGTATTATAATTTGGCATTGTTATAATGAGATTATCATTGGATAGCTGTAATTGAAAACTAATAAAAATTATTGTAAAAAAAATACACACCTGACAATCCATCCGCATCTGTATCACAAATTGACTTTATTGAGTTGGTTGTATGCAGCTGTGGCCTGTGTATCCCCATCTGGGGCCACTAATTATTGTGATTGATTAACTGCCCTTCATTAGAGCTATAACAAGATGAATGTGTTTACTTTATTTCCAACCATTTAAAAAATCTTATCTCCCCGCCCCCAAAAGGAGATTCAAAGTCTATAGGTGTAGATAGTAATGAAATAAGTGGTTCAAACTCTAATCCTAAAGTCATGGGGTAGTCTTCTGAGTAAACATATTTAAGATGTCAGTGGTATTTTTATATACAAGGAACAACCATTTTGCACATGTTCAAATCACATGCAACCATGCGGCATTTTCAGACCTGGAAGAGGGCATAACAGGAGGGCATGTCCCGCTGATATGTGCAATGACCCAGAACTGTTTATATAAACATCTCATCTAGTGAAATTTGTATTTACATTTGTATTAATTTGGTGAAAATTTGTTTTGTTTTTTTTAATTGGAAAATCAATAAAAACAATAGGCCAAATATATATATACCGTATTTTTTGCTCTATAAGACTCACTTTTTCCCTCCTAAAAAGTAAGGGGAAATGTGTGTGCGTCTTATGGGGCGAATGCACGCTGTGCAGCTATCCCAGAAGCCAGAACAGCAAGAGGGATTGCTGCTTTCACTGTGCAGTGACCCCTCTTGCTGTTCTGGCTTCTGAGATTCAGAATATTTTTTTTCTTGTTTTCCTCCTCCAAAAACTAGGTGCGTCTTGTGGTCTGGTGCGTCTTATAGAGCAAAAAATACGGTATATTATCTAGTGATGCAAAACTTTGACAACTAATTGCCGTTTGTTCTTTAGGAGACATACCTCTGAAGAAAATTGTTAACCCTGCTGCCAGGACAGCCTGGATAAACCATCAGGTGGCCCTGGCCAAAAGGCAGTACATGGATGGAATCAATATAGACATTGAGCAACAGGTTAAAAAGTATTCGGCCAAATACTATGCATTGACAGCTTTGGTTGAAGAAATGACAGAAGCATTTCACAAAGAAATTCCAGGATCACAGGTAAAAATAAAGCAGATTCCTCTTACAGGTTGTTTACATATCACATGATGAAGTGTGTCACTCCAATGGATGGGATTCAAGGCTCCTGCTGGCATTTCCCATTGTGAGCAAAAAATTTGGTGCTGACTGTAAGTGTAGAACTCTAAATCTATGAAGAACTGCAAAATTCTACAGTGCAAATTCTACAAATACCTTCCAAATCTCCTCAAAGTCATTTCTCCTGCATATTCCCTGTCTTACCTTAATGGCACATGTTAATTTATCATTAATAGCTATATCCCACAGCACTTTATACCATTCTTCCATTTTATATTCTGCTTGCCCCTTCCACTTCCTAGCTATAGTTTGTGCAGCTGCCAATAAATTTGTGAGCAAGTCCTTCATAGTCTCTTCTTATGTGCCTATAGTTGCAGATGATTATGATGGTTGGCATTTCAATTTATTACTCACTCTTCTTCACTGTAAGGTATTTTAAATTGTTGTAACCCATCCTGGGATCTTAATAATAGTAAAAACAATTTAAAACTAATTACAGTCCCAAGAATAGTCTGGGTCCTAAAAATACATTCCCCCCCACAGGTTCACTGTTTGTGAAAAACAAATACAGTGGTACCTCAGGTTACAGACGCTTCAGGTTACAGACACTTCAGGTTACAGACTCTGCTAACCCAGAAATAGTACCTCAGGTTAAGAACTTTGCTTCAGGATGAGAACAGAAATCACACAGCGGTGGTGTGGTGGCAGCAGCAGGAGGCCCCATTAGCTAAAGTGGTACCTCAGGTTAAGAACAGTTTCAGGTTAAGAACGGACCTCCAGAATTAATTAAGTTCTTAACCCGAGGTACCACTATAACCTAAAACCAACTAACCAACTCTTTATCAACTTAAGCCACAATCCCATCTGAGAGCACTGTTGCGTTCTTTTAGTGTATCTGTGCCAGCTTTCTGGCCTTCTGTGAACACCTGTTCTGTAACGGATAGCCAGTGCTTTTTTTCCTTTTAAAAAAAATGTTTAGGGGTACTCTCATTTTCCTACTCATATTGAAATACTGCTCCTCAATGAGTCCAAACTTAGATTCACAAAATGTTTAGGGGTATGCGTACCCCTGCGTACCCCCCAGAAAAAAGGACTGAATTCACAACATATATGTGTTCAGCTAGGCTGTGGGAAAACCCAAATATATGCAAAGTGTGAAGAGCTGGCTGCTCAAATTGTGGGTGGCTGCACTAATGGAGAAAATTGGCAAGCTAGTCTTGAAATTTAGGCTGGAATCCCACACTTATCTGGGTGTGTGCCCCATTGAATACAGTAGGAAATACACCTGAGGAAACATGTATAGAATTCAGCTCTAATGACACTCCCTTGTTATAATTTGGAAAAAATAATGGGCATATATGGGCATATATAAACAAACTTTTTGAGCAGGGGGCCGGTCCACTGTCCCTCAGACCTTGTGGGGGGCCAGACTATATTTGGCGGAGGGATGAACGGATTCCTATGCCCCACAACTAACCCAGAGATGCATTTTAAATAAAAGGACACATTCTACTCATGTAAAAACACACTGATTCCCGGACTGTCTGCAGGCCGGATTTAGAAGGCGATTGGGCTGGATCTGGCCCCCGGGCCTTAGTTTGCCTACCCATGTTATAGGGTATGCTTGTGTGTGTGTGTTGTTACTACAATAACATTGACAATTGTTTCTACAAATAATGCCTGTTTGGTGACAAATGTGCAGTTCTCTTTCCTCCCCAGGTAACTTTTGATGTACCCTGGTGTCCAGAATGCATATACAAAAGAGTATACAACTATACTGGGATAGCTAATTCCTGTGATTTCGTGTTTGTGATGTCTTATGATGAACAGAGTCAGATGTGGTCACGCTGCATACTAGGAGCTAACGCTCCATACAACCAAACCTTAGCTGGTAAGAGTTAGCCTCAGTTTATGGACTATGAAAATCCACTGGACATTGGCAGTAGGCTTAGCAACCCTAAGAACCTTAATTAGAATAAATTATGTAAATTGTGGAACTTCAAATAAATCTGTATATTGCTTGGAAGCGAAACATTAAAACCATGTTTGAGAGAGTTGCGATGCACATCTTTAAGCAGCTCCAGTAGTAGAAATCCCAGTTGTGGATCTTGGTTCTAAAGGAAATGTAGCCACCTTAAAATCTGTCAGCATCTGGTCTCATATTAAGGTGCCTTCTTGATAAGAGTAAGACATAAATCACATGGAAAATGGAATCACACAACACTCTTCAAAGGTAGCTGGCTGCATGTGAAAAAGACTTGGAGGGCTAGTCGTATCTTGAATGTTTCTCAACAGCTTTTGATTTGTTAATGCTACAAACGTAGCTGCAGGCGTGGAAGTAAGAATAAAAAAGCAGGCAGGTAAATGTTAAATTTTATATTAAATTAGGCTATGACAATTATATTCGCATCGGCATTAATCCCAAAAAGCTTGTGATGGGTGTTCCATGGTATGGCTATGATTATACCTGCCGAGGTTTATCTAAGGTAAGAGAAAGACTGCTAATTTCTAACTATGTTTTGCTCACTGTGGTTTATAAAGTTTGTTTTTGTGGGCACGGATTCTACACTGCTTCAAAACTGTTGTAACAGCCTGCGTTTTACCTCCGCCCAATTCTATAAATTTGCACACCGTGGTTGGTGCGTGGTGTACTTAAGCAGAATTTTGTTAAGAAAACGGAGAGCTTGTTAAACAGGAGATATCTTATTTCTGAGAGATTTTAATGGGGTAGTAGACTCTTGTGTGGAGGAGGAATTAAAATATATGCACATGATCTACATAGCGCTTTTTGTGCTTTAGTACATTTGCATGACACAAGTTGTGTTTCTTCAGGACCATGTTTGTTCCGTTGCAAAAATCCCCTTCCGAGGGGCTCCATGCAGTGATCCTGTGGGACTCCAAGTGCCCTACAAAGCAATAATGAAGCAGATAGTTCCCAGATCCCTGTCTGGGATCCTGTGGGATAAGGAACAGAAAGCTCCATATGTGGAATACAAGGCAAGTTGTAAAAAAATCCTTTATATTTTTTTTAAAAAAACCATTTATTTATTATTCTATATATAAAAAAGAAAGTTACAGCAGTGCATCTGTTCATTCAGGATTTAATCCCTCCTGGCAAGAAGCCACCTCATACATTCCTAGTTCCAACACACAAAATTCTGGTAATCTCATGGTGGTCTATCAGCTTTCTGTAATAATTGGAGAAGAGAGAAAATGATAAATGCACAACAGCAATAATTTAACCAAAGGAGGAGGAAAGGTGGACACAAAGTAATCTGTTTATTTTTTTATTTAATTTTTATTGGAATTTTATTTACAACATAACGCAAACCCCCAATACACAAATCCACCCTTATTAAACATGAACTTAACATACAGTGAGTATAACATTCAACAATACAAACAACCAAATAAAAGGCTTCCTTTATCCTGTATCTGGCCTCTTTATTTACTTCTTATAAACTGTTTCCTTTATGAATAATTATTAAGATTTTCCTAATTATATAAATATCCACAAAGTCTCCTGAAGACATTAATAGAAACAAATCCAGGTATGTATTTTAGGGCACTGTTTTGTGAAGTATTCTCTGCATTTTCCTCATGCTTTTTGAAACTCTTGCCTAGTGTGAACTCTAACTGCTTCTGTTAATCTAGCCAGTTCAATATACTCTAACAGTTTATCTTGCCATTCCTTTTTTTGTTGGCACAGTTTCATTTCTCCCAGTTTTTAGCAATTATTTCTTTAAAATTTCTCTTTTAGCTAGTTGCATCAGTCCCTGTAACCAAGTCTGTATTGAAGGGGCTTAGCTTCCCAGTAGCACCATATTGATTTTACTTTTACTGTCAAGCAAGTTTAATAATAATGATAATGATAATGTTCCTATTTATACCTCGCCCGTCTGGCTGGGTTTCCCCAGGCGGATTGCAGCATATCTAAAAAACATAATAAAGAGCACATATCAAGCATTTGAAACCTCCCAATACAGGGCTGCCTTCAGATGTCTTCTAAAAGTTGTGTGATACTTTATCTCCTTGACATCTGGAGGAAGGGCGTTCCACAGGGCAGGCGCCACTGCTGAGAAGACCTTCTGCCTGGTTGTCTGTAACATCACTTCTCACAGTGAGGGAACCGCCAGAACGACAGAAGAAAACTTGCCTACTCTTTCCCATCAGCTTTCTGCAGAATAATTTGCAGAAGATACCAGATCTATTTAACTGGCCAGTGTGTGTATAGTCCTAGTTCAGGCTTCCTCAACCTCGGCCCTCCAGATGTTTTAAGACTACAATTCCCAGCATCCCTGACCACAGGTTCTGCTAGCTAGGGATCATGGGCATTGTAGGCCAAAAGCATCTGGAGGGCCGAGGCTCAGGAAGCCTGCCCCAGTTCCTTGGATTTTTCCTATGCTCATGAACACCTAAAGCTGTGAGGCTGTGTTTGGAAAGAACACAGGGAAAGCACGTTAACATCTTTTCTTCGTTTGACACATTTGCAGGACCCATGGGGCGCTTTCCACCAAGTGTGGTTTGATGATCCCAGGAGCATTTCTCTGAAGGCAGCCTACGTGAAAAAACACGGCTTACGAGGCATTGGCATGTGGCATGCGGATTGTCTCAGCTACTCTGGAGACTCGGCAGCACAAGGGCAGACAGCAGCAATGTGGGAGGCCTTGAAACCAAAGTGACTTTATGAAAATGTGGGATAAAATTTGGACAGCTGTGAATGGCTACTTTCCTTCGTGGGCATACTGCAAAGAGGGGAGAATCCTTTGAAATGTACCTCACCTGTCCCTCACTACAGTAATAAGGCATACTGTGTACTATTGTACCAATGGATTCTTACTGTCATTTATTTATTTCTGTATAAGAAGGGGGGGGGGAATGCTACAGCAATGGCCCTGTGTATGTTACCTTGAGTTCCCTGGAAGAAAGGCAACATAAAAATGTAATAAATGAGTCACCAATCGAAAACCTTCTATAGCTGCCATTGGACCTCATTACTTGACTTAAAACATGCATGCTATGAATGTTGGGCAGTATTTGGGGATATGCTGCTGCAGTTAAAACGACCATCACGCTGCGCAAATGAAAGCCATGCACAATTTCTCATACACAAACTGAAAAATGAACAGTCCATCATTTGGATGGGGAGAAAAAATATTGCATTGCTGAATTATTTGTGGTTTCCATAGCCTAGTTCAAGATGAGTAATTCAGTAGGACAGTTTGGTTGTGTCTTCAGGCCTTCACTTTTAAAAACTATATAACAAAACATTGTTAATAGTTGTATCATGTTTAGGCTTGTTTTTATCAGTTCAGTTGAAGAGGGTTTTTTTAAAGTTCTAAACTTCTTTCCAAAAAATAATTTAATACATTCATTTAAAATTATCTTTATTGGGACGCAGGTGGCGCTGTGGGTTAAAGCCTCAGTGCCTAGGACTTGCCGATCGAAAGGTCGGCGGTTCGAATCCCCGCGGCGAGGTGCGCTCCCGCTGTTCGGTCCCAGCGCCTGCCAACCTAGCAGTTCGAAAGCACTCCCGGGTGCAAGTAGATAAATAGGGACTGCTTACTAAGCGGGAAGGTAAACGGTGTTTCCGTGTGCGGCTCTGGCTCACCAGAGCAGCAATGTCACGCTGGCCACGTGACCCAGAAGTGTCTTCGGACAGCGCTGGCCCTTGGCCTCTTTGAGTGAGATGGGCGCACAACCCTAGAGTCTGTCAAGACTGGCCCGTACGGGCAGGGGTACCTTTACCTTTAAAATTATCTTTAAAACCATTCATACAATGTAACATTATTTTTGTCATGCACCATTTTAGTATTGAAAGAGGAAGCCTGTTGATGCCTAAATATATGTAACACACACACATGTTGCTATCATCTGCAGTGAAAGATGCTATCTATAGTCCTGTGTACAGGACTGTAGCCTAAGTAGCATTTGGGAGTCTGTTCAGAAGTGCCCTGGGTGGGTGAAATGGGAAGCAAATTTTTCCATTGGGCTAGCGCAAGCCTCTTGCACGAGCCTAAATAGCTTGCTCAGTCCTGGCACTAATCTACTTTAATCAATCACCTGGTCAAGGAAGTGAGAAAGTAAGATGGTCGGCACTGAGACTTTTATTCTCTGCCGTCCCTTCGAAGTTGACTGGCTGTCAAGTGACAATGCCACCCATTTATTTAGAATATTTGTGCACAGATCACGACATACACAGGTGTTTAACTTGCATAGTACACACACACACACACACAGAGAGAGAGAGAGAGAGAGAGAGAGAGAGAGAGAGAGAGAGAGAGATTGTAATAAAACTTCGAAGTGGTTTACAAGGAATATTAACTCAGTAAATAAATAGTTAAAATAATTGAAAATCCTCCAAACTTTGTTCCGCAGATATGTACATTGCTAACAAGCAATGGCATACCTCTTCATCCCATTCTTCGTGTGAAAGCATGGCAGCCATTTTGGGTGCTGCAATCTCACCCCAATAACTCTGGTCTCTTAGGTACATCTCTGATGGCTAGTAACACCTGTGTGCCATTTTTGACGTTTAGCAGCTTTATTTTGCATTGCTCTGCATCACTTTTTAAAAAAATATTTTGTGGGTCCCCCCACTTTGCTAAAAGATTTGAAAACGGTGCATTTCTTTTGCCCAGTGATGGACAACAGATCTCCCCTGTTTAAACAGAGAGGCAAAAAACATGAACCTTTGCCTCCTGCAGGAAGACTGCTCCCTCCATGTAAACAAAGCTGATGTCACCAAGGATTCAAAACACATTTGAACCAGGGCAGAACTCGCTGGAATTCTGTTGTGGTACCTCTCAGGTGGGTGCCATTGCCATTCTAAGAGAACAAGGGAGAAGTTCGTGGTGAGTTCCGGCACCTTTTTTTCTAGAAAAATAGCACTGATTTGAACCAGGAATGAATTGGCAACTTCTGTTTTCTTAATTAAAAGCAAACAAATCTGGCATCTAAAATTAAGCACGAAGTGAAATAGAGTGAGTCCCTAGCCATCCTAAAAAGGATTTAAAGCAGGCATGTCCAAAGTCTGTTTCAGGGGCCCCCATGGCAGTACATGTCCTTGGGTAAAAGGCCACCAAAAACTCAGCAACTTCAATCCCAAAAAAAGCTCAACAATTTTGGTCGGTCCTCATGCATGTTCACTTCATCAAATCTGGCCCTCTTTGAAAAAAGTTTGTGCACCCTGATAAAGGTTTTTCTGAATAATACTAGTTCTAGGGATTGCTCAATGTATGCAGAGTTCCTCTTCCCAAAAGCGTTGCAGGATTTTAATATCCTCTTTCATATATCATATCGTCTATTACTCATAGTAATTAGCACTTCCTTGTCAGCTTTCCAGCTGTTACCATGTTAATGCCTCCTATTTGGCTTCTTGACTAGACGTATGACACGGTTTTCAGGCAGGAAGAGCTCACGGGCAGGGCTTGCCGAAATTTACCACAGATGAGGCATTTACATTCCAGAAACTCATTCTCTGAGGATGATAACAGGTCTAAGATCTGATCGGAATATGGTGGCTGATGGATTTACTTTGATGCATTTACCTTTTTTAACCAAATCAATTTTTGTTAAAAGTAAATCCATCAGCTGTTATTATTTAGATGCATTGTGATCTCGTGAAGGGCAAGTTGTTTCTCAACTTCTACAGAAAGAACAGAAGCTTGTTTACAAGATGAATCAACACCAGTGTGGGGCCTAAGGCGTAAGGTTTAGATAGATCTCCATTATCTGCTTCGTGCATCGTTCACCCATCTAAGCTCCCCACTAAGCCACCAAGAGACTTCAACTAGACACGAGCAAATGTAAACCCAATAGCAGTCTTCTTCTACTACATTGTTGATCTTGCTAAGAATGAAAACCTTGGGGCTTGATAGTGGAAAGCAAAAAGGTATGTAGCAGCTTACTCAGAAGCAGATACCTTTCTTTTACACCAAAATTGCAACTGCGTAGGAGGAAAAAGGAGTCAAATGTGGTTTTCATAAATGAGAATGAATATAGTAATAATACTAGATACTGGTTACTTCCTCCTATCTCACTCTACATGGAAGCAAGACTAGGGCTGTGTAATTGCTATATATTTGAAGCCCGTTCCTTCCTTCGAAGAATTCTGGACACTAGTTTTACCCCTCACAGTTTCAACCTGCCCCCCCCCCCCCCAAAAACCATTAACAAACTACAGTACTCAGAATTCTTTGAAAAAAAGGATGTGGCTTAAAGTGTAGCGTGTCTACAGCCCTATTTAGATGCAACTTGCAACTTACAAGTATGTTTAAGGTTGTGTTTAAGTTTATAACCAGTTTTTGATTTTCAAAACACTTAGATCTGAAATAAATACCAAAAGTGGAGAAGTTTACTCATAGGGTTTTTTTGGTCTTTTGTATTTAGATTTCTTATAAATGTTGGTTTTCCCCAATCCGTAGCAGATAACTGTCCACACACACTGTGGCACATGCAGAACCAGCTCTACTTAACAGGCAACGTGCAGCGTCTGGGCAAAGCTTCAGACAGCATCCTAATCACCAGAGGATGGTGGGAAGAATTCAGGAGTCAACCGAGGCGGCTCTTCACCATTAAGAAGAAGCCAACTACTGGAGCTGCAATGGTTTTGGAGTCAGGCTTCCTCTGTCTCTGAAGGGTGCCATTGCAATACACACTAGAAGGATTTTCCACCTCCCCCTGTGAGGAAAGGTTCCAGCATTGGGGACTTTTCAGTTTAGAGTAAAAGCAAGTAAGAGGTGACATGGCAGATGTTTATAAAATTATGTGTGGAATGGAGAAAATGGATAGAGGAAAGCTTCCCCCCACTTTCTCATAACACAAGAATTCATGGACATCAATGAAGCTGGATGTGGGAAGAATCAGGTGATATGGAGGTACTTCTTCAAGCAACTGCATGTTTGAACTATGGAGGTTGCTCCCACAGAAGACAGTGCTGGCCACCTACTCGGATGGCTTTAAAAGAGGATGAGATAAACTCATGGTTCAACAAATCAACAGCTACTAGCCATGATGGCTATGGGCCAATTCCTGACTGAACTTCCTGCTTGCGATGCAGCCAGCTTTTATGCCTTGGCAGTGGACCCGACTGAACACTGGCTCTGTCAGGTCCGTTGCTGAAGCAACCCCCGGTCAACTAGAGCCATGACTGACCTGTTTAAATGTCCATTTCCAGCAGGTAATCTCATTAGCTCCCGCAGCCGGCTGAGGCCGACTGTGGCATCAGGTGGTTGTGAGGGCAGGTCCACCTCACCCACCTACCCCAGCTATCTAGCAACCAGGCTGCTATTGCAACCACCACCTGGAAAACAGGTGTGTGGTCTTTCTGTTGTGAAGACAGGATGTTAGATGGGTCATAGCCCTGATCCAACGGGCTCTTCCTATGTTCCTCCTTCCAACTGACATTTTGTCCCTGCACATGGATATCCGATACTGGAATGAGGTGATAATGCTATTTAACGCCAGCAGTAGAATTATTACATATAGGTGTCATGATGAATTACTGTTTTTCAACATTCATTTTCAACACATACAATATCTCTCCTATAGCTGAACAAATTTAAAGCTGGGTAGAAATAGGTTCTGGGAGTAGCTATACAAATATGCAGAGAAGAATCTCACAAACGGGAGCCAGCTAATAGACTTGTCCTTCAGGGTGGAGTCTTAAAGAAGACTGAACTTTCTTGTGGGCCAGTTCTGCCTTCAGTGCTCGCAAATCAGAAGCTGCCTGCTTCCTCATCTAGAAAAAAAGATTCCGAGATTGCAAAAGGAAGAATGAAATGAGAACCTTCGTATTATTTTATAGATACAGTTCAACCTTTATGTGGATTAATAACCATTTCCTTGTTCTTTCATCTTTCAAGCCCAATGAGTTAAAGGATGAACCATTTTGGTTTGTTTCTGGCATATTAAGGTCACTAGTAATGGCAAACCCTAGTGTACAAATTACATCATATTCCCATTAATGAGAGTAGGAAATGAGGTGAAAAAATACCACAGATTGTACTGCAGATCTCAAAGTGGTGTGTTTCTGTTCCTGTTATTTTTCTGACCACAAATTGCCAATTGTTGTTGTTGTATTATTAGCACAATACCATTAATATACAACACATTTTAGAGGGTAGTATAAGCAAAAGAGGTCCCTGAGCTACATTTAGACCACTGAAAAGCACACACCATCTTGGCACTCCATGTTGGCAGATACAATGTTTAAAGCAGAGATGCTAAACCTGTTTGGATCCCAGGCACATTTGGAATTTTGAAAAAGTGGTACTGGCACAGCGGATGTGAGAAAACATCATGCTCTGTCCCACCCTGTGTCAGTTGCATGGAGCACTGTTTTCTGTTCCACTGCAATTCATCTTCTGCCGAAATCTACGCTATTCGTCTCACTGTTCGCTGCAGCAAATTTATTTGTGTATCCTATGCAATTATGCTGCCCGTATGCTATTCCACCCATCATTTCAGTGCAAATGAAAGGCAAGACAAGTGGTTTGTTCATCAGTTAAATGCCCTTTGCCAACTGAAAACAGCAACCACCACAGTGGACACCAGTTGTATTTGCTGGTTCCAGACATGGGACGAACAAGTAAAAAGCTATATTGCTTTTCTATGTGGTGTAGGGCATTCCCTGATGCAGCATCACAGACTTTTAGATCCCTATTCAAAGAACAAGGGTTGATTATTTGCTTTATGAAAAATAGCCTCTCCTTCCTCCTTAGTGGAGTAGTGGCTGCTTACAGAAACACCGCTGCTATGGAAGCAAAGTTAAAGTTCAATGTTTTGGTGAACCAGATCTCAAATATGACCATGTGCTTAACTCCGGGGTGAACACCCTTTAGTCCTCAGCTCCATAGTGCAATGAACTCAGAATACGCCTACAGAACAAAAGCAATTGAAAAGCAAGAGAAGTTATTTCCCTTGACCTCCAGCTCTCCAGTCTTAAACTACTGAAGAGCCAAGTGTGGTGTAGTGGGTGATGTGTTTGACTATGACTGGGAAGGTCCAGGTTCGATTCCTCACTTAGCTATGAAGCTCTCAAGAAGCTATGAAGCTATCCCATAGTTACTTTTTCTCAGCCTAAGCTTTGTAATTTTGAGGATAAAATGGGGGATTGGGATGTATGCCACTTTAAACTCCTGAAAGCAAAAGTGTGACTTAAATGTTGTTGTTTTTTTAAAAAAAGAAAAACACTAAAGGGTATACTTGAGATAAAACTCCAAATATAATGTTTACATTCTTCACTTGGATATAAAACGAACTAGGCAGGTTAGTGTTTAATACCTTAATTTCTATGACAAGCTTCATTTTTGTATTATCAACCTTCCTCCTTAGTTGTTCAATTTCATGCTGCAGAGTGGTGATCTGGATTATTGTATTATTCTAGAAGAAACAAAAAAAGATTTCATACAGATCAGAGTTAACATACATCCTGCACTTATTAATATCACTCTCTGTGCAAATCGTCCAAATCTGCATCTCTCCTTAAAATTATATGATTTAGTCCCTCAGCTCCTGTTGTATCACTTTCCTCCCAGAAACATACATAGTGCAGAACATCAGGGCTATGTCTCATACAGTTACTCAAATGGTGAACTGATTGGTCACATGGCAGGTGAGGCCATGGCCTCACTGTATTAACATAAAATAATGCAGTTCTGCATGTGAATTTACTTCCATGCTTAGTTGGTACAGACCTGGCAGACCTTGCTCTAGCTGCCCTAGACTGACCCAAGCCCAAAATAAATTTGTCCTTCCCTTCTCCCCATGAGACTTCTATCTATTAAAAGGCACAAGTGAATTTCAAAGAGAGAGAGCGAGAGAGAGAGCGCTCATGTGTAGATATGGGTGCTTCCAACGTGAGTTATCTTCCTGTCTCTCCACACCTCTTTGTTGTGAGAGGGCGTGTGCTGGACTCCATTTTGGGGATTGGGATAGACAAGAGGTTATTTTCTGGAATCAAGGGATCCAGTTTTGTCTAATATTTCTCCGGCAAATGAAGGAAAATGGGCAAGGAATCTTGTGGTTTGTATTTTGATTGTACTGCCAGTTTTAGACTCTCCCATCTCCCCTTTTGATATCACATAGTTTTGAGTTTGAATGTGTGACTATATAATAAAATTGAATATTAATTTCTCCTTACAGCTATTATTTCAGGCAATGATTGCATCTATCTATCTACTGGATGGCTTTCCTTCACCCAAATAGAAGAGACAACAGTCATAGATGTCACCTGGCCTCACAGCTACTGCACTTTGTAAAAGAAAATGGCAGCACCATTGCCACAAAGGAAAACTAACACAACAAGTGGTCTCTGCAATGGTTGAAAATGAAGATAGAAAGCTGTGAGAAACTAAATGAGGAAGTTCCTGGTGCTACCATCCGTGCAGTAGCGAAAATGGTCAAGAATGTGTTTCCTTTACCCACTCAGAGTGTGCTCAAATAATCACATCTTTGTCTACCAGAACGAGCAGGAAAGAACACTAGCTCCTCGACTAACATTCTAGAAAGTTCCAGAGTTGCTCCGTGCAAATGCAGAACTCAGTTGTGGGAATGAACAGAGCTGGCAAAGATGTTGTCTTAATGCATGATCGAAACCAAGAATGGAGAACCTGTGGCATTCCAGATGTTGTAGTCCAATTCCCATCATCCCTGACCACTGGCAATGATGGCTGAGGCTGGTAGGAGTCCAACAGCATCTGGCAGACCACAGGCACCCTGTCACTGCTGTAAACAGAAGGTAATCTCAAGGGGGGGTGGAATCATTCATGCCTTATAACTGGGATATATCAAATCTTGGTTTAACAGGAAGATAACTTGAAAGATGTAAACAGGAGGAAGCTTGCTACATGAGAAAAGGCTGAGACACAAGCAAATCATTTGGTTCTCAGAGTAATTAGCAGAACTGTGTTGATATCTCAAGGGCATGATTCATATGGGAAGGATTTAATTAACTTAAAACTGTATTCTCATGAGTTTCATTGTCGAGCCAGCGAGAAAGCTATTTTACACACACAAAACAATTTAATTACATATCGGAGTTGAATCAGGCAAGCAGTGTGTTATGCCAATTCAAATTGAGGGGGAAAGAGCCTGCAGAGAAATTTCCATCTTTCCTGTTTGTAAAGCTATGATTTTTGGCAAGGCCACGTTGTTACAATGCTATGCATTAATTTCCATTTCATCTAGTTTGGGGGACTTCTCTCTGTCTCTCTCTATTGCCATTATAGTATTTGTCTTCTAGTGCAGGTCACCATCAATTTCCATTATTTTCACATTCTAAAGACAATGCCTTGATACAGAAAAGCTTGCATGGGCAACCTGTGGTCCTTCTGAAGTTGTTGGACTTCCATCAACCCCAGCTGGCATGGTCAATGGACAAGGATGAAAGCAGAGAGCTGTAGTACGACAACATCTGAAAATCCACAGCTTGCCCATCCCTGTAGCTGTACCTGACTACCCAGGTAAGTGTATGTTTAGGATCATGGCTTAATCTGAATGGTTATCATTTTCCTGTGCAAAAGAAAAACAGTCTGATACAAATATTCCTGGTGAGCGTGTTCAGTTACGGAATTGAGCCTTTGAGATATAAAAAGTAGCTCAATTTAAATTATACAGGCAGGGATTATGTCAGATTAGTGAAGGAAATTATTAAACTCTCTTCTAGGGTTATTATAACATCTGAAGAATACTTATCTGTCTAAATGGCATGAAGGAGCTTAGATTTTATGGAAAGGGGAGCTAAAGACTGAACAAACAGCATTACCTTTGAATTAGCAACCTGTGTTAAATTATTTCGTTTTTTCCTTATATCTCTAGCTTCTAGCTGCACCAACAATTTCTGGTAGTGAAGTTCTAAATCTTCCCGCAGTTTATTCGAAACTTCCTCCAAGGAAGCTGTGACTTTTTTAGCTTCAAAATATTTCTTTTTCCAGGAATCACGAGCTGTACGGGGAAACAGATCAAAATTATATTCTCAATGGCGCAATTCTATTCAGGTTTTCAGACCCTTTTCAGTTCAGTGAGGCTTAGTCCTAGGAAAATACAGGATTGTAACTTAAGAATCAGAATAGTAAGCAATATTGCTCTATTAGAGCATAAACTAAAAATATTAAGAGTTGAAAACATTGCATAAATTTTAACATGCTAGGTCAAGTGCCACGGCTTTCATACAGTACTTAAAAAAGAATAGCTGGACTCTAGCATGTGGAAACCCAAACTCTTGAATGTGTGGTTTGCAGGAAGGTATGAGGCTTCGCTTTAACAAAGGTAAAGAAGGGGTATAAACTGAGAGACATCTAAGAAATGGTTCAATTCTGATGGAAACCAGGGTGCTAGATGACATATTGCCATGGAGGGGGAAGTAAAGCAAACCCACCTCCAACAATGATGCTATCTTCTAGATTTTCTAGCTCCTCAGTCCTCCACCACCTCCACTCAAGCAGAAATAAAGGTATTCTTCCTTCACCTTCTTTATTCCCTGGGCTCTGTCCCTTGACCTGTCAAAACCCACTAAACCACACCTGCGACCAGCCAAAAGCTACCTTGGTTTTTAAATACATAAAGCAGCTACGCTTTGTCAGTGTATCTCTTGGGGTTCCCTTTTTCCAAGACATTGCTTTTGTGACTCCCAAGACAATGGAGGCCAACGCAAAAGCTGCCTGTTCAACTAAGTACAACTTTTAAAAAGCAGAAGGTGGGGTGGAGCAGGGAGACTTCGTTGTTCGTTTTTTTCTGGCAACTGGCCTAAAACAAAAACTAAGGAGGGCTGTGTGTGGGTGTGGGTGTGGATAACAACCTCACTAGATATCTCAGCCTAATAACACATACCCTGATATCTCCTGAGTTTGTTCTGTTCCAGTAAGCTCCTCACTTTTTTAACCAGCTCTTCTCTAGCCCTCTCCAGGTGCTTTCGTTCTGCCTTGATGTGTTGCAGCTGTCTGATCAACTCACTACCTGAGGAAAAGAAACCTCAAGATTAGTATACTTGTGCTGGTTAAAAAATGCGGAAAGCCCAGGATAAATAAATCTGGCACAGGAGTGCCTCCGAGAAGAAAAGAAGCCCGGGTCTACAGAAAGATCTGCAGTATTTTAGGGGTTTTTGGTGTGGCAATTTGGAGCATCAGATCCCCGCCTGCCTCCCAAGATCCAGGCACACAGCCCACACTAGCATTCTGCCCATTTCTGTCCTGTATGAGATGCTAGTGCACAAAACTCCACACCGTATGAAACAAATCTTTCTCTGTGACTTTCCCCTTCACGTACCTCAGACATACCATCTGAAGGTGTCACTGCCGCAATTCCTCTTGAGGGGTGGGAAGGGAATTTTAAAACTTGCAAACACATATTGTGTTGCCCAGGCTTTCCCCGATGAATACATTTCCGCCAGGACGGTAATGTTTTAATGCTTGTATTTTTGCATAGAGATTTTGAATATTCAGCATTTTAGAAATGCTTTTAAATAAACAAAACAATGCCTAAATGCCTAGAGATTAATGAGACCAGGCATGTCTACTGGGAACCTGCCACTGCACAGCTCCTATCAAAAGCAGGAACCATGCAACATATGGGCAATTACAAAAAGTCTGCACTACTCCAGAGACGTGTTGTGGCTGGAGTTGGACTAGGACCAGGGAGACCTGGGTTCAAATCACCTCACAGCCACGAAGTTTACTGGGTGGCCTTAGGCCAATCATGATCTCTCAGAACCTACCTACCTCAGAGGATTGTTGTGAGGTTGAAATGAGGAAGGGGAGAACCATGTATTGACATGGTTGAGCTCCTTGAAAAAATGGTGCTCTATATACCATATTTTTCCATGTATAACACGCCCCCATGTATAAAATGCCCCCTGTTTTGGGGGACTCCAACTTGAAAAAATGGGGGAGTGGGGATATTGTATCCGTGTATAAGATGACCCACAATTCTGAACATAATTTTTAAATAAAAAACCCTAGTCTTATACATGGAAAAGTACGGTACATATACTGTATGTGAAATAACAAATATAAGTTCTATGGGGATTGTGCTAATTGTATAACAAAACACTTAGTCTGTGATGTGACACAGGCGGCTGGATTAATTTTAATGATGTAAAAACTGAATTAAGCCAAATTATCCTCCCTCAGGGGCACTCGGTCAAAGGAAAGGCAAGCACCGGGGTTGGGATTAGTGTCTTTGGAACATGCCAGCAATGACAAGTGACTCCTTAGAGGCTCCCCGACAACGGTGTTTGCTTAGACAATGCATGCACTGGAGTCACTTACGTTTAAGCAACTCTGCCTCCTACTTTGTAAGAGAGCCAGGAAAAGCCTGCTGCTGTTAAGTTATGCCATTTTTAACTACCGAGTTGTTGCACACCCTCAAAAATGAGAGTGGTGAGAGGGGTCCTAGCACATACTTTGTACTTGGTTTCCTTGGAATGAAGGTCCCTAGAGAATTGTCGTTTTTGTGTATGTGTTATAAGGTTTATCTACACACACGTACAAGCAGAGCATGAGATTCAAGGCTTTTCCTGCTTTTCCCATTAGGTTTCCAGAGGCTTTGATTTCTGTCAAGTCATATTAACACTATGCGTTTAAAGAACACGGCTTCCCCCCAAAGAATGCTGGGAAACATAGTTTATCCCTCACAGAGCTTCAGTTCCCAGCACTCTTAACTATGAATGTAAGGCAGTGATTTCAGTCCTGACCCAGCTTTGTCGCAATCCGTTTCCATTCTGCTGCAGTTTGGCTTCTGCTAAAACAGACATTTTTTTCATCTCACTATCCACTATGACTGAAACTAATTACATAATTAATTCCAGTACATTTCAGTGCAAGAGAAACGGCAAAAACAATGCGGAAAACAGTGTATCGCTTATGGACTGAAAAGCAGCAGCAAAAACTGCTCGCATTCGCTTGTGAGATTTCCGTGCCTGATCTCAGATGAACCTGTGAATTAGGAGTGACTTCTGCTGTTGTTTCCATTTCCAGCAGAATTATTTGACATCCCTACCAGGAACCTTCGGGGAAAGGTGTGCTTTCAATGTACGGTGTGGATGTGTAGGTCTCTTGCTGTCAATCTTTGTTCCCTTTCACAGTCAGGCATTGTGGGGGAAGACTTTAACCCCATAAGATCTCTTAGAACAATTTGCTCACCCTCTGTTGGAAAGATTCCACTGGGAGCTTCAGCTCTGTTTACAGACAGATCCAGAAGAGGTGGAGTAGGAGGCGAAATATACTGGCTCAGATGTGCAAAGTCATTTAGGTTATTTTCATCAGTCTAGGGACCAAATGAAAAAGCATGTCAGCGTTTGCTGCTTTCCCTACAGTACATGAAACTGGAGATTCTATTTATATCAGTCTTAAAGGGAAGGCTAACTCAAGTGTCCTTTTAGTGGAAAACAATAGTTACCTTCAGGGAACCCTGTCTGCAACCTGTCTGTCTAGGAATCCATATGCCTCTGCCACCGACCTCTGAACATTGCAGAGTATCGAGGGCATATTTCATGGCACACATCTGACCCATGTGTTCTGATGGACAAGCAAGCTGAACTTCAGCACTGCCCCAGATAGTGGGGTAGGAGAGCTGAAAATAATGCCAAATATATTTCACATCTGCCAATCCATGAGCTGCTTTGGTTTCAGATAGTACATGCATACACTAGTCTAAAAGCCAGGGCCACAAAGTTTCACGGCCCTCTAGCAACTATGGTGGCTCGGTTACCAGGAGTAATGTATTTAGTCTTAACTCTGGAAGTGTATACTAACCAAACTAAACCTCCTAGGATAATTTTTTAAAATACAACCCAAAAATGAATTATATTGGGGTAGATTATTTGCAAAAATATGTACATTAGCCAAAACAGGATATTTCACCCTCAAATGTTTAAGGATTTTCATGAGGATTTATGTCCCCAAAAATGTGAATTGTTGCAGAAATGTGGAAAACTGAATTTAATATTTTTAAAAAATGAAAAACTGAGAGAATCAAAATTTACATAGCCTTCCGTTCCTGTTTCCAACTAAATATGCATAGACTTGGTCTTCCTTGGTACTTTGGTACTGAATATATCTCTGTGTATGTGTACATATACATACATACGCAAACATTATAAACCCACATGGATCTCCAATTGCATGTAGCATATGTGCTACTTCAAATGTATGGCAAAAGCGCTTGTTTCATGAGCATTTGTCAAGAGTGGGTAGAAGTTATTCTGCTTCAACAACGAAATCTTATTGCAATCAACAATCCAAAAGAAAAGAAAAACGAGCTCAAGTTACTGAAACGATTGCAACCAATTTCAACTACCTTATTTATTTATTTTGCTAGGCGTTTGGAAACATACCTGGCTATCTTGCACGCTACCGGTGTCAGCAACAGACTTGGCAATTCCAGGGTGCTGTTGGCTAAAGATGAAATTAAAGCACAGTGCAATTACATTAGAAGCAATAAATAATTCCAGGGCGCTGTTGGCTAAAGATGAAATCCAAGTGCAGTGTAGTAATTACATTAGAAACAAACCACCTTAATTAAATTTGTTTAAAAGGCTGGTGGGATCTAGCAAATATAGAGTGCTGGGGTGGCAGATTACCAATCTGAAAACGGGATGCTGAAATTAGGGTGCGGCAGCTTGCTGGTAGCCAACTGGACCGGTAGCAAACATTCCATGGAAGCGCTAACCTCACACACAGGAAATGAGCTGAAGAGAACTGGTTCACAGGTTTAATTATATTTGTCTGAAAACTAATTAAAGTGTTTGCTTTTTTCCCCATTATCCAACATGTTGGGAGCCCTTAATGCAACTTTAATGAAGGGCAGCTAATACTGTCAGCATGACGGCTTGTTTATTTCAAGTGTTTTTAGCTTTTATCACAAAGATATATAAAGAAATTTCTCCGTTTCGTTACCTCCTCATTCTGTGTGGATAGTCCATGTCTCTCTCCTCCAAAGATTCTGGGATTCCAGAATCCCCTGTGGTGTGTCTTCCCATTCCAATACCTGTCAGGTTGCCTTCATTTTCTATATTTGCATCAAGCGCGATAGGAGCTTCTTCTACATCAGAGGTCAAAAAATAATAATGTTTAGCTGTTTTTAATGGTGTGTTTTAATGTTGTAACCTGCCCTGGGACGTTAGGGTGTAGGGCGGGTGATAAATAATACCCAATATTAAATAATATTTCTGTTTCTATATACATGTTTTTACTTCTGCCATCCACCGCCAGAAGCAATGGCTTGGCGAAAAAATGAGTGTGTACAGATTCTGGGCATATCCGCCTGAAGCAAAAATGGAAATTATCAGCGCAAAATCAAGAACGCCAGTTGGCTCACAGGCAGGATATAGAAGAAAGACCCTGAGATGAAAGAAAACTCTAAGGGCAACTGCCAGTGTGTTTTAATAAAAACATGTCCAGCCCTATCACACAGGAGATTGTAAAATGTAGAAAATGGGAGGCAATCTGGACAAAAGTGCGTATTAACCGACGGGCAGAATACATTTCCCCTTTCTTAAACTGCTGTAGTTTGCAATGTCCAACCATTTCAAGTTTCTATTTTTTTCATCTAGGTTAGGATTGGTGTCATTCCTGGCTTTTAATTAGGCCCGATGCAAGCAAGCGGATCTTATCACCTAAAGAACCACCAATGTTTACTACTGAAAAACTGTCCTCATGTGGCTTCTGGACCAGTTCCACAGATCACTAAGCATTATTAAATAGTTTAATGAAATTACCGTATTTTTCCGTGTATAA